>NC_140580.1:103083482-104379149 GCF_964204655.1 Triturus cristatus | reverse complement strand
AGTTGGAACATGACCTCATGTTTTAGTGCGGATTACTATAACCGGCACTCTCAGACTCAGGATATCGTGTTTGAACAAAAGCGGCTGATGAAAGGGGTTAAAAACAAATACTGAAGCTCCTCAACCAACTGCTCAGTGATACAGTGTGACAAAAGAGGTATGTCCTGTTTCCCATTAAATAATGGAAGTTTACCAAAAAGAACAAACATTGTAAAATATATACCACCATGGAATATCAAACGAAAGAACATACACTCAAAGATGGCGGCTAAAAATCGGGAGGGACTGCATTTCCAGCGTAGTCCTTCCTCGCTGAACACTGGGCAGGAGGAGCCTAATGAGGCTTTCTTAACAAAACTCTGAAACTACAGATCTCCTTACTCACTTGACAGCATCTGAGGAAGTCAAAGAAGACGAAACGCGTCATGCTGGATGTAATAAAGGATTTCTAAGAACCCAAAGAGTGCTCCATGTTTGTTCCTGAAGGAGGGACATATTGTTGAATTATATATATATATATATATCGCTCCAAAATTCCACCTCAGCGTACACAGCACTCTTGCTGACGGGTGCCGACAAGAATGGAGGTGGATCCATTCATTAAACATCAAAGCTCCGGTGTCAAGACACACCCAGCACTCGTGGGGTTCCTTCATCCTTTTATTTCAGCGAGGACGTGTTTCGGCGTTCTGCCTTCATCTGCTCGCATTTGGAAGATAAAACAGCATATCTGGGATGGCACTTTAAACTGAGAGATGACTTTGATAATTTCAAAAAGGGATTGGAGCGTGACCCCTTTCTGAGCCGATGACTGGCCCCAGGGACCTCATCCCAGGGGCCTGCCACAGCTGCAGTGTCCTGGGAACCCCATCCCACAGGACATGTTTTTTCTACTCAGGAGAGTCCTGGCATACCCTGCCCACACTCTCCCGGGCAGAAAACAAAACCTTTACCCTGCCCAGCAGGAGCAGTAAAAAATGTTGCCACCTTGGTGTAAAAAACATATTCTGACTCCTAACACATCAAAGACCTGCTTGATGGGGTTCTTGGTTCAGATTGTAATGATGTTCCTGTTTTGTGGATATGGGATTGGTTCATTAACCAGATCTATGGTGGATAAACTGTGACAGTGGAAGATATCACATCAATGGCCACTTTACCAGGGAATGGGAGACATCAACATTATGCTATTTCCCTTCAGCACTTCCTGATAGACTGCCTTCAACACTCTCTCTCTCCGCTGATGACATGTCAATACTCCGGCAATCAGGAAATGATGTGTGCCTCCTTAATAATGGAGGACATCTTCACTGACACCACTCCTGAATATCATTACTACAACATAAGGTGCCTTTCCAGACTCTGTCAAGAGTGCAGCGATGCACCCTCTGTTTAAGATGAACATCTAGTAGACATAAATGAGTTCCTGCACTCAACTCAAAAAATTAGTTGTTGTACATTTGGAAAGAGCAGAACGCTGTCACAAACTGGTCCCATATATCTTGTAAAGTGCTGAGCTGCACAACAGATACAGCTGAGTCCCTGCATACATAGGTTCACATTTATCAAGCTTTCATGCAGCTCAGCTCAGCAAGCTACCTTGCTGCGCTGCATGAAAGGAAAGGGCAGGAATCCATCATATTTAACATTATACAGTGTATTCCAGTCCGTTCCTTGTGCTGGCACCCGTTTGGCTACCTAGCGCCAATGCAGGTACCTTTGCACCGGTGTGCCAGGGTGCCTGCGTTGTAGTTAGGTTGTTTTTGTGCAGGAAGGGACTCCTTCCTGCACAAAACCAATCCTAACTACAACAACATTTTCCTCTTTCAATGTGTACTGCAGAATGCAGCACACTTAGAAAAAGGAAAAAATGAGGAGAAATAAAGATATTTCTTCTCCTTGCTCCTCCCCTGGGGAGGCATGGCATTTTGATGCATTCCCAGGTTTACCAGTGTTGATAAATGTGGGAATGCGCTAGGATCCATGGAACACATCCATGGGGCAGAGTAACAGAATGCAGCGTTTTTACAGAACATTGTGTTACTCCAGATTAATCAAGCTATGCAAGGCCACGCAAAGTGGCTTGTGTGGCTTGATAATTCTTACTATAGTGTTGCACCACCCATAGGCCCCTTTGCATGGCGGAAGGGCGATGCAAGACATTGATAAATATGCCCCATAGTGCTTAACCCATGCACTGATAGAACAGAGTCCAGGCACAGATGGAGCAGACGTGATATAAATATATTCTTGAGCTCATTTACAGACACTTGATTTTTTGCACTGAATTAGAGCTGATTTCCTGGTATAAACAGAGAGCGGGTTCACAGGCCAAGTTGAGCTATTTCAGTACTCTTTTTAAAAAAATGTAATAACGGACCTCCGTGGGGCTTGAGATACGTGGCACCAGCTCATATTCAGTGGAAGTACCACAGACCTCTTTCTCAGGGTAGTCTCCAGCGTGGCCTATCTCTGCTAGGAAGTGAGGAGAAGCTGGAAAAGAGGATAAGAGTGAGAGAGAAGGGACTGACGGAGGAAAGACTACATGCCTAACAAAAATGAATGTGTCCTCATGTAATGCAACTCGTGCTATGTAAAGCGCTCTGATACCCGATTCGGGTCAAGTTTGCGCTATATAAAACTCTGTAAAAAATAAAATAAGAAGCTCTACTAGAATCCCGATGAGCTCACAAATTGCCTCTCCATGGAGCACCTGCAATTCCTGGGAAATATCACCAGCCAGCAATGTAACAAGAGCAAAGCCTTCTTCATGACTACCAGTGTGGGCTCAGACACAGCAACCATTCAAGAGGCCATCAATTTAATTTCAAACAACTGACAGTGGTGACCCATCCGTTATTTCTGATTGATTTCTCTACATCTTCCCATTGCATTGGTCACTCAACCCTCCACAACATGTCACTTCAAAAATGGCTCTGATGAAATTGTTCTGCCTTGTCCAACTCTAATGTAACTCTTACCCGAACAACAGATCCCAGTACACCCATATCTATGTCTATCTCCCTAATCCGTAGCGTTACTAAATACTCTTCACCAGCAATTTTCACCTCATATGTACGTAAATCATTAGAGTCCTCCTGACAGTCAAGACATCAAGATTCAACAGAATGCAAATGATAATCTACTCTGGGTTGATATTTCGGCTGTGCCACACAGTAATCACCTAAAGGATTGCATCGCTGTGATATGGGCATGAAATTTGAAAACCTTTCCCAAACTCCATATAGGGAATTTTTACTAATTGCTACAGGTGGCAAGCAATGAAAAGTGCAGAGTTCTTTCTCAGCAATGAACCTCAGCAACCTCAACCCTTGACTATGGACCCTTAAACCTCTTTACGCTGCTTCCATTATATTGCTGTCTATTTTAGAGTTACCTCCTTTCAGATTTTTTCAGTTTTGTTTAACAAGCTATGAATTGAACATGGATATGCACATCATGCTGAAAGCAGAATTTGAATAGATGCCAGACACAAAAAGACAGAGATATAATATACATTTTAACCCATTTTCTGTTGTATCAACGAAATATGAAACCTTTTGAGTATTACATTCATCTTTAGGTTACAGTGATTGTGAAGATTCTTTAAGCACATTTCAAAATCCTTGCGCACATCCTCTAATAAATCCTTCTTGCACGTGTCAATTCTTTAACTGAAAAAAATAAAGGGTCAAGATGCAGGATTGGGGCCATGTGAATCCCACAGGAAGGTGCCCCTAGGACAATAAAGAAAACGTTCATAGTACAAAATTCAAAGTCAAAACCATAAAGGTTTATTCAAATTTAATAGTCATTATAAAAGGCAAAATGAGTTATTTAGATTCAAATCAGCATCAATAATGCACCAAATAAAGCAAATTGAGAGAGGTAATAATATAAGGTCCTTCTTCAAAGAATGGAAAGAGCCAGAACCAAATGTAGTTCAGCAAAGCACTGGCAAGAAATCTGCTCAGTTTTTAAAAATTAAAGGAAAGTCTACGTGTAACTAAAGTAGACATACTAACGTACAGTAGGCACTGTTTAGTAGGGAAAAATAAATCAAAGTATAAATCAGCAAACAGACCAACGTGGAGTTTGCCTTCCTGAACGTAAGCAGAAAGTCTAAGTATAGAGTCAAATAACAGTATGTCATAGAGACTGCTTGGTTTTAAAGGCAAGAATAGCCTGCCACATATTCCAAAAAGAGTTATTTTCAAAGGAGAGAGTAACTTTTGCAGTCCCAATTGGGACCATTTTGTTGTTTGTGCTAAACTGTACCCATGTCCTAAAGTCTTTTGGGTTACACTATAATGTTTTAATGACATATTGCAAAAAGGCCACATTTTATAGGTTTTCATGCAGTGAAAGGCACACTCACGATATGGTGATCATGGGGCAAACAAATCCTCATTCATATAAACATGATACATAAAACAAGAAACTATTAGGAACACCTACTTTGCATCATAATTAAACGTAGGAAATTAAATATTATAATATGACATTTAGGAAAGAAGTGAGAACAATACACAATGGACTGCTTAGAGCAGACCTGGACAAAAAGAAATTAAATATGTTGCAAATACAGGAACACTTAGAACATGGCTTCTTTCTTGTGAAACACAAATAATACATTTCAGCACAGCAAAATAAACACTACCAAAAAATGTATTCTTAAGTTTATTTATTCTCTGCAGAGGAAAATGCACAGGAAAGAAAACATGCATGTAGGAAAGCTTTTCACAAAACAATGAATCGTGTATTCCCTTCAGCAACTTTAAAATGGATGTCAGTGCGAGCATGCTGAAGCCAAGTAATGCCAACTTGAGGCCTAGTGTTTCAGTTGTAGCTTGCTGGTGTTAACCTAAACACATTTAAAATAAGGCATGATTTCCGGTTTGCTCTAACATTCAAACCTGCATGCCTTCTATTTCCAAACAGTGCCAAACCAACGTTTTTTTCAACAACTTCTAAAACTGGGCTCAGGCGTGTACTCCACATAATTGAATTAACCATCCTCATTTTATTGTTTGGACTTAAACAAGAGTTTAAGTAAGTAGGTTATCAGGAAAGTGCTGATTGATGGTGTGCTCCTGCATTTACAAACAGCAGACAAAACACCACACCACTCACGGGCCCAAAGAAGTCAATGCTCACTCATAAACAAACAATAACAAGTATGGCAATGCTTCTGGGGGCACCATTTCTACTGCACCAAAAGCTGTTCCCTGGCACCCTGTAGAGCAGAATATGCTGCAGATAGTTCTTCGTGCACTGACTGTGCATCAAGTAACCCTTCTCCTGCTCAAGCAGAAAGCACTCATACACGAGCCATGCTCCAGACATACATGCCAACAGGCCCAATTCAGCTGAGAGATTCCCGATTTTTAAAATTGTTCCACTTCAATGCAAGTCAATGGACAAAATAAAACCCTCTGTTATTAATCGAAATCTGAATTTTTTTGTATCTATCTGTAGTCATGTGTCTGAACCCTTGTTGGAGGGCCACAGGGCAGGCAGGAGTTACTGGGCCTAACAGTGGAGGTTAAGGCCTTTCACTCCTGATATCCCAGAGCTGACTTACTATGGATTCTGAGCAACTGGGCCAAGTATACGTTCTGCCTTTGACTGTCAGAGTAAGCGTGGTCCGAGCAGTCCAAGGCTCCCTCGGGGAGAGGCGTGGATACAGGATAGTGAACACAGGCTCATAACTCAAAATACATGCAACAGCTGCAATACATTATGGTCCAGCCAATACAACCATTTAGAAAAATTAGAAATATTGTATTTCTTCAGCACACCTCACAAATACAAAATACAACATTCACAAACAATTACTCAATCCTCCCCTGAGGTCGGGTGTCTACTGTTTCTTTGACGGTTAGCTGGCCCACTCATTCCTCGCATTGAGAATGTGGTTATACCCATGCAATTTTGATAACATCCAGGGCATGCCCCACTTGTAGTCTGAGTCTCAAATGTCCGCTATGACTAACGTAAAGTAAAGAGTGTTCCAGCACTGCTGGGCTAATTTAGTATTAGGTTCCCCTGGGGCCAACAGCCCGAAACTAGTTTTACCTGCACTGGCAGATGTAAAGTGTTGGGAGTTCCAGAGTGTGCCCCATCTGTGGGTGCTCGCAGCAGCTACACCTGAGTTCAGGTGAGTTGGTTGCATGCAACCTAGAGTCTCTCACTCGCAGACGCACTCCTGAAGCAACCAGAAGCATGGGAGGCTCTCTGCGGCGTCTCCTGCAGGGTAAGTGTTTGGTTTGTCTCCTGATGGGGGTGGATATGACGATCCTTCCTAGGGTCCCTCTCCTGGGTGATGGTGCGCAGCTTCTCCCATGGTTCACTCACTTCTCTGGCAGGGGCAGAAAAAGTCACAGTCCTTGGTGCTCCTGGTGACTCCCCTCTGGCATACGGGGTCAGCTCAATGCATAGTCAATGGGCCCTGGCCCGATCAGCACGAAAGATATTCTCTGTGGAGGCCCCTCAAAACATACAGGGTCACTGCCTCACTAGCGCGCAAGGCTACGGCCCTTACCACAGGGTAGTCTTTTCCATGGCAGTTCTTCCTGGCATACAGGGTCGCAGCCTTGCTACTACAGAAGTGCTCTGGCACAATCAGCGCAGCATGACACACGGCTAAATTCATGGCGTCCATATCCTGGCATACGGGGGTCACCGCACATGGGCAACAACCTGATCTGTGCAATCCTCACACCTCACACAGAGAGTCCACTCAACAGGTCTCACCACTGGACCTCCAACGTGCTCCTTTTCCTCACAGTGTTGGAAAGCAGGCAGGTGCTGGTGGTCCAGGCTGCAGAGCTGGTGGACTTGGATTCTCTGGTTGATATCCCCTCACCCAGAAGAAAGACTTCCAGGCCTTGATCTCCAGTCCTGGTCACAGGCAAAAGTCTTGCAGTTTCCCCTCCTCACACAGCCCATCTGGCTGTTTGGCAGATGACAATTTTTCAGGTCTCAATTTCCCCTTCTTCTAGTATATTTCCAGGCACCAAATATGATTTAGTGTCTGAGTGTTTGAATTTTTATGTTGGGATTCTGCTTCTTTTGAAGTGTCCACTACTCTGCTCTCTCTTCCTCTTGAAAAGCAGTCTGTCACAGCAGGAGTGTCTCCAAAGATGATATTCCTGCAACATAGGCCATGGGAGTAACTAGAGTTCAAGCCTGGATGTCAGCCACAGTGATATGTGATTCAAAAGGTTAGCCCACGGCTCCCAGCCCTACTCTTTATGATTCTCTTATCAGCTCCAGCTCCTTCCTGAGATGTGTTCAGGCTCCTTCCTTGTGACCTCTAACTCAATCGAAAACCATCCTTTGAAGTATACGGGAGAAGCCTGGTTTTCCCCTCACTACTGTGTGTCCTACGCAATTAACAGGAATGCAGCAATCCACACATCTTTCTGGGGGGATTTTTCCAACCCTCTCCATGGTTCACCATGCAGGCCTGGGTCTCCCAAAATGTAACACATAGGCATCCATGTATTGTACCATTCACAGACACACATACACCTAGTGCATGTATACAGCATACCCACACTGCACAGTACTGTATCCTCCATGTACTGTACCACTCAGAGGCACACATACATCCAGCACATGCATTTAACATGCATGCACTGCGCCCTTAATGTATTGTAGCACTCATATGTACACATCACGTGCATTTATCCTGCATGCACTGCACAACACTACATCCATTAGGTACTTTAACACTCATATTTGCATATACATCCAGCCCATACATTCACCATGCACACACTGGTCAGTACTAGGGGTAAGCGTAACTTGCAGAGTTATAGAAAACTCAGTGAGATTCTGTGGAATTCCAGCAATGGGTGGAAAATATGTAGCTCGCGCTACAAATCAGCGTGAACTCCACAATGAGTTGCGCAAGAGCGCACAGCCATGCAAGTTGATTTTGCTGCCGCTCGAGTAAAAAAATCTACTTGAGCAACAGCAAATCTACTGAAACTGCAGCCCTCTGACCGCAACCACTCGCAAACACTTACATTACAAATTTGCGCTAGGGGACTCCAAATCTTTCTCGCTCTCACCAAATCACATATTCTGGAGCCTCGCGGGAGAAAAACTCTGCCAAGCGGCGATTGGTGGAATTTGGCTAGATCTTCAGGTTAAAGAGTAACGTGGAGTTGCCAAAATTCGGCCAATTCCACAGGCGGAATGGAGCATTCCACCCCTACTCAGTACTGCACTATTCCTGTACTCCCCAGTCACTAACACACCCAGCACAGATACACCACTCTTACGCTGTGCAGCACTTCACACCAATCCAATGTAGGCCAACGGTGAGTTAAGCACACAGCAGAGGAACTTTAGTAGTGAGTGAGCCAGTAAACCACACTCCAGTGACAGGTTAAAAAGGATCTGTTCAGTCCTACTAATCACCACTCATGCTGCTGAACTCCTGGTTAAGGCAGTAGACTTTCACCACTATGAGGGGAGCACTTTGGGTGCTCCTGTTCATCCAGTTTATGTCACGGCGCACATGCATGATCAATGTTTGCCTATGGCAACTAAAATCTGCATTTGGGATCTAGACATCAGTATGGTTGAGCACTAAGGGCAGGGGTGTTAGTCTATTAAAAAGTAGAGGACTTCTCAGTTCCAACAGCATGTATAAGCATGGATCATCACGGAGCATAGTGAGCTTTCCCAGAAACAGCCCCACCTGCTCAGCCAGTGAACAAGAAACCAGAATGCCATCTCACATGTTCTGGAGAAGGTGATGGAAGTCTGCCTAGTTGTTGTTGATGAAAATTTAATAAACAGATTTTTTTTTTTTTTTTAAAAGACTGCATTGTTTGCGTGAGTGGGAAGCTACATCTGTTTTTCATTTGGCCTGACTGAAATGTAACTATGCCAAAATCACACTAAGGATCTAAGGAAGAAAACCCAGCTGAGAGCGTATCACTCCCTAACAGGACATAAAACTCACAAAACATACGGTCTCCGACAACTAGGGGGTTGGTTAACCCCTTCAGTGCCACGCCCTTTCCCCCTCCTGTGCCGGGCGTTGCACTAGTGGGTGGGGTTCATGACGAGATAGTCTCGTCATGGGCACAGCGCAACCGTGCTCCATGACGAGACTATCTCGTCATGGGCACTGAAGAGGTTAAGGGAAAGTGTTCGTTTTTAAGGACGAGAACCCTCACTCACACAAAGGTGATATGCTTCATCACGGGGCTCCCTCCTCACACTGGGGCCACAAGGCCCCAGGTGTGGGCTACAATTCTCCATTGAGTGAGATAGGTGGAGAGGAGCTGAGGTGTTTACAATGGGGGACTCCAATGAGATATGTGCATGAGGGGCAGAGTGCAAAGGAGGCATAGTGCCGTACCCAGGTGTTATTTGCAATGAAAGGGCACCGAGCAGACATGTGATACGCATTGTCAGAAGGTGGGAGGAGGCTGACTGGATAAACAAGAGGGTTTCTTAGAACAACTCAGGCAAATCCACCACAAAAACTCACTCTATGGCGACTTATTAAGTGGAACTGGGGTTCACCCTATGTTTCCGTAGATGAACGGTATGCCAAAGACTGTCAGCATGGTGAACGACAGGAAAGTGGCGGTTGGTATAGAAAGATATTTCGCATTAAAAGATATTGTGGCACAATACATAGGAAAAATTGTATGGGTATGGCTGCGAAGTGCACCTCGATGTATATGGCTGGTGTTAACTGATTTGCCACTGGTAGAGAACTTCTTTGCCACCAACTTGTTGATACATTTGTCTGATTAAGTGCTCAGAAGTGACTAAGATGACCTCTCAACGCTTTATAAAACTTTGCAAACATAAATACACTTTGATAATGTGGCTTCTGTACCATGTGGCCTTCAATACCCCATGGATTTTGGAGCTGAACCATCATTGCCTCATACCCATTTTGAAATATTTTCTAAGCTATGTATGAAATGTGACTCACAGCTGGTGTAGGGTTTATTGCCTTTGTGGCTGACAGTGAATGTTTGAGGGATGACCCTATTCCAGTGTTGGTGCTTTGCAACCATGTTCCTTTCAGTTTTTGTTGGAGGAAGGAAGAGAGAGAGAAAGAAAAGTGAAATATTTTGATCCACTGAAGCAAACTGAGCCCATCGTTTAATGGAAGGGAGTGTTTGCTAGATAAAAGTCCAATAGAACATTAAGGGGCCGATTATGATGCAGCCCATAAAGGCCCTGACCAGGGCCACATCATAATGGGCCGCTTGGTTTCCTTTCTGACCGCTTCATCATTATGGAGGTAGTCGTAAAGGAAATCAGCCAGTATTTCCAGCTGGCTTCTAACGGACTCGGAGAGCCCGCCCGCCAGTCGGAAGCCGGCTAGTAATCTCAAGGGCGGGCCTTTCCACCCTTAAGATTACAATGCACGTTTCCAGCATGGTTTCCATGCCGGCCTGTCCGACATGGACAGCATGTCGGAAATCGTGTTTGTGGGCCCCCAGCAGGGCCCGCTTTGGTGCACAGCCTCGGGTTGGAGGCCAAAGGGGCACCTATGGTGCCCCCCTGTTTATCCCTGCACCTTGTGTACCTGCCACAGGGTGCAGGGATGAACCGGACCTCCCATTTTACTATGGGAGCATGCATTACTGCCGGTTTACAGCCTTAATGCATGCTCCCATAGTGAAATATAGGAATGCGACTGAACAGTGTTCAGTCGCATCCTAATGGGCCGGCTGGGACAGCCGACCGGGTCTCAGTTGGTCCCAGGACCTAGTCGGTGTCGGGAGGAAGGAATTCTGCCCGACATCGAAATCAGGCTCTTAGATGTGAAGTTCAATTGCTGGTTCTCGGTAAAATTGTTCTGCTATCTAGAGCTCGTAGTCCTACATTCTATTTAACCCTTTATAAAGCAGTCTTTCACTCAGTGGCCAGACTTAATTTTGTCACCAAAACATTTGTCCATAGAACCCTCGTAGTCAAAGACTACTGGCTTCTGTTTGAGCTAGAATAAAATGTAAACTGGCATATATTACCTACAAGACAATATACCTCAGCAAAATAAATGACCTACTCTCAATCATCAGAAGATATAGAGACACCGTGAAACTGAGAAGTTTATACCTTCTCCCACTAATGGGTAAATATTCAACACCTGGAAAGCGGACATGCAAGCCTTCTCAGGTGTGACCCTTCTCTGGTGCAACAACAATGATTTGGAACTTGTCGCCAATAGGGATCATATTATTCCAATCCCTACTTACCTTTCAGAAAAGACTGAAAACCAATTGCTGCACTTCGGAACTTTTCTAAATATCAGAACGCCTTACCCACCCTTTCCACCTTTCATGCCTATATGTGAGGCTTGGCTCCCCCTCTTAACATTCCTTCCACCTCTCTTGCCCATTTTCAATTCTCAACTCTCCCTCTTAATGTGTATCCACTTCTCTCAGCCAGCTAGGGATGGGTGGGTGAAGCAACAGAGGAGCTTGAGGGGAACGGACAGGTTGAAGAATGATATTTAAAAAAAGGTCTGGGTGGGTTGGGGGAAGCAATGGACATGCTGGAGGTGAGTAAAACGGAGAGTGGAGTTGGGTTTTGAGGGGGAAAGCAGCAGAAGAGGGAAAGAACACAATCCAATGGAGTCTCATGCAGTCTTGAAAGGGAAAGTAAAAAGTAGTTCACTGAATTTTAGCAGACGAAGGCTGTAAGTCACCCAATCAAACGGATGCTAAATTATGCTGTAGAGGAGGGACAAACACAAGAAGAGGAAGCAAAGCCATCAAATAAGAAGTGTGCAAATGACAGTGAAAAGAAGGTCAACCAATGGTAAGCAATGGGCTTGTCCAAACACCACTTCAAATATTGGTATTTTCAGCAATAGCTCTTTAACAAGAGATAGCTAAATGTTGCATTTAGGCCAGACCTAAAAATGGAAGGTGTCTGCATAGGCAATCATGTCCATTCTTACACTTTTGTAGCACCCTGTGTGTATATGCAGCTACCAATTTGCTACATCATGTTTAGGAACATCTCATAAGCTGCACCCAACACCTTCCATGTAGGCCTAACTACAGCCAACATCTGAGCCACACTGCTCCAATGAACGGAACTAGAGGAAAATCAGAGCAGCCTCATAAGTGGCATGAAGTTCTATATAAATTCTACAATACAACAAAATTAGCAACTATCCTCACTGTGCATGTGACTGCACAGATACCCCCATCAAAGTATATTGCAGAGCTCACTTTGAAATTTTATTAAGGACGGAGGAAGACTGAGTTCAAATAACTCTGTCACTTAAGGTGCTTCACAGCTTTCCACTTAGGGTAAACTTGCACTGACATAATTGAAAAAATGCACCTGTTCCAGCAAACTATGTGCACTCTTCATATCACAGGATCAGGCAAAGTCAGGCATAATCAAGTACCCAGATGCAGTTGATACCAGGCAACTCCCTTATTGCGTGAGAGTCTTTCGATTGTTAACTCAATCTTTCACATTGCCGAGGATGTGAGGGGATCCGTACTGAAACTTGGCAAGTTGACTTGGAGGAATAGGATCAAAGAAAATTTGCAGGTGTTCAACCTTGAACCAGAGGCTTCATTATCATAAAAAGAGGGAAGAAAGGATCTTAGAAAGGCTTTGTCAGTTTAAAGGGTGATGGGTGTGTTTCTATACGTGTATCTTACATCTTAAAATCCTAGTAAGACAACTGAATGGGTAAATGCAGCGATCTATGTATAACTGCAATTTTGGAAGCTAAGGGGAAAATATGACACATGCAGAGTGGATGTGAACTTCCCACTCTCGTGTACTAAAGTCTGGTGCAATTACTTAGATAAGTTGAGACTCTGGATTGGTCTTCGACTCAGGTTGACAAGTGAACTTGAAATACTGACTCATATGAAGTTCAATACATTTGGCCTGTTTTATTGGATTGTGAGAACCCCATTGATTCCTCTTTATTTAGATCTGGCACAAAAGAAAATTGCTCTTAAGATTGAGTACAGACTTCTTATTTTTTGTTATCGGCTGTGGTCCACAATAGCGTTAGAATCTTACCGAGTGGGCCTTAGAGACCTCATGACTCCGCAATGTGTAAGAAAGAACTCTTGGCTTTGTACTGTAAAACCTTTAGTTCAGAGGCTGAGCCTTGATGCATACTGGGTCTCCCCCAAGACTATGTGCTCAATCTCAAAAGCTAGTATTAAAGTCATTTTCTGGGAGAGTGTTGCAGTTGGCAACATTCTGCTATGCAAGGGTTCATTATCTGCTACTTTTATTGATTTTAAAAATGGAGCACTGTATGAGAATACTATTCACGTAAATGTTCCCCCATTGGCAAGGAAGCTTTATCTACAATTTAGGTACAGATCTTTACCAGTAAACAATTTCACTACAAAGTGGCAGTAAGAAATAGTCTTTGTTGATGATCTCTGTACGGGTTGTTGAAGGAGTTCGGAATCACTCATCCATGTACTGTTCTTTTGTCCATTTTTTAAACAGCTTCGTACAAAGTGGATTGTTCCCTTTTGTAGAAATCTGAGCATTAGGAAGCACCAGGAGGCCTTCAGAATGTTACAAACCGACACAAGCCAGAATGGCTAAGTTCTTAATGGCAATGTGGATAAGCAGGTTGAAGCATGTATAACATAACTTCTATCTTTGTTTTAATTGTGGACTCCACTGTTCTCATGCTGCTATCTTGCTGTACTGCTAGAGCTTTCTGTGGTAGAGTTTCATTTCCCACAAGCTGTTATTTTAATGTATTTAACAGATGGAAATTTTAAGGTTTTACAGAGGAGCTTTATTTCTTATCTGCTGCTATTTTAATGTGTTTAATAAATGAAAAATGTTGATATTTGGCTGTTCTCTCTATTATTGTATGTACTATGTTATTTATAATTGTTTTTACTTTTTATATATGTGTCTTGTTTTGTGTTACGCTTTTATGATCTAAAGTGATCGAAATAAGGTCCTTTGATTGATTGGTTTTATTGGAATGCTTCAAGATACAGCGGAAGGAGTTTATGCCTCTGGTCTCCCTGATTGAAGGTTAGTAAGGGAAGAACTTATGTTCAAGGAGTGTTTTTCGGATAAAGATGCAATATATTTGAAACTGGAAACGTTATTTATGAATTTTAATGAAAATATGTATTATCTTTAAATACCTGTAAATAGAATAAACTTTAAAGCTAAAACTATTTAAAGTGGCAAATAGAAAGCAGATAGTGTAATAACTGGACTACACATATTCCTTAAATATATTTAACTTTATTTGCATATAGCAGGTGACATGGAAATAGCCATTATTTTATCTAAATTATCAAAAATAATATTTTCATGTCTGTTTCAAACATGTGAAGATAAATGTTGGCCTCAATCTTCATGAGAGGTGTAGGACTTGAGGACATGCAGCCACCTACGTCATTGATGCTGTGTAAGTGATTTTAAAAATAATAGTGATAACGTGTTTTATGTAGGGTATCTGACGTTTCAAAGTGCTATAAACGTGTGTTACTAAGGTACTTCAGAAAAGTGGAAGAGGGCCCAGCAGCTTACCTTGCCCCTCAAGTTTTCTGACGCCTCTGCATGACAGCAGACATCAATGCCTTGAGTTTGCCAAGACATCGTCCAATGTGCAGTCTGTACAACACTGGTCTCGCTTCTGAGGGAAGCAAGAGCCACAGACACTTTCTGAAGGGTGAAAAGGACGCATTTATCGGAAGCTAGTTGAGCTTACAAATAGAGGTGAGTGAGCTAACAAATGAACAGGCTGAGCTAAGCCAGAGCCTAGCCAAGGGTCGGCTCTGAGAGCCTGTGGACGAGTTGAACTCTGAAAATGTTTGGCATGTAAATTATGCAACAAACATGTTAGAATATGGTAAGGTGTCTTCAAAATTCAAAAAAGCATCTTTAACACACAGGTGCTTTTCACCTTAGTACATCAGATTCTATCTCTGCATCAATAAGAATGTATTATAAGTGATTGTTTGTAAACATGCACTGACAACCATCCCTGCCTCGCCATGATGACAATGCTAGTAGCAAACTAAGACTCAAGGCAGTTGTCCTGTTTACAATGTATGTAGTGTAGATTTTTATTATACATAGAACAACTTTATAGTTTATTTAATTAAACACAAGCGGCTTCTGTACAGTGTACATCCTGAAACTATTTGAAGGTGCTCTAATATGTAATAATGAACGAAAAAGAAGGCTTGGTGCCAAAGAATTTACTCAGGATCACACAATTTGGTCAAGTAGGGAAGCCAGGATGGATCCAAGGTTTTCCATTTTCACACTGTGCGACTCAGCCACTAGCTGCGTATCCCTTTCTGACATCAAAGGTTAAGCTTTGTCGTTAATTCTTGGAGGATTAGTGGCACATTTTATTTTTGCCAGTTTCACATATTGCAAACCCTGCCACAGACATACAAGTGCTTCACAGACACAGACTACTTTCCATGTTTTTATGATACAGGGATATTTGTGGGATTTACAGGATGCAGATTTGAGGTCAGATTCTAACCTGGATCCCCATTTCACATGGACAGCATTTGTAGCCACTAAGTCATCGCACCTTCTTTTAAAAGCTCGGGTTGTTTTGGGCTCAAGAATGCAAAAGGATCTCAAGCTGAGCCAGAGCCAGGCATCTGGCTCAAGACTGGCTCGAGCGTTCAGTGCCTCACTCACCTCTACTCACAAACACGATCACCATCCTTGTCTATAGCTGTACTCCCTAAGGGGCATATCAGCAACAACCGGCAATAATTATCGCTAAGCGCACTTAGCGCTAGGATAATTATCGCCGGCTAGCGTGGATTTTTATCTCTGAGATAGCGTCGTATTAGTAACGCTTATTTCAAAAGCGATAAAAATCCTTGCGCTAACTGCCTAACATGAGATTATCGCTGGAAACCCAGCGATAATCTCACGAAATGTGGTGTTAGCTTGTTGATAGGGACTCACAAACTTAGCCATGATATCCACCTTACATAGGATATCATGGCTACGTCAGTCCTGAAGCAGGCGTAAGGAAAGTAGCGATAACAGGGGTTATCGCTACTTTTCCTGCTGCTATGCTTCATAGCGTGGGGCTTGATGATTAGAGAAATGTCGCTTAGCGACATTTCTCCTGTCATGTTAGGTCAAGAACGCCCACTTTGCATCTCATTAGAGATGCAAAACTGGGCGTTAAGATCTTGAGCGCTAATGCAAGTTTTCACCCGTTAGCGTGACCTTGCTAATTAGGCGATAAAATTATCGCTGCTTTTCAGCCGAAAACGGCCGCGAAAGCGGCGATAATTTTCTATCGCCTGCTTGTAAATATGCCCCTAAATTCCGTACAAACAACGTAAAACATCAAGAATGAACGCAACCCCACGCCCCTGATACATTCCCATCCATTAGCGTCCTAAATCCCATAACCCACTTTCAACTTCTCTGAGCACATACTAACTTGACTTCCTATCTTGCCATCTTCTGCTTCTACTTGCCCCTTCTACAAACACCCACAAGGCTCGTATCCAGCCAGCCTACACCAGGACTGGCGCTCTGGAACATTCTCTGCGTGCCGTGCACTATTGTTCCTAAGATCTTCCCTCACGCCCCTCTGTCTAGTCCGTGATCTCTATCTCCATCTGCTTCCAACAAAGCCCATAATAGAAAAATATACCTCCACCCCGACTGCCTCCAACACAGCCAATAATACTGTACCAGGGTGGGAGGAGGGCCTATGTTTGCAGAGAGGGAATTGAATTCTCTAGTGAGCGTGTGTGACATCATACACCGGTGCAGCGGCCAAGCGGCCCCTGCCTCACAGGCTAGAGTGTCTCCTCACTGCCTTCCATAAAGACCCAGGGCAGGTAGAGCCTTACAGCTCTTGGATACCCTCAAGGGTGACAAGCAGCGCTCTACAAATCTACTGATTGATTGACTGATTGATTGATTGTACTCTACCCCCGTCCAGAGCCCGCACTGAGCCTCCAGGTGGCAGGCAGCTTTCAGTTGCTTGTAAATCATACTACCCGTCAGCTGTAGTTTTATTTGTTCGTGTTTATATCGCATTAATGTCTCAGATATAGATATAATGCTGCAATAATCAAGTTGTGGTAAGATAACATTTAGAATGTCCTTGCTCTGCTGACAGGAAGATGTTGGCTAAGGTCTCTCGCCGGACTTACTAGATATTAATGAAAACCATTGCTTGAGATTAAATGACGAGAAGCCATCACACACCGCGGTAATGTCCCTGATTGCAGCAGACATAGTGTGACGCTTAGAGTCAGGGGCCGAGAAGAGACAAGAGACCTTTAATCCGACACAATGCTGATGCAGGACTTGGCATAGTGCAAATTTCTGGTGCAAACTCGAGCATAGGCTGCGCTCAAGCGGGTGGACCTTCATTCCGATTGAGGTTTTCACAACAATCTCTGCGATTACCTTATGTGAAGCACATTTGGCCCCACAGAGATGGCTCCCAACAGTGCTTTAACTGGGCCGGTACTCACCGGTAAGGAGTACTGGCACTTTTTAATTCTTGTCCCTTGAGTACCGGAACTTCTCCTCGGACAAGGAGAGTACCGGTACTCATGAGGGCCTTGCCTTGACACACATGGTGCTCCTCTCATTTTCTTGTGCCTCTGCAGCACTTTCCACACGGCCTGCTCTGATTCTGCAATCCTGGGCTGAGCTCGCACAGGAGCGCAAGAACAGCATCTCTTGTGACCAGGACACAGCAATCTTGTCGTGCAACTCTCCAAGACTTCCGGCAGCGGTGTGGCGACAGGGTGTTTGGTTTACCCTCTGATCCTGCACTGTAGGTGGTGAGAGTCCACCATAAAACTAATGGACGAGGGCGTGGGGCGCATTCTTCAAGGCAGTACAGCTTTATAGCATGCCATTTTTTAGGTCGAGGACTACCGGTCTGCCGAAAGGCAGAACCGAAAGTCGGAGATTTAATGACTTGGAGAAGAGGGGCTTGAAACCGCCCCTCTTCTCCCCTGTTCTCCATTGGCTGGCCTCGTAAATGCTGGCCAGCCACTGGAGAAGAGGTCAGTCACTCCGATTAGGCCCCGTCCTTTTTGGATCGGGGGGCGTGTTTTTAGCGAGAAGTCTCAAGGAGGAGACAACAGCAAAACACGCCCCCGAATCCGAAAAGGACGCTACGTTTCTCCGAGGCATTTCTGCCTCGGAGAAAGGCGGTGGTGTCTTCCGGTGCCCTCGTTCCTCTTTACTTGTTTTTCCACTGGCCTGTTTCGAATCCTCCGTTTTGTTTTATGTAAATGAATGCCACGTTACAGATTGCTAATTGTTTTAATATCTCCTTCGAGCCACAATCTATATTTTTGCATGTGTGCTTTCCCACATGAAAGATACTTACTTTGTTTGGCATTTACGTGATACTTTGTGTCAGCGAAAGAAGCAGCTGAGTTTCCTGACTACGCGTTTAAATAGAAGTTGTCACAACACATTCCCTTCCCCTTGAAAGCCAACTTTCAATTTTTTGGAAACTCGGCTAATATCATCGAGTTTGTCCCGGCTGAAGCTACAGAGAATCCCCAAATACCCTCAGATCCCTTCATGAAATGGGCTCGATCGAGTGCGTCATTTTGCTTGTAGGAGTTTTTCGAGGTTTGTTTTGCCCCAGCTGGCGTTGTTGTTGGTAAATAGGGAGCGCAGTGTGTTCTGGGAGGAGAGTGGCGAGCCTGTCAGCAGCCTGTCGTATCTTCACAACGGGTCAGTGTGCACCCTGGGGTGGTGGGGTGCCTGCTGAGCGCAGGGGGCTGGGCGTCCTAGGCTCGCAGTAAGAGGCGCTGTCTCTGATAGCGAGGCAGCCAAACAGGCTGCAGGGACGGAATCCGCAGAGGTACCTTCTTCATAAGAAAGCGTTCCTGCTGCTGCTGCGATCTGGTTACTGTTCGGAATCCCTTCATTAGCATATCTGATTAAAACACCCAGTGCCCCATTTCTGCTCCCAGCGTGAGGCAAGGCAGAGGGATGAGTCCCGGGGTCCCCTTATCATTCCCACTCAGGCTTATCCCCAAACCACCCACAGGTGAAATTGTGATGCAAAGTACCTGGCTAAACACAGGCTGGGCTCTCCCGCCCCCTCTGTAAACACCACACTGTTTGCCCTATTATTGGATAAAACCTCCCAGAGGAGGATGCGCCGCTCTGAGATACACTGTTTATTTGGTTGTGGTTTTAAAACACGTAATCCCGCAGTAATTGCTTTTCTGAATCAAGAGGTAAATGGGTTTGCACTAAGAAACCTGCCCCGGGACAAGCAAATCTTTAAATTATTACTTTGGCTTCATTAAAATAATGGCCCGTATCCTCACAGATGAAGAGTCTTTTCCAGGCGACTCATCGCCGGGTTGACTTCTTGGATTAGGGCTGTTAATTGATTCCGCACCTGTGAGTTTCTTTCTTCTGGGCTCATTTTACATGGAGGTCTTACTGAATCCCGCGCTTTAACTGAATTCAATGGATTCTTTAATTTGAAAATGCATAAACGGCACTATCCAGCCATTTCATTCATTCAAAATCGGGATTTATTGCGATTATTTTTTGTGTCCCAAAAAATTGAACATCATAAAAATATCAGTGAATTCTTGAGTTAAAGGGACTGATGTAGGACATAAATGTAGTCATTGATTTAAATGACGTGTGTTACTCGCACAGTGTGTTCTTTATCCCTTTCCAAATATGTATGTTGTAATATTAACACATCTTTCTTATGTAAATATGCACACAAATACACACACATATAGACATATATTTATCATATGTGGTAGTGATGAGTTTAGAATGTTACCACTTACCACTGCGAAGATGTGGTGTTTTGTTAAAATCCATTTTGTTAATATTTCCCTGCAAGCTAAAAACAAGCATTTACAATGCAATGGTCTCGGCATTGGTAAAGTTAGAGCTATTGGCATTGCTCATGACATTATTTTTGTTTATGTTTTTGTTTTTAAAACATTTAAAGAAACGGCATTGTCATGAGCACTGCCAATAGCTCTAACTTTAACAATGCCGAGACCGTTGCATTGTAAATGCTTGTTTAAATGTCTGAAAATGTTAATTCATCAGCAATTTAAGTTACCAGAGGTCTTCAATCTGTGGGGCGCGACCCCCCATGGGGGTCGTAGGGTCATAGGAAGGGTGTCGCGTATACCTTGGCCTCACTTTTGCCTGGAATCTCGAAAAAGAAAATCAGCCCTGGACGGATTATTATGAAAGTTAAAATACTTCAAGCTGCAGTTTTTATTTTTTGTGTGCATATTTTATATAGCGCAAACTCGACCCGAAGGTTTTGGAGTGCTTTACACGAGCACCGTATTTACATTACACATCTAGGCACAGGGAGATTAAGTGATTTGCCAAGAATCACAGGATGTGGACGCCACCCCGAGGCTTGAACCCTGGTTTCCAGCACCAAAGTCGGCAGTCTAACCTACGGACCACATCCACTCCCCAGTGCCATTCAGGGAGTGTTCTCTCGTGCTGTGAAACAGGAGCTGAACAGACAGCTAAACCAGGTTTCCTTCCAGGAAGCCTGCTTGCCTGAAAGGAGTGGAAATATGCGCTATGAGTTAATATGAAAATGTAAAGAGCAATTTGCAACTGTAAAGGATCCTTGGGAGCCGGTCCTGGCTTTCATTGATCAAATCACTGAAAAAAGGTAAAGCCGGGATAGGGCGGGCAAGCTGAAAAAGAAATTGTGGTGAAATGTGTTGGAAGAATGGGAGTGTTTTATACCTAGAGAAGTGCCTGGAAATATGCATTACATCATGCTGCTGTAAACTGTCACTTACCTAGCAGGCACATTGCAAAATTTTGTTCTGACTTTCCTGTATCTGACTTCTTATCAGCAGATCAGTAGCCCTGATGCATTGTATGGGAGCTGACAATAAGTTAAAATGGTGGGGTACTTCAGTTTTATATTCACATACATTTTCTCAAAAAGTATCAATGTTCTGAAAGACCTTACTAGAAAAGGTGCTTCTGAATGGACTACTGAGCTCTGAAGTGATTGCTTTTAATTGTAATTGTATTTGCACAGTTCATACAATCCCTGTGGAGGTGTTGAAGAGACAGTTGTGTACAAAAATTGCATTGCGTATGGTCTGGGTATTACTAAAATCTATATTTTGGAAGCACCATTTTATCGTAAAACGTTTTGTGCATTTTATAGCAGTTTATCTTATACTGTGTGTAATGCAAGTATAATAATGACTTACATATTCACAGTGCTTTCTGTCACAGGCTGCGACCTTGCAGCACTAAAATACACAAATCACTATTCTCCACTGTGCCAACCAAGATTTAATTCTGTTGCTCTCTAGTTACACACATACCATTTAATGTGGATTAACTACTAGAGGTTTAATAATGTACTATATTGCATTGCCCACTGAGTAGTACTTTTTAAAAATGTTTTATTGAAGCTGACCCTAATTTTATATGTAGCTACCTGACGGTGAAGGACCTAAAAAACATACAGAATATTTCATTTTTAGCCACACCATTAACCCGCCAAGCGCTCACACTCTCAAAGCCCTCCAGCCACCCCCCAAACATGACTGAAGTCAACAACAGCAGCAAACTAATATAACCAGTCAGTTTTTACTAAAGTAGAAGCGTCTGTTTTCATAATGTTAAAAACAAAACCTTTTTAGAAAAATTGTGTGAAAGAAGATTAAGAGACCACTTCCTACCCTGGAATTAAAGAAAGCATCCTACTTAGACCTTACAGTTCATCATTAATGACTGTAAATGGTATGTTTCAATTATGAAGAATGATGTTAAGCAACCTCCAGTTCCATGCAGCTGTAAAATCCAAGCCATCAGCATCCCATGAAACTCATAATGGTTCTTCTCAAATGCCGTGCACTCAAGTTGCAGCCCATGCATTACAGCCAATATACCCAGGGCTACTGTGATTATACGATTGTGCAACTGCAGCGGTTTAAGCATAATTATACATTTTCCACATAGTCAAACATCTGCCACATAAGCTGCTAATTTAAACAAAAAAAATGTGTTCATAGCTCTACCGGTTCACTAGTTACCAAAAAGCAGCGACACATGTTGCTGCACAGTAGAGGGCCCTTTGCAAAGCTGGAGTGGTCACTGTTTTGTTGCTTATTGCTATATTTGAGTGCTAATCTGGTATTTATGAGGTGCAATCACAGATTGACCCTCTTTCTGGAGAGATGCAAGCACACCCATCACATTAGTTCAGAAAGGTGTTATCCAAATAAGTTTTGCTAAATTATATTTTATTCGTGAAAAAGTACCATTGTAAATTTTTGGGTAATTCTTTTTGGAGACTTTTTCTTTGAACTGTGTAGTAAGCCTCTGATACCAAACTAGTCACACACAAACTTTTGGTTTGCTGAATACTGTTTAATATTGTTTCCCCACCTTAAAATGTATTTGCTGTGGGAATTGGGGACGTTTATAGTTGTTGAGGATGAGGAGTACCAGGTTCTAGAAAATGAGGGGGTCCTTACACCTAAAACATTTTGACAGGGGTGCCTCGGCATCAAAAAGTTTGAAGACTTCTGAGTTAGGCATTTGTACTTGAATGTATATCCCTGCCCTTGCTGCCAATTTTAGGATTATCCGCAAACGCAAAAAAACACCTTAAAGGCAACACAATTGTTTTTGGTTTGGTGCATTTAAACTGCTTATTTCGTATGGGAAGCCAGGCATAATCCAAATGCGACAGGCAGCTTCATGGAATGCCTTAGACTTTCAGGCAGTTCTAGATTTTAGCTGGTAATGCTTTTGCATGCTGGGACTCGTAGTTCCCCTTTCTCATTATAAGTAAGGGTTTCTTAAAATTCCACTATGCAAAGCTTTGATGGGAAAATTCAGAGACGGTTTTGAACATACCCTTATTAATAAATGCTTTATAAATGATTACTAGGGCCATAACCATTGGACAGATACTTACCATTTTCTTACAATGCACTTGGATTTCTTGCATATATAGTTTGGAAAGGTTAAAAACCAAGCCCCGCCCGTGGCTCCGCCTCTAGTCCCGCCCCACACTCCACCCCCAGTCCACCGCTCCTTTTGGTGAGTACCTGCACTTATTTTTTTCCATTTAAAGCACTGGCTCCCAGCAAAAAACAGACTTTCAGCAGCCCTATGACACACGCATCCCAAGGTAGCAAAATGTTCTTCTGTGCACGCTCCGGCACGTATGGTAGCAGGGTTGCCATCTGACAATTATTTCACCAGCTTGGCCGGCATCTTCTTGGTAAGACAAAATAAAAAATGACAGTAAAATTAATAAAAAGCAATAGCTTTTCCTTCTGAAATACAAACAAAAAGCACGCAACAAAAGATGAAAAAAGGAAAACATGACAAAATAATTTCTTGCTTTATAGAATAACACCTATATAGCGATTTACAGTAAATACAGGCAGAACTCTTCTGTTAAAAAATTAATACACAGGATTTTATATAAACAGCTAATTAAGTGTCTTCTTTTGACTCTTCCAGAGCCTCAAATATATAAAACCTGGCCAGCATTCTTCTCTCAGAAAGGGTGGTAACCCTAGGAGGTCTCCCAGCAATGTTTACTTTGTTTACCAGTGCATGTCCCCCAGTTTCACTAACGTCAACATTAACTTTGGACCCAAGGGCACCACAACATCCTGTGGCCCTTTCCCTTGTCGTCCATGCTATTTCTCCACCCATCGTGGTGCGGAGCCGCTCACAGGGCCACTGTTGAAGCATAATGCTTTGTTTACCCAACCTTCCCTCGCCAGCAATAACTGCGGTCCTTCCTCATTCAGTCACAAGCCCTGCTGCCCTCCAACATACCACCATGTCTTCCGCACCTGTAGGATCTGTTTTTCAAAATCTAGGTGGATAATGCATGAAAATTGAGCTTTTACTACTTTAGGACAACTTTGTTCTGTCATCCATCATGGATGTGTCACCAAAGTAAACCATGTGACCATTACAGCTGCTATTATTTGCTGTACTAAAGGATTTTAGGCTTTTCCCATCAGCACTGAGTGAAATGTACTTACCAAGGACAAGCCAACTGTCTCAGACTGGATAACATACTATGTAACGAGTCATGTTGCATGTGTAGATTCTGTGAACACTCAAGTCCAATGTAGTATAAATGTGAGAGAATTGTCACGGCGCATCGTGGCAGCCGCCGAAGAACACTGCCAAGACTTACTGGCCTTGCCTCTGTCGAGTGTACAAGGAAAGACCACACTTCCCATGAGGCGCTGGTCAAGTGACGCACGTGACTTCACCACATTTCAGGAAGCGGGAATTTGAGGGCTTCCGGGGCACCGGTCGGGTGCCGTTGATTCCAGGATCAGAGCCGTGATACCGAAGGACGTGAGGAGGAGTGGTAGGGGTGCACACTGCACCACAAACTCCTTGTTCCTCAGTATATTCTTGTTGTTGGTTCTGCAGTTCCTCTGACAAGTGGGAGCTGGACTCAGTCACTGTTTAGTCCCATTGGACAAGCCGTGGATCCGGCTCTTGCGGGGCTAATCGAGTGACCTCTTAACTCTTTTCTCTGAGTGGGCACTTTACAGCAGAGCGGTAACTCAGTCTCAGAATACCGCAAAAGCTGTACATTAGAAACCGGCAGCACGCGTGGGTACGCGGCTGCCTGCAAGGTGCCAAGCATTTTTGTATTATCGTTCTTTCCTATTCTTGGGGTGTTGAAACCCAGCAACAGCCGAGAAAGGTCATCGGCAGTTCCGCTGGATTGGGAACACTGTCTTTCTGACAGCTGGCCTGACGGTACTTTGAACGCTCAAGGGGTATTGGGGGTTCTTTTCCGTTTTTTCTGAGACATTGTGCACTTTGGATTTATGTGCTTTGCAAAGGTTCCAAGACGGATTGGAGCCTCAGCCAGTATTTCATGAATATGCGAATCATTGAAGTTTGATAACCTCTGGTGTTATAAGTAACAATGCCATTGCCTGGGCTTGTTTATTTGTCTTTCCAAAGCAGGGGCTTGCCGAGCAATTCCAGGAGGCAGCTCCGCACCCCCCTGTTAAAAGTCACTAATGGTACCTTTTGGTATATTGCCATTATTTCATGAGTCACCTTACTTGAGGAGAGTTACTGCGAAATGTCATTTGATTCTTTTTGTTCCACCCATAGATCACTAGTGGCTGCACTTCGTATTGAACACCTGTTCATGGAAATCTGAACCGTTATTTTGCTTTACAGGTATTAGCGCCAGACAAGAGAAGTTTTCTCGTGTAGCTTGGTGCATGTATTTTGTACTCATAGTGACTTACTCTCGTTACAGATCTCCCTCCCTGCTGTTCCCATCCTTTCCTTCCCTGACTTGATCGCCTCATCAAGTCTGTTGTTTCACTCAGACTTTGGGGCTATCAGGAGGTGGAACCCATCGAGCATCGTCCGACTCCGAGGATTCAAGGCCTTGACAAGAATCTCTGAATGTATTCTGGAGTAAATGTTTCTTTTTGCTTGCCTCTTATTGGTGAAAAGATCATTAACCATGTGCTTATTTAGTGAATGTATGAAATCCTTTGTCTAAAGTCCTATAAAAGAAAGTGATTTCTCCACACTAAGAGGAAACTCTTTCCCCACTCTTTGAAGGTGAATCTATGCCAGATTGCTTATTCCCCGAGCTCCTATGATTCTTGGGCTTATACTCGCTATATTTTTGTTTGCTTATTGAAAACTAATTGATGGCCCAGCTGATGCATTTTTGTAACTCATATTCCTTATATTGTCTGTTGTTCTTTAACAGAAATGCATTTGGTTCAAAATACCATGTGTAAGATTTAACTACAACAGAGACGGATCCACGGTCTGCACCAAAGTCATTTAGGGACTACACCGCTCACGGTTCAGCGGTTGCCACATACAGGAGTGAAAATCTGATACAGGTTAGCACACTCACACACCTTCCGACCTCAACCCAGTTGTTGTGCAGCCGAAAGAGGAATGCACATGCTGTAGAATGTCAGCACGATGGCCACACACCTATCACATAAACATCCGGCTCGCCTCTTCCCAACCCCAAACTCCATGGACAAGAGAGCTATCCATGCCCCTCTGCCAGTGCCCTCCATGGTGGCCCTCTGTAGCAGGCTCACAGTGGTGTCTTGGAAGCCTCTGAAGAGGGCATAAGCATGAAATCCAGCCTGCACTGTTGCTGAAAGGCTAGTTCTCTTCAGGATTTGGCACAAGGCAGTCTAGTCTTTTTTGCTTCCCTATGTGATCCTGGAACTGAGTCAAACTGTGAGCATGACAACTTTTATTAGGAGGAGTGTTTGAGGTTTTCATTTCATAAGGGCTGTGGGGCTTTGGCTCCACCAATAATTCATGATACAAGCTACCCCCTTTTTAATTCAATTGTTGCTATTTATCTATATATAATGTGATTTAGAATAGGTGCAATAACTTCTGAATGTTCTTTCCACATGTCCGTTTGTCATATATCTGTTTTATTGTTATTGTGGAGTAGTCACACAGCAACACCGACTGGAGAGGCCTGAAACTGGTCTTGCGGTACTTGTGTTCCCATTCAGAGGGGACCTGGCCTGGTAGTTCGGGCTGGACTATTTCGATTGCAGCAGGGACAAGACTGATTTGCATATGGCTGGGTCCTGTCTGAGGTGGCATGGTTGGCAAAAGAAGGAGAGGCTGGAATGCAGCCCAGAGTAATTCCCAGTTTTTTAGATTAATTTAAGCATTCCGTCCATCATTTTTTGTGTCATATAGTCAAAATGCCTCCAAGCGTCTAAACACATCTTAAAACATAACTTAATTGCAAACATCTGTGGTCGCCGAATGTGGTTTATAGCTGAAAATTTATATTGTAAATCTCAAATTTACAGGCACAAGTAAGATACATTCCAAAGGTTTCACCTCAGCTGTGACTTCAAAGAAGAGCATGATGAGGCTGGGGAGAGGAGTTGGTCTAACGGCTAGGGCGCTCGACCTCGGACCTGGGGAACTGGGTTCAAGTCTCGGTAATGACGCTGAACATCCTGTGATTCTGGGCAAATCACTTAATCTCCCTGTGCCTCATGAAGAATGAATGTGTGTCCTAATGTAACGTAACTGGTGCTATGTAAAGTGCTATGATACCTGATTGGATTCAGGTCAAGTTCGCGCTATATAAAACTCTGCAAAAAAATAAAAGGCTGTAAGAGACCTTCTTATGATAAAAGGACGTTGAGGCACATTCTATATGCTTTTCTCACACATATGTTTCATTTTTAAGACTTGTTCCCCGCATTTGAGGTTCAAGGAAGGCAGTTTGCTTCTTCAGTGCTAGTTGGATTGCCTTAATCAAGGAGAAGTTTTTCATTCCTTGGTCATTTGTGCAGACGATTAAGCATATGAGTCAGAACATCCAAAGGGACTCCCTTGGTGGCTCACCTCGATGGAGAGGCTTCTGGGCCCCACCAATAATTTAGTGAACAGAGAAAGAACAAACGGCAGACCAAGGTCAGGCACATCCAGTCCACATGTACAATATATTAGAAAGTGGTGCAATCACTTCCTGCACCCGCCGTCCGGAGGTGTCAGTAGGAGCCAAATTTTCAAGAAAAAATGGAAGGTGCACTCGTTGTGGAGTCAAACAAGCAAGCAAGAATCTGTTCCAAAATCGGTTCTTTTATTCAATCAATCTTTAAAACTGGCACACAGTTAACGTGTTTTGTTCCCAATTTTGCCAGAGGGAACTTCATCAGGGCTCCAGCTGGTCGTTGGTTGTGAGAAATATGTATGATGAATTTGGACCTCAGGGTGCAAGTATGGCCTCAATAGCGGTATGTATTGTGAAATCTCACGCCCAAGAACCGCGGGGTTTCAAGTATCCTGAGTAATATAATGGAAATAAGGCAAGGTCCCAGTCACCACTATTCTGTCAAAGGACTTTCTTGATGTGAAGTCATGCTGTATGTACTTTAGACCAGCGTCTTCTCTTGTAGAGGCATGATAACCGTCAGCAACTCCGCAATGAGTGCACCTTCCATTTTTCCCAATAATTTAGTGAACCTGGCTCCTATGGTGAGGGACAGAACTTCAAAGTCCTGAAGGAGAAGCAGGTTTGTGCTGCTCTGTCAGTGTGGTCTTTGCAAAAGGATTGGATCTTGGTGTTCAGCTTAGGGCATGAAGCTGGCACCGATAACGTGATTGTCCTAAGGCCTGATCTTATCAGGACATCTTTCTCTTGTAACACCTTAACGCAGCACTACTTCCGGCTTTATCGGTCTGTACACACGTGTATTGACACCAATAGCTACAGCATCAATATCGCATCAGAAACACAAATGTGTGCATTGGCCACACACCGCCGTAGTATCAGTGCATTACCAGTCTATAAATTCAGTGCATATTGTGCATGAGCCCAAGATGCAAACGTGATTGTTGTCATGAAAGCGAGCACTACTCTCTTACATCAGTCTCTGAATGAGGCTGTTAGTATGTCTGCATTTAGCTCCATCACTTGTCGCAGACTGAAGAGCTTTGTATTGACCTACTATCCCTGGACAGGTGAGTATCTGTCTGTCTGATTACCTGGCTAGCATTCTCCCAGTCAGGTCCATCTGGGGCTGTTTATATGCCTCCTTCAGTGCCCTAATTGTGTCCCAACAGCACAACACTGAAGGTTAGGAGGAGGGCTGTAGAAGCCACACTGTGACTTCAATGCGACCTGCCACAAAAGTCATGCAATCAGTCTGATTCACTTGGTTGGAGCGTCAAAGAATCTGGCTCCATCCAAGGGAAAGTTCTCTTCTGTCAACATCAGCAGAAGCGCTTACCATGGCCATGGGGCGGTTGGATGAAATGCCCCTCTTCACAAGAATCCTTCGACCCTGAGGCCAGTGGCCAGCGGGCGGCAGGGGCGCTGCAGCTGTCGCCCTCTCATATTTGGGGGGGGGGACAGGGGAGTCCCTGCCCAGGACTGCCATGCAAGGCCTGACAGTCCTGGGAATGGAAAATAAACAATGGCATTGATTGTGTGTTTTACTGTAACAAATAAAAGTTTGCAGAGGTGGGCTGTAAAAAAGCATATGCCCACAAGGCTTACTGCTGCCTTCAGTGCACTCAAAACACGTGCCAATGCACTGAAGGAGTAGAGATCCCCACCAACAGATGTAGCTCTCTAGTTATGAAGGGCTACTTCAGCAGGTAAGCAGAGGTCAGAGCTTCCACTGACCCGGAGGGCCAACAGGTCACCCACCAAAGCTGTTGACCTCCTTCTCTTTCTTGTATTTGAATTTACATGTGCATATTGGAACACAAGGGGCTGCAGAGAGAGTAAGGCACCCTTCCAGCATAGGGAACAGAACTGATCACCTATTACATGCCTGCTGGAAGGAGGGTCACTCATGCAAACAATGAAAAGGAGTGCAGCAACCAGTCTGTCCTCTGTCCATTTCATGAGAGTAAAGTCAGCCTGCAGCCACCATGCTTCTGGAAGGTCTGTTAGTTTTTGGAAAGTCCTCTGATAAACTGCAGTTGTATACATATTTGTCTGCCTCATAACTTGCTATTATATTCTTGACATACATTTCACTTATTGCCCACACAGACAAGCAGTAAATTTTATTGCTGGGCAGTAACGCCCACATCGAGAACTATTACAAAATTACAATTCTCTTTGCCTGGGGAGGCAGAAAGAAATGTCTTATCCAATGGTCATTTCAACTACCAGACTGCAGTGTCTGTGTCTGGTGGATGGGGGCAGTGCTAAGCCGCTGTAAAGCGCCCCCCCCTCCCCGTAGAGAGTCATCTGCAAAGATATGAAGGAAAATACTGTTTTCGTTGTGGTTGTGACCCTTCTGTCTCCTGGCATCACAGTAGCAAATTAGGGGCATATTCTCAAGAACGTGTGATAATCATCGCAAATTTAGCCTAACTCAACTTTGCATATCGCAGTCTATCGCGGGAAAACAACGCCGTGTTAACGTAGTATTCTCAACCCGGTGGCACCATGCGATAGTCCCACAATAACCCGTCAAATGACCGCGTTAAACTCAACGCGATGCCGCAAAAATGCTGAACACGAATGCGAAAAAAGTTGCGATGAGGCCAATCGCAATACAAAAATCAGCGTTAACCAGCGAAAGGTCTGCAAATCCCACACATCATGCGGGAAAATGCACTATTAAAGCAGAACAAGAAAAACACACCAAAAAATAAATAAACTGCGTAGCAACACAGATGCACCCGGAAAGACACCCCACAAGCCCCACAGACCACCAGCAAGGAACCTCAGGGTCGGGCAAGGCCAAGGAGTAGAGGAAGAGGAAGACACGGTTCAGTCTGCATCACAACCGGATCGTCGTCACGGAGGTGACAGAACACCAACAACAACTGTCCGTCACCTCCACCCTGTCATTGGCAACACAGACGGAAAAATGGCATTCCACCATGAATACAGTCGGAGTTTCGAGGAGTCCAAGAAGCCCTGGCATGATGGGAAAAGCCAAACCAAGCAGAAACCCGCTGCCAACAGGAAGCCAGCAACGACGAATGGAGGTGGGAGTCCTGCACCACAGGAAGAGCTGGAGCAAATGAAGGCCAGACCATGATGGCCGCTCGGAGCTGATGCTCCGTTGCGTACCCACACACCAGTTTCCAGAGCGGTGCATTTCTGCGCTCAATTCCCATTGGATAACCAATTTTCTGCAATCGGAATGCAGGCAGCTCACTTAAAACTAAGCATTGCCTCCCTTCGACCCTGCCTGACCGAGAACTGAATTGCGGCGTCCCTGTAGGCGAGTGCACTAAGATGGCGCACGAGGAGCTGCTCTCCGAGAGAATCGACCTGTGATGTTACCGAACCACACTCTTTCAGCAGATGAGGCTCTCATCACCGCATGCCCTCTTCCTGACTAACGGACTTGCCGGCTGCCCCTTGGGGAGGGACTCCCAGTTCTGACTACGCTTCCCTACACCCATTGAGAGGTACGAGGCGGCACTCGGGCATTAAAGAGGTGAGAGCTGGAACCCCCAAGGCGCTTTGTATCGCCATCGCGAGCATTACCTTCGTGCCTGCTGTGCTCATTGAATATCGGAGCCAGCTGGGATTGGACGCGAGGGGGCTCCGGTGCGGCTGAACTATCCTGCTGAGGCCCGTCAGGGACGCTGTTCTGAGTGGCTGCCGGGGTTCCTGCAGAGAGGCTCAGGAAACTGACACGCTGCCGGCGGGGGCCCGATGCGCAGGAAAATGCCCGGACTAATGCTGCTATGTTCACTGTGGAGCAGACACAGGGGCGACTGCTTTGAGGCCCACATACAGTGCTACTCTGCCTGATGAGGCCGGGGGACACATCTAGTTGCCAAGTAAATTTCGGTTGCACCCGTTTGCACGGTTTACCCGCGAGTGCATCGGAATTGCGGAGTTGGGACACTTCTGCACAGCAGTGCGTGTGGTGTACTACCTCATAGACTAACGGGCGGCCCTAGACCTCTGCGATATATTCTATGGTGTTTGTGTGGGCAGGGGCTCCTACTACAGAAGAGTGAGCCTTCTTACAATTGCAGACCTACATTGGATGCGGAGCGCAGGGAATGCAGGCGACACCTCACAATACTAATGGTATGCATGTCGGCAGTGGTGCATGACACGCTTTGAGCACAGCAACGGTGGATTGTGGGGAGTGTCTGTGGACCCCACTAATGCATACCCAATTGCATCTGCACCTTCAATTGCAGAAGACTCACACTAACTCTTCGCACACTGCATGATAACGCCCTGCGAACCTTGTGGACTGCAGTGTATGCTTCAAACCCCTATGAGTCCCATGATTGTGAGTGAGGGGAAGACGTGTGGCACCACATAGACCCTGGTGCAGAGAGCACAATCGTTCCTTTTACTGCATACCTGTGACTCCTTGCAATCTTGTCCTTGTTGCTACTGGAGGCGATCACTGTTTGCTACGTGGGACCTGGATCGAGCCTACAGGAGGAAGGAGAACAATGGGCAGCACTGACGATAAGAAGCCGAAATTGCAATTCTCAGCACGGAAACAGCTCCACAGCGATGATGCAGAAGCGCAACAGGATGACGACCAGCCCCCCATCTCAATCGCAAGATCACTTGTTTAAAATCATTGGGACTGCCTGACCCCAAGATGACTACCACAGTGTTCCCCACCACATTGTGCTACTCCTCTGAGAAAAATCTGTACTTCGTCCAGACCTCGAACACATCCCCCATCCGGCCTACCCTTCAGTATACCGAATCTGTGAACCTGCCTCGGACCGTGGATACCTAGCTTTTTGGCCGATGCCCGGTGAAGCTACTTGATAGCTATAGAGGAGATGGGCTGTGGGCTACGCCTTCGGCCGTCACCTACCCAGCCGGACATCGGGCAGACCCTGCTTCGTCTCTCCATTGTACTCTCCCTCATACCCCTTTACTCCACCCACTTTCTCTCTTATGCTCCATTTATCCCTCCTCTTTACTCTCTAATTGCTTTCTCATTGAGACCTAGCTGCTTGACTGATGCCCGGTGGAGCTACCTGATAGCTATAGAGGAGATGGGCTGTGGACTTCCGCCTCGGTCGTCACCTACCCAGCCGGACTTTGGGCAGACTCTCCTTCGTCTCTCCATCCATTCATTCTCCATTCTTTCTCCCTCCTACATCTTACCTCACCTCCTTACCCTTCTAAGCTCCATTTATTACATCTTCTGATGCTCTTGAAATGTTTTCTTGTAATTGATGTAATTTTGTAATTTTGTGGAACCTTATGTAAAGCGCTCTGATACCTCTGGGTCTAGCCAGCGCTATATAAAACTCAAATAAATAAATAAATAAACACAGTCATCAGTGTGGAGATGGTGCAAGGAGTCGGGAGTCCGGACACTGCTCGACATGACCTGACACAACATCAACATGCCAACACAATGTCAACAAGCATCTCCCCTTCACATTGCCGAGGGACAAACAACAACTCCAGCAGAGCAGACCAGACAACTCTACAGTGATGCTAAAGAGGACCACCACACTTTCAACACCGACGCCCTACAAGAGTACACGAACATCTTAGGCAATCGACCTGCAAGAACAGTGCAACCCAGCTGCATCCAGGATATACCCCACCCCCTGCACAGACCACACAGCTGGACGCACCCACCACCACGGCTGGCTCCCAGCAGCCCACCGAAGCACACATCGCATTCCAAGGCCAGGTGTCATACTGCCAGAAGGGGGTGGCCGAACAGGTGGTGTTGTACCTCATGGAAGCCAAACTAGATCACATACGTGGGTGTCAAAGTCCCATCAGGGACTACCTACACTCCCCAACGGAGACCTACACTGCGACAGTGACACATGCCTATGCACATTTCCAGTACTGAAACACACCCAGAGCCACAGGATAATCCTTTACACCCCACTACACTGGCCTGAAGTACGCCGGGCCAGCCCACTCCGCACACGCTTTCAGGGGGGACGTCACAAGCTACATTTCCGAGATCTTCCCCACTGGCTGGGGTGACATGGTTGCGTCCACTGTCCACTACACTCCAAACACCAGCAGTGCATGTAGACATGGATATGTCTGTGGTCTGCATATTGCAGTCTGTCCTGCACATCTCCGCCACACTAGGCATTGTGTGCATTCTCATTCATGGGTCAATTGGCTCCTTCGCACAAGCCTGGTTCCCACCTCTTCCCACATTCCGCTATTGTGTGGCTGAGGTGCCATGCCGTTGAAGGCTCATGTACATGGCTAGCCCATGTTGCCACAGTAAGTTGTGCTGTCGTGTCTGGTGGGTGGGCATGTTGTTTGGCATGTTGTATGTGATTTTGTAACATGTGCATTGCCAGAGTTGTGAGTTGCATGATTGTGGAGTTGAGGTGTGTGGTGTGTGGTGTGTTCATTTGGTAGTTACCAACGAGCAGTGCATTCCCATGGGTGCCATCCTGGAAGCGCTGGTTGATGATGGACTGTCAGAAGATGATGGAATCATGCACAATTCCTGGGCAGTTGCCGGGCCATGGTGAGGAGTCCCCAGTGGTCCACTATTGCCTTCACATTGATGGAATGCATGTGCTTTCTGTTGCAGTAATTGTGTGCTGTGTCGGCAGGGGGCACAAATAGGACATGTGTACTGTTGATTGCCCCAAATACGTGCGGGAATCCAGCTATGGAGTGTAGTCCTTGCTTAGTCTCCAGCTGTTCCTGCGCATTGTGGGGGACGCATGGGTACTGGGGTACCAAGCTGGTGATGGCATCCAGGACAGGTGTGAGGGACTTGGATGGGGCTGGCTGTGAGACTCCTCAGACTCTGGTGGTTGTTGGTTGGGAGGTACCAGGGCCAACAGGTGCCGCACAGCCAGCAGCTTTGTCTGAGGTGGGATGTTGGTTGTCTGCTGTGTTGGTACCATCAGCCTGTGGGCAATGATGGTCAGGAAGCGAAGGATGTTTTTCCTGTTGAGCCTGTAGTGGAGAATGACATTGTCTGGTGTTAGGTCTGTGAGGCTGGTGCGTTTCCTGAGGGTCCGCTGTCTTTGTCTGCACTGCCTCTGTGGTGGTCTGGGGGGTGCAGTGGCAGTCCTGGGGATGGTGGTGGTGGGTGTTGTGGTCCTGTTGGGGCTCCGAGCTTCATGATCGTTGGCTCCATGGCATCTGTTGTTCTTCAGGTGTGGCTGTGGGCTGGTCTCCCTTTTCTGGTGCAGGTTGTCGTCCGACTTTGCACCAGGTCAAAGCAGGTGTTAATTTCCTGCTGCTAACGCGCCTTGTCGCCTGTCTTGTGGCCTTATCGCAAATCTGGCTGGTCGCTGAGAATGTTGCGGAGTGGTGTTTTGGCTGCTTTTTGCATGGGAACGCCTACTCTGCATCTCATTAGCGTTAGTTGCCGGTGTCATCTGTGGCGATGTTTTTTGCATCTGCTATCGTGGGGGAACTGGTGATATCGGCTGTTAGCACCAGCTTGTGAATGGTGCGATTTATTTATCACCACTTTGGCTGCGAAAACATGACGATAACTCAGCGAAAAATCCTTGACAATATGCCCTTTAGCATTATAATCCTGCAGATAATCCAAGACAAAGTGGCAGCCAAGAAAAGGTACATATTTTGAAGCACTTCTTTATTTTGTAAATGCAAATCTTCTGCCAGCCCCTCTTCCACAAACTTGCCATTAGTACCCCCCAAGCTTGCTCCATTCGTCAAGGTGAGCAGGGATTCCCATCCCCACCTGTTTGATGTCCTAAACCAATGAAAGGATACAAGTTGATAGTGGCCGGACACACCTACCAATCCATATTGTCATGGTAAAAAAGCAAACCCACACCAACTCAGCTGATGCAGTTAAAATCTGATCTGCTCCCCCCAATCTAACAAGTTAGCAAGGGCCCTTCAGTCCTGACCTTTGGCAGAAGAACCCACACTCTGGCCCTACACCTCAATCTTGACCGGCAGCATCACTTCCTCTTCTAACCGGAAGCTGTGGTTTTCTAGGGCATTGAGAGGATCTGAATGTGGAATTCCCTGGGGTCTCACACAGAACCACACCTCGAGCTGCTTCCTGCACAGTATCAGAGTCGCAGAAAGCATAACCCCAGTCAACATCATACCTACTAGATGATAGCTAACGTATTTTATTTATATACTTATGTATCTTGTGGCGTGGTGGAGTGCATACAGTACCCAGAGGCATCATAGCCCTTTGGAAGAGAACAACAGTAGCACAGTAAGAATTAACGGTGCAACATCCCTGCGAGTGGAAAAAGTAACAACCAGCACAACATAATGAAACTGAAAGGAACACAGAGGGCCCGATTCATAAAGGTAGACTTAGACTCTTGTGTAAGTTTACGATCGTTTGCTATTCACAAACATATTTAAGAGTAGTATCTTTACAAGAGTGCTGAGTTTCCCCACATAAAAACGCAAGTCTTTATATGTGTGGAGACTCCGCACTCGTAAAGATACTACTCGTAAATCCCTTTGAGAATAGCAAACAATCGTTGGCTTATACAAAGTATACGTTTACCTTCGGGAATCAGGGCCACAGGTGGGAGGTAAAAAAATAATAGTAAGTGCTCCATGAAGACACACCACACATTAATATGGAGAAACTTGCCAAACGTCCCAAAGTCATTATATGCCACGAACGCAACATTAACGCAGCTAATCCAAAGATCCATATACAGGGACCGGAAAGGAAACAGTCACTCCAAGAGAACTAGGGGAGAAAAGAAGTAATGCGAAGAGGGGCGGTAGAGTTGCTTATTAATTGCCTTTGTAGTTGCAAAGCATCAGATTTGCAAAATAACTGGTATTGTGACTGCAAAATCCAAAATAGCAAACTTCATTGTGAATCACAAATGTCTTTCTGAGTCGCAATGTACACTTTGTTTCCCACTGCGAATTGTCTGGAAAAGGGGGTTTGACATGAGCGTCCCTCCCCCTGGTGACAAGCAATTGAATCAATCAATCAATGATTTGATGCCGCAACTACAGCTGATTAGCTGAAAATCCGTAATTGGATATTGACACCCGAAAGGCGGTGGTATCCACTCACAATGCGAGATGGCCACTTAGTGAATAGGGGCTGTGGCCAATACAGACAGCTCAGAGTAGTCCAGGGGCTCCCTGCATGCTCCCAGAACTTATTGCGGGCTGGAAAGGGCTTTAAGTGGGCCAGGTCCTGCTGGTACTCAGCACTAGCAGTTCTACAAAGCAATTGCTGAGATGGGTCCCTATCGGGCTCTCCAGTTTTGTCCTCACCCTCAGGAAGAAAACCATACATCTTAACGCTACAGCAGCACCTCCCTTAACTGCATTTTATCTAACTGCAAAGAGACTCCTTACATTTCTTTCAGTGTCTCATCATTACAGAACTGACGCATTTTCAAAATGCTCTACAATGACGCCATAGTTGTTGCTTATTTATCCTATGCAACGAACAACCATTGGCAAAGCCAATAGTCCTGGCTTGTTCCTTGTAATATATGTCTGGATTCTGGATGCAAATACAGAAGCAGGAAAATACCATTCAGCCGACACAGTATGCTAAACACAGATTTTCGGAATGGTGTTCCTAAGCCACGATCTTAATTACATCGGCCACGCCCCTTTGAGAGACTCCCCGTGGTGTTCATCCCACTTAATGTCCTGGCGATGGAGGTTTGTAGAGCGTCACTGGCCTCCTTCCCTGCCCTCCCATCCCTTTTGATAGATTTGACAAACAGAAGCCATGATCAATAAAGGAGCAGGATTCTGCAATTGCTAAAGAAGTGTTATTTTGCACTCTGATGCCTTGGCACATCTGTCGCAGTGCCAAAATAGCCTTAGGTTGCAAACCATCGGCTGTGTTTGCACAGTGACTGCTTTGCAACCTGATAGCAGTACATAAGCAGGGGTGTAGCTTGGTCAGTAAAACTGGGGTTGGGGTGAGCTGCAGATTTTCCAACAATCAGGCTGGCATATCATGTTAAAGTACATTGTAGTACAAGCAGGGCGCATGAGTGGGGCTTAAAGGGAAGTGGAAAGAGAGACGAATGCAGATTGGTAGGGGTACTAAGTGAGAGAAAGCACAATATTTTGGAATTTACCGACATTTTTGCAGACTCAAACGAGAGAATGGAGAGTGTGTGTGAGTTTAATTGACTTTGTGCATGGAAAAATTCCTGGTAAAATCCAACAGACATCTTACAATACCCCACTGAAAGCCCCTGTACCCAATAATCTATCTGAAAATACATTTATTGGGGTGATGTTACACCGCCCCCTCCCCCCCCCCCCTTGAAGCTACACCCCTGTAGGCCCCTACGCCCCGGGTGTCTTCTCCTTTTCGAGAATATTGATGACTTATAACTGGTTGGACTCTATAGCTGTGGATTATCCTTTGACCTTTCACCCGGTTGCAAAACAAGGGAAGTTACACACTGTTTTTTATAAGATGGAAAATAGAATTCAATATGTTTGTACTATCAGAGATGAGTTGAAAAAAATCACTTTGAGGAAACAGAAAAACACCTGAGAGTGTTTCAAGGCTGAAAAACTGCAAAGTCAAGTTGAGTTTCCCAGAATTGCTAATATCTCTTGAGAGGACGCAGGTACAATGCTGAGAGATCCTTAGTGAATGCCTGCCTGCTTCCTGTGAAACAACACAGCACTGGCAGACAAAGAAACAGGAACAAATCATTTATATTGAAATATTAGTGCTGCAGTCGCTCGCGAAACACTTCAATCCGGCTCAAGGATGTTTTCGCATAATGAGCGCAAAATGACACACTGGCCTGACATGCTGAAATTTGATTGCTGTACTCTGAAAGCTATTGTGTCTTTAAGCAACATACGAGTTATGTTTGACTAGGACTTTAATTAGAAATGTTCCCTCCTCTTTCATAACCCACCACAGGTTCACCAGGTTTTGAGGTATTTTTTGAAATATCATCATGGCAGCTGTTTGGCAGTGGCGGCTGGTAGGGAACGGTGACTGGGGCAGGGCCTTAGGATAAAAAAAAGAAATCTTACCTGGTGGTCGCCGTCGCCAGCTGCCACCGCCTGTCATCCGATGCAGAAACCAGGAAGCACCCAGGCTCCCTGACTCCCCTGACCAATGATTGGTCTGAGCACCGTGGTTCACCACTCCGAGAGGGACTAGGAGGCTGGGCATGTTCTCCTCCCATATTTGGGGGTATTGAGGGGTTCAGAAGATGCACAGGGACTACTTGTCCCCTATCATGCTAACTCGAGCATTTTACCTCTTCCGTCCTAGGATACCTTTACTATTAGACTTGAAATTGAGCACCAAGTACACCTCTTCAGCACTTGCCTCTCAAGAAAGCGATTCAGAGTGGTTCAAGGTTTACTCAGGGAGGGTCTGGTGGGCTAGGCACTCAGTATCCACCGTAGTGGGTAATTAATCAGTGGCAACCCAATGCCTTGCGACCTATTCACAATCCGTTTGATGTAGTATGTGCAGTAGCACTACAGTAGTTCTACTCTTGTATTACAAAATGCAATTCACAAATCTATGGACAGATTTCTGTGCCTGTGCCTCGCCTATCTTTACTGTGCATAGAGCTCTGGAACAATCGAGGAAATCTCCACACATGTAGCTATCCATTTTAGTAGTAAATTTGTGGGGACAAGGGGGAGTAGCAGGAACATGGGGAATACTTACTCCTGTATAGGAGGTGTTTAGGGAAATTTAAGGAGGGATTTAGTAAGGGACAAGCACTGACTCACAAAGAGTAAGACCATTGGTATTCACAGACTCCACGTCTAAAGTTACTACAGCCCTAAAAGTGTAAAAACAGGTGTAATTATACTCCAGACCACATATATGTTATTTTAAATGCAAATGATACTTTTAAAACAAGTAAAAACATATTTAAATTAAACACATTTGTTATTACTATTTGGTACCTATTGAATGACAATGCCATTATTAGTGAGGGTGGAATTTTGTTTTAATGATTGTCAAAAAAATAATATGTATAAATGTAATTAATATATTAATCATTTAATGCATATTTAATTTGATTCGTTGCAATGCTATATTTTTTTTCCATTATTTCAAGGAAAAATTTATTATTTTAATTGGCACCTTGAAAAGTGGAATTTGAGGCACTTGCTTTTGCCAGGATAGGCAGGGTGGCACACTTTGCACTGCAGACTGGGTACCACTGTCATTCGAGTGTGTCTTCAGTCTCAGGAAAAGTGTTCATAGACCAGACAGGGCCATTCGGGACAGGTGGGGGTTGGGGGGCAAGGCAGCACCCCCTTTCTAATTGCCGTTTCTGTTCTAGGACTTCTTCACAAATATGAACTGGGTTGAGGCACATGGACAGGAAAGGTAATGTAACTCACTATCTCTATCTCTAGTGTGCACAATTCAACACCACAGACAACCAAGAAATTAACAGAACTCATCCAGGTGCCCAGAATTGACTCAATCTGCATGATGCATGATGCAAATTCACTAATAAATGCATGCTGGCATGTAAAGAATACACGACATAGCACTCGGGGCGACCTCTAACCTGGTAGGCCCTAACGCAATTAAGGAAAACAGGCCCTCTATCTTCTGGTTGTGGAGTAAAATGCAGCCATAACTGTGGTGCAGTAAGTCCCTAAAGCTTCTGACCCCAGTGCTACTGCACCTGCTGCATTATTGGTAGCTGTCCCCGCTGCTGGTGATGGCCTCCAACCAACTCTAAAATGCGCCAGTTAGAGAGCTGCCCCGTGTTCTACAAAGTACGGTCATTCCATACTAACTCATCGGATCTCTGGTATTGGCTAGCGACATACAGCTGCTCTTTGCCAGATTCAGGAAGCCATCCTTTGGTGAAAGAAGGTTTACTGTTGAAGTCTTGACTATTCAAAGTGCTCTAGTAAACCCTTTGACAAGGTGAAGTATCGGAACTTCCACAAGAGCAGTCGCACTCAGTTCTTCTAACTTCTCTACTATTTTTTCAGGACCACTATGCCGTCATCGCCTTACCTGATCCTATTGTGCACCCGAAGGAGGCCCGTATTCTAAGACTGCCTCGTGGCATCATAGGTGGGTCACAAAGCTTGGACATTTACAAGACTAGGTTTGGGAAAGGAATTATTCTTAGAAAACAATCTGGTCTTAGATCAAAGCACTCAGTCATGAACAATATTATGATTTTGCAAACACTGTTTGATAAATATGTCATTTTTAAATCTCATGTTGTTCATACTGTTTTTATGAACTTCTCAAACAGCTTTTGATTGTGTAGATAAGCCAACCCTGAGGAGTAAACTCCATCCATCGAACATACTAAGTTAATAATTACTCTACACACATCTACTTAGTGCAGAGTACTGATGGGTGGGTGTAAAGGCTTAACTCCAAAGATACAAACGGGGAATGGCTTAAAATAGGGATCCTTATTGGAATTGTTATTGTTCTCAGTGGGCCAGATGTATGTAGGGTGTGGTTTGCGATGCCCCAATAGCAAATATTTGCAATTGCTATTTGGTAATTGCAAACACCTATGTACAATTGTATGGTTTGCACATTTTGAGATTCCAAGTGGGTCGCAATTAGACCTACCTAATGACTACTAATGAGGTAGGTCTCGGTTTGCGATCCATTGGGAATCACAAAAATCACAGGGATGATGGCCTGCTGGGGTCAGCTGACTACCATGTCTGTGATTGTTTTTAAATAAAGCAATCTTTTTTTAATGCAGCTGGTTTTCCTTAAAATAAAACGGGATGTGTTTAAAAAAGAACAAGCATTGGCATAGCCAATAGGTCTTGCCTTTTGGACCTTATAAGTGTTTTGCCAGACCTATTGAAGCTTACTCCAGCCACACCTAAAAACTGGGACTCGCAATTACTTTTAAGATGTTTGGAGAGGGAGTGGGGAGTTTAAGCGTGACTTAATACGTCAAAAAGAAATATCCGAAAGCAGCCATAGTCTCAACAGGAATGCCAAGAAGCCTTTAGGTGTTAAGAAGTGCGAATAACGAAGGGGCTTACCAGGAGGAAACAAAGTTTGCATAATTCGCTAAAAAACCGCATATATCAAGCATAATTTAAACTCACAAAGTCAAAATGTACTGTGGAAAAAGTAGCACACCAGATTCAGAGCTGCAGGGAGCGGGGAAGCAAACACACAGGGTCACAAGGCAGAATGTGGGATTCACAAGACGGATTCCGAAGGTGTGATGACAGCCCAGAGTCCGCAATGAAAACCAAACGTCACGGAGGCCGCAGCTTGCTGCAGCCGACATGTTCAAGCCATTCAGGAGGAAACATTCTTTTTATAGGAGTCACTAAACAAAGGCAAACAAAGGCAGGTTCGGAGAGTGAAGCACCCACAACATACCACAATGAAGTATGAGATCCTGCATCTGGAAGTCATTTCAGCCTTCCTGTAACAGTAATCAAGACACACAAAAGGAAAAGCCCTGTCTAAAAACTTCTTCAGCTGAGCAATATAAACTACAGCCCGCCCTTCACACTTCCCATCTACCAAACCAGCAGTGCTGGGGAAGAACAATTATTGTGTTCTTGGGGAAGTAAGGAGCAGTGGTCAAAGCCATGTAGTTTCTTGGTGCTAATAAGAAGGAATCTGCATACTAAAGTGCTGTTCTGTGGAAATGCAGAGGTACACATTTTAGTGCTGCCTTTGAAATGGTCGGCTGCCCACGCTATTGTAAACTACCATGCTGTGGCGCCTCCCTCCTTTTCCCTTTCAGAGAGAAGAATGCACAGAAGCTAGCTGCTGCACGCCGCTGTTTAGTGAAATGATAATGTATCAAAGCAGCCATCGACTCATACCCTCCCCTTCATCCAGCTATTGTTCAAAAGGTCACATAACCTCTTGAACTCGTACCTTCGTGGTACAGCGTTCTGCCATTCGCCAGAGCCTAGGTACAGTGGGCTATAAGTGGGATGAAAAAACTAGTGGTGTTTCAAAGGGGTGTTGCCGGTGTAATTAAGGGCGTGGCTTAAAACACATAAGCTAAAAATCTGTGTTTAGCATAGTGTGCTGACCGACTGGTATTTTGTTGTTTCTGTCATTGTATCCAGATATATGATACCACGCTTAACATTATACGTACAACAAGCCAGGACTATTAGCTTTGTCAATGGTTGCGAGTTGCATAAAATAAATAAGCAACAACTGTGACTTTGTTGTATATAATATAGAAAATGCTTCTGTTCTGCAACAACGAGACAGTAAAAAAACTAAAACGAGTCTCTTTGAGGTTACATCAAAGGCTTCGAGCAGTGGTTCTGCTGCAGGGTTAAGATTTTATTTCACCCTGAGGGTGAAGGCAAAAATAGAGAGCCCGAAAGGTGTCCGTCTCAGCACCCGCTTTTAAGAACTGGTCGTGCTGAGCACCGGCAGGACACAGCCCTCTTAAAGCACAGCCTAGGATCGCTCATATGAAACTAACACCTCAAATAAACTGACCACATAAAACTAAATGGGCATACCCATACTACAACACATAAAACATTTAGTGCGGGTACCCCGTGAGAGCTGCTGGTTTCAGCCAGAGCAGCAATGGCCCAATACGTATAATATAAAGTGATTTATGGTTGAAAGGCGGCGCTGCACAGTTGGAACACTCCGCTGACCTGCCTTGCAGGCTGCACGCTCCTTGGGGTTTCCTCCCATCAGGCCAAATGTCTTTGTAAACCAGCGAAGCAGACAGTTTAAGTGCTATTTTAGGGCTCCCTCACCAAATGCTGTGGCTGGTGGGGGGAGGGGAGGCTTGTTTTGCATCACTGTGAGCTAATGCTCCTACCTCACATGCCCATCAGCCACACATTCTCTCCAAATTTGAGTAGCTGCAACCCCCTACCCTCACCTCACTCCTGAGTCCGTCCCCCCCTGTGTGAGGAAGATTTGAACCAGGAGATCCGTGAAGGGGACACCGTTTGTCATTTTCACTTGTCACTGTAATGCAATGCTAGCACCTTGTGGGACACATTGTTGTAAAAGGACTGACCGTAACTAGAAATACCCGGCCCACAGTGAAGTTAGAGCCTGTGTTGGAGGGGAAAAACTGGGCCATGCCTGTGCCATTATTGAAGAGACACTTTCTGTGAATTGCTTCCTTCGGGTCTACCGCTTTTTAAAGACACTGTACAAATACATCCTTCTAATTCCCCCCAAAAAACAGTCATCTGCAGAAGGAAGCGGGTTTTTCACTGTTACCTTTTGCCGCAAGCAAGCACTCTCTTATCGTGTAAAGGGGCTGCCCATCTGCTGATACGCTTCGACACCTCGTCGGTGGCATGAAGCGCTACTTAAAAGCAATAATAATACAATAGAAATACCTGACCCAGCGAGAAAGGAACTATTTGGTTTGTCTGTGCATCTCTGCAATCTTCTCAGCGGGAAACACACTGCTGCTAAATTCTCAACGTTGGCACCAGGCGAACGGAGCCGAAATCCAGACGGCCATTAAAGTGCACTGTATGATCCTAGGCAACTCATCTATGATATTGTGCCAGAGACGCAGTGATTTAAAGCACAGTTCAGGTGCATCAAGTAAATCAATTCTGCCAGAAACTTGCTCCCTAAAGACAACCGCAGCCATTGGTTACATGCTGCCTAATAGAATTGTGCTATATATCTATAAGCATTAAGAACTTTCTTTCCACCATTGATGAGTTCAGTCTCTTTGTGTCAAAGAACGCCGATCTAAGATAGGCTAAAACAGATGGCCCCTGCGCGCCGCTGCTTGCTCCGGCAAGGTGGATGTCAGCACAAGTACGAGTGGTAAACGGCGTTTACTTAGCATGCGTTACTTCGCATGCCATTACTACGCGTACGTTAGTACGCACGCGTTGTTACTTAGAAAACCTTTACTACGCAAGTCGGAACAGCGACTTGCGTTAGGGGGGGAAGGTGTTGGATTTAAAATCCAACACCTTCCCTAGTGTCTGCATAGACTGGAGTTGGAATAGTAAATTATACTATTCCAACATCCAGCACCCCCTACTGCAATTCGTTGTTCCGAATTGCGTAGGAAAGGAATGCGAACTAAAAACGCGGTCGTGCTAACGACCGCGTAGTAATGGCATGCATACTAAATGCATGCGAAGTAACGTCGTATATTCGTACGAGTGCCTGAAAAGAGCTGACCAATTCCAAAAGGTCATCTCCTAGTTCAGCGCATGCGCGCTGCCTAGGCAAGACCTAAAAATGAAATGTTTATTTTTCATTTTTTAAGAGTCGGGAGAAGTCCGTGAGACGACTGCTATTAAAACATGTTTCTACAAGCTTATACAAAGGGAAAGAAGTTCCTTCATGGACTCTTCCCATTTGCAAATGGGTTACCACCTACTTAAGGTAGGTGGTAAAATGCTAATTTTTTCCAACTGCATTTCAGTCGCGAAACATTCACACATAACACTTTGATTTGGTATTAGGAAGGAACGCCCTTAACATGCCCCATCCTAATACTGAATTGCAAACCTAATTTGTGATTCTGTAATAGGTTACTGAATCACAAATTGGGATTTATACATATCAAAAAGCCTTTTTGTGGTCGCAATCAGCCGTTTGTGAACACAAAAACGGTTTGTACTTATGGCCCTTTGTTTCTTTATGACTTACCAGTCCAATTCTCACAGATAGGAAACTTTCCGCCTAAAATCTCCTCCCAATCTCTCCATACACGAGGTATGCAGATGATGTGGTCATCTTTCATTTGACCCAGGCTGGATTTCAGAGCATTCTCGATGTCCTAAGTACATATGCTAGAAAGAATTTCCACAAAATGAGCATATCTAAAACTAAGGTTGTTGCTTTCAAGGGTAGGAAATATTGCGAATCTTTTAGTTGATACTTAGGGCTTGAGAGATTAGAACAGGTCATGACATATACCTACCTCAGTAGAATACTTTCTCATAATCTTGTAAATATATAAAAAAAAATCAGAACTAGGGAGTAAAGCATTAGCACACATTGGAGCTTTGAACACATTTTATAAATCAGTAGGGAAGATGTCATTTATGCAGTTATTGGGTATCTGTAAGCAAGTGTCAATTTTTGCATGGTTACCCCCTAATTTTTTGCCAGATAACTGATGCTTGCTTGACTGAGTGTATCCTTGGTCCCTGCCAATCAGGGTCCCCGGGCCTGGGTTCTTTCCCAAAACTGTGCATTTGTTTCCACAATTGGCACCTCTGTGTCACATGTAAGTCCCCTGTGAAAGGTACCCCTGGTACCACAGGGCCTTGTGACCAGAAAAGGCATCTGAGGACTACAGCATGTATTATGTCACCCTCAGGGACCTCTCTAACACACTCACACTGCCATTGCAGGCTAAGTGTTTTGGTGCAAACTAAAGTAAAGAGTCGACATGGGACGCATCCCTGTGTGCCATGCCCACCAACACTGCCTATGGCATGGGTAAGTCACCCCTCTAGCAGGCCTCACAGTCCTAAGGCAGGGTGCACCATATCACAGGTGAGGGCATAGCCGCCTGAGCAATATTCCCCTACAGTGTATGTGCAGTGAAGCCATTTTGAGTACATGGGCTCAGAGTTGGTCAATACGAACGCCACAGCTCCATGATGGCTATACTGAAGACTGAGAAGTTTGGTATCAAACTTCTCAGCATCATAAACTGACACTGATGCATGTGGTGGATTTATTATAAAATGCACTCAGAGGGCATCTGAGAGATGCCCCCTGAAAAACAACCGCCCTCTAGTGTATTGGCTGACTGGTCCCTGCCAACCAGCCACCACCAGACAGGTTTCTGATCTCATGGGGTGAGAGCCTTTGTGCTCTTAGAGGTCAGAAACAAACCCTGCTCTGGGTGGAGGTGCGTCACACCTCCCCCTGGCAGAAACAGCAACACTTGCAGCGAGCCTCAAAGGCTCTCACCTTGTGAGGTGTTGACTTGGGCATCTCCAACCAGTGAAGTTGCCCACCCCCTCTCCAGACCCCACTTTTGGTGGCAGGAGAGGTGGCAAAATTAGTAAGCAGAGTAGGAGTGTCCACCTTAGCCTGGCACACCCCTAGGGTCGCCAAGAGCTGAGGTAAACCCCTCTCTTAGAAATTCTCCATCTTGAATTGTAGAATTAGGCCCAGTAGGAACAGGGATGTGCCCCTCTCCCCAAAGAGATGGGGCACCCAAAGGGTGTAGTCACCTTACAGGACAGTAGCCATTGGCTACTGCCCCCGACCTGAGTAACGCCCTTAAATTTAGTATTTAAGGGCTCCCCTGAACCTTTTATCTCAGATTCGACAGACCAAAAGAAGAAGACAGGAGAAGACCGCTGCTGGACCAGGAGCTGAACCGCTACAGACAGGATCCGGCAAGAACCCTGCCACCTGTACTGGCTTGACACTGGACCTGCTGTGCTTCCAGAAACCCTGCAAGGCCTCCAAGAACCCCCAGAGACCTATCAGCCATCACCAAAGTACCAAAAGAAAAACCTTTGGGCTAGAGGCTCTAGTCCCCGGTGCCTGCTGGTATACAAACCGTGGCAGTTGAGGACCGACACTTGTGCCGACACGACTCACTACTGCAAAGGAACCCCAAGACTACAGCGGCAGAGGACCAACACTTGTGTCGACGTGATTCTGCCCTGTAGGAAGAAAGCACTGCAGCGGGACAGCTCCCACGACCTAGAAGGATCCTCTTGGCCCAAGGACCCAAGCTGTTCCCATCACAGATCACAAAAGCTGTACCCTCCTGCAAGTGGTCCTGTCGGCCTCTTCCTTCCCCACCTGCACAACCGTGGCATCTCTGTGACGATCCAACATCGACAGAACTCCTCCACTTCCAGGCGCATCTCCACAACAGCTACCGCAACCACTGGGCTGGTAGTGCCTCCCTTCAACCTCCAGTGACCCGCTGACGACGACCGCAATGGTACCAGAGTTGGCGGCGTACTGAATCCCATTGACCTCCATTTCTCTACGCGACCACAAGAGCGACCATCATTGCTGGTACAGACAGCGGCGGCATAGATACTAAACCTCACACCTCTTTAGGTGCCCCTAGTCCTCATTGATTAGCCATAGGCTCAACAAAATCTGCACACAGCTGCCTCAGTGCCGCTGGTGGTGCAGTCCTTATCTTAAAACTGACCCTTGCCCAGTGCCGGTCTAAAGCCCTGGAGACTGGAAAAGTAAGTTGTGTACCTGCCTGCTGTTGCATAACCCTGCTTTTCCTTCCTTAGAATCGCATTGCATTTTACTGTCTCTGATTGAGTGCAAAAGTAATTCCAAGACTAAAAAGCATTCCTTGCACATGCAAACTATCACTTGCTGCTTTACAATCCTATTGCCAGTAGACTGAAAGTATAGCAGTTGAAAAGCACTTACTTGTAACTAAGTTCAACTTGGTTCTTACAAATAACATTAACAAAAGTAATATTTTTCTACAAACATTGGCCTGGAGTCAGTCATTGAGCGTGCGTTTCTGCCTTATATGAGTATGTACACCAAAATGCATTCACACTACCCTCTGATAAGCCTAACTGCTCAGCCCAGCTACCTCTAAATTGAGAAGAAGGTATTTATTACTTTAACCTCTGCCATATCTTTTGGGACTCACTGGACTCTGTGCACACTATACCTCATTTTGGTATAGTATATACAGAGCCGGCTTCCTACAGTATCTATAAAAAAATCCTCCTACCTTATCCTATGCTGTTGGATATACCCCCATAGATAAATAATATTTTATGAGTTTATACGTGGGCAAGAGTTTACAGAAATGTTTGTGCAGTAATCCCAGCCGTTCCAGTTCAGGCACTGAGGCTGGAAATATGTGGCCATATTGTATAATTCATGCCTCCAGTGGCTCTGTGAGAGCGCTTTTGAAATATGAAAACTTGACACTGTAAAGAAAAGTACTTATTTGAAAGATCAGAGTGCAAGATTCAATATTTTCAGACATGGTCTCCCTGACAACTAAGACTATTTTTAAAAACCCTGTCCAAAGGTTGTTATATTTTGAACAGCGTACATTGCATAAAATTAAAACTGTATAAGTCCTTTCCTGATCTGTTATGTTACAAACAACCCCAAGAGTATCTATTCTTATCCTTGGGATAGTGTATGAAGACTGATGATGCTTATTATGCTATCCTGATAGCCAGGACTGGAAATGGCCCACAAGTGTTGTTAGATTTATTTAATGAATGTATGAACAATCTAGGGCTAAAAGTAAATTGCACAAAATCTTTCATCATGAAATGTGGCCCAAAGAATGCCAAAACAAGAACATTTTACTAGGGGGCGAAGAAATTGAGAAAGTTCCATATTTTACCTACTTGGGGGTACCATTTGATGCTGATTTTAATTGGAAACATGTTTTAAATATTAGAATCATGCAATTTCAGAAATCTATTGATGCTATTTTTAGATTAGCTAAAGATTGGGACATAAGTAACCCAATTAAGGAGATTTTATGTATCTACAAGAGTAAAAGTCTTTCTGTATTGACTTTTGAGGCCGGGGTGTGGGGATACGTAAATTGTAAATCACTCCAAGTAGCAGAGAATAAGTTTCTAAGAAGACTTCATTCAGTGCCTCAGTGTTCTGCTGTCTCTTTCTGTCATTTGGAAGTATGAGTTATTTGAAAGACTACATAGAGATTCAACCACTGTTGCCATGGTTAATAACTTGACAGAACCCAGAGGCTGCCCTCTGCAGAATAATACTGACAGACTGTAGGAAGCTGGACAATAGCTTAGACATGACTTGGCTTAGGTATGTTAAAACAAATTTTGTTAAAATGGGTTTCCCAGAATATTATTCAAACCCTGATATGTTAAAAAAAAAAATCATCTGTTACTATAAAGTCACCTTTATATCACAGTTATGTACGGGCAGGCCCTATTTGTAGTGTGACTGGTCAGCCAGAGCGCCTGCCACAACTACAGAGAGAGCCTGCACTGTACCTGCAAACTGATTTAAACGAAAGAAGGAACATTTTGATGACAAGGCCGCGTTTAAAAACTGTACATTTTCTAGTTGCTTTCCCTACTCAAGGCACGTGTTTTGCCTCACTCCTTGTTTGTCCATGTGACAATTGCTCACCTCAGAGCACTATGCACTTTATTCTCTTTTGTAGATTTTATACCCCCCTGAGGAAACAGTTTATTCGCCCTTTATTACTTTCGGCAGGGATTACGAATTATACATTGGCAATGGAGTTTGTACTCTCTCTAGGGACTGTTGAGATCATATATTGCATTTCAAATTATCTTTTTATTGCTTTTAAGATTCGTAGTAGATATTGATCATTTTAAAATCGGATTTTGTTTTGTATGTGTACGTGCTGTTTTTAAATGAAATTGTGTTTGAACAACCTTTTATGGCTCTTTTAGAGTCGAAATAAAGTATTCTTGACTTGACAGGTACTACTGTTAAGATTAGGTATTCTTTTATTGAAGGCCTATTTAGTCAGATGCATAGATCCCAAAATAAAATCCACATTGTGTCATCTCTGTTAGGGTGGAAAGGAAAATCTGAGACACATAGTTTTCATCTACCCACTACTTGCACAATCGCAAACACATCTCTTAAATCAGTTATATATAAAATTCAATATAACTGCTGATCTTGGCCCTTTTTAGAGTCATCCCCAAGCGTTTTGCCTTCACTCTCCTTATTTCTGAACCTGTTTTTATTTATAGGGCTCTGTGCACGTTATCACTGCTAGCCACTGCTAAATTGCTTGCGCTCTCTCCCTTAATTTGACTTACACCCAATTGACATATTTAATTTACTTGTCAATCCCTAGTAAAGTGGAACTACATGTGCTCAGGGCCTGAAAATTAAATGCTACTAGTGGGCCTGGAGCACTGATTGCTCCACCCACTTAACTGGCCCTTTAATGTCTCAGACCCACCATTGCAGCCTGTGTATGTAGTTTAAACTACCATTTTGACCTGGTAAAGTAAACCTTTTTCAGGCCTAAACCTTCCTTTTTAATTCCCATGAGTCATGCATAAGGCAGGCCCTAAACTGCCCATAGGGCAGGGTGCAGCATATGTAAAAAGTAGGACATGTACTTTTAAGATTTACACGTCCTGGTCTGGGAGCAATGCAGTAGGAACAAGTGCCAGCTACACCTAGTCATGGAACCCAGGAACAGGCTGCAGGCACCAAATGGTTAGGACAAGAAAATGCCAACTTTCTAAAAGTAATTACCAAGGGGTTGGGCACGATTTTTGTCAGCAAGATTAGGCCACTCTAAATTTGAAAAACAACAAGATTCAACCTTAGCTGACATTAGTTGTCAACACAATCACTTCTTCATTGTGACCACGAAAAGCATGACAACATTTTATTTCAATCTGTTTAATTAACATCCAATTATAATTGTGTTTTAACACAGGACCCCGCATCTTTCAGCAACTAGGATTATGGTACTCTGTTCAGCAGACGTAACTGCGTCCCTGTAGCTGTCTCATGCTCCATCGTGATCGGCCTGAACTTGTGGCTTTATTCCAGTCTGGCAAAGCCAGATAAGCACAATTGGTGCATTCTGCTTTTTGCCGCTATTTTCACTGAAATCTTTAAACTTGTGTATCTGCAGTGGCACTGATTGGATTTTGTAATTTTGGTTTTGGATTTTTCCTGTGTTGTATTTTCACTTTACTACTGTTTGAAGTGCTGCATATATACTTTACCCATTGCCTTTAGGTTAAGCCTGACAGCTCTGTGCCAAGCTCCCAGAGGGTTGAGTACAGGTTGCTAATTTGGGGTTTGCTTGTGCCTTCGCCCTGACAAGAATTGTGGTTACTGCTTGAGTAGGGTTCCCCCTCATCAACCAGTAACTCAATTTATCACAATCACCAACCTCGATCGATTAATTAATTTCATAATGGTTAAACAGAATAAAAAATGATTTTTAGTGTTTTCTAAAGATTTTCTAATAGTTATGTATAATTTAATGGATGTTTATGAACATTGCTGTAATATTGTAGGAAGTTCTAAAATTGTGGATCTCAATTGAGGACTAACACATTTTTAATTAACTTGAACTTTAATTGTGTCACAAATCCCTAACATATACATATATTTCAAATACTCTCCAGTGTCTCAGAAAGGGGATAGGTGAGTCTTTGATCCTTGAAGAAGTGCCGCACGCTATGGGGGAGGCTGTTGGCATGCATGGTATGTTTCACAGTGTTTGTTGTATTGTACTTTACCTGCATGTATAGAACTTCTCTTGTATACTTTTTGCCATGTTGCACACTGTAGATAGATTGTATATTTACACAAACGTGTGCTTCTATTCAAGGATCACATTTTCTTTTGGCTTTCAACTCGGGTGAGCTGTTCCAACTGAACAGCTGAGGCAGATGTTGGCCTGTTCCTGGTGCGGAAGGATGTTCTCAGCCATATTTGATCCTGACTGAATATTAGAGGTGGGCAGTGCTGGAACTGGAAAAACGTACCCCTGGTACCCATAAATTGAGGGTCAAGGTGTGGCAGAGGAAAGTGGGTGGAGTCATGAAGGGCAGGCCATGAAAAGCAGAGTCTGACAGTTAACACATATATATTTCTTTTAATCTGCTAAAAAGAAATTGGCAACAAGAACATATGTGACAGTAAATATGTTCTAGATGACTTACTTGGTCACAAAAAGGCTACATTTTAGAATGTCTTACAAATGCTGCAGAGATCATTGTGCGGCCAGCGGTTTTGAAGGGATTATAATAGCGGTAAGATAACTATTAGTTAACACAGTTCTAGGAGAGTTCTATGTTTTGTCTCATAATGTAGCATAGAGGGTTAATGTGCCTGCACATGTGTAACATGCAGATCACAAATTTGTATTTTATTTGGATAGGTAAGTGGGCTACTGCTTTAGACCCACACTGAGATCATTTTTTCATTGCCAGTTCATAAGTTGCAAGACTTCTAATACAGAACAGTGATCTATTTACCAGCGTCAAGAAGGTGCATTTAAATTGTAAGTCATGGGATTAGATCATTTTTGGGTTTTTTCAATCTGTTGTTATTCTAAGATTGAAAAGAAGGGTCACTTTGGCAAGTAATAAAGTATTGTTAGTGTAGCCAACCACAATCACTGTGTTACGTTTTATATCCTGACATTGTGTTTCTCCCGATCATTCACTCTTAGCATATAATGTCTGCAAGTATGGATGATATGTGATTCCTACACCTTATAACCTCATTGTCTTAAGTAACATGTCCTTTAGACAGTGGTGGGCACATAAATTACTCTCAAACTACTAAAATTAAAAAGAAACTTACATCTTTGCAAGCTGCAGCACACGTTCAACTTCTGCCTCGCACTCCTTGCTGGATAAAAGCATCGAGCCAATCCAAGCACTGCTCTTTTGCTGCTTACAATGCTAAACAGCAAGCATAGGAGCAGTGCTAGGATTGGCTGGAGCAGGCAATCACAGTGCTTCATCGAAGACCTACAGGGCTGTGCTACTGCTTCTCAGCTGCCTTTCGTCTGTTGAAGCAGAAGCCTGAACTGCGCATGTAAGGCTGGCCACAGTGATAACCCTGGTCAATCCGACATGCGCAGTTCAATTAACACAGCCTGAACTGCTGCAGTCACTCCGGGAGAGAGACCTCCATCATGGCCTCGCTCCCTAAGAAGGTGAGAGTGGAAAGCGTGACAGGAGACATGTGTACTATGTGTGTTTGAGTGTGTGTGTGTGTGTAGTGGGTCGCAGTGGGAAAGTCAGGTGGCCAACGCCCACTTGCTCCCATGCACGAACAGCCCCTGATGTACAAAGCTGTATGTTTTAACGTGCTGCAGCGTGTGATATAAAGCACTCTTGACACCCTACACTGGGCTCAGTAGCACAACAAAAAAGTAAATAGAAAATTATTTGGTGCCATTTAAATCAATATTTGTGTGATTACACATACAGACAGATAAATCTTGCATTCTTACAGTGAAAGCGCATTTTAGATAGGGAGTTGAACAAAGTTATAAACATGCCTCCAATAGATTCTCTTAAGGACTTCTGGAGCTGTGCGCCTTTATTTCCTTTCATTCAAGGTGTTAGGCTCCAGATGGCTCCCAGTCAGGGTAATCCTTGAACAAAAGAAGGGCTCATGGCCTTTTAAATCAGGCCTTCGTTTATGCCTATCTGGAAGCGAAAATAAGAAGAAAGCCAAACGGAATGCAGACAATGTGCGGTCACTGTTGAATTGTATCGGAAAAGGGCACCAGGACAAATTCAGCATGTTTACCTGGGTCCATCGGATCCCAGACCCAGAGCAGAAATAGCTGCCTGAACCAGGATCTGGTGTGATTCTCCTACTTTCCAGCACTGGAGTTGGGCGAGCCGAGGCAGGGCCAAGCCAAGGGTCAGTTCTGGCTCCAAGATCCCATGCATGAGCCCAGCCTTGAATATATATAGAATCAAATATCATGTTAGAATATGACATGGTGTCTTTCAAGTTTTAAAAAGTGTATTTCTTTAACATTAGCATGCAGGAGCATTTAATCTCAATCCATGAGACTTCATTACTGCATTAAGAAATATTTATTAAAAGAAAGAGTCTTTGAACATAATGCAAGAAGCAATCCTGCTCCCCACACCCCCAACAATAATGCTGTTAGTGAACTAAGAGGCAAGTTAGTGCTCTCGGGGGTGATGATCATAGAAAAGGAGGCATGGTGAAGAAAAACATTTGCCTAGGATCACAAGGTTTGGTCAAGCTGGGAAGCTGTGATTGAAACTGGGTCTCCTGATTACTACATTATGCAATTCATCCATTACATGGGTATCACATTAATTTCCCCTTCTGCCTTGATGGCACTTTTATCAATGACCCAAGAGGCAAGTTAGTTGTTTTGTGCCTCCTATACAAGGCCTTTATTGTTGTTTGACATGGAGTAACATAATGGCCATTTAAACCATATACAATAAGGTTTTTTGCATACTGTGCACCCAGAAATGAATTACTTCCAAGTACTGTCAAATGTGATGATCATGGAAAAGTAGGCACAATTTAGAAAAGTAATTAGCCAGGATCACACAGTTGGTCAAGATGGGAAGCCGCGATTGAAACCAGGTTCCTTGAGTCATTGCCTCGCAACTAGTTTTTGTCCCAGGCCTCACACACAAATAAAAGCTCCTGCCTAGCCTGCTCTCACCTGGGCATTGCCATGCTTCAGTAGGAAAAAATGGGTGGGGAGACCCTTCAACATCTGGAGTATCTTTGCAATGTCCCATATTTCCAACCAAGAGCTACATTGGATTTCATCTTCTGCTGCTGAAAACTGAGCACCTATATATATTTTCTTGCTGATGGCCTAGAGCTGCAAGAGGAGGAGTGAGTATTGCGGCCTCTAGCAATGATCTCACTCTTTCGCCGATCCCTTTAACTAGTCGTCTTTCTGCTGATGCCCGCCTCTCCCACACTGCAGGGGGAGTGCACTACATATAACATAAGGAATGCGCCACCTTGATTTCCATCTTCTAGACTGCCACCTCTCCTGGATGCTCCAGGGTCAACGTGCCACTGAAGGGCCTCAAACAATAAAGCAGATTGTTGGAGTGTTCGCTCCCCTCTGGGCTTTGTCCCTCTCAGCCACGGCTCTGTCACGATCTGCATCACTTAGAAGGCCTTCCAGGATGTACCATGTACGCCGCCCGCATTAGCACCTTATGCTGAAAAGCCAGCATTTTCTAGGAATTGTTATTGTCCTGACTCTAAACTGCAAGCTGTGTGGAGGAGAGCAAGGGCATTCTGCGGCCAGACGATCACTGCCAGAATATCCTCTGGCACAAACATCATCTTCCAAATATTGTTTACAACACAGTGCTCCATTGGAGGGAACAATAGAAAATGTAGGCACAATTGTGAACGATATTTAGAATATGATAATTATGTCAGAAAAATATTCTGAGTAGGTGATTGTGTCATAAATGTCACCCATTTACTGTCAACAAACCTTGACTCATGGTTCAGGAAACTGAATCTCTTTCTGACAACCGGGATCAACAAGCATTGGCAAAGCGAATAGGTCTCGATTATGAGAGCTATTGGCTAAGGCAAGGTTTTGTAGCCATGCTGTCCAGCAGGGTAGATGCTTTGCAGTGTGGCTAAAACTAATTTTAAAAAGTGCTATGATGCAGCCAGAACGAACGCGTTTTTTTCAAAGTGAAATAGCGCTGAATGTATCATAACTCATTTTTTTATATATTATATTTAGCGATGCTGCACAGCAGCCACCCTGTTATGCAGCAAGGCTACAAATCATTGCCAAAGTTGGCAATGCCCATGTAATACAGCAGGAACAAAAGGCTATGGCAGAGCCTAGCCTCAAATGCAAGATATCTTGGCTTCTCCAATGCACAACACCCCTCTGATTCTGAGCAAATCAGTTAATCTCAACATGCGTTGAAAAAAATAAATAATTTTGCAAAAAATCCTGTTACATGAAGAAAGCGATTGCACCCATGTTCAAGTCTTAGTGAAAATATGTTTGGAAGCAGAAAACATCTGTTGGCACAATAAAATCAGAAAACATCTGTTGTCACAATAAACATCCATTTCAAAGAAGAAAATGGCTTCATTGAAGTGCATGTTGCATAGTAAAACATAGCTGCAAGTTACAAGAGGTTCAACAAGGACAACAGGAAAGAAGAAAAAATAAAAGTAGTACCTCAATCACAGCACTATCAGCGAAAGGACAGCAATGAAACTGAGGTAAGCAGTACTTGGGCCATGCTCAACCAGAAAGAAGAGGAAGTGAAGCCAGCATGCGCTGACCAATTAGAAGACAGCAAATATGAGTGACAATGAAGACAAAAAATGTTAAGAAATGGGCCGGCTGCTAACTCTTAGTTGTATGCAATATCTCAAGAAAGCAAGAGTGCATACAATACATGCGATGTCGCAAAAGAGATGTAAAAATCATAGCATTTACCATATGTAAGCAGATAACACTGCCTGTATCTATTGGGCGGTAAACAACGTTTACTACAAAACTTTTTCCCTGCAGGGAATTACAACGCGGTCGTTAGAACGACCGCGTTGCAATTCCGCATACCATTACTCAGCAAGTCGGAACAACGACTTGCGGAGGGGGGAGAAGGTGTTGGATTTAAAATCCAACACCTTCCCTACTGTCCGCACCGACTGGAGTTGGAATAGTAAATTATACTATTCCAACATCCCCCCCTCTCCGCAAGTCGTTGTTATGACTTGCGGGGTAATGGTATGCGGAATTACAATGTGGTCGTTGTAACGACCGCGTTGTAATTCCCTGCGGGGAAAAAGACTGCGTGATAACGTCAGATATTCCTATTGGCCTAGCTGAGATTAATTTGCTACTTCATCGCCCTAACTTGACAAAGCGGTTGCGCACTTGAGATGGGATCCCATCACCCGCTCCAGCATTCAGATGAGTGAAACTCAGGGCCAGCATAGTCGAGCAGCGCTCTTACCCTACAACCACAAGCTCTTTGCCTTGCAGGACTAGTGACACAGGTGCGAACACAGCAAAAGAAACAAGTATATGTATCCTGCCCACACACCCTTTTGATATGTCTATGGCGGCATGTGGAGCTACCTAATTATGACATAATTGTCACCCTTTGAAGAAATCATTTTGTCTTTCTTTCCCTTTCCAGTTATACAAAAGGGCACAAGAAACCATGGGAACGGTTAACTTTGCTGATGGTTTTTAAAGATTTGGTGCAAAGAAATCTTTCGCCTTTTAAAATGTGCCACCCACCTTTCCTACAATTACAGGAGGACTGTTCACTTCTTTACATGTTGCTCAGCTAGTTGGAGGATCCCATGTACACTTCCAAAAACTTTGCTGTTATAGGGATGAGGTGCCCAATAAACAAATACCAATGGCACTAAGAATACATAATAGTAGGCATTACCTTTCCTTTGGGCAGAGGGAGCAGGAGAGCAGAATAAAGTTACACAATACTCGCTTTTCCATATTTATGTATTTATAGAGAAAAGTGGGAATGATATATAGAACCTTCATACAACTATCCATGCTTTCCACCTTGTCGCATGGACCTGGAGACTACAGCGCAGACGGCGGTGAGTTCGACTGACTGGTGGGCTCTCCCATAAGTGTCTGGCAGTACTGGCAGCCTCAGGTGTATCATAGACTGCCTGGATTTATTGGGGCCTATTCTATTTGTTGGCTAGGGCCCAGACACGGGCCGAGTGGATATGCCTAGCATGGGTCCGGGCATTGCTTGATTGGAGTGATGGTGGGGAGTTGGCGGAGGAGTTGGGACTGCTCTTGCCCATTCTCCTCTGTTCTTTCTTCGATGCTGCTGCAGGTGGGCAGCGGCGAGGTTTGTTCCCTCAATGGTGTGACCCTCCCTGGTCTACGTAACAGACCCACAGGGCCGTGGGAGTCTGACATCGTTGACGACGGCCTGCGCTCCCCCAATGTGGGGTCTGGAGGACTCCTTGTCATGCAGGGGCGGTAGCGGTGAGCCCTATCTCCCTACACTTGTTCTTCCTCAGTACTGTAGTGTGGCATGACCGGCCCTTGCACTGGCAAACACCCATGGTGCACCGCTGATAGGCTGCTTTGTTGTTGCTGGTGTGGAGGATCGCAGTGTGGGGGCTCCCACCACCCCTTTTACTTCCTCCACTGACCACTGCTACATAAAGACTGGCACCACCAGCCTGGGGCTGGATAGTGGATGCTGCCTTGCGGAGGGGAGCCTTCAGCACCCGCATCGATCTACTAAGCTGAGTACCTGGCACTACTACACGAGTGGAGTACGGTCTAGCTGCCTCTCCTTATTCAGCATCATCCTAGGTCGCCTAGAGTGGCTGAAGTCACTAAATTGAGGTGGGTATTAGTGGTCCCTATAAGGGAAATGCCACACAATCAAATAGATGCTAAGTATCAGAAAAATATTCTAGTGTGAATCGATTGATTTTTATAAACAATTTGGCTGGGGTGCTATTATGGCTCAAGTACACCTACTACCAAAGGTGCTACTAACACATTAGAATCTAACATGTACACAATAATGAAAACATAGAGCTCTATCCAGCGCTCACCTTAGTAATACCAATAATCCAAAATGTACTGGACGACTATAACCAGACTTTGTGTAGTCTGGGGACTAGAGTGCGGTGAGAGACGGTGTCGAAAGCTGCGGACAGGTAGAGGTGGATGAGGGCTGCTGAGTGGCCTTGGTCCAGGAGGGTGCGGATGTTGTCTGTGGTGGCGAGAAGGGGGTTTGGATGCTGTGGTTGCTCCGGAATCCGGATTGGGATGGGTCGAGGACGGCGTATTCTTCCATGAACCTTGTCAGTTCCATGTTGACAGCTTTCTCTGCTACTTTGGCTGTGAAGGGGAGTAGCGAGATGGGCCGGTAGCTCTTGAGGTCGATGGGGTCCGCCGTGGGTTTCTTGAGCAGGGGCCTGACTTCTGCGCGCTGTTGTGAAGGTGGTGTGGATGGTCCGTTGTATTCCAGGTGCAATGGTGTCAGCGTCTCTGTGGTAGATGTGAGGAGGGCAGGGGTCCGTGGGGGCTCCCAAGTGGATTATTTTCATGGTCGTGGTGGTGTGCTTGGTTGTGATTGGAGTCCAGTCGGTGATGGTGGGCTGGGCACTTTAGCCAGTCTATGAAAACATAGAGCTCTATTCAGCACTCCCCTTAGTAATACCAATAATCCAAAAGGTGCTACTAACACATTAGAACCTAACGTACACAATAATGAAAACATAGAGCTCTATCCAGCGCTCCCCTTAGTAATACCAATAATCCAAAATGTACTGGATGACTATAACCATTATACGTTATATATTCTGACTCAATTAGTCAAAATAATGTTACAGAGAAAGCCAATGATAACTTCACACAAAGTACAAAGAGTCCCAGGTAATCCAAAGATTCAATTTGTTGATTATGTCTTTATTGTTGGTACTCTCAACATGGGATCTGCCAATTGCCAACATGTGTTTCGTTTAAATATAGACTTTTTCAAGGCTGGAACAATGAATACCATATATATTGTTTGTTATTGGTACAAAACGTTCTATCACAGATATTAACAACACTACATAAGAATTTGTAACAGACGTAATATGGCCCAATGGTTTTATAAAAGTTAGATAAGAGTCACAAATATAGAGAAAAGATCCAGAGTCAACCAATTCAGATTCAAAGAAATCCTACGTTGTTTGTGATAAAAGTGAGAGGATGGAAAAGTAAGGCTGTAGAATTTATCCACCCCATTCAAACACTAATAAGAGGGAGACATTCAAACCAAGTTTCAGAAACCTTACAGTGATAAACACCCTATATAATGAAAGTGGAAAAAAGTGTGAATAAAAGAGTCTACTTTGCCTTTTGTGAATCATAGAAAATCTATTTAACCCCTGTCAGACCCACCGATTTACGCAACTTAACGCGATGTATCTGGAGTACTGATTCGCACAACGGTGTCCTTACCAGTACCGATATCCAATATATTGACAGGGGAGGGTCTGTTAGACCGAAAGGGACGAGAGTCAGCACTATCACCAACAAAAGCAGATGGTATTGGAACAGATACATAATGAGCCAAACAGGCCTATAGGGATGAGCCCTATGAGCCCTCATCAAGGGCCCTCTCAGAACCGGACTATCTTGAAAATAATGACCTGGAACGTAAACAGCCTTGGACATAAAGTGAACTATGGTACTGCAATATCTATGGCGCAACACCCTAGATATAGTACTCCTATAGGGGACACATCTAAAGGGCAATAACTGTAGGGTTATGGATAGGTGCAGATATAGGCTTCTCGCACATGAAGAATTCACATCGGTGCCATAGGGAACGGGTATACTGGTCCGTAATGTTCTACCCTTCACACCAGGCACGATCTGGAATGATCAACCGGGGAGATACGTAGCACTGACCGGGGTGTGGAAAGGGAAGGCTATTAACATATGCTAAATATACATACCACCACGATGACATGCGGATACTACTGGAGTTGCCAAGTGGCATCTTGATCATGGTTGGGGACATGAACGCTGTAATGAACCCTGACCTACCTACTCTAACCAGGAACACACTCGGCAACTCTGGGCATTAAGCTTGCCTCATCTCTACAACGGCCCCCCACAGATGCTGGGGATGCCTGGTTTCACCTTGGAGGTACCTAGAAAGGGACCATCTCACAGGGATAGCCAGGACGGGTTCCCCAGTGGTCTATAGCGCTGGGACACTTCCGAGTAGCTGTGCGCTGTATAAAATGAAAATAACATAACATAACATAACATAGACCGTGTGTCCACCTCTGACAAGGGAGCGGGAACAGAACCTCTAAGAGCATTCATGGAAGCTCCAGGACTAGTGGATCTCTTGAGGGAACATAACCCAGAGGTTAGGCAACACACATTTTACTCTGCACCTAATGGGGGCTATTCCTGCCTGGACACAATCCTCCAAAGCAGGATGGTTTCGGGGGCCAATGCATAGGGGCATGGCATATTGGACCACTCACCAGTAGAGGTAAGATAGATAGGGCCAACTAGCGACACTGCATTGCCACCACGCCTAGATTCTTGGCTGTTTAAGGACAAACAAACAAGAGATAAACTGAGGGAAAGGACACAGCAGTATTACCAATATAATGTGGATTCAGTAGACTCAGCATGCATATTGTGGGAGGCGTACAAGACCGTGATTAGAGGGCATGTGCAAGCCATAGCAGGGGTTAAAAGGATAGAGCAAAGGCTTCGATACGATACTCTAGAGGCTGAACTGGTTGACCTTGAAACACTGCATATAGGGGCGAAGGAACTACCTGCCCACGTTAAACACCAAATCCACTGTTTAAAATGATGGCCCTGCCAAGATTTTTAAATGTTCCACAAAGTAGGGTGCTGCCTGAATTTTTTTGAAAAGAAGATGGTGAAATAAGATCACTTCTTAGGGAAGAGGGATACCCGAGAATATCATTACACGAACTACAGCGGGAAGTGTTCGAAGGTGGCTTGGCAATCCCAGACATAAGGAAACACTAATGGGCTGCACAGTTGGTCACTATTAATAAGTGGGTATTCATGGGACGAGACAAACGCACCTATAAGGTGGATCATCTTTTGATGGGGCAGAGAGGATACCCAGTGGCACGGTACCGCAAGCAGGTAGGAACACAACTACCACCACATACCAACAGGCGATTCTGATATTGAGGGAGGCAACAAAAATTTTGGGTTGAGACGGAAAATTAACCGAGAAAACCCCATTGTGGGTTAGCGACCTCCTAAGGGAGGTTGGAGGATTACAGGGGTTTTGCAAATGGGGACTATTGGGAAAGATGTGTGGAGAGGGCAGAAGATGATTGAGTTTCAAGACTTACGAAATGCCCGTCTCCGAACACTATAGATACATTCAACTAAAACATGCACTGCGACATCACATACCAGACGGCGAACACATAGTAGAATATGCACCCCTAGAGGATAGAATCTTATTAGATCCTATGACTTCCAAAGCAACCTCTCACATATATAAAACATATTTAATTATACACGGACCCATTGATGTCTCTTCGAATGGTATGGGAAACTGACCTAGGCACAATGGAAGAAGACGACTGGGCAGAGGCGATACAGAGTCCTAGGGAGGTGGCAATACGGGCGAGATTCCATCTTATACAACTACGTATATTGCATAGATCCTACACATCTACAGCACTCTTACACTGAATGAACCGCAGTGACACTGATGCATACACACTGGGTTGTGGGGCAAAGGGCACCTTCTATCATATGCTATGGGATTGTCCCCATATACAGCAGTACTGGAAATAAATAACACAAATAATGGCTGATGCAGTGGGACAGGAAGTCCCAATGGATGCCAAATGGCACATATTATGTGTGACAGGAGAAGATAGATGGCCTAAATATGTAACACTCTGGCTTAAGACAGCAGACATTGTGGCAAAAAGGAATACAACAAGGGCATGGGGAAAGAACCAACCACCTACGGTAACTCAGTGGAGCGACGATCTGGACTGGCGCTGTATAGCAGAAAAAGTGGTGTTTCAAAGCAGAGGTTGCCCTAAGAAATTGAATAAAATTTGGGGTTGTTGGATGAAGTATAGAGGTCATTGAGGCCTGCATTATTATATGTAAACACTGCACGAAGGGTTCCTTTTTAATGTTAAGAACTGGAGGCGTAATGTGGACGACATTGAACTTGTTAATGTAATACCGTGTAATAAATGAGAGTGAACGCTATCCCTATAAATGCATCAAGACCACAATCTGTCGAATGTCTAAATGCCTTGCCAAGCTTGTTAATAAAAATAATTTTTTAAAAAAAAGCTTTCATTATTAAGACCAGCAGCAGACTTGTCAAGGTGGTCCTAAAGTCTAAGGAGGTGGTCCTAAAGCCCCCGCCCTCAGCAGCATTTTAGTGTCTCCTTCACCCACAGTAGCAGGATCCAGAGCTGAATCTTTAGGGGAGATGCCAAGACAGATTCGCATGTGGTTGGTCCCTGTCTATAGAGGCGATGTGAGTGTACAAATGGTGGACTGGGATGGAACCCAGCATGATCAGTAGTGGCTGCAAGTAATTCATGCATTCTACCCGTCACATTTTATTCTACTAAAGTGTTAATGGAGAGCACACTAGCACGTGCAATGCTTTGCAGGGAATTCCCTTGTATCTGTTTTAAAAGGTAACATCCTGATTTTGGTCAACTATTGTGTTGCATCAGACGTAACAATCTATGTCTGCCTTTTACCCTTCCCTGATCAGACCGAAGCGTCTGCATCTCAAGGTCTATTGAAGAATGTCTTACAATCAATACTATTTATTGCGCTTTCCTGCTCTGAGCCCGACACACGTCTACAATTTGATTAAATGTTTTGCTTTGCACACAGTACTTTGTGCCTTAACAAGCTTTCTTCTTGAATGATGCAACCTACTTCTGCTGATGACTACTGCCTCCTCCTGTGTCTCCCATGCCAGCGTGATCCAATATATTATCATTATGTTCTTCTTTCAAAATTAAATATTGACTCTTTCAAAGACTGCTTATTCCTCTCGCTTGTGCTTGACCTGTTCCTGCATCTTCACCGATGGTTCTGAGAGGCACAGTACAGTTGGGTGTCTGTATGCGATTGCAATAAGCAAATAACCGCGATTCAGCCCAAACCATGTGACCGAAGTGGTAAGAGCAAAGAGAGTGCCTTGTTAGACCTACTCAGACTATCACCAGGAGAACAGGAAAATGTATTTGCAAAAACAAATTAATGGAGGGGAATAAAGAGCGAAGCTGAAGCAAATTAAAAGATACAACAACACCCTCCTCCTCACGGATAAAATGGACAGCAGCCAGAAAGCAAATTGTTGTTGCATTAATAGGCTCAAGACTCGACTATTGCAATGCCTTATTCTTAGGCATTAACAAGGGCCTACTAATGCGACTTCAAATGGTGCAGAATGCCGCCGTCAAATTCGTATTGGATCTCCCTAGGAGGGCTTCTGCTGCCAGAAAGACATTGCACTGGCTTCCAATTGAGGCCAGGATTTCGTTTAAGTCCCTTTGTTTGGTTTATGGGGCTTTGGCTTCCAATAGATCTGGAGGCCTAAGGGACCTGTTGGCCCCTTATGTCCCCTCTAGAGCTCTACGCTCCGCTAATAAACTTTTGTTATCGGTCCCTCGTGTTCGGAGAGCTAAGTGGGGTGGCAGAGCTTTTTCAATTTTGGCTCCCAAGCTCTGGAACACGCTTCCGGCTGATATTAAATCTCTTCCCTCACAACAAGTTTTTAGGAAGGCCCTCAAGACGTGGCTATTTGCCAAAGCCTACCCTTAGCTCTGGATTTGCCTTTTAGGATTTTTTTTGTTAGGCGCCTTGATGCCTTCGGGTTTAGTTCCGCGTTTATAAATTTTCTTTCTTTCATTCATTCATTCATTCATTCATTCATTCATTCATTCATTCATTCATTCATTCATTCAGGAACAAGTAGCTATTATCTGCAATACAGCCTTGATTGTAAGCCAACTTCTTGAACTCTTATCCTCTAATCAGCAGTAACTACAAATGAATTTGCCTCCCAAAGGCGATGTCCCCTTCATTGCCAAAAATCAAATGCATTATGTTCTGCTGACCACTGGGGCCAGAACAGTAGGATGCCCTCTGGGCAGAAAAAAATATATAAAGATATGTATATTTCACTCTATGAATCCTATATATTATATGGATTAACCGAGGGAGAGTATATTTAAATAATCCCAATACTTATTACACAAAGGAGTCTATTACAGATATAATGATAAGAATTGTATAACGAATCTACAGCCTTGATATTGACTCCACCCTTCCACCCTAGCAGGCAATAAATCAAGCAGACATATATGTGAAGTCAAAAACAATAATCAGAAAAACAAAAAACAACAAAAAGGGAAGTAACATTCACATCAAGAGAGAAAACAAAACAGTAACATTGCCCTCAGAATGTTAAAAAAGAAAAAAAGGGGCAACAGTCCCCAATAACATGTAGGGGGATATTCTCAAGAACGTGTTATAATCATCGCAAATTTAGCTTAACGCAACAATTCACATCGCAGTCGATCGCAGTTAAAGTCAACACTACGCCGCAAAAATGCGAAACACGAACGCAAAAAAAGCTGTGATGAGGCCAATCGCGAATCAAAAATCAGTGATAACCAGCGATAGGCCTACAATTCCCACGCGTCATGCGGGAAAAGGCACTATAAAAGCAGAGTACAAAATCGGTGAGATGACAATGAACGAGCACAACCCCACATCTGTGACGTATAACAAAGGACCATTGTCCTGCATCACATAGACATTTCCTCACAGTCACAATGTACATAGACATGCAGTCTGCATGTAAACTGCACCAATGCAGACACATGCATGGAACACACAGTGAAACCGCATCTCCCCTTCACATCGCAGAGGGACAAGCAACCTCCCCTGCACACAGACTTGTCATTGCCATGATCAATCAATAATGACAGCCTGGACGAATGCAGGGGCAGTGACTCCCACATACGTACATGTTGCCCATGTTGTGGGACTTGAGTCACTGGGGCCATCCCTGCATCATGGTGGTACATAACGGACCCCAAAAGATGCCCTGCTGTCACCTGTAGGTCACAAATGGCAGCCTAAATGGAATGATGCTGGACACACGTGAGACGCCGAAGAGTGGGATGCCCTACTAACTGTGACACACAGAACTAGCGGTTCGAATACGTGACACCACAAACAGCCTCTCTGCACAGAGGTGACACACCTACCATCCATGAACACATCCTAAAATCGTCAACACATGTCGCACTCACAACTGTCTGAGTGATGTACTCGAACAGATGAGTGACATGCACTTAGGGAATGTTATTTTGGAATGCATTTATTTGCACATGGTGTGCCTGTGGTTATCCTGTACTGTCCCATGATTGCCATGGACTGTCACAATGTGACGTGTTCATCAGAAGAAATTTGCAATGATGGTGTCCCTGTGGGCTATTCCTGCTGCGGCTGCAGTGGTGTGTGGTCCACCTGCCTCATCTTCATCATCAAAAAGAACAATTGTGTGTCTTTTGCTCATCTTCATCATCAATGTCCGGTGCCTCTGGAACTGGTATTCATGGTGCCTTGCTGCGTACACATATGTTGTGCAACACACAACATGCAACGATCATCTTGCACACGATGTCAGGGCTGTACAGGAGCCTTCCACCTGTGACGTCCAGGCACCTGAATCGTGACTTCAACATGCCAAATGTGCATTCCACAATGCCCCTGGTGCGTTTGTGGGCTGCATTGTACTGCCTCTGGGCCTGTGTGTTCGGGACTCGGAGGGGCGTCATCATCCAAGCGCAGAGTGCACATCCTTGGTCACCTGGGACAGTGCAGAGAGATAGGAGTCAAACGTTGGTTATGCATGATGTGTTGGCAGGCTCACTGGTTCACTGGTGTGTGATATGTGTGACCATGTGGTTCCCGTATGGCATGTACTGCTTGTTGCAAATGAGCGGCATCAATGTGTATTACGTAGCCTCACTGCTGCTCCTCCCTCCCCCCGAGCCAATTCACCACTTTGCGCTGCGGGGTTGCATCACTTGCACCCCTACGGCACACCATTGTCATGCCCGTCTGCGTATGTCCACAATCCTGACTACGACACAGTGATGTTGTGTGCTGAAGGTGGGCGACCACGTGTGTGTAGGTCTATGGTAAGGACAGGGCGGACACAGATATTGAGTTCATGCCTGGCTGAACTCGCCTTGCCGTTGAGGGTAGACCTTTGGCTTATGCAGCGGAAATAGCGACACACACAGAAGTTGGCATGTATGATTCCCGGGCTGGCTTGCTTACCCTGATGTACCCCTCGGCCGAGCCCGCAATCCCTGGGCATGCTCCTTTTTCTGGTGCCAGTTGTCGACCGACTTTGCACCAGGTCAGAGCAAGTGTTAATTTCCTGCTGCTAACGCCCCTTATCGCCTGTTTTGTGATCTTTTCGTAGATCTGGCTGGTCGTTGAGAATGTTGCGGAGTGGTGTTGTCGCGGCTTTTTGCTCGGGAACGCCTACTCTGCATCTCATTAGCGTTAGTTGCCGGGGTCCTCCGTGGCGATGTCTTTTGCAGCTACTATCACAGGTAAACTGGTGTTATCGGCTGTTAGCACAAGCTTGTGAATGGTGCGGTATATTTATTGCGACTTTGGCTGCGCTAAAGTGCAGATAACTCGGCGATAGGTCCTTGAGAATATGGACCTAAATCTCTTCAACGTTAAAATATCCATCATTTCGGTCTTTATTGAAGATTTTTATGTTTAAAGTATTTTATTCAGCGTGACACATCCAGACACATATACAGCAGTATAAGATCGGCAAATGAAAAGGAGCAAAAGTCCGGCATGACACAACATTTTAGTACCAACGTCCCCCGCCACCCCAACGTCCTAATGCCCCACCCAACTCCACCCCCTACCACCCCACCCACAGTCCAGTGCGCTACTAGCAGACAGCCCATCACCCAAAGCTATAGATAATTGGGGAGGAGGGTCTCTTCCCTCTCACTGATCTTGCGCTAGCGGGCTCGTAAGCCGCAGGAGGCGAAGGTACCTCGGGCAGGTGAGCTCCCGGAACTCTGTGAGCAGCAAAGAGTGGAATGGCTGCCACAGCTCATTAAATTGCGTTACATCCCCAGCCACCACCAAAGACAATTTCTCCATACCCAGCACGTGCCAAAGTCTGTGGAGCCAGCCTGTCATCGTGGGTACTGTGTCAGTACGCCAGTATATCAGGATATTCTGAACGGCAGAGCCGAGTGCAATGGCGATCTGCCTGCCTCTTCTGGACTTAAGGGGATACATTAGATCGTTTGGGAGTCCTAGCAGGGTATATGCCGGGAAGCGCGGGAGCTCTATGCCGAAATGAGAATCAATTTCATCCAGCACTTCCTTCCAGTAGCCAGTTAAGAGAGGACAATCCCAGAGAATGTGCGTGAGTGTACCTCGTTGTCCGCACCCCCGCCAGCATGTGTCTGTCTTACTATGGTCGAACTCATGGATCCGCTCAGGCGTATAATACCAGTAAGTGGACACTTTAGTAAAAGTATCAGTGAGGCCCATATGATATGCTGAGTGGCGCGCCCTATAAGATATGTGGTCCCAGTCCTTGGGGCTCAGTGTCCTCCCAAGCTCCCGTTCCCATCGAACCCTCCCCGGATTGTGGAAGTGTGTGGAGGGTAGTTGCAAAAACTTATACAGGTCCGAGATTAACTTCGAGTCCGATGTACGGGTCAACAGCCATCTCTCACACGGTGAGAGCCTCCTATCCGCCACATCCCTCACCTGTGGCTGGAGGGCCCAATGCCGAGCCTGCATATAACGGTGTCTCTCCGTTTCGGGGAGGGAGAACTCCAGCCGAAATTGTGTGAACGGGATGACACCCTCGGGGCCATACAGGTGACATAATGCTCTGCATCCTGCCTCCCGCCAATGTTTGAAGGCTCCCCTCTCCATCCCAGGGGTGAAGGCAGGATTATCCACTAGCGGCGAAAGCGGCAAAGGAAATGTGGTGAGGTCATATCTAAGGGAGGTCGCATCCCAAACCCGCAAAGATACCCTAGTAATGAAAGAGGCGTAGAGATTCTTAGACCGGTGGGACCGGTGGAGGAACGGTATCTCCTGCAGAGGCCGCCCTGCCACCGCTTGGTCCTGGAAGAGCCAATGCTTATCCGACTCCCACCTGCACCATTCGACCAAGTACCGCAATTGCGTCGCCTGAAAGTATTTACGGAAGTCGGGGATACCCAGGCCGCCAGCGTCAGGAGACAAATGGGAGAGGGTCCTGCGTAACCTAGGCTTTTTCCCCTGCCAAATGAAACGTACTACGTCTGACTGCAACTGCTGTATCCACCCCTTCGGCGGCGGCGGCGGCAGGGCCCTGAATAAGTAGAGCACTTGTGGCAGAATCGTCATCTTGACGGCAGCAATCCTACCCAACCAGGCAAGAATGCCGCGATTCCAGCGACCTAGCTCGGCCCTGATCTTGGCACCCAAGGCTAAGTAGTTGGCCGAGACCATGGCTGGCAACGTAGGGGCAATCTGAATCCCTAAATATGGTATCGCCTCTGAGGACCAAAGTAACGGGAACCTGTTCTGCAAATATGCCTTAGTATCAGGCGCTAGGGAGATATCCAAAGCCACCGACTTCCCCATATTTACTTTAAAGCCCGAGACCGTGCCGAACGCTGCCAGTTCTTCCATACAGGCCGGAAGTGATGTCGGGGTGTAGCCAATGTGAAGATGACATCATCAGCGTAGAGACTGACTGCATGGGTAAATCCCCCCATCCGTATCCCTTCCACTGCCGGCCGCGTTCACACCCTTTGAGCGAGCGGCTCCATGTAGAGAGCAAAGAGCAAGGGCGAAAGTGGACAGCCCTGCCTGGTGCCTCTCTCGATGGGGAAGGCCGCGGAGGTGTGGCCGTTAACCCGGACCACCGCGGAGGGCTCCTTATAGCAATTGAGTATCATCGTGCGAAACCGTTCTCCAATACCCGCCTTCACCAGCACTTGTTCCAAGAAGGGCCAATGCACGCGATCAAACGCCTTTTCTGCGTCAACCGCGAGCATCATTCTCTCACCCGGAATCCGGGAGGCCTTTTCCAGCAGGTGGACCACCCGTTTTGTATTATCCACCGTCTGCCGCCCCGGAACGAAACCCGCCTGATCCGGGTCGACCAGGCCGGGTAGATGGAGCACCAGGCGGCGTGCCAAAATCCCAGTATAGAGTTTCAGGTCGACATTCAGGAGAGATATCGGCCTATAAGATCCACAGTGTTTAGGATCTTTCCCCGGTTTGGGGATGACCGTGACAGAAGCCCGCAGTAGGTCAGGCGAGATGGCTCCAGGTTCCGCGAAAGAGTTGAAGAGGCGAGTGAGGACTGGGGCTAACGACCCGCAGAACGTCTTATAGAAGAGGGCCGAGTAGCCATCGGGGCCTGGAGCCTTGCCGTGCTTAAGTCTGGCAATGGCTGTCACCACTTCCTCTATGTTAATGGCCCTGTCCAGATGGTCCGCCTGTAGGGGGTCCAAGGAGGTCATAGCCGGTACATCCGGCGGGTCACCCGCGTAGAGGTTCCCGTAGAACCCTCGGAACGCGGCCGAGATGCAGGCATCGTCTGTCACTGCACCGCCCGTGGGGTCAGAGGGTTCTTTCACCAACTGGCTCTGCCTAGTGGCCCGGAGTCTATTGGCCAAAAGTTTGCCACAGCGATCCCCTCCAGTATAAAAAGCGTGGCGCAGTCGGAGGGCCGCATATTCCGCCCGATCCACATCTAAGGCGGCAAGAAGTTTCCTTGCTTCTTTAAGCTGCCGCCAAATCCTCGGAGCCCCAGTTCTGCGGTGGATCAGCTCCAGTTCCCGGACTCTGTCAGTAAGCTCATCCCTCTTTATCGTGCGCTCCCTATTTTCGGCCGCAGAGATTGACAAGAACTCTCCACGGAGGACCGCCTTCAAAGCCGCCCACTGGGTAGCTCTGGTGGTGTCTGCGTTATCATTGTGTGCCAAATAATCACTAAGTACCTGCTCAATACGGTCCGTTACCGTTTTCCTGTGAAGCAGAGTATCCCGGAGGCGCCAGAACCTCGCCGGGGCTGCAGACAGTGGCACGCAAAAGGAGGCCGCAACAGGGGCATGATCCGACAAGGAAATAACCCCTATGTCCACGGCAGACGCCAGGGCCTGCACCGGTGAGGTGACCAGGAGGTGATCAAGCCTCGCGTAGGTCTTGTGCGCGTGGGAGTAGTAGGAGTAATCCCTGTCTACTGGGTGCTTATGACGCCAGAGGTCCTGGAGGTCCACCTCTGCAAGTCTAGCCTTACAACCAGCAGAGAATTCCCCGACTTGCGGGGAGCGCTGCGCCGATCTGTCGACAACCGAATCAAAAACCATGTTAAGGTCGCCCCCGAGAATAACATGCCTATCCGGCGAGGCCGAAATCTCTTCCACCGCAGACTGCAAGAACCGCTCCTGTTTATCATTAGGACTATAAAGGGAGCCTATCGTGAATGTAATGCCCCCCACCCGAAACCTATGTGCCAACATCCTCCCTTTAATTTCTGCAAATTTGTGGATGTGCTCCCCCCCGAAACGTCGAGCCACTAGAATCGCCACCCCGGCCGTCTTGGTAGTACCGGAAGAAAAGAACTGCGTCGGAAATTTACAAGAGCGTAGCCTATGTGTGTCCTGTGGTAACAGGTGGGTTTCCTGAAGGAGGCATATGTCTGCTTGGGCGTTTTCTAACAGGGAAAGCACCGCTCGCCGCTTAACGGGATTGTTCAGACCCCTGACATTCAAGGTCACGATCTTAAAGGTATGAGGAGGCATAGTAGGAAATGTGTGTAAAGGCGCAAGTGTCCTGCGTGGTGATCATAGTAGGCGGGCATACTCCCCCCAACTCAAACCGCAAGTCAGTCTCCCAAGAACAGTATGCAAAGCCTCTCCCCCCTGCGCAGCGCGGCCTAGTACCAACCACCAGCCCCAATGTGACCAGGTCTTCCACCACGCACCCGCCAACCCCACAATCCACCTCCCCATGCACCTCCCCATCGACACAGAGCAAGACAAGGTGGAGAAACTCAGGCAAAGCAACAAATCGTAGCACAGCGCACTGGACAACTCCTTCCCCCACACCCAACTCCCACGGCCCCTCCCGGTACCCCAACACCCCAAAACAACCCCTTCCAAACCCAAAACACTGTCCCCGTCCCCCCAAGAAAGGAGTCAAGGAAACCATTGTCCAAGGCCGGCCCAAAAAGGCAAGTCTATGGAAGAGTCTCGAAAGTGGACGTCCAGCCACTACACCACCCATGCTCCCCCCCCCACCCCCCCCCCCAGGCCCCCGAACCTGTAGCTCAGAAAAAGAAGAAGCGATGTCGATCTCCCCCCGGAGAAGTCCTAGGCGGTCAAGGCAACCTCTCTTGTCGCCGTTTCTCTAGCGACCTCACGCACGGCATTATCCATACCAGCCCGGATAGTAGGCGAGTCCGGTCGCACTGATGAAGTCGAAGACCTGCGGCCAGGGACCGCTTGCCAGTCATCCCTGGTAATCCGGCGACGGCGTGGAGTGGGGGCATCTTCTTCAGTCGCCGTGATGCCCAATACAGTACAGGTGTCCTGAAGGGAGCGCAGCTGATGCAGTGTTCCGTTCCAGCGGAAGATAATACGAAAAGGGTGGCCCCAAGAATATTGAATGTCATGCTCCCGCAAGAAGTCAGTCACGATTTTAAAGGACTTGCGTTTCTGTAGGGTGACCACTGAGAGATCCTGAAAGAGGGCTACCCTATGGCCTCTGCACTCAAAGGAGGGCTTAGTGCGAGCCACCCTTAGAATCCGTTCCTTCAGGGGATAGTCCGGCAGATAGGCCAAAAGATCGGGGGGAGGCGCCGGGGCTCTGCGCTGTGGGCCCACTCTGTGTGCCCTATCGATCCTGAGAGAAAAGTCTGTCGGCTCACCCAGGACCTCCCGGAACAGATCCTGCAGGTAGGAGGCCGCATCCTCCCCCTCTTCTCCGAGCGGGATGCCCCGGACCCTGATGTTGTTCCTCCGGGAACGGTTTTCAAGGTCCTCCACATGAGATTGTAGATCAATCTGCTGGTCCCGGAGCCTGACCACTTCCTGCTGGAGCTGTGTGAGCTCCTCGTCCCGGGCATGACCCGCTTCTTCCACAGATGAGACCCTCTCTCCTAGGCCATCAACCTCTCTCCGGACCTCCCGCACCTCCCCCGCCACTTCCTGTTTGAGAGTCTGGAAGTCCTCTCGTAGGGAGCTAAAAAGTGACTCAAGGAATGACCTGGTAACTGGCGGCTCCCCTCCGGTCGCCCCCTGTGAACTGCTAGCCCGACTCGGGGAGGGTTGTCCGCGGTCTTGCCGTGCAGTGTTCCTGTTCAGCATTTCCGGTAGGGTGCGATCACCCTTCCTGTTCCCCTTGTGGCCGGCCATCTTGGGCGCCAAATAGAAGTGCGCAATCCCCACCGGCGACAGTAGCATACACCACACCGCCTAGGTGACCGCCCCAGCTGGGTAGGCTGTCCGTCCGCTCCTGTGGTGCAGTCCAGCACCCGTTCTCCACCTCCTCGTGCTCCTCGAGCGTCAGCTCCTGCCTGCTCCACCACAGTGCTAGGCCGGTGGGGCGTAGCATCCAGACCAAATGGCGTCCACAGTCTGTAACACGCCGCCTCGCAAGTAGCTCCCCGAGCGGACCTCAACTCGCTCACAACCAGGGAGCCAACAAGTCACCGCGGCCACCGTGGTCATCCGCTTCAATGGCTTCTGAGACCCCACTGGGCCCGGGTTGCACCACCTGGCACGCACCACCTCCTGTTTGGCGTCAACGGGTGGGACGGTAGGGCCCCCCGAGGTCCTCGGCACCTCACCAGTCCCCCCCACGGCCATAAGGCGGCCGGTCTTCTTGGCGGGGCCCCAACATCTCGCCGCCTCGTTCGCTTTCGCTCAGCGCCACAATCAGCGGCTCCTCTCCAGGCCGCACCGGCGGCCTCCGCGCAGCGCCTCAGGCTCGAGTATACGCGCAGGGCGGACCCAACGGCATTTCCGGTCGGGCTGCAGCCTTCGAAGGTCGCGGCTCGGCTTCCACAGTCCGCCAACGATGCCTTCTGGCGCACCGATGTTCCTCCCAGCAAGGTCCGCTAGTTCTCCACTGCACCCGCCGTCGCCGGCCAGCGACGATGGGGGGAGATCAGCAGTGAATAAGGTGCTCAGGGGCCTGGGCCGGAGGAGTTCGCCGAGGTCGCGTCCACCTACACCGCCATCTTGGCCACGCCCTATTGAAGATTTTTAAAGGACTACAGGATCGCCCCTTGACCACGTGTAGTCAGAAAAGGGATAGCGTCTGGTCTGCAGATTCACACCCGGTGCAGTTGCCTAAAGGCCTCTGACTTCATTGTCAATGTCACCTTTTCATTTTTAAAGAAAGCAGCAATTCTGCTCTGAAGAATCAGTCACTGAGCAGACACCTAGTAGTAAACAAGGTCCATTGTACTATTCAGATAAATGAATCGGCGAGATCACGGTAAACCCGGCAGATAATAGGCAATATCAACGGCTCAGGGGGTTTCATCAGCTCAGGAGGCCATATAGTTCCATTTGGATAAATATAGATGCTCTGTGTAGGCCGGAGAGATTCATGACGAATTTGTAGGTTATGCCAATCCACATGAATACATTTATAAAGATCCATTTACATACACTGATTCTAGATAACGAGATAAATGAAAGGGGCATGTAAGCCTGCTGCATTTGCATTCTTCTATTTGACCCTAATGTGGAGCATTGTAATTTACTTGTGTCTTTCCACTGCTCCTGTTTTGGGTGCTACTTTAGAGATTGCATGTGTCTTTGTGTTGCTTGCCCCAACAATGCCCACACCCGTCCTGTTGCTTACCCACGTCCCTCTCACCCGTACCTCTTTCCTACCATTGCTTGCCCCTCCCTCTATCCGTGTTGTTGCTTGCCCCTTCCAACTGTCCATGTTATTGCTTGCCTCCCGCTGTCGGAATTTTTGCTTTCTCCCTCCCACTGTCCATGTTGTTGCTTGCCCCCGCCCACCCTCCTCTTACTCTCTTTATTTTCACTTGCCCCCTCTCTCTATCTGTGTTCCTGCTTGTCGGCTCCAGCTGTCTGAGTTTCTTCTTGTTCCCTCCCACCTTCCTCCTACTCTCCATGAAGTTGCTTGCCCTCTCCCGCTACCTGTGTTGTTGCTTGCCCAAACTAGGTGTCCATGTTGTTGCTTTCCTCCTCACGTTGTCTGTGTTGTTGCTTGTTGTTGCATAGCTTATCCCCTCCCCACCTCCTCCTACTCTATGTGTTGCTGCTTGCACCTTCCAGCTATCTATTTTGTTGCTTGCACCCTCCCATTGTCTGTGTTGTTGCTTGCGCCTTTCAGCTGTCCATCTTGTTGCTTGCCTCCTCTCACTATCCATTTTGTTGCGTACCCCTTCCAGCTGTACATGTTGTTGCTTGCCCCCTCCCACCTCTCCTAGTTTCCGTACTATTGCTTGTCCCCTCCCGCTGTCTATGTTGTTGTCTATGTTGTTGCTTGCCCCTTCCCACCCTCCTCCTACTCTCTGTGTTGTAGCTTGCCCATCGTTTTGTTTGTGTTTTTGCTTGGTTCCTCCTGCCCTCCTCCTACTCTGTGTTATTGCTTGCCCCTCCTGCTAGCTGTGCTGTTGCTTACCCATTCTAGCTGCCCATGTTGTTGCTTAACCCCTTCCACCATCCATGTTGGTGCTTGCCCCCCGCTGTCCATGTTGTAGCTTGCCCCTATCAGCTGTACATGTTGTTGCTTGCCCCCTCCTGCTGTCTGTGTTGCTGCTTGCCTCCTCCCGCCTTCCTCCTCCTCTTTGTGTTGTTGCTTATCCCTTCCAGTTCTGTTCCTCCTGGAGGAGATTCAGAATGGAAAGTTTTAAAAGCTTATGAGTATTGATGTAATTGTATAGCATGAGCTAAAATCCACTAGCAAGGCATGTGACTAAGTTTTTTAGCTTTAAGATTTGTCATGTGTGTGTCCTGTGTGATAACTTCCATGTGATATGAGAAGAAATCCTTAAATCTATTTTCCCTTCCATATGGGAGTGTTCTTGGATTTTTCCTAGACTAGCAGTCCTTTATTAGGCTCAATACAGAGCCATTAAAGTGCATTTTAATATAAAACACAAAATAAAACAACATTCAATCATATAAAAGAGATATAATATAATATAATATCATATAATACAATGTAATATAATATAATATGTGCACAAGTTGCATACATTAAAATTAAACTAATAAATGCTATGGCGATAAAAACACAACAATTAGACAAAAAAATACAATAATTAAACATTTGTGGTTCCTAATGCACTGAGAAAAAAGCTAAATTATTGTGTAGAATACAGTAGCGGCCGGAATTGCTCGCGGGTAATGGGGTGGGTGCGAGGGGTCGCGGGGGATTGACGGGGGTGTTGCATGGGGTGTCGAGGGAAATAAAAAAATTAAAGAAATAAAATTAAACTTACCTTTCCGCCAGGTCCCGCATCTTCTCTGCTCCGGCTCTCCTGCCTCCGACAGGAACAGGAAGCAGGCAGCCAGGCTCCCTTCCCTAAGCCAATCACAGCGCTGCATGCAGTGGTGTGATTTGTCAGGACGACGCCCAGGCAGGGGCTAGTGGGGTGGGCATGTTCTCCATGCAGGCTGCAATGCAGCCTGCATGGAGAAGGGCACAGTGTGCATGACTGGGTTGGGCGGCCCAAGCGGGCCGACCAAACAATATTTCAGAGCAGCACCACCTGCCTGCCCACAATGCGCAAAGCAAATATAAAATGGTAATAAATAAATGTTATTACCATTTTATGTTTTGGCTTTCTCGCACCGCGAGAAAGCAGTGGGGTGACACTCCTCCGCCATAGCGGAGGAGCCGCCCCTGGTGACATATATGTGTCTAGTTCACAGAAGCCTCAAAAGGGTCTGCCAAGTTCACTAGCGCTTATAACAACCCATTCACAATTGCATTTTAAATGGATTCTTATGGTCTATAAACAATTCCTTGTCAAAACTTAAAAATATAATCAACACTGGTACATATAACGAGCTAGGAATTTCTTCTCAAGGGTCCATTCCAAGGACAGGTTGGAGTGTCCTTATAAGAAGGCCAAAGGCTTGCGTAATCTTGGTAATGTAAGCTCATCATAACTCATAATTCAGCATTAATATCATCTGTGATAACAGCACCTGCTCTATAATGCTATCACTTAGAAATTCAATCCCTTACGTTTCCTCAATAGCCCGACGGTAAACAAATACCTATGCAAGCTAAAGACAGTATGCGTGGAGGTATCACTTTTCAATAATCTTCAAGCTTGGGAATACTATCTAAAGCCAATGTTGAGGCATGATGGGCATATCCATTTCCTTCTGGGCTTCCGCATAAGCTGGACAAAAGAACAAGACGTGCCACATTACAGTTACAGTTGTCATGTTTATTTTCACTGCTTTTCCATTTTGATGTAAAAGATCTCATTTCTAGAGTATCAAAATGGAATTTTATATAGTGAGTCATGGCTAGACGTGACTGTATGACATCCAAAAACTTTTCAAATAAGGGCATGGGTTTGACATGCAGCAATTGTAGAGTAAACCTCCCTATGTTAGGGTTCCTGTGCAGACTAGAAATAACATGTTTCCAATAGCCGGGCGTCAAACTCTGCTTGGATGCCATTGTTAGGGAGGATGGATCCATCTAACAATTTCCTATATCTAAGATGTCAAACCAAAGTTTCATGAGCCGGAGTCATGGGAAAGTGATGGAACTATCGATCTTCATCAGCTCCTTTGAACCCTCCCTGTAAGGTACTAACTCCTGGACCATCCAAATCCTTGCCCAATAAAGGAGAGGTCTCAGCACTGCCAGTTGCTCTACCTTTTCAAATCTACGTGAAAGAACAAGGGGATGGGCGGTGTACCTTTGGGAAGGTTTAATAATGACCTTATGAAAAATTCTCACCCCATGTCAGTAAGTTTACATTCTCTGTGCCCCGGATATCGGCAGCATAGAAAGCAGAGGCCTGAGCTTTGGCCTGATAAACATTCTAGGGTAAGGGAGTTAGCTCTAGAAAGAGTGCACTGATATCTCTTGTGTATTGCTGTGGCTCTACATTGGAGGTTGGCTCTACATTTTTTAATATGTGGTTTCTATTTCATGTTGCTGTCTAGCATTATACCCAAATACTCAAATGTGTATACACACTCCAATCTCTTTTGTCCCAGATATATATTCTCTTTGAAGGACTTAAGGGGACTTGCTGCCATATATTTGAAGAAGTTAAGGGAAAAGGTAGCGCTATAGATACAGTGTGGGAGGCCATGCATTGTAGCATTAGAGGTTGACATAATCTTTCTAGAGGGGACAGTCAATCTACATTTGCCAAATGGACAGATATGGAATCAATATTTGAGGGAGTGCTTGGCTACTGTGGTGTTCTAGAGCTCCCTGCGACATTGATGGATGCTGCTCCTAGGAAATATTTGCTAATACTCGATTTTCTGATGATAGAGAATTATCTGGAGCCCTCTATGTTTGATCTAAGGGTCCTGTGGATAAGGTCAGCTTAATCTGTATTGGTGATCCATTTGAAGAGGCTGTGCTCAAATCAAAGGAAAGCAGGCCATTCATTAGTTTCTGGTCTTCCAGAATTAGCTTAATAGTATCATATTCTTCAGGAGCTCTAGATATCCATTTGGCAGTCACAATATTTGAGTGAACATTCAAAAGGCACTGATGTTTGTGCCTAATAATCTAGTGCATACATTTATTTACTAGGGATTCTGCATACTTCCTCATGCCTCCTGCCAATTTAGGGATGTTTGCCATATAAATTATTCATCCAGAATAGCTGTAGATTCTCTGATTGGAGTATTCACTAGTATATGAATATAATCTGGGAAATTGATTTGCTGATTACACTGGCTGTCGAGGGTAAGTTCCCTCTGAGGTCCCTCTAGTTAGCTGGCTATGACAGGGATGTTGTAATAAAGAGGGGAACATCTGTTAATTTGGTGTCACCCCTGTGGCCCACTTTGCTATGAATAAGAGTGGTCACACTAGAATTCCGAATACCTAGATGATCAAGTGCACGCCCTCTAGTAATTAGAGTATTCAAATTATATAAGGAAGGCTGAAGCTCCTTAGTAGTCTTCAATGCGCTAGCTTTGCTAGGCCTCTGTTTCCTGCATAAAGCTTTATTCAATTGTATTGAAAAGAATTGGAGCCCTACTCCATAGTGTGCGCTAAATCTCCTACAGGGAGAAAATAACGCAAGGCTTTTTTTTAATAACCCTCACCCCCCATGGTTACCCCTTGATGGAATGCTTCATCATAGAGTGCTTCCCGTTCTGCTGCGGAGTGGGACATGCTGCTACCTGTGAGATACACAGGAGAACTGAATGGTATAACCAAATGATGGTAAATAGAAGTTGGAGGGGTTTTATTGTGAATTAAAAATACCTGCCGAGTAGGAATGATTAAAAAGGTAAGAAATGTAGAACGTATGTGTGGTTTTAATGACCCTTCCTTCTACATGGTCTACATGTTTCAAGCCACTCTTCCTTGTGGCTTTTGTCAGGACCAAGAATTACACTCCCTGATAGTACTCCTAGTTAGACTATCCAATAACAATAAAGTGTAGTGACTTCACACACTCAGCATTCGCAAATAGATTTTTCACCTACTTGGTACTATATTTTGTGATACCTGTAACATACATGGATAGAACTTGCCTGCCATAACATATGGCACATTTGTATGAAACAAAACACTTCACACCAGTATGATAGGCAAGAAGCATCATGCCTTTTGCTTATAATGCTTAAAAACACATTGAAGTGGTTACAGCCCATGCAGGCATTTAGGGATACTTCAAAAAGTGTTTATGTGAACCCATCTATTAAAACTGATGACCCCTGTGATCGGGCACTCAATTGAAACAGATTACTGCAAATATATGGATAGAAGACATTACATACCTACAAAAGGCAAGAATTTTGCACCATAGGTATTTTGGTGGCAAGACGAGCCTGTAGTCACATTTAGTAAATGTAAATTTGATACTTGTATGGCGCACTACTCACCCGCAAGGGTCTCAAGGCGCTTGTACGAATACCACTGTGGAACCCATCCTGGCTTTCCCTGTGAGGCGTCCACTCCTGGGCACCCCCAAGGTGGAGGCCAGGCATCCTTAGCGTTGTGGGGGCCGTTGTGGAGATTAAGCAAGCTATTGCCCAGAGTTGCAGAGTGGGACTCCATGATTGGAATAGGCACCAAGGTAAGAATTATCAGGTCCGTGGAATTTTTGAGCCCAAGACCCGCCGAGGCAGGGAATTGAACCCTGGTCCCGGGCTAGACCTCTGCATCAGGGTCTGCCACTCTAATCATTGAGCCACACTTCTCCACAAAGTTAGCCCTAGGTGTAAAGGAGGAACCAGAATAGGGGAACACCGCAGTAACTTTAGATGTGGTCGAGCAACAATGAATATGTCCACCCACCACATGGAAAAGAAACACACTGTATCAGATTACCAGTGGGTCGTCCACGAGCATTTATATGAGACACCCAAATGCGAAAAAAGACTTTTGAAAAAGGAGCAATGATGTTCTGTAGTGGATTATTGCTTATTCTTTCCATGGAGTTTCTTATAGAACCTGGTTATATTGGGGTTGTGGACACATCCTGATTTATTTTCATCGCCTAAAATCCACTCATCTTCCTCAATTATGTTATCGATCTCGATTATAGTGGAATTATCTCCTGCACGCATTGCTGTTTTGGGATTTTTACCCACACCTATTACTGCCTTCGTTGCCTTTCGCTTTACCATGTGCAGCTGTCATCATGGAGGGCAAGCAAGACAAGTTCGAACAGTAAAGGAAACAACTGGATATCATGGATTCAACATTCCAGTGGTGTGCTCGATCGTAAATAAAACAAGCAAGTCAAGGGAGCACTAAAGCGCACCATACAGTTGGATCGGTAAAGCTAGCAGCCGGATATCATGGAAGCAACATTCCATTGGTGTGCTTAATCGTCAATACAACAAACAAGTCAAGGGAACAATAAAGCACGCTGTACAGTTGGAATGGTAAAGCGAACAACTGGATATCATGAAAGCAACAGTCCAGTGGCGTGCTTGATCGTAAGTAAAACCAGCAAGCGAGTGAAAATACGAGCGCTCGTGTGAACTGCTCTTCAACAAAGAAAAAAGTAGATCCTAAGACAGTTCCTAAAATGGATGCAGTGGATGGACAGTAGTAATTGGGCTTTGCTCTCAGGGAGGGCTAAACACAGGAAGAGCCATGCCATGGACTAATGGGGAGAAAGAATAGGAAAGCGACGATGGAGTCAGCAAATGGTAAGCCTATGGGCATCTGAAGCCCACAAAGTATATGCAACATGTCTCTTCGAGAAAGCGCATGCGCTGTCTAGCTGAGAGCTAAAAGGGGAATTAAAATGTCAAAGAGATTCCTAGTACAAATACACAGCTGCAACAGAAGAATCTGGATTAAATTAGTAGAGATTTAAAAACACAAAATTAAGTTAAACATAAGAATAAAATCTGTTTTTCGTAGAGTGATGTCCCTTGACTAACTGTGTTTCAAGTTTAATCATGCTCCTGTTCACAAATAAGTGTCTAACGGTATTTGATAAGCTCATTGAAGCCAGAAAGTGACTTGTCAGCCCTCTTGAAACCTGATAAATTCATTATATTAATTAGGTTCGCTTTGTGCATGGATTATAGTCTCTTAACATCATGTTTCCAACATGGTACAGAAAGTTTAGTTTTTCCCATCAAGTGAAGGAAGTTGTGCTGCACTTGCCTATGCAGAGTAATTCTTCTCTTCCTTTAACTGATGGGACCACGTATCACTCCTTAGGTTTTCATTCTCCAGAGGGGCGTGGCTTGTACTGATGCAAAGCACTCATTTGATGTACCTCCCCATTTGTGACATTTAAGGAAAATTGTGTTGTGGCTGATCAAAGTGACTAGTCTGGTTTCAGTTTACTAAGACTCCACAGTGCTGCTGCATGCAAGGCTACCACCACAAAGTAGTGGATGTATGCACAAAGCTCGGTGGCATAAAACGCCTCCTTGTCTGGAATAGGTGTATTAAAATCAATAACAAAAGCTTTTGCGCTACTGTACAACATGATTAAAAAAATTGACAAAGCCAATAGGTCTTTCATGGGAAAGACCAATTGACTTTGCCAATGCTTGTTGCATTTGGTTAGTTCCTGTTTCCTGCAGGGTCGTAACAATCAGAGCTGTCTTTCAAGGTTTCAGAGGGGAAAGGAGTTTGAGTGGTTGCTATTGCTTGGCTCAGAGAGTCCAGTACAAAATTCTAAGCAGTGTATTTGTTTACAATGCGACTGTTGTAATGCATTTCAGTTTAGTGTATTACATTAAAAACATAGCAATGAGTGGCATCTGTTAGAAGTGATAGATTCTAGTCATGAACTTAGAAATGTTCATAACCATCTCCACACTACCCTGACGAACTGGCAATTAATGAACCAAATTGTCTTTTGTCCACTCACATTGTCTGGTATTTTACTGCTGGAGTAACGTTATAGTCTTATGCTTTTGTGCAGCCCACTCCCTTAACTGATGATTGCCTAGGATCACATAATGTTTCTTGTATCAACGTTATACAATTCAGCTACTGTATGGTTTCTCTTTTTCTCTCCTATTTTAGATCAAAGTTTAATGTTTTGTGTTTAATTCTTTGAGGCACTAAATCAGTGCACTGTGTTAAATACATCACGGATATGCATGTTTCACAGGGATTGGTGATATTTTAATGCAGAAGATAAAATTAAAACTACTGCACACTCCTTTGGTCAGTGTATTGAGAGCGTTTGCTCACATAGCTAAAACTTTATTCATTTTCGTTCATTCTTGAATCAATTAACCTACCCACTCCTCACCTAGCCAACTAATCATTCATTCTTTGAGTCATGTCTCCGATCTCCGTCCACCCATTCAATGATTCAACAAATTCTCTAATGAAAAATGTATTTGTAAAATGGACCACGTTTGAAATATTCTTCATAATGCTATTGACGGTGGGACGCACCCTACCACTTCGCCTCCTTGCAGTGACGAGGCTGGCTCAATTCCTTTGTGGGGTATAGGGGCTGGTTCGAAACAAAATTGCCCAATCTGCTTTTGGTTCACAGTTCGGCCCTGCATACTGCATTCATCCTCAACCTCCGCCTGAATGATGCGGAATGCGGCCCCCAGGGGAAGTAAGGTCGGCAACCAGTCTTCCCCTGGGGTGTTCGCGCAAGGTTAGGACAGTGCGTAGTTTTAGGGGGGTTAGGGGTTAAGGGGTGGTCTTAGGGGTGGGGTTAGGTTTGAGGGTATAAAGGGCAGGAGAGGAAGTTCCATCCTCTTCCTGCCCCCAGCGCCGTCAGGAAAGGGTGCAGTTTAAGTTGGAGTTAGCTGTAGGGTAGTGTAGGGATTTTTTCTTAGGCCCGATCGGCCGATTGGTGCGGGCGTTGTTGTGGGGCAGCCGGGCCCACTTTCAGCTTCAATTTCCCCCCGAAGGCGGCTCTCGTGCAAGCGGCGAGCATGACAGAGCCTGATGCGGCGGCGGTCCGCACTGCCCTTCAAGTGCTGGACCGGGCCAGTGGATCTCCTGCGGCCCGGCGTCCTGGACCAGGGGTGGGTCAGGATGACCCGCATGCCTCGGTCTGCCTCAGCGGGAGTCGCAGCAGCGGTGGTGGCGTGTCAAGAAGAGGCCCCACCGCCCAAGAGAGGTATGTCTGGGTGGAGCCGGGGGATGCATTCCAATGAGCCGGCAAAGCACGGGGGACGGCGTAAGAACCTCCCCGCGCACGTGCAATCTGATCGGCTCGTTCTGCCGCGACGGCGGAGCTGGTGGGAGGAGGGGAGGTCATGCCAGGGCTGCAGCAGGTGGCTGGGGATGTTGAGGCATTACAGTGCTTGGAGTGGACACTTTCTGGGTGACGTCTCCTCGGACCTGGTAGCTGACAGTGAGAAGGGGGGAGGAAGAGGGTGCCTTGGGGGAGCCAGTACAGGAGGATTTTGCCCTCCTGCTGTCTGGAAGTGAATCTGCAGGGGGAGAGGAGGAGAACTGGTGCGACCAGCCTGTGGACCTCTCGCCAGGGGCTGGCAAAGGGCCTGTTAATGGGGGGGGGGAGGGCGGTGGGCAGGGGCCCCTGAAAGGAGGCAAGCTGACACAGATTTCTGAGCCCCCATGCCTGCCCACCTGTCCCCCGCTTTGCAGGCCCAGGAGCAAATTGGCAAGTGGGTCTGGGTAGATGAAGTGAGCCCTCCGTTTTCGGGGGCAGGTACAGCCGCGACGGCTCGGAGACATGATGGCGCTGGGGCCCCCTCGGGCTTAGACAGTCTGGGGGTGACGGCGCAAGCCAGCGGTGGAGGCTCTTAGAGGCATGGGTGAGCCAGCGGGGCGCAAGACGGCTTCCAGATGCCGGGCGAAATCAGCAGGGGGGTCCGCGGTGGCCTATCCTCCATCGAGGGAGCGGGCATCAGCGGCTTCGGAGGGTGGTGATGTGCCTGGTGTGAAAGGAAAAGGTTTGAAGAGAGCGGTGCGTGAGGTGTTTGGGGCGCCTGTGGAGGATGAACATGTGGAGCAATTGGATTATGATGACGAAAGTGATGAGTTGGAAGAGGGTGAAGTGAAGGATGGTGTGGATTGGGGGAGGGTCAAGGTGGCAACTGGACGGCTTGGTGTTTTGCAGGCACCACAGGCCACCACCAGCGGAAGTAAGAAGGCGAGCCAGAAGACGGCTGATGCCAGAGGAAAGGAGCAGGAGGCACCCACAAACTTATCAGGTGAGGGTGCCTGGTGGGTGGCTTGGGACGATGGCCACACAGGGGGGCGGAAGAAAGCCTGCCGGTCGGTGGGTGTGGGTGAGGGTCTGTGCGGGACCTGGTGGGGGCCGGCCAAGTCGGCAGTGGTACCCATAGGGGGGGTCAAGCAACTGGTTGGGGCAGGCATACAGACAGACAAGACAGACGACCAGGACGGGAAAGATGACAAAGGGGATGACAAACATAAGAAAAAGTTACCATACATGGGCCTGGCGATGGCTTTAGGGTCGTATTTATCTGAGAAGACTAAGTCGCGGATATGGAAGCATAAGTATGTCAATGTGCTGAAGTTATTACACAGGGAGATCCAGGCCAAGGAGGGTTCCAAAGAGGAAGAGTGGGAGCTGACTAGGCGGCCGAGGGTGCCGATTAACATGGAGAATTGGACGTCGGCGTTTCTGATTTACGTGAGTATATACTGCAAGAAGCATTTGGACCGGGCTATAGCATTTCTTAAGTATATGAACATCATCCGGAAAGCGTAGATGCATTTCGGTGGTTTCGCGTGGCTCAGTTACGACGAGGAGTTTAGTGCCAGGATTAGCGTCAACCCAGATAAGCCATGGGGGGAGGTGGATCCGGAGCTCTGGATGCAGTGGATGTCCTCCACTCAGTCATCGGCATCTACTCATACGGCCAGTGGCCTTCCAGTCACCTACCGGCCTTTTCAGTCGCGCCCCGCCCAAACTGGGGCGGGAGGGCAGAGCTCATACACCGGGTCAGGAGGTCAGACCACTTACACTGGGGCAACGGGACAGTCACCCAAGCCCACGGTGGGTAGCACAGGTGCATGCTGGAACTTCAACAAGGGTTTCTGCACTCGGCACCCCTGCAAATTCAAGCACGAGTGCTCCAAGTGTGGAGGACGCCACCCTCTCACGCAATGTTTTACGTTGGCCACACCATCTGAACAGTGGCGGGTCACAAAAGGGCGGGGGCAAGCTGGGCCCAAAGACAGTGGCGGGTCACAAAAGGGCGGGGGCAAGCTGGGCCCAAAGGCCCCTACACCAGTTGATGTTGAGGCCACGGGTCCGTGGCTCTCTAGGTACCCCAATAGAGAGGCCACATTGAGGATTCATTGGGGTTTCACGGAGGGTTTCCGGGTGGGATACCAGGGCCCCCGGGAACAGAGGCGGGCGGAAAATTTGAAGTCAGGGAAGGAATTGCCAAGAGTGGTTGCAGCTAAATTGCAGAAAGAGGTGCTTGAGGGTAGGATTGTGGGTCCTTTTGACCATTGGCCTGTCTCTGATCTCATTATATCACCTTTGGGAGTGGTGCCTAAGAAGGAGCCCGGGGAGTTCAGGCTGATTCATCATTTGTCCTGACCGGAAGAGAGATCTGTAAATGATTTCATTGCTGAGGAGGATTCCAGGGTTTTGTATGCATCAATCGATGATGCGATCAGTTTGGTGAGGGTGTGTGAGCGGGGGACGGAGTAGTCAAAGTGTGACATAAAGTCGGCCTTTCGCCTCCTTCCCATTCACCCTGTGGATTTCTCCCTGCTGGGGATGCAGTTCGAGGGAACCATCTTTTTTTACAAGGTATTGTCCATGGGTTGCGAGATTTCCTGTGCTTTGTTTGAGACGTTCAGCTCCTTTCTGCAGTGGGCATTTACGTGCAGGAGCGGTCATCGTGAGGTGTCACACTACTTGGACGATTTTCTGTTCGTCCGGAGGGCACGGTCTGGTGAGTGCGAGAGGGCGATGATCAGTTTCAAGTCCTAGCACGGGATTTCGGGGTTCCCTTAGCCCCTGAGAAAACAGCTGGGCCCAGCTGCTGTTTGACATTTCTAGGCATTGAGTTGGAGTCCGTCGCTTGGATGGCCCGGTTACCAGAGAAGAAGGTGACAGAAATGCAAGCCTTCCTGCTGCAGGTGATGGGCGAGAAAAAGATCGAACTGTGGGCGATACGAAGACACCTGGGGTTGTTGAATTTTGCGTGCAGAGTGGTGCGGGCCGGGAGGACTTTCTGTAGGCGTCTCGGCATGGCCATGTCGGGGGCGGTGCTTCCTCATCACAGAGTCAGGATCTCGATGGGAGTCAGGGCAGACTTTCGGGTGTGGCAGAGTTTCCTGTCTGATTTCAATGGTGTGTCACTGGAATTTGTGGATGACAGGATGGTTTGGCAGGTGCAGCTTTTCTCTGACGCGGCAGGGTCTTCCAGTTTTGGGGTCTTCTGGGACGGGAGGTGGTGCGCGGAACAGTGGCCAGAACATTGGTTGAATCAAGGCAGGAGCCTCGCTTTCTTAAGAATTCTTTCCACTGCTGGTAGCGCTAGATGTGTGGGGCCCGGAGTTCCAAAACAGGTCAGTATTGTTCCACGTGGACAACAGTACAGTAGTGGACTTGGTGAACAATCAGAAAGCAAGGGACCTGTGGGTGCTGCGCTTGTTGCAAAGTTTTATGTTGCAATGCCTGCGTTTTAATGTGCTGTTTCGCGCGCAACTTGTACCAGGTGCAAGCAATGACATTGCGGATGCATTGTCACGTTCGCAGTGGCAGCGTTTCAGACGTCTGGCGCCGGGAGTGGAGGCTTGCAAGACCGAGGTGCCGGACAGTATCTGGGCCTGGGGGGAGTGAGGGTAGTGGGCTTGGTTGAAAAATCCACAGCTGACTCTACGAGGCACTCTTATAGGTTGGCGTGGTCTGAATTTGGCACGTTTCTGGGATGGACCAGTGAGACTTGGCGCATGTCCAGTCAAGAATGTGAACAGGGAGTCATTCGCTTTGTTTTGGATTGCATTGATAAGGGGTTGTCTCAAACTACAATTGCAGGAAAATTGGTGGGGATTTGTTTTTACAGCACGTTGTACATGGGTTTTGATCTGCCCAAAAGTGATGTGTTGAGTAGGATGTTGAAAGGTTGGGGGCGTGAAAGGGGTGAGGGTGGGGGGGAGGCACCTAGGGAGGCGATTACTTTTGACTTGTTGCGAGGCCTGTTGGCTGACACATTAATTTCGTATTGGCGCGGCAGCAGCGCGCCTAGGTTGGTCCTGGGACAAGATTCAGCGCATTGGGAGTTGGAGGTCACGCTGCTGTGAACACTATGTGTGCAAATGAGTCAGGCGCATGTTGATGGGGTAGGCTGTAACAATTGAAGGGGGGTAGTTGGGTTTTTGGTTCTGTGGTACTAGTACTTGTTCTCTTTGTAGGTTGCATCAGGGGTCCGGGAGCCAAGACCGTTACCTGGATTGACGGACACTCGTTTGTACACTGTTCATTGAAATATGCGGACAGGCAGGTGTACGGTCGTAGCCTGGGCCTGCGAAGCAGCCACCATGAGGTACACTGATGGGGTAAGAGCGGGATGCGCTGGGGAGTTTTATTGCCCTCGCTGACGAAAAAGGTGGCTCAAAGAGGCTGCCCGGACATGTTGGTTATCCACCTAGGGGAGAATGACTTGATCAAGCAGTCCGGCGTGTCCCTGCTATATTTGATGCAACAGGATCTTGAAGCCATGAGGTGCAATCTGGCAGGCACCGGTATTGTATGGACTGAGTTTGTTCCTAGAAGGACTTGGCGGGGGCACTGAAGCCCGCTGCAGGTGAGAAGGCGAGGCGAAAATTGAATCGTGCAATGAGAGTTTTTTGTGGGAACAATGGTAATAAAGTAATTGCTCATGCGGGATGGCGGCTTGAAGAGCCACTACTGTTTTGAGATGGCGGAGTGCACCTTTCGCACATGGGTAACGCGTATTACATGATGGAAATGACGAATGTCATCAGTAAGCTGTGGAATGAGTCCATTTGGTGCCGAAGGGTTTGAGGGCGAAAGGTGCACTTGAGCAGTGTCAGGCAGGTAACCGCCCTCCGGGGGTTTCCTTGTTGGCAGTACTTTAGAGGGGTGGGGAGTCCATGACAGGCATATTCACCCTTTCGGGGAGGGGGAAACAGGTGCATGATGGGGGTGTGGCATGCAAGAGTGCAATGGCTGGAGATGCTGGAGGAGGTTGAAAGATAAGTGGGGATGCAAATGGAAGAAGAGAAGAGGTCGCTGAGTGAATTGGGAGAGAGTAACTGGAGTGTGTAAATGGCTGATGGATGAAAGATCTGAGTTTGGGGATAGGTATATGTTTATTGATGTTTGGTTAAAGCATTGTTGTCAATCTTGTCCTAATAAAAATGGCCTTTTACGCTAAGACACAGCGTGGAGTGGTTATTGCGCTATGCGGCCCCCAGGGGAAGTAAGGTCGGTAGACCAGTCTTCCCCTGGGGTGTTCGTGTGAGGTTAGGACAGGGTGTAGTTTTAGGGGGGTTAGGGGTTAAGGGGTGGGCTTAGGTTTGAGGTTATAAGGGGGAAGGAGAGGAAGTTCCATCCTCTTCCTGCCCCCAGCGCTGCCAGGAAAGGGTGCAGTTTAAGTTGGACCACCCTCCCACCCTACATGTTTTCAGGAGTGGGGACGGGTACCTACCCGGAATAGCGTGCCCGTTTAGGACTTGTTGAGAGTAGAGTGAGCAGTACTTTGGAGGGGTGGGGAGTCCATGACGGGCATAGTCACCCTTCCGGGAGGGGGATACAGGTGCATGATGGGGGTGTGGCATGCAAGAATGCGATGACTGGAAATGCTGGAGGAGGATGAAAGATAAGTGGCGAAGCGAATGGAAGAAGGGGAGAGGTCGCTGAGTGAATTGGGAGAGAGTAACTGGAGTGTTTAAATGGCTGATGGATGAAAGATCTGAGTTTGGGGATAGGTATATGTTTATTGATGTTTGGTTAAAGCATTGTTGTCAATCTTGTCCTAATAAACATGGCCTTTTACGCTAAGACACAACGTGGAGTGGTTATTGCGCGATCCAGAGCCTGTGCTCTTTTCTGTCAGAGGCTTGCTTGCACCTCACCGTCAGCAGGTACTAATTGTTGCTTTACGTTCACTGTGTTTGCACCTCCCTCAGGCCTGTCTGCACACACTGTGCACTTCCGTACTTTCTCCTCACGTCATAGCGTACTTGTACTTTGTATTTTGAGACTTTGTACATTGGAATAAATCGAAATTATTGATAGTGCTCCGAGGCACAGTTCATTTCATTCACGGTCTGTTCCGTAGCTGCTGGCTGAGAGTCGTCTATTGAGGGGAACACGTCATGTTGGTTGTAATGGTAAACTTTCATTAAAGACATTGCAAGGAGTTGTTCACTACCCTCATGACAACGGGACTGACTGTTTTCGTCGGGAGCCTTTGGAATAGAAGAACTTGTAGTTCCCTTTTTAAGGTGGCAGCCTACTCTAACAAGATATTAAGGACATTCATACAGCTTCCCGGGGAATCGATTCCGCCCACTGCTTGCCATTGGCTTTGTGGTTTGTAACTCACATTTACTTACTTTCTATTTGCTGGTTTTACTTGTGTTAGGCTGTCCAGCTTGAGTTTGGCCCTTCCCATGTGCAAACCTATTTATCCAGCACCAGAACTACATTTCCATTAAACAGGCCTTTAAATCTTGTTCTTATCTTGTCAAATTTTCTGTGCATTCAAAACCAAGGTCAAATGTCAGGCTTTGCCGTCCAGGGAAATTTACTGTTTACTTTTCCTTCTCCGACATCAAAGTGAGATGATTTTTGCTCATGCTGGCTACCAGGGTGTGATGTATGATGTTTTTGATATTCTAGCACAAAACAACATTTCAATGTCTGTAAATGAACTGTGCTTTAATTTCAAAATATGGAAAACACAAATGAAGTAAATTTTTTGGGTAATTCTGAGGTGTGGTGGGAACAAATATTTTAATATGATCAAAACAAATCAATACACTAGGTGATGACATTTCCACGCATTATCTTTTGTGCGCTGTATATATGCTTTTATTAGTAAAACTGTTTGTGCAATTGGAATGGTAATTTCAATTGAAGATGTGTTGTCTGTAATGGCAGTGCGCTCCTGCACCATGCATACTCCACTTTAACCTTCTTCATTCTGTCCTGCGTCTCCCCACTCAATGCCACTTCACTCCATGCCACTCTACACTGCGTCACTGCACTATACTCTGCACCACTCCACACAACACCACTCCACACTGCGTCACTGTACTCCTCTCTGCACCACTCCACTCTACTCCACTTTACTCAACGCCTTTCTACTGTACTTCACTCTACTCTATCTAGTCTAATGCGCTCAACCCCACACAACTCTACTCTGCACCACTGCACTCTTCACTACTGTACTCTATGCCAATCCATTCTAAGCCACTCTAATCTACTCAGCACCACTGCACTCTACGACACTGCACTCTGCAACACTTTACTCTATGCCACTGAACTCTACGCCACTCTATTCCACTGTGCGCCATTGTATTCTACACCACTCCACTCTACGCCACTGCAATCTACCTGGCACCACTCCACTCTACCTACAGTATTCTACACCACTCTATTCTATGCCGCTGCACTTTACGCCATCGCACTCTATGCCCATGCACCCTACACCACTTTACTTAAAATCAAAATACTCTACGCCACTGCACTCTACGCCAATCTACTCTGCACCACTGCACTGTACACCACTATACTCTACTCTGCAACACTCTACTCTATGCCACTCTACTCTGCACCATTGCACTCCACATCATTGTACTCTGCACCATTCTATACCACTGCACTCGATGCCAGTGCACTCTGTGCCACTCTACTCCACAACAGTGCACTATTCAACACTCTACTCTACAGCACTGCAATCTCTGCCACTGAACTTCATTCTACCCTGCACTATTGCATTCTTTGCCATTGCACTATATGCCACTGCTCTCTACTCTGCACCACTCTAAGCCACTCTAATCTACTCAGCACCACTGCACTCTACGACACTGCACTCTGCAACACTTTACTCTATGCCACTGAACTCTACACCACTCTATTCCACTGTGCGCCATTGTATTCTACACCACTCCACTCTACGCCACTGCAATCTACCTGGCACCACTCCACTCTACCTACAGTATTCTACACCATTCTATTCTATGCCGCTGCACTTTACGCCATCGCACTCTATGCCCATGCACCCTACACCACTTTACTTAAAATCAAAATACTCTACGCCACTGCACTCTACCAAATCTACTCTGCACCACTGCACTGTACACCACTATTACTCTACTCTGCAACACTCTACTCTATGCCACTCTACTCTGCACCATTGCACTCCACATCACTGTACTCTGCACCATTCTATACCACTGCACTCGATGCCAGTGCACTCTGTGCCACTCTACTCCACAACAGTGCACTATTCAACACTCTACTCTACAGCACTGCAATCTCTGCCGCTGAACTTCACTCTACCCTGCACTATTGCATTCTTTGCCATTGCACTCTATGCCACAGCTCTCTACTCTGCACCACTCTAAGCCACTCTAATGTACTGTACACCAATGTACTCTATGCTGATGCCCTCTATGCCACTGCGCTCTACAACAATCCTCTCTACGCCACTCTAATCTACCATGCACTACTGCACTCTTTTACACTTCGCTCTACGCTTATCTACTCTACTCTATACCACTCTACTCTATACCAGTGCACTCTACCGTACTTTACTGTGCACCACTGCAATCTTCGCTCCTGCACCATTCTACTCTACGCCAATGCACTCTATAGCACTGCACTGTATGCCATTGCCCTCTACCACTTTGCAGTCTATGACACTCTGCTCTGCAAACTGCCCTATCCACCCCTTAACTCAAAGCCACCATACTCTGCTCTACTGAGCTGTAAACCACATTGCACTCTACACCACTCTACTCAATCCCACTGCTCTCTATGCTACTCTACACATCTGCACTCCACCCTGCCCCACTCCACTCCACTCCACCCTGCACTACTCCACTCTACCCTGCACTACTCCACTCTACCAAACTTCACTTTACTCTGAAATAATCTACTCTACGCCACTGCACTCCACCCTGCACCACTCCACTCTACCCTGTACTACCCCACTCTCCCAAACGCCACTTTACTCTGAAACAATCTACTCTACGCCACTGCACTCTATGCCACTTCACTCAACACCACTCTACTCCACTCTGCACCACTCCACTCTATGTCATTGCACTCTATTCCACTGCAATCTACTCTGCACCACTTTACCTTACTTCACAGCAACATGCACCAATGGACTCTACACCACTTTACTTAAAACCAACGTACTCTATGCCCATCTACTCTGCACCACTGTACTTTATGCCACCTCACTCTAGTCCACTCTACGGCATTCCACCCTATGACACTACACTCCATAATACTCCTCTCTATGACACTCTATTCCATTAAACTATACTTTTCTCTGACACTCTATGCCACTGCACTCTACAGCACATCTACTCCACTCTGTGCCACTCTTTGACACTACTCCACTCTACGAAGCTCTACGCAACTCCATCTATGCCACTCAATGCCACTTTACTCCATTCTATTCTACGACACATCACTCAACTCTATGCCACAAAATTCTGATATTCTATGCCAGTCCACTCTACTCTATGCCACCTGACTCTACAACACTATACTCCAGTCTTTGATATTCTACTGTCCTACACTATTCCACTCTATGCCACTCCACTCCATGACAATCTTCTCTGCTCTGAGTCACTCTACAACACTCCACTCCAGGCATAACCCTAAATGCCACTCCACTCTGGTCTTCACCACTTCACGATATTCTATGCCACTCCACTGTACAACACTCTACTCTACTCCCTTCCATATTACGACACTCTACTCCCTCCATGACACTCCACAACACTCTACCCCACTTCATCCTATGCCACTCCATGCCACTCCACTAAACTCAACTCCACTCCACACCACTCAACTCTACTCTACACCACTTTACACTGCTTCTTGCCACTCTACATCACTCTGTAACACTCCGCTCTGTTTTACTTTACGACTCTCCACTCTCCTTTACCCCACTAACTTTTAGCCATTCTGAACAGTAACCACGCTGGTGTCCGACATGGCTAAAACAAATGGGCAAAGTCAATAGCCCTTGCATAGGCGAGACCTATTGGCCTTGCCAATGCTTGTTTAACTTTACATACAATGACAGCGGTGACTGATGAACTGAGGCACCACTGTGTTTTAAATGTCCAAAGTGTATACTGGCAAGTGAACCACAGCAACGCAATCAATAACTAGTTGGGTTAAAAAAAATTGAAACTCAAAAATAATGTTCCCAGTAACTCTGGCAGGGCCTCATTTATGAGTCCCTACTGGCACGATGGTGCCACCGGAACATCACTTTCATGGTCTTATAAATATGCGCCCCTTTCACGCAGAAAACTGTGTGAAAGGGGCGTTCCATGGATGTTGCTGGGGCTTCCAAGACGACTAAGGGAGGCACAATGAGGAGAAATATCTTTATTTCTCCTCCTTTTTTCTCTTTCTATGTGTGCTGCGTTCTGCGGCACACATAGAAAGAGGAAAAAAATAATAATCCCCGCAACACAGACATCCTTACACCATGGTGCAAAGCCTGCTGTGCTGTGTTGGAGGGAGGATTTATTACAGGACAAGGAAGCTATGGGCGGTACTCAGAGCCCCGGGAGCCACCACAGAACTGAGCAGGAGAGTTAGTCAGGGACAAAAGGGGCACCTTAATTTGAACCGGGGTGCCTAGGAATGCTTGCTCTAAAATCGAAGAAAATAGACATGTGAGACATGGAATTGGAGGCAGAATACAATGGCAGTTTAATGAGAAGATGCAACTTCAAAGAAACTGCAAGACAAAGGCATAAAATACAGAATTCAGATAATCACATGGAGCTCATCATGATACCCTCCGTATCTGCACTATTGTACTGTCAGAGAGAAAGAGAACACATTTATAAGTGCAATTGAAGAAACAGGTTACATCAAGGAGAAACATTTCAGAGTATAAGAACTCTGTCACCTAGGAACTCTCACGTTTACTCTAGAGCAAGCATTCCTGCAATTACAATGAATACATTATGTGAATACAAAAAAGGAAAAACAAATAAAGAGAACAATAATTAAACATAACAGAACATTTCATATGGGTAAAATACAACATAATGCTAAGCAGACGCAAGAGCTTCTTTTGCTCTTGGGGAAAACTCTACGCAGTCCGTAACCCACATACAGACAGCGAGGTAGTCCGATGATGTCTGTGTGAGCCCCCCTTTTATATCATTTGTAGGCTATGAAAGGCGCCTAAAATAACCTATTCTTGCGCCACTTCTACCTACGTCAGGCTACCCAAAAAAGCTATGTCTGCAATAGTTACCAGACATCTGCGGTGGCCACTTCCTTAAAACTGCAATAGTTACCAGACATCTGCGGTGGCCACTTCCTTAAAAGCATGTACCAGTCCAGGAAGCCGCCTACTGTATGTCGAAAGAATGGGGGGATGTTGAACTCATACAGTGAACTGAGCACTCGGGTAGGGTGGGGGCTACTGGTTTGGAGCAGAGTGCCTTGCAGAAAGAGAAGCTGAATATAATTTGGGTCAGACCTGCCATCAGCCTGCTATACAGCAAAATGGCAGACTTATGGTCAATTTAACAAAGAAGGGCCTACACAGGGGTTTTATGCTGGCTGAGTGGTAATTGTCATATAGTAACACAGGACCCGCTGGTCAATTTAATATGGCCTACAAATTAGGCTGGAAGGGCAAGGACAAGGGTCTCATAATTCAGGTGTGGCCAGAACGGGCCAGGGGCCCCCTATGATACAAAACCTACCCTCTCTCATTCCCCCCTCTTGTTCATAATATGAACAAACTCCTGACAGCATACCTATCAGGTCTTTGAGGTATTTGGTAATGGTAGACGCATTTAGGGTGGTCCCATTGTTACTTCTACAACTTCTATAAGTGCCAAGATATTCATATTCCCTGTTCTATGCTTGTTCTCCCTTTGCTAATTATGCAGTTCTCAGGAGGTGCAACTGCTACGTACTCGGTATGTCTACAGAAGAGGATATTGCACATTAGGACAAACAGGTATGACATTGTAACACATGCTCTGCCAACCGTCCCCTTGTCCCGTCTTCATCAATGGTAACTCATTCAATGTGGTACAAAAGTCATTATAATAGCAGAAAAGTGGGATCAATGCTGCTAGTGGCACCCATGATCATTTTCTCTAATTGTTCTGAAAGGCTTGAGCATGTCTTGAGGCATTCGTTGGTACGTGTGGCTAGTTGGAAGAATGTCTTATCTTCTGCTGCGTCTGTACTATGTTCCAAAAAAGGTCTGCTGCATAATGATGTAGTGCCTCAGAGATGATACCTTTAATCAGAAAAAGTAACCGTTGGTGCCTGTCTTCAAGTAATTTGAGAGGTTGGCAAGCACTTCTTATTACTTGGGCACATTCGATATGAAGAAACAAAGTGAAGAAAAGGTAAAGATGTCTCGTTGTCACATCTTGTAGACTGAGGGGTTGGGGCGTCGATGTTTCCAGACGTTCTTTAGGTGATGTTTCCTAGGGGCCCGCTTACACACTCGTACTTTCTCCTCTGTGTAGCACGTGCAGCCCTTCAGGATGAACTTGGGATACCATTCCCACTTGGTAGTTTCCGTGGAACGCATGCAGCTTCTTTATGGCTCCTTGCCCCTTTCACAACCCCTCAATCACATGTGAGATGAACGTCGGTCCATTTTCAGAACCCAAAAGCATAGGTTCTCGAAAGCGCGGTATGAACTCTTTCAGAAGGCATTTGGCAATAGTTTGTGGATTGCTGTTCTCGAATTGGCATGCCTTAGTCCATTTGCTGATCATGCACACAATAACCAACACGTACTTGTAGTTTTAGTAGGGGATATGTTGATGAAGTCCATTTCATGTGGGGAAATGAAGTGTCCTGAGGCAGTGGAAATACAGCTTTAGGAAAACAGTCTGGTCCTCCTATCACATCGTACAAGTATTGAACCATGAACAAAGACAGGCCATGGGGGCAAGCATTATGGTTGGTAAACATCCCTTTCCATTTGGGCCATATTCATATTTAAACATTGTACTACAGCTTGACCCAACAGAAAACCCAGATGAAAACCTCTGTCACAGTAACACCTTTAGTAATCAAAACACTCATAGTTGTCAAATTGTGCTTTTCTTTACTCCTATCCTCTGTGTCCCTGGCAAATGTACTGCATCTGAGAATGCATTATAGCACATTCACCTTACACAGTAATCTATTCTTCCCATATTCTTGTGAAGATGGCGATGTTTCTGTTGTGGCTGATCACCTGTCCTCTTCTTCTTTTTACTCAGGGATGATGGGGCGGACCCTTCTCCTTCTGCCTGAATACCTTAATAGAAAGAAACTTCGCAGCGGGTGTTAATTTATACAAAAACATGCTTCTTACATAATTTCAATGCCACTTTGATGCTCAGTTGATGTGACCTATACATCTATTAATTGATCAGGGAGAAGTATATGGGGCGTTAAGTTGTTGTCAGAACGTTGTAATATTTGTGAGTGAAAACAGAGTGATCCATGGGCAATAAACCATTTTTGCTTTCTCTCAATTTATTCCCTTTAAACAGTCCATTTAGGCATTGCTGAAAGCTGTTGCTGCTTTTATATCAAAATGGTCACATGGTCTAGCTGTCAGCCAAACGTATAGGAAAAAGTGGTAGGCTTGAGCCTGTGGTAAATTTCCCTATTTGTATTCTATTTCTAACCAGACACGAGGTGATGAAAACAAAAAACATTGAGCCCATGTAAGCAAACATCCCAAAGACAGGAAATGCAATACACTTCTTGGAGACACAGGGAAGAATCCAATAATAATAACCTCTAATCATTCATTAACCAAGAAAGAAGAACCCAAACAGAAGATAGGAAACTTTTAAGGGAGATAAAAACTTGTAGTGGTCGAACTGCAAAATATATGCAACCACCTCTAAAATCTGCAACTTTAATTTCAGAAAGCCTCTCTAAACTCACACCTTTTATTCTGACAATATTGCAATACTGAGCATTGCTTACTCTATGCATCCAGTCTTTTAACATTGACATCTACTTTATATCTGCACATATTAATTATTCTTTTGTATTTTCCTAGTACTGGAGCATCCTACGAATCTCTGGTTGTCTCATATTTTGAAGGCTGCACACAGCTGTGCATATACGAAAACTTATTCCTCACTTCCTCTCACCCATCTGTATATAGACACATACATATTCCTTCACTGAACTTCTCCACGTTAAACCAGAAAACACTGTATTCAATCTCGGCTTCACCCGTTACCAAATTGTGTGATTCTAGGCAACTCTTCCTTCTCCTCATTTCACTTCCACAGACACAAGTATTTTCTACACATACGTTTTCCTTTCTACTAAATCCTATGTTCACTACCAAACACAGGAAGCACCTTTCCTGCCTGGCTCAACGCCCAGAATCTGTGGTCGGCCAGGACTGCTACTTCTGAAGGCAGCCTCAAAAATCCGTTAACCCTTCAACACCATGTGACATCCAGACACATGTTGTATTTAATTATATTTAAAATATAACTTATTTTAAAATAATATGGCTTTTTTTTGTAAAGCGCACGTTTACTCAAAATGGTATTGTGGAGCAAAATAGCAAATCTTTACTGTTCCCCTAACTCAATGGTACTAATTTTATCCAACTTGGAAAGATGAAAGACTGAGGAGATCTGGCAGCACTTGACGTGTGCCCGTGAAGTCAAACCATGGGTATGGCTAGCGTGCATTCCACTCCATCATTTTATCTCTAAAGTGACACTAACTTTCTTGGCCATGAAACACAATTTCAGGATTCTTCCCTATTAACTAATCCCAACTGTGTGCTCTTTGTGGCAGCACTTACTGGATCTGCCCTAGCATGATGGGCTACTGCTTGTGCCTGCTTCACTTGCTGCTGAATTTGGAACGCAGGTAGGAGTAAATTATTCTGTACTTTGTTGCTCAGTACTACAGCACTCAGTGCAACCTTCAGTGTGAATTATAACTGGCCATCCAAATAGAGAGATATTAATAGTATTTTAAACTGAAAGTGTCTCGTTTTCTGCCAGGAAACTATATTACCTATATTGATGGCTTTTTTTTTTTTGTCCTTTTCATATTGTGGACCACGACCCAAAACCATCAAGAGGAACAGCTCCATTTTAACCTAGTATTACAACTTCCATCATTGTGCTCTGGGCGGTAAGGGACGGCAGTCCTTGACCTCATCTTATTATGTCATTCCTTGTTTTGTGTTACTGGCCTATCATTTGACGCTGGGCCAAGTCTAGGGTGTAAAGCAACCAGAAAATGCAAAAAGGTGCTGTGCGTTGTGGCGAAAAGTGCATGCAAAAACCTTTCTCCCTTTCCTACTACCACTTTACTGAATATTCAAGTCGAAGGAACCTGTACTATGGGTGCAAACACACCAGAAAGGTGAGATGAGAAGCCTGAGGTGTCACTGTCAAAGAACAGAATGTACTTAATGTAGAGTGTTATGAGTTAAAATAGTGGAGCCCATTTAAAACTGTGCACAGAAAGACGTAATTTAAGAGTCGTGAAGGCAGCTACTTGGAAGCTAGACACAGTATTCACTGGTAGCACCGCGCACCAGTTGCGTGGTCTCTAGTTGAACCTGTCTCAGTTAAAGTGGGTGTGCTTGGCACGTACCCAGATGTTCCTGCTTATCACTTCTTACTGTAGTGCACAAGAGACATACACCTACATATAACATCTCCTGTGGCACCACTGTGAGAGAAAGAGATGAGGAGGGCCCATAAGCAAAATAAGAGAAAGTATTTCTCTTCTAAAAACAAAGGGCTTACATTGAAGTGCCACCTTTATTTATCAAATCATTAACCCAGCAGAGAATATATTCATCAGTTTGTTAACTCCTGAAAGACTATTCAAAACTACATCTGTAATCAGCCAAAAACAGTGACACAAAAATAGATGTTTATGACGCTCAATTATCCAGAAGACAAACCCTTAAATGAGAAAAGTGATCGTGCAAGGATTTAAAATTTCAAAATACATTTAAATGCAATGAAAGGGTGAAATTTCATGGTCCTGGGGCACTGCACCAAGAGAGCTTAATTTGTGGGGGGTGCTTCTGCAAAAATATGACAAAATAAACAAGTTAACGATAGGGAAAAGCAGCTGTCTGATTTATATGAAAGAAGAACCCCTTTTATTAAAAGAAAATTCAATATATAGAGCCTGGAAGTCTTAGTAAAGTCTTGACATTTAAAGACACATTTCTGGAGTGAAGAACAAACTCATGTAATGCAAATATATTTTAAATCAATGAAAATACTTTCAAAATGCAACATACACTTTACTTCAATGCTAGGAATGCACATGTTAAGTTAGGAGGGACAACCACTAGTGCTTTGCAATAATGATTTAGAATAATGACAATGCAGAGGAGAGAGAAAGAAACCATTTCAAAGCACAATAAGAAATTAGAATTTCAGCCAAAGATGCTCAGATAGAGGGCTGAAGGAGACCACACAGGTGTCAGTGACCCAAGAGGTCACTGCAGCAGGGTAGTCCGTTGAATGCATTAAGGAGCAGATCTTTATACTCTTTTAATGATGAACTATTGACCACAAAAGGACAACATTATCAGGTGCCTCTGACCTACAGGACATGGCGCATTTGTAGTCACTTCTGGGAAAAAGGCTTATAAGCCAGGTACGAAAGTGAGAGACGCTAAATTGCAAATCGAGAGAAGATGACAGACTTTATATCTATTAAAGTACACCGCACGTAGCTGAAAAAGGAGAAGAACAGAGGACACCCATTACAATATGGAGAGAGAAGTCGAAAGGCGTTGGCTAGTGCCAGGCCTAAGATAAGAAACCACAATGCAACGTGATGATGACAGTAGCTCCCTTTTTGGAAGCACGCAGTTGCAAAAAGAAGACACTGTTAAACGTTCAAACAATACAATTTACTCCAAATAAGTAATCAAAATTCAAAACGAATGTGAGCTGCCAGATGCAGTCCCATAAACATGTATCTGTGGCTCACAGTGAGACGCCAGACACAACCTCCTGTCACCACGTACATCCCTCAAAATATAAATGTGAGGAAATAGTCAAACAATTTGAGATATGTTGTTGTGCACTACGTGGTCAGTTATCTGAAAATGATTTGTGCTAATTAAATGTGGTGCTGAGCCACATGGCTCAGACAAGGTGCTAGGGGGTGGCAAGGGGTAACTACATAATACTATTTATTCATAATACTATTTATTCAAAAAAGGCAACAGCTCTAATATATAAAAACAGTTACAATCCTAGTTATTATTGGTCCTAATTAATGTGAATAGCACTGGAAATGGGTGCTGGCTTTTCTTTTTCTTTTATTTATTTATTTTCATTCTTAGCAATATCTGCTGTGCTGATGGGGGTGGGGGGTATTCCTGTATGTCGAATATGCACACAGGAAAGAAGGCAGCACTAAACAATATACCTGTAACAATTGTGGCGCTCAAAACTTTAAATCACAGAATCTCTGGAGTTATCAGTGGCAGATCAATACATGTGGAAGTGCAAAAAGCACATCTAAAACCCTCCCTAGTTATTGAATCTCACTAACAAACCAATCTTCTGTATTTGGCAGTGATCTTCTGTCACAATGGTAACCCTACCTAGCAGGTCTTATCCTAATAAAACGACACAGACCAGTCAACATCAGTTTAACATAACCATCATGTTCTTATACATTCAATATACATCTGCATATCATAAAACATATCATCAAAAATACAAATAACAAATAACTGAGCACGTAAATAATATGGCCTTACTAAAATCAGCTTCTGCGTCAGCCAGTGACCCTTACTGTAGTGCCCATATAAGCACCAACCACAATAAAGTGCTACTATCACACTTAATAAACCTCTGTATGCATCATTAAACAATATCCGAAATCATACAATCCTGAAAGTCTACGTGTGTTTCAAGAAAGAAGCAAGTCGGGCACGAGTGCTCAGTCTGTGTCCCCACGAACCCAGCCGTTACTGCCCCCGTCTGCAGGCACTGCTAATCCGAGTCACAGCACCAAAATGTTGGAGGGAGGATTTATTACAGGACAAGGAAGCTATGGGCGGTACTCAGAGCCCCGGGAGCCACCACAGAACTGAGCAGGAGAGTTAGTCAGGGACAAAAGGGGCACCTTAATTTGAACCGGGGTGCCTAGGAATGCTTGCTCTAAAATCGAAGAAAATAGACATGTGAGACATGGAATTGGAGGCAGAATACAATGGCAGTTTAATGAGAAGATGCAACTTCAAAGAAACTGCAAGACAAAGGCATAAAATACAGAATTCAGATAATCACATGGAGCTCATCATGATACCCTCCGTATCTGCACTATTGTACTGTCAGAGAGAAAGAGAACACATTTATAAGTGCAATTGAAGAAACAGGTTACATCAAGGAGAAACATTTCAGAGTATAAGAACTCTGTCACCTAGGAACTCTCACGTTTACTCTAGAGCAAGCATTCCTGCAATTACAATGAATACATTATGTGAATACAAAAAAGGAAAAACAAATAAAGAGAACAATAATTAAACATAACAGAACATTTCATATGGGTAAAATACAACATAATGCTAAGCAGACGCAAGAGCTTCTTTTGCTCTTGGGGAAAACTCTACGCAGTCCGTAACCCACATACAGACAGCGAGGTAGTCCGATGATGTCTGTGTGAGCCCCCCTTTTATATCATTTGTAGGCTATGAAAGGCGCCTAAAATAACCTAATCTTGCGCCACTTCTACCTACGTCAGGCTACCCAAAAAAGCTATGTCTGCAATAGTTACCAGACATCTGCGGTGGCCACTTCCTTAAAACTGCAATAGTTACCAGACATCTGCGGTGGCCACTTCCTTAAAAGCATGTACCAGTCCAGGAAGCCGCCTACTGTATGTCGAAAGAATGGGGGGATGTTGAACTCATACAGTGAACTGAGCACTCGGGTAGGGTGGGGGCTACTGGTTTGGAGCAGAGTGCCTTGCAGAAAGAGAAGCTGAATATAATTTGGGTCAGACCTGCCATCAGCCTGCTATACAGCAAAATGGCAGACCTATGGTCAATTTAACAAAGAAGGGCCTACACAGGGGTTTTATGCTGGCTGAGTGGTAATTGTCATATAGTAACACAGGACCCGCTGGTCAATTTAATATGGCCTACAAATTAGGCTGGAAGGGCAAGGACAAGGGTCTCATAATTCAGGTGTGGCCAGAACGGGCCAGGGGCCCCCTATGATACAAAACCTACCCTCTCTCAGCTGCCCTACGGCAAAACAACTATAAATGAGGCCCTGTGTGTCTAGAAAATCCTACCCATCATGAATTGGACCCTGTCGGCCTACAGTCAAATGAGGAATTAGTGGGGCAATCGGTAATTTCAGGTCCGATTTCCCAGATTATTCCTAATTTCTCCCCAAGATTTCATACAGAGAGTTTGGCTAATCTCATAAACTGAAATCTTAATGTGAAATTTAAAAACATATAAATCTCAGAGGTTCAGATCCAGACGACAGATTATGCCAAAACTCCCCAATATATGCATCTACAGCGCACCTTGGGCACAGGTGGTGAGGCATCCCTTCGGAAACAGAGCGAGGGTGAACTAAATGAAACCAGCAGACGAGGCATAGAACACGCTGCTGAGTGAGTCACTCAGTTCTCGCCACATACACCCATGGAGGTGAGTGCCACAAACAGGAAGTTGTGGTCCATACGCCAGAGGTGGTGGAGATTACCAGTGGCCAAGCGCTTGTTGCATCATTTGGGTCTACTCCAGGAGAACCCATACTGCTGAGGAAGAACAAGACCGGAGAGTCCCTATAGCACCCAGGCTCCTCTCTGAGAAGGGCTCTATGGATGGTACAGCTAGGTGGAGAGAAAGAAGCTTGTGGTTGATGTTGGCTGGCCCTTCACGAAGAAAGAATGCTGCTTTCTCCACAGAGAGGCTTGAGGCCCCTGCATGAGCCTTGCTGGGCGGTGTGAACACTCTGGATGCCCCTAGGAGGAATCGGGAGGTCACACATTTAGGGGAAGATTTACAAGCCCCTTGCGCCACTTTTGCGTCACTTTTCCCATGTTAAAAGTGATCCAAAAGTGGCGCAAGAGGCTTGTAAATCTGCCCCTTAATGCACTGTTGCCACTTATCAATAGTTATGTGACTAACAGTAAAGTGAGAGTGCTTGTTGTGGTGGCTCGAACTCTGGAGGTTGTGGTGATTCCCAATGTCGTGGCCGCTGTAAGAATCATTTTGGAGCATCCAACTGAACCCACTATATTAAAAGTAGGCCTGGGGGAAATCTCCATTATGCTGGAGTAATTTTGGAAATTTCACATTATTATCCTTATGATGGGAAATTACTTAAAATTACGCGATTATGCTCATTCACATAACACAGAGTAATTTGGGGCAAATATGCCCAACCAAGAGCACAGGAACAGAGTGCGAGCCGTTCTGTTGCATTTAGCTCTACTTTCTGAGCGCAAAATGCATCCTCTGGTTCATTTTGTATGTGGGGTTCCATTTTGTGATAAGAAAATAGCCCTAAATGCTGGGTTAGACTCCTTGTGCAATTTCGCATAATCTCTTGTAATTTTGCTGTATGCTATGAGGAAAACTCTTTGTTTGGTCCAGCCACTATTTAAGACTCAAGAGAAATTGTTCAGATTTGAGAACGAGGCTAAAGCACTGATTGATAGACTTTTGGAAAAGGGCTACCTCAGGAAGGCGATACGGAGAGCGATGAACACAGTCTACAATAACAAGATGGGAATACATGCCACCACCTTTTCCACCTCCCCTGATCGTCTAAATGTAACCATCAATAAAAACTGGGGGATACTTAACACTAGCCCTCTGTGGTACCACAAACCACTGTTCAACTTTACACATAGTTTCATTTTAACTCACTGATTGACGGTCATTGGACTTGGTGTACAACTAGGTGATTCATTTCCATTCCAATTAACAAATCTTGGAAGGATAGATTGTCTCAACTATGGAACTCTTGAATTTTAAATGAGGGTCAAATGTGTCAATCCACTCAATAAAACATGCTGCTTCTTCTCATTGCCTGTCCATGTTCGCAAAAGATCAATTAATCTCTTAGGGGCATATTGCCAAGCGGCAGCGATAATTATCGCTGGCCGCCCTCAGCGTGAAAATGTTTATCGCCAGCTATCGCTGATAATTATCGCCATGCTAGCTCTGTATTAACAATGCATAGCACAATGGCGGTAATTATCCCAGTGATAGCGATGTCTTCCTTGGAAGATCGCTGGTTTTTCAGCGATGTTCCATTTAAAACGGCGATAACCTTGCTGATACGAGCCTGTGGTCGTATCAGCATATTCCACCCCTAATGATAAGTATAGCTAAGTCAGCATTTTAGAAGACGTTAGTTTTTGGCGAAAACCGCGGTTGTCACCAAAAACTAACGTCTGCTAAAACCCTGTGGGCCACCTTGTAAATATCGCGATGTGTGTTTAGCGATAATTTACAAGGTAGTCCGTCAGGGGTACGCCCAGTGATGCCCACTTTGCATCTCATTAGAGATGCAAAGCGAGGCGTGGGGAAAACGGGTGCTAACATGCACTAATGCATGTTAGCATCCCCTTGTAGATAGGGCGATAATCTTTTAAAGCCAAAAAAGCGGAGATAAAGCCCTTGTTAATATGCCCCTTAGTCTGATGTCAGATACATAATGGTTGGTAGAAGTATAGATGTGTTCAGTCTTAGGCTTGTGCTTGTATAGGTTCACCAGATTGGAGCATAGGTACTGCCCATCAGCATGAGCTTCAATTTATGGAAAACCTTGCCTTTTTTATTGTGAGCCAGTCTGGCGCATTCCATCACCAATGCAATAGGTAGCATAGAGTTCCAAAAATGTTCTCTCAAAAGGTCTTCAGTAGTTTACAGGGTGGCCTCCTGTGGGAAACACACTTAAAAGGCCTCAAGAACTATTCTTAGGAAGATTTCACTTGTAGGGTCAAAAGGCTCATTTTCCATAAGGATCAGTACATCTTATTTGAGCTAATATGGCATTATTTGGACTAGCAATCTCAAGACAAAATTATCACAAACCTATACCATAGGCTTTGGGTCTGCTAGGAGGTAGTGGTAAGGCCTTGTGAATCTTAGATAGGGGATAGTAACAGGGCTTCCTAAGACTGAATGCTACTTAGAAGTGATATATAGAAAAAGATAATGCCTCGGGACTGATACTCTCACATAAGTTTAGGCGAAGAGATAGATGAATTATCTCTCCCCTGGAGTAATATTTATTTCTCCAACAAAACCTGTATTATTAAATTTTGTGACCAAGTCAACGGCGATTCCAATGAAAACCAAAAATGTATCAATTACTTTTTATAAGTGTGAGGATATTTATTTTCTACCACACTTTTTTTGAAATTCTTTTGTTTTTAGACATATATATACAAACAAATACAATATTTACAATACTTACATATAGCACAATCACTGAACATATACATATCATCAAACGCCCTTTTTAATGTACCAGGATGCTTATGGGCTTTTTTTGAAACAGCATTCCTATATATAGAAGATCACTACTAAAGACGCACTACGAGATTTTGTCGTTTACAATCTCCTAATTATTTTGAGTGCTCTTTCACAAATAAGTCAAAACATAAATCATAATCCAGTGAGTGTCTTCAAAATAAATGTCGACGCGTTTCAGCCAAATAACTCTTTTGGCCTCATCAGGACTAGGGCATCCGAACCAATAATTTACAACCTGTAAGAACAAATTAATTGTCCCTATTAATATCCATCTTATCTCTATTTAGATTATATACACAGAAACACAGGAATAATATTAAAAGACACTATATTACAGTTATATTACAACAGTTCAAAACTGAAGTGGCGGCTCATACAACAAAACGTAGAACTTCAAAATAAAACACCCAGAGTGTATAACAACCTTACAACCCAATCTAATATATCACCGACAGTGAATGTAAAGCAATTAGGTGTATTAATATGTGGTATGTTGAATAAACTTAAAATACCTTATATTGAAAACTGCATATTACCTATTGTCCAATTAGGGTATGGTCGGAACAAATAATCGTCTTTTCTTTCTTTCTTTTTTCTATAAATTATTTTGGCGGGCTAAAAGCAATCAAAACCAAAAATTATCTCAATAGAAAATCACTCCACCTATAATCAATGTATCTATTTCCAAGTCACTGACTCCCACATCCGTTACCCTTTATCTTAAAGTCAGTATAATCTCAAAGTGCATCGATTGTATCGTTATTTAAAACGAGAAAACCCAAAGTAATTGACACCGTAGGTTACACCCATTAGGGGAAATTAGATAATAGAACCTGCCTATTATTGAAAAGGATATGTGGTACATACCGTGTGTATAATTATTCGACCCTTCCAAAACCACTCGTTATACGGTTCAAGTATTCTGCATATGTTTGTGCATATACACTGTTTTAGCACTGCTTGAGGTCGCCTCGCTCTCAACTCTGTCAATAGAACCAATAAAAAAACCAAATCTAAGTATCAATTCTCTTTAGCCTTGGTGTAACGGTAGGTATATTTACACTTTTGCCGAATCGTACGTCTCCTTACCTCGAAGTTTATACACAGGACCCACTTCTAACGTTCCTTCTCCCTCCAGTCTACACGGATCGCGTCCGATGTCACGTGATGCGGAAGTCTATTTAAACCCGGCAAATATTGCCGTAAACATAATAAAAGGACCACTCTCTCTATGTTGATGGTAGACAACGACATTGCCAACCATAGACCTAGTAAAAGGACTACTATTCAACTGAAACGGAGAACAGTAAGTTTATACATACGGAAACGAATAAATACCCAAATTCACCAAAATGCACATATATGTTATTGCCGCCATCATGGAAAGTCCTAATCAGGTCCTAATGGATTCAATTCAGAGTGGGGATAATTGAATAATATTAAATGCCCTAAACTAGCGTTATATGCTCTTCTTTTCTTTTACTCATTAAATACCTGCTTAAACAAGATTGAAAATAAAATACAAAAAAATGTAGAAAAGTTACCTTATATCCCAGTATATTACCGCCACTCCTTACATTCTAGCTATCCACAATACATTAGTGTAGATAAGTACGAACCGACTATTGCAAGCAACAACGTCTGAAGAACATGTGAACCCTTTTTACGCTCCATTATTGTATAAGAGCCCAGATCTCATCTTTATCATTAAGGCCTAGCGTTGTGGTATGATATTTCGCTATTAGTCTGGCCTCTAATCTGTTAAGTTTTGTTTGTAACTCAGTTTTTTCGAAATTACCGACTAAACACATTACTGACCATTTTAAGTCATTTTCTGAATGCAGATGGTTCTGAAAATGCTGCACCAATGGGGCCCCCTGAACTTTACATTTAATTCTTGATTTGTGTTGCAATATACGTTTCTTTACATGCTGTGTTGTCTGGCCTATGTAATATTTATTACAAGGACACTTTATGCAATAAATTGCATTTTTTGAATTGCAATTGGAAAATGTTTTTTGGTAGTGCGTAAGGCCATTAATCTCCAACTGTTTGGAGTCTTCTGTTAGATTACATGCCACACAGTTTTGGCATCGGAAGTGACCAACTACCGGTGGTAATTGCAGGAGGTTCCGCAGATCTTTTCTTGGTATTTCTGTCTGTCTTGTAGCCCTCACGAGTTGTTGTCGGATATTTTTACCTTTTTTAAAAGCAAACAAAGGTTTCGAAATTCCCAAAGGCTCAATTATTTTCCAGTTATTTTGGACAATTTTTTTGACTTTATTAGCTTTTGGATCAAAAGTCAACACACATGTCAATGGAGTGATTTTATCCTTTGCTTTTGGAACTAATAAGACTTCCCTCGGGGTGTACCACGCTCTTTTGAGTGCACCTTTCACTAATTTTTTCGGGTATCCTCGAGTTATTAATTTGTCTTTTAATATCTCTGCATTAGTGAAAAAGTCTTTTTTGTTTGTACAATTTCTTCTTACACGGAGAAATTGTCCGTACGGCAAATTTTCCTTTAAAGTACGTGGGTGGCTACTTGTAAAATGTAAAAGAGTGTTACGGTCTGTCGGTTTAGTGTATAGACAAACCCCCAGTACTTCATTTTCCTGTTGGATAAAGACATCCAGAAAGTTTATTTTGTCATGGTCAGCACTTTTAGTGAAGTTAAATTCAGCTGTTCTTGAGTTTAGCCAGTTGTGAAAGTCTTGTAGACATGTATCATCTCCATCCCAAATCATAAAAATATCATCTATATAGCGACACCAAAACCCAATATTGGTTAAAAATGGGTTGGTGTCACTATATATCCATCTTTTTTCGAATTCAGCCATAACTAGGTTAGCTATTTCAGGTGAAAAACTGCAGCCCATTGCGACTCCCGATACTTGCAAGTACAAATTTTCTTTGAAATTAAAAAAATTATTTTTTAAGCATAAAGTAGCTAGGGCTATTATGAATTCGGTAGGAACTTGATGGGGGCGATCTCTTTCATCCAGTTTATATTGCATGACAGCCAATGCCTCATCTTGTGGAATGTTGGTATACAAGGATTCGATATCGATATCGAAGGACACCAGAAGTTGTTTTTCTCTGTTATAAGGTAATCCTTCTACCTTCGATATCAAATCCATTGTATCTCTCACATAGGATGGAGTCTTTTTCACCAAAGGAATCAGAAAAGTATCAATGTATTTGGCCAATGGTTCCAAAATAGAACCACATGCAGACACTTAGAAGTGAGCATCATGTTTCGTAATCCAGTCAGAAGCAGCTGTCTCTGTCGCCACACGTTAAATCCCACTGTGTTACCTCTGAGAGGGATCTTCATTGGGCCTTCTTACCTTTCTGCTTTTTAATTTGCAACACGCTGCAGTTTACACTTCCTTTGACTACCAAAAAGAATGCTTGTGTGGGCTGTTCTCCTTCTAGGTCTCCGTTTGTGCCGAAGGAGCAGTAACGTCTCTTCCGTTTGCTGCTGCTGTTCCCTGACGGCCGCCATCTTTGGATGGTTAGCGGTATAGTCACAGCAGTATTCTGCAGTGCACTCCCTACAAAAGGACATCCGACACCAAAGGCAAGCTCGTCGGCGTTTGGACGGAGCCATGGGCCATGGATGCTGCCCGTTTTCAGCCACAACACAGCACTTCCAGGGTATATTGCTATTCACATAGCCAACTCATGGACCTCAGGCCCTCTTGCCTGGTCGATGTATGGCAGACCAATTTAAATCTTTACACCAATGAAGTCAGTAACTGCCCCAATTGCAACTACAATTTTAATACACAGTGCACTCCTAGCTACCCATTACTGCTCACTGAGGGAGAACACGCACACAGACGCGAGGGTCAGTGCTGATAATCAGAAGCATCTCCATGGCACACTGCTTAACACCCGCTCCCTTATTATTCATAAAGCAGAAACTCACAAAGTAGTGCTGGCACTCTCCCTGGACTGTCAGTTCATAACCAAATCCTGGGCTAGAGAAGCAGTGGACCCTGATCTAGTGGACGCCGTTCTATTAAATACACTATCTCCTGGCTCAACCGCCAGGGCCGAAGGGGGGGAGGACTAGCCGTCATAGCGTGCAACACGTCCTGCTGCACTTTATACTCTGTGGCCAAGTGTGTAGAAGACTCCATGGAGGTAGCCCTCTTTAGGCTTACACTATCTGCCAACAATACCATTTCTAGCCTCCCAGTGTACCGTCCCTAAGATTCACGGTCTATCTTCCCAGAGGTTTGGGGGCAGACCTTGGAGCCATTTCTGGTGCACAATCTCTTCACTATTTTAGGTGATTTTAACTTTCATTTTGATGATCTCCTGTGAAATGATATGGCTTCCCTTCTTGACTTAATGTCTAACTTAGGTTTCTCCCAGCAGGTCCCTTTCCTACCCACACTGCAGGTCATACACTTGATTGTATATTTGGTAACCATAATGATCAAACTATTAGTGGTGCTCATCTCCCCAGTTGGGTAGACCATCTCACTGCACACAGGAATCTTTCCTAGTTCATGGAAAGAAGCGACCGCGAGTTCGCTCCTTAAAAAAGCCAACGCAGACCCTGAAGATTTGGAAAACATCTGCCCCATATCCCTGAAATGCATGATGTCCTTGACCCCTCGGAAAATAGTTTGAGGAGTGGCCACAGTACAGAATCGGCCCTCATTGTGGCTGCAGATAGTATACGGTGCCAGATTAATCAGGGGGCGGGAGAGCAGCCATTCGGGTAATGCTCAATTTATCCGCAGCATTTGACACCTTCTAGCCAGTACGGCTGTCCCAGTGTCTACAACAAGTAGTGTTCATGGTGGCACCCTGAAGCTTCTCTGCTCTTTCCTAATCAATAGAATACAAATTGTCAGCTGCAAGGTCTTCAGGGCAGAAGCCTTTAGCCTCCTCTGTGGAGTGCCCCAGGTCTCGTACTTTTACCCGACCCTCATTAATGTATATGTTACCCCACTGGCAGAAGTGGTATGCTTCTGTGAGCCCATGTACTATCGTATGTCGATGACACCCAGATCATTGTGCCCATCTCAAACGATCCTAAATTGTTGACAGAGAAGTTCAACCAATGCATGACCAGTATTAGCAGGTGGATGGAAGACAAAGCCCTAAAACTGAATGCAGAAACAACTGAGGTTCTAGTGTTTGGCACTCAGGAATCCATCTGGTCCAACATCTTGTGGCCGAAGGACTGCGCACCCCTTCCCACTCCGGTCAAGTCAGCCAAAAACTTGGGTGACATCTTTGACAACACCCTGAGCTTTGACACTCAAGTCAGCTCCATCTCCAGCACCTACTTCTTCATCATCAGGACTCTGAGGAAGATTTTTCCGTGCATCCCCCTGGAATTGCACCAATCTGTCATCATTGCTCTGGATTGGATTGCTGCAATGAAAGCAACAATAAAGCCTCTTGCCTCAATAAGCTTCAAATCACCCAAAACGTGGCAGTCCGTCTTGTCCTCAACATCCCCAGAGGCCTCTTGCTCAGGGGTGGGATTAGTTCCCTTCACTGGTTCATCATTAAAACAAGCATTGGAAAATGCATTAGATTTTGCCTATGTGATTAATAATAAGCTTTTTTTGTAAGTTTTAGCTTGCTGAGTAGTTGCACAATATAAGTTACAGATAGTCTATTAAGGTGTTATGACTTGTTTATGTACAAAAAGGCAATATATTGTGCTGGTGCTTGTGGCATAGTGCGGGTAAGTAATAGCAAAGTTTTGAAAAATGTAATAAAAGAGAGAAATAATAGAACTAATTGATGTGATAGCAATATTATGTGTTTAGAGGACTTCTGATAACTTTTGGGTTCAGTGCCACTGCACCTTCGTCACCATTCACAATTATGCCCCTAGTGCCTGCAAGGTAAGTGCATTTGTGAATACACGTTTAGTAGTAAAATATAGCAATATTTAGTGTTTAGAGGAGCTCTGACAACTTGTGGGCCTGGTGCACTGCACTTGCTGCACCATTCAAATTATGATCCTATTTTCTGCAAGGTAACTGCACTTATGACTGCCGGTTTAGTAGTAAAATATGGCAATTTTAGGTGTTTAGTGTGGTGCCTAGAGCTTTTGGTCCTGGTGTCACGGCACCTGCTACACCATTGAAATCATGGCCCTGTGGTAACTGCACTTATGGCTGCCTGTTTAGTAGTAAAATATAGCATAACTCTTGTATATTAACTTTATTATTAACGCGCAATTTTTATTACATTTAGAAGTTGATCATAATGACCAAATAGATTAAGTTGAAAAGATATATCCGATAATGCCTACAAAGTGCAGAGAAAGGTACTGAGGCATGAATAGGAACTTCCACAAATGTTCCAAAGATAAAGCATCTGCTTTACACAACTAAGTAATAAAAAGCAAGCATTCCATAATACTGTTAGAACCTGTCTGTCTTATCTTGACAGTGAATGGGGCTTAAACAGTGTGAAGAGCTTTAGTAGAAGTATCGTAAATGCGTGCAACCAGGGGAAGTTAACAAAAAAAAAGTTACGCACAAAAGCGAATGAACACAGTAATCCGGTATTGGGAACTGATAAGACATATATTAAATATAAGAGATTTCCCAAGCACAGCGAAAGCGATGTGCAGGCGTAACCTAAAAAGGATCACTGTTTAAAGCTCTCTGTATGGCGTTCTTAATCCAGTAAGGCCCAGTCAACTTAACTCACTCTTTCGCTGGTACACTCCTAGCAATCTTTTCAGATCTTCCTTCCATAAGAAGGCAATATTTCCCAGATTTCGTAAGGTCAGATGGGGTGACCACTCTACATCTCTGAACATAACTCTTTTTCTGTTTTGCAGCAACATCTGAAAAAGTGGCTGTTTTCTTCCCAGACCCCCTAGTCATCTTCTGAACAACTGCAGACTGCCATGTACTTCCTCACAAAGCACTTTGACACCTTTGGTATAGTGCGCTCTCCAAAATGTGTTAACATAACAAGCTATATGTTGTGCGAGATTGTTATACAATGGAATTACCTTTGTCTGACAGCATGATGACCAATGAATCAACATTCAAAAGTTATTCTTGGTTCTTGTCCTTCTTGATAAGACATATTAATAAAGGTTCTTCTGAGATTTTGTTCAATGATTTTTCAAAAGTCTGCACCAAAGCAGGAATACATACTTAAGGAAAGTGGATTTGGGGCTACCTATACGTACTTACCTTAAATATATAGTGGTAGTCGTTATTGTTACAGCTCAATATTATGTACCTCGTAATTCTGACATACAACTAACTATTCAATGAGAATGAGTAGTATTCCAGGGGATTTGGGCGACCTGAGCAGAACAGTAGCATTGGAAAACACAAGAGGTATGCAATGCCCAACGGGCACCCACGAAGGTGCTCTTTGGCAGAGATCTTTTGTTGATGAAGCCATAGGGTGAGTGCGGGTGTGTGGGTTAGGTGGTGCGGTGAGTGTGAAGATTAAAATAGGTCTAGGGCAACCCTAACTAATGTTTTTATTCCCAGGGGGCACTAGCCTAACTAAAAATTGTGAGCCCCGGCAGGATGTAATGATCCTATGGGGCTAGTGTATTGCATAGGGTCGAGATGTTTCATGCCAAAGTAGCCCCTAACGGGTCTGGTGGCACTTCATCAGGACCAAACAGGGAATTGATAGTACTCTAGCACTACCGCAATACTGGTTCAAGGATTCATATAGTTGACTAGTAACCAGATACAGTTGATTAAACCGGGTCCAATAGATCCCGAGAAAGAAGACCCCTAGGTAAGTGGGGCTTTTACTGACAGGGGTTACAGAGCAATTCATTGCTCTGATGGCAAGGAGGCATAGCAACTAGCTTCTGTCCTACCCTGGCTCCGGTCCCCGTGAACCTTAGCATGACATATTTTATCTGTACTATAATATATGTAAGCAGAGCTGCTGGTGGGCAGGAACGGGCACTCTGCAACGTGGAATCTCAACAAACTGCAACGTGGAATCTCTGTAGAACATTCAAGCACCACAGAAATGCACTATTGCGGGTGCTCCTACCATGTAAAAGTAGCACCTCTAACAGTATTGCAATTTCTTTCACACATCTTGTGTCATTCTATGAAAAATTACAGGAACAATAATGGGCATTATATCTCCCCCATCTGAAAATAGTCTTGGTTTTCGATTGTCATTTTTTCAACTGGGTACTACTTCTTTTGTGCCATTTTTAGGTCTGCTGTGCATTTATTGTTTTGTACGACTCACACTGTTTCCTGTGTGCACATGATTTGCTGCTGCAGAGGTGGAATGCTCTTGAATACTCAAGTATTAGACAACCAAATGGTATCCCAGCCTTTCAAAATTGTAAATTAGCATTCACTTTGATTGAAAATCTGTTAAATTCACCATTTGGACTATTTTTTTCAAACGTTTGATTTAAATATTGTTGGGAAGGATGAGGGCACCCACAAGTCGCCCTGAGATGGCCAAGTTCATATTCAGGGATTGCTCTATGAAAGTCGGTTTATATTCACCCTACACCTCATGCAAAATTCACTAACAGCCACTAGAAGGTTGATACATTGAGATGAAGAAACAAATAAAAGAGTAAGTACATGCAAAAACCCGATATATGCATTGGGAATGACACTAAAATGTCACAGGTACCCCTCCAGGATTCAAAGGCAAAAAGCGTGGGCAGAACCGGAAAATGGAAGAAAAGCGAAAATATTATTCTACACGTCACTGCCTGTGATCACATCTTGTTTCGCTCTTTTTAATACAAATAGCGATTACTTTAAATCTGGTTAGGTCAGTGTTCCACTATCCTTGCTCTTATCTTTTTTTGTAGTACATTTGTTGCATTTGCATGCATTGGCAAAACTAAATTACCTATGAAAATCATAACAAAAGTTCATTTAAAAACCTACCTGGCTGGTGATCTCTTTCATTGCAAATTCAAATCATGCCCCTCATCACGACCAGCATGGCAGCCAATTTAGTTTTCGAAGGCTGGAGGATGGCACAACATCCGGCCCTGATAATTTCGCAGCGGAGCAACAATTTGTGTAAGTATAGTGGGCAGCATCTACCGTGCCTAATTATTTTTTTTGTCAGAACACTCTGTCCTGTTTGGCGGGATCTCCACTCAGCATCCTAAAAGCTGTTCTTCACTTTATTTCACACTGCTCTATTGAGGCATTCAGTGGCCCACTATCGCCTGTCTGAACACTTTTCCTTAATTGCATACTTAGGGAAAACATACTGGGAACTGCATTTTCTGGTTTTACTACCAATGGGGAAATATTACTCACAGGTTGTCATGATGGCAGCTGCCAGCTGCAATTTAGATGCCTATAGAGAATGAAGAAAGACTTGGATTTTCAGCATCACTCCAAATTGCTCATAGTTCTGGTGACTATATCTTAGCAGGATTTTTTTTAATTTCACTGCAATGAGGAGTGCTGCCAAGGAACTGCCACTAAACTCTGGATAGTTATAAAATACATTTCTTAAAATCTCCTAATATGGCCTAGTCTGTGTATAATAAAGTATTCAAGAGTTTATCACATATTAAATTAGAAAGTGAAATTAGTTAATATCGTGATAAGTCTTTCAGGCACCCTAATAAAAGGAGAGCATATGACAGGGCTAGGGTCTCCTCGGGAGGAGAGGGGTCGTACTGAGGCCAGGGCCACGTTTCTAGATTTCTGCTCCTCCTGGTTCTCATCTTCCCAGCCTGCTGCCACTGGGGGGCCTGAGAAGAAACTGGACCACTGTCAGTCTGCACTAGGACCCCTCTCTCTGCCTGTCTTCACCTGCTGGAGAGGTCTTTCGCCATTCTTCCCCCGTGGAGATGCAGACTGCCGCTCCAGTTCCTGTTGTACAGACTCCAACCAGCCCGCAGTTGTTGAACTGACTGCTAAAGAGTATTGGAACATATATTCATTCTCCACCCCTAGCTGGGAGACCCTGCAGGGTGTCAGATAGCACCCAGTAGGCGAATACTCCGGTGAGAGAATGGCCATCTACTCAAAGAAGGAGTGCAAGTGTGGAGGGTACTACCCCCCAAGGACTATTTCTGGTACCTTTCCTTGAAGAAGAAGCTGTTGTTTGGGACTGATGTTCCTGTGAAGCTACCACAACAACCACAGAGTAAATACCATCAACCCCTTGCTTTTCCAAGTAGGATAGCTGGGCTGGCGGTCCAAAGCCTGTGCTCCAGCTTCCACATTATAATCCTAGCATCATTCACTAGCCCTACCGCCATTCCGATGGCTTCCATTGCGGAGGCTGGGTTATTCCCTCAGGGAATCTCATGGATACCATCACAGACCCTCCCATCTCAGGCTTGGATTGCGGACCGTCAGTAGACAGTCGTGCTCTGGTATCATCCCATCCTGGATCCATGCAGCTCTTACATCTGCTTTGCACCCCACCCTGAGAGAACCTGCTTCGTTGCCAGTGCTCCAGCATCTATCTATGAGTAACCTTTCCTCACCCCTTCCATGCAGCAAGCACCCCAATGAGCCCAGTAGATAAAGGTAGAGATTCCAGAGTACAGGCCGGGGCGTGAGAGCTCAGGCTATGCGGCCAGATAATGTATTTTAAAATCTTACTGGTTTCCGGTTCCAATACGGTGCAGAATTGTGTATAGCTTATCCATGTGCAGCTTCAAATGTATAGCTATGCAGTATACTTTCCTCCCTATATCAGCGACACTAAATTGCTGTTTTCCCACCCTGTTGTTATCTATGTTCAATGCTGTGCTGGAGTTGCAGGCCACGTCTTCATCTCTGTTGTAGATTAGTCTCAAGTTTGTACCCAGGTGCCCACCCCTCACCCTGTCTGCAGTGCCTGTGAATATCCTTGGGGCAATATGTCTAGTAATCCAATATCCATACCACCTACAGTTCAGACAATGACTTTGGGGGTGCACTGCTCTCTTCTTGGTAACCATACTCCAGGGAGCCAGTCACAGAAGGTTCTCCTGTTAGTGAGTAGGGTACCTGATGGTGCCAATCAACTCAAGTTCTTGCCAACCCCTGTCACCAGAGCCCATGCTCAATATTTTAACTATTGCATAGCCAACGCTGTGTGCAATGATTCTGAGCAGCACTACGTGATGTAAAGCGGTCCAAAGGGAAATGTTACTCAGCGCTGCAAACAAAAGGATTTGGGCCAAAGGGGAGGGCGCAGCACAGACCACAAAAAGGCTCTGTATGGGTGAAAAAGACCGCTTTATTGAAGACAGGTGCACCTAACAAAATACTTCCCTTGGCCTTTGCTGTACCAGCTAAACCTCGCTATACATGTGTTCCCCTAACTTGCCTCCTGCCCCCACTCCTAAGCTTTCCCCTTTTTCCTTTCCTTGCAACTATTTATAAACCCCCACTCGGTCATTAACTGTTGAACTTTAACCCCATAACATCTTACCTACTTCCCTAAAACATCTACCTAACTAAGCATTTCCTATGTTAACTTCCTCTTAGTGCCTGTTCCCAAAGTAATTTGTTCCCAACCATAAACTTAACCTGTTAACATATAAAACTAGTTACCAACTGGCACTCAGAAAAATCCGTGCCTGCCCCTGACTTTTCTGACCCCCCCAAACTAGGACTTCTTAGGATACCTTTTCATGTTCAATGACCTATCCAGGACTTCTTTAATCTGAATGATGTATAGCTCCATACCGAAGCGAGACAAATGCACCCCATCATCCATCAATATACCGCCGCTTACCTTAATTCAGGGTGCTACACTCTCCCAAAACCTTCTTTCTCACAAAAAAGTCTCTTGCCCCCCCTCCACTATCTTCTCGGAATGAACTCTGACCAAATGATATAACACCCTAACCACTGCTGTTTAATCTCCAAAAGGTCCCTTTTCATTTGTTTCAACAGTGCCAAGCCCTTGCACACCACTAGGTCATTTTCCCAGGTGTACAATCAAAATGTCCGGACAAATGTTGCCCTTGATTAACTTGTTCAAAACCGGAATCAATTTGTGTCATCGCATACCCCCCATTCCCTGCCAGGAAACATTAAACAAGGAAGTGTCTAATCCAAGGCTCAAACCTTTCCCTTTGCTCAATTCATGGCGCTCAGCCCATTTAACAAAAGAACGGCCAACTATCCAGATTGACAGCTCCGCCGCTGCTTGCCCCACACCTGAAAAGACACATATGTAAGTACATAGAAATCGAGGCTTTCCCCAACCCTGACTCCGCCACCTTGATGTATCTTTTAAAACAATCTGATGTCCATTGCCCCAAGCACATTATCCTGCCCTTCTCCCAGCCCTGTTTTGCTGCGTCTGTTGTTACCCCGATCCGAAATGAGTATGTACCATATTCGCCCGGGGCCTCTCCTAAAAACAACAAAGTTCTCTGCATCACCCACAATAGCTGTGCCTCTGACACCATGTGGCCTGAGCCCGTGCAAAAAAAGCCCCGTAGCCTGGGGCGCACCACTCTCTCAAAGTATACCGCCAAAGCACAGGGCATATCTCACCGTCACCTGCAGCTCCCAACACTACTCACTTCCCTGCTCCCCTTTGGTCTGTTTTGGATTGTTTAACCTTCACTGCCAACTCCCCTTCCTGCATTGTTACCTCCCTCCATTGCACGCCCGGAACGCCCTTCCTACCCAGCAATTCTGAAACCCGGAAAGCCCCACAATACATCCAAGACATTAAAGTGGAAAACAATACATTCTCCTCATGATTCCAGCAAATGCTCAGAATGACACCTAGCACACCTAACAACAAAGCCTTAGAAACTAGTTCCTCACTTGTTGCCTAGCCCCTCAGAGAGAGCGGGTCAGACCCAGCCCTCTAGAATCCGTCTGCCCATTCACCAGCTGAGGGAGCATACCCCACCACAGCTTCTCCATGAAAGCGATCCCTGCCAGCTTGCCCGCGATAGTGACCCTTGACAATCCTCTGTCAATCATTGATAAAATAAACTGCACCGCATCTTCTTACCTTGCCCACCTGTCTGTCCTCTTCTGTGCTTCCCATTCTAGGAATTCCCACCAGGCCTGTTTATATGCCCTCCGAGTGGATACAGCCAAAAAGCCTACCACCAATTGCAGCATCCTTTTTCTCCTAGGGACCACATCCCTACTGGCACTGGTGTCTAGCAGTTGTCCACCTCCGTGGCTAGACCATGGAACCTCTGCCACTGTGAACGAGATAAAGCATCCGCAGTGTCATTATCCACCCGTGGCACGTTTGGCTTGAAACAAAATATTGTGTTTCAAACAGCTGAGTACAAACACCTGCATCAGCTTAAGTACTTCTGCGTCCCTTGCAGATTGCCTATTCACCACTTGCACCACTGCCATGTTGTCCACCCTAAAAATGATCTTCATGTGTGCTAAGTCCTGCGCCCATACTGTTACTGTGACCACTAGAGGAAATAGCTCCATAAAGGCAATGCTCCCCCCCCCGTTTTTCCAGTGTCGTGGCCACTGTTCTGAGCACCATCTACCTTGCCAGTACAAACCAAAACCCCCTGCTCCTTCTGCATCTGAGTATATGTTTACATCTCACTCCCATTCTTTGGGTGTCACCATTGGGATGCTTTTGAAATCCTCAAGAGATTTGTGCCACACGCATAAATCCTCCTTTGTCCATGCGGACAGACGCATGTGATGATATGGCAAAGGAAGGGCCGCCAATGACCTACCCAATCATCAACAAAAAGTCTTTCCTGCCCAAACTACCCAGCATGCGAAGTTGAGATGTCCTAGCAGCACCTGTACGTCTCTGACCGTCACTTTTTGTCTAGCCAGCATATCATCTATTAGCATCATCATATGCAATTTCTTCTCATTCGGTAAGCGTACCTCCTTCGAACCGAGTCCAATTCAAAGCTAAGAAATGACAACACCGTACTTGGACCTTGTGTCTTCTCTGGTGCCAAGGGCACTCCCAACCGGCCATGAGCTCTTTAAAACTTGTCTGCTGTTGCTGACAGTCTGTCGAACCTTGTTGGCCAACCAGAAAGAAGTTGTCAAGGTAGTGTGTCACCGTCTCTTTACCTGTCTTCCCCGAGAAGACCCATTGCAAAAAGGAGCTAAAACGCTTGAACAATGCACAGGATATGGAGCAGCCCATTGGTAGTGCTTTGTCTACAAATATTTGCCCATCAAACTGTATACCGAGCAGCTGGAAATCATCAGGGTGCACCGGCAGTGAAAGGAAAGCAGACTTTATGTCACACTTTGCCATCAGGGCTCAAGTTCCTACCCTCTCTACCAGTTCTCTGGACATGTCCACTGATAAATATGAAACTGATGTCAAGTCCTCTGCTATAACGTCGTTAACTGAAGCCTCTTCCGGCCATAGGGGGTGTTGTTTTAATCTAAATTGTCCAGGATCTGTCTTGGGTACTTCCCGAATTGGTGAAATTTTCAAGTCTTTCAAAGGCCAATCTGTGAATAGGCTTGCCATGCACCCTTCTTCGACTTCTTTAAACAATTTGTCTCGCACTATTGTCTTGTGTGAATTTACTGATTTTAAATTGTCTGCCCACCTGGCGGACTGTGGACCCTCATACCCTAGCTTAAAAACTTCTTTAAACCCAACTCTCAATAGTGTGGCATCTTACTGATAGAGATAGTATGCCAACCACTGCTCTAAGCTTTGCTGGTTGTATGAGCCTTTCCCCATAATGCCTTGTGCTCCTCTACCTCCCCTGCTCCCTGTATTATGCTGTACACCTTTGCTAAATTGCTGCCCCTGACCATTGTATCCAACCCCGTAACATTGCACCAATGGGTGTCTACCTGCCCACTTCGAGCACTTGCTCCTGAATTTGCAGTATTCCCTTGCACATGATCCTCTATTGAAATCCCAGCATGCTCCTTGTCTACCCCCAGAATGTTTGGCAGCGTATCCCACCCCCCCTCGGTTGGGGGGGTTCTGAAAGGGACGATAAACCAAAGGAAGTCCACTGGCCGTGTAAGTGGGTTTCCCAAACCTAATGGCCCTCATTGTCTGCTGATACAAGTCTGCATCTCTTTCTCCCCACTTCGCCTCTGAGTCCCACACAAGCCTCGCCCTGAATTCTTCATCATAATGGGACCAGGCGTAGCCCCCATATGTCACCTGAACTCTCCTGATCCCGCCCATGTATTTAAAAAGCGAAAAACACCTCTCTGGGTATTTCTCGCAATATACGCTTGCAAATATCAGGAAAGTCACTGACCAATTCTCAATGGTCATGGCTACTTTAAGTCTTTTGGCAAACTCCAATTTTTCTTCCTTCTAGCTCTCTTTTGCCCTTAACTCTCCGTGCAGCAACTTCACCATGTCTATGTACGGGGAACAACCTTTACAACGCAACTTTTACAACGCACTACCATTACAACGCATTTTTTACAACGCATAATCCATTACAACGCATGATATTACAACACATGACACTACAACGCATTTTTAAAAACTACCTTTACAACGCATTCCATTACAACGCATACTACCATTACAACGCATACCATTACAACGCATAATATTACACTATACTATCCAACACTTACCCTACTGATGCACCCCCTGGAGTTAGAATAATAATTTTTACCCCTATACTATCCAACACTTACCCTACTGATGCACCCCCTGGAGTTAGAATAGTAATTTTTACCCCTATACTATCCAACACTTACCCTACTGATGCACCCCCTGGAGTTAGAATAGTAATTTTTACCCCTATACTATCCAACACTTACCCTACTGATGCACCCCCTGGAGTTAGAATAGTAATTTTTACCCCTATACTATCCAACACTTACCCTACTGATGCACCCCCTGGAGTTAGAATAGTAATTTTTACCCCTATACTATCCAACACTTACCCTACTGATGCACCCCCTGGAGTTAGAATAGTAATTTTTACCCCTATACTATCCAACACTTACCCTACTGATGCACCCCCTGGAGTTAGAATAGTAATTTTTACCCCTATACTATCCAACACTTTCCCTACTGATGCACCCCCTGGAGTTAGAATAGTAATTTTTACCCCTATACTATCTAATACTTACCTTAAATGTAATTTAATATTATGCGTTGTAATGGTATGCGTTGTAAAGGTAGTATGCGTTGTAATGGTAGTGCGTTGTAAAGGTATTTTTTTTAAATGCGTTGTAGTGTCATGCGTTGTAATGTCATGCGTTGTAATGGATTATGCGTTGTAAAAAATGCGTTGTAAGTGCATGCGTTGTAATAGTGTGCGTTGTAACGTCATACATCCTCTATGTACTCTCCTTTCCAAATTTTTTCTTTCATAGACAACATGAGGTGGAGTCCTAATGCCTTTGTTACCACCATGTATGGCAGCCTCTTGAATTTTATCTCATTGCTCTCTTTTTTCTCGTCTGTCTGTCCCCTATTGCCGTTCTTCTCTCCCGCTGTCGTCTCTTCCTTGCCTTACGCTGTCTCCTGCCCTACGCCCTGTCGACTTTCTACTGCTCCCCCTATTCTTATCTCCGTCCAATTGCTGTGTTTATGGAACCACCCCTGTATCCTTCACGTATAAACCTTTCAGCAGGCGTACTTCCCCCTCAGTGTCATCGCTTCTCTGTGCATCCATCCCCACTGACACCTTTACCTTGGAATAACTCTAATCGGTTTGCCCTTACCTGGCGTCAAGGTTGACGTCCTCACTGAATTCCGCTTCCTAACCAGTCGCGCAGAGAGTCACACCACGCTGTCCTGGGCCATGCTCTGTCGCTTTCTCTCCATCTGTAACATACTAGGCACATTGTTACTACACCCCCCATCCTTCCTGTTCTCCCTCCTCGCCCTCAAAAATCTCCCCTTCCTCCACACTATCCTCGTCATAATCCAACTACAAAGGGTCCTCCCTAATATTGCATGCACTTGTGCCTTGGCCCTTTCCCTTCTACTGAAAATTAACTCCTCCAGATCTAAGCCTGGATACCGCTGTGCTGCCAAAAGCCCTTCTGATCCACTCCTGGGTTCTTGCCTTTTGTCACCCGCGCTACTGCCCCTGAGGCCACATCGACCCAGCGGGGTTGCCGTCCTACTGATCGCATCTCTGTTTGCCAGTTTAATGTGTCCTGTCCGTCCCTCAACCCGGTCCGGCTGTCCGCCTTTGACAGTGCTCTCCCTTCTCCTCAGTAATGTGGAGCCCAATGTGAATCACCCGAGTCTGTTACCTCCTGTGCCTGTCTACCTTGCAATTGAAAAGAAAGGTACAGAAAACCGGGGTTAAAGCCCTCGCCTGCTCCTGCTGACCCAGAAACTGGACAACATTGCCAATACCCCCCTCCTGCCACCTCTCTGAGTTCACCCTGTCTACCCCTTCACCGATCCACTGCCCTGACTGTCTCACCCGTTTTCCCCCAGGCGCTGCAGAAAGCTCCCACTATGCTGGAGCCCCCCGAGGACCTTCCCCCCGGCGCATATATACTGTAGCCGGTGGCTTACACCCCACCCAATGACTCCACCCAAAACTCCCTCCCTGCTCCTCCCCGTCACTCCATTCCAGCATTGCCACCAACATGGGCCCTTCCTCACTGCCTGTTATCCCTCCCTTCTTATCCCTTTACTCCCTTCTCAAGGGCTGTGGCTGTCGCCCTTTAGACCAACCCCCTCCTCCGATCAGCATGACCTAAGCCCTGCGGAGGCCCTCTCCACGACCCCTCAAACTCCACCTTGTCCCCCTTGCTCACCCTTGTTGCATGGCCTTTCCTCACCCAACCCTCCTTCCGTGTTATCCTCCCTTCCCCTGCCACTCAATTACCTGCTGTTTCCCCTCCCCTTTTTTTTAACCCCCCCCCCCCCGCCCTGCTTCTTCATTTCCCCCAACTCCTCTCCTTCAAGTTGTCCTCTCTCTTGCTCCCTCCCCTTCACCCTTCCTTGTGTGCCTTCTTTCCCACCCCCTGCTGCCCTTTTTCGCTGGTGCTCCTCCCACCCACCACCGGCAGACTTTTGCACCTCTCCTTCACCCTTTTCGTGTCGCGCGCTGCCTCAGCGTCTGCCACAACCTCATTTTCCTGCCAAATGTTGGCCCCACCCGCTCCCTCCACAAAAGTCAGAGTGTGACGCCGTGCAGCACCCCGCCCCCCTTCCTTTTGGGGATCGACGCGTGCGGCCGCTCTTACAAAGCACCCACTTGCACCTACAGCATTGTTGTCTCTCCCCCTCCAGGGCCGCGGCGGGGAGCATGCCCACACCGCAGCGGCTACCCCATCTGCTGCCTGCCACTCCTCCAGCTCTGACCGCAACAAATCCATGCGTCCTGCCACGGCGAGCAGGCGCATGGCTTCTGCCAACCTGAGGTCCTCTGGAACAGGTAAGGAAGCCATTTCCTTAACCTTAAATGTACTATTATAAAAAATCTTGCCCGCCACCAAAAACCTAGCCCAGCCAACCCACCACCCAACCGGCTGTCGTGTCTTCTGTACCCCCCTCAGACCAAATGAAGCCCAAAGAGCCCAATTGGGCTCTGGGCTGCACCATGGCCTAAAAAACCCCAGGGGGCAAGCCTCCCGGTGGTCGCCCCCCCTTCCAAAGCCCTATTTTGCACTGAAAGTTGGAGGCGGTGCAGAGCTGAGTGGCCTTGCGTCACGTGCGCCAAACCCCAATAATTACTGTACAGTGTGAGTAACTAGGCAAGAATAGCACACATGCCCCAAAGTCAGGTCAACTTGTCATGGAAAGTAGTGTGACATCGGTACAAACACCGAATAAAAAGAGCTGCAAACAATGAGCAAAAGGAAAATGGCATCGTTTTTCACAAGCATAATACCAGTAATTTCAGCAAAATAACAATTCTTATGCAAGCATCACATTAGCGATTGTTTGCTTGCTGAGATTTCTATAGCAGGGTTTGCCTCTAGTAAATATCTCCTGCAGGACACTGCTTGCTCGTCTTTGTGCCATAGGCCAACAGTAAATTGTGCCTAGTGCCGTACAAAGATGGCTTTGTTTGTGCGAGAGCAGCCAATGAAATCATCAATATACAACACAGAGTAACAATTACTGGCAAAGTCAGCACGACTCACCTTTGGGACCTACTTGCATTGCCAATGCCTTTTGGCAACGCTGCACGGCATCAGCAAGATGCTGTGAAGAATGGCCAAAAGTGAAAAAGTAAAAACAATGATGGACAACAGGGACACAGCAGCTGCATCATTTTGTAGAAGTAGGTATGCTTGATGGTTTATTCAGCCCATAAAATGATGGGGGCGCAGTTTTTTAGATTTACCACTCCGAGAAGAATAGGTAAATAAAAAATGAAATAAGAGTTGCCCAGAAGCACTTTTTTTGAACAGACAGGATGGGTTGTATGACGGAACAACGCAGGGAAATACACTGCATGCCTTTACCATGCATTTATTACTCCGCATTTTTTTTTAGAATGCATATGCTTTTACAACGTATGCCTTTATCATGCACTGTTTAAATATATTTATATATATAGACAATGTATTTGCGCGGGGAGACCCCTACATCCCCGAACTTACCTTAAACGTGTGGTGAAGGCATACGTTGTAAATGCTTATGTTTTATAAAAACATGCTTGGTAAAAGTACAACGTGGTAAAATCCTTGTTGTAAAGGCTGTTTCCCGAGAGGACGGCCACAATTTGGTGCTTGGTCCTCCCCAAAAACAAAATTGAAAATATCTATATTTTTTTTAAATAGGTGCTGTGCATAGGAGGCAATAGGAGTGGTTGGTGGGAGGAACAAGGAGCGGGTAAAGAGGAAAAGCAGCACACATGGGTGAACAACTCAGAGGTGTGGGAAAAGCACATGAGGGAGAAAGAAGCACAAGTGCTGGGGAGACAAGGAGCGGGAAGAAGCACACAAGAGTGCTTGTAGCACAAGTGAAACAGCAACACAAAGGGTGAAGGGCTAGTATTTGGCAGGGGAGGAAAAGCAAATGATGGAGAGAGCTGGAAAACACACAGACTCCCTGGAGTGCTTAAGCAAAAAGAAAAAAGTTGTGGAAGGAAAGAAGCTAATCAGTCAAAGAGATGGTAAAGAGGCTATGCTCCAGGAGAAGGACAAATGCAAGATGGACAAGCGGGGGAACGAAAGCCGTCAAACAAGAAGCAGGCAAATGACAATAAAGCCAACCGATGATAAGCAGTGGGCTGGCTGTAAGTTCTTGGTAAGCCCACAATACGTCTTTTGCAATCAGACAGCTGGTGGTGCCTGATAGGCTAAGCCTAGAAATACTGCTGTGACATTTTGTACTGTTTGCACAATGCTACAAATTTATACACAACGTTGCATTGCATACATCCTGGTAAATCCTGAACCCAGTTTGCACATAAATCCTTGTAGGCTCATTGGAGCAGTCTCAATGGGAATTTTAATGACAAATTAGCCGTTATGTATTAGATATCTCCAGATGAGCCTCTTTTTTGTACCTGAAATATGATGCTATTCTGGGCAGATTTGGTTCCACCGAGGAAGGAAATATGTGCATCTGTAATTGGATTGAACCACATACTCTCAGTGTATTATGTAAATTAACTGCTTGAACCTCTAACTAAAGCTCAGTGCTAATCTATGCAGTTGGCTTGTGTTGCTGTTTATGAAACAATGGAAATGGATGAATTTTCTTTTGAATGAACTAAAAGAAATCTGATTCCACAGCAAGTGACGATTGCCTGCTTTTGTGGATTTTAGGGTAAATGTTCATCTTAAAATATGTATATTCTCTCTGGCCAATCCTTGTTACTCTTTCTTGGGTATGTGCCATAGAAATAGACAAGGCACTGCCATCAAGTTTACCTTCTTAGGCAAATACCTTAAAACTTCAGGCTTTTCAACTACTGAAAATGTTTTGTGGTAGCCTTCCTTTTTCTCCGAACTAAGGTCCTAATTACGATGTCAGTCAGATGAACGTCCGACCGGCATCGTGTCAGAGTGGAAACCGACCGACTTGTATTCGGCGGTTCCATCGAACGAATTTGGATGTGACTGCCCATGAGGTGGTCGGAAACATCAATTTTTCCTTTGCAGATTGTGCAGTGGCCATAAAAGTGCAGCGGCACAACCCACATTGGAAAAAATGGATGTTTGTAAACATCTATGCACTGTGTGCCAGGCATGCAGGGCATGGATGTTTGAAGGGGCACTACAGGTGCCCCACAGGCCTCACAGCAGAGGCCGTGGAGGGACGGGACTCTGTTAGCCCCCCCCAGTCCATTTCCGACAGCCTTTCAATTGCGGTCAGACCGCCATTGAAAGGCTGCCTGAAAGTGAAATCATAATCCCTACAGCGGTGCCTGAGCAGGCACTGCCTCATTGTAGGGGATTACTTTCTGACCGCTGCCCCAACTGGCTCCTTGAGCCTGTCTGGAAAGCAGTGGTCGGTCCCTCTGCCCCATGCCTCCGACCTACGCTTCAAAATGCGTTGGTAGGACTGCATAGCTAGGTGTCAGTCAGACCGCAACTGACAGGCTGTTGTCGGTTGCGGTCTGACTGACATCATAATGAGGGCCTAAGAATTAATCTTTTGTTCGTGCTACTGGACCAGACCCTAGCTGGAAACTGTGTATGGCATAGGGTTGTGTTTAATGGCAATGTTCTTCAGTCTCACAACTGTACCGTTCAGATTAAGGGAGCTCTTAATGCGGATTCCTCGACACCACGCCGAAACCAATTATATTTGTGGTGTGTATGAATCGTTTCTGAGCTAAGAGGGTACCTAGGAGTAGAAGTATCTCCATCCTTGGGGGCGTGGCTTGACGCCCACGGAGCATGGCGGCGTTCAAGTGAGGCTCTCGGGCTCACCTCGGAGACGCTGCGCTACCCGCTAGTTTTAAATGAAGCTTCCTGCATAAATCACCGTCGGAAGGTATGCCGCCTGCAATGCGGGTTTCATGTTTCTCGAGCGCGCGTTGAAACGTGCATCTTTTCATAAGTTACAAGTCTCCTCACAGAAATGTTCGTAGCGGCCGCCATCTTCCTTTTTGCCGCGAGTGGAGCTTGACAGGATACAGCTTGCCCCTGCCTGCCTTCTGCATAATTACTCACTCAGCGGTGTAATGGAGCAGTGTTTAACCCTGTGTTACATGTTTTTAGGCTTTTGTGCCTCATTTTTCCAATAAACTCTGCCAGCCATCAGTGGACTTCTCTGGCAGCCATTTTAAAGTGACTGGTTGTGAGGAATGTTCCTAAAAAGCTTTGCGCATTCTGTTGCTTGCAAACCTGATTTTTGTTTATGCTTTGGCCCAGTCGGCAGTCGCTTTCCATATATTTCACGTACCAATTACTTTTTTGTTGGCCCTTCAAAGGAGAATATAATTGTTTTGAGCACTCTTCTTGACATTAGCTCACTATTGTTTTACCTCCTAATTTGGTTGATGGGCAGAACGAAGACTAAAGTGCGGCGAACCTTCCTTAAAAATTCAAAACTCTTCACAGAACTTTCTAAGCTCGAAGATTCTTCATTGCCTTTGCCACAGTCTCTGCAGCCTATCATGGATTCCATCTCCGCAGCTCCCGGGAAATCTGTCACCAAGCGCCTGAAAAAGGACCCCCCTTCTCCTCCTAAATCTGCCTCACCGGTCTCTTTGGAACTATTACAGGAGGAAATCAGAGCTCTTCGACCGTTTATGGAGGACACCAATGCTAAACTTCAAGTTCTTACGGAGAACTGGTCCCAATTAGACACTAGAGTTTCCGTGGTTGAGTAAAGTGTTACCTCACTCAAGGAATCCTGCGCTACCGTCTCACAACTTCACACCCAAGTCTCGTCACTTCAGCGTCAAGTGGAGGATCTTGAAAATCGCAATCGAAGGAACAACCTTCGCATTTACGGCCTGGTGGAAGGACTTGAGGGGTCGGATGTGCCCACATTTTTCAAGTCATTCCTTCCTAAGTTACTCCATTTACCGGATGGTACTGCACTCGATATTCAACGCGCGCACAGGCTGGGTCGTGCAGCCTCCGATTCTTCACCATCACAGAGGCCAAGAGGTGTAATCATATATTTTTGGGAGTACACAGATTTACTAAAGGTTTTGTCAGCGGCCAAATCTATTCCAAAGATTACAGGGTCTGGCTCTACTATATTTTTTGCTCAAGACTACGCTAAGGCTACTACAAATAGGCGCAAAGCTTTCCTAAACATGAGATCTGATTTCCGATCAATGGGAGCTCGTTATGGTCTCTTCCCATCCATGTCTCTTTAAAGTTACTTACAACAATAGGACAACTACATATGAAGACCCGATAAGACTTCAAAGCTTCATTAATTCTTGCGGGCCAACTAGAATGGACTCGACTGCTTCTTCTTCATCATTTAAAACTTAGTATTTTAGATACTGTTTAATGTTTTGCAATATTTTGTAGGTCTTTGTATACATTTTTTCCTGTTCTTCATTGCTTATTTTACACAGGATGTTTTTCACTAGCAAAGTTGTTATTTAGCTCACACGAGATGATGTTTAGTTTTGAATTCAGGGCGCATGTGCTGCCTTGTTCTATATCTGTGTTACATGTTTTTCTTTGATTTCGCAGGTCCCTTCCTCTCCTGACGTGACTTCTCCCTGGCTTCCCGTATGCTCGTGCTTGGATGGGCCGTCTGCCCATGTGGTCTCACCTCTCCCCCCTCCACATTTCCCTTTCGTAGGTATGTTTGTTGTCTTGTCTTTTGACCTATGTGTTACATTCCCTCTAACTATGTCAAATGTTTTACAAATGGTTTGTCTTTGGTCCTTCTCTGTCTTCAAAATTTTTTCTTATCTTCGTTCCTACTACTTTTTTCTTGCGTTTGTCGTTGTTTGTACATTTTTCGTAACGTTTGTAGATTTTTCTTTTTCAGTCACAGCATTTTTCTATTTCATTGATGGTACATCATGTTCATTCCTTGTTTTACAACGTTTCTATTGGTCTCTGTTCCTTCGTTTTCATATTCTCTTTATTTTGATGGCGACTTACATGTCTTTTCATTATCTTTCTCATATTTTTAATCTTTTTTGGTTTGAATTGGGTTCATCTCTTCTGACTTTCGGATTACTCGGCTTCATTAATCTATGTCATTAAAATTAATCACTTGGAATGTGCGGGGTTTGAATTCCCCTATTAAGAGGCAACGGGTCTTAACTTATTTAGCCAAACTAATTGTGGACATTGCCTTTTTACAGGAGACTCATCTCTCTGAAGTTGAGTCATTAAAGTTAAAGAGGGATTGGGTGGGCGAGGTTTTCTTTTCTCCAGGTGATGGTAAACGCAATGGGGTACCGATACTTTGTCACAAATCCCTTTCGCTTTCACTATTATCTCAACAGTCGGATGCTAGTGGCAAATGGTTAAACGTTAAGTTGTCTTTCAGGGGTGTTCCAGTCTCACTTTTGAATGTCTATGCCCCCACATGCGGAGAACCCTCATTTAGGCCCACACTTGCCAAACACATATCTCTTTGCATGGATGATAATTTTATTTTAGCAGGTGACTGTAACCAGGTATTTGACCCATTCATCGACAGGAATTCTAAGTTTTCCTATATACCTAACAAGTCCCACAAGTCCTTTGTTCACACCATAAACCAATATAAGCTCTTTGATGCTTGGCGACTTTGTAACCCTACTACCAAAGAATTTACTTTTTATTCCCCGACTCACCACTCTCAATCAAGAATTGATTATATCTTTGTTTCCATAATCTTTCACAAACTCTTTCTCATGCAGAGATTGGTCCCATCTTGATTTCAGATCATGCCCCAGTGTCCATTGGCATTGATATTTTACCCAAAATTACTGGTCCCCGGAGGTGGTGTTTTAATAACTCCCTTCTCCTAGACCCAAAATTCACAGCCTCTTTCACCGCCTTCTTTGATGAATTTTTTAGGCTAAATCAGAATGATTCCATGGCTTTTTCTACAATTTGGGATGCCTTTAAAGCCTCTGCCACAGATTTTTGTAATATCCTTTGTTGCAAAAAAGTGTAAAATTGCCCGTAAACAGACTTTGGACCTTCTCCAAGACATCAAGAGACTGGAGCACTCCTATTATAATTTGCATACAAATGATAGCTTAAAAGCTCTTGTCCAAGCCAAATTCCAATATAACAAAAAGTCCACAGAGGATGCATCATTGTATCTATTAAAATCCAGCTCTAAATTTTATGGTGGTAAAAACAAAGCTGGAAGGACTTTGGCCAATTACTTGAAGGTTAAGCATAACAAGTCGAACATTGAATCCATTTATGATGCACATTTAGATCTAAAGTTCAAGGATGCTGACATTCTAAACGAATTTTCTTTTTTACAAAACATTGTATGCTTCCGAAACACAACCCACTGACCTGGCCTTATCACATTTCTTCTCCACGATTCAAAAGCCCCAACATGTCACTCCAGATTTGACCTCATTAGAATCTGATTTGACGCAGCTAGAGTTGTTGAACACCCTTCACTCCCTTAAGCGGGAGAAGGCACCTGGTCCTGATGGTTTCACGGGTGAATTTTACCTACACTTTTTCAAACTCCTATTACCGAAACTTTACTCTTTATTACACTCTTTCAGTACATTAGGACGATCCTCTGGTTCCTTCTCTGATGCCCATATTTGTCTAATCCCTAAAGAAGGTAAGGATTCTAAGCATTGTAAGAATTATAGGCCCATATCTTTAGTAAACATTGATGACAAGATTTTTTCCAAGGCACTAGCCTTACGACTAGATTCTTTCCTACCAGAGTTGTTAGGGGTAGAGCAGTCCGGTTCCGTTAAGGGTCGCTATATAACTGATAATACACGACTCTTGTTTGATGTTTTGTCCAAATCCTCACGTTTTAAAGACTCTCTAGTAGCAATTGCGTTGGACGCTGAGAAGGCATTCGACAGTGTTGAGTGGACGTACCTTTTTTATACTCTTAAGTGGTTTGGCTTTGGTCCTAATTTTATATCTTTGATATCTCTTCTCTACTCTAGACCTAGAGCGGCGGTTTGTGCTAACGGATTGATATCTTCTTTTTTTGACCTAGGAAGAGGGGTACGTCAGGGATGCCCCCTCTCCCCTTTTCTTTTTAACTTGGCTTTGGAACCATTCCTGTCAAAATTGCGCCAAAATCCTAGTGTGCATGGTTTCCAGATGTCTCATTCTCACATTAAACTTGCGGCATACGCAGATGATATTTTGCTCTTTATGTCTCACCCAACTGATTCAGTCCCTGCTTTTTTAGCAGAGGTACAAGCTTATTCTGATATTTCGGGGATACAAATTGAATAACGATAAGTGTGAGATCCTACCTTTGACAAAGTACACATTTAAACCTGATTTCGCTGCCTCTAAATTTACTTGGAGTCCTAATCATATTAAATATTTGGGTTTACATGTCACATCTTCAATTTCAGATACAGTTTCATTATGTATGGATAAGTGTACGCAGAAGATTTTGGATTTAACCACTAAATGGCACCCTCTTTATTTATCATGGTGGGGTCGTCTGGATACCATAAAAATGATGTTGTCACCCATAATTATATACACTATCTCCAACACTCCAGTTCCTATTCCACAAAAATTCTTCAAGAAGATTAATTCTATTCTTTCTTCCTTCCTTTGGAGTAATAAGAAACCTCGAATTTCTTTGCATAGGTTGACTCCTCCCAAATCTGAGGGCGGAGTTAACTTTCCTGATTATCCAGCATATCAAAAAGCATTCCTTCTTCGTCAGGCCTCGCTGTGGTTGCGTGATTCTAGAGACGACTGCCCTTTATGGACCACAATTGAACGTCTCTCTTTATCCCCCTTTACCTTCAGTGAATACCTTTCCTTTTCACGTAAACCGCAAGCCCTAGCTACTCCCATCATCAAATTCACTTCTAAACTTCTAGCACCTTTATTCCCTTTCCTCATAACACTGTTGACTCTTTTCTCAACTCCACAATTTGGCACAACAAAAGTCTGCTTATTCGTAATAAACCCTTTTACTGGAAGTCGTGGCATCAAAGAGGTCTAATCTGGGTCCATCAACTCTTCTCGCATTCGGATTTCTTATCTTTTACTTCACTCAGTAGTTCCTTTAATTTACCTCTTTTATTCACCCATAGATACTTCATACTCAAAAACACGGTGCTGAACACATACGTGCAATTCTCGGTAACACATGCCATCTCTGCTAGTCCAGATCCTTCCTCACAATTACAATAACACCTAAGGCTTCCACATTATATACATTTTTGCATAACATTGAGAAAGTTAGACAGAAATCGAAGACCGATGAAGCTTGGGAACGAGACTTTGCAGCATCTTGGCCAGTCTCTTTATGGAATAAGTTATGGGTTAGGATCCGCAAAGCTTCCAGAGCTGCAAACACAACGCAAACATTGTTTTTTTGTATAACAGACTTTTGCTTTCGCCAAGTGCCCTAAGCAAAAGTTACACTAGCGTATCTGATACCTGTTGGACTTGTTCCTCACCAAAGGCTGACTTATTTCACATGTTATTTTCTTGTTCTACTGTGTCTGCCTTTTGGAAGCGGGTCTGGTCTCAAATCAATTTGATTTTTGGCACTACATTTCCTTTTGCCTATACACATGTTTTCTTGGGAAGCTTGTCCTCTTGTTGGGAGAATGTTGCGGCCAATGTTAAAATCATCGATTTACTATTAGCAGTTGCGTTACAACAAATCACAGCTAATTGGAAGGATTTCTCAAAAATTTCTTATAGGACATGGTGGTATGCGGTCTGTCATAATCACAGGTTGGATACCTCCTTTGTATATCCTATTCATTTGCTGCCAAAAAGGCTGGATCTGTGGTCTCCTATTACCACCTATTTAGATACATGTGCTAGTCACGCTTTTCAATTGCATCCGTCCCAACAGGACGTCTCGAAACCTCCCTAATAACCCCAACCATTCCGTCTTCAATTGTTTTTCAAGCATTTGTATTTTGCTTCTGATGCTTTATTACTTTCAATTTTCTCACTGAACCTGATTCATCAATAATATTGTGGACTCTCCTTGGTATGATGTATATTTATTATAATGTAACATGTTGTGGCATTTTCTATTTTTATCAATAAAATCCTTTTGAACTAAAAAAAGAAGTATCTCCATCCTTTCCAGCACCAAAGCACAGGATCAGTGCAGACTGCTCTTAAAATGTAATATGCACTCCAGGCTCTGGAGCAGCCCAGGTATGCCTGTACTCAGCAGATCAAGATTCCTCTGATCACTCCAGGACCAACCCCCAATACTGAAGGAGTATCAGTAGACGGTGATGGACTGAAAATACTACTTTCAATGTCGGCAGACAGGCCTTCAGGCATAATTCTGCTCTTAAGACATGAGCCTGAAGTGCCTTCTTCGCATAACCATTGGTTAGCCAATTTAAAATATTCTGTCAAATTCAAAAAATAAATAAGCAGCAGTCTTGTACCTCACAAACTATGATCAGGGCATCTTGTGTCCTTTATAACTGCTTATTTTCACACCTTTATAACTGCTTATTTCCACACCTGAACTCCAACATTCTAGTTCTCATCTGTAAGACGGTCCTTCCAAACCTCTGAGAACTGCTTCCGCATCACTAGAATGTACACAAAATGGCTGCCAAGCTGAATCCAACCTAAAAGGAAGGTTCCATATAAGGTCCATTCATTGGCATTGCAAGTGCACCACGGTCCCTAAAACAAGCAAGGGGATTGAGCCCCATCACCTGGCTTAATAGTAAAAAGCAGACAATAACTGGGTGAAAACGGGCCCCTCATTAAATGGGGCCTGGTGCCACTGCACCTGCTCTACTATTGCTAGTTATGCCCCTGTGTCCACTGTGTTTCATAACAACTTTAAAACACTTCACAGTCTAGTTTCTCTCTACAAAATCTAATAAACTGGCAGAAAATATATAGCTATCACTTTGACATGCCTCTGTACAATTGAACAGTCTAGATTTCAATGATGTATTATATTGTACAGAAAAGTGTCAACGCTAGGAATGCAGCTCTTCAAAGCACTTCATTACTTTACAATCAATGCACTTTGACAGAGACACTTCATGTGACAACGTTGTCAAACAGAAGCACACATAAACAAGAGTAAAATACCTAACTATTGCAAAAACTCCTCACATGCTGTTCATTCAGGACGGTCCCTGCACAAGGGAGATTAGCAAGAGACAAGGAAGCGGGCTGGGGGCCAGGGCGGGCAGTTTCAGATGGACACTGACAGCGCTGAAATTGACCCAGACAGTCAGGAAAGCCCATTTAGAGGAAGTCAAGTTGGACGCCAAATTAGCCATTTGTCTTTTATCTGATTTTAACTTTAAGTGGTTCACTTTTCTTAAATCACAGCATCGCACTCACTTATCCTCTGTGATTAGGCCCATGTTAAACCTGGTGCTCTGCAGGATTAAACAGAAATACTTCTGTATTTAAGAGCCTGTTAAAAGAACATTGTGTGCATGGGCTATCAGCCCTTCGTGCTACAAGGTTAATTAATTCAGAACTTGTGTTTGCCAGCTTCATTTGTGGTACTACAAGGAGCAGGGATCCTTGTCTCCAGACACTAGAGCAGCCCAGCTTCAGATTCCAAGGGCGCAACAGGGATCCACACCAGATTGAAGGTTATTTTGTATAGTGGGATTTGAGGCCGGGTTCAAACCCAGCCTTCCATGGCGCATGCGTGGCAGCTGTAGCCACCAGGCCATTCCACCCACCACCAGGGAAGCTTGGTTCGTTTTGGGCTTGAGGTTCCCAGAGGTCCTCGAGCTGAGCCTGAACCAGGCATTTGACTCGGGATTTCAGCGGCTCTCCCTCATCTAACTAGTTTGGTGCGATTGCGCCGGGTGCCAGATTGTCTCCAGATACCTGCATTTGAACTTTTTATTTTTTAATTGACATCCAATAGTTACAATATATTATAAATATAATAGTTGAGAAAGAAAGGAAAATATTATCCAACCACCAGAAAAACATAAATTAATAAGTACACATTTTATGACAAAATACATCCAGGATCAATTAAAAAGATAAACAGGCACATGCATCAAGGTAATATTTTGCGAGTCCTTAATTGCGATTATTAAGGAATTGCAATTAAGGACTCGCAAAAGCCTATGCATGTAGGAATCTACACATTCCTTATTTGCGAGTCGCAAATTGCGATTCGCAAATAAGGAATGGCTTCCCATTCATTCCTATGGGTCTACAGGCCCATAGGAATGAATGGGAAATTGCATGCGCAATTTGCGAGTACCAAGTGGTAATCACAAATTGCTCATGCAATTTCAAGGGTGCAAGGGTGTCAAAAGGACACCCTGTTGCACCCCTGAAATTGATCTGTGCACAAATGTTGAGCACACACATGTCTCAAAGACATGTGTGTGTGTGTAACCTACAACTTTGAAAAATGCACTTTAGTGCATTTTTCAAAGTTTTTGCAAATTACCATGAAATTCAACTTCATGGTAATTTGCGCACCCTAGTAGCGAAATCGCTACCTCAAAGTTGTTCTTGCATTGCGTTTAAGGAATCGCAAAATACGATTCCTTAAATGCAATTGCAATTTCAGAATTCGCAATTAATTGCGAATTCTCAAATTGCGAGGGCCTTGACCCTTGATGCATCGCAAAAGCTAATTTTGCGATCGCAAACGGCCGATTTTTGTGAATCGCACCGTTTGCGATCGCAAAAAGCTTTGATGCATGTGCCAGGTAGATACCTAAAACTCTGCATGAGATAAATATCAAGACCAGGAACAGCTTCAATTAAAAATTGACCAGTAGGAGTCCATAAAGTGCAAGAGAGGTCAATTGGGCAAAATAGCCATAAAGGGAATAATCTAGTCTTCCCCATAAGTTTTAGTCGGAAACCTGCCCCAAAAGTTGATCAAATTTCCTGACCTCCTAGCTGCACATTGGATATATACCCACTCATTGTTTCGAACTTGCTTTATTTTACTCAGCCAGTCTCCCATTGTGGGGACTAACTGTGTCCGCCACTTTTGGAGCAGCAGAGATCTTGCCACTGCCATTGCAGCATATAGTAATTTGGTCAGTTTATCGGTTAGACCAGAAGCAGGGTCGTATCCCAGGACTTACACCCAGACACTAGAAATTAATTTGACCTGCCATTCGGAATCAAAATACCGAAATATTTTGTTCCAGAAACCCTGCATAAAAGGACATTGAACAACTATGTGCACCGAATTAGCAGCAGACCTTAGAATGCATCCAAAGAAGTAACTCGGCAAGTTGCGATTAATTTGTGCAAGAAATTGCGGGGTTCTATACAACAGCCATTTGCTGAAAAATAACATTAGATGCCAATTGGCACCCCTCAGAACACTGAAGTTTAATATATTAACTTCATCCCACATCCTTGTTGTCAATTCCAAACCTTCTTATTTTTCCCATTTTTTAATGACTTTTTGGGTCAGTTCGAGTCCCTTAATGGAAGCAAACAATTTTTTCCATTCCCCAGGGCTTTTATGTTCGCGTGATTAAAGTAGCACAAGTACCGTTTTCTGGCTACCAATTATCTAGGGCAGATCGAGATTGCTAAGTAGTTAGTTCAACAGTCTTTAAGAGCCAGAAAGTAAAAAATCCCCTTGAACTGCCTCATAAACTTCCAACATGTTCAAACTCTCTCTCCCGATAGAATGTCCACAACCATCCTGAATCCTGCTCTTGCCCACTTTTGAACAGTATTTACTGCCAGATTGACACCAGATTCCAACACAAGTTCTGAAAAGGGTGTGGCAGGGTTAAAAAAAGGACAAGCATTTACAATGCAATGGTCTCGGCATTGTTAAAGTTAGAGCTCTTGGCATTGCTCATGACATTACTTTTTGTTTATGTTTTTGTTTTTAAAACATTTAAAGAAACGGCACTGTTACACACTACACACTCTACTCCTGCACACTCTACTAGTACACACGCACTTCCTAGTACTCACTCTCTAGTACTCACTCTCTAGTACTCACTCTCTAGTACTCACTCTCTAGTCTCTACTACTCACTCTCTACCTCTTACCTCTCTCTACCTCTTACGCTACCTCTCGCTCTACCTCTCTCTACGCACACACATATGCACATATATATGCAGTTATATATATGTGTATATATATACATATATGAACATGTATACACACATCTGCATATCTATATAAAACCAAAATGTAAATGCATGCATACATATACATGTTATGTACATGAAAGTTTGAAAGACACTAATAAAAGCAGAGCAAAAAAGCCACCTAATTACAAACAGAATTGCTTTACTTAAACGAGGGCAAGACCTATTGCATTGACAATGCTTGTTCTGAAAGCCACCAACTGATCAATGTATGGATTAGGGTACTTTGTTTACTTTCATTCCCACCACTGTGTAAATTACACAAATCTAATAGATAATCTAGTTTTACACCTATGTATGTTCATTCCAAATCTATATTTCACTATTAGAATCCTATGAAAGTGAATAGCAATACGCATTCAAGTGGCACCTGCTCACGCGGCATTGCCTGGGAGAGACACGGTTTGGGCTGTATACAAATAGTGATGTAACAAATACAGTGGGGCAACCTAAACGTAAGAAACATACGTAGATAAGGACTGGAGGTATATCGGATTGAAAAATCTGGACAGACTTCGAAACACGAACTCTAAATCACGCAAAGGCAGTGCGTAAACTCAAAAAGTCTGACAGTATAAACTTACTAGCACCGTCTGTAAGCTTCTCCTGGGAAATGTCGGTAACCTAATGCATAGATACTCCAAAGGCGCATGCAATTTGTCCGTATTTTTAGCACTTCCGGGTCGTAGAAAAACCAATCCTCTGCCTGAACAACATTCTTGGAGTCCTCTGTGATTGGGAGGACTGCTAACGTGTAAGGGGGGCTGTGATTTGTTCCACCTCAGCCAATTCTAGTGTGCCGCTCAGAATTCCGAAGCTCTGATTGGCTGCGGTTTATTTACATGCCTCTGTCCGTGCAGTCGTCTGAAAGCGGGTCCTTTGCCGCTCAGATTAAAATGACCTGGCAGCCTGAGTTGGCTGTGTCCATGTCTATCCCTTGAGTGTTAATTACGCACATGCTAGGCTTGGTAGCTGCCGCATGTTCTTTAAGGGTACAGAGGAAAAGGAAGGGGAGCGGGAAGTAGGGCTTCCCATGGTTACAGTGAGCGTTGACTTGACTCCGTCTGGGAAATCATTTCGGTGGCTCCTGCTCACGGTCTTGGGACTCTAGTCCGGTTGGGCACGGGGCGTGGTTGGCGTCTGATTAGATGCGGAGTGGTACTTCTTATATGTTGCGTTTTTAGTATTTACTGAAAACTGATAGTTCTTTTGTTTCGTGACACTAGTCAGATATGCACTCCTACGTTGACTGCTGCTTGGCGTGCCTCGCGCCCTTTCTAGCGCACAGATGTTTTTAGTCTGTGCACATTGATCTTAACCAGAGCACAAGTCCTAAATAACTGACCTCACGCCGCACTTCGCTGATGATGCCCGACAGGGTGGAAACAAGTCTTTCAAAGGGGAAGTAGGTAGGAGACACCACCGCCTTTCTCCGAGGCGAAGCAGAAACGCCTCGGAGAAAGGCAGCGGCGGTTTCGGATTCGGGGGCGTGTTTCTTTTTCTCTCCTCTTGCCATTGGCTGGAGGAGAGAAAAACACGCCCAAAAAGGGCGTGGCTAAAAAGTGGTAAGAACAGCACGGAACACGCCCCCGAATCTGAAAAAGACGGAGCCTATTTGGAGGGACGGCTCTCTCCTCCAATGGCTGGCCTCCGTTTAGGAAGCCAGCCAATGGAGGAGAGCCAAAAAGAGAGGCGGGCTAAATAGTCACTCTAAAAAACATAAGATCTCCGGACTTCCGGTTCTGCCTTCGGCAGACCGGATGGTCCCTCGACCTAAATAGTAGATCTTCTATAGAGATCCATACGCTTACGAAGGAACCACTTCAGACTCTTTTAACTGACTTTTTTTTTGGTGACTTTACTAATTTTAACACATCCTGTATCTGGTATTCTTCAAAAATAAACAACATAAAATAATTCTTTAAATATACCGTTGCAAAGATTTTAATTGAACCTGGGCATATACTGTGCAAAATAAGCAAAATATTAATCCTTAAGATTGGGAAACGCCAACCCTCTTTCTTCCACCCCTGCATATAAAGTTTTTAGTGCTATTTTGACTGGTTTATTTTGCCAGATGAAAGACGTAAACATGGACTCCACCTTTCTGAAAAATTATGTGGTAAAAGACATGAAATGGCTGAGAAGAGAAATTTGAATTTAGAGAGAATTGACATTTAATCAATCCCAAGAATAGTCAGAAGAAGAGAGTTCCAGCGTGAGAATAAGTCTTGTATTTTAATAAGCAGCGGAGAAAAATTGAGATTGTATAAATCATCAACCTGTGATGAATATCTAATACCCAGATATCTTTTCGGCTGTGGGTTCACACATGATGCTATATCTGGATGTAGTATGTGTGAATTAGATCCACACAATATTATTTCGGTTTTCTTTTTTATTCATTTTATAGCCTTCCAGTTTTTCGTACTGTGCACAAGTCTCAAATTCCATTTCCTGTGAACCCCTACTGCTATCAAGGATTAGCATAATGTCATCAGCATATCATTTTATCTTCCCCATCTGTGACAGCGGGGGACAGAGATAGGCATTATACCTAATCGCTATTGCTAGTGGCACAATAAAAAAAGCTGATAAGATAGGGGATGAGGGACAACCCCGCCAGGTTCCACACAAAACTTGTATTTTCCCCATCTCCAGAGAATTCACAATAAGATTGGCTTCTGCATTTTGATACATCCAATGTATCAACTCCGTGATCTGGGAAGTATACCAAATCTGAGCAAAATAGAGAACAGAGTTTCCCAGGCCACGAGGTCGAAAGTTTTCTCTGCATCTATCAAAAGCACTATAGCTGGTATACTGTAAGCAGAGAAATAATCTAATGGTTTGGCCAAATTATGTGTATTTGTAACTAGTTCCCAGTCGCGGCCGGCATTAATCACGGGTGAGGGGGCAGGAGGGTTGTGCGGGACGGGGGGTTAATTTAATAATAAATAAACAACGTACCCGTCCGCTGGCCGTGTTCTGCTTTTTTTGGCTCCTGCTCTCCAGCCTCCAACAGGAAGCAGGCATCCTTCCTTCCCTAAACCATTCATAATTAAGGCTCCCTGTTTTCCGTTTTTACGGATTTTTACATATAAATACAGACAGAAATCAATGTGTTTTCTGTCTGCATTTATTTTCAAAGGTGGATAAATACAGAAAATTGTACTGCTTTTAAGTGACTCTCCGTGCTATCTTTCATAAGTTATAGCCCAACAGCTCAGCAGATGGACAGCATGGGAAACTAAAAAACAGGATGCAATTTCTTTAAGTAATGACTTGTGCCAATATACATGTGTAGTATAATGCTAGTATTTACCAGTGGGTGTATTATGTAATATTTGACCGCATAAATAGCTAAAACACGACAGACATCAAAGTCTGAATGCCCATCTATCAGTTAAATAAATATGGAAATGTACAGTTTTATACACAGAACACAAAATAAATATGAATAAATACAGATAAAATTGCCTAAAAATAAATATGGATAAATACAGAAGGAAATGTTAAAAAAATAAATACCATAAAACCGGGAGCCCTAATCATAATGCTGCAATGGCAGCGTTGTGATTGATGGGGACGCTGCCCAGCCAGGGGCTTTCGGGGAGGCCATGTACTCCATGCAGGCTGCAATGCAGCCTGCATGGAGAAAGGGCAGAGTGCGCATGACTGGTTTGGGCAGCCACAGACGGCCGACCAAACAGTCATTGTGCCCATTGGGTACACCATTCGTCCCCTGTACGCAGAGCAGCCCCGCCCACCCGCAACTAAACATAAAATGGTAACAACGGGAAGTTATTACCATTTTATGCTTCTGCTTCTCGCACTGCGAGAAATCAGTGGGGCAACGCTCCTCCACCCTTGTGGAGGAGCCGCCCCTGCTAGTTGCTGCCCATCAATAAAACCAATCTGATCTGAATGGATCAGCTTTGATGCAATTGGGTTCAATTTATCAGCTAATCATTTTGTAATGATTTTATAATCAACATTTAAAAACATGATTGGATGGTAAAAGTTTGGATCTTCACCATCTTCCCTCTTTGAAGAAACTCACAACATTCCCCCTAAAAAAGAAATTGGTATAGCCTCTATAAGGGATAAAAAAAAAATCCCCCGGAAAACTATCTGGCCCACAGGCTTTGCAATTTAGGAGATTCTTAATAACCTCAACCTTCTTTAGAGAAGGGTCAAGTAATATTGACCCCCTCTTCCTCTGGCAGTCTGGGAATATTACGATCTACTGAAAATGATTCGAGGACTTGTCTACCAGATGGTTTTGGCCATAAATCCCTCTGTAATGATCCAGCATAATTTTCCCCACTTTCTCCAGTTCCTTATTCCTACTTCCAGAGACCAGGTATTTAGGTACATCTATCCTATTGTTGGCACCTTGCTGGCACACCTGCCAGGCCAAAAATCTCCCAGTAAAATTGCTCTCCTCATACATTTTCTGCATATAAGCGCGATTTAAAATTTCACATTTTGTGTAATACGCCTCGCTTAATGCCTGTTTAACCTTATCTAATTCTCTTTTATTGGGCAAGGATGAATTTCTTGAAAACTTTTCGTAGCTTTGCTGGACATTTCTTTCTAAGATTTGCTTTTGTAATTTAACCTTTTTGATATTATCTGCATCTTTACCTGTCACCAAACCTCTGATATAAGCTTTTAAAGCATCCTATACTATACTCGGGGGGGGCAGAACCATGGTTGGTTACTAAGAATTCCTCCTGCATTTTTTAAAGGCCCAATGTCTGGTGTGTTGCATAGCTTTCCCCACTGATATCTCTAAAACAACCACTGGGTGATCTGAAAAAACATTAGTATAACACGTTGATCTTTAAAAACCAGAATTTTTGAGAGTAGAAAGAAATCTATATGAGAAAAGCTCTCAAATCTACCAGAAAAGCAGGTATATGCGATTTTCGTGGGGAAAGCACTTCAGCTCCCAACATCTTGGCCAGCAAAACTGCAGAGACCCAGTGTGCCTCTTGGGCTGAAGAGTACCCTCTATAAGCTGCCCAGATTTTAAACATTGGAAAATCCAAAACTTTTCCTACCAGAATATGTGTTACATGAACTAATATTACAGACGGGTTCTCGGCTGTGATCCAAGTTTCAATTGCACAAAGTTTTTTAAGACCTTTAGCGTTTAAAGAGGCAACTTTTAAGATTGTATTCGTCGTCATTCTGGCACTCTTTTCTAGTAAGACTATGGATGGAGTATCTATGCTTTCACTAGCCCTAATCACACGCTTCACATCTGGACTGCTCTCTGCCTCTGCCTACAGTATACCCTTTAGGCCAAAAACAAAACCTCTGTGAAACAGTGAGGGAATTAATTTGGTGGCTGTGCCCCCCCTTTATGTAAGATTAACATTCTATGTCTCTAAGATTGCTGCATGAAATGATCAACCGTAATTTTGGATCGCTTTTTAACAAGCCTTTCACGCCCCCCTCTCCCAATCCTAACCCTTTAACCCCCACAAGCACCTCTACTCTCCAGCCTTCCCCCCTCCCTAAGCCACGGTGAGTGGTTCGCCTTCCCACCCACGCCCATGCTTGTCCCCTCGAATAAAATTGGTACCATGTATTGTGCCAAGATCAGTCGACTCACCTCCTCCAGGCCAGTTCCCCATCAAAAATAAAAGGGGGACACAAAAGGCATAATGTCAAATATATTGCTAAGAGCCTAAGGAGGAATTGACTAGATCCTATTGCGATAAATTGAAAGGCAGTTATTACATTTTGAAACTTTGCCACACCTAGCTAGACTTATTAGAGATCTGCTATAGTAGCTCCTGTGCCTCTGAAACATCGCAAAATAAGTGAATTTGCCCTTTTACCAGCACCTTCAATTTGGATTGCTTCGCAATCAGTGCCTGGGCCCCCTGTGCTATAAATAAAAGTATCTTTATAAATTCTTTTTGCCGCATAGCTGCTGCCATATATGTAAATATGCGGCAGAGAGGAACTTCTGGTGTGGTAAACTGCCTCTGCTTCGTCGCTTTAGTTAATACTTGTTCTTTCACACGATAGTCCCCAAAAATGTACAAGTATTGTGCGTGGGAATTTTGAATTTGGAGGCTTGTGTGTCTTGATGCAGTGGGTTCTCGTGAATGTCAGATCCCAAAAGTATTCAGGAAGGACATGTGTTTTAATGAAAGAGTCCACCCATTGAAGTGTTTGCTGTCCCTCGCGCCCTTCTGGGACCCCTACAATGAGAAGATTTGTGCGCTGGGAATGATTTTCCAACTTTTCGAGCTTATATTCCACCAGTGACTTCTGCTTTTGAAATATGGCCACCTTTTCCTGCATTATGGTACTTCTGGCCTCCACTTCTTTTGGCCTCTCAGGAATCTGGGCCATGCCATCTTCAATCTTAGAAAGGCTGACATGAAGAGCTGCAATTTTAGGCTGTGAGGCTTAAGGTCCATAATTTCCTCCAGTATGAGATTAAGCATATTTTTAACATCCAATTGCATAATGAGTGGTGTGTTCCTCTGCAACAAGCCTTCATGTGGCAGATCTAAACTGAGCTAATTTTGCTCTTTTTCATTTCCAGAGATAGCCTGCTCGGAGTTGCCTGGTGGGCACAGGATAAGAAATGTCTGTATTGAGGTTGTCAATGATTGGGACCTGTTAGAATCGCTACCTGAAGGCTAGAGAGACTGGCAATGAATTGTGAGGGGCCACAAACTGAAAGTGCTCCGGTGGATCATCCCTAATACCCGGGAAAAGTTTTACTTAAAAAAAAAAGGGGGCATTGGGGGGCATGGCTTGAGAGCGGACCAAGATGGCAGCTCACTGGCGAAGCTCTACGCTTTGTTCTCCTAAACTCACCACAATCTGTACAGAACTCCGTCCTTGCTGACACTAAATCACTGGCATAGCACAGGAAGTAATGCAGGAGAATAGAATAAGCTAAACCGGCCAGGGGGAGGGGAAGCGACTATACGGAATTCCAGGTAAGAGGTTGTGACATACCAATCACTGCCAACCAAACCATTTTGTTGCGCGCGCTGCAGCGCATTTGGCGATGCTGCGTGCGCAACTAAATTCGTTTTATTTATTTTTTTCGTAACTTACCTGCAATCGGCCGGATGCCGCATTTTGCAACCCCCCACCCTGCCCCTCCACTGCCCCACGTCACCGCCCCGGTAACACGCCCTATACGGGCCGTCGCTGAAGAACAGTCAGCATTCTTTTGTCCTGGGAGCCCACTGGGGGTGTCTGTGGAGAAACTAAGTGGCTATCCAAGTTAAAGCTGTAGAGGCAGGTGGTGCCCCACGAACAATACACTCACATACTAGTCCCCTAAATAGACGTGGACCAAGGCAAAGGGACACCTTAAGAACGAAGGGGTCTGGTTTACGTACTGATACATCAGCCCACAGATAGGAGGACATAGTGATATACCACTGTAGAGAGGATACATCGGATCCCATAACAGGGACTCTGTGAACCCTGCAGAGCAACAACTGCCACTTAGTACCCCTGGGACCCAAAGCTCGTGGATACGTCCAAAAGGGCAACTCAGGTGCAAGCTAACAAAATGGATAAGTATGCAGTCCCCAGACAGGCAATGGGTACCACAGACAACAGACGGAGGAGCCTGCAGAACATTCTCAAAGCACCATAATTGCAGGAATTACTGATCTAAAAGGAACACTGGAACCTAAAATAGATGTAGATGGATCTTCTAATTAGCATGATTGATGCCAAGTTTGATTTATTAATCAAACCTTTGATGAATAAATTAGATTTGGCAATCACTGAGGTGGCTAGACTGGGTGGTCTGTTAGAATCCCATCTTAAAGCAAGTACTGGAACTCAAGCGATCGCTGAAACTCCAGTAAACTGCCATGCTCATAGACAGGCCTCTGTGTTAGTTAACCCAGCGGCTAATCCCCCTAAGACCTCACAAGGCATACAAGTTAATGATAGTAGAAATGCCACCGACCCTCTTCCGATCCCGGACCAACAAGGATTGTCATATACCCCTGGTCCTGGTGTAAAAAACATAGGTACCTCTAGGCCTTACTTGCCCCCTGCTTGCGCCCCATTCGTGGCGGTTCTTACCAATGTCCCACAAGCTAAAGAAACTGGCCGCAACTATAGTGAAACGCATGTTTCTTTGAAAAATAAAACTGTGGACTGGCTGCACCGGGAATGCGGCTTCCCAGTAGCCTTGGCAAAGGATATTATTAGTACTAGAAGAGTGGATTGGATTGGAAGCACGCGTAAGACTTGTGGGGGTGACTGTATTATAGTCAATTTCCGTAACCCCCACCTTGCTTCCACAGCTCTGTTAAGAGCACAATCCTCTCCTTCATCGGACCAAGGGATATCCCTTAGGCCTCTTGGGTATTTTTATAGGCATCATAATACCCGTTCAAATATTGTACATATTGGGGCGAGGGAAAGAGATAAGTATGCTCCCCTTGGTCCTATTTTCACTACGGCAAATCGATTTGAAGCATTGAGTGGACTAGATGGGAATGACTGACTGGGGCCAGATTTGTCTGAGTTTACTATTGTGGCTAATAACACGGGAGGTAAAGGAGGGATTGATGCAGTGAGGGTACCAGACTCAGTGGATGTTAGTGGGACTGATATTACTGGTGGGAAGTTCGGTCACTGTGAAGGAGAGAACTGTGACCCTTTGTTCAGTGACCAGCCCTGCAGTCCCACTCATTCTGATCCTATCAGCCCCCCTTCCCGCCTTAGATCCCGGAGGCAGAGTGTCTGTTCAATTGTTAGTTGGAACATTGCTGGACATTCCTCTAAGATCACTTGTCCAGGATGGGTTGAATTGATTAATACTTTTAACATTTTATGTTTTCAAGAAACCTGGTGTGTTGACCCAATCAATTACAATGGCTTTGTTTCTTATAACCTACCAGCTGAGGCCTCATCGTCGGGTAGAGCTAAGGGTGGGTTATTGGTTATGATTGCTGTAGATATACCTGTCAAAGTCAAAAAACATGTGTTGGTTGGCACACATTCCCAGATTTTATGGCTTCAACAGGGGCAGGACAGGAGTATGCTTTTAATTAATTTTTATAACAATGTCTTCGACAACGCAAGGTACCAGGTTGTACTTGCATTAGAATCCGCTATGGTAGATATAGTAACTAAATTTGATACTGTTTTTGATATCATCTGGGTGGGAGATTTCAATACAATGGTGTGTCCTCTTGCCACCCAAAGGGTATGCGGCCTTGTTGATTGTTGGGGGGATGGTGTTCTCCATTTCCCTCACAATTCATATGGTAATTCTTTGAATAAAATCTTAACAACATATGACATGGAAATATTGGCTAATCAGACTAATACCTCAGGCGAAGTTGTCCCCACTTATACGGGAAGGAACGCCAATACAGTGATTGATTTTATTTGTTTATCATCTGGTATTGCCTCAAGGTGCTCTACCCCCGTGGTTGTAGACAACATGATTAGCGACCACAATTGTATCACTGCCGATTTAACTTTATGGGAGGAAAGATCTGTATCTGTCCCATGTATTATTACCAATATTGAGCCCCACCGCCCTAATGGTGTCCGTATCAGATGGAAAGGCAATAAAGCGGACATTCAGTCCAATGCCATTGTGTCAAAGTGCCTTAAAGAAATAGTTACTATATTAGAACGTGAGGAGGGAAATGCTGAAATTTTGTATACTTTTACCAATCTTAATTTAATTATAAATAGCAACTTCACTGTATCGCATAAGGGTACAAAACACCAGCCTAAGGGATGGTTCGACCATGCCTGCACAATCGCACTTAAAAGACTCAAAATAGCATTGTCAGATAAGAAGAGAGATTTTGGGATTATCAGGGAATTACGAGGGATTTACCAGATGGCTATCAAGTCTAGGAAAACTGAACTGAGACAAGAGGCTTGGGAAAAATTGGATCAAGCAGCCGCTACAGCGGATTCTTCTCTATTTTGGGCAATAGTAAATAGCCCTTTTTTGAAGGATGAAAAGATCCCAGAATTAACAGCCAATGTTAGTTCAGAGAGCTGGGTTACCCATTTCTCCCAGATTTTTGACTCGACCAGAACGGGAGAATCTCATGACGACAGATGGCCTGTTATATCCTTGGACATTACTATTGCCGAAGTGTGGGATAGTATTAAATCCAGCAATGGTGGGAAGGCCCAGGGACCTGATGGGGTTCCTATTGACGTTTACAAAACAGTACCTGAATTATGGGGCCCACTCCTTACAAAAGTTTTTAATACTGCTGTACGTTCTGGGGTCCCACACACTTGGGAAGAATCCATTATCGTACCGATTTTCAAGAAAGGAGACAGGGGGGATGCAAAGAACTACCGCCCCATATCCCTCCTGGACTCATCGGTGAAAGTTATGAGCCGGGTACTCATGGTCAGGTTAGAAGAATGGGCCGAGTCCAATAATATCCTTGCTGACTGTCAATACGGCTTCAGGCGGGGCAGAGGAACACTAGAACAATGCCTCAACCTTGATTTAATCATAGGCAAATATACCAAGGCAAAAAAAGGATCTCTCTATCTCTGCTTCGCAGACTTGAGTAGTGCCTTTGATATGGTGGATCACAGTATCCTATGGACCACGCTATTGGAAATGGGGGCTCCAGAGGCAATTGTCTACTTTTTAGCGAGACTTTATGCCAAATTAAAATCCAGTGTCCGCTATGGCCAGGCCGGGGAGTGTACCCCCAAGTTTACGGTTAGACGGGGAATTAGGCAAGGGTGTGTGCTTGCCCCTTTGCTTTTTATCCTTTTTATTAACAAAGTGGACGCAGCCCTAAAGGAAATTGCGGCTGACGCACCTAAAATAAAAGATTTCAACGTCCCCGTACTCCTTTACGCGGACGACGCTGTAATTTTGTCGAGGACCCCTATCGGCCTACAGCGTCTGATGGACAGGTTCTTGCTGTTCATCAACGAAAGAAAGCTGTTGATCAACAAGACTAAGACCTTCATTATGGAGTGTGGGGCGGTCTGCAAAAAACCTCATGCTTACTTTTTAGAAGGTCATAAGGTGTCAACAGTGGAATCTTTTAATTATCTCGGCATCACCTTTTCCAAATTAGGCAGCTGGACTAGTGAGATTAATAATGTCCAGGCTAGGATGGCGAAAAACTCGCATGGGGTATTCAAATTCGCTACAAACATTGGAGATAAACGGATCAAAGACATGTTGACTATCTTTCAAATGAGATGTTTATCTGTGGCCCTTTATGGAGCCGGAGTGTGGGGGCATACCAAGACAGGGAACCTGCAAGTAGAGGAAAACCTCTTTCTAAAAAGGTTGTTGTGTCTGCCTAAATCTGCCACAAACGATTTGGCTCATAGAGAACTAGGTATCTCCCACCTCTCAGATTTACTGGCACTAAGGCCCTTAATGTTGTGGCGTTCCGTATGGTTGAAAGAAGAGACCCCCCTTAGCAGAGCAATTATTGGAGATTGTCTCTCCATTGATGGCCATATGAAAATTCCTTGGATTAAGTATGTCCTTAATTGTTACTTCGAGATTTATGGAATTAGTCTTAAAGACGACTGTAACGCCTCCTCCAGTCTGTCTAAAAAAGTGATGAAATCTGTTTTTATGAACTTTATGCTAGAGCAAAGGGAAAGAACCACTAGTAATTTAAGTACATGTGTGTTTTATAGTAGATTCTGCGAAGATGAGGGTTTTCAGTCATATCTGAGTTTAGTCACTCGACCATCCCATAGGTACGTTATCACCAGATTAAGGTTTGGGATAGTTCACCATCTGGTGGCTTACCCGTGTATTAAAAAACACCCGGTAGGCCCATGCCCATGTGATAACGTATCAGCTCAAAGCACCATGCACTTTCTATTGTCATGTAACCTTTATGATAATTACCGTCGAGCCTATCTCAAACCCATTTTCTTAAAATATGGAGTAAGGAACAGAAAAGATGCTATGAAGTTGCTTTTTAAACCATATCCCGATGTATGCTTTTTTACTGCAACCTTCCTCCTATTAGCTATCAAAGTAAGGCCTGGTATGCTTTTTTAATTATTTATATTCTTAAACTATGTAACCTGTCTACATTTAACCATGTATTGTCTGATATTTTTGATGTGTATTTGTCTTGCTTTTATGGACTTGTGTTTTAAGCTCCGAATAAAGCCTTATGAAATGAAATGAGATGTAGTGACTCTTGACGTAAATCTGTTACGAGCAGACTTTCAGAAAATATCAAACAAGGTTGCCAAGACAGAGAATGAGGTGGCACAATTGCAGGTAACCATGAAGCAACTAGAAGCGCAAGGACAGACTCTCATGAAACATCAAGAATCCATGGCAGCAAGGCTAGAGGACCAAGAAGGAAGAGCACGCAGGAAAAACATAAGAGTGGTAGGGGTCTTGGAGGGGCCAGAAGGGCCGAGTGTGGACTTATTCGTAGTTGACTTAATACTTAAACATCTTAAAATGAAGCAGCTCTCAAACTACTTCACGATAGAACAAGCACACAGAGCACCGCTCCCCAGGCCAAAACAGGGAGCACAAACGATGATAGCTCGGATCCTAAACTACCAAGAAAGCGAAGCACTACCACAAGCGCACAAGCGGCACTAATCCATGGGGACCTTCAGTATAAAAACACAGTCCTCAGGTTCTTCCCAGACTTCACGCTGCAGGTACAAAGGCAGAGACTAACTTATGAAGTGGTCAAGAGAGAGCTGTGTAACAAAGAGATCAAATACATGATGTTATATTTGGCACAGTTGAGAGTCATGGCGGAAGGTAAAACCTGCCACTTCATTACACCGGATGAGGTCTGGGAGTGGCTGGAATGCTGGCATACAGTGGGTCGCAATACCCCAAGAGACAGAAGACAGGGAACACCGAAGGATCAACAGGAAGAAACGGTGGAAGAAAGGGTGCATAACACAGAATGAGAAGCGGACGAATGGTGAGACTGGAAGGCTATGAAACTGTATATAATGGATCGCAATGCTAATGAATCATGAGATCGCTGGCTCCACACAGACAAAGGGGTCGAAACTCTTACTGTGGTCAGCAGGAATAGTACGATGATCAAGACTCAGGGAGAAGAGACTCAAGGATAGCGTTAGCAAAATTCCAAAGAAGTGTGTATGAAAGAGGCCTGGCAATTCCAGATAAAAAAAAATATTGTTGGGCTTTGCAGATGGAAACAGTCAATGGCTGGTATATGCAGATAGAAATGAACCAGCATACAGAGTGGACCACCAAGTGATGGGACAGAGCGGTTACCCGAGAGCACTATACCGGAACAACATCCGACCACGAATGCCCACACATACACAAGTGGTGATACAAGCATGGCGAGAGGCCAATAAATTCCTAGGATGGCAAAATTAGTTAACAGAACGTACTCCTTTATGGAACAGCGATATGTTACAAGAGGTAGGCGAGTTACAGGGGTTTGGTAAATGGAGACTGTTGGACATAGCTCACCTAGGGGATGTATTGAGGGATCTGGGAATAATCCCATTTGAAACCTACAGAGAGAATACCAGTTAGCAGACTCAGAAAGATTTAGATATATGCAACTAGGGCACCCACTCCATAGGTATATTTAAGAAGGGGACCAACTACCAGAATATTCCCCTTTGGAGGATCGGCTTTTAATGGACCTGATCTACGACAAGGCCACCTCCATAATATACGGAAAAATAATTAATAACTCGCCTGATCTGTTGAGAGCCCTATGGAAAGCTTGGGAAGGGGATATAGGGTTGCTAGAAGAGGATGACTGGACGGAAGCAATACAAAGCCCCAGAGAGGTAGCGATTAGAGCGAGATTTCAGCAGGTCCATCTTAGAATCTTGCACAGATCCTATTATTCTAGAACACTGATGCACAACATAGGATGTAGCCCTTCTGAACAGTGTGCAAGGGGGTGCAACAACAGGGGCACCTTCTTCCACATACTTTGGGGATACCCGGTCATACAGAGATATTGGGCAGGGGTGACACGAACCATGTCGGAAGTAATAGGCCAAGATATACCGCTAGAGCCCAGATGGCATATCTTAGGCGTAACGGGTGAGCAGACAAGGCAAAAATATCAAAAGATGGGGCTAATGATGGCGTCAATGGTAGACAAAAGGAATATTGCCAGGGCTTGGGGAGCAAATGTCACACAATGGACGTTTGACCCGGACTGTTGCAGTGCAGCGAAGAAGGTAGTTTACGAGAGTAGCGGCTGCCACTGGAAATGGGAGAAAATATGGAGCCAATGGGGGAAATATACGGGAATTTAAAGTGGGGGATTGGCCTAGGATAAGGGCCACAAAGAGTACGATATCAGAAAAAAATATGGTGATAAATGTAGGATATGACCCAAACTTTAGGATATAAGGGCGGAATGTATAAAGGATATGAACATTATTCTGAGTTTTAATAATGCACTTGTACATGTGATATTCTGTACCTCAACTGACAAATGTTTAATCAAAGATTTATTTTTTTAAATAAGGGTTATTCCTTTACCTCCTTTTCTATTATAACAAAGATCTTTTGTCCCAAGGTGGACACCGCAGGGTTGCATCCAGATATCTGAATAGGTGAAGCTACTCTTGTTGCTGAGCTATTGGCCCCAGAGTTATGGCTGAGATTTAATTCCTCTGACTCTCCATCCTGACTGCGTTCTAAGGTTGTCACACTGTCTTCGTGACCTTCTGTATTGACCAGCATTATTTCGATCCTTGCGCGAAGAGGCAGTATGATTTGCCTGTGCAGTTGCCTGTCCCACTCGTTTTTTTACTCTTTGTGTCAAAACAGTTGTGTCCAGATAGGCAACAGTGCCTGAGACTTTCCAATGGCTTCGCATATTTCCATTTCTCTGATCTTGAATCTTGATCTGTTTTCTTTTGCTCTTTTTATGACTTTAGCTGGCTCTCAGTACCACACTATCTTCTCTGCAATTATCGCAATAATGTGAACAGGGACTATAATGTGGCGACCCTCTACCAGGTAGCGCCCGCCTACCCTTCAATAGTTGACTTCAGAGTGGTGCACTTACCCCCTGATGAAAAACCTGGTGGCCACTGCCATAGGCAGATACTGTCTCCCAGTCCAGTCCACCGTCAGTCACAAGAGGGCAACCAGCGTCCAGACAATTGCATCCAAGGTAGCCCTGATTTGGGCCCGTGTTGCCTTCTCCGTTATCTACTGATTGAAAACTAGCAACCTGTCCTCTTTCCCGCCATTGCGGGGCTGTTAATTAGATATAAGTTGAACCATGTAGGACAAAATAATTGCTCTGAGAGCACCACAGAAGGCTTCTTAGTGTTAAAAACTGCATACAACACAAAACAGCACTAAGGACCTTTATGAAAATGAAACTTTCTCTTGCTAACGAGAAGGAATTCAATAAAACACGAGAATGAAGTGCCTTTCTAAATGCCAGAAAGCACTTTTATGTTACTTAGCTTAGCCAAGAGGTCATTCTAAACTAAAGAGCAAGGTGGCTGAGTGCCCTATCCCCATATTAAGACTGCTTGGTTCCCATTATGTGTAGGGGGCTAAGGCTCCAAAACATCTAAAATAGACCAAATACTCTTCCAGTCCACGGGGGCCGAGACCACAGCAGATCTTGTAAATGGTGCATTTAAAAAGAATCCTCTGACATGCTACGGGTCAGTGTGGCCTTTAAAAAAACACACAAAAAACATTTTTCAAAAATTTCAGTGAGATACTGCCCAGTAACCACCTACTGTCTCAGAGCTAAAAAGAAAAGTGTCCTGAGGTCGCCTTTTTCCCATGATATGGAATTATTGTGGACCTTTGAAATAGGCTCAATACAGGTGGCGAGAACTATGAAATAACCTTCACTGGAGTTCAACTTAGCCGGTACCTAGAACAGTTCTGCACCCTGGACTTCACGTTTACACGTTACACACATACACTCGCGTACAGTTGAGCATGGCCTTACCCCCCTCTTCAGTGTAGCATTACATTTCCGAACACCCTGTGACTGCAACACAACCCTTTTCCTGCATTTAACACAGCACTAGATCCTCCCTTCAAAACAATCCAATTTACTTCCTGCTACACAACACTACTTCCCATCTATAGCACAAGCCTTCCCTTCAGTTTAGCACAAGCTTGCCCTGCAGTTTAGGACAAGCCCCCCTCCGCAGTTTAACACAAGCCCCCGCTGCAGTTTAGCACAAGTTCCCCCCTGCAGTTTAGTACAAGCCCCCCTTCAGTTTAGCACAATCCCCCCTGAAGCTTAGATCAAACCCCCCTGCAGTTTAGCACAAGCCTCCCCTGCAGTTTAGCACAAGCCCCCCCTGCAATTTGGCCCAAGCGCCCCTGCGGTTTAGCACAAGTCTCCCCTGCAGTTTAGCTCAAGTCTCCCCTGAAGTTTAGCCCAAGCCCCCCATGCAGTTTAGCACAAGCCTCCCCTGCCGTTTAGCACAAGCCTTCCCTGCAGTTTAGCACAAGCCTCCCCTGCAGTTTAGCACAAGCCCCCCTGCGGTTTAGCCCTAGCCCCCATGCAGTTTAGCACAAGCCTCCCCTGCAGTTTAGCCCAAGCCCCCCATGCAGTTTAGCACAAGCCTCCCCTGCAGTTTAGCCCAAGCCCCCATGCAGTTTAGCACAAGCCTCCCATGCAGTTTAGCCCAAGCTCCCCCCGCAGTTTAGCACACGCCTCCCCTGCAGTTTAACTCGCCATTTCCAGGTCAGCCACTCTATCATTGCCCCATCATGCATCTCAGCACATTGTGGATTTTAAGACTATTTAACTACATCTAGATTTGTTTAAGTCCCTGCATAATGCGCAGTTTTGTAACTTTAAGGCTGGAAGGCACTGAATCAGACCTATTCTGTTACTACTAACCATGGTCTCTTAGTTTTTAGGTTTCAGCTGCATAGCGCTTGCCCTGTGCTTGAGAAATCTATTGTTTTTCATATAAACTTAAAAGGGACTAACATCCTGCCTCCTCTCTTTCCTGGCCTCTTATTGGTTGTTCCTGTGTGTGCCACTTACCTTTCCTCCATTTCTATTGGCTATAGCATATTTTCTTGCATTTACCAAGGCCTGTTCCTTGTCTGCCTCTGTTATGAGTTACTGGTAACATTTGCTTTGGTGGAACTATATTTTCATAAAGTTTTGCCTTTTTCTATTGCAGCATATTTATATAACAATTTATCACCCGGATAGATTGAGTGATTTGCACAGAATCACAGGTGCTAGATTTGGGGGTCTCTAGTTGGCACAGGTAGGTACTTGTGACAAATAGGGACCCTTGCCACTAGTCAGGGTAAGGGGGTACACTCCTAAAATAACCCCTGCTCACCCCCTCGGTAGCTTGGCACGAGCAGACAGGCTTATCTCAGAGGCAGTGTGTAAAGCATTTGTGAACACATACAGTAATCAAGTGACAACACTACAGATGGACACCACACAAGTTTTATATCAAAAATAAGTATTCTTTATATAAATTTAACACGAGACCTTAAACAACAAAAATCCACAATACTGTTACTTTAAAATGGTAGAATTGGCTTAGTTCTCTTTAGATCTTAAATGCGACACTTTGAGTCAATGTACCTTAAGATGCGACACGCAGGGCAACGAAAGTGTTGCAACGATGGTGATGCGTGGATTCCATACTGCGCTTCCGGGGCGATGCGGCGAGCAACGCCTTGATGCGAGGAAATTTTGGTGCAAAGAAATAAAGATGTCATCTTCCTCTTGATGCAGCCCGCCTCTCTGATGTTGCGAGAAGTCTCGACTTGATGCGTCAGCTGCAGCGGCGACACCCTTGTTCCGTGATGCGACGACAGCGGCTTTGGCGGCGACCCTCTTCTCCGACGATGCCTCCGCTCGATGCGACAGCTGCAGCGGTGACACCCTTGTTCAGTGATGTGACGACAGCGGCTCCGACGGCGGCACGCTTCTCCGTGGATGCGAGGCGCTTCTGTGGTGCAATGCAACAGCTACAGCGGTGACACCCTTGTTCCGGGATGCAGCGGCTGCGACGGCGACACGCTCTTCTTCATTGCGAGACGCTTCTCATGATGCAGTGCAATGCGACAGCTACAGCAGCGATATCCCGTATGAAACAGCAGTGGCTGCGACGGCGACACGCTTCTTTGGTGTTGCGTGAGCTTCTCGTGATGCGGTGCAATGCGACAGCTACAGCGGCGACACATCTTGTTCAGTGATGCGACGGCAGCGGCTGCGACGGCGACACACTTCTTCATCTTGAGTCGTGCTTCCAGCTCCTTGCGACATGCAGTCCCTCAGAAGGCACAAATACAGCTACAGGAACTTCCAAAGAACTCTTGGGGAGATGGGGGTTGAAGTGTGTTGTCCCTGAGACTTCAGCAGGAGGCAAGATCTTTTCCAAGCCCTTGGAGATCCTTCACAAGTTGAATGAAAATGCACACAAAGTCCTTTCTCCTTTCTTTGGCAGTCAGGCAATCACTGCAGGCCAATCCACCAAGCAGCACTTCAGCTTAGGGATAGTCTCTCCTCAGTTTCTTCTGGTTCCACTCCTCAGCAAAGGTTTCTTCTTGTTCCCAAAGTGATCTAAAGTCCTTGGGTTTGGGTCCCAATATTTATACCAAGTTTCTCGTTGTTCTCTGAAGGCAGAGAGGCCTTTGCCTAGTCCAAACGAGTTCTGGTCAGTGCTGGAGCACTTTGTTTACATGACTCCTTCTTTCCTTTCAGAGAGCAGGGCAGAGACATCAGACGCACCACAGGAGGTGGAGCCAGCATTGTGGAGGGAAGGCACAGCCCTATTCAGGTCCCAGGTGCAACTCCTCCCTCCCATCTAGATGCAGATCTCTCTATTCACCACTGGGCTGACTCACCCTGTCTCCTGGAATCGCCCAGCCCTGTCACTCAAACTCCAGACAAGGAATACACAGCCTAGCAGAGGCAGGTTTGAATGGTTAGACAAGAAAATACCTACTTTCTAAAAGTGGTATTTTCAAACAGAATGTTAAAACCAACTTCACTGAAAGATGTATTTTATCATTCTGAGTTCAGGCATACTAAATTTGGATTTCTACCATGTTCCCTGAGTCAGTTAGGATTATAAGATGTAATAATCAAACTGCCCATTCTGGCCTATGGAGAACAGGTAGCCTTGCAATAGTGAACAACGAAAATGGCTGGAATTCACTATTAGAACATGCCACACACACCATGGCATGTCCTACCTTATACTTACAATGCACCCTGCCCTGGGGCCTACCATAGGGATGTCTGATATGAAAAAAAGGGAAGGTTTAGGGACTGGCAAGTGGGTGCACTTGCCCAGTCAGCATGACAGAACCAGACTGCACGCAGGCTCTGCAATGGCAGGCCTTAGACACACTTTTACACGCTGCTTCTGTGGGTGGCACAACCAGTGCTGCAAGCCCACCAGCAGTATTTGGATTACCAGCCCTGGGCACTCCTGGTGCACTGTACTAGGGTCTGACAGGTAAACCAAACCAACCAATCTTGGAATCACTAATTCATACATAAATTTACAATAGGGAGCACTTGCACTGTGGCACTGGACAGCAGTGGCGCAGTGCGCAAAGCATTTAACACCAGAAAAAACACACATGAGGCAACAGCAAAAATGGAAGGGAGACACACGTCAAGGTGCCAGGTCTAACACGTGTCCCCTCCAGCTGAAATGTGGGTAGAACCAGCCTACCTCCTGGGAGTTCTCATCACTAAGGCGGAAAAATCTGGACAGACCACCAGCGTTGGCATGTTCTGTACCCGGGCAGTGTTCCACCGTGAAATCCATCCTCTGTAGGGAAATGGACCACCTCAACAGCTTTGGATTCTCACCCCTCATCTGCATCAACCATCTGAGGGGCCTGTGGTCTGTCTGAACCCGGAAGTTAGTCCCAAACAGGTATGGTCTCAGCTTCTTCAGTGCCCAGACCACAGCAAATGCCTCATGCTCAATAGCACTCCACCTCTGTTTCCGTGGAAGTAACCTCCTACTGATGAAGGCTACGGGTTGATCTAGGCCCTCCTCATTCATCTGTGCCAGAACAGCCCCCACACCATGCTCTGAAGCGTCTGTTTGTACTATGAACTCTCTGGAGAAGTTGGGTGCCAAGAGCACGGGCGCCGTGCACATAGCAGTTTTTAGGGCCTCAAAAGCTTTCTGACAGGTGTCAGTTCAAATCACTCTCTTAGGCTGCTTCCTGGAAGTCAGCGCGGTCAAGGGTGCAACAATGTTGCCATACCCCTTGACAAACCTCCTGTAGTAACCCGTGAGTCCTAAAAAGGCTCTCACCTCTGTCTGGGTTTTGGGCGGCTCCCAAGCCAGGATGGTTTAAATCTTGGGCTGTAGGGGCGCCACCTGGCCGCTCCCAACCTGGTGTCCCAAGTACACCACGGAACCCTGCCCGATCTGGCACTTACTCGCCTTGATCGTGAGGCCTGCCCTCCGCAGCGCCATCAACACTTCCCAGAGGTGGAGCAGATGTTCTTCCCAACTGGCACCGAACACTGCGATGTCATCCAGGTAGGCGGCACTGAACTCATCCAGTCCAGCCAACACCTGGTTGACCAACCTCTGAAAGGTGGTAGGGGCATTCTTCATCCCAAAGGGCATCACCCGGAACTGGTAGTGCCCATCTGGTGTGGAGAATGCTGACTTCTCTCTTGCCCCATCAGTCAAGGCGATCTGCCAGTACCCAGATGTTAGGTCAAACGTGCTGAGGTACCGTGCAGCCCCTAGCCAATCTATGAGCTAATCAGCTCTGGGGATGGGGTGCGCGTCAGTCCTGGTGACTGAATTGAGCCCCGCGGTAGTCCACACAGAACCGGCGTTCTGGTGTGGCACCCGGTGCGGCAGACTTTGAGACCAAGACCACTGGGCTGGCCCAAGGACTGTTAGAGGATTCAATCACCCCTAACGCAAGCATCTTGGAGACCTCCTCCTTGATGCAAGCTCTCACCCTTTCAGTCACCCTGTAGGTTTTGTGCCTCACAGGTGTACTATCCCCTGTGTCCACATAATGGACACACCAATCAGTGACACCGGGAATCAGGCAGCACAGATCAGAAAACTGTCCCAGCAACTGGCGGCAGTCATTCTGTTGCTCAGGGGCCAGGGTGGAAGAGAGGTTGATACCATCCACTGACCCATCTTGCTCTGTCGCCGACAGGAGGTCTGGAAGATGCTCGGTCTCCTCCTCCATTCCACCATCTGTCGCTAAGAGCATGCCCACTTGGAACCTCTCCAAGTGGGGCTTCAGGCGGTTGACATGCAGGACCCTCAAGTGGTTCCTGGGAGACCGCAAGTCCACCAATTAGGTAACCTGACTTTTGTGCTCCACAACCTCAAATGGTCCGGTCCACTTATCCTGGAGCGCGCAGGGCTCCACTGGGGCCATGACCCATACTTTTTGACCAGGCTGAAGCTCTACCAGTGTGGCATTCTGGTCGTACCACCACTTCATCTCCTCCTGGCTGGCTTCCAGATTCACCTCAGCGAGTTGCCTGAAACGCCTAGTTTGGTTCCTAAAGGCCAGCATGTAGCTATATACATCCTGGGGAGGTTTCCTGGGAGATTGCTCCCAGCCTTCTTTGACCAAACTTAGAGGTCTTCTCACTGGGTGTCCATAGAGAAGCTCAAAGGGGCTGAACCCTAGAGATATCTGTGGCACCTCACGGTAAGCAAAGAGTAGGCATGGTAAGAGGACATCCCACTTACGCCTCATGGGTTCCTCAAGACCCATAATGATGCCCTTCAGGGTTCGGTTGAAACTTTCAAGAAGGTTTCTGTTGGGGAGGCTGGGAACCTTTCCCTTGGTTCCCTTGGGGATTACCTTGGGGCCTTCTCTGGAACTCCCTCTGTTTACCCTTGTCCCCCACTCTTCTGCTGGGGACCCTGCCCACACTTGGCTGAATCTCCCACGTGACCCTTGTGGACCCTGGTACTAACCCAGGGGTCCGCCTCTTCAGCAAGCTTCCTAGGATTAGTCAGCCTACTATCAATCAGGTGCTGGCGTAGCTCTGGAAAACAATTACTGCACAAGTGCTCCTATGCAATCAAATCAAGGAGCCCCTGAAAATCAGCAACTTTGCTATCCAACCATCCAATGCTCTGCAGAAAAAAGTGACATATTCCACCCAGGTGCTGTTCTCTATCTTCTTGCAACCCCATAACCTCTGTCTGTACAATTCAGGAGTTAAACCATACCTGGACATTTCATGTGGGGATATGAATTATAGACTTCAGAAGGCAAGTCTAACAGTGTGTCCCACCCCTCACTAAGGAACCGTCCCCACAACCCCGCTCCCCAATCTGTCTCAGGGACCCGCTGGGAAGACATGGCTACCTCATAGGCCTTGAACCACTGCCCAATATCATCATTCTTAAAAAAGTCTTTCACCACATCTTTGGGAATATACACTCTAGATTCAACAGGCAATGACGGTGTGCTGCCACCAGAGGGAGCAATCTCTAAGCTCCTGGCTTTCAATTCCAACTCCCTCAAACTTTTCTCATGATTCAACTGCATTTTCTTTTCCTCTATGGCCAATTTCATATTTTCTAACTCCAGTTGTCCACCCAACTTGAGCTTGGCCAGCTCCATCTCATGCCTCCTGCATCTTTCTCTGTCCTCCAGCTCCTCTGGAGACAGACTCTTGGCAGAAACACTGCTACCTGCGGGGGAAGGTGCTCCCCTTCGTCCTGGACCCACTGGCCCATCCAGCTGCCTATCTGCATTCTCATCCCCTTCCTCATTCTCAGGGGTATTCCTAGCTTCGACCCAGGCCCTTAGCACCCTGTAGAACTCTTCCTTCCTGGAGAGCCCAATAATGGAAACGTTGAATTTCTTGCAGAAGTACTTCAGCTGCTTTACTTTGTAGCATTCCAGTTTCTCCTCTTCCCATTCCAATTCAACAGATGCTATGGACGCTGTTTCCTCCATGATGGTTAAGCTTTGCAAAAATCGAAAATCCCAAAAAGAAATCTACCATAAGTATTTGGTTGTGTTTTGTTCTGCACTCACTAGTAGTGTTCACCAATCACTGTACATGAGTCACAAATGCAAGTACAGAATCCTCACCGCTGACCACCAATGTTAGATTTGGAGGTCTCTAGTTGGCACAGGTAGGTACTTATGACAAATAGGGACCCTTGCCACTAGTCAGGGTAAGGGGGTACACTCCTAAAACAACCCCTGCTCACCCCCTCGGTAGCTTGGCATGAGCAGACAGGCTTATCTCAGAGGCAGTTTGTAAAGCATTTGTGAACACATACATAACAACACTACACATGGACACCACACAAGTTTTATATAAAAAAAGTATTCTTTATATATATTTAACACAAGACCATAAACGACAATGTGAGTCAATGTACCTTAAGATGCGACACGCAGGGCAACGAAAGTGTTGCAACGATGGTGATGCGTGGATTCCTTACTGCGCTTCCGGAGCGATGCGGCGAGCAACGCCGTGATGCGTGGAAATTTTGGCGCAAAGAAATAAAGATGTCGTCTTCCTCTTGATGCGGCACGCTTCTCCGATGTTGCGAGAAGTCTCGACTCGATGCGTCAGCTGCAGCGGCGGCACCCTTGTTCCGTGATGCGACGACAGCGGCGACCCTCTTCTCCGACGATGCGAGATGCTTCTGCTCGATGCGACAGCTGCAGCGGCGACACCCTAGTTCGGTGATGCGAAGACAGTGGCTCCGACGGCGGCACGCTTCTCCGTGGATGCGAGGTGCTTCTGCGGTGCAATGCGACAGCTATAGCGGCGACACCCTTGTTCCGGGATGCAACGGCAGCGGCTGCGCGGGCAACACGCTTCTTCTTCGTTGCGAGACACTTCTCGTGATGCAGTGCAATGCGACAGCTACAGCGGCGACACTCTTGTTCAGTGATGCGAGGCAGCGGCTGCGACAGCGACACGCTTCTTCTTCTTGAGTCGCGCTTCCAGGTCTTTGCGACACGCAGTCCCTCAGAAGGCCCAAATACAGCTACAGGCACTTCCAAAGAACTCTTGGGCAGCTAGGGGTTGAAGTGTGTCGTCCCTGAGACTTCAGAAGGAGGCAAGCTCTTTTCCAAGCCCTTGGAGATCCTGCACAAGTTGAATGAAAATGCACACAAAGTCCTTTCTCCTTTCTTTGGCAGTCAGGCAACCACTGCAGGCCAATCCCCCAAGCAGCACTTCAGCTTAGGGATAGTCTCTCCTCAGTTTCTTCTGGTTCCACTCCTCAGCAAAGGTTTCTTCTTGTTCCCAAAGTGATCTAAAGTCCTTGGGTTTGGGTCTCAATATTTATACCACGTTTCTCTTTGTTCACTGAAGGCAGAGAAGCCTTTGCCTAGTCCAAACCAGTTCTGGTTAGTTCTGGAGCACTTTGTTTACATGACTCCTTATTTCCTTTCAGGGAGCAGGGCAGAGACATCAGACGCACCACAGGAGGTGGAGCGAGCATTGTGGAGGGAAGGCACAGCCCTATTCAGGTCCCAGGTGCAACTCCTCCCTCCCATCTAGATGCAGATCTCTCTATTCACCACTGGGCTGACTCACCCTGTCTCCTGGAATCCCCCAGCCCTGTCACTCACACTACAGGCAAGGAATACACAGACTAGCATAGGCAGGTTTGAATGGTTAGACAAGAAAATACCTACTTTCTAAAAGTGGTATTTTCAAACACAGAATGTTAAAACCAACTTCACTAAAAGATGTATTTTATCATTCTGAGTTCAGGCATACTAAATTTGGATTTCTACCATGTTTCCTGAGTCAGTTAGGATTATAAGATGTAATAATCAAACTGCCCATTCTGGCCTATGGAGAACAGTGAAAAAAAAGTGAAAAACGAAAATGGCTGGAATTCACTATTAGAACATGCCACACACACCAGGGCATGTCCTACCGTATACTTACAATGCACCCTGCCCTGGGGCCTACCATAGGGGTGTCTGATATGAAGAAAAGGGAAGGTTCAGGGACTGGCAAGTGGGTGCACTTGCCAAGTCAGCATGACAGTACCAGACTGCATGCAGGCTCTGCAATGGCAGGCCTTAGACACACTTTTACAGGCTGCTTCTGTGGGTGGCACAACCAGTGCTGCAAGCCCACCAGCAGTGTTTGGATTACCAGCCCTGGGCACTCCTGGTGCACTGTACTAGGGTCTGACAGGTAAACCAAACCAACCAATCATGGAATCACTAATTCATACACACATTTTCAATAGGGAGCACTTGCACTGTGGCACTGGACAGCAGTGGCACAGTGCCCAAAGCATTTAACACCAGAAAAATCACACATGAGGCAACAGCAAAAATGGAAGGGAGACCCACGCCAAGGTGCCAGGTCTAATACAGGATGTTGCGCGGTGCTGCCGAGACTCGGACGGGATCCCCAGCCATCTATTCAGCATCTCTGGTCACTGCGCCACATCCTCTACACTCCCGTGTTATCTGTCAGGGAGCTCTCTCCTTCTCCCGGACCATGATTGATGAAAACAGCTTTTTATTCATTACATAGGCGAAACCGATGCATTACCAATGCTTGTTGTATTTGTCTATACAGTGTGCTATGATTGAGAATTAAACTCTACTTCACCTTGATGTTGCCAAAGTAGTCTGGTTCCTGGCTCAGCTTTCAGCCCTTGACACACCTGAAGTGGTGGAATTCTCTTGTTTCATGTTTGGGGGACTTCAAAGTGCAAGCTTGGGACAGTGGCAGTCTCTTCGAAACTTAGAGCACAAGCTCGTTCATCGCTGAATATATGATCATCAGTGGTGCTGGGATAATTCTCAGAGTGGAAGTGCTGGCATCAGTGTTACATGAATGAGGACATAGTGATTGTTAAAATCCAACCGTCAGACAAAGAATAAATGTAACAAATGAGCCACGCTGATTCACCAGGAGAGTGGTTATGGTGTAGTATGTAGACGGTGGTGCTCTTCAGAGCACCTTTTTGCAAACATATTACTGAAGAGGGTGTGATAGCACACTGTCATTTACAGGCAGCACATTTTCCAATGAAATCACCACTAAATTAGTACAGCCATGCAGTTGTACTATATAGCGCACACAAGTTAATATGTGGAATTTGGGATTCAGCCAATATTAAGCATTTGCACTTCACCAAGTAAAGTTTCATGATTTATTTTGATCTTATTAATCACACTTCAGAATCACAAAAAATGTGCTTCATTTGTGCTTTCCTAATTGCAGACATATTTTGAAGTATTTGTGCAGTTCTTTTACAGACTTTTAAATGATGTTGTGTTTTAAAAATTGACATCCTATTGCCTATCCTTTCACACTGCCTGTACCACATCAAGACCGTCACATAGTTCTGTTTATAAACGCCACTCAATTTTCAGAGAAAGAAAAGTAAAGACCAATCTCTTTGGTAAAAGAATAAACACCCATTTGACAATACACGTAAGTTGACCTATGACCCTGATCTTTGAATGTACAGGAAATGAGTCAAGATAAAAAGGCATCTTTGTGGCTCATTCAGCATGATAATTTTGGAGGTGCTGCAGCACCTCTCCACCCCCCAGCTCATGTGAGATCATTGGCATATACCCAGCCTCCTGTGTCCAAGGGAAAAGTATAGGAGAGGTGCTGTCTTTCATTTCACAGAAGCAGAGCTTTGAGGGATGCTGACTGAGATTACAGACAGTACAGCTTGTTGTTTTTTACAGTTTTGTATCCTGGGAGCTTGTCCCAAGGCATTGGAGTGCTTCACATGAGCATCAGAGTAGATTATGCAAAGATAGATTCTTTTTTTTGTTTTGTTTTCTAAGGCACGAGGAGATTAAGTGACTTGTCCAAATTCACAGGATGTTGAGCCGACACCGGGACCCGATGCCGGTTCCCGTGATATGAGGTAGGCAGCTCTGGCCAGTAGGCCACCACTCCTGCTCGCAAGGAAGTACCTGGTTCAGCTTCAAAGAAAATTCGAATCTACAGGACCACAGGTCAGTGAATGTCTGGAGAAATGCAATTGAAGACTTTGTGCAGTCAAATTTCATTGCTTGCTTTACCGGCGTTGTGTAATATCTGGTATCTGTTCCACGGAGAGTCACAAACCCTTGTCTTAGTCTCGATTCTAGATTCGAGGCACTACAACGAACACAGGGGCATATTATCAAGCATGGAGTTAAAATGATCGCCGCGGCGATAATGGGCTTGATAATATGCACTTGAGAATTCCAATAGAAGCCCATATTGTCACCAAAACATGGGCTTCTATGGGAATTCTCAAGGGCATATTATCAAGCCCATTATCGCCGCTTTCGTGGCAGTTTTCTGCCGCTAATGTGGCGATAATTGTAACTCTGTTTCTTGATAATATGCCCCCAATTTCCTCAGGCACCGGAACTGGCCAATAGCATTCACTAGATGGACCTTTTAAGTAGGAACGGGCTATTGCTTCATTCCCCTTACACAATACTTGGGCATTTCACTAGCTTGACCTGTCACTGCTTCAGGGATACGCACCTAGCACCCAGCAAGAGCTGGCCGCCGAGCCGGCCAGTTAGGCGACCTACGTATTTAAGAGTGTTTAACATCATTTTTAGTATAGACTCACAAGTTACGATTTCGGTGTCACCATCATACAATGTCCGACAAATCAATATCTGTAAAGTTTTTGTTTTGGTGGACCCAACTCTGGTGCTTTCCATCAATTAAAATGGTTTACCATTTTGTATTGACTTTCGATATCCTACCATCATCAATCTACCATTTACTTGTAATGTTTTTTAATGCTTTTTTACTCTATCCACCTGTCAGCAGTGCTAGGCTTTATATTCTCATGTGCTATAAAGTGTTACAGTAAGTTTTCAGCACACATGCCCAGCATTTAAGCAAGACCAATGGTGCATGCTAAAGAGGCACTTAATGAATACATAACACTGACTCCCCACAACAAAGGTACTAATTACCACTCATTCTGGCACATGCATCAAGCATAATTGCACAGGCAAAAAAAGCGAAAATGCAAAATAGGCCATTAGTGACCGCAAAACAAAACTTTCCAATGCATCAACCGAAATACTGAAACGACAAGAGAATCGCAAAAAAAAGCTCTTGCAAATTTAGCGATTAGCAAAATAGCGAAACCATAATAGCGAAACATACAACTGCTCCCGCAAATAGTGATTAGCAAATAAAGAATCGCAAAGCCATGCATCAATAATCGCAATTAGCGATTTCCATGAATTTTGCTATTTTGTAAGAGCAGAATAAGGGGAATCACAACCAGGAGGTAAAGTTAAAAAAAATAAAAAATGTTTTTTTAACAGGTGCAAACTATTAGAAACCCTTTAAAAATGCCTCCGGAGACCCTGTAAGCCTTTCACAATGGCAGCCCTCTACATGCTGGCAAGGAGGATGAGGATCAATGCAGCAGCTCAGCGCAGGAGGAGACTACAGGAGAGGGTATTCTGAGTGCGCATAACATTGCTGGGCCAAAATGAAGACGAAATATATGATAAGTACCGGCTGAACCGTGCTATGATAATGCGCCTCATAGCAGTGTTTTGGAACCCCTGCTGCATCAATGTGCAGGTCGTGTGCAATGCAAAGCATATAATAACGGACATCGTGGCACAATTTCCGGGGAGCACACATGACTCGTATATATTCCACCACAGTGGTATCCAAAGGCATCTGTTCGGGGGGGAATTTGGAGAAGGACACCTACTTGGTACATACATATATCTAGTTGCTACATCATGAAAACAAATGTTACAACATCACTGTGGCTAACCCTTTGCCTTCCACCCTGTAGGTGACAGCGCATATGCCTTGCGCGAATATCTCCTGACACCATACCTCAACCCTCTCCACACCACAGGAACAGAGGTACAACGCGGCACACATAAGCACAAGGAATGTGGTAGAACGGACATTCGGCATACTCAAAAGTCGTTTTCGCATCCTTCCTAAAACTGGTGGTGCATTGCAATATAGCCCCGAGACCTGCTGCAGGATTGTGGCTGTATGTCCCATGCTGCACAACATTGCCACCAGAAGGGGCATTCCCATTGATATGGACTACAGTGACTCGGATGGTGATGAGCAACCACCCGCACAACACCAACAGGTGCATGTGGCAAACACTGCATAGGGTCAGAGGAGACGTGCACACATCACACAACATCATTTTTGAGGTAGGTAAGAATGAGCCATTACAAACAAATGCTGAACGTAAATGTTTATTAACATGAGCACATGCCAAACTGGAGGAGTGCATTTTGAAAATTTGGAAGGTGATTGCATTGGTCTGTAAAGTCAAAATTAAATAGTACTCAGCACTGGAGCGCAATCACCAAGTAGAATTGACCATGGTTACCCCACCATGGCCAAAAAGGAGTATATGCCTGGCTAGCGCCTCTTGCCACGTACCCCCAGCCTCCTGTCGCCTGCCTCTGCAACATCACCCTGACGTGATCCCGTGGATGTTGAGCTGCGCGAACTGCACCTCCTGTTAGTCGTCACTGGCACCGATGGGCTACTCAGGCTAGAGGCCTCCTCACTCCCCTCCTCGCCTCCCAAGTTGATGGCACTCACAGTCCCGGACTGGATGTGTTCCACAGCAGTGGTCAGTTGTCCTAAGGACTTGGCAACATCCCCGCAGAAATGGCCTAGATCAATCTGCATTGACAAGGAGCGCCGTGCCAATAGCGCGGCAGTGTTACAGAGCTTGTTTATTGCCCTTGTATTTGCTGACATGCGGATCAGGCTCTGGTGATGCCTTCTCCGCTTATTGTGTTGTCCTGCCAGCACTGCACGGGTGAGCTCATGTAGGCTCAAGTTTGTCTCCCGATTTCCCTCAGCAACCACAGATGTTAGTTCGCGCACATTGCCTGCCATTCTGCTTATGTTTTTGGCCAGCTTTGTGATCTGCATATTGATTGTGCCCAAATGTCTCCCCTGCAGGTGCTGCACATGTAGCATCTGAGGCTCCACGCCGCCATATACATTTGGAACCTGCTCTTCATGTGCCGCAATACTGACCTGCGCCGTCATCCTGTTTGCACCTGTGCCTGTGTTGGAGTTGGTGGAGGGACACGTGGCTGGCTGGAGGATGTAGTGGGTGCTGGAGTCTGATCGGATTCCATTACTAGCAGGAAGGGTACAAGTGCCCTGCGTTTTGGTGGTGGGGGTGGTGTGTTTTCTGGGACCACAGGAGTCTCTGCATCCGTCTCTGCAGGTGTTTCTGAGATGGCGAGCTGGTCATTATCGTCGGAGTCTGCCTCCGCTGCATCTGTGATGTGAAACAGTGCAGTGTTAGTCTTGTATGATCCTAATTCTGTTTATCATTTGGCATACTTATATCAAAATAAATCACTTATTTAAACACACTGGCTGGCATGCGGTATTGGTATGTTTAATTAACCATTTTAGCTTTTGAATGACCACTTGTCTGACATGACTACAACTCCCATGATGCATTTTGTGTATGAGGTGAAACGTGGCATGGGGTTTTACCTGTACACTGTGATTTGCCTGGGGGAATGTGCACGATTATACAGTACGCAGAGGATTAGCGCTTGCATGCATCTTACCTTGTGGTGTTCCTGCTGCGCCGGATGTGTCCAATTGTGTCACTCTGACGACAGCCTCAGGCTCAATTGTCCCCTTAACAAGGTCCTCCAGGGCTGTGTTTGCGGGTGCATTCGATGGACCCCCTCCTGTGCCAGCTGATTTCTTCACCCTTTCTGCTATGCGCTCCTTGGCGCGTTTCCTCAGGTCATACCACCTTTTCTTCAATTCCTCAATGCTGTGGTGTGTGACTCCCACAGCATTCACTTTTTCCTTTATGCGCAGCCATATTTTGCGCTTTACAGCCTCTGGCACCTTCAGGGACAGTTTGCCAAAAAGTTTATCATGACTGCTGCTGACACCCTCAATCAGATGTTCAAGTTCGCCCTCAGAGAAATTCAGCTTCCTCTTCCTAGGCGTGGCACTCTTCCCTGCATCGTTTTTGTCCATCCTGGGTCTGGGAACAGTAGCTGGATACAGAATGTGAGGTTTCTCAGCTCAGCTTCAGTTCTCTGCCTCCTGCTCTGAGCTTCTCAGGGCACTGAAGGAAGCATGAACTGGTGTGATGTCATCAGTCTGCTTCCAGTACGACCCGTTTTTTTGCGATTTCGCTAATAGCAATTTCGCTAATACCGAAATCGCTATTACTGAAATCGCTTTTTGCGATCTTCTGTGTTTGCGAGTCGCTTTAGTTTACTCGATTTAGCTCTTTGTAGCGAATCGCTATTTTTTAGCGATTCTCATGATGCATTCTAGTTAGCGATTTTTTATTTGCGATTCCTTATTTATCGCAAATAAGGAATCGCTTTTTCTTGTTTTGATGCATGTGCACCTAAGTGAATTATTATCAGGTGTGAGATCATTGCAAAATGAAGCCTGAAGATGGCGCCAAGTCCAGAGTAAAAGCCTGGACCAGACTCAACCACCAGGCCTGTAAGCACGTACTCTTAGTGTGGGCCCGTAGGACGTGTACAAGGTGACTGCTATTCACCATTCCCCTCATGCACAATGCCGTCACTGGTGCTGTGCATGAGGAAAAAAAATGCGAAAAGCATCAACAGTGTGTCACAGTTAAAGTAACATGACTAATCGTTGTGCGGATTTGAAATGAAAGCACACAGTGATTGGTCATGTCCCTTAATCATCCCACCCCCAGCTGTTTTCTAAGCGCAGCCCACAAGGACGGCCCAGTCTGCACAGCGCCTATGAAAGCTTTGCTCTCATGGGTTTGATACTTAAAAATGCATGAGAGCAGAACTAGGATTGGTTTGGGCAGGTAAACCCAGCGCTCCAAAGGAGACCAGGAGGTCTGGAATGTGTTCTCCTGGCTTCCCATCAGAGCTTGGGTTTAAGGCCTCAAGGGTGCATGCAGGTTTGACCACAGTACGAGACCCGTCCAACATGATATGCGCACTGGTCTTCAGGCAATGCTGGCATTTCTAATCACTCCGATTGGCTACACCCTGCCTGAATGCCACCCCAGCAGACTGGACTGATTACGAGACAGAGCTACCAGTGCCAGGGCCTAGTCCTTAGACACTGGCGGCAAGGGGACATTCAATTATGCACTTGCACCTCACTGGGGGTGGCAATGCCCCTGTGCCCCGGTGGAGGAGTCGCTCCTGGAGAAGGGTTCAGAGCTTCAATGAGAAGAACCTGGCAGTGGGATACTTTGGGGTAGAAGGGGTTAAAAAGGGGGAGGTTTAGAAAAGTGTGCCTATCTAAATTTTACTTATTGGTTCATTTGATCAAAAGTGTCAGAGTTTCAAATGTAACCCATATAGGATGTTGGCAGCTCTTCAACAAAATAACAAAAAAGGAGAAACTGACATTGGAGTCATTTCAAAATCATAGAGGTAGCGGAAGTGACATGGCAAACATGTTGACCCCAAATGATAACAAACAACGTGACATCATGGTTTTTGTTTTTAATAGTGCAGAAAATTGGGTTATTAGTTAGGAAGGATGTGAGTTCTTCACGAGTAAAAAGTCAGCAACTTTCTATTTTCTGGGAGCCAAGTGCCCTATTGTAGCACTTGACTCTCTCATTGGTGTTCAGTTGTGGGATCCAGAACTTGTGTTTAGTTGTGATAGAAGTATCGCTTAATTTTTAAAATTGAAAATTAAAAATCCCCCAAAAATTAATTTATGATTTTTTTGGTGGCATAAGGTTTTTGATTGGGTCATTTTTGTGTTTCTAAATTATTTCAGAGCCAGTTTTTGCACCTTAAGCCTTTTTGGCAGACATGAAAGTTGCTGGGGCTACCCTGGCTAATCTCATTGTGGTGGAGATGAAGTCCATCTGCAAGGCCAGGAAGCTGAAAAGGGTTCTGAAGGGTGAAGACCAGGAAAGTTAACTATGAGAAGACCCTCAGGGACTGGGAAGAGGCCTGCCAAGCACAGAACACCTCTTAGGATGAGATGGATGAAGAACCAGTGCAAGGAGAGGAATGCATCCCAAGAAGCAGCACCACCTGGTATGTCCATAGTTGGAACCAGTATGTCTCTCGCAGCATCACTCTGTTGGAGTGGGAGCTGCAATTGCAACTGGCCACCCTGGACCTGTAGGCGAGGCACGCAGCTTGTGCACTGTGGGAGAAAAGACTGGCATTAGATGAATAGAGGCTGGCTCTGGAGGAGAAAAGGGCAAGAGTGGGACCTGTCTAGCCGCATGAAGATGGTAGCAGCAATGTTGAGGTGTCTACAGGGGGGGGTCATACACTCTTCACTTGACCAAAAATGTGATGCCTGGCTTTGTGGTGGGGACTGAGATTGACAAATGGTTCACCTCCTATGAGATGCATAGGGTAGACAGTAAGTAGTGAGGAGCCTTATTGTAGGAGTTGGCACCCTACTGTGGAGGAGTACACTTCTGACTCTAAATGAGGGGGTAGCTGACTCCTATAAACACGAAAGAGGTCTTTGTACAGACGTTTGGCCTTACAGATGAAGAGTACTGTAGGAAGTTCTGGGGCACACCCAATGAATCACAGCAGTCATAGGCTGATTTTCTAGATATCGCACTGGAAGGCTGGGTGATGGGCATTACAATGAATACTTATGATGGGCTATACTATTTAATTATAAAGGAAGGAACACATCTTGAGTAATTGTCATTCAGAGTTACACCAGCATCTAGTACATTCCAAAATGTCTGACCCCAGGCAGCTTGATAAGAAAGCTGACATGAGTGTGCACAAGGGTGTCCATAAAGTCCCAGGGTGGTGATCCCCAGAAAGAGGGTTCACACCCCCCTCAACAAAGGAAAGTGGGGAGCATCAGCAATAAAAAGGAATTCTCATTCGGGTTCAAATGTTTAACCAAGAGGGTGTCACATACCTTTCCGAAGTGGAGTTGATATAGAGAGAAGAGACCCTTTGACGCCTCTAAGGCTGGGGTATGCCTAGAATGCCATAGCCCTGGGCACAAAAAGCCTCTAACAGTAGGCAGTCCCAAAGAATAGCTACTGAAGGAATTGGAGTGAAGGTGAGCCAGGGGAAACTAACCTCCACCAGGCGTTGGCATGAAGCTATTTTAGTTTTGATGGGTGGGGTAGATGTTGAAACCATGGGCACCTTTTCACCAAGCATTATGAAGTAGAGGCAATGGCTATCCAGAAACGGACCAATGTAGAGGTTGTATCAGTGGTTGGCTTACGTGTGGTGCTGGACTTACTCCAGTTCCGAGCTGGAGTAATTTGCTACTGTTTTGGATCTCTTTGTGACTGCAGTAACTTTAGAAGTGCGGTTTGTAAATAGCACGGGGCTTACTCTTGTTTGATTGGAGGCATCACCCTAGCTAAACCTGTCTCTAGCTCTCCCTAACCCCCTTATTACTCCTCACTAACCCCCTCAAATTTAGGAATAAGTATGCTTTTTTTCCAGTTACTTCCCCTGGTGCCTCTCACATTTACTTAGTAGCAAATGTACATGTTTGAGGATCTACCCATACATGGCGACAGAGTTGCCTCCCCTCTAAGTCTATAGTCTGTCTAACTGATTTAAATGAGGGAGGACCATAGCTTGACAATGGTGGAGACTACACTGTCGCCACGGTGGTCCAGTCTGATGGAGTAACGGCTGTCTGAGGTTTGGCTATATGTCTGCCCACCTAATTTTAAATGGGCGGACAAATAGCCTTGTTTTCAATACCCATCATGACCAGGAAAAACCTTGAGGTAAGGGGCATTGAAAAGTGGTTAATGCCCCTTTTGCCATGGGAGGAACTTTCCATGGCAAGGGGACAGTGTTGGGATTTTCTTTTTGAAATTAAAAAAACTTGGTAAGTTCGACACACCACTCTGTCACATTGAGGAGCCAAAGGCAAAATTACAATGCATTAACTGGAACCACCGTGATGTTGGCTTCTGCCAATGCTGGAAATGTCCAATTCAAAATACAAGAGAAACAAACCCCTATTAGAAAGATAACCTCTCAAGACCACAGAAAAGAAACAGTAAATTATAACATTCTTTTGTTTTTTATTATAAAAATATATAGTTATAGATCAATTTTACTTTTTTTGAATAAATCATTTCATTTTTTGTTCAGAAATATTCACAAATAGCCAACTATTCATCAGGCTAGAATCGACGCAGATTTGGTCCCAGATTTCATATAGCATATATTAGGTTTCGTGCTAAGAGCTTTTATCTTATTAACACGGTGGGCTGTAATTTTCATTTCTATCCATATTTTTTGCCATAGCTATATACATATCCTGTATAAATGAGATTTACTTTTTGCTTCCCTATCACATTGGGGTCCTTTTTGTACGAACTGCCCAGTTTTTCATTGTGATAGTTTGTCATGTTGTGAAGTTAAATTTAATTTTTGCTTGTGTCTATCACTTGCCCTTCACTTGAGCTTTGGTTATTAGTTCTTTTTATCCTTTTAAGGAGTACTGTCTTGTTTTTTCTACAGATTCTGTTGAATACAGACTGATTTTTGGTTAGATTTACAGCGATACTGTTGTGGTTTGTGCCACAAGAATTCTGACTCTGGGAGCTTACGCCCTTACCGTCTCTAGGATTACACCAGTGCACTATGTAAGTTCTATGTATTTGTTTCAATATATCCACGCTCTTTGCACTAATAGGCTAGCTTGACTGGATTATATCTTTAGTTTTGATTATTTGCTAAAGGTTTCCTAGGCTTATTGATGTTTCTTCTTTACAGTCTTTTGAGACATATTGTTGAACAGGAATTAGATCTGGGACATCAAGCCTCCTCATTTTGTACCTGAGTGTACACTGATTTCGGGAAATTCTTCCCCTGCTCCCCATCCTTCGGCCATCTTGATCGCGAGACTTCTTTTGATGACAACAAGTGTGTATCGTGTCTACCTAATTTATTTCCTTGTAGGGGGCACACTTTAAGGTGTTTTATTATTTATTATTTATTATAAAAAAATGTATTACTTCTTTAATTAATTTTTTCACTAATGGTCTATGAGTCTTTAATTTTTCTCACTTACCTGCTACCACTTCCTATTCTCATTCTTATTCTATTTTTAATTTTATTTTTATCTTTATTCTTTTGTTCTCTAGCTCTCCTTGTATCTAAGCACCTCTGAAGTACTTTGTGCTTATTTTTCATGTATTCTATAATAGATAACCTAGTTATCTCTTTTTCCACAGATAATATTGACGAGGCATAAAAGCTAATTTATGTTAGTCACTTCTGATTTATTTGTTGGTTTATCGTATTACATTGTTTTAAGTTCCTCCGCCTTTGAAATGTCATCAACGCCCTGAGGAAGGAAGACTCCGAAACGCGTGTCGGCGCATTTGTGTGTTCTTTATGTTTTTGTATTGTATTGTTTACATATATGTATGTGATTATTTTGTATACACTGCACTGATTGTTATTGTTTAAATGTTATTTTGTCTTTGTAATTTGTATTGCTTCGTCGATTCTAGCCTGATGAATAGTTGGCTATTTGTGAATATTTCTGAACAATAAATGAAATGATTTATTCACAAAAAGTAAAATTGATCTATAACTATATATTTTTATAATAAAAAACAAAAGAATGTTATAATTTACTGTTTCTTTTCTGTGGTCTTGAGAGGTTATCTTTCTAATAGGGGTTTGTTTCTCTTGTATTTTGAATTGTGTATTCCCTGCTACTTTACCCCGCTATTCTTTAGTACAGGGACCCTCTGATGTTCTCAATGCTGGAAATGTCTGCAGGGCCGGCGAACATCTCTAATTTTGGCTGCTGCCATCTTTTTCAGGGTGACAGAGTAATTTATAAAATTTCCCCAGGCGGAGGAGGGGCCTACCGGCAGGATATAAATTAAGTCATAAGTCTGAATGCAAAAATCTTGATGGAATGAAGGAGAGAAAAGTATCCAACCAACTAGAGCACTTCTCTGGGTGCAAACTATTAATTGTCCTGCTCAGAGCTTTTCCCGCCCAAACCAACAGCTTCAGTGGCACCTTGTCCATCGGTTATCCTGCTTTGAGTAGACTTCATCATATACAGCCTGCAACCATGCTCTGCTTTAGGATTTGAACTTCTATTTCAGGGACTAAGCCTAAAGATAAAATCTCTGACCGGGAGCAACCTACCTGGTGTATTTGGCCCGAGCTCCATTACGGTCAGACTGAAATCGCCCCACATAATTGCACATTACGTTTTCTTGGTGCTTTTTCATTTAAATATTTAAAATATCATATCCCTAGTTCCCATTATTGCAATTTTGATCATTTTGGTGTCATTTCTCTTAGTTAATTCCCCTGTTTTTTTCAAATTGAAGTAGGATTTTTATTGTATTGTGCCCTTGACTTTTGAACTGTTCTGGCATTTCTAGATGCTTAATTTATTTTCCTGAAGTTAAGCCTGTCTGCTTTGTGCTCTAGATACCAGGGGTTGAGCTCAGGTTTAAATGACTGAAACTAACTCTAAGTTTAAACAGGGTTGCGTATTGGCACCGCTTCTTTTGAACATTTGTACATAAAACCTAATTTCAGAATTGGAGGAAATGCGGGCCTTCTTCCCTAAGTTTAATTCTGTACATGTTCCCGCCCTGTAATATGCAAACAATACAGTTATTTTGGACCATAAACCTATTGTTCTTTCATTACCTTCATATATCTGTGGAGGCTGGGCCCCATAGATAAATATCAGATAACGACTTAAAACCTAATGCATCAAAATCTAAAATTAAATAATTTGGGGCCTTTATAAACTGGTAAAACTGGCCAATTGGAGGCAACCACATTGACAAAGTCACGACTTATCGGTATTTAGGGGTTTGGCAAGGCAACAGTACGTGCCAGAGAATCTACCACAAAGCCATGTTCAACAGATCCAGTTATTTGCAATACCAACTTTGTCAAATGTATCTTACATTCTGTAATCCATATGGAGATTCAATATTGGAGCTATTTAAAATAAAGTTATTGCAAGCAATTCCATATTGATCCTCTACCTACGGCAACAAACTGAATAAGGTGCTAGACCATATTTTATGTGCTGAAATCAGGGCCATTTTTGCCTTTCTAAATCTTCTCCGGTCTGCCATTTAAGGTTGGAATTTGGACTCATGAATAGTACTAAGATGGCTCATTTGCTTTTCATAAAATTCTGTTATAGGCAGAAAAATGCTGCATCGGGCACGTTGAAGAGTAAGATCTTGAAAGAACTGTGCATTAATTAGGAAATCCATAAATCCACTGGCATTAATAATCTTTCTAGAATCATAGATGAACTAAGCCTTAAGGAACAATGGGACTTCACAATGAGTTACCGCTCTTTAAAAAGAGTAGCAAAGGAATCTTCATTAATCACATCATTTATGAAGAATGTAATGGAGCGATCCAAACTAAAAAGAGGGGAGCTCCTCTAACCCCCTCTAACTCACTTAGGGCATTTGAAAAGTTAGAAATTTGAAAAACGAGATAAAAAAGAAATCCATGAGACTGAAATTTCAACTTTTACTGCTAAGAGACGCAAGAGCGAATTGGAGCACTCAACAAAGGAAATCATGCAAATGTTGCAGAGGCTGTGGTTCCAAATTTAATCACTTTCCAATATTTTATGAGTTTGTGTCCCTATATCATGGACCAAAAGATTCATCTATTAAAGCCATGTTTTTTAAGGCTGGTGGTTCGGACAATCAGGGAGGCACAGCGGATTTGCAGAACTGTCAGATTTATAGACGTAGTAGTTGGAAAATTAGAAAAGCCATAACCCTCAGCACATGCTGGTGACTGCAAGGGGGGGTATCAAAATCTATACGTCCGTCCTGTTCCCCCTGTAATACCAGCTTATCCTTTCATATGAAATGACTGTAGTTAGATCTTCCCTCTGAACCTACTTTATGTTTGTTATCATTTATCCCTTTACGCTGTGCTTTTTGTACTGCGTACTTTATACAGTTATCTTTTAATACCAGGTAAAAATCAATGGTGTATCGAGAAGACCTACCAAGACCTGTGAGTTTAATTAAGGGATATTCAGCATGACCTTGCTATTGCCCATGACCGGCTATTTGCTGCCACTTCATTTGTGCCCTCAGAACCTATGCACTTACAAAGTTTTCTTTTAACATCAGACAAAAACCAATGGTGCTCTGCGAAGTTCTATTAAGAACGGTGAGCTGCATTAATGAACAATGTGCATTGCCTCGTAGGTCTTCGAATCTTTCTCCTGAACATATTTCATGGTTGTTGCCATTGCTGTCTATATGATGATCATTTCTTGGATGTCAGTAGCACGCATACACTTTATGAAGTTTGTTTTAATCTTAGGTTAATACCAAGGGTGAAATGTGAGAAATTTTTAACATTCATTGAGCAGTATCAACAAATTCTGTATTAAGTTTATTATACGAATTTATAAATTTGAACATTTGTAAATATGCCAGTATATATATATATTCTGCCACTGTGTAGACTTCCATCCGGACTACACTATCCAGCATGCATCTGCCTGGGAAGGTGTTGTCACGATGCAGTTATACCAGTTAATTGGAGGAGGGGCGAAACATCACCTGATTGGGAGTGGTCTTATTACCATCGGCGTCAGTGCCTGAACCCCAAGAAGATTATGGAGACCGTGAAACCGGCACTGAAGAAAGACAGTTAGGCTGAAATGTGTCTGCCCATAGCGTTTCATGGACTGCCTGCATCGTGAAACTACGTAATTTTAATAAAGTTTTTTCAACAGCCCCGGAGTGTGTCGTGCCTATCCTTACCTGGGAGAAGGCTTTGGTGGCATATATATATATATATGTATATATATATATATATAAAACGGTTGTCTGGACCTAACAGGTTAGTGGCTTTATTACTTGTGGTGGACTTTAATTTACCCCAATTAATAATCACTTTCTTACAAACAGTACTTATTTAAAACTTGAGGCAGTAATCTATCATTAAAAGCTTTTATAGGTAACAGGCGCCTCAATCATCTGCTAAAGTAGTAGAACATCTAAAGACAATACCATATTGAATGACACCCTGAAACGCTTGTTTTTCCAAAGCACCCTTTAGTCTTATGCATTCATCAAAATAGATTCCAGTTTTCCATGGTTTTAGGGTTATCCCTCATAGAACATTTCCAAAAAGAATCTCATTGTGAGGTTCTAAAGGCCTTTTCCCCAAAAAAGTATGCTGCTGGAGCCTTTTGGTTCCATATTCTAGTAAGGAAATAGAGAAAAATGTCCTCCATCCAGCTTAAAAGAAGGCTCCCATCTGACCACCCTTATCCCATATGTTTGAGACCTCACTGATTGTTTTTTTTGTCATCAATAATTTTTCAAGGATCTGATAGAATAAGAATATTCATCATAAGAAATGCGGAGTGACTTATTGGAGCATATGGACAAGGACTTAACACTACCAGGACGTCACTTTTTAAGATGTTCTGGTGACGTTAAGTTAATCGCCTTATTTACAAGGCGGCATCAACGTTGCCTTGTGAATAAGGCCCACTTTCACGTTACACTTAGCGTGAGAGGATCGGGCAATGGCTGTTGCGGTGGGCATTTTGCTGCAGCACCCATTGATTTTGATGCTGTGTCCTATTTATAAGGGTGGCGTAAATATGGGGCAGCGCCAAAATTAAGCACAAAAAACCTGGTCTTAACATGGCGAAACAATGAGAAATGTTTAATTTTTCCTAGTTTTTGCTGTTTTTATGTGTGCTGCATTGTGTTGCACACATAGAAACAGCAAATCGCCATGAATTATTTAAAAAATGGCATTTCGCATCTTCTATTTGTGCTGCACAATGCAGCATACATAGGAGTTACAAATTGTCATTCTGGATTGTTTATGTGCAGGAAGGGATACCTTCCTGCACATAAACAATCATTCCCCTAATGCAGGCACCCTTGCACTATGGTGCATGGGTGCCCGCGTTGGCGCTAAGCAGCTTAATTTAGTGGCAGCGCTAGGGGAAACGCAGGCGTGCACTGTATCATTGTAAATACGGCACATCCCTGCATTTTTTAACTGACGGAGCGTGGTGTTAGCAATTTTGGAGCTTAACTGCGCTCCACCAGTTCATTGCACATATGCCCCATGTTGTCTCCAAAATCCCATATTGGTGGGGAAAGAAGATGTGTTGCTGCTCTTTTCACTCTTCAATTGGCTGACAGATATGGTACTAACCACCTCTTGGATTGAGTGCATCAGCCATGTCTACATAAAATAACTGAAGGCCTTTCTCAAGAGAGAAACACCAACTCCATTCAAATTCAAATGAGCTACGATGCTCTGTGCCAGGTTTCCCATTCAACACACACCTAAAAGACAACTTCTCAACACCAAATCGCACATACTTTTCCACATTCACATCACTGAATATTGAAGTAGCCTCTAGCAATATATTTACTTTTATATTTTGTAGGTGCCTCAGGATACTTCTTTCAGTCATAACTACTGATGCCTATCTGTAGTCTGTGCCAAGAACACAATATATGATAATGTCATGTAAGCACATCAAACAGGTTTCTACCTGTGTTTGGTGTGTTAATGATAAGATTCTGTTGCTTGCATGCAACTTGTAGGTGGCTCACATAATATACATGAGGTCTTCAAAATGGTAGTGAATCCTGCATAACCTTGCCATTAACTGCAGTGTACTCTTGAAAAAGGGAGAGGCACACACAGGCAATGATAAAGATGAAGTCACCAGTCACCGTTCCTCTCAACAAAGATGATTGCCCAATCATAGGCAATTGCACTCGTCATTAACTTCTAGCATCACAAAAATAATTTCCAAAAGATTCCTATCATTCCCCCATACCTAACCCCAATATAGTGCTGAAATCCAGTCTCCATCATCCTAGCCCCACATGTTCTGATGCAGGGAAAATCTTTTTTTACATGTATAACATTACATCATGGTACTTCAAAACACAGTTTTTATTACACATGCCTTTACCACTCGTAGTAAGGTACAGCCAAGTAATTTACACCTACAATGCATGTCTTTAAAAAGTATTGTTTTTTTTACAATGCAGATTAAAAAATACTTATGAAAAAAATGGTAACGCTAAAACTTTTTAATAATAACACAAATAATATACTTAATCAGGGTAAAAACTTCAAAACTTCGTACCCAACAAACATGGCACCCAAAATCTCACAAAAAGGAAGCTAAAATCACATTTTAAGCAAGATTCGTTAGATAGATTAGTTTTAGTCAAGTATTGATGGGAAATATATTTTAAAAATAATAAGTGGTATAAGGGAAAAACATTAGTTTATCTACTCATCAGATGACCATTTAATTGACAGGACAGGTGAATGAAGAGTGGGAGCTTGCGAGAAAACAATAGATTGCAAGCAAACAGTGCCATCCACAACAGTACTCAGGTAAGTGCAAATACATATATATAAATGAAAAATCTAGAAACAATAAACAATATACATTTAACATGGCAGTAAAATCAACACACTATACATCTATAATTTAAAACTTTTTTGCTTTTCAAGGTAGACTCAAGTCTATGGAGAGATTGTTCTGTACATCCTACAGAAAATAATCTCCCAAAAAATATTCAACCAACAAAGGTACATAAATACATTTGCTATCTAACAATTTTTTTCAATCAACGTTTTCATTTACCTCAGGCAGAAATACATCCAAGGTATTGTCAGGGTAATAGAAAGAGGAACTCAAAATTATTAGTTTTAACTAGGGGTGTGAAAAATTCACATAATTTGCTTTCACGTAATTATGCGGCATGTCGGCAAACGTTCAAGAAATTATGTGAAATCTGTCATTGTACACTATATTTTAGTGCTATAAGTGTCTTTGCATCAATCTTTGATGCAAGGACACATTCCACTAAAAAAGTGCAAGAAAGTAAAGCATTGTGTTGTTCCTGTGCACTTGCAGTACATTTTTACGCTGGAGTAATTTAAAATGTTAAAACAATAGTTCTTAAAGGATTGCTTTTTTTGAAGAAGAACAAATATAACAGGTATAAAACACTTGAAAAATTATAAAAAGTGTGTAAAAAGTAAAGCAAGTTTTTTCAAAAAAGTTGACTAACAATGTAGCTTACAGCTTAATACATAGTTAACTCCTTTCAGCAACATCTCATGTACCTAAATACAACTCTAGTTTACAGGAACAACCAAAAATGAAGAGGAATCAAAGAAGAGAAGTATTCTTTCTTTAAAAAATAAACTTTACATCTTGTTTTCTGTTTCAACAGATAAAATCAAATCAAATATAGAAAAAACATCACCAAAAATAATTATACTGTATTTCATCAAATTTCAATAGAAGGTTAGCAATAAAACTCAATAGTCGAACCATAACACACTACTAATAATTAAGCAATTTAAAATTGAAATCCTTTCTCTGTGCATGCTTTTCAATATACTTAGGACCTTATTACGAGCTTGGCGGCCCTATGGTCCGCCATATCAGCGGTGGCAGTCTGAGCGTGGTGAGCTCGGCGGTCCGACCGCCATATTATGAGTTGGGTGGATCGGCTTTCGAAGGCCGCCGCTGATCTGCAGAGACCGCCAGCAGACCGTTGACTGCCAGGTTTGATGGAGCATGAATATTGAGAATGATTTTGCTCGGTCAAATCCTACTCATTGAGTGTGAATCACTAGAACATACTTAAAAAACATTACTAACATTGTGTCTTATTTTCAAAACTGCATTGTAAAAGCATGCAGAAGGTTTGCAAACTGGTGAAACTGAGAGATTTACAAAGGAGAGAGCAAAACTATTAATGTGTTATGATAATATTGTGAAAAGTAATAATATAGTTGGTGGATTTCTAGCAAAATATGATCTGAAAGGATTGCTCTATTGAAATGTGTTTTGCTATGTTTTCTCAAAACGTTACTCTAAAACTGCAAAGAGAAACTGTTTGCCTATGAGACTATGCCTATGAAAGTAGTGAAATGATAGTAATAGATATATTAGATTCTCATGCATTTATGTTTTCTTCAAGTATTTTAAAGTGAACATGTTTTTTGGTTTTCCATGTAGGCCTCAAAAATGTATTATGTCTCTCCATTTTAGGCCTTAGCGAAGTGTATTTCGTCCTTCATTATTTCCTTTGTAAAATAATAAAATGCTGACATGATTGCACTACTTACAAGCATTTACACTGAAGTTTCTTTCTTACAGTCTGAATATTCTCTCTCTATAAATAAATGTGTCAAGCTTGTTGCAAGCTAACTCAGAAATGAGCACGTGGACATGTAGAGTTTCCAATGTATTTCTTTTTTCCGAGGTGAAATTAAATATTATGCATTCTTTAAAAACTGAGGAGCAGAGTACAAAGGTATTACATGTAGGTCCCGGATGATTTGGACTAAAGAAATGATAATTCCAGAATGACACCATGGATCTCACCAAGAGAATCATGTAAAACCGTGCAGGCAGCTACATTTGGGGGCTGGGATTGTGAACATTTCGAGGTATAAAATCTTCGTGGGGAAAGTACGTGTGCAGCTATTTTCCTTGCATTTATTTAGGTGTGACATGCTGTCTCTCCAAACTCTGACTATCCTGAAGTAAACTCTCCTGATTTTCGCCTGCATTTCATCAGTTGGTGTAGTTGAGCTGGCTAAACCTTTCGGCTGAAAGATTGACTATTCAGATTAATTGCACTCTGTGCTTTAGTCCACCTTGCGTCTTGGCCCTGATAATCTACATAAGAACTTTGGTTCGTATCATTCCTGAAATTGTATACTGAATTTCCAATGCATATTTATTCTTCTCTTTCTCTCTCTCTTCATGCTAGTTATTTGATTTATGATGTATTTTGCTTTAAACTGTGATTATATTGTGGTTTTACCTGTATTCAAATGAAACCCGTGTACAAAAAGTTCTAATGTATTATTGTGTTTTGACCATTGAAGATTAGATAAAAGTACCTTGATAACTATACTGAGTTTTGTTTTTACTTATTGATGAATATTATTGAAAAGTTATGGCTATCGACTATTGTTGTTAGATAAGCATTTCTTTATTAAAGGTCCTCGTGAAGGAATGGCTTCCGTCTCTAATTATCTGAGTCCCTATTAACTCTTACAAAGATCTTTCGGAGGACATCATGATTTGTAAGTGGAAGTAGAGTTTCTATGGGCCCAAACTCTGTGTTGTTGTGAATTATATTGCTGTGATTAGAGTTTATGGTGTGTTGGGTAACTTGTGTCTGTTCCCACAAATTTACACCGCTTCCGCTGGATCAGGTTCGTGATTGGGGAAAGACAGCTGCCACAGGGCGTTATGGGGGAGCTGCACCACCATGCGTATTTCGGGTTGCCTGTTCCACGAGCAGACCACGGCGGTCTGACCACCTGCTTTAAGGTAGCAGTGATGAAGGATTTGGGGTGTGTACTCACGCCTTTCTTCTTCTCCCAGGCAGATTCCAGCATGTATCTTTCTCCGGGTCCCACCTTCACAGCAGGATCTTCACCCCAAGGATTAGGACCATGTGTGTTATGTTATGTTATGTTAACCTCTTTTTATAGCGAGCACAGCTACTAAAAACTGTCCCGGCGCGAAAGCCAGCAGAAAGGGAAGCTGGCAATAACAGAAAGAAACAATGCCCCAGCAGGCCATTACTTAAAAAGCAGAGTTTTTAATTGTTTTTTTAAAATTGCCTAAGGCTCTCCATGTTCCGTAATTCCAAGGACAAAGGTATTCCAGGCCCTGGCCGCTTTCACCGAAAGAGAGCAGACACCTAACCTAATCAGACGAAATCTGGGAACCACCGCAAGGTATTGACCCATCGAGCGAAGCTGCCGAGAAGGCTCATAAAACGAAAAACGCCTTCTAAGGTATTAAGGCCCGGTCTTATAGAGAGCACCATGGGCTAATACCAAGGCCTTAAACCGTACTCGCTGCTCAACCGGGAGCCAATGTAACTCTCGAAGTTTCTGACTAGCACTGGATCTACCTGGTATGTCCAGTAAAGTTCTAGCTGTCACGTTCTGTACAATCTGCAGCTGTTTTAACTGGTAGGCCCGAAGTCCGATATACAAGGCATTTGCATAATCTAACCTGGACAAAATAAGCGCCCGGGTTACCATTTCCTTAGCCTTTTTAGGAAGCAACGGCAAGAACTTCTTAAGGCGTTTAAGCATGCCGAAACACACACCCGCTAGTTTGCTAACCTGGGTCAGAAATCTCAAGTCCTCACCAAACCAGACACCCAGGTTTTTTGCTGGGCCTCCGGAAGAACTCGGCAAAGGATTGCCAACTGGCCAAATCTCTTCTCTAAAGTTAGAGGGGAAGGCACCATAAAGGAGCACTTCTGATTTCTCCTCATTACACTTTAATTGGGCCTTTACTAACCATTTAAAGACCTCTGCAAGATAAGTCTTGGCAATGATCGGGGAGAAGTCCGTTTTACTCCATGTGAAGAGGAGCTGGGTATCGTCAGCATAAACTATGATCCTAGCACCCAGCTCCTCAGCTAGATAGACCAAGGGAGTCATATAAACATTAAATAGAAGAGGGCTGAGTGTAGAGCTCTGGGGGAACGCCCGTATTCAGATTTCGCGGGGTAGAAGAAAAAGGCGGAAGCCACACTTGCTGCGACCTATTAGCAAGGAAAGATTCAATCCATTTCCATACCTGTCCAGTGATGCCAATGTGGGACAACCGTGCCAAACGTTGTTGATGTGGCACGGTGTTGAACGCAGACGAGAGATCTAGAAGCACTAATGCTGCTCTACCACCGGCATCCAGACAGTCTCTAATCACCTCGGCCACCTCGACCAATGCTGTCTCGGTACTATGAGAAGCCCTAAAGCCTGACTGGGCAGAGTGGAGAGCACCAGAGATCTCAACAAACTCAGAGAGTTGTTTATGGGCAGCTTTCTCACAGACCTTGGCCACGGCCGGAAGAAGATAAATAGGACGATAACTGGCTGGACTTGTAGGATCAAGAGAAGGCTTTTTCAGTAATGGAAGAAGTTTTGCCTGTTTCCACTCGAAAGGAATCATGGCGGTCTGAAGGGACATATTCACCATATTGTTGACTTCCGGGTTAACTATGTCAGCAACCGCCGCCAAAAGCCTAGCTCGAAAAGGATCGATAGGGGAACCTGATTTAAGCTATTTAAGTATCGTCGAGGTGTCAGGCAGGGTAATGATCGAAAAAGTAGTCAAAGACGGGCCAATCATGCTCGTCTTTGCTCCAATGGCGAGAGGCTGTGTCTCCAAAGGGTGGCTAGCGGGCCCCAAACTATCCTGAATGGATTTGATTTTATCGGAAAAAAAGACTGAAAGCTGTTCGCACCAATCATTGGAACCAGGAGAAAGCCTGTGTTCAGCCCTGGGATCCAAGAAACTCTGAACAATTGAAAGAATGTCTTTAAAATTGTTTTTAGATTGGGCGATACGCTCGGCAAAATAATCCCCCTTGGCAGCCTTCATCATAGAGTAGTATAACTTCTGAGCATTTCTGAGAGCTAATTTTGCTAGGGGGCTGTAAGCCTCTCTCCAAGTCTGTTCGAGCTTTTTACAGGCAGATTTTTGTATCTTAAGTTCCGTAGAGAACCAAGGTTGGGACGGAGACTTTTTAGCTCTTTTATGACCAGTTGGACCCATGAAATTCTCCACTGCTCCAGTCAGCCATAACTTAAATCCATCGACAGCTTCTGATAGATTCCCTGGCGTACCAGGGTGGGTATCAGCTAGGATCCTCCCAAATACCGCCGATTCAATAGGCAGGGGAGGTCTGCCTGCCGGTACATTCAAAGAGAGAGTGTGTGACAATCTACAAGCGAGTCCTATTTGTACCATATACCCATTGCCAGGACTTCACACATATGTGCCAAACACGGGTTATTGGTATCTAGTATTGTCTCACATATATCATGCATATGTGTGCATCCGACACATATGCAGTCAAAATGCACATACAGGCATCGATATATTTGGTAATAGTACTCACCACCGCTGCAAGAACCCCGCCATCACACTGCCAGCCCAGTGATCGACTGGTAATACAGTGTTCTTTGAAATGCCAGCGCAGTGGGTTCCTGGTTAGGACTGACGCCGTCCTATGGGATTCGGACCACCAAACCCATATTAAGGCCCTCTATATACAGTGTTTAAACAGGAGAACATGACTCAGGCCAATTGTGTGCTTCCAAAGAGAGAGAACCAATTACGCAAGAATGAGCAGTACCTTTATTGTAAGGAAAAGACATACTGAACCCAGGGCTCATTGGAGGTTTGCGAACTATTTCTCTTGCCGTTGTAGGAACACATTGATTACGCTGGGGAACTATATTTAAAGACCTTGCAGCTAGAGAAAATATTCAACAAATAAAAACATCAACTACCAAATTTAATGAGCCCTATGGGTCAAGACTGAGGTAGGTATTTAGAAACCTCCCTATACATGTTGCTGGAGAAATGCCTTCCTTCCCTAATATGAAAAGTATAATACATTAAAAAAAATAGGAAAGTAAAGTTCATCTTCCCCAAACTAAAATATGAAAAGAATAATACATTTAAAAAAACAGGGAAGTGAAGTTCATCTTCTCCAGCCCAAAATGTTGACATACTTAAACATCTAGTACAAATTAATAACATGAACTTTTTCTTCTTTATGATAAACACAAAAATGGATACTAATAATCGGAACTCTCTATGATACTAGATGCTAGAAAATAATGAAATTTGGATTATGAATGGGACATTTAAAACAACACCCCCATCTATTTGCCAAATTTACACTCTTCGTACTAAAATGAATAATACTGCCATGCCGCTATTGTATACTTTACTGACAGACAAGCAGTCTTTCACCTACACCAAATTTTTAAAAGGAGAAAACATTACCAAAAGACCTGAGAAAATAGCAATTGACTACTAAACAGTAATGATTTAACTTATTAAAAATATCCTTAAACACAAATTCAAGTATGTTTTTGTCACTTTTCTCATTCAAGTTGGCTAGTAAGAAAAAGAATCCTTAGCAGGTATCTCGCTTTATAGGTAAAGCCCAACCCACCTTCCACTATTTCCTGGAAATTTTGAAAAAGAGATCAAAGTTTCCTGGAAATGTAACAAGGTTAATCATTTATAGAAAGTCACCAGAGAAAAGAGAGTCACCAAAATAAAACATAAGAATTGAATGGACTTTCTAAAGTTTAACAGTTTGAAACGTTGCCTCGCCTTCTCCAATGCGTCTGCCCCGACCATACCCGCTGCACTCACACTCAATGCCATGCCCCCCAGCCAGGGAAGTACGGCTGCTAAGCTGGAGACAAAATCGTCGGGAAGCGTTGGCCCCCCCCCCCCCGGTTGTGGGCAGAACAGGCAACGGAACATTTGGCACCCCTGGCCCTGGCAGCGCTGGCTCGGGAATATGATTAGCAGGTACTGGGGGTAAAAGAACGGGCACCGCAGGGACCACTGGCACCACCCACCGGTGCTGGCACCAGATCCACAGGTGCCGCTGGTATGATACCGGGCGTTGGCGGAACCAAATGAACAGACCCCCCTGCTGGCTCTAAAGGAGCAGGTTCGCTTCCCGGTGTGTCGGGAGCTGCAGGTACCGCCGGCAAAATCGGGGGGCCCCCATTCCCCGGAACCATCTGCAGCGCTTTTTTCGCCCTACTCTTCTTTGGCAAGGGAGGGAAAGCCTCTCTGGGGGGTAAAGTGTCCCTGCGTGACCTCCCCGATGTCCCCTCCTGTGCGTCCAGCCTCTCTGCTAGCTGCGCCTTGGTGTGATCCATCTCCCCCATCTTACGCATCAGGGCGTCTAAAACGCTAGCGATGTCAGGGCGCCGCTCGCCGCGCTTAGCTTTAGGTGGCATCACTACCTAACCTGTCAGTACTGTTACCGTGGATTTTTGACGGAGGAATTCACGACCGGCCACAGCACCCACGCTACCGGAGCCTCAAATACTGGCTAGTCCAGCAAGGCAGGTGAGCACAGGCTCTAACCCGCTTGGCTCCCAGCAGCGCCGGAATGCAGGCCCCAGTCGAGTCCTCAGGCACCCTCTGAGTCGTTGAAGGTCCCTCACAAGCGTAGCTGTAAGCCCTCCAAGAACTCGTGCTGTTTAATGCCAGACGTTGTATTCTGCCTCACGAACAACTCCCCCAGAGCGCGTCGATTTCCAGCGCTTGTTGTTGTCACAACAACGGCCCCTTTCGCGACGTGTGCACTGGCCCTGAAAATAGAAAGGAAGATAAAATAAGTGTGGCCCCCGCGGGCGGGAGCGTCGCTGTGTCGCTCCGAGTCCTTCGGTGCCTGGCGCTCGTCAATTTCACCCGCGCGTCGTTGGAAACGCGACCGAGTCCCGCTGTTCAATCTCCGGCAAGTGTACGAAGCGTGCCCCAGTCCCACTGCTCGGCAACAGGCGAGCGCTCAAAACCAGGTGAGGGGCTGTAAAATAAAAAGGCACAGATTAAAACCGCCCCCTTTCCCCTCATGAGCTCCGGAAAGCGTCGACGACCAACGGAGGAAATCAGGCGATCTCGACGCGGCGTTGTTCCCCTTCGCAACACTGTCCTAAGAGGGGGAAAAGAAAAAGAATTAGTTATCCTCCCGATGGAGGAGGCACACGCGGCTGGTGTGCTGCCGGGGGAGCAAGAGACCGCACTTCGCGCTCCCCCCAGCTTTAAACGATCAGGAGAGTCGCCCACGCCCCGGAAGTGATCCGATCACTTCCGGGGCACGGTAGAGCCTTAGTTGACCCGGAAGTGATACAATCGCTTCCAGGGCACGCACGGGTTACGGGGGAACGGCCAACCGCCATAATGGCGGCGGGGCCGATGCTGGCCCTGCCTTCCTCGAAAGTCACCAGAGAAAAGAGAGTCACCAAAATAAAACATAAGAAATGAATGGACTTTCTAAAGTTTAACAGTTTGAAACGTTTGGGGGAACAGACGACTTGGAAAAAATACTACAGTACTAACAATAAACTAACACAATACAAATAACTTTAAAACACACCAAAATATGAACACCTAAAAATAAAACACTGATATCAAAAATCCCTACCCAAGCCCATATGAAAACCCCTTAACCTATTTCTTCTTCTTCAATACTTTATTTCGAGTTTGTTAACCATAAGAGTGTATACAAGACAGGCATTTTTCTATCTCATAAAATATTTACAATAATACAACATTTAGGGACCTATTAGGATGGCGGGCGGACTTTAGTTCACCCGCCATCCTCGCAGTGCTGGGACCGGCTGCCAGACATGCAGTGGTCCCGCACCGCTGATTAGGATGGGACCGCCACCCTGGTGGTCGCATACCGCATATTTGACATTGCCAAATTAACATGTTGTGCATTTCCACTCACAACGTGGGTGGCTCCGTGCGGTGCCTGCCACCTTGTACATGGAAGTGCAGGGGGGTACCATGGGTACCTCCCAAGTGCAACCCCCACTCCCCCTGGGGTCCCACAACGGGTGCCCAAAGCACATCCCCGCCATCCTTTCCATGGCGGCATCGCCGCCATGTAAATGCCTTTCAAACCATGCATCATAATATGGATGGCGCTGCCTTCTAGGCATCGCCACAATATTGTGCCCCAGCTCCGCCCGGCCGGCAATCCCCCGCCATACCCCGCCATAATAATATGGTGGGGGTAAATCAGGTTGGGATGGCTGGCAGATCGCCGGGCCGGCGGTGGCAATCCACCCACCATCCTAATGACCCCCTTAATGTTTTTAAAAACAGCATTGTAAAAGCACATAAAAATCAAGCCGCCTAGTACAATACATAAATCTAGTAACCCTGCTTACCTCAATATCAATTGGAAAAATCTTCTACTGAAAATGTACTTTTTTTTTAAATACCTGTGTGCCTCCTCTTTTTGCAGCACATAAGACAAGATATAGGTCTTCCACTATACAGTCACAGTTAACTTGTTGGTTCCAATACTCCGCGCCCATAGCAAGAATCTAGATACACTAAACACAATTGACTCTTTTGTGTCAGATCTAAAAATCCTAGATCCTTCCTAAAAATGGACAATCCATTTCTTACTCTTACTGGGTAAAGCATAGCTGGGACAAAATAACAGAAAGTGATCCACAGATTCCTTCAGCTGTAAACAAAAGGGACATTTGGATGTAAAAGAGCTGTTTTTATCCCACGAGAAAGTAAAGGCGTTTAACAGTAGGGTGGCAATTCTGAACTTTATGTACAAGGTTTTAATCTTAGCAGGACGTACTGGGTCCAGGAATGACTCAAAACACTAGCCACTTTTGCAGTTCAAAAATTACTGTTATCCTACCTAATCTTTGGTCATTCCAAATTTGTTCCAGTATACAATGCCAGTTTTACGATAGCACCCTTCGCCATTTTATCAGGAGTGAGCCAAATATCCTCTATTTTGACAAATTCACACAGAGATTTTACCTTCCTTAACCAGGGTGTGCGAACTTTCTTATCCAAGCTAAGAATCTTGTCCAGAGCTTTCTTATATATCTCAAGTTCTGGGGTGTTCCAAATTCGAGCGCAGTATATTAGAAGTTTCAGTTGAATCAAGTGGGAGACCTAATAAATTGATTGTCAGCTACACAAAGTGTGGACACATCTGAACATCCCCAAATTTCTGCTAAAGCCGTGGCCCTGTACACCTCCAGAGCTAGGGATACTGCTCCACTGAAGGTAACCTTGTATTTTTTCCTTATGGCCATTGCTTTTTGGAGTAGGAGTGTTTTACTTTTGCTTAGCTGTGGTTCCGATGTCATATTATCAGACAGTCTTACGCCCAAGTAATCAAATGACTTTACTTGCTCCAGGGGTGCCCCCTCTATCCTCATTTGGCCTCTAAGGGAGTGGTGGGGATTGAGTGCGATACATTTTGACTTTGCTGAATTTATCTCAAGGCCCCTTACACGACAGAAGATTGAAAAATTATCTAACAATGGCTGCAATCCATGTGGTGTTCGAGATATTAAAAGCATGTCATCAGCAAACATTAAAATAGGTACAGTCGTAACTGCGGATTTTGATGCATCATGGTTGCAATTTGCTAGCTATTCTATCACTCCATATATATATAAGCTAAAGAGTGTAGGGGCCACCATGCACCCTTGCCTAAAGCCTCATCTAATATGTATCCTTGATGTAAGGTCCCCACCCGCATTCCACATGACCTGGCCATATGACTACGAATGTAGGTTTTTTAGAATCCCAATGAGTTCTTCCGGTGCACCAGATGACTCCAACACAGCCCATATGCTCTCCCTCGGGACCAGGTCAAATGCCGCCCTCAAATCAATGACGGAAACATAAAGATGGTCCTGCTTCAGGATGACATATCGTTCTGAAGCAAAGTACCTTGTCCAAGGTACTCACCTTTGCTCTAAACCCAGCTTAGCAGTGTGCTAGGATATGTTGTTCTGATATCCAGGACTGGAGTGTCTTTAGGATCTGCCTAGCAAATATATTTTGGCTGATGTCAATTAAACTAATGGGTCTGTAGTTGAATGCAACGTCCCTCCTCGACTTCTTGTGAATGGGGACAATAATTGCTCCATGCTAGGAGGGATATATCCTCACCTCTCAAGATGGCATTGCTAAGGGTTTTCAAGTAGGGTACCTCCGCAACCCATTCTTACCTGAATTTACTTAGGCATGGTAAACACTTGGCATTGTAAAATGATGCATTGTAACCACTAGAGTTACAAAGCAATATGCAATTCCATGTAGTTACTGTGTTATAAAGTTTACGCACTGAGTACAGGTGCAAACTGTGCACACATGTTCAACATTGAGTACCTGTGAGAAAGTGGCTCTGTATATACTGTTCCCTAATAGGTACAGGGTGTACAGAGTCCACAGGCCCCCAGAGGCTGATAGAGGTCAAAGTTAGGTATGACCTTACTCTCAAAAGTGGTAGCTTGGTCGAGCAGTAAGGCAGTACCAGAGGACAGTGTAAAGCATTTATTGTACACACTCAGTCAGCAAATGGTTTCACACACTCAATAACTGAACTCTAGGCCAATGGTTTATATATATAAAATATATGCTTGTTTTATTTTTAGAACCACAAAGGGGGTAAAAATATACTTTCTCAGAATGAGAGGTTGAATATAAATACTTTTGTCTTAAGCAATAAATTTGTGTAAACAGTCACAGTTGGTTGCAATAAACAATCCTATTTCCTAAACATAACAATGCATTGAGCTCAATGGTAAATTCACATTGCAGGTAGAGTACTTTATCGTTACTTTAGTAATCCAGGACTGGGTGCCTAGACCCAGGACTGGGGTCCTTATCAAAAGCAGGTAAGTAATTTCGTTTGCAGAATTGGTACGATTTTAAAAGAATATTTCAAATTTGCAAAAATAGACACTTAGAAGAAATTTCACAGAAAAGCAGACAATGGTTTCCTATGGGAAAAAAATGAGTTAGAGGTAAGTATAGTTGTGAACACTTTTCAGAGTCAGGGCTGGGCACCAAGATCCAGCACTGGGAGCTCACCTAGGAGCAGGTGAGTAAATTCGTTTTTGTCACTTGGCTGATTTTTGGTGAATTTTTGCAGTTTTGAAAAGTTCACACTTAGAAGATTTTTGAAGAAAAAGCCAGTCAATGTTACCCTATGAGGAAAATGAAGTTAGCGGTTTAAGGGTAAGTACTCGACTGGCAGTGTTGAAATTCCGGGCATGGACTCAGGGGTCCCCCAGTGTCAGGTAGGTACAGTTGGTTCACCCTCAGCGGTTTCAGGACGGCCGGGTGCAGAGAGAGTTGGGCCCAATGTTATCCTATGAGGGATAGGGGGGCCTTGGTTGGTGGCTGCTGTCTGGCAAGCCACGCGGCTGTGGGAGCTGGGCTCCTGGTCACTTACTCAGGGCAAGTGGGGAAGTAGGTTAGTGTAGAGAGGGCACTGCCAGGGCCACTCGGGCGGCTGGGTGCAGGGTGCTTTTGAGCCTTAGGGCGCTCAATGGAAATCAATGGGAATGTTCCGGTTTGGAAAGAGGCTGCAGGCTCGGGGACGAGGATGTTTCAGGTGCCACCACCACTTTGAGAGGCAAGTTGGGTAGTTGTAGGTTAGGTGGGTACCCCGGGATTGGGCACAGGGGGTCGCAGGGCGCCGGGTGCAGGGGTGCCTTTTGACGTCGGGAATCTTACCCTCTGGTTGATCGCGGCTGGGGTGGCACTTGGTTCTGAGGCTGCAGGCTTCTTCCGGGATGTCGAGGGGGGTCCTTGGGTGCCGGACTCTGGGTCACAGTCGCCGTGGGGTCGTCCTCTGGGTCTTTGTCCACTCCGGCACTGGCCAGGCTTGGCTGGTGCAGAGTGTGTTGGGTCCGCGGTCCCGGGCTGGTGCCAGGGATAGCAAATAGGTTTCTTGAGTAGAGCCTCTACTCGTGGGAGTCCCAGGGGCTTAGAGCTAAAAGGTAGCCAGGTCCTCCGGGGTTGGTGAGGTTGCTGGCCACGAGGGATGCCGCGCTGGTGCAGGTTCGAGAGTCGACAGGCCGGTAGGGCTGGGGCCAAAGCAGTTGGTGTCTTCTTCTCTTTTTAGCAGCTGCAGGGCAGGTCTTTGTTCTTCTTGCTCTTCTTGTAGTTTTCTATCTGGAATCTAAGGAAGGAAGGTTCAGGGTGCCCCTAAATACTAGATTTAGGGGCGTTACAGGTAGGTGAAGGCCAGGGACCAATGGGTCCTTGTCCTGGGGTAGGTACACCCCCTATCCTGCCTCTCTCCTGTGGGAGGGGGGCAGTAGCCTAATCCTGATAGGGTAGGGCCTCCCATCTTCAAGATGGCGAGAGCCCGGAGATGTGCTTCACCTCGCCTCCCCCACCTGAGGGGTGGGGTGGGCAGGCTGGCACATCCCCTGTCCTTGTATGGGGTTTCCGGCCAAGCTTCCCGCCAGAGTGGGGGGTTGCAGTGGCCTGGGGAAACTCCAAATGGCGGCCTGCCTTTGAAGCTTCCCTTTGCTCATCCTGGGGGAGGAGATTTCTCACCTCACCCAGGATGTGCATTGTTGCAGGCCCGGGAGAGCAGGGGCTCTCCCACCCAGGGGTCCAGCAACGTGTCTGCTGTGTGGCAGCCTGGGCAGCCTCAGAGCAGACGTGGATTGTAAGTTAGCTGTAAGGGGGCATCTCTAAGATGCCCTCTGGGGTGCTTAGTACATTAAATCCTACACTGGCATCAGTGTGGGTTCAATGTGCTGAGAAGTTTGATACCAAACTTCCCAGGCTTTAGTGGTGCCAATATGGTGCTGTGGAGCTCGTGTTTGACAAGCTCTCAGCACCATGTACTCTTAAATGACAGCACTGCACTTACAGTGCTCAGGAATGGACCCGGGTACAGTAGGGGCACAGGGCTCCTGCTCCTGTGCCCACACCATAGGCGTAATGCACCCAGCTAGAGGGGTGGCTGACATATGCCTTGGCAGTGTAGGTGATGGGCATGGTACACAGTGATGTGTGCCATGTCGACTCTTTGTTTTGTCCTGCACCCAGACACTCAGCCTGCAAGGGCAGTGTGTGTGTAAGGGTACAGGGCCTCTGAGGGTGGCACAATGAGTGCTGCAGCCCTTAGAGGCCTTCCCTGGCCACAAGGCCCTGGGTACCTAGGGTACCATTTACTAGGGGCTGACTGTGGCTAGGGTTTGCCAATTTGGAGTTTGTGTGGTTTAAGGAAGGAACATAGGCCCTGGGCACCTGATTGGCAGGAACCCAGGGTACACTCAATCGAAGTTCATTCAGCAATTTAGCAAAAAGTGGGGGCATACCATGCAAGAAAGATGGCACTTTCTCACACAACCCCCCCCCCCCCCAAACGAAAGGTGATGAGACTAACCTTGTCCTATGGAGTCTTCATTGTCTAAGTGGAAGAACCTGGAAAGTCCATCTGCATTGGCATGGGCAGTCCCTGGTCTGTGTTCCACTTCAAAGTCCATTCCCTGTAGGGAGATGGACCACCTCAGTAGTTTTGGATTTTCCCCTTTCATCTGCATTAGCCATCTGAGAGGTCTGTGGTCAGTTTGAACTAGGAAGTGAGTGCCAAACAAGTATGGCCTCAGCTTCTTCAGGGACCAAACCACAGCAAAGGCCTCCCTCTCAATGGCACTCCAACGCTGCTCTCTAGGGAGTAGTCTTCTGCTTATAAAAGCAACAGGTTGGTCTTGGCCTTCATCATTGGTCTGGGATAGGACCGCTCCTATCCCTAGCTCAGAGGCATCAGTCTGCACTATGAACTGCTTGGCATAATCTGGAGCTTTTAGAATTGGTGCTGAACACATTGCGTCTTTTAGGGTGTCAAAAGCCTTTTGACAACTAACTGTCCAGTTAACTTTCTTGGGCATTTTCTTGGAGGTGAGTTCTGTGAGGGGGGTCACAATGGACCCATACCCCTTCACAAACCTCCTGTAGTACCCAGTCAAGCCAAGGAATGCCCTGACTTGGGTCTGGGTTGTTGGAGCTATCCAGTCCATGATGGCCTGGATTTTAGGTTGTAAGGGCTGTACCTGGCCTCCACCTACAAGGTGGCCCAAGTACACCACAGTGCCCTGCCCTATCTGGCATTTGGACGCCTTGATAGTGAGACCTGCACTCTGCAGAGCCTCTAAAACCTTCCCAAGGTGGATCAGGAGATCCTGCCAGGTGGAGCTAAAGACAGCAATATCATCAAGATAAGCTGCACTAAAGGACTCCAACCCAGCCAGGACATGGTTCACCAACCTCTGGAAGGTGGCAGGGGCATTCTTTAACCCAAAGGGCATCACAGTAAACTGGTAATGCCCATCAGGGGTGGAGAATGCTGTCTTTTCTTTTGCTCCTGGGGCCATGCCAATCTGCCAGTACCCTGCAGTTAAGTCAAAGGTACTGAGAAATTTGGCAGCCCCCAATTTGTCTATCAGTTCACCTGCTCTTGGGATAGGGTGAGCATCTGTCTTGGTGACAGAGTTGAGCCCTCTATAGTCCACACAGAACCTCATCTCTCTCTTTTCACCCTGTTGATGAGGTTTGGGGACCAGAACCACTGGGCTAGCCCAGGGGCTCTCTGAAGGCTCAATGACCCCTAACTCCAGCATCTTGCTGACCTCAGCTTTGATGCTTTCCTTGACTTGATCTGACTGTCGATAGATTTTGTTCTTGACAGGTGCACTGTCACCAGTGTCCACATCATGGGTACACCAGCTTGTCAGACCAGGGGTCAGGGAAAAGAGGCTAGCATATTGCTGCAAGACTTGCTTGCAGTCAGTCTGCTGTTGGGCAGAGAGGGTGTCTGAAAAAATCACACCATCTACTGACCCATCTTTTGGGCTGTAGGATAAGAGGTCAGGGAGTGGCTCACTCTCTGCTTCCTGTTCTTCATCAGTCACCATCAGCATGGTGATGTCAGCCCTATCATGGTAGAGTTAAAGGCGGTTCACATGGATGACCCTTTTGGGTGTCCTGCTAGTGCCCAGGTCAACTAGATAGGTGACCTCACTCTTTCTCTCTAGGATAGGGTAAGGGCCACTCCATTTGTCTTGGAGAGCCCTTGGTGCCACTGGCTCCAAAACCCACACCTGTTGCCCTGGTTGAAATTCAACCAGTGCAGCCTTTTGGTCATACCAGTGCTTCTGGCGCTCCTGGCTGGCCTCAAGGTTCTTGGATGCTTTTTCCATGTACTCAGCCATTCTGGACCTTAGGCCAAGGACATAGTCCACTATGTCCTGTTTGGGTTCTTGGAGGGGCCTCTCCCAGCCCTCCTTTACAAGACACAGTGGTCCCCTTACAGGATGTCCAAACAGAAGTTCAAAGGGTGAGAACCCTACTCCCTTCTGTGGCACTTCCCTGTAAGCGAAAAGCAAGCATGGTAACAGGACATCCCACCTCCTTTTGAGTTTCTCAGGGAGTCCCATGATCATACCTTTCAATGTCTTGTTGAACCTCTCAACAAGGCCATTGGTTTGTGGGTGGTAGGGTGTAGTAAACTTGTACTGCACCCCACACTCTTTCCACATGTGTGTTAGGTAAGCAGACATGAAGTTGGAACCTCTGTCTGAAACCACCTCCTTAGGAAAACCCACCCTGGTGAAGACACCCAGGAGGGCCTTGGCTACTGCAGGAGCTGTAGTAGTCCTAAGTGGAATTGCTTCAGGGTACCTAGTAGCATGATCCACTACTACTAGAATGAATTTGTTCCCTGAGGCTGTGGGAGGTTCAAGTGGACCCACAATGTCCACTCCTACCCTTTCAAAGGGGACCCCCACCACTGGTAGTGGAATGAGGGGGGCCTTTGGGTGGCCACCTGTCTTGCCACTGGCCTGACAGGTAACACAGGAGCTGACAAACTCCTTCACCTTTTGGTGCATCTGGGGCCAGTAAAAGTGACTCACTAACCTTTCCCAAGTTTTGGATTGCCCCAGATGTCCAGCTAGGGGGATGTCATGAGCCAAAGTTAGGAGGAACTCCCTGTACTTCTGTGGCACTACCACCCTCCTGGTGGCTCCAGGAGTGGGGTCTCTTGCCTCAGCATACAGTAATCCCTCTTCCCAATAAGCTCTGTGGGTACCACTGACATCTCCCCTGGCTTCTGAAGCAGCTTGTTGTCTCAGGCTTTCAAGAGTGGGACAGTCTCGCTGACCCTGGCACAGCTCTTCCCTAGAGGGTCCCCCTGGGCCCAAGAGTTCAACCTGGTAAGGGTCAAGCTCCATGGGCTCAGTTCCCTCAGGGGTATCTACATCCTCTCCAGGGGGAGAGGGGTTCTGAGTGTTTGGCTGTACAGAAGCTGGTCCCCCAGTCTTCTTGCCCTTCCTCTTGGTTGGTTGGGCCATTATTCCAGGCTCCAAACCTACTTTTTCACCCTTCCTCTTGCTCTGTGCTCTGGTTTGCACACACACCAATTCAGGGATGCCCAGCATGGCTGCATGGGCCTTTAACTCAACCTCAGCCCAGGCTGAGGTTTCCAGATCATTTCCAAGCAGACATGCAGCTGGCAACTTTGGAGAGACCACTACCTGTTTCAGGCCAGTAACCCCTCCCCAGCCTAATGTTATCATGGCCATGGGATGACTAGTGGTGACACTGTCAGCGTTGGTGACTGGGTAAGACTTCCCAATCAAGTATTGCTCAGGGGAAACCAGTGTGTCTTTCACCATAGTGACACTGGCACCTGTATCCCTCAGAGCTTCTACCCTAGTTCCATTTACCCAAGGGTACTGTAAGTATTTCTTTAAGTTGGGGGGCCACACAGCCACAGTGGCAAACTCCACTTCTCCCAAGCAGACTAAACTTGCTTCAGTGTGTTCCCAGATTTGCTCAGGGTACACCTCTGATCCCATTTGTATACTTGCTGCCCCAGGAGTGGCTGTACTGGGTGCCTTAGGGGCTTTGTTTTGGGGGCAAGATACAGTTAGGTGTCCCTGCTTCTTACAGGTATTACACCAGGCCTTTAAGGGATCAAAGTTCTTCCCCCTATATGGTTGGGGCACATAGGGAGTAGTTTGGGTCCCACCCACCTGAACAGGTTTTTGGGGCCCTTTGGAAGACTCAGACTTTTTATCTTGGGGATTCTCACCACCTTTCCCCTGGGGAGGTTTTGTGACCACCTTCTTTTGGTCACCCCCAGTGGTTGTCTTGGTCACCCTAGTCTTGACCCAGTGGTCTGCCTTCTTTCCCAATTCTTGGGGAGAAATTAGACCTAGGTCTACCAAATGCTGATGCAACTTTTCATTTGTGCAGTTACTCAAAATATGTTCCTTCATGAATAAATTGTACAATCCAGTAAAATCCTGCACACCATGTCCAGCTAACCAACCATCCAGTGTCTTCACTGAGAAATCTACAAAATCAATCCAGGACTGGGTCTGGGTTTTGTGAGCCCCCCTGAATCTAATTCTATACTCCTCAGTGGTGAATCCAAATCCCTCAATCAGAGCTTTCTTCATGAGGTCATAGGATCCTGCTTCTGGCCCAGAGAGAGTCAGAAGCCTGTCCCTGCAGTTACCAGAGAACAGTTCCCACAGGAGTGCCCCCTAGAGAGGTTTCTTTACTTTTCTGATATCACAAGCCCTCTCAAAGGCTGTGAACCATTTGGTGATATCATCACCTTCCTCAAATTTAGGGACAATCCCTTTGGGGATTTTAGGGTCAGAAGTTTCCTCCCTATCCTTGTTTTTATTATTGCTGCCACCATTGATGGGTGCTAAACCCATCTCTCTCCTTTCCTTTTCTAGGGCCAAGAGTCTGGACTCTAGATCTATTCTTCTGGCCAGCCTCACAAGGCTGTCCTCTTCACTGGGGGGTCCCCCAGTGTCGTCTCTGGGACCAGAGCCACCTGTGTGGTCTCTAGGTGCCCAGATGCTATGTCTTGAGTTGGAGGGTATGGGTGCCATCTCCTCCCTAGGGAATAGTATGGGGAGGTTGCTGTCCACCTCCTCTGTTTCCCTTTCCTCATCTGACTGGCCATCACCATGTTCAGATGGGTGGTCTTTAGCATACTCAGCCAGGAGCTCCTGGAGCCCTTGTTTGGTTGGATGCTGACCCATTTGTAAATTTTTGAGTTTACATAAGGACCTCAATTCCTTGAAAGACAAGTGTAAGTAAGGTGTGAGGTCGAGCTCCTCCACCAGGTCCATGTTATTATTATCACTAATAGCTGGGTTTGTTTGAGACATTCTAACCTGACAGTTCTTACCCTCTACCCTGACTATAGTGACTTTTATTTTTCTAAAATTCTAATGGGACTTAAGCAAGGCCCTAGCAAGACTTTTAGTAATTTTGGAAAAACCAATCAGAATTCTAAAGGCAATTTTTAAGAGTTCTGTCGTGTGATCAGATGGTAACCAAGTAGTCCAACAAATGCAAGTTTGTATCCCACCGCTGATCCACCAATGTGAGAAAGTGGCTCTGTATATACTGTTCCCTAATAGGTACAGGGTGTACAGAGTCCACAGTCCCCCTGAGGCTGATAGAGGTCAAAGTTAGGTATGACCTTACTCTCAAAAGTGGTAGCTTGGTCGAGCAGTAAGGCAGTACCAGAGGACAGTGTAAAGCATTTATTGTACACACTCAGTCAGCAAATGGTTTCACACACTCAATAACTGAACTCTAGGCCAATGGTTTATATATATAAAATATATGCTTGTTTTATTTTTAGAACCACAAAGGGGGTAAAAATATACTTTCTCAGAATGAGAGGTTGAATATAAATACTTTTGTCTTAAGCAATAAATTTGTGTAAACAGTCACAGTTGGTTGCAATAAACAATCCTATTTCCTAAACATAACAATGCATTGAGCTCAATGGTAAATTCAGGTTATTTGTAATAAATTACTTTTCAGATTACTTTTGGAATTCCAGGTCTGGCTCCTAGAACCAGCCTTGGGTCAGTATTCAAAATCAAGTGATGAAAGTCGACTTAATAACTGTAATGATTTTTAAATAATATTTAGCTATTTCAAAAGTTAGCACTTAGAAAATATTTCAAAGAAAACATTCAATGGATCTCTATTGCAAGAAATTCACATTGCAGGTAGAGTACTTTATCGTTACTTTAGTAATCCAGGACTGGGTGCCTAGACCCAGGACTGGGGTCCTTATCAAAAGCAGGTAAGTAATTTCGTTTGCAGAATTGGTACGATTTTAAAAGAATATTTCAAATTTGCAAAAATAGACACTTAGAAGAAATTTCACAGAAAAGCAGACAATGGTTTCCTATGGGAGAAAAATGAGTTTGAGGTAAGTATAGTTGTGAACACTTTTCAGAGTCAGGGCTGGGCACCAAGATCCAGCACTGGGAGCTCACCTAGGAGCAGGTGAGTAAATTCGTTTTTGTCACTTGGCTGATTTTTGGTGAATTTTTGCAGTTTTGAAAAGTTCACACTTAGAAGATTTTTGAAGAAAAAGCCAGTCAATGTTACCCTATGAGGAAAATGAAGTTAGCGGTTTCAGGGTAAGTACACGACTGGCAGTGTTGAAATTCCGGGCATGGACTCAGGGGTCCCCCAGTGTCAGGTAGGTACAGTTGGTTCACCCTCAGTGGTTTCAGGACGGCCGGGTGCAGAGAGAGTTGGGCCCAATGTTATCCTATGAGGGATAGGGGGGCCTTGGTTGGTGGCTGCTGTCTGGCAAGCCACGCGGCTGTGGGAGCTGGGCTCCTGGTCACTTACTCAGGGCAAGTGGGGAAGTAGGTTAGTGTAGAGAGGGCACTGCCAGGGCCACTCGGGCGGCTGGGTGCAGGGTGCTTTTGAGCCTTAGGGCGCTCAATGGAAATCAATGGGAATGTTCCGGTTTGGAAAGAGGCTGCAGGCTCGGGGACGAGGATGTTTCAGGTGCCACCACCACTTTGAGAGGTAAGTTGGGTAGTTGTAGGTTAGGTGGGTACCCCGGGATTGGGCACAGGGGGGCGCCGGGTGCAGGGGTGCCTTTTGACGTCGGGAATCTTACCCTCTGGTTGATCGCGGCTGGGGTGGCACTTGGTTCTGAGGCTGCAGGCTTCTTCCGGGATGTCGAGGGGGGTCCTTGGGTGCCGGACTCTGGGTCACAGTCGCCGTGGGGTCGTCCTCTGGGTCTTTGTCCACTCCGGCACTGGCCAGGCTTGGCTGGTGCAGAGTGTGTTGGGTCCGCGGTCCCGGGCTGGTGCCAGGGATAGCAAATAGGTTTCTTGAGTAGAGCCTCTACTCGTGGGAGTCCCAGGGGCTTAGAGCTAAAAGGTAGCCAGGTCCTCCGGGGTTGGTGAGGTTGCTGGCCACGAGGGATGCCGCGCTGGTGCAGGTTCGAGAGTCGACAGGCCGGTAGGGCTGGGGCCAAAGCAGTTGGTGTCTTCTTCTCTTTTTAGCAGCTGCAGGGCAGGTCTTTGTTCTTCTTGCTCTTCTTGTAGTTTTCTATCTGGAATCTAAGGAAGGAAGGTTCAGGGTGCCCCTAAATACTAGATTTAGGGGCGTTACAGGTAGGTGAAGGCCAGGGACCAATGGGTCCTTGTCCTGGGGTAGGTACACCCCCTATCCTGCCTCTCTCCTGTGGGAGGGGGGCAGTAGCCTAATCCTGATAGGGTAGGGCCTCCCATCTTCAAGATGGCGAGAGCCCGGAGATGTGCTTCACCTCGCCTCCCCCACCTGAGGGGTGGGGTGGGCAGGCTGGCACATCCCCTGTCCTTGTATGGGGTTTCCGGCCAAGCTTCCCGCCAGAGTGGGGGGTTGCAGTGGCCTGGGGAAACTCCAAATGGCGGCCTGCCTTTGAAGCTTCCCTTTGCTCATCCTGGGGGAGGAGATTTCTCACCTCACCCAGGATGTGCATTGTTGCAGGCCCGGGAGAGCAGGGGCTCTCCCACCCAGGGGTCCAGCAACGTGTCTGCTGTGTGGCAGCCTGGGCAGCCTCAGAGCAGACGTGGATTGTAAGTTAGCTGTAAGGGGGCATCTCTAAGATGCCCTCTGGGGTGCTTAGTACATTAAATCCTACACTGGCATCAGTGTGGGTTCAATGTGCTGAGAAGTTTGATACCAAACTTCCCAGGCTTTAGTGGTGCCAATATGGTGCTGTGGAGCTCGTGTTTGACAAGCTCTCAGCACCATGTACTCTTAAATGACAGCACTGCACTTACAGTGCTCAGGAATGGACCCGGGTACTGTAGGGGCACAGGGCTCCTGCTCCTGTGCCCACACCATAGGCGTAATGCACCCAGCTAGAGGGGTGGCTGACATATGCCTTGGCAGTGTAGGTGATGGGCATGGTACACAGTGATGTGTGCCATGTCGACTCTTTGTTTTGTCCTGCACCCAGACACTCAGCCTGCAAGGGCAGTGTGTGTGTAAGGGTACAGGGCCTCTGAGGGTGGCACAATGAGTGCTGCAGCCCTTAGAGGCCTTCCCTGGCCACAAGGCCCTGGGTACCTTGGGTACCATTTACTAGGGGCTGACATGTGGCTAGGGTTTGCCAATTTGGAGTTTGTGTGGTTTAAGGAAGGAACATAGGCCCTGGGCACCTGATTGGTAGGAACCCAGGGTACACTCAATCGAAGTTCATTCAGCAATTTAGCAAAAAGTGGGGGCATACCATGCAAGAAAGATGGCACTTTCTCACAGTACCTGAATAATATCTTTGGAACGCATATTAACTGGTTGTCAAACACATATTTAAGTGATAATCCACGGTGGCAGGCTACTCACATCCATGAGTACGGTAATGAGATTATGTAGTGTGCAATGTTACTGGTCCTTGTACTGGATTTTCAGCAGAAGGGGCTGGCTACTTACTTTCTGACTGGAGGGTTCCTACAGCCATCAGTATAAGCTGTACCTGGGAAAGATGACTATGTAGACCAGATAGTCCATTATCAATCAATCAATCAATCCACTTTATTCGATTAATTAAAATCATGAAAGTACAAGACAACAACTACAGTCATGAACAAATACAGAAATAAATAACAATATTATAATCAATCCTAAATGTGTCATTAAAAGGTTATTTCATAGCCATAAGACCAAAGGTACCTAGAAATACATGATTACTTATTGTATTTCGGCAGACCGTATACAGACATATTTTAAAGAATACTTTACTAATACAACAATCAATTTTAAGAGAAATAAATAACAGTATTATAATCAATCTTAAATGTGTCATTAAAAAGTTATTTCATAGCCATAAGACCAAAGGTAACTAAAATTACATGATTACTTATTATGTTTCAGCAGACCATATACTGACATATTTTAAAGAATACTTTTCTAATACATCAATCAATTTTACCTGGATATCATATATTTATGATTTATCCCCTAATCCTGACAGCGGCAACTAAAAAGGAGGCAATATTAAAAATTTCCCACATGTCAGTTAACATTTGCAAATAAAGTAAAGCAGGTTTGGCCTGTTGGATAGTCCATTATCATGAATTAAGCCTTTATGAAAAGTTCCAGCAGGGTACTTTACCCCTTTAATATTGGTGGGTGGTGATCTCTGACAGTGGTGGTGCGTAATACTTGCCACAGGTTCACCCTGTGTTTTTTCAAAATTTCCCTTGGGTGCCGTCACACTCAAATGTACCCATACACTCACACTAACTGTTTCTCACTCACAAACACACTTCTACGCACACAATTTCCCAGTAACTGACCTTCACTCACAACTACTGGCATACAGGGACTCTGATTGGAACTCCTTGGGTACAGGTGTTCTGCTTTAATAGTTAAGCAGGAGCAGTTGCACTAGCGCTTCTGTGCCTTGGTGCAACTGCACCTGTTTCATCATTGATTGAGACACCCCTGACTCACTTCCACTCCCCCTAACAATCACACCCTCCGTCACTCATTCTTACTAACTCAAACTGCTTTACTTACTCCCTCGCTTTCCCTTATTCATACTCAATTTCATTCACTCATTGATTTTCAATCTTTCATTCTCATTGACATTGTTAAACCCATTAAACAAACACACACCCTCACTCAATCTCATTGTCTCAATCACTCAAAAAACACACACACATTCACTCACACATACACAGAGAAACAACACAGTTATTTTTTATACTCATCTATGTACCTGTGCTTGCAACACAGAGTCTACATTGCTGAAGCAGAGCAGGAATTCAATACTGGACACAGGAACCAGCAAGCCATGATTCCTAACGTAGTGTCCAACAAACCAGAAGGGCCCTCTCCCAGCTTCTTGATGGGACTGGAAGCACAGCCCTATCAGAAGCTGGTACGTTGCTGGGGATGCTCTGCTGCTCTGTGTGGTTCCCCATTGTCCTCAAGGATGCACTGATGTCTGCCCTGACAGCCCCATTGTAGCAGATATACTGTGCTGCCTGAGACATGTGTAGTATGTCTGCTAAACAAAAAGGATAATGCCTGTGTTAGGGGATCGTTGAGCTACGCTCCTCACGTGCACAATTCGGACATCTGTCTGTAGAGTGCTGTGTTTTTAAGCGTATTAAGCAACAATGCCCGAAGTGGGCATCGATTAGAGATGACCTAATCTGGTTATTTTACAGTACTGCAAAACATGTATTGTATGTACAACTAAATTAAAACACAAGAAAAAAAATAAGATACAGCGAAACAGAATCTAGAATCAGATTTATTCAGTTGATCTTGTACATAGTTGAAAGCAGCATCAAATATGGTTAAAAAAGTGCTCAATGTGCAAAGTGAACACACAGTGCTCATGAAGATCAAGTGAATGGAGCAAAGTGAAACATATAAAAACAAATGAATGATGAAAAGAAGTAAGTAATTCAATATTGTGCATGAATATAGATAAAGTTCAACATTTCAATAGAATATTATTGCACAACAAGATTCCTTTTTCAGACGTATATATGTCGACGGTGTTTCAACCTTTCAAAGTTTAAAAGGTCATCATCAGGACAAGAGGAGCGCAAAGAAATGTATTGCTGCCTGAAGGATAAATAAATAGCAAAAATTAAATGAGACAAAAAGTAATTGCGACAAGGCTAAAAATTAAAAACGAAAATGAATGAGGCCATATCTTGTTTACCTGTGTCTAAACCAGGGGTGCGGTAAAGAAAAAGAACAAATAACACACATGGATGAGAAAAAGGGGGTGCAGGCCCATGTCAAACCACAAATGAAAAATAAAAATAAAAGGACACTCACAAGTAGCCACTTGCCCGTTTGTCCCCATTGGAATGATAAAATGGGAAGAAAGGGAGGGTGGAAAGTAATTAATCATAACACCCAAAAGCGGTTAGAACGTTCGCTCATATGATAATTTCTAATAGTTTACTCACAAAGGATGTAGATAGAATGGCATCCGTAGATATTGACAAGTACAGACACGTCAGGAGGCAACAGGCTGACAGTCGAGATCTAAAGCAATCAATTTACGGGTGCCAGAAAAAGGTGGATATATCAAAAATATAATAAAAAGATATGATAAAACAGTCAGAAATACCTGTAGAACGCACACTGAGGTTAAGTATTGGAGTTAGCTGTGTTCTCCTTTGAAAGGGTATAAAACTTCACAACAAGCCCTTGAGAAAAAGAGACTAATTTCAATCGAAATAATACCACTCTGAAAGAGGACATATAAGTATCATGGGCAATAGTATAAAAATTAGAGCAAAACAGCAATTTATCATGAGAATGGAGGAATACCTCAATGTAATCGCTAACAAGCAATGGAAGTTAGATAAATGAATAGCTGTCTTGGTCTTACATGAATCGCTAGCCTACTCAATGGGGGCGTACAATCTGAAACATCAAAATAGAATGATAGGGCTAGGCATGACAAATTACAAAGAAATGTTTTTCACTAGGATAATGCTACTCCACATAAACACAACTTGAGTCGTAGAAAAAAAGGCTCTTGTCCTGGTACCCCAATTCACAAATGTATTTAACTTTTCTTTAAAAACAGCCAAAGTACGAAAGCCCGAAAACTTGCCTACCTTTTTCAAATTTTCAAAAAATCATAAGCAGATCCTACCTGTTTTTTCCAACTTTCAACTGTTTAGCATTAACATTTTGGAAAACGCGATAAGCAACTCTGCTAATTTCTTGAGGATAACCATTTATTCGATCCATCGCAGTCAGGCTTTAGGGCCACTCACAGGACCAAAACAACCCTTTTGCAGTTACAGATGTCATCAGGTATTCCCTAGATAAGGGCAGTGCAGCTGTACTGATACTTCTCGATCTGTTCGCTGTTTTTGACACAGTATCATATGCAGTACTTATTGACCAACTTTATTTCATTGGGGTGCATGGCAGGTCCTTGGATAGGTTGAGAGACCTCACGGATGGGTGCTCATGTATATAAATCCAGGGCAGCTGACAACATTTGTGGATACTTCAGGGATCTTCTCTGAGTCTTGCAGTATTCAACATATATGTTGCCCATTTGGCAAAAAGTTGTAAGATTATTCGGAATTGACCTACTATCCTATGTCGATGACCCCCAACTGGTTTTGTTGTTTGTTCAGGAGACAGAGCTTACTAAAATCAGATTTGGGTAATGCATGCTTGCCGTGGCTATGTTGAGTTTTCTCCAACTGAAGGGAGCAAAAAATGAAATTATGCTGTTCGGAAAATATGCTCAAGCTTGGGCAGAAGACTTGTGGCACCAAGAACATGGTACTGCACCCTGCCCCAAAAATGTATTTTAGAAATATCGGCTTTATAATGGATGACAAGCTTTTAATGAAAAGTCATGTCAAGGCCACATGTGGTAACTGTTTTGGTATGTTAGGTATTTTCATGCCTGCCTTTAGACTGCAGGAAGACTGTGATGCAGGTACTTATAACCAGTCACCTGGACTATGGAAACACCTTGTTGGTGGGTGTGAACTCACCCTTTATGACTCTGCTTCAGCTGGTCTAAATGTCATCTACCCGGTTGGAATGCCACCTACCTATGGACACTGGAATAAGCACAGTGATTAGTTCCTTACATTGACTCACAGTTAGGAAAAGGTGCATTTGCAAACTTCTTTGCCTCTATCACAAGGTCAGTGCGACTCTACTCTTCGCTTTTCCTTTGTACGCCACTACACTGTACTCCACTCCACTTTATGCTATTACACTCTGAAACACTCCAGTCTATGCCACCGACTTTATGCCCCTCAATTCTATACACTCAATTTTACACCGCTCTACTCTACGCCACTGCACTCACTCTATGACACTTCATTCTAAGCTATTTCACTCTAAGATATTCAACTCTACGCCACTGTATGCAACTCCAATCTACAATATTCTATTCCACGCCATTCTAAGCGACTCCACTCTATGACACTCACTGTACGACACTACACTTTACAACACTCTCATCCACCCTACTCTATGACCCTCCACTTAATGACACTACACTCAACAACACTCCACTATAGGATTTCAAACACATTTTTATAAAAAAAAATTAAAACCATTGAAATTCAATGAAAAAAACAATGGCTAAAGCTTAGTTATAGTTCGAAAAACCTTATTTCTCCTTTCAATAAAAACCAAACTTAAACTACCCAAATATTAATATTTCAAAAGTTATAGTTATACCTTAATTGTTTAATTTCTGCACTACCTACAAATTATTATAATTCTTGTACCTCCGTGCACAGTGTACTAAACTCGGTAGCCACACTACATTATCTGTAATTGGCCATTCTACCATGCACTGTGTTTGCACAAATGATGTCATAAGTGTTTTTATGAATGCTATGATTTCAGATAATATAAGTGATATAATATGAAAGGGTATAAGCTGTGAATAGAGAAGGGACAAGTTATAGCTAATGCAGTGTTACTACTAAGTTCACAACACTGCTTACTGAGGTATACGAGTTTGGTTAATTTAAACCATAACAATGTTAAATACAGATGTTTGTGGGTGTATAATAAAACCATTGGACACATATAACTTCCTTAACAAATAATTAAAATAACAGTTCAGTGTACTACGAAGAGTTTCGTTTCTGATGTTGATTGAACTGGGGTGTTTTCTAAGGCTAATTCATGATACTTTAAAAACCTTTTGCAGCTTAGAGTTCAATTGAGTGTCTGATGGATTTAGGCACTGGGTAATGGCAGCCCTGCATGTCCTAACTTTCCTCTATTTAAAGTCTGGCTACAGTAAAGTGACTTGTGTACGAGTTATATTCATTTGAATAATACAATTTATCATGTTTGTGAAATTTAATTTTGGTTCGTATACAAAGAATTAATAACGTTTTCATAGCTATTACTAAGCTTTAACCATTGTTTTTTTCATTGAGTATATATATATATTCCAACAGGTTCCACACCTCCCCACAGCGAGGATTTCACGGCACCATAAAGAGTAGATTTCACAAGTAAGTTGCCTTTTAAAAGTAAAAAGTGTTTATTTAATACACCATAGTGCAGAGCATGGATGGTCTACGCGTTTCGACTCTCCGCCTTCAACTGGACCATAGAGTCCCATTGTCTAGATCGCCTATTTAAAGTGAAAAAAGTGCATTTGGATCCCCTTGCCAATTTCCACTAATGTGCAAATACTAGACTACTAACCCTCATATTGAGGTGATGGCGACATCGATCCGCCATTTTCCACACACATTACTATCTGTGAAGTACATCTAGTAATAATTTTCATGGCAAAAAAGTGCAAGTGCGTAATTTCATTTCTACCAGGTAAAGATCAATTTGTAATTTATACAATTTGTAAAAGATAAAAAATACGCAGTTAAGAAAATATCCAAATGTGCCGTAATAATCAGGTGAAAATTCTGTTCAGTTTGAATACAGAAAAATAATTACAGTAAAGTACTAGATGAAATGATCAAACTGATTGATAGCATAAAATCATTATCTAATATGTCATAAAAGAATATTCAGTTATTTCTAAAAAATGGTGACATGGGAACAAGATACCAATGAACAAATTAATGGGGATTGGTCAAATCCAACCATTTCTTTTTTTCGTTAGTCTTAAGGTGAGGGAAAACAGTGTGATCTATATATCACTGAAAGTGCTTAGTGCTTTTCTAATTTTCCCGACTGTTGTATGAAAAAAATCTATAAAATATATATTTCATAAAAAGCAATCATCAAGTTTCAAAAGTAAAACACTTATTGCCCCTTAAAATCTAAAAGAAAGTTCATTAGATTAAGTCCCATTAACATTTCATGCGACACATATCTTGCAATTTTTTATAAAGAGAGTTTTTTTCTCTACGTTCCCTTTTACCCTCCCCTGCGAGCTTACAATGAATTTATTCATAGTGAATATTTTTCCAGTAGGTGGTCTATCTCGATTTGTCCCTGTATAACATATTCTGTGGCCATTAGCAGAAAATGTTCATTTCAAACCTGGATGCAGCTATTTGAATATCAGGAAGTTCTTATGCACAATATTATTGCAGATGTATATGCAGTTCTGCATCCAGATTATGGCCAAATGGACTTTCAGTTCCAATGGATAGAATGTATTGAGATTCCGTTTTCCTTAAATCCAAGATTCTGTCACCTCCTCGTTCTTTCTGCCTCACAATCTTTTAACTAAAGTATTCCAATTGTTGGCGATTACTCAAGTGATGTTCAGAGAAGTGTTTTGCCATTGGATAGGAAAAGTCTTTGTTTTTGATGGCTCTTAGGTGTTGGAGTATTCTTAGCTTCAATTTGTTAATCGTACTCCCCACGTATTGCTTCTTACAGGGGCATTCCAGTACGTACACCACATATTTGGATTCACAGGTAATATGGTCAACGATATATTCAGTTTTCCCATCTTGAAGTTTGTACAATAAGGTGTTTTGACCATGTTCACAGGCCTTGCATTTTGAACACTTCCAAAATCCAGGTGTATTTAGCCAAGTGGACTTTTTAGGTTCCTTGACCTCCAGATGGCTATGTTTCAATATGTCTCCTAAGGAGGCTGTTTTTCAGTAAGTTATACTTGGGTTTGATGGTAATTTTCTTTTTAGTGTCTCATCTAGCATTAAGATGTCCCAGTTTTTCTTTATGAAGTCTTTCACTTCTCTATTTTCGTTATTCAAGTCTACAATTAGCCGTGACATCTCATCTTCTTCTTTGTCTCCTTCTACACTTACTTTGTCTGATGTTAGTAAATCTACTCTTGGTTTAAGTTTGACTTTTGTTCTGGCTGTTTTTATGACTTCCAATGGATAGCCTCTCTCCAAACAACGTATGCTCATTTCATCAAGAGTTTGTTTGATGTCGATCGTCTCTGAGCAATTTCTCTTTGCACGGAGCATTTCTCCGTATGGTATACTCCACTTTAGATGTTTTGGATGCCCACTATTGGCGTGGAGTGTACTATTGCAGGCAGTCGGTTTCCAAATCATTTTTGTTCAAATCTTCTGATATTTGATGAACACTTCCACATCTAAAAATATAACATTGTTTTTGCTAAGCGTAGATGTGAATGATAAATTGTAGTTGTTCTTGCTCAAGGATTGGATGAAAGTTTCAAGATCTGATTGCTCTCCTTCCCAACCCACAAAAAGGTCACCAATAAATCTTGTCCAGATTTTGATGTTGCATTTGTATTTGGTGTTCAATACATCAGCTTCCCATACTGCCATGAGCAAATTTGCATATGTGGGGCTAAATGTACCAATTGCCGTCCCCTGTTTTTGGAGAAAGAGTTCCCCTTTGAATAAGAAGATGTTATGAGTTAGGCAATACTGAAGCATTTCGATGAGCATATCTGAGTGTTCCAAATAGCTCAATTATATTGTTTTTAAGAACTGTTTGACAGCTATTACTCCATATGAATGGAGAATTGACGTATACAAAGAGGTTACATCTATTGTTGCCATGATGAGTTGATCGTTCCATTGGATGTCTCGGATTTTATTGAGGAAATCAGTCGTATCCTTCAGGTATGATGGTAAGGATGTTACGTAATCCATTAGGAAGACATCAATGAAGCATTATGTTTTTTCGAGGAGGGATCCAAATGAGCTCACAATAGGTCTTCCTGGTGGGTTGATGATTGACTTGTGTACTTTTGGTAGAAAGTATACGGTTGCTATGATGGGATGGTGAACCTTCAAATACATATACTCCTCAAAGTCAATCAGTCCCCGATCCTTCCATGTTTGTAGCCTCAGATGGTATTCCCGGGTCCATACCTCCATCGGATTATCATCAAGCTTTTCATAATGATCTTCATTTTGTATCTGTCTATTAGCTTCATTTATATATTGCTCAAGATCTTGTATGATGATGTTACCGCCTTTGTCTGAAGCTTTAACAATGATTTGGGGATCATCTCTTAGTTCTTTCAGGGCCTTATGTTTCCCTGATGTTAGGTTCCATGATTTATTTTTGTTCGTTTTTTATTTTGATTTTATGGTTAATAGTTTGCTGATATCATCCACCATCATTTCATTGAATAGGTCTATTGTATTCCCGTGTGGGAGTTTTGGACAAAAGGTTGATTGTACCCTTAGTCCACTATCTCCTCCTTTCCATGTTGAGATGCCCATAATTTGGCAGAATTGTATATCATCTTCTGCTTGTGAATCCATTGCTTGATTAGTTTGATCAGGATTATCTCCTAAATTTCTTAAGGTCCTCAATGTTGGTATGTCTCTTTGGTTTAATGATGAGATGTCAGTTTTGGACAAAGATGTTTTATTTGGATTTCGTGGTTTATCCTCATAATATTTTTTGAGTTTTAGTTTACGACAAAACTTGTACAAATCGATGCAGAGGTTTGATAGATCCATATCACGATTGGGGCAGAAATTCAATCCTTTGTTGAGCAAATTTATTTGATTAGGACTCAGAATTTTGCTGGAAATATTTATGACTAAGTCCTTTTTAATTTTTTTCATTAGTTTTGCTTTTTCTTTCCTCTTCCTTTTTTGTTCTTTGCTCCGCTTTCTGCTTCTTCTGGTTTGGGTTTGCTCTGTCCTCTTCCCCATGTTGTCCCTCTTCCTCTTCCTCGCTTCACCATTTGTACAAGTCTCATTTCCCCACAAAAATCCAAATTCAATGTGTTTGATTGTTCATCAGCTGAGCTGATGTCTGAACTGTCCACTGTGCCTGTTGTTTCATAACCCGCACATTTGTCCATTGCTGCTCTATTCCTGAGTGAATCGTATTTTCTAGTGATCCAGCGCAAGACTGGGAAAATGGGGAACGACATATACCGATATCCTCCCTGCGTTGCAGACCCGTCGTCACGCACACTCATTCATAAAAGCATTAAGTGGTGGGGCCCATAACACCAACTCACACACGTCACCATTCACGAGTCTACACATACAGGAGGGATGAGTAATTCAAGCGCTGGACATGTGGGGGGAAACACCTTATAACCAATAGGGAGAGAAAGTTATTTTACAAAATATACATTAACATCCGTCACCTATAGATCGCTAATCCTAAACATCAAGGCACTCCTCCCACTTGGACGACGGACCAATTAGTTGGATTGGTTGATGGTGATTTTAGAACCAGCTAAAACACATTTAAGACTCAGAATCCTTATTTCCCTTAATGAAAAACCACAAACTCATATTTCTTGTTAATCAATATTCATTTATCTAAAATTTCATCATGATTTATATTTGCATTTGTCTCGTCAAAGTTTAGAATTTCTAGATCAATTCAAGTAAATCGCAGAACATCATATTTACCTAATCTGGCTATTTGGGATACTCTAATTCATTGGCTCTGCATGACCGAGTCTGTCGCAAACTGTCCGACTAAAGCAGACCAAAGCACAAAGTCCTCTGCTCAGCACGTTACAGTCCCCAATTTTATCAAAGGACCAGAAATTGTGCAAGCATCTATCATAGCCCGTGGATTTGGATAAAGTTTGCAGTCATCAAGCAGTCGGGCAGCATCTGCACCATCAGGAAAGGCGTCACGAACATAGCTTATCTCTCTATTCTACCACCCTTTTTTATAATGATTTCATGTTAAAGAAGATACATTTTTAGGCTTAGGACAGTCGTGATTGGCTGGTTGGGATCGTCCGATTCTTATTCCCAGATTCTCAGTACAGTTCGAGGGGTGAGGTCACTTGTCAGCCAAAGTGTCGGCTTGTTCCGGTTTACTGTAAGGTTGATTGTTCCCCTATCTTGGCGAACCACCAAATTCATATCCTTGACCGGGAACATGATGAGCAAAGGTCGCTAAGAGGTTCAGGATACTGTTCGCACTTGCGCAGTTCACTTCGCGCCTCAAGAGACAGTGGCCACTTCTGCATGCGATGTCAGCGGCCATATTGGATTAGGCCCAGATGTCAACTCAAGCGAAAAAACACAAAAGAATAATTAATACATAGAAATGGTGATTCTAATGTTAACCCCTTACTAATCCCTCTATGTGCTTGTAGTTATCTAGCACATAGCGACATTCAAAGCCATTATATTGACCCTTTTCGGTCCTCCTCGATGATGCAACGTCACAAAGCAACATATATCATGCAATATTCTATTACCACATATACTACTCATTAATATGTGTACAGATTTCATTACAAGACCGGAGGCTAACATTATGCTTACACTTTTAATTGCGTCACCAGGCAGCCGCATACATCACAAAGGAAGTATTCCAAATAGAACATTAACAATAATAAAAGGCATGAGCCCACAGCATTCAGCCTCTTTTAAATCGCGAAAAAACAGGATAAGTTCGTTAAAATCCTTTGAAACTTTAAGGAATGAAGAAAAAACATCTTGATAAAACGTAGGACGTCATCGAAGGAAGGATACCGAGGAAGAAGAAGAAGAAAAACTCTAGTCCAAAATTCTTTAGAGAGCATCTGCAAAAGAAAGAGTCACATGAGTACAAAATTTGATAAAGTCAAAGCAATCAAATAAATTAGTGCAAGAAAACAAGCAAAAGACTGATGTCAAACAGCAATGTATAAATAGCATGAAAAAGATGACAACTCAAAAATATCAAGTCAAACAACAATATCTTTCTTACTATAGAAGCATAACAACCTCCAGTGGGAAAGAGGAGGGGGGGAAAATGTTAGCCTCCGGGTCTTTAATGAAATCCAGATTCTCTGGTCATGTTAATAGGAGAATCGCAATTTCATTACAAGACCGGAGGCTACCATTATGCTTGTTGGTAGCTTTGTAATACTACATCAGACACATGCGGAATAGGTTTACAGTAATGATTAGCAACGGTCCGAGCATTAGACCAATCAGCAGCCTTGAGGATATCGTCCAACTTACCTCCGGAGCAGAAAGACTTACTGGCCATAGCGCCTCTGGTAGAGTGTGGTTTAAAAATATTAAGGTCGATACCTGCTAGGTTCATCACAATTTTAACCCATCTATAGATAGAACTGGAAGAAACAGGTTTGTGTGGTTTAACGAAGGAGATGAGCAACTGGGTCGCAGTAGGAGGTCGAAGAGAATTCATTCTAGAGTCGTATTCTTTCATACAGTCAAAGATTTTCTTTTTCTACGTGTTAGTTGACTTCCTATCTCATGCACACCATCTCTTCCTCTTCCCACATGGAATATCTTTGGGAAAACCAGGCCTACATAACATGTGCCATACCAATGGTCTGGCAAACGATAATATGCTTTGTTCCCACAGATAGAATATAATCCAGGAAAAACTGGATCATTTCCTCCTTCAAATCCCATCCACCCATGATTCGATATGTATCATGGCAATCACTTGTACCTACAAAATAATTATCATATGTAGTTTGATTCCTTTTAATGCACAACTTTCGTTTCTGGGGCCAATCTAAAGCTATTGTTGGACTAGCTTCTCCTTTCAAATGTTTTTCCTTTTCAACATCCCAGACTGTCTTTTCCACTTTTTCCTCAGGTACTTTCTTTTGCATTTTCAATCTCCTTTCTTCAACCATATCCAAGAACACTTTCTCCTCCTTCTTTAAGCTGCAGGTTAAATTATTTCTAAATATGGATTCTAATGTTAGTTCTTTGGTTTCTAAGAAAAATTCACCTAACACCTTTGCAGGTTTTACTTTATTTAATTTTTTAATTACAGGTACTTGTGAAAATATGTTATCTACATCTGAAAAGTAATATTCTAATCTCCCTATTTTGTCAAACAAACTTGCTATTACACTACATGGTATTCCATACGTTACTGGGAGGTGATGATAGGTCACTCCCTCAGACACAGATGCAGGTAACTGCATGCAGACGTAGCAGTCCCTCACGTCCATCGTCTTCACATATTCATACAGTAATTTTGAAAATACATTGTTAGAGAAATCATTTATAGACCTGTCTTTATGTAAATAATTTCTATCTCTATTAGTCGGATATACTTTCTGAAGCTTTTCTACATTAGTTTTATTCTCACTATGTCCTTCTATTGTTTCTAGGGTAACTTTAAATGAAATCAATAAAGCCAACACACTCCATAGAAGCATTAGTAATCCTGTACAACAACAAGACATTTTAAACCATCTTCTAAGAAATACACATTTAGTTTTTCTACTCTCTGTGTTTGCCATTTCAAAAATGATCAGTGTCTTTTGACTTAGCCTCTTCTACTTCACAACTAGTTTTTTCTAACCCAAGACTCTATCAGTTATGTCTTTTCCAGTAAATTATTGTCTTTCCATTGGTATCACTTTTGATCTTTTCAGTTTGGCATTTGATCGTCTTTCACTTTTCTTCCACAATCTCGATACAGAACTTCCTGAACATCTGTTTCTTCTCCAATGTCGGACAAGATAACTCTCAGGATTTCCGATTCTTCATCTTCCTCAACCACTTCTGGTACAGTCACCTCTGGATTTTCTTGGCTATCCGCCTCTTCTTTTATTTCAGGCAGCGCCACATATGACCATTCCAGCGACTTATACTTCTGGTTAGGTTTTCTCGTTCTCTTATTTTCCTCTGCTGTCATTTTTCCCTCGTCTTTCAATTTTTCTTGACTAGATACTTCATTCACTTGTTCAGCTCTAGATGAATTCACTCGTGTCAATCGGTATCTCAATCTCTTTATTTTGTTTGGCCAAATTTCATCTCTTGCTGATCTTTTCAATTTGTTTCCTTTATCATTTTTCTCAGCTCTCCATGCTCTCTTTTTCAGGACTCGACCTTCTGGTACTTCTTCATCACTGCTGTCTGATTCTGTTGCAACTTGACTTTTACTTTCAACTGTTTTTCTTTCCACCACTTCTTGTATTTTCCCTACTTCTGTCCCTCCTCGTGTTTCTTCCACACAATCTTCCTGCTGACTAGCCGTCCCTTCCTCTAACTGGATGTTTGAATTCCCTACAACTCCCCGGGGGTCTTCCGCAAAAATCTTTCCCTCACTTTCTGTATCTTTCCCCTGACCATCTGCTTTTGTTACTTCAGGTGGAATTTCTCTCAACTTTCCATCAGGAACTTCTTTATCGAAAACTTCTTTAATTGTTTCTTCACTGCTTTTCTCTTTTCCTGTATGTACCTGTGCTTGTTCAGTCTCTGAGTCTGAGCTGGTGTCATAAATCTGCAACTTCCTCCTCAAGGGAATGTTCTCTGGGACAACGGTCAAATTTGGTTCTGACTCCCCCCTTCCAAGATTTTGTCCTGTTCTGGTGTCCTCAGTATCAGACTCAGAGCTAGTTTCTGATTCTTCAAAATACTCTCCTTCCTTGTTATCCACTGGGTTTGGAATTCGCAAGGTATGACTAGCATGGATCCAGTTCTTTACTCCTGCACACTTCACAGCTGTTGTCGTAGTTAAAATCACTTGTCGTGGTTTTCCCCAACGTGGGACCAAACAGTTCCTTCTTCTGTGTACTTTAATTCTCACCCAGTCACCTGGGCTTAGATCATGAGCTGGCTTCTTTTCAAGGGTGGTGGCATCCGATCCAACCTGGTGAAACACAGAATGTGCGGAGTTAGCCAACCCCTTACAGTAATCCAACACCAAGTCATCAGAGATAGGCAATAACTTGTTGACTGCTATGAATACATGCCTGATTGCACTTCCCATCACTATCTCCTGGGGACTCAAACCTGTGTTCCTATCTGGAATTGATCTAATAGTCATGAGTACCAGAGGCAAGACATCAGGCCATTTCAACCCTGTGGCTAAACTCATCTTTCCCAATCTGTTTTTAATAGTGCCATTTACTTGTTCCACCACACCAGAAGCCTCTGGGCGATAGGCACAATGCAGTTTTTGTTGTACATTCAATGCCTCACAAATTAACTTCATGATTTCATTATGGAAATGTTTTCCTCTATCTGACTCAATTGTGACTGGAAACCCACATCTAGGGATGAACTCCCTCAAAAGCAATTTTACTACTGTAATTCCATCACTTCTCCTTGTGGGATATGCTTCTACCCATCTAGAAAACAGGCAGACCATCACTAAAACATACCTCAACCTGTTACGGGGGGCATCTCAATGAAGTTAATTTGCATTCTGGTGAAAGGCCCTCCTTCTCGACCTATCGTTCCTAGACTTACCACTGTTTTCCTTCCAGGATTGAACTGTTGACATATAAGGCATCTTTGACAAAGGCTCTGAGCTACAAGTCTGAATTTTGCATTGTACCATGTCTGCTTAAACAATCTAAGCATTGCATCTCTCCCTACGTGTGCTTGTCCATGATACATCCGTGCCATGGAGGATACCATGCTATCTGCATAACTGGTCTTCCATCCCGATAAACCCACACATGATCTGTTTCCCTTGGTGCATATCCTGCCTTTACCCACTGTCTCATTTCCTCATCTCCTGCTTCTTCCTGTAACTGCCTCACTTCTTCCCATGTATTCACAATATTAGTAAACAACAAGGGACATGAATTAATTTCCTTTTCTTTTGCCCGATTCACTGAATTCTGATTTCGCGCACAATATTGAGCCATATCGTTTGCATACTGGTTCCCTGCTGCGATGTAATCTCCAGTCTTCGAATGTGCAGCACACTTCACAACAGCCAATTGCTTAGGCAGCTGTATCGCCTCAAGCAATTTCCCAACCACTTCAGCATTCCTTATAGGGGTTCCACTTGAAGTCAAAAACCCTCTCTGTGACCATATTTGCCCAAAATCATGCACTACACCGAAGCCATATTGACTATCGGTTATCACAGTCACTCTTACATTCTTTCCCAACTTACATGCTCTGGTTAATGCAAAAAGTTCAGCAACCTGGACTGATTTTATTTTTACTCCCTTTAGGTAAGATGCTTCCATTACCGCTGCTACTGTGTATACTGCATATGCTGCACTCAGAATTCCTTCGTCTGTTCTCAAGCAAGACCCGTCCACAAACATCACATAGTCACTTTCTGTCAAAGGTACATCTTTTATATCAGGTCGTGGTTTGGTACAGAAATCAAGCACATCCAAACAGTCATGATCGACATCATCTCTGACTTCCACATTCTTAGCATCTGGCAATAACGTTGAAGGATTCACATTCAGACATCTTACAAGGCTCACATTTGTTGCACCTAATATGACTTTCTCATATTTAGTCAGCCGACTATGTGTCATGAATTGAGTGCGGCTCCTTGTTAAAAGGATTGCCACATCATGAGGTATAAACACTCGCACAGGATATCCCATCACAATTCCTTCACTCTGTTCCAGACACATACAAGTGGCTGCTACAGCTTTCAAACAACCAGGCAATGCTACAGCTACAGGGTCGAGTATAGCTGAAAAATATGCAATTGGTCTTCTCAGTTTTCCATGTTTCTGTATTAATACAGAGAGTGCACATCCATTCCTTTCGCTGCAGTAAAGTTCGAATTCCTTCTCATAGTCAGGCATTCCAAGTGCTGGTGCCTCACACAAACTGTCTCTCAATTGTTTAAAGGCTGTTAATTCTTCCCTATTCAATTCAAATGGGGTCTTTTACATCACTTCTTGTCAGGCGTACCAAAGGTTTTGCAATCAGGGAAAAGTTACTTATCCACTGACGATAATATCCAACCATTCCAAGAAACATTCTCACTTCTCTTTGGGTCTTTGGGGCTCTCATTCCTTTTATTATCTTGATTCTCTCTGCAGTTATTTTTCTCAGTCCTTTTTCAATTTTGTGGCCTAAATATTGTACTTCTTTCTGACAGAATTGCAATTTCGATGGGGATACTTTAAGTCCTCCATCTGCTAGATGATTTAGCAATGTTATGGTATCCACTACACAAGCTTCTCGTGTTTTTGACGCCACAAGCAGGTCGTCAATGTACTGTACCAGTACTGAGCTCTTGGACATCTCTAGATCTTCTAAGGACTTTTTCAATATCTGGTTAAATATTGAGGGGCTCTCTGTATACCCCTGTGGGATTCGGAACCATGCCAAAATACGTTCGCCAAACCGGAACACAAAAATCTGCTGACGGTCTTGATGCAATGGGATGGAAAAGAAAGCATGACACAGGTCAATTACTGTGTACCATTCTGCATCATGTGGAATCTGATACAAAATCACAGATGGATTTGGTACAATAGGACAACATGACACAACAATTTTGTTTATTTGTCTCAAGTCTTGCACTATTCTAAATGTTCCATTAGGCTTCTTCAGGCCCATAATTGGTGAATTGCATGGACTACTCATTATTTCTCTCAAAATACCTTGTTTAATCATTTTCTCTATTATAGGAGTAACTCCTTCAATTATTTCGGGTGTCAATTTATACTGAGGAATATTTGGGTAACTTATTCCTTCCTTTACAGTCACTTTTACAGGATCTACATTTTTCATTAATCCCACATCTTCTCCTGTGAAATCCCAGACTTCTGCTTTTACTGTCTTTTTCAGTTCTTATGGTAGTTCTTCAGGGTTAAATACAGCAAATGCCTCAGTAATCTCAGGTTCCATATTAGCCATAGTCATTTTATACAGTACATCAGGGGTCTCAAATGCTATACCATCGGGAGTGCAAAATATGGTGAAATTCATTTTGCACAGTAAATCTCTTCCTAACAAATTTACAGGGCTTGAATCACACACGACAAAGCGGTGCATTTCAGAAAATGTCCCTATGTTAACTTTTACTGGTTCAGTGAGATACGTTTTAATCTGTCTGTTGGATACTCCAACTACTTGGATTGTTTCATCCGAGAGAGGAAGGTTTTTAACATCAGCTTACCTGACAAGTTGAACGAGTAGCACTAGTATCTACTAGGAAAGCAATATTTTCATCATTTACCTTTCCATCTACAAAAGGACCTTTCTGGTCTACTTCTAGAGTTGCGCCCAGTACGCACTCCTCTTCCTACCCTCGGCACCGTCAATAGCTTTCTTCTGACTCATTCTCATCGTGTTGTAGCCAATACTGCGGAGCAGCACTAGCGCGCGGCAGCTTAGTTACCTGTTCTTCGTTGTAGAATCCTGTCTCATTACTGTATTTCTGAGGATTTACGCTCTGTGGAAAAGGCGGTTTTGGCGCCTGATTCTGTTGGGCAACAACCTGCTGCTGTCGCTGACAACTCACCTCTTTCTGCACCTGCGAATTCAATGATGCATTATCACCATTAGTACTCAGGGGAAATTTACACCCGGATTTCCAGTGCCCTATTCTTCCGCAATTATGACATGGCCACTTCTTTTTGGCTTCTTCTATATTAAATTGTCCCTTTCCTTTACCAACATTAAATTTAGGTTTCATACCTGCACCATTTGCCTGTTCAATCAATTGAACTTCCTGTCTTTCTGCCACTTTTACCTATTCCCACATAGCCTTTTCTTTTAATTTACGCTGTTTGGCTTCAATTTCATCACTAAAATATTTTGCATGTCTCAGTACTTCATCTATTTTCTTATTTTGCCAGTCCACTGTATGCTGTTTAATCATTTCACTTATTTCTGGACGCAGCCCATATACAAAGTGACTTACATCTTTTTCACTCAAATTTTCATCACCACTAAACTGCTTAAAGGCGAGAATTAACCTCTCATAATAAGCATGTACCGATTCCTTAGCTTCCTGATGAGTTCTGTAAATTTTTACCCAATCAGTCTCCTTGGGAGGTACTTTGTTTTTCAGAAAGGTAATTACCTGTTCATATTTTTTCATAACTTCAGGATCAGGGGCACCCGTTTCTGGGTCTCTGGGGTACTCTTGTTTATCATGATTTTGCATTCTGTGAATAAATCTGCTGGTACTATTATGTCAAATAGACTATTTAAATCAATCCATAAAACGTTTGATAACTTTACGAACCTATCTACCTGCCTATACCACTCAACTGGCTTTTCGCGTAGTCGAGGGAAATCATTGGTAAATGACAAAGGACCATATGTAGGTAGCTAAATACCGGTCGGTAACGGCCGAAATTCGGTAAATATCCCGTTACCGACCGGTATTTAGTCAAGTGAGATGTAGGAGGCCAAAAAGAAGGTTTCGGTAAATATGAATCGGTAAATACCGATTCATATTTACCGAATTCTAAATTACCGATTCAAATATACTGAATACATATTTTCCGATTCGGTAAATATGAAGTGGTAAAACGAGAAAAGAGATGTAGGTAAATTCGGTATTTAAGAAATCCATGAAATTCGGTATTTAAGAGTCGGTAATTAACACAGATTGAAAGCAGGTGGTAATCAGCAACAGTGCATATAAGCAATCCCAAAATGCAACAGCGTGGACACCATGGCCGCTCTGTATGTGATTGCAAGGCGGCTACGTCTACAGGCAGCAGGTCTGAGGATTTGGAGACGGGAGGAACGCATTTACAGACAGCGCATCACACTCTTTCAACAGACTGAGGCCGAGATACATGAAAGGTACAGGCTACACCCACAAACCATCATGGACCTGATAAGGGACCTGCACCCACTCCTGGACCAGCCAACAAGAAGGGCGCATGCCATACCACCACATGTGCAGGTTCTCTGTAGCCTACATCTACTTGCATCTGGCAGTTACCAGGGGTTGATAGCTGCGGTAGGCGGGGTATCCCAGAGTTGCCTGTCCCGTTTCTTCAGGAAGTTCCTGGATGCCATGATGCAGAGAATGCAACACTACATCAGCTTCCCAAACCCACAGGCTGAACTGCACAAAACCAAGACAGACTTTTACCAGATGGCACAGTTCCCGCATGTCATAGGCTGTATTGATGGCACACACATTCCAATCTGCCCACCAGCAGCCACTGAGCACATCTACAGGAACAGGAAGTCCACCCACTCCATAAATGTGCAGGTAATCTGCGATGCAGGCAACATAATCACTGATATAGTGGCTAAGTTTCCTGGGAGCACCCACGACTCCTACATCTTCCAGAACAGTGGGATCTACACACGCCTGGTTGCCGGAGAATTTGGAGAAGGATACCTGCTAGGTAATACACTCTGAGTGACACTCCCTAATACTGATTGCAAATGATTGTGTATTGAGGCATGTAACTGACGCTACTCTCTTACTCACCTAGGCGATAGTGCATATGCTGTGCGGTCATTCATCCTCACTCCCTACCTACACCCATCAACCCTGAGTGAAAGACGATATAATGTGGCACACAAATCAACACGCAACGTTGTGGAGTGCACGTTTGGACTATTGAAAAGCAGGTTCCGCTGCCTCCACAAAAGCGGAGGCGCACGCCAGTACACACCCATCATCTGCTGCAAGATCATTGCCACTTGTGCAATGCTGCACAACCTTGCCACGAAGAGAGGTACAGAGGTGGAAATAACTGATTGTGAGGACAATGATGATGAGTCTGCACAGCCAGAGGCCAACGCAGCAGGAGTGGCAACAGCAACAGATGGGAGAGAGAGACGGGCAGAGATCACATGCAACTATTTCTGAGTAAGTAAGGGGACACAGCCAGTTGGATGCCATGACGTAGTTTAATCATGCGGCACTACGCCACAACACAAAGGAAAACCTGTCCCATCAATATTGTGCAATGACTATTTGTGAGTCAAGGGTTACTTCACCCAATTGTCTCATGCTATTTTGTGCAGCATTAGTGTCTGCGTCCATGCACTCCAGTGCGGGATGCCATTGAGTGTGCGTCCTCACTGGCTGTGGGACCAGTGGCAGCCCCATGCCGCCTGCTGCTCCTCCATGTGTCTGGGACAGGGGGGGTAATGCTGCTCCTGCTGGTGGTTTCTTTGCTGTCCCCAGCATCCACAGCACCAGTTGTGGCAGACTGGTTGGTGAGCAGCACTTCTAGTGCACTGGTGACCCTCACCATCCCCCTTGACACGTCAGTGCTGCAGTGCGCAGGCCCTCCTGCATTGCCACCGAGCGCCTGCAGAGCAGCGAAGTGGCAGTTGCCAGCCGGTTCACTGCCCTTGTGTGGTGATCTTTCCTCTGACGTTCCCGGCGCCGTGCTGCCCTGTCCTCATCAATCTTCGAGCACAGCAGCATGACGGACTGGGACATTTCCCGCATGCCCGCAGCCATCTCAACCATTCCCTCAGCCATAGCGATGATGCCCCTGTCAATATTTACAATAGTATCATTGAGGCCCCGCATTTGGCGCTGTACCGACATCATTGCCCTTGCTTGTAGCCGCTGTATTTTTACCATGGTGGCCTCAAGCCCTGAGAAGACTCCATGGCTCTCACCTTGTGGAGGTGGACTTTGCACCCGAGCCCTGCGGTGACGTCTGGCACCTGTGTGTGCTCCCTCAGAGGCGGAGGGCACACTGGCATGGCTAACATCCAGGGGCACAGTGGACGTTTCTGCCCCCCTCGAGTCTTCAGATGAGGACCGATACATTCAACCTGGCAGCAGCACGCCTCCTCGACCTGAGCAATGCAGGTGGTGATGATGCCGGTGACTCCAGCAGGAGTGACGATGCTGGTTGTGGTGGTGAGGCTGGCTGTGGTGCTGATCCCTGCCCAGAACTTGTGGTGGCCTTCTCAGAGCTGTCCTTCTGGTGTGCCCTCTCTCCCTTCTCATGTGCAGTTCTGCGCAAAGTATCGCCTGTGGACAGAAATGCAACATCAGCTAAGTGTACCTGAAGCACAGCATTGCTAGCATCACAATACATTTCTGAAACACTCTCTCATTGTCCTCTGCCTGCTTCTTGCTAATGTGTGTAACATGCCTTGTTGTTCTGTGCTATTCGTCTCATGTTTGGGGTTTCAGGGACTACATCTCCCATAATGCATTGCTAGTATGCACTAACACCTGTACTGGAGTGGGATTCTCATTGCCCACTTGGGGAGTTGGGATAGGGGTAGGGGGGGCCACATTGCTGTGCATGCGTCTTACCTTGTTTAGTGGCGGCTCTGGCAGAGCTGTCTGCATCCCCAATGCCCACGACACTCTCGGGCTCAATTGTTGTCTCCACCAGCTCCTCAAGTTCTGTCAGGGCAGGTGCCCTGTTCCTTCCCCCTCCTGTCCGGCTGGCCTCTTTCTGCAGTTCCCCCATCTTCCTCTTTGTGACGATACGGAGGTCGTACCACCGCTTCTTCAGCACGTCTATGTCCCGGGGGGTCACTCCTATTGCATTGACCTGCGCCTGGATTCCCAGTCAGATCTTCCTTTTCTCGGACTCAGGCACTTGCAGGGACTGCTTCCCGAACAGCTTCTGGTGCTGCTTGACCACCTCCTCCACTAGTACCTGCAGTTCCTTTGGGCTATATTTTTGTTTTCTCCTCCTTTCCCCTCCTTCTCTCTCTGTCTCCTGACTGGACATTGTCAGTTTGAGGTTCACAATCAGGCACTGGCTCCCTTGCTCTGCTCTGCACTCCCAGCCTCTCCAGAGTCTGTTGATTGTGTGCACCTGCCTGGGTGTGGCCACTTCCTGGTTGGGTGGGGTTGGCCTTGCACAGGATTGGCTGATTCATCAAGTGATGTATATTTGAATTACCGATTCGGTAAACTCCGATTCGGTATTTACCGATTCGGTAAATACCACCTCGGTATTTACCGATTCGGTAAATACCGTTTCATGATTCCGGCCGGTATTGTGGATTCGGTATTCATTTACCGAATTTTACTGAATCGGTAATTTTTACAGAATGTTTACCTACATACTATTTACCGATTCATAAATACCGATTCGGTAAAATTCGGTATTTATGAATCGGTAAATGGTATGTTACCTACATATGGCCCAAAATATCTTGTCAAGTCCAAGGGACATGTACATATCCTCCTCCTGTAATTTCTCTCATGGGACATTCTGTTACTACCTTTTCCTTTTCTCTTACGGGGAAGGCTGCAAACGTTTTGTCTGAGACATCATCTCGTTTTCGAAACCACCTACTCTTCCATTTATCTACATCTCCCCATTTTCTTAACAAAATGATTATGTCTTTAATCTGAGTTGTTCTTCCTGCGGTGTTCAGATTTTCAATATCTTTTTCAGAAAAATCTACTTGATATGGTTTTTGTAAAGCTTTTACTCTTTCGAAGTCTATACCCATTTCATTTGCCACTTCTTCTAATCTTCTAATAATAATTCTTCTCCATGGGGATAGTTCCTACTAATTATTCTTCCAAATCAATCTTCAGCTTGGCCACATCTATAGATTGGGATTCTGTATTTTTCTGCTGTAAACTCCTCAGCCATTCACTTAATTCTTCTGAAGTAGGCCCTACACTATTTTTCTCAGTATTTTGTTGTGCTAAACTCTGCGGCGATCCTGGGACTGATTCTGTCGTCATTATTATTCTATCCACTAAACTTTGATTTACTGTCAAATTTTTAGGCGTACTTTGTTCTGAAATACCTGCTGTTTGTCTCCATGGGTTCTCATCTGAAATTTTTTCTGGCCTCTCGGTTTGTTTATTACTGTTATAAGGAATCGTCAGACAATGCTCACTATTCTTCTGTTTATCAAAAATAGGCATTAGAGGTCCTATAGTTACTGGAACAGTTACGGCTTCCAAATTTTTGGTCAATTCCCTAATCTTTTCAGTTAACTCTAAAGTGGTTTTTGCTAGTTCAGCTGAATTTTCATTACCTGTTTTACCATGTTGTGTTTTCTCTATTTCTCTAAAAGGATTGTTTATTCCTACGTCTTGTGGTACTGATTCAAATTTTATATTTCGTGGAATCTCTCTTATTGGGGCACTTGGTGTCAATAATGTGGAATCTGATTGATATGGGGGTGGATTTTTATAAAAAATGTCGTCAAGAACATCATCCTCCGATTCATGCACACCATACTCTCCTGACTCAATATTATTTCTCTTTTCCATACATTTTCTATTGCTAATGTCTTCAGCATTTCTCACAGGAAACAAACCCTCAGTCATATTTGCGCTTCGCCATCTCCTCATTCTATCATCATGATTCTCCTGTCCATATGATCTACCAAACATATATTTGTACCTTCTGCCACTCCTCTGTCGTTCTCTGTGATGCATCTCATCTTCCCATTCTGTCAATGCTTCAAACTGTGTTGGTCTAGGTCTCGGTTCTAGATTCATCATTCTTTCTCTCAGATTTCTCAAAACCGCTAAATTGAACGAACCATGTTCTGGAAAAGCTAAAACTCCATCATCTTTGGTATACTTTGCCCAATTGTCCAACCAAATACATGTATGATATCCATATTTCGCAACCATAAAGGATGCAGGCGATTTTGGTGGGGGAAGCAACTGTCCCTCTCTAGTCACAATCAGTTTATCGTTTTTAAATAAGCTCTTTATTTTTCCAAACCAGGACTTTTTCTCTTTTTCTGGTGGATCGTAATACATCATTTTGTCTTCCGTTTATCGCTAGATTTTCCCTACGACTATTGTGTTATTTTAACCAATCATAGCGCGTCTCACACTAACGCACCTATCCAGAGCGTTTATGTCACTTTTGTAATTCTCCAATCCCGGCGTGACTCACACTAATGCACCAATCAGGAGCGTCTACGTCACCCTGCAATTCTCCACTCCTAGCGCGGCGCACACTAACACGCCAATCAGGAGCGTCTACATTGTTTTACAGCTGACCAATCCCAGTGCGGTCTTTCTGACGTCAGCTTCTTTCGTTACTCCTGCTTCTGCTGACCCCTCCTTTACAAAATTTATCGGCAAACTTTCTTTTGTTTCTTCTGACTTACAAATCTGTTAGTAACGACATACAAACATCACCATTATCTGTTACGCTAAATAAAGAATAGTTAATGACCTTTCTTACAAGAATTCCGTCTTTCCCGAGAGCAGCGCTTACCTCTGCCCTACTATGGAATCGTTACTTCCGTTGATAAAGTAGCACATCCCTCTACCTTACCCTTCTAACAAGCATTAGCTAACTGTTTCTCTAGAATTAAGACACCTAGTTGGAGACGCCCTGCTCCTGAGAAATAAAACCAGAATTTCTCAATTAACCTGAATGCTATTTCATTCACGCACTTTCATACAGAAAATGTAGTTCACTCACACAGAATTCTGTCTTTCCCGAGAGCAGCGCTTACCTCTGCCTTACGTCAGAATTATTTCACTTGTTAATAAAGTAGCACTTCCCTCTACTTTATCCTTCTAATAAGCTTAGGGAACACCTATTACCTTTCCAGTGATAAGCGTAATCGGAGTTCCTTTTGGACTCCTGGTACCTAAGACCAAAATTTCACAGGTGACCTTCGCTACCATACATTTCTCTCATATAGAAAATGTCCCTAGCAGTAACACATGACGATGTTACCAAATCGAACCCAGACAATGCGTCGTGCAACTTCAATCATCACATGTTTTCCCCGTGTACTTACAGGGCAACAACAATTCTGTCTTTCCCGAGAGCAGCGCTTACCTCTGCTCTACTACGGAATCGTTACAAACTTCCGACTTTCTACATCCCAGAAGTCGTCAAACAACATAGAACTCTACGCAACTCAACATAGAGTGTTAATACATAAACCAACACTTATCCACAATCAATAAGCAATAAGCAATTTACAAGCAATAATCATCAAACCAAAACAATAAAACCATAATTCTCTGCTACCAGAAAAACTGATCCAGCGCAAGACTGGGAAAATTGGGAACGACATATACCTATATTCTCCCTGCGTCGCAGACCCGTCGTCACGCACACTCATTCATACACGCATTAATTTTACAAAATGTACATTAACGTCCGTCACCTATAGATCCCTAATCCTAAACATCAAGGCACTTCTCCCACTTGGTCGACGGACCAATTAGTTGGATTGGTTGATGGTGATTTTAGAACCAGCTAAAACACATTTAAGACTCAGAATCCTTATTTCCCTTAATGAAAAACCACAAACTCATATTTCTTGTTAATCAATATTCGTTTATCTAAACGTTCATAATGATTTATATTTGCATTTGTCTCGTCAAAGTTTAGAATTTCTAGATCAATTCAAGTAAATCGCAGAACATCATATTTACCTAATCTGGATATTTGGGATCCTCTAATTCATTGGCTCTGCATAACCGAGTCTGTCGCAAATTGTCCGAATAAAGCAGGCCAAAGCACAAAGTCCTCTGCTCAGCACATTACAGTCCCCAATTTTATCAAAGGACCAGAAATCATGTAAGCATCTATCATAGCCCGAGGATTTGGAAAATGTTTGCAGTCATCAAGCGGTTGGGCAGCATCTGGACCATCAGGAAAGGCGTCACGAACATAGCTTACCTCTCTATTCTACCACCCTTTTTTTATAATAATTTCATGTTAAAGAAGATACATTTTTAGGCTTAGGACAGTCGTGATTGGCTGGTTGGGAATGTCCGATTCTTATTCCCAGATTCTCAGTACAGTTCGAGGGGTGAGGTCACTTGTCAGCCAAAGTGTCGGCTTGCTCCGGTTTACTGTAAGGTTGATTCTTCCCCTATCTTGGCGAACCACCAAATTCATATCCTTGACCGGAAACATGATGAGCAAAGGTCGCTAAGAGGTTCAGGATACTGTTCGCACTTGCGCAGTTCACTTCGCGCCTCACGAGACAGTGGCCACTTCTGTATGCGATGTCAGCGGCCATATTGGATTAGGCCCAGATGTCAACTCAAGCGAAAAAACACAAAAGAATAATTAATACATAGAAATGGTGATTCTAATGTTAACCCCTTACTAATCACTCTATGTGCTTGTAGTTATCTAGAATATAGCGACATTCAAAGCCATTATATTCACCCTTTTAGGTCCTCCCCGATGATGCAACGTCACAAAGCAACATATATCATGCAATATTCTATTACCACATATACTACTCATTAATATGTGTACAGATTTTAGTTATAAAAGTTATTTAGCCATGCAAAGAGCAAATCCCATGTGTAGTTTAAGTTTTAATAATGTTGATTAGTATACATGCAATACTCGTTTAATAATATTATAGTTAATAAATTATATAATTAGTATTTTCATGCAAGAATAGAGGAGGTATACAAAATTTTGCACTACCTGCTCCATCACTAGCGAATGTATATATTCGACTGTTTGCATAGTCGATTCGATCTTGATTAAACGTATTAACTTTCCTCTTCTCCACATCCGCTTCATGACTACTTATTCTCTTCTACATGGATTCCAACAACTCCTTTTTATCCTCATTCTCCGTAAATTTTTCCAACTCCTCATCTAGTTGTTTGATCTTTAGAATTATAGCCTCTAATTTCCTTTCCGCGTGTATGATCAGAGTTCTCATTAATCTAAAAGAGCAGTCATTTGTGTCGGATTGCCATTGTTTAATTTTATATATATATATATTCACTGAAAAAACCATAGGTTTCAGGGGTGTTATAGTTAGCTGGACTTTTCACTTGTACAAAACCATTGAAATTCCCCCGTTATAGTTAGTTCAGCTAACTATAACTCGCGCGCCCGCAATGCACTGCTGATGACGTCACATATTACATCACTCATGACATGGTCAGTGACATCACTCATGACATCACTGATGACATCTCAAATGACATCACTGATGACATCACTGATGACATCATCCAGTGAATGTGTGTTATTCTGAAAATTAAATATGTTTTATATATGTATATCTCAAGGTCGATGGAAGAATAAATGGGTATATAAGTGTCTAAATAGATGATTTGTTTTTGAAAAATTTATTGTGTAACTGACTGATTAAGTGTATCATAGTGAATACATGGCTTAGTGAGTAATGTTTAAATATGTAAATATCTGTATCAGTCTCTCACTTTGTGTATAAGTGGCTGCATGGGTTGGTGAGTAGCTACATGGGTGTCTATATAGGTTATTAGTTGGTTTTTTGAGTATCAGTCTGAGTGTCTGCATGGTTCGGTGGGGGGTATTACGTAGTGCATAGGTGCATGAATGAGTGACTCACTGTTTGTATGTGTTGAACACAGTATGTGTGCAGGACTGTATGGGTGGATGAGTGTGTGTATGGGTGTGTTAGTGAGTGAATGACTGTCTCAATAGTGTCTTTATGAGTAACTACATATGTTTTAAACTAGTATATGTGACTATTGGTGTATATATGTGAGTATATGTGAGAGTGAGAGATTGAAAGAGTTCCTGTATGAATAAGTATGTGTTTCTATAAGTGATTGTTTAAAAGACTAAGTATGTGTAAGTTTCCATAGAAGTAAGTGTGGTGGTGTGTGTATAACTGTATATGCAAGTAAATGTATGTTTGATTCTTTATTAGCATGAGTGACTATGTGTGTGAGTAACTCTATGGATGAGTGGCATTGTGTAACAGGATGTATAGGTGTATGAGTACATATGATGAGTGAGTACATGTATGAGTGACTGTATTGGACTGTTGGTGAATGAGTGGATGTGTATGTGGATCTTAGAATTACTGAAGAGGTTGTTGTAACTGGTATTGGTATGTCCATTGTTTTGAAAATTTTAGTCTCTATTTTTGAATGTGTGTATCAAAGGTTATATTAGGGTGAGAGGAGGTCTGCCACTCTATCACACGGATGATGTCATCAGTGATGTCATCAGTGATGTCATTTGAGATGTCATCAGTGATGTCATGAGTGATGTCACTGACCATGTCATGAGTGATGTAATATGTGACGTCATCAGCAGTGCATTGCGGGCGCGCGAGTTATAGTTAGCTGAACTAACTATAACGGGGGAATTTCAATGGTTTTGTACAAGTGAAAAGTCCAGCTAACTATAACACCCCTGAAACCTATGGTTTTTTCAGTGAATTTCTGAGGTTTTTTAAATGCTAATTCCTAACTATAACGTGCCTGAAACCTATGGTTTTTTCTGTTAATTTCAAAGGTTTTTTAAATGCTAATTTCTAACTATGCCTACAGAGATAGGACATGTGAAGAAAGAAGAAAAAATGCACAGAAAGAAACAAAAGAAGTGCAGAAAGAAGCAACAGAAGTCCTCAAATACGAAGATAAGTGCAGGAAGAAGGATAACGTGCAGAAAGAACAAAAAGAAGAGCAGAAAGAAGCCTTGTTGCAAAATCATTCTGTACCCTCAACTTTTTCAGACGGATACTGGTGGTAACTGAGTCTGACTAACCAGTCCTAGAGCCAGTGCTATGTTAAAAGACACTTAGAATACAGTGAAAACACCTACATACACTAGGGAACATTATGCGTTGGGGTCCCCCTGTGATTAGCCTTACCTCCTCTATAAGCCCCTAGTATATAATAGGGCATGGGGATTAAAACTACCTCTTAAAACAGGCCACAGGGCGTTTTTGCACACGTTAACTCAGGCCCCGTCCCCTCCTTTCACCATTGTGTAAACACGCCCTGTGTCCGTTTTTAGTTGGGAGATTAAGTTCATTTGAGTCCTGAGGGTCCCTAGGGTCCAACTAGCCCACTAGGTACCTCCAGTAAGTGCCACAGAGCTGCGTTGCAGAGAGGTGTAAAAAGTGGCACGGCCTGGACCACCTCTCTGCAATGCAGCTCAGTGGCGCTTACTGGAAGCACTTGGTGGGCTAGTTAGCCCCCAGGGGCCCTCAGTATTGAAGGGAAATTATATCCCCAATTTAAAACGTGCCATGGTGCGTGTTTGCACACGTCACCTCAGGCCCCGTCCCCTCCCTTCACCACTGTGTAAACGCGCCCTGTGGCTGTTCTAAGTTGAGAGATTAAGTCCCCTTGAATCCTAAGGGTCCCTAGGGTCACACTAGACCACTAGGTACCTCCAGTAAGCGCCACAGAGCTGCGTTGCAGAGAGGTGTAAAAAGGGGCTTGGCCTCAGAACACCTGTCTGCAGCGCAGCTCCCTGGCGCATACTGGAGATGCCTGTTGGGGGCGCGTTTGCAGAGTGCTGCATGGAGGGGGCATGGCCTCCGGGACGATGCCAGTCTTTTATTTATTTTATTTTTTTAAGAAGGGGGGCTGTGTGGTTCCCCTTCTTATTCTAATTTATTGGCCCTGATGACCCCATCCCCCAGGGCCTGTCTCCTAATTATATTTTTTTGACCCCAATCCCCAGGGCCGGCCACTGTTTTTTATTATTTTTAAAAAATATATATTTATAGACACACCTAGGACATGCTGGACAAACCGTACGTACCTATCACCATGACGATTTGCGTGATATTCATTAAAAGGCGACTATGCATGCAATTAATCCACGTGGAATGTATTTACACCACTAGTGAAGCTCTGACATGTCTGATGCTCTACCGTGCCTAATCCCGGTAGACACCCTTGTCGTTTATTTATACAAACATGGGTAGCTATTGACGGGCACATTTAATACACATGCACACCAAGCCATTCAAAGGGGATTCGACAAAAATTCGACCAAAACTATGCAAGAAACCCCCCTCACAGTTAATAAAACACACATCCACTGCCGGATGTGTAATACTTTTTATTTTACTCTCTGGAAAGGGGACGAACATCACTTGCGAGTCACAGCGCGCTCCTGACAGAGCCCAATGCTGTGTTACACCCACCATTGCCTGCCGAGTGCCACACACCTCTGTATTGTATTCCACTAGCTAGTGCATATGCTATGACACTCTCTAGCCCATGTGCACTGTAACACCAACCCGTGAGAATATCATGCCACACTTGTCTTCGCACGGGTTATATTGCCCCATCTAACGTGCCTTCCTCGATGCCTATGTTATAACGCACAGTGCTATGCCATACATATTACAATTTGGGATCCATATCTTTGTCACAGTGCATATGCAACGTTACACTCCCCAGCACATATTTTATATTACAACTTTAGAGACTAGTTAGGTTACACAACACTGCCCTGTGCATATTACACTCCAAGGCGCATATCGCATAGCACGCGCTAGTGCCTGTGCTATCTCGCGCTCTCCAATGAATCTGTCATTGCGCACAATGTATTGCATATTATATTTCACGCCTGGTTCATCTTATATCACACTTTTTGGTGCATAGTTTATACCATACACTATATCTAGTTTTCATTTTCAATCGTGCTCTCAGGACTATGTTCTATATAACACTGTGTTCACCTACCCTTTTCACGGGCATTACATTTTGCGATAGGGGGTGGAGGGTCAGGGGGTGTTTTTGCCAAGTGAGCCCGGAGTCACAGTCACTAACGTCTTCTTCTTCCTGAATAAAAGTGAGATTATGCTGCATACTTGTTCATATTTTAAGTAGTTTGCACAGACAAAATGTTTTAAAAACAATAAAGTTTCTAATACCCGCCTTCTCTGAACAGTTAGCTTGCTGCCCCATCCCCCTCCTCCCTATCCTCTGTTGTGTGAATCCATGGACTAGCCTCCTCCCTCCTGCCATGCATGGTCTGATGTGCTGCCACTGCCCTCAATTTAGTATGATGTACCAGTCCACTCCTCCTGCCCTCCATTGCCCAATTCTATGCCCCATCATTGACCTCCTGCTTAAACTCTGTGCTTAGCTTGCTGCCCCTATTCTCCTTCCCCCTGCCCTCCGATGTCTTTGTGCATGCCCCTGCTCCATCCTTTTTACCCACCATGTCCCATGGACCTGCCACTCCTATCTACTCTGAGTGTTCTGTTGAGCTGCCACTCCCCTCCCACCTGCCTAGCATTGTCAGATGACTGTAACCTGTCCCTGCCACCTCCACCCTGCCTGTCCACATGCCATGCCTCTATCCTCTTCCTCCTGTCCTACATGGTCCATTGTACTGCCACACCCTTCTGCCCTCCCTGGTCTGTTGTGCTGCAACTGCTCCTCCTGCCTGCCCCGTGTGGTCTGCTGTGAGGCCCCTTCCCCTGAACTTTCTTGTCTGTGCACAGGTCCTGACCCTCCCTTCTATCCTCCATCGTCCTTTGTGCATGCCCCTGCACCCTCCTTCTTGCCCATCATAGCCATTGTGCTGCCACTAACCCTCCCACTTGCCATGCATGGTCTTCTGTGCTGCCATGGCCCCTCCCACCTTCCCTGTGTGGTCAGTTAGCTGCCCCTGACCCCCTCCCACCTTCCCTCCATGGTCTGTGTGTATGCCATCACAGTCTCACTGTTGCTCTTCATGTTGTGTCTTGCTTCTAGTGCCCATCCTGCCTGACCTCCATGGCTATCTTGCTGCTCCTGCCCTGCCCCCTTGCCCCCAGCCCTCTGTTTACATGTGCAGACCCCTACTCCCTCCCTCCTGGCTTGTCTGTTCCATTGTAATGCCCCTGATCCGTCCCTCCTGCCCTTTATGGTCTGTTATGCTGCAGCCTTCTCTCCTGTCTGTCCATTATGGTCAGCTAGCTACCATTGCCTCTTGCCCCTCTGTTCTCTGTTGTCCATGTGCATGGTCCTGTCCCCTCCCTCTTGCTTTCTATGGATTGCTGTGCTGCACTCCCGTCCTGCATGCCCTGTGTGGTGTATTGTGCTGCTGCAAACCCTGATGCCTGCCCTGCAGGGTCAGTTTGGTGCACCTCTCCATGTCTCTCCTGTCCTCTGTTATCCAAGTCCATGTCCCTATCCAATTTCCTTTCATGATCCAATGTACCATACTTGCGAACATTTTGAACTTGGTAAGAGGGAGATTTTGAAAAAAAACTGGGGTATTGATTTTCCCCTTTGAGTTACATTGAAAAAGAGGATATTGTAGACAGGAGACAGATCAAATAAAGCCCATTTGAGCTTAAAAACATTGGACGTTTCCTGGCTGTATCGGGTCTGTTGGCATGTATGGTTGTACTACCATTGCCTCTTCCTTCTGCCCACAATGGTCTATTACATTGCCACAGCCTTGAAGGAGGGTAGATTTTGTATCACAGGGGGCCCCTGGCCCGTTCTGTCCACACCTGAAGTATGAGACCCTTGTCCTTGCCCTGCCAGCCGCATTTGTAGGCCGTATTAAATTGACCAGCGGGTCCTGTGTTGCTATATAATTATCCTGAGACATCCTTACCACTCAGCCAGCATAAAACCCCTGTGTAGGCCCTTCTGTTCAATATGTAGGCCTCTTTGTTAAATTGACCATAGCTCTGCAATTTTAGTGTATAGCAGTCTGAAGGCAGGTCTGCGAGGCCTTCTGCTCCAAACTAGTAGCCCCCACCCTACCCGAGTGCTCCGTGCTCGGTATCAAAGTTCAACATCCCCCTGAAGCTGTCGACATACAGTAGGCTGCATCCTGGACTGGTACTTGCTTCCTGGGCAGGTTTCCCGCTTTTAAGGAAGTGGCAACCGCAGAGCGTCAAGTTAGGAGAACTGAGGAGATTTTATACATGAATATATTGAATTCCTGTAGAATACCCATTATTTTCTGCTTGCTCTATGGAACTTACGATAAGCGATTGGCCTGAGAGACTGACCTTTTCACCCAGTCCATTGTCAGCATTAAGTGAGTAAATGACGAAATGTCTGGTAAAATCTGCAGATGAAGCTTTTGGGTAGCATACGTAGGTAGATGTAGCGTGCAAAGGAGCCCACAAAATGATATAAAAAGGGAGCACCCACAGATATCGACGGACAACCTCGCCGTCTGTATGTAGGTTAACAGGCTGTGCAGGTTTTCCCCAAGAACTGGGAGCTCTTGTCTTCCTTTGCTTAAAATGTCTTGCTCTGCTTTGCTTGAAGTATCTTATTCTATTTTACCTATATGAAATGTCATGTTATTTTTTAACCATTGTTCTCTTTACTTTTGCATTTAAAAGATGTTGTATTGTAATTGCAGGAATGCTTGCTCTAAGAGTAAATGTGAGTGTCCCTAGGTAACATTTTCCTTGGTGTAACTTGTTTCTCATGATGGATTTATAGATGTGTTTTCTCTCTCTCTCTGTCAGTCCATTAATTGAGATACAGAGAATATCATGACAGCTGTATGATTATCTGGATTCTGTATTTTGTACTTTATGTCTCTATTCTGCGGTTTCTTTGAAGTTGCATCTTCTCATTAAACTGCCATTGTATTCTGCCTCCAATTCCATGTCTCATATGTCTGTTTTCTTCATTTTTGGAGCAAGCGTTCCTAGGCACCCCGGCTCAAATTAAGGTGCCCCTTTTGTCCCTGACTCACTCTCCTGCTCAGTTCTGTGGTGGCTCCCGGGGCTCTGGGGACCGCCCCTAGCTTCCTTGACCCGTAATAGATCTTCCCTCCTTCAGCCTCTCTTGCAAGTCCTGTATTGTTGGTTTGTTGCCCCTGCCCCCCTTTCCACTGCCCTCCATAGTCTGTTGTGCTTCCACGGCCCTTCCTGCCTGCTCAGTGTGGTTAAATTGTTGCCTTTGCACCCTCCTACCTGCCTTCAATTTTCAGAGTCCGTGCCCCTGGCCTCTGCCTCTCAACAGTATCCTAATGAACAACTAGATTGCTAACATTCTATATTTATTACAAAAGTGTGGAACGCCTGACATCATCTTAATGTAATCAAAACTGTAATACCTAGAGCATTCCTTTAGAAATTACATATATGAGAGGGTCTTATTGGCTTCAAAATTATGGTTAGTGCTCTAAAAGACTAAAATAAGGACATATTTTCTGAGTTTTCAAATAGCGACAAAGCACTTTTAAATTATTTGTTATCTTTATGTTTTTTTATCTAGTTGACAACTTGATTAAATGTTGCACTTAGGGGAGAGGATGTGGTGTTACTTCCAGAACTGCAGACTTTGCAACTGGGGAACCAGGTTGAAGTTTCTGCTTCAGCTCGACATTCTGTGATTCTGGTCAAATCACTTAGTCTCCCCATGTCTACAACCAAAATGAATTTGTTCTTGTGTGATGTAACCAATGCTCATGTAAAGCACTCCAATACCTGACAAGTCTGCACTATATAACACTGCAAAAACACAAAATAATAAGTGTTTTGCACACTTCTGTCATTGGGCTATATTTGGGCTATATCTGGGTGATTTTGGGCTACATTTGGGCTCTTTTGTCTCCGGTGGCCATCTTGGGAGATTTATTTGTTATGAAGTTTCCTAATTTCCTCATGTACTGCAGTCTCCTCAGTCGGAAATGCTTTCAGTTTTTTACTTTGATTCCATCATGAAGGTATTCAGATATGTCACACATTTGCCATAAATTCTGAATGTTAGCACTCTAGTTGCTCATTAGATCACTGTAGTAAAACTACTGTTCACCATGGAAGTCTGCTCCTGGTATTAAAAGTGCATGTTTCAGTCTGCATGTCAGAATTTTTTAATGAAATAGAAGAGGATTTGAGAAGTCACTCAAAATGTGCCCTCATTTTCTTTCTTCAGCATTAATCATAATTTCTATGGCAAAATGAACCCCCTCATTGTGTTCCTTTTTAAATTAAATTTTTTAAGTGTTACCAGTTTATTCCAATCAAGATGGCTTCAGGTGTGCCATACTTTTGTCATAATGAAGACAGTAAGTGCTCTAGTTGTTTTTAAGAACATTCTTGGACATTCTGTCATTGGGCTATACTTGGGCTACATCTGGGTGATATTTGGGCTACATTTGGGCTCTTTTGTCTCTGGTGGCCATCTTGGGAGACTTATTTGTTATGAAGTTTCCTAATTTCCTCATTTACTGCAGTCTCCTCAGTAGGAAATACTTTCAGTTTTTTACTTTGATTCCATCAAGAAGGCATTCAAATGTGTCACACATTTGCCATAAAATCAGAATGTTAGCACTCTTTTTGCTCATTAGATCACTGTAGTAAAGCTACTGCTCACCAGGGAAAACTGCTGCTGGTATTGAAAGTGCATGTTTCAGTCTGCATGTCAGAATTTTTTAATGAAATAGAAGAGGATTTGAGAAGTCACTCAAAATGTGCCCTAATTTTTCTTTCTGCAGCACTAATCATACTTTTTATGGAAAAATGAACCCCCTCATTTTGTTCCTTTTTAAATTAAATGTTTTAAGAGTTACCACTTTAATCCAAGCAAGATGGCTTCAGGTGTGCCATACATTTATCATAAGTAGAACGGTTAGCGCTCTAGTAGTTCTTTGGAACACTCTGGAAAGCTGCAGTAGAACACAAAGGAATCAACTGACAGTCTCTGCCCTTGTTGGATGTACATGTTTTACTGAGAATGTCAGACTTCATTCTCACATGACTGAGAAAGATAATGTGAATTTACAGAAAATAAGCTCTCAGTTTAGCTTATAGATCACCTTCCAAACCTCTGTGGTAAAAGCATGAGAAAATATTTTTCTCTCAATCATGATATCCCAGCAGAAGGCTTTTTCACATGGTGAAATCACCTTAGAACATACCACAATTCCTAAAATGAGTATGGTACCATCAACAAATGATTTATAATGTAACTAAAGTCTTAAAACCTTCTATTAACTGCAATGCTTTTTAATGAGGTGCTATCATGTACATTGGTCCCAAGATGGCTGCCAACACTTCTTGGATGAAGTGCTGACAGCCAATCAGATCTCAGGATGAGATGTGTGGTTAGGCTCCGCCCACATATATATATTGATTTAAATGCTATTTTCTCAGGAACTACTGAACAGATTTACACCAGACCTACAAAAGGCACTTCCTTGACCTGAGGACTACCTCTCTGCCAAATTTCAAGTAACTCTGTTCAGCCGTTCGGGCTGTAGCTGTGTCTAAAGGTCCTATGGAAAAATGCATGGGAAAAACGCATTTTGGGACCCCCCTTTTTTCTCAGCCCCCGCTTGACGAATCCCCCCGAGACTTTCAGGGTAGGAGCGGAGCGTAGCGCCCCACCTATTTTGAAAATTTCGCGAGGATTCATCGACCGGCGCCAAAGTTATTCAAAATAGAATGTTGCGGATTTCCTATGGAAACAGGGTCCTAACTATAACTATCTACTGGCGACCGCCAGTAGATAATATATATATATATATATATATATATATATATATATATATATATATATATATATATATATATATATATATATATATATATATATATATATATATTATCTACTGGCGGTCGCCAGTAGATAGTTATAGTTAGGACCCTGTTTCCATAGGAAATCCGACCGGCGCCAAAGTTATTCAAAATAGAATGTTGCGGATTTCCTATGGAAACAGGGTCCTAACTATAACTATCTACTGGCGACCGCCAGTAGATAATATATATATATATATATATATATATATATATATTATCTACTGGCGGTCGCCAGTAGATAGTTATAGTTAGGACCCTGTTTCCATAGGAAATCCGCAACATTCTATTTGGAATAACTTTGGCGCCGGTCGACGAATCCTCGCGAAATTTTCAAAATAGGTGGGGCGCTCCGCTCCGCTCCTACCCTGAAAGTCTCGGGGGGATTCGTCAAGCGGGGGCTGAGAAAAAAGGGGGGTCTCAAAACGCGTTTTTCCCATGCATTTTTCCATAGGACCTTTAGACACAGCTACAGCCCGAACGGCCGAACAGAGTTACTTGAAATTTGGCAGAGAGGTAGTCTACAGGTCAAGGAAGTGCCTTTTGTAGGTCTGGTGTAAATCTGTTCAGTATGTCCTGAGAAAATAGCATTTAAAAGCATATATATATGTGGGCGGAGCCTAACCACACATCTCATCCTGAGATCTGATTGGCTGTCAGCACTTCATCCAAGAAGTGTTGGCAGCCATCTTGGGACCAATATACATGATAGCACCTCATTAAAAAGCATTGCAGTTAATAGAAGGTTTTAAGACTTTAGTTACATTATAAATCATTTGTTGATGGTACCATACTCATTTTAGGAATTGTGGTATGTTCTAAGGTGATTTCACCATGTGAAAAAGCCTTCTGCTGGGATATCATGATTGAGAGAAAAATATTTTCTCATGCTTTTACCACAGAGGTTTGGAAGGTGATCTATAAGCTAAACTGAGAGCTTATTTTCTGTAAATTCACATTATCTTTCTCAGTCATGTGAGAATGAAGTCTGACATTCTCAGTAAAACATGTACATCCAACAAGGGCAGAGACTGTCAGTTGATTCCTTTGTGTTCTACTGCAGCTTCCCAGAGTGTTCCAAAGAACTACTAGAGCGCTAACAGTCCTACTTATGATAAACGTATGGCACACCTGAAGCCATCTTGCTTGGATTAAAGTGGTAACTCTTAAAACATTTAATTTAAAAAGGAACAAAATGAGGGGGTTCATTTTTCCATAAAAAGTATGATTAGTGCTGCAGAAAGAAAAATTAGGGCACATTTTGAGTGACTTCTCAAATCCTCTTCTATTTCATTAAAACATTCTGACATGCAGACTGAAACATGCACTTTCAATACCAGCAGCAGTTTTCCCTGGTGAGCTGTAGCTTTACTACAGTGATCTAATGAGCAAAAAGAGTGCTAACATTCTGAATTTATGGCAAATGTGTGACACATCTGAATGCCTTCTTGATGGAATCAAAGTAAAAAACTGAAAGTATTTCCTACTGAGGAGACTGCAGTAAATGAGGAAATTAGGAAACTTCATAACAAATAAGTCTCCCAAGATGGCCACCAGAGACAAAAGAGCCCAAATGTAGCCCAAATATCACCCAGATGTAGCCCAAGTATAGCCCAATGACAGAATGTCCCAGAATGTTCTTAAAAACAACTAGAGCGCTTACTGTCTTCATTATGACAAAAGTATTGCATACCTGAAGCCATCTTGATTGGAATAAACTGGTAACACTTAAAACATTTAATTTAAAAAGGAACACAATGAGGGGGTTCATTTTGCCATAGAAACTATGATTGATGCTGAAGAAAGAAAATGAGAGCACATTTTGAGTGACTTCTCAAATCCTCTTCTATTTCATTAAAAAATTCTGACATGCAGACTGAAACATGCACTTTTAATACCAGGAGCAGACTTCCATGGTGAACAGTAGTTTTACTACAGTGATCTAATGAGCAACTAGAGTGCTAACATTAAGAATTTATGGCAAATGTGTGACATATCTGAATACCTTCATGAGGAAATAAAAGTAAAAAACTGAAAGCATTTCCTACTGAGGAGACTGCAGTACATGAGGAAATTAGGAAACTTCATAACAAATAAATCTCCCAAGATGGCCACCGGAGACAAAAGAGCCCAAATGTAGCCCAAAATCACCCAGATGTAGCCCAAATATAGCCCAATGACAGAAGTGTGCAAAACAATTATTATTTTGTGTTTTTGCAGTGTTATATAGTGCAGACTTGTCAGGTATTGGAGTGCTTTACATGAGCATTGGTTACATCACACAAGAACAAATTCATTTTGGTTGTAGACATGGGGAGACTAAGTGATTTGACCAGAATCACAGAATGTCGAGCTGAAGCAGAAACTTCAACCTGGTTCCCCAGTTGCAAAGTCTGCAGTTCTGGAAGTAACACCACATCCTCTCCCCTAAGTGCAACATTTAATCAAGTGTTCAACTGGATAAAAAAACATAAAGATAACAAATAATTTAAAAGTGCTTTGTCGCTATTTGAAAACTCAGAAAATATGTCCTTATTTTAGTCTTTTAGAGCACTAACCATAATTTTGATGCCAATAAGACCCTCTCATATATGTAATTTCTAAAGGAAATGCTCTAGGTATTACAGTTTTGATTACATCAAGATCATGTCAGGCGTTCCACACTTTTGTAATAAATATAGAATGTTAGCAATCTAGTTGTTCATTAGGATACTGTTGAGAGGCAGAGGCCAGGGGCACGGACTCTGAAAATTGAAGGCAGGTAAGAGGGTGCAAAGGCAACAATTTAACCACACTGAGCAGGCAGGAAGGGCCATGGAAGCACAACAGACTATGGAGGGCAGTGGAAAGGGGGGCAGGGGCAACAAACCAACAATACAGGACTTGCAAGAGAGGCTGAAGGAGGGAAGATCTATTACGGGTCAAGGAAGCTAGGGGCGGTCCCCAGAGCCCCGGGAGCCACCACAGAACTGAGCAGGAGAGTGAGTCAGGGACAAAAGGGGCACCTTAATTTGAGCCGGGGTGCCTAGTAACGCTTGCTCCAAAAATGAAGAAAACAGACATATGAGACATGGAATTGGAGGCAGAATACAATGGCAGTTTAATGAGAAGATGCAACTTCAAAGAAACCGCAGAATAGAGACAAAGTACAAAATACAGAATCCAGATAATCATACAGCTGTCATGATATTCTCTGTATCTCAATTAATGTACTGACAGAGAGAGAGAGAAAACACATCTATAAATGCATCATGAGAAACAAGTTACACCAACGAAAATGTTACCTAGGAACACTCACGTTTACTCTTAGAGCAAGCATTCCTGCAATTACAATACAAAATCTTTTAAATGCAAAAGTAAAGAGAACAATGGTTAAACATAACATGACATTTCATATAGGTAAAATAGAATAAGATACTTCAAGCAAAGCAGAGCAAGACATTTTAAGCAAAGGAAGACAAGAGCTCCCAGCTCTTGGGGAAAACCTGCACAGCCTGTTAACCTACATACATACGGCGAGGTAGTCCGTCGATATCTGTGGGTGCTTCCTTTTTATATCATTTTGTGGGCTCCTTTGCACGCTACATCTACCTACGTATGCTACCCAAAAGCTTTGTCTGCAGATTTTACCAGACATTTCGTCATTTACCCACTTAATGCTGACAATGGACTGGGTGAAAAGGTCAGTCTCTCAGGCCAATCGCTTATCGTAAGTTCCATAGAGCAAGCAGAAAATAATGGGTATTGTACGGGAATTCAATATATTCATGTATAAAATCTCCTCAGTTCTCCTAACTTGACGCTCTGTGGTTGCCACTTCCTTAAAAGCGGGAAACCTGCCCAGGAAGCAAGTACCAGTCCAGGATGCAGCCTACTGTATGTCGACAGCTTCAGGGGGATGTTGAACTTTGATACCGAGCACGGAGCACTCGGGTAGGGTGGGGGCTACTAGTTTGGAGCAGAAGGCCTCGCAGACTTGCCTTCAGACTGCTATACACTAAAATTGCAGAGCTATGGTCAATTTAACAAAGAGGCCTACATATTGAACAGAAGGGCCTACACAGGGGTTTTATGCTGGCTGAGTGGTAAGGATGTCTCAGGATAATTATATAGCAACACAGGACCCGCTGGTCAATTTAATACGGCCTACAAATGCGGCTGGCAGGGCAAGGACAAGGGTCTCATACTTCAGGTGTGGACAGAACGGGCCAGGGGCCCCCTGTGATACAAAATCTACCCTCCTTCAAGGCTGTGGCAATGTAATAGACCATTGTGGGCAGAAGGAAGAGGCAATGGTAGTACAACCATACATGCCAACAGACCCGATTCAGCCAGGAAACGTCCAATGTTTTTAAGCTCAAATGGGCTTTATTTGATCTGTCTCCTGTCTACAATATCCTCTTTTTCAATGTAACTCAAAGGGGAAAATCAATACCCCAGTTTTTTTTCAAAATCTCCCTCTTACCAAGTTCAAAATGTTCGCAAGTATGGTACATTGGATCATGGAAGGAAATGGGATAGGGACATAGACTTGGATAACAGAGGACAGGAGGGACATGGAGAGGTGCACCAAACTGACCCTGCAGGGCAGGCATCAGGGTTTGCAGCAGCACAATACACCACACAGGGCATGCAGGACGGGAGTGCAGCACAAAAATCCATAGAAAGCAAGAGGGAGGGGACAGGACCATGCACATGGACAACAGAGAACAGAGGGGCAAGAGGCAATGGTAGCTAGCTGACCATAATGGACAGAGAGGAGAGAAAGCTGCAGCATAACAGACCATAAAGGGCCTTGGGGGACGGATCAGGGGCATTACAATGGAACAGACAAGCCAGGAGGGAGGGAGTAGGGGTCTGCACATGTAAACAGAGGGCTGGGGGCAAGGGGGCAGGGCAGGAGCAGCAAGATAGCCATGAAGGTCAGGCAGGATGGGCACTAGAAGCAAGACACACCATGAAGAGCAACAGTGAGACTGTGATGGCATACACACAGACCATGGAGGGAAGGTGGGAGGGGGTCAGGGGCAGCTAACTGACCACACAGGGAAGGTGGGAGGGGCCATGGCAGCACAGAAGACCATGCATGGCAAGTGGGAGGGTTAGTGGCAGCACAATGGCTATGATGGGCAAGAAGGAGGGTGCAGGGGCATGCACAAAGGACGATGGAGGATAGAAGGGAGGGTCAGGACCTGTGCACAGACAAGAAAGTTCAGGGGAAGGGACCTCACAACAGACCACACGGGGCAGGCAGGAGGAGCAGTTGCAGCACAACAGACCAGGGAGGGCAGAAGGGTGTGGCAGTACAATGGACCATGTAGGACAGGAGGAAGAGGATAGGGGCATGGCTTGTGGACAGGCAGGGTGGAGGTGGCAGGGACAGGTTACAGTCATCTGACAATGCTAGGCAGGTGGGAGGGGAGTGGCAGCTCAACAGAACACTCAGAGTAGATAGGAGTGGCAGGTCCATGGGACATGGTGGGCAAAAAGGATGGAGCAGGGGCATGCACAACGACATCGGAGGGCAGGGGGAAGGAGAATAGGGGCAGCAAGCTGAGCACAGAGTTTAAGCAGGAGGTCAATGATGGGGCATAGAATTGGGCAATGGAGGGCAGGAGGAGTGGACTGGTACATCATACTAAATTGAGGGCAGTGGCAGCACATCAGACCATGCATGGCAGGAGGGAGGAGGCTAGTCCATGGATTCACACAACAGAGGATAGGGAGGAGGGGGATGGGGCAGCAAGCTAACTGTTCAGAGAAGGCGGGTATTAGGAACTTTATTGTTTTTAAAACATTGTGTCTGTGCGAACTACTTAAAATATGAACAAGTATGCAGCATAATCTCACTTTTATTCAGGAAGAAGAGGACGTTTGTGACTGTGACTCCGGGCTCACTTGGTAGAAACACCCCCTGACCCTCCACCCCCTATCGCAAAATGTAATGCCCGTGAAAAGGGTAGGTGAACACAGTGTTATATAGAACATAGTCCTAAGAGCACGATTGAAAATGAAAACTAGATATAGTGTATGGTATAAACTATGCACCAAAAAGTGTGATATAAGATGAACCGGGCGTGAAATATAATATGCAATACATTGTGCGCAATGACAGATTCATTGGAGAGCGCGAGATAGCACAGGCACTAGCGCGTGCTATGCGATATGCGCCTTGGAATGTAATATGCACAGGGCAGTGTTGTGTAACCTAACTAGTCTCTAAAGTTGTAATATAAAATATGTGCTGGGGAGTGTAACGTTGCATATGCACTGTGACAAAGATATGGATCCCAGATTGTAATATGTATGGCATAGCACTGTGCGTTATAACATAGGCATCGAGGAAGGCACGTTAGATGGGGCAATATAACCCGTGCGAAGACAAGTGTGGTATGACATATTCACGGGGTGGTGTTACAGTGCACATGGGCTAGAGAGTGTCATAGCATATGCACTAGCTAGTGGAATACAACACAGAGGTGTGTGGCACTCGGCAGGCAATGGTGGGTGTAACACAGCATTGGGCTCTGTCAGGAGCGCGCTGTGACTCTCAAGTGATGTTCGTCCCCTTTCCAGAGAGTAAAATAAAAAGTATTACACATCCAGCAGTGGATGTGTGTTTTATTAACCGTGAGGGGGGTTTCTTGCATAGTTTTGGTCGAATTTTTGTTGAATCCCCTTTGAATGGCTTGGTGTGCATGTGTATTAAATGTGCCCGTCAATAGCTACCCATGTTTGTATAAATAAACGACAAGGGTGTCTGCCGGGATTAGGCACGGTAGGGCATCAGACATGTCAGAGCTTCACTAGTGGTGTAAATACATTCCACGTGGATTCATTACATGCATAGTCGCCTTTTAATGAATATCACGCAAATCGTCATGGTGATAGGTACGTACGGTTTGTCCAGCATGTCCTAGGTGTGTCTATAAATATATATTTTTTTAAAATAATAAAAAACAGTGGCCGGCCCTGGGGATTGGGGTCAAAAAAATATAATTAGGAGACAGGCCCTGGGGGATGGGGTCATCAGGGCCAATACATTAGAATAAGAAGGGGAACCACACAGCCCCCCTTCTTAAAAAATTAAAATAAATAAAAGGCTGGCATCGTGCCGGAGGCCATGACCCCTCCGTGCAGCACTCTGCAAACGCGCCCCCAACAGGCATCTCCAGTATGCGCCAGGGAGCTGCGCTGCAGACAGGTGTTCTGAGGCCAAGCCCCTTTTTACACCTCTCTGCAACGCAGCTCTGTGGCGCTTACTGGAGGTACCTAGTGGTCTAGTTTGACCCTAGGGACCCTTAGGATTCAAGGGGACTTAATCTCTCAACTTAGAACAGCCACAGGGCGCGTTTACACAGTGATGAAGGGAGGGGACGGGGCCTGAGGTGACGTGTGCAAACACGCACTATGGCACGTTTTAAATTGGGGATATAATTTCCCTTCAATACTGAGGGCCCCTGGGGGCTAACTAGCCCACCAAGTGCTTCCAGTAAGCGCCACTGAGCTGCATTGCAGAGAGGTGGTCCAGGCCGTGCCACTTTTTACACCTCTCTGCAACGCAGCTCTGTGGCACTTACTGGTGGTACCTAGTGGGCTAGTTGGACCCTAGGGACCCTCAGGATTCAAATGAACTTAATCTCCCAACTAAAAATGGACACAGGGCGTGTTTACACAGTGGTGAAGGGAGGGGACGGGGCCTGAGTTAACGTGTGCAAAAACGCCCTGTGGCCTGTTTTAAGAGGTAGTTTTAATCCCCATGCCCTATAATATACTAGGGGCTTACAGAGGAGGTCATGCTAATCACAGGGGGACCCCAACGCATAATGTTCCCTAGTGTATGTAGGTGTTTTCACTGTATTCTAAGTGTCTTTTAACATAGCACTGGCTCTAGGACTGGTTAGTCAGACTCAGTTACCACCAGTATCCGTCTGAAAAAGTTGAGGGTACGGGATGATTTTGCAACAAGGCTTCTTTCTGCTCTTCTTTTTGTTCTTTCTGCACGTTATCCTTCTTCCTGCACTTATCTTCGTATTTGAGGACATCTGTTGCTTCTTTCTGCACTTCTTTTGTTTCTTTCTGTGCATTTTTTCTTCTTTCTTCACATGTCCTATCTCTGTAGGCATAGTTAGAAATTAGCATTTAAAAAACCTTTGAAATTCACAGAAAAAACCATAGGTTTCAGGCACGTTATAGTTAGGAATTAGCATTTAAAAAACCTCAGAAATTCACTGAAAAAACCATAGGTTTCAGGGGTGTTATAGTTAGCTGGACTTTTCACTTGTACAAAACCATTGAAATTCCCCCGTTATAGTTAGTTCAGCTAACTATAACTCGCGCGCCCGCAATGTACTGCTGATGACGTCACATATTACATCACTCATGACATGGTCAGTGACATCACTCATGACATCACTGATGACATCTCAAATGACATCACTGATGACATCATCCTTGTGATAGAGTGGCAGACCTCCTCTCACCCTAATATAACCTTTGATACACACATTCAAAAATAGAGACTAAAATTTTCAAAACAATGGACATACCAATACCAGTTACAACAACCTCTTCAGTAATTCTAAGATCCACATACACATCCACTCATTCACCAACAGTCCTATACAGTCACTCATACATGTATTCACTCATCATATGTACTCATTCACCTATACATCCTGTTACACAATGCCACTCATCCATAGAGTTACTCACACACATAGTCACTCATGCTAATAAAGAATCAAACATACATTTACTTGCATATACAGTTATACACACACCACCACACTTACTTCTACGGAAACTTACACATACTTAGTCTTTTAAACAATCACGTATAGAAACACATACTTATTCATACAGGAACTCTTTCAATCTCTCACTCTCACATATACTCACATATATACACCAATAGTCACATATACTAGTTTAAAACATATGTAGTTACTCATAAAGACACTATTGAGACAGTCATTCACTCACTAACACACCCATACACACACTCATCCACCCATACAGTCCTGCACACATGCTGTGTTCAACACATACAAACAGTGAGTCACTCATTCATGCACCTATGCACTACGTAATACCCCCCACCGAACCATGCAGACACTCAGACTGATACACAAAAAAACAACTAATAACCTATATAGACACCCATGTAGCTACTCACCAACCCATGCAGCCACTTATACACAAAGTGAGAGACTGATACAGATATTTACATATTTAAACATTACTCACTAAGCCATGTATTCACTATGATACACTTAATCAGTCAGTTACACAATCAATTTTTCAAAAACAAATCATCCATTTAGACACTTATATACCCATGTATTCTTCCATCGACCTTGAGATATACATATATAAAACATATTTAATTTTCAGAAAAACACATATTCTTTGGATGATGTAATCAGTGATGTCATCAGTGATGTCATTTGAGATGTCATGAGTGATGTCACTGACCATGTCATGAGTGATGTAATATGTGACGTCATCAGCAGTGCATTGCGGGCGCGCGAGTTATAGTTAGCTGAACTAACTATAACGGGGGAATTTCAATGGTTTTGTACAAGTGAAAAGTCCAGCTAACTATAACACCCCTGAAACCTATGGTTTTTTCAGTGAATTTCTGAGGTTTTTTAAATGCTAATTCCTAACTATAACGTGCCTGAAACCTATGGTTTTTTCTGTGAATATATATATATATATATATAATCTACTGGCGGTCGCCAGTAGATAGTTATAGTTAGGACCTATTTTCCATAGGAAATCCGCAACATTCTATTGGGAATATCTTTGGCGCCGATTGACGAATCTTCGCGAAATTCTCCAAACTTTTGGCCAGCTCCGCTCCGCTCCTACCCTGAAAGTTTTGCGGTGATCTGTGAAGCGGGGGGCGAGAAAAAAGGGGGGTCCCAAAACGCGTTTTCCCCATGCAATTTCCCATAGGATCTGATGTTGCAGCTACAGCCCGAATCGCTGAACGGAATGACACCAAATTTGGCAAAGAGGTAGTCCTCAGTTCGGACTCGTGCCTTTTGCATATTTGGTGTGAATCTGTTCAGTAGTTCCTGAGAAGATTAGGGTAAAAAGGTTAGTGATATCTATGGCCGCGGAGGATCCGCGGACCGAACCCGCACCGTAAGCGCACCCTCCCCGAACCGAGCACGCCCCTTCCCGATCGCGCGCTGAATGCTAATTGGCTGTCGAGTGTCTCTCTGCATTCGAAACCAGGAACTGTTGGTGGCCATTTTCTGCCTCGGTAGAAGCGAGGCTGAAGATGGAAGGGGAATAAGTGTGTAAAAGATATAAAGGGGGCAGAGTGGAAATACTCTGACCATCTAGATCTGCTTAGGGGGTCCCAGAAGGACTCCCTGTGGCCCCCCTTTTTTTTAAAAGTGGTGAAATGCGCGCACGGTGCGCGCATCCTATCGTGTTGGATGCACGGATTCTCTCGCGGTGGGTGCGCGGATCCACGGCAACGTTTTTTGAAAAACGACAAGAAATCATTGGCTGTATATATAACAACTTTCTACACTGAAAGGTAGGGTGTATATTTTTGTTTTGTAAAGGTATGATTGTTATTGGTTAACAAAAACAGATTGTAAGGAACATTATATATGATAAGCTGATATGTTGAAAAGTCAAGCACACTTCCTGCCTTGTGTAGGAACATTGTGTGCTGAACTTGTGACCTGTGAGCTCAGTGCAGTGTTCCATGTGCTGTTTCTATGGTAACAGGCAGAAGGCAGATTGGGGGAAGGGTTGAAATGTATTTCAGTTGGAAAAGGGTTGAAATGTTTAACCAATAGAAATGTGTGTTTGCTTTTGAGTTTATGAGCGAAGGATTCTGATTTGATGTTTACATGTATATGTGTGGAAAATGAAAGGGAAACTTTTTCATTCTTTGCTTTTGCTGAGAGGTGCACAGTGCAGAGATTCTGTAAAAGAAAATATGGTGAGTGATTGATATACTCCTTAATCTACAAAAGAACTTGAAAGATGAGTTATTTAATTGTGAGGGAATGTATGTAGACTATTTTGATTTTAATCAGACTAATGCATTTTTCCTGCTAAAGTGTAGGGAGTACTTTTTTCTTTACAATGTGTGTGCATGTAGAAACCATTCTGTGATAGGCATTTGTGCTTTTCATGTGTTTGTAGACAGATAACTGTGCAGTTTTTATATTTTGGTAGAATTAGAAACCAGTCATTGTTTATGAATTTGTGAAATGAGTTATGTTATGTTTCTATACTAAAATGTAGTACTACTTCTAGATGAAGAAATGTGTTTGGATATAGTGCAAGGGATAGTGTTGTTTGTCTAGAATCACACAGTGAGTCTGTGTGCATTTGGGAACCACTATGAGAGAAGCATTTGGTAACATCGTGTATTTGCTGACAGATAACTGTTTTAAAACCAGTCAGGTTGTCAAGTTTTAGTAGCATTAGAAGACAGTTATGGCTTATGCTTTCATTAAATGAGTCAGGCATTGACAGTAAATTGCAGTCGTGAAATATGTAGATTGTGTGCAGTTCCCTTACCACTTGCACTGTAGTGAATGAGTTTTGGTAAACTCATAGGGATAGTGGTGCTTGTCTAGAATCACACTGTGAGTTAGTGCATATTTGGGATCACTGTGAGAGAAGCATTTGGCAACATCATGTATTTGCTGACAGATAACTGTTTTAAAATCTGTCATGTTGTGAAGTTTTAGTAGGATTAGAATCCAGTCTTTGCTTATGCGTTGATTAAATGAGTCATGCTTTGACACTGATGTGGTGTACTTAAATATGTAGATTGTGTGCAGTACCATTAACTCTTCCGGAGTAGTGAATGAGTTTTGGTAAACTCCTAGGATAGTGTTGCTTGTCTAAAATCAAACTGTGAGTCTGTGTGCATTTGGGTAAGGATTGTGAGAGAAGCATTTGGCAACATCGTGTATTTGCTGACATATACCTGTTTTAAAACCGGTCATGTTGTGAAGTTTTAGTAGCATTAGAAGCCAGTCTTTGCTTATGCTTTGATAACATGAGTCAGGGTTTGACACTAAGGTGCAGTACCATGTAATATTCTGTTCACTGTGGCAGAACTGAAAATTTAAACGTTATATCTAAGCACTGTCCTAGAAGTAGTCTGATTATTTACTCAGTTTCTAAGTACCAAATAGACTGCTTCAAATGTCTATGCAGTATGCATGTACTGTTCTAACATACTATACACTTGTCTTTTACACCTTCAATTCCCTAGTCAGTATCCATACACTTCCAGGAAATATCCTGTCACTTCCTTTGCAGTCCTCTAGAGACCCATTCAACAGCATGTACTAATCCATTCACTGTGCCAAAACCCAAACTCTTATAAATTCACCAAGACACTCCCTTTCCAGTACTCTAATGATTCAGTCACTGCCTAAGTATTCATGCACAGAGCCAGGTCTTAGCATATGGACTTCTTCAAACCCCTATCCACTATGCATGCAGTCCTCTAAGCACCTACACACTTGTCTTTCACACCTTCAATTCCCCAGTCAGTATCCGTTCACTTCCAGCAAACACCCTTTCACTCCATTTGCACTCCTCTAGTGACCCATTCAGCATCATGTACTAATCCATTCACTGTGCTAAACCCTAATAAATTCACCGAGGCACTCTTCTTGCAGTACTCTAATCATTCAGTCAGTACCCAAGTACTCCTCCAGTGACCCAGGCCTTAGTATATGGACTGCTTCAAACCCTTATCCACTATGCATGCAGTCCTCTAGCCACCTACACAATTGTCTTTCTCACCTTCAATTCCCTAGTCAGTATCCATACACTTCCAGGAAATACCCTGTCACTCCCTTTGCAGTCCTCTAGCGACCCATTCAGCACCATGTACTAATCCATTCACTGTGCTAAAACCCAAACACTTATAAATTCACCAAGATACTATCTTTGCAGTACTCTAATCATTCAGTCAGTGCCTAAGTATTCATACACTGAGCCAGGCCTTAGCACATGGACTGCTTCAAACCCCTATGCACTATGCATGCAGTCTTCTAACCACCTAGACACTTGTCTTTCACACTTTCAATTTCCTAGTCAGTATCCATACAGTCCAGCACTTGTGACTGCCTTTGCACTTGTCAGGACTCCAAAGATTAAAATTGAAGAGAATAAACAGAGAATAGAGGAGTAAGTAAAATTACACAGGGAGAAAGAGTTGCATGACAAAGATAAACATTTGGTTAAAGTTGTTTTTCTAATTGCAGGCGAAGAATTCAGTTAAAGTATAAAAGAGCACACACAGAAAAGACTAAATAGAAATAGAAGAGGAGCTGAGTTCTGGAATTAGTAGGGTAAGGAAGCGAGATAACAGGGTTTAAAAGATAAAGACAGGTTTAAGGATTAAATGGGTTTATGATAACATTAACTCTTGTCTACAGGTTTTTCTCATCAACAATAGAAGTCTGCAGGACAGACTACCGAAGAAACCAGCCAGAACAGTCTCTTCTCTCTTTTGTTATTTTATCCACTTTTCCCCCTTCCCCCATGATAGCCTCTCTAGAGACTTGTTACACTAAGCTCTAGGTTGCTGTTGGGGTGGTTTTGGGAGCTAACATCTCTGTTCCTGTGTTGTAGCGTATAGTAACTTAAAGTCTGACAGCACTCCTCTAGTGACTCATTCAGTACCAAGTACTAATCCATTCTCTGTGTGAAAATCCTAGCACTTAAAAATTTGCCTAGGCACTCTCCTTGCTGTACTCTAATCATTCAGTCAGTACCCAAGTAGTCATGCAGTGAGCCAGGCCTTAGCACATGGACTGCTTTAAATGCCTATGCAGTATTGATGCAGGCCTCTAATCACCTACACAGTTGTCTTTCACACCTTCAATTCTCTAGTTAGTATTCATACTCTTCTAGCAAACACCCGGTCACTCACCCAGTGTGTCTCCTTATAGTACTGTAATCATTTAGTCAGTTAGCATGTAGTCTTTCAGTGAGGTAGGCTTTAGGGCATGAACTGATTCAAAGTAGTATGCACTATGCATGTAGTGTTTTAACGATCGTCACACTTATGGTTCAGGGCTATAGTTTCTTAGTCAGTTTTTATATAAAATGTGTTTGTACAGTAATGGAATAGTATAAATTTGAAAGTTCTTAATATACATTTATTTGTGGTTCTTTTTTACAGATACAGAACAGGAGTGTTTCTCATCTGTTTGCACTCTTCTCGTGCAAGATTGTTTGGATGAAGGGTCCTTAGGTGTTTCATCATACTTGCTGTGCCGCACAAGTATTTTTTGTTAGGATCCCCTCGTAACAGAACTCTTTGGCAAATCTTGCGAATGAAGAAGGTGGCATTGGTCTTTGTTTGCCCCTTGGAAAAAATTAAAAATGTCTTCACCACTGATGAAAAACGTTGTGGGCGTGGTGCCTTCTGCAAAAAAAAATCCTCAGATTCGGTAAATATTTTAAAGTGGCAACATTTACAGTTTTTGTAAGTTAAACTTATAAAATGTTGTTAGCTGTTTATAATTTTCTTGTGGTATTTTGTTAAGAATACCATGTTGGGTTTTTTTTAACAATCTTTTTGATTTTCCAGGTCTGTCGTCGACATCCGTGGTTCCCACAGGAGTGTTCTGCTTTGTTGTTTTGTATTATTGTTGTTACATTTTGTTTATTAGTTTATTGTTTATATTTATGTTAATAAAAATATAAAGATTGAAAAAAGTTTATCATTTATATATTTATTATTATAAAAAATATAGTTTGAAAAAAAAATTAATAATGTTTTTGGTTGTTCTCTTAACTGCTGTGTGACTCTTTCTTGTTCTTATTACTGTTATTTGATGGAGTCCACCATGGTGCTAAATTTTGGGGCACTTATCGCTGGAATACTAGTGATATCTGTAGTTTGCACCAACTTCTGAATAGTGTGTTAGATTTATCTCAACTTTATTTCCGTTAAAGTGCTGATAATGAAATGGAGAGTAGCCGTTCCCGTGCAAAAAGACATGAGGTGCACCCTTGCAATTTATTCTAAATACTAAAATCCTGTATTGTATTGCACTGAGGTATTAGCTGCACTTACAGTGTACACACAAAATCTATTAAGAAATCTCCTTGTATTTACATTGATTGGGAATAGTGAGTCAGGTACTGGATCTTGACAAGATACACTGCTCAGTTCGTATATTGTTCTGCATACGAAAAAAATCACATAACAACTTTCACACTAATTGCAATGCGAAACAAACTCCGGCGATAAGACACGTTAGCACCAGGGATTTTACACCTGCTTTCTGCTGGTGTTAAGCAGGACAACTACCTGCACCATGAAAGGGAACACAGCCAAGAGCCACACCAGAACACCCACAGAGGCCATAAAGTCATTGAGCATGATACAGGGATACCCATGAGGGCCAGAAGACTCATCTCAACAACTCCAGGACCGCCAATGCCCCCCAAACCCATATCTTAGTAAGTGTGTCCCTGTGGTCTTTGTCTTAGCATGATAGGCACGAGCCCTGCAACATCACAGTGTGCTGTCACCTCAGCGTTGGCAGTGAGCCTGGATGTGTAGCTACGTACGCATCCTCCTGCATGCACAACTGGCGTGTGCTGGTCTGGGGTTCACAGGTCAGTGGAGGGGTGTGCTTATCCGGCAAGGGGAACGGGGTGTCACGGACATGTCCGTGTACAGGAAGTGCGGTAAGTGTGTCTCTGTGTTCTGGTGTGGCCTGTTACAAGAGCCACAGCAGTCGATGTTGTAAAGTGACATGTACCACCTCCAAACGGCACTGTGATGTTGTTGTTGGAATGTAGCAGGACATGCGCAAATAGGCATTACAATGGCGTGCTGTACGAGATACAACAGCTCACCGTACAAAAGTGTGGGGGCTCGTGGGAGGGAGGAGCAGCCGTTTGGCAACATAACACACAGTGAACTCGACCATGTGCCACATGCTGGGCATCTCATCCATGATGACCACGGTCGCAGACATCCCGCAACACCAACGACTGGCCTTTATACACATCCTGTATGAATGCAGCGTGGTTTTCACTTCTATGCTCGTTCAGTGGTGTGATGTTGGCGGGTTGTGTGACTTGTGCTCCTTGTTGGTGTGTTTCATTTTGGCCATTGTTTCTCTATACTTGTGCTGTACTTAATTGTGCATGTGTGCCCTTCTGCCCATCTCCCCTCATCCCCCCACTCCCTGCTTCTTCCTCTTCCTGGTGCTGTTGTGTCTATAATTTTGTTGCTGCACACATAAATACATGTAAAGAATAAATTAGAATAGTTCCTTGATTCTTTTAGGTTTCAAAACTTCTCTATTGGTTTCTTTTTAATTTTCCATATGAACCGTTTTTTTAATATTCAACAACACATAGAAGTCAGAAGTGCAACGTATTCTATCAACACACTTTCTAGAACATTCTACAACACGTGCAGGTTAAAAGTTCATCAATTTTTTAAAACTTTACGATATTTTTTTGTAACATTTTCTTGAACATTTAATGACACGTGCAGGTTAAAATTTGACGATTGTTTTAAGTTCGAACAGTGCCTTCCAAATGCAAGTAGCAGGTGTGGTTGAGCTGAGCAAATGTTATCCTATGATATGTACTCCACGTTGAAACTGCTTTTTCTTAACCAATCACAAAGATGCTTTTCCACAAAACTAATGTGCACCCTACTTTTAAAAAAGAATGCTTTTCATGATATCTTCAGAGATAAGTTATAGATAGGAATTAGCATTTAAAAAACCTTTGAAATTCACTGAAAAAACCATAGGTTTCATGCACGTTATAGTTAGGAATTGGCATTTAAAAAACCTTTGAAATTCACTGAGAAAACCAAAGGTTTCAGGGGCATTATAGTTAGGAATTGGCATTTAAAAAACCTTAGAAATTTACTGAAAAAACCATAGGTTTCAGGGGTGTTATAGTTAGCTGGACATTTCCCTCGTACAAAACCATTGAAATTCCCCTGTTATAGTTAGTTCAGCTAACTATAACACGCGCCACCGCAATGCACTGCTGATGACGTCACATATTACATCACTCATGACATGGTCAGTGACATCACTGGTGACATCAATGATGACATCTCAAATGACATCACTGATGACATCACTGATGACATCATCCAGTGACTGTGTGTTTCTGTAAATTTTAAATATGTTTTATATATTTATAGTGAAAGGCCTGTGGAAGAATGAGTGGCTGTACAAGTGTGTGAATGGATGATTTTCTAGGTGCGTAACTGACTCTATAAGTGAGTCATTAAATATATCTTACTGCAGACTAGTGACTAAACTGTGTGAATGTCTGTATGTTTCTGTCTGTTGGTGTATAAGTGGCTGCATGGTTTTGTGAATAGCTATATGAGTGTCTAAATGGGTTATCGATTGGTTGTCTGAGTATCTGTATGGGTGCCTGAGTGTTTGTGTGGGTAGGTTGTGTGTGACTCTGTGCATAGATGTGTGAGTGGGTGATTCTATGAGTGCATGGTTTTAAGAGTGCATCTGTGATGAACTGTATGGTTGAGTGAGTGTATGTATGGGTGTGTTAGGGATTGAATGTATATCTCAGTGGTACATTTGTGACTAACTACATATGAGAAAGGCAGTATATATGTGTGTAAGAGTATATAAATGGGTATATGTGAGAGTGTGTGATTGTGAGAGTGGCTGTATGGATGAGTGTGTGCTTGTATCAATGATTGTATAAGAGCGTAAGAATGTGGTACTATTTTTATGAGTAAGTGAACTTGAGTGTGTATAACTGCATAGGTGAGTAAATGGGAGTGTGATTAATTATTTGCATGACTGACTATGTGTGACAGTACCTCTATGGATGATTGGTGGTGTGTGAGTGTCTATGTAGGTGTATAAATGCATATGATAGTCTTGTACGGAGTGACTGTAAGTATGAGTGACTGTACATGTGAATGAGTGGAGGTGTATGTAGACCTAAGAGTTAATAAGGGGGTATGTAGTTATTGGTATTGGAGTATCTATGGTTTTGAGAATGGACGTCTGAAATTTTGAGTTCGTGTATCAACGGTTAAATTAGGGTGTGAGAAGATGCAGTAATTTATCACATGGATGATGTCATCAGTGATGTCATCAGTGATGTCATCAGTGATGTCATTTGAGATGTCATCAGTGATGTCATCAGTGATGTCACTGACCATGTCATGAGTGATGTAATATATGACGTCATCAGCAGTGCATTGCGGGGGCGCGATTTATAGTTAGCTGAACTAACTATAACAGGGGAATTTCAATGGTTTTGTACGAGGGAAACATCCAGTTAACTATAACACCCCTGAAACCTATGTTTTTTTCAGTGAATTTCTAAGGTTTTTTAAATGCCAATTCCTAACTATAACGCCCCTGAAACCTTTGGTTTTTTCAGTGAATTTCAAAGGTTTTTTAAATGCCAATTCCTAACTATAACGTGCATGAAACCTATGTTTTTTTCAGTGAATATATATATATATATATACTGCTAGCTTCGCCGCAAAGACCACTCAGTCCCAAAAGAAGACGAATGCAGACCCGTTGATGGTGCGTTTTTGTGCTTATTTAGAAATGCCCGGCTCCACCGCCATGGCGCGTTTCGGGCAACTTAATGCCCTTGATCACATGACGCGCATGCGGAGTACTTTCACCCATTTAAAGTGCTAGTGCAAACACGTGACTGAGATTCAAAAAGAAATGTTGCATAGACATGAAAGAAATCTTGGTCAGCTGTTACAGAATCATTACAATCGATCTAAAATATATATACAATGATAAATTAATATGTGTGTAAAATATCAACTTCATATATATAAAAGCAATTGATGGTAAAATATTTATATAATAATAAATATTTAACACACCAAGCAAAGCAGATAATAGATAGATAGATAGATAGATAGATAGATAGATAGATAGATAGATAGATAGATAGATAGATAGATAGATAGATAGATAGATAGATAGATAGATAGATAGATAGATAGATAGATATCCAAGTATGTATATGTATGTATGTGTATTATATATACATGTACTATGCTATTTATGTTAAGTGCTGGTAAAGATCATTACTCCCAGCATTTCCTATCGAAACTCTGACCTAACTAATTATGACTACTCTGGTGCTATTGCTGCCAGATTACTGTAGCGCAAGAATAGTAATAGTTAGGTCAGAGATTCAATAGGAAATGGCATTTTTTGTTTTCTTCCTAACTTTGGTACCATTTAATGAATCTGGACAAAACCTTCCCCAAAAAATTCAATCACATTGGCTCCTTCATGGAAAGGTTGGCACTGATCTGTCAAGCGGGAGACAAAAAACAAGAACAAGGGTTGTGTTGTGAATAGGAGCGCGCTGAACCTTTGAGCGCGCTCATGTGTTTGCATTATATGTAGTTTTCCTCCTGTTGTTGTTGCTCAAAGTAGACATAAGCATGACAGGTGTTCATGCTATTCCACGCTTGTTCTGCTTCATATTATGCGGCGATGGCAGCAGGTATTGCTGCATGGGGGGGCATCATTCAGATGCCGAGGGTGGGGGGCTATAAAGAGGTGGATGTAACAGTTACGGCTTTCATTATCTGGATGTACTACCTGTAGCTTGGCATGGAATAAACACGGATTATTTCTTACCTTTGTGGTGTCATCTCATCTTTACGAGTGGATTGCAGCTTTTCCTACATCGGCGTCAAGGGTGGGGCATGTATCACGTATTTTCCTGGCTTCATTACGTGCTGCATTGGTGTTCAACGTTCGTGTATTGGGAGGAATCGCTATTGGTGCCACGGTCTATGGGTCCACCCCCGTTTTCACATGTTTATTGCTATAAGACTGTGAAGTTGTTTCTTCGAGTTCTTTGGATATCTAGCGTTTCACAGTTCATTCTAATTTGTGCATCGGGCTGTGTCTTCACGTCGATTCACGGAAGTGTCCCGATACTATCATTTGGTCATGTGATGTTCAGGAAGTTCACGAATTGCAGGCACACAGGGGCATATTTACAAGACCCTTGCGCCGCCGGTGTGTCACATTTAATAAGGAAAAAGGTGACGTACCGGCGGCGCAAGGGCTTGTAAATAAGGCCCACAGTTTGTTTTAGGTCTGTGCTGTCTTGTGATGTGCACACATTCACACGGCGCACACGGGTCATGCTTCTCTCACCAGTGTTCTTCTGAGGGGTACACCGTTCCTTTATGCACATCATCTGCCCGCAGGTGTTGTATTGTGAAGCATAAAGTGAGATTCTAACGGTGACACGCACAACTCCCGAGTAAGACTTTTTCGTCTGTGTCCTTACCGTTGGAACTGGGTTGATCAATGTGTATGTGACAACGGTGACTACGTTTATCTTATTTCATAGAATTTTTTTGTGTGTGTGTTCTTCAAGCTAACTGATGTAGTACTATGTCTGGTATTGTGCCACCTCCTTCTTTTCTTTCAGCTCAAGGAGATCCACCTATTGACTGGGAAACATGGGGAGCATTTTATTTTCTCCATATTTAGAGGTTTAAAGGGGGAAGATTGTGAACCTGATAGGATATATTTATTAGAATATTGCCTAGGTGGTATTGGCTTAAAGGAATTTAAGAATTTACCAGCTTTGATGAATCCTGGTAACATCAATCCTTCTAAACAATGATCATTACGCTATGCAAAAAAAACTAATATGGTTATGAAGCGTTTTATATTTAATTCTAGGAAACAGAGGTCAGATGAGTCTATACAAAGTCATGTGTCTACACTCAGATCGTTAGCAGTGACTTGTGACTTTGAACATGTTACATATGAGCAAGGTTTGAGGGATCAAATCCTCCTGAGGACCATAATAAGAAGATACAGGAAAGATTATGGACTACATCTGATATGTCCCTTAATGCTGCCATTGAGACAGTTAAAGCCATTGATCATTCTGAGAAATTTGTGCAAGAAATTAGAGGCAATGAGAAAACTGAGGTGCACGTAGTAGCGAAGGATGGAGATAAGTCAAAGAAACATACATTACAGAAAAATTAGATCATACAGGGGAGTGATGTGAAGTCAAAATTGCATAATCTTGAAGGGAAAATAAATTTTATATTATCTATCAAATGTGATAGTAGTTTCCATTTGGGAAACTCAAAAATGTGTCCTGCTACTAACAAGGTGTGTTCTAGTTGTAACAAACTAGGGCATTTTGCCAAAGTTTGTAGAGCAGCACTGAGGTGAGTGAATGTGATACAAAACTATGAGGAATGTGACACACCATGGGAATGTTGTGAACAGGATGTCAATACTGTGTTGAATATTAGTAGTGGCATGGGTGTAACAGAATGTGGAGCTTGTGACATCACCATGGACGGATGGGTATACGTGTTTTGGTGGGCTCATGTGCTTGATACACTGATATAGCACAGGATTTGGTCAGGATGACGTAACCTAATAAAATCTTATTGCCCTCTGACATTAATCCGGGGAGTATACTGGACATAAAATTCAGTTGGTTGGGTCTTTTTGGGCTAACATAGAGTTTTGTGGTGTAGTATGTTTGGAAAAACGTATGTAGCAAAGGCAGGTCAATCTTTATTAGGTTGGACACATCAAGAAGAACTGGGCATCATGTTGAACCCAAGAGTGACCCCTCCTGTTTACTCCATTAAGGCATCAAATGTTGTCACAAGTGGTGTGAATTATGGAATTGATTCTGATTTCCGGAATTAACTAAGGCTTGAATTTCCAGAACTTTTCAGCCGTTTGATTTAGCTTTAGCCAATACTGTTTCTGTGTTTCAGGGACTGATGAAAAAAACGTTAGTGTTGAATGGAGCAGTGGACTTCTAGGATGACATATTTGTATTTGGAAAGGATGTAAAGTAGCTTGATTGTGATCTCAAAGAGATTTTGGCTCCCTTGGATGCCAAGGGTCTCACCCTGCGTACAGATAAATGTAGGTTCTGGAAACGTGAGGATGAGTATTTAGACCGCTGCATACATGAAAATGGGATTAAACCTAATAGGAACCATGTAGAAAACCTCAGCAAAGTACCTATTCCTAACAGCAAAGAACAAGTGGCAGCTTTTCTGGGGTTAGTTGAATTCCATGCAAAGTTCATGTCTGCTAGATTGGCCAGGCTCGCTTCTAAATTGCAGAGTTTCCAGTACACGTTGGAGTATGTTCCTGGCAAGGCCAATGTTCATGTTGATTGTATGTCTAGGCAGCCTTTGCCAGCACATGATAATGATGATGTTGACATGGATGAGTGTGGAGTGGCGTTCACTGCACAAGATATTAATTTGTTGGGTTCTGAGTTTCCCATTATGCAAGAGGAAAAATGGCATGAGGAGATTGAAATGGACAGGGAACTTAATAGTGGAAAACAATTCATTTTAAAAGGATGCCCAGAGGAGAGGAACGTTCCTGGTGAATCGATGAGTTACTTCAGAGTGCATGAGGAGCTGGCTGTGGAAAATGACGTTGTATGTGGAGACACGCTTATTCCTCCTTTTAATTTAAGGAAGTCTATTGTGGATATTTCTCCTGAGGATCATTTTGGTATTTCGGCCACACCAGAAGACGCATTAAGGCCAATTTTTGGAGGCCAGGTTTTGACGTTTTTGTGGAACATCAAGTGAGATTGTGTCAGCTATGTGCAAATAGTGACTGATCAGCCAAGGTGTTGACTACTGATCCCCAACCCATGGAACTACCTGCTGCACCTTGGTGTAAATTAGGTCCTGACATCATTGGTCCATTTGCCGTTTTGCCAAAAACAAGAAGCTTTTAGAATTGTTTTGATAGACTATTTCTCCAAGTGGCCTGATATCAAGATGGTTAGGGATGTTACCTCTGAGGCGGTTATATAGATCCTTGATGACATTTCTGTAGAGAGGGTATTCCCCAGGAACTCGTAACCGACAATGGGCCTCAATTTGTTAGTAATGGAGAATCATTTGGTGAAGTGTGGTGCTCATAAAAGAATTGAAATATTCCATCTTGAATCCAAAGGACAGTTTGAGAGATTTTACTGTATTAAGTTTTCTTCAGGGACACTTGTTTAGAGGACGGTCAGTAAGACCGTTTGCACTATTGAGATGTCGCAAACCTAATACCAGATTGGTTCCATGGTGGTTGAATGGTAAGAAAATGATGAATGATGACTTTGCAGAAGTTGATTTTAAGGAAATTCAGACAAGGATGGAGGACTGAAAAAACAAGATGAGAGAGGATTTAAGGAAAGGTGTGGCAGGAAGGCAAGCTGTTCAAGTGGGTGATATGATTTGCCTAAGAAAAGGTACTATGGAAAGGTTTTTCTAATTGGTCCGACCCTATATGGCTCGAAGAGGTCCTCAGGAATGCTGTGGATGTGGATGGCGGAGGAGTATAGTATCTTAACAGAGTGTTTTTGTTCACTGGCAGTTGTTAAGCAAGCCTTCAATATTTTCTTTAATGTTCCTGATGAAGTTCGCTGCAGGGGCACTAGTTCAGAGGAGGGTTCTGGCCATAACAGTATGGATGTGACCAGGGATATTTCCAGAGGTGTTAGAGCACGGCATCTACCTGTGAGATTTAAGGATTTCATTCCAGCGTAACAAAAAGTATGATGTGTTTGTAAAGGGGGGAGGTGTGTTGTGTACACGAGTGCGTGAAACTTTTGGAACATTGCATTGCATGATGTTTTCCTCCTGTTGTTGTCACTCAAAGTAGACATGAGCATGACAGGTGTACATGCTATTCCACGCTTGTGTCTCCTTCATATAATGCGACGATGGCAGTAGGTATTGCCGCATGTGTGGGCATCTTTCAAGCGCCGGGGGTTAGGGGAATATATAGAGGTCCATGTAACAATTGCAGCATTCATTTTCTGGATGTACTACCTGTAACATTTTTTGGAATAAATGTGGATTATTCCTTACCTTCGTGGTGTCATTTCATCTTTAAGTGTGGATTGGATGTTTTACTACAGGTGGGTCCCAAAACATTTGTTTTCCATTTTTAATTTCCCATTGGAAAATTTGCTTTCCAAAACAGAAAAAATGGCTGAACAGAATTACATTACATTTGGCCCAAAGTTTGAGCTTTATTCATAAGCTGTGCTTTCATTATTTGGTGTAAGTCTGTTCAGTTGTTTTCAATAAATTTGCATTTAAAGATGGGCTTGGGTTGGCACAATATGTTTTGGGAGCTATTACAGGAGGATATTAGGGGCAGGATGATCACTCTCTTATCCCGAAGGGGCATGTTTAGCGGGGGGGGGGGGGGCTCAAAGGGATCACCCTTGATTAGTTTCCACAACTTGGACATGTTTTGGCAGCCATTACAGAACACATGGCATTGGGCCCATTGAAATGCTGTGCAATGAAAGCCTGTGTGCCCATTTTAATGCTTTGCAGTGAAAGCCTGTGTTTGGGGGTCACAAAATGAAACATATGAAGGGTGATAACAACTTTAAGTCATAATGTAAATCATTTGTTGGTACCATAGTAATTGTAGGAATTTTGGTGTGTTCTAAGGTGATTTTACCCTGTGAAAAATGCTGCTAATCTTCTGCAGGGATATGATAAGCCATGTTGGATATAGAACAGATTGTTTGCATGCTTTTGTCATAGAGATTATGAGAGGTGCTCCAGAAGCTCAAATGAGAACACGTTTTCTATACGCTCACACTATCTATATATCAGGAATGTGAGAAAAAAAGTCTGATATTCTCAGCAAAACATGTACTTCCAGCAGCAGCCTGTCAGGTGATTTCCCAGTGTTCTACTGCAGCTATACCGGAGTGTTCTAATGAACACTAAGGAGCAGATCTATGCGATTACAATTTAGCAGTTCCTAAATAGCAACTCCTTAGAAATCGCTATTTAGGAAATTCAAAATTATATGTATGAAATATCCGATTTCCTAATAGCGATTCCTAAATTGTAGGAATCGCTATCAGGAAATCGCAAATAGGAAATCCCATACCATTCGTTGCAATGGGCCGGTTTAGAATTTCCAAAATAGCGAGTTCCCATTAGGAAATCGCTATTTTGGAAATGTTAAACCAAGGATGGCTATGGGGATAAGGCCCCTGTGATGCACTCCAAAACTAGTGGTGCACATGTAGAGCACACATATGCCCTTGCGGCATGTGTGCGCTCTATGGCACTTCAAAACAGCATTCCCAATAAACAGCAATCCATGGACACCAAAAGCAAAAAGCCCTCTAAATACCAACCAGGGAGGTATGAGTTGTATATTACCAACATAGGCATCATGCATAGAAGACAATACATATATGTAGTCAACCAGATGACATCATGTGAAAATTCATAAACACATATCTAAAGCACTACCCAGGCTGGATACCATAGCTTGAGCTATATAGTGTAGGGTCTTATCCTGCACAATAACTTTAAACTTGCCTGGATTCATTAAATTAACGTGTGCTCCCTTATTTTGAACTGGCTCAATTATTTGTTTGAGGCACCACTGTCTCTTCACAGTGACGTGACAAAAGCTAGACCTCACAAAGAACGTACAGCCCTCAAAAGATTGTTTCCGATCTGGACGAGCTAAATCAGAAACTGCCTGGCACAGCAAAATTTGCCAAAATATATTATTATGGTCCTTCTCTTTCCTCCCTCCTGTCTAACCAGAGGATTCTGCTTAAATGGAAACCAATGAGCCCGCTAAACCTCTACGTCCCAATTCCAATCAAATCATTCCGCAAAAGTTCCAAAATATATTTGTGAGTGTTCACTTCTTTCAGACCTTCCAGGCTACCCAGCACTGTGAGATTGTTCTGCCTAAGTCTATTTTCAAAGTCTTCAAGTTTCCACTGGGTATCCGTCATTTGAGACACCAGCGATTCCGCCACCTTCTTTTGAGCTACTGATTCTTTCTCCAAGGGTAAAATCCTGCTTTCAACTTACACCATTCTCTTGAAGAATTCAGAGCAGGTCTTAGTGATCTAGTGAATGGCACACTGTAACCTTTTATTTACAGATTGCTTTCTGTGGATGTCTTTTTGTAGGGGAGTTGACAGAGGAAAACGCGGTGACTCAAGAGTAACTGGATTTAGCGGGAAACCAAATGGCGTGTCATAAGTTCCGGATTTGCACAATCAACACTTGCGGTCTTAATGATAGGGCTAAGAGGGGCAGAGTGGCATTGGGTCTGAGGGTTTTAAACCAGATTTGGGATGTATGCAGGAGACCCATATTCCTTGGGATAAACGCAGGCAGTACTCGTCTGTACATGGCAAAGTTCTTGCAAATAAATCTAAATACTCTGTTGGCCACACAGCTTTGGATAAACTTGGCTGATGAGTCATTTTATAATGTGGGACCGGTAATGGGTGGGTTACACTTTAATCAGTTTATGGTTCTTATGTGGATAACGCCTGCTTCTTCGATTATCTGAATACAGAATTGGCTTTATTGCCACTCCCACTCATTCTATGCTGAGATTTAAATGTCCATCTGGATGTGGCGAATGCTCAATCAGGGGGCCATTCATAGTCAGGGGGGAAGCCTGTAGGCTATAGAGTTCTGCAGAGGTTGATTGAGGATCATGGCCTCACTGGGACAGATGTAGGGCTCCAGACCTGAGCTTTATGTTCTTCGCTTTTCGGCATGGTAAACTGGTACGGCTTGATTATTTTTTGTATCTACTGCACTGGCTGGTAGAACTAAGATAGGATGTATCCCAGGGCTCTATCAGACCATAGCCCACTGGTGTTAGAGATCCCAATGACTGTTAATATCAAACCTCGGGGATGCTAGACCTTTGACAAGAACATTTTGTTGAATATATCTAGACCATATGCGTATATGGATCACTGAGTTCTTCTGAATCAATCCTTGGAGGGCAGGTTTAGATCACCCATGTGCTGATGGTTCTGGGTGTGATAAATGGCTCAGAGGACAGTGATGTACTAAGGAGAGAGACAAATTTGTTATTTATCAGTATGGCGGTGGCCCGCCTATATATTGCATCAGAGTGGTTAAGTCCAGACACTCCAACATTTTTAATGTGGAGGTCTAGATTTTTTGCGGCTTACAATATGGAAACTAATTTGTATACATTTAAGGAGCACAAGAAGCAGCTGTGAGGGGCCAGGATCTGTTTGTCGGTTTCTAGCTGGATGGAAGGTTTGAGATAGCTAAAGTATGTACTAAACTTGATTCTCAGGCCTTCTTAGGCCTGATGAAATTTTACTCTTTTTTTCAATGGATAAGATTATTGGCTCTTAGTGTATTAGTGAGTATCCTGCTGGGGTAATGGAGCAATATTTTATAATAGTATCTATTGGGTTCTGGGGATTTTTTATTCCCGGAGTACTGTTAGTTGGCATTTGCACATTTAAGTCTGCTTATGATGCTGCTGAAAATTTTCAGGTTGCTGCTAAATTATGTAAGTCATATTGTGATTATGCACCTGCACTTTATAGCAATGTTCACAGATATGCTTCTATCGTTTTGTACATCGATGTTAATATGCATAGGCATTTTTGGAGTGGAGGATGGGTTTTGATTCTGCCAACATATGGCTTTCTCTGCACCTAATTGAAGAGTGTATCTGCACTTGGCATTAAAACAGTATGGCGCTTGGTTTTAGATTTTGCATTCACACTTCAAGACATGGAATGAGAAATGGTACTATAATTAAGGCTCCCTGTTTTCTGTTTTTATTGATTTATACATATATAAACAGGCAGAAAACATTTTGTTTTTTGTCTGTATTTATCTCTAAATGTGGATAAAAACGGAAATTGGGTTGCTTTTAGGTGATTCTAAATACTCTCTGCCATGACTGCCTGGCCAATAGCTCTGTGGATTGATAGGTAAGGGCTTAATAAGGAAAGGAATTTTAGTAAGAGGTTTAAACAGCAGTAGACATGCACAAGGTTGATACAGTAATTTGCATATTTTTTCAGAGGTGCATTGATTTATCATCTTCGGATGTTCATATCTCTGAAACCTGGCAGGCATTCAAGCATGAGTTCATATTTATCGGTAAATAAATGTAGAAATATACCACTTTCAGCCTTATTTGTTTCACAAAACCCAAAATAAATATGTATAAATACAGATAAAATGGTCAAAAAATAAATATGGATAAATACAGACGAAAATGTAAAAAAAAATACCATAAAACTGGGAGCCCTAATGGGAATACAAGTGGTACGTCAATTGATAATTGTTAAACCATGTAAATATGTATTTTCTGAGCTCATGTTCCAGAGACTTGGTCCTGAAATCTGAGAAGGGGCCTTTATTTTGTTACTTGTATGAATTATTAAATGTGTTTGTTATTCATCTGCTGCATATAATGATGAAACACCCAGGCAAAATCAATAAAAAATAATAATGGAAAAAAGAGGACATATTTTCTATGAATTCTCAAATATCTTCCTCATCAATGGCAGAAAAAAAGTCTGATATGAAAATGTGCTCCCAAGATCAACAGCAGCCTGCCAGATGATTCCCCAGTGTTCTACTGCAGTGTCACCATAGTGTTGTAAAGAACAACAAATGCTCTAAAATTCTGTATTTATTTATAACAAAAGTGTGCCACACCTGAACTCCATTTTGATGGAATCAAAGCTGAAAAACAGAGAGCATACAGATGATACTGTAGTACATGAACAAGCTCCATGTCATTAAAATATTCAGACAAGCAGACTGAAACGTACTTCCAACACCAGCAGCAGTCTATCAGTTAACCTCCTGATGTTCAATAGCACTTTCACCACAGAGTTCTAATGAACAGCTAGAGTACTGCCATTTTGATTTCAAGACAAAAGTGAGGCACTCCTGTTTGTTATTTTGCCATTATGTTACAACTGGAATAGGAGTTTTTGAATTTAAAGCCTTTTCTGAGGAACAGGATGAAGCAAATGAGCATTGAGATGAATCCAGTGGGTTAAAAATGTGAGGCAGGGTATGGGTTTTTAGTAATTTTAGACATAATGTATTTTTAAATGGTTTAAAGTAGTTGGGTCAATAAAAACGAGGGAGGTACCCTTTAAAATCCAATCAGGGACAGGGAAAGTGCAAACGGGAATTCTAAAACAAGTCCCTTCTAAAAATTAGTTTGTGACTGCAATGATATAATCTGTTGGTGTTTTAAAAGTAATACACAAGGTTAATACAATTGGGTCATATCAGTGGGTCAGAAAAAGAACACGTGAACATCAAAAATTATTAAAATATGTAAATACAACGGATTCACATAGGCAATATATCAAATATGTTTATTAACATTTGTATATACATACAATTTATTAAAAAGGTTTAAAAATTATTTCATAGTACAATAAATAATCACAAGAAAACAGAGTTGTCGACACTGCGTTTCGGTGAGAAGAATGATAGACACCTTCTTCAGGATAGTTTTCTAAATAATTAAAACATACATATCAATAAAAAACGTATTCAATCGTATTTCTGACAATCGTATTCACTGAAATTTTTTAGGACAAGAATTTTTTAAATATTTTTATTATGCTTACTAATGACCATTTGTATTTACTCTAATATCACCAACATTATAAATATATAGTCTTCACATAGAACTAACGAAGAAAAATATTATAAAGAAATAATTAATTTGTTCAGCATAATAGATAACACAATAAATAACGCAACACATACCTAAACGGTATTAAAAAACGATACAATGATTCTGTAATTGGTTATATATTTATAATGTTGGTGATATTAGAGTAAACACAAATGGTCATTAGTAAGCATAATAAAAATATTAAAAAAATTCTTGTCCTAAAAAATGTCAGTGAATACCATTGTCAGAAATACGAGCGAATACGTTTTTTATTGATATGTATGTTTTTATTATTTAGAAAACTGTCCTGAAGAAGGTGTCTATCATTCTTCTCACCGAAATGCAGCGTCGACATCTCTGTTTTCTTGTGATTATTTATTGTACTAGGAAATTATTTTTAAACCTTTTTAATAAATTGTTTGTATATACAAATGTTAATAAATATTATTTGATATATTGCCTATGTGAATCCGTTGTATTTACATATTTTATAATTTTTGATGTTCACATGTTGTTTTTCTGACCCACTGATAGGACCCAATTGTATTGACCTTGTGCATTACTTTTAAAACACCAACAGATTATAGCCTTGTAGTCACAAACAAATTTTTAGTAGGGACTTGTTTCAGAATTCCCGTTTGCACTTTTCCTGTCCCTGATTGGATTTTAAAGGGTACCTCCCTCGTTTTTATTGATTCTACGTACAGCTTGACAGCTGGGGAGTCTTTTTCTCTTTTTCTCTCTTCACCTTCCACTCGTTATAACAATACGATGGAGGGTCTTAAAACCTATGGTTTTTCAGAGGACCAATTCAATAAAATTATTAATGGTACCTCTAAAAATATTTCAACAGTCACTCTAGAAAATAGTGATGAGGAACAATGGAGAACATTATGGAATCTCAAAAAGAAAATCATAAGAACTGAATTACATGCAGACTTTCTTAAAGAGTATTGTAAAAAGGGTACTATTCCCAGAGGCCTTCAGGTTAATAATGAACCTAGTATCTTTATTAAAAACCAGAAATTTATTGAAAACTGGACCTTCATAGCCAATCGATGTAGCCGTGATTGGATGTTATTAATCATAGAAACCGCTCATGAAGTATTAATAATAGAAAGAGTGGAGATAGAAGAAATGGAGCTGAAACTCAAAGAAAATACATCACTCGAGAATGCTAAAAAGAAACTTGTAGAGATTCAAGTAGACATCTCGGGTTACAAAGAATATCTAGTTAATAAAAAATTCAACAAATTACGTAAAGACATTTCCAAATACAATTTGGAACATGTCTACCCTTACCTTCAGAAAGATTTTTATGAGAGACCGTGGGAGGATTTCTCGAGTAGGAGGCCATGGCTACAACCAACAAAAAACTTTCCCAAAAAGAATATGAGGGTTTTTGATACTTCATATACGAGTTCAGATTCCGAGAGTGACATACAACAAGACAATCGGAATAATAAGGAAAGAGAACCGACCCCAAGTTCTAGTAGAGAATCTCTATCCTTTTTAGAACAACGCCACAAGAACTATGGACAAACAAGAGGGAGGGGGAGAGGCAACTTCCACCCACAAAATCAGTTCCAAAACCGTCCCAATAAAAGGAGCCAAAAGAAGTGGGACTAACAGATAAGGCCCCCATTATAAATCTCTCTCACAGAACTCTGACACAGGATGAGATAAGAATTTTAGAAAAAGGGTTAGGATACACCATCTCTTCTCCTGTGGACAGATACAATCTGGAGAGAGATTTACAAAGTTTCTTTAGAAAGATCAGACTAAATGCTTTCTTCGTAGGAAAAGAAAAGTCTCAAACAGATAACAAATCGGGCCTGAAACCCAAATCAACATGGACACCCCAAATAAATCTGGTTAATAAGGACATAGAAGTCTTTGAACAGGTAGTGGAAAAAAGTATTAATGACCTATTGAATATTAAAATGTGGGTTAACAATAATCTTGACGCCGGAGAAAAGCTGGCCCTCAATACCTTAGAACAATGTCACGAGTTGACTATCAAACCAGCTGATAAAGGTGGTAGCATTGTGGTGATGCATACTGAAGACTACAATAGGAGAATGCACATACTCTTGAATAATAACCAACACTACCAAATGTCCAATAGAGAGGAGTGGAATACCCTAACTAGAAATATCACTATCCTACTGAACTTTGCCAAAGAGGATGGTATCATATGCAATGATGAATTTAATTTTTTATGTAATAATAATACGACTATTCCAGCATTTTATGGTCTTCCCAAAGTACACAAAAATATAGAAGACCCTCCAATGAGACCTATTGTCTCCAGTATTAACTCTTTGACTGAGCCCCTCAGTAAGTACGTCAATATTTCTTTACAACCACTAGTAGTACAACAAAAAGCATACATAAAAGACACCACTGCCATGATCCGAAAGATAGAACACTTAGATTTTAACCCTGAAACACAATACCTGGTGACCTTAGACATCGAGGTATTATACAAGAACATACCACAAAATAACACAATACGTATGGTCGAGAATCTGCTCAATACTGAAAACACTGATTTATCTCCCCATGCGACCTTCATAGTAGAATGTGTGAGTATTATACTCAAAATCAATTTATTCGGGAAAGAGTTTTATAAACAGATCAAAGGCACCAGCATGGGAGCAACCTGTGCTCCCAGTCTGGCCTGTTTATATGTAGCACAGTTTGAAGAAAAACATATTTTTAACAATCTGGCGCCATTTTTTAAGAATATCTCGAACTGGTCCCGATACACAGATGACGTGTTTTTCATGTGGACCGGAACAGCAGAAAATCTTTCAGAGTTTATACAGTGGATAAACCTGGGTGATGATAACCTTAAGTTCACATCTGATATGAACAAATATGAATGTGAATTTCTAGATATCAAAATCAAACATATGGAGGGGTGTTTAAATGTAGAACTCTTCACAAAACCTAGCGACAGGAACACAATGCTGCATTACAATAGCAATCACCCAAATTGCCAAAAGGATAATATTCCTTTTAGGCAATTTTTGCGGTTAAAACAGAAATGTACCAACATCAAAGATTATGATAAGCACGCTGAAAATGTGACCAGTAAGTTCCTCAACACAGGTTACCCTAAAAAACTTATTAGGCATGCCTATAAAAGAGCTAAATATTTTAATAGAGATTCCCTCTTTGAAGAAAAACCCATAACATCATCTGGCAATAATCAGCCCATGATCTTTGTGACCAACTACAGTAATATGAGTAATAAAATCAAGAACATTATCAATAGAAATTGGCATTTGATCACAAACAACAAGAAAGAAATGTTACCAAAACCAATGTTTTCTTTTAGGCGTAATCGCACTATTAGAAACTGCCTTGTACATACATACAGGGACACTATGGAGAGTAAACAATCCTGTATACCTAATACTCCATTTCCAACTGGCACATTTGCATGCAGTGGTTGCAACAATTGCAATAACATTATAAAAGGACCATCCATTACCCATAATGGTGCCACTGTGAAAATTAATAACTTCATTAACTGCCGCACCAAAAACCTAATATATTTTATCATGTGTCCATGCCATTTAGGTTATATAGGTGAGACCTCTAGAGAAATCAGAATAAGAATAAACAAACACAAGTCTGCCATTAGAACAAATAAAAAAACCGCCCCTCTGGTAGAACACTGGTTAAAAGAAAAACACAAAATTGAAGACTTAAAGTGGTGGGGAATAGAAGTCATACAGATGAACCTTAGAGGCAGTGATGTAGTGACAAAGAGAAAGAAACGCGAACAATTCTGTATGTCACGCCTTAATACATTCAGGAAAGGACTTAATAGTAAAGAAGACTGGGAGAGACTTATATGATGAATTCTGCCTACTTTACGCTCATGCAAAAACACTCTTAGAAGATAAGGACGTTTAGTTACGCCTTGAAACAATTGAGTACTTTGTTTTTATTCCTTCTGCCTTATTTAACTAATGCTCAGGGCCCTACTTGACATTCTATATTTTATTTAGTTATCAGTAAAATTGCCCTTCGTGACACTACTACTTTAGAAAGTTTGGATTTTGTCATTTTTATGTCATGATTCCATTCAAAATAAAAACTCTTGAAAAAGTTTGGGGGGAATCAGCGGACAGAGCAGAGTAATCGATATCTTAAACTTGACCATAATTGGTTTTAATTTATAACTTTGCAGCCCTTGGGATACTTAACACAGATCTGGTTACCCATTTCAAGATGGCCGCTTGATTCTTTTCCGCTTACAGTAGCCACTTTGATAAAAAAGAGAGGGATTATTAATATTTACTAAGAATGGATTAAAGGCATATAACATTTGTAGTCTATAGGCAATAATATGTTCATATCTTTGCTTTATTTAGAAACTATGCTGATTTTTTTTACGCAGGCCGGATTAGTTCCGATCACGTGATTTCTACCACAACCGGTTAAAAGGAGCTCCGGGTTGAACACTTGTGTGTGTCCTGACCCGGAAGCTGTACATTGGTTGCAGGGAGGCCGAATTTTAATTACGAGGTGAGCCGTAAAAAATGCTTGGACCCACGATTCCCGCTAAGTACAGAATAGTGGGATAGCATTGAATCTTTAATTTTGGATGTTAGGTGGGGAGTTTACATTATAGACAGTATGCTCAATTATGTGCCTTATGTGTGATGTTTGATGTTAACGCATGGCATACTTTTTCCTGTATCAAGTGTCTCCTCATGATTATGTCGTAGTCATTGACAATATAAAGAGTTCATACAGCGCAGAAAGTATGCTAACCGAAGCGCCTACAACTAATGTATCACGTATTCTATATCGCTCACATTGCCTGTTACTATTTGGCTTATTAAATAAGATGCCTTTTTTGGTATACGTGAGGCGACACATGCAGGACAAATATCCCGCAAGGTTTTATGTAACCGCTATTAAATCGCGAAGTTATAATCTATGCACAATTAATGACAAGTAGGATAACTACACGACATGTGCCGAGAAGTGATATATAAATTGTCTCACTCTAAGGTTTTAGTTAATCATTATAGACAGGATGCCTAAGTATACGCATATAACTATCGTATGGCAGACCCCACATTACTCTTTTGGGCATACCAGGAATTGTAGAAGACGTTTCCTCGCTCCCACACCATATTCAGTGACATAATATATAGCTCTAACATCGTAGCGAGCATGCTAAGTTGAGCACTTATAACTAACCTATTGCATCGCTAATATCATTTACATTGCTCGACAGTATATACATACAGAACAGTTTGACTTACAAGTCGCCATAATGGCATATGGTTAGGCGACCCATGCAGGCAGAAAAAACTGTAAGGTGAAAGGCAATCGCCATCAAAATGCGTAGTAGTAATCTATTGATAAAGAATGGCATAAAGAATTACTACACCACACACATCGGAAATTTTTATATATATGTCTCACTTTTAGGTTCTATTTCAAAAGGCGATATATATGCCAAAACGACCACAACAGACTGCTGCCCTGAATTTTGATTCTTCCCAGCGGCACCTTAGTCTATCTTGGGACTTCCACTGCGATGCATCCTTTGGTTTATGATTTGGTCCAGTTTCCCTAATATCTGGTAAGCTGTGCTTTCACAGACAGTGGCCTATTAAGTTGCCCCATATCTACTGTTTGGGTATAACACCTTTTTAATACTTTGTTCTTTCTAGCACTTGGGGACTTCCAGTGCAATGTTATTGAACGGTGGCACCAATGTACATACATATACAGACGTATGCTTTAGTTGCAAGGTATGGTGCTCCTTTTTTGGCCCTTTCATTCCTATTTTTCTATTTAAGTTATCAGTATTTTCATTTAAACTAAATCATTGTCTCTTTTAAAAAAATGTTAAGGTAAGGGTCCAGACGAGGTGATCATCCTTATTCCCTCAATCTCACAAATTGATTGACATAAAGATTGATGATTACAGAATCATTGTATCGTTTTTTAATACCGTTTAGGTATGTGTTGTGTTATTTATAGCGTTATCTTTTATGCTGAACAAATTAATGATTTCTTTATAATATTTTTCTTCGTTAGTTCTATATGAAGACTATATATTTATAATGTTGGTGATATTAGAGTAAACACAAATGGTCATTAGTAAGCATAATAAAAATATACATTTTTTTCTTTTCCTAAAAAATGTCAGTGAATATGATTGCAGAAATACGAGTGAATACGTTTTTATTGATATGTATGTTTTTATTATTTAGAAAACTGTCCTGATGAAGGTGTCTATCATTCTTCTCACCAAAATGCAGCGTCCACAACTCTGTTTTCTTGTGATTATTTACTGTACTATGAAATGATTTTTAAACCTTTTTAATACATTGTTTGTATATACAAATGTCAATAAATATTACTTGATATATTGCCTATGTGAATCCGTTGTATTTACATATTTTATCATTTTTTATGTTCACATGTCGTTTTTCTGCCCCACTGATATGACCCAATTATATTGACCTTGTGTATTACTTTTAAAACACCAACAGGTTATAGCCTTGTAGTCACAAACTAATTTTTAGTAGGGACTTGTTTTAGAATTCCCGTTAAAGTAGTTGGGGACATCTATTCACTCAACTCCCCATTATTCTCTTCACACAGCTTCTTAATTTTAGAATAGTAACATTTTGGCAGACGAACTTTGTGCACAATGGGAGTTGGCCACCTGTGAAGGGTTGGGTGTGGACACAGTTTAGAATAAGTTTAAAAAAAAAATTCACTGCAAACAAAAAGTTTATAGTGACGTTATAGTTAGGTTAGGCGCAAATGACCTTGTAGTGATGTCCCTTCAGGGCCCACTTTGGTTCTCCCTTAGTTTTGCATAGAGATGTTTTAGGCTTCCTCGGCTCTGAACAACCACACATAATACATTTGTTTGCATGATTTTATTTTAGGAATGTGCTGTACATGTTGCTTGTCTCATCCCCTTGGGGGCATAGAGGAAAATTCCAGCAGAGAGACCTGTCTTGGAACAAATGCACACAGAACCTGACATGCAGCGTGAGTAAACTAAGTTTACACTCATGATGTGGACCACCTAACTACATACACCAGGTATGGGGTCTGTTCCCAATTCCAGAGGTCACTTATATATCCCAGTGCTCACACAGTGTGGGTAGGCCTAGACTGATAGATAATTTGCAATGGTGGGGATGTTTATTTTATGCAGCCTAATAGTGATGCTAATACTTTCTTTAGATTCATCTGCCCAGTGATCGCTGCATATTTATTTCATAATAGACTATGATAGATTCAATAAATGTATTGTAAACTTTCTTTGTGTCTTTCTTATGTTTACTACGAGCATGCATGAGTGAGTGACAAAAGGCGAGGATCTGTTTCCACAGTTCCCTTGGTGACTAGATGGTAATGTTCAAGGTTGTCAAAATCGCCTGCTACTCTGGGAAGGTTAGGAGTTCAGGTGAGACACTGTGAGCTAGCCAGGTTTGAGCCGACAGATACTGACAGAGAGACACAATCCCTACATTCTGACGTCCTATCATCCCAAGGCATAGTTCTGCTTTACAGAATCCCTGCGACAACCTCACATATTACATGTTAAGTTACACCATTAATGACATCACTCATTAGAATTAAAGAATAACAAAACATTGTTAAAACATCTGATGAGTATTGCGTCACCCCCCCAAAATAAGTAAAGAAGAAAATAGGTGATAGGTGTTGGGGATTGAGAGTATGTGGAGGGCTGGGTACGTCTGTCAAGAGTGATGTAACATGTGAGATCATAAACAATCCATGATAGGAGCACATGTTATAGTTAGTTGATGAACCTAGTGGGTCTTAAGCTTTTGACTTTTTGTGAAGCCCCATTTAGGCATTACTGGGACATTAGGACTCCTACTGAATCACTGTTGGAATCTGGAGTCTCCCACTATGTCATTACTGGAAGCCGAGGGCCCCAGTTGAAGCAATTTTGATGATTTGAAACGCAATACAATACAAAAAAATCAAAAACAAGCATACATCAAACAAATACCATAAGAAATATTTCATTTAATTAACAAATCTCCATTTTAATTTAAATGGGAAAGTTTGTGCTTTTTTCAGTTCAATTGATGACACCCACAGCCCATACTGTAATTTGTTTTATGCACTTGCACTGCTCCTATGAACCAAATATGAGAATACACACATAATGTTTTAGCAACCAATTCCTTTAGATTTACGAACATTTAACATTTTGCAATTTACATGTGTTTATTTATATGTACTGTACTAATCTGTTAATACTATATAATTAAATATAAAGAAGCCGGGGACCCTCTTGGTAGGTGTTGCTGACACCCAGGTATCTCAACACCACAGGTTAAGGACAGGTTAAGGACAACTGACTAACCTGTAACTGGCATATTTCAGTGGTTTGTTCAATTATTATTGTCTCATTTCAACACCTAACTATATGGTCACTTTAAACTTTGGTGTTTCTAGGGTTTCAACATACCTTTTGAAAGCCACTGTTCTATCTAGGTTTGATCTGTCAAAATCTGATATGGGTAGAGACTACTGAAATGGATTGTAAAATCCCCCACAGACTAATTGTTGTTTAAGGCTGGGGAAGAATATTCACAAGATGGCGCTCTACAGCACTCCAGTAAAAAAAATGGAGAAAAGCATGTGCTGCTCATTGAAACATTCACAAGAAAAAAGCACATTGAAGGTAGATTTAGCACCAGCAGCAAAGATCTGTGGGTTATCTATAGCTGAAATGCCAAATCATAGAAGGGCGTTCTCATGGACATCATTTAGGGGTCGCCAGGTGTCAACCTGTTGTGACTCCTGTCTTGCGCATTGAAACCCCTGGCCTCAATGGTGGCAAAATCAGTACCACAAATACAGTAGTGGCTCTGCACTCTTCATTTGTTTGCCCGCTTTTCATTATTCTGATAATGAATAATATTGCACATTCCACTATTAGTGTAATATAAAAAAGGAGCACACAGCTGGACCTGGAACTTTCGTGGCATCTGAGCTATGAAAAATTGCTTTTAAATGTATGTTGTGTGCATGTGTGTGGGTGAGAATGTGTTTATGAGAGCGAGACCATCTGTATGAGTAAGCATGTGTGTGTCAGTGAAAGTGAGTGAGGGAGATTAAGAATGACTGCATTAGAATGAATGAGAATATAGTATGAATGAGTGTGATCGAGAAAAGTGGGTGTCAGTGAGGTAACCATGACAAAATGCTAGGCCTGACATACTGAGGCAATTTTTACAGAAGAGTCAGTCACCTATGGTTTATGGATACCATAAATGGCAAAATTCTAATACTGGTATATTTTATATTATTTTTGATAGAGGAGGGCATGCATAGCACATGGGGGTACCCATGACAAAATTCTGGCCCTGGCACAATGGAGGTATATTTTGGCATATGAGGGCACCCATAGCACATTTAGAAAACAATTAGATCAACTCCTGGAGAATGGCAGGTTTCATTGGCTTGACAGACCATGAAAGTATTTGAATGTTTAGTGAGTGCCCTTTAAGAGCTTATTAAATTCTAGCACATTCATGTGAAAATAATATTTTAAAATGCACTTTTTCACTCCAATTCTTTTCAAACTTTTCTTGTGGCGAGAAACCCTTTGAAAGAGATCTGGTTTCCTCACTACTCTCCTTCACTAGAATTCATGGCAAGTATTTCACCCCAGAACATTACATTCAAAGATCAAGTCATCACCATAATAAAGGTGTTATCTTAAATAGACATATGTAGGTGTTATGTTGCTATACTAATCAAGCAGTTATTACAGAACTTCAGCTATGTCAATTGTTGTTGTGACATTACATTCATTTGACGTGCCTTCCTGGAAAAAATCGGAGTCAAGAGTCACATGATATCACTTCCTGTGATTTCATTAAGGTCAAATAGTATGTAATGTCACATCCACTACTGTTGCCATTTTGGTGAATCGATACCTTTGGGCTTTCTTATCATTTTTTTACCTACAAGGGGGAAACAAGCACTACTGATCTGCTCCTTTAGAGTACCACAGACTTGCATCCAGAACTAATATAAGCTGTAACCTTTATAACGGTTCCACAGATTTAGAGATAAAACATCAGTAATGCAGCACAAAATGAAAGTACCATGGATGGTGGTTGTCATTATTGAGTTCCAAACCAATGCATATACATGCAGTAAAAAGATGTTAAGAATGTTAACACAACTTAGGGCCAGATATACAAAGCATTTTATAGGTTGCAAAAGCACCGATTTACAGCATCAGGCTATTGCACCGTCGAAACATCTTTTGTAAATGTACAAACACCAAATTACGATTGGGTAACTTTTTACTGAATCGCAATTTGCGTTTGTGACCCAATTACGATTTGGTATTTGGAAGGGGTGTGTTTAGGGCTTCCTTTCCAAATACCAAACTGAAGTGGTATGTATTAATGTTTTGCGTTACAAAACAGTAATAGTTTACCACCAATTCCAAATTGGTGGTAACCCATTCACAAATGCGGGAGGGTCCCCTTTGAGAATGTTAAACAAAATATTTATAAGAGGAGGCAGTGCTCCCACGGACCACTGTTTACTCTCGAAAAATGAAACTTAAACATTCCATTTTCTTTTTTGAAACACATCCTGCTTTCCTTTAAAGAAAACTGGCTGAATTTTAAAAGAAATGCTTTATTTAAAAGCAATCACAGACATGGTGGTCTGCTGACTCCAGTAGACCACCATCCCTGTGATGGCTATCATTCTTAATGGGTCGCAAACTGCGACTTACCTCATTAATATTCATAAGGCAGGTCGATTTGCGACTAGGAATCACTAATTTAAAAAAAAGTCACATACAATAGGATTAGCAATTTACTAATTGTGATTTGGAGATAATCGCAAATAGGAAATTGCTGTTCTGAATGTTAGTACATCTGGCCCCTAGTCCCTAATTTACGCTATGAATGTTAAACCTGGAGGTATTATTAATTAATATATTTATTACCACTCCAGGATGTTATCACTTTAGGGCTCACTTTTAAATGCGTGGCACAAAGAGACAATTCAGTTGGTGGTGGGTGTTATATAAGTAGTAAAATTATAAGGCAATTATTGGATTTGCCAAAAAGTACTCCCTTGGCTCCGCTCAGATTAGATTTGAATATCTGCCCAATTGCAGACGCTATTACTGTCCGGCCTTTACTTTATTGGAAGCGCCTGTGGAGCATTCCTGAGTTGGTGAATTACACGGAGGAGCTCAAAGTAGTCATGGCTTCATTAGGATCTGGTAGGATCCCTTGGTTAACATTTGTAAGACAGTTACTTACATCGAGCGGGCTTGAGGAACTCTGGTTAAATCCCATGGTTTCCTGCCCAGCTATTTCCAAGAAAACCATGACAAGCGTTGTTAAAGAATTTAATTTAAGGAATCTCTTTCGCTCAGTAAAAACCTCAAGCCTAACTGATATTTTTTTGGACGTTAAGTCCTTCTATAGCTTTGAGCCTGAGATTGATGCAATACAACCCATTTTAGCAAAGAAGCTCTATTTGCAATTTAGATATGGCACTTTGCCTTTTTATCATAATATTGATAGGTGGAAAGGGGGTCCGGCACGTCCTTGCCCAGGTTGTCGAACTGAGGAAGAAACTCCCGTACATGTTATCCTTTTCTGTCCAGTATACGCTTGCATTAGGAAGAAATGGATAATCCAGCTGTGTAAAAACCTGGGTATAAAGCAATATTTGGCCTTTTTTAGGATATTAAAAACTGATACTAACGCAGTGATTGTTTCTGCAGTAGCTAAATACTTGCATTCAATGTGGATGATTCGAAGGAATTTGATAAACAATGCTGCTATACATTAGCATTAAGTTTACGGATATCGAGAGAAAAGATCGTATTTTATTCCTTTTATAATTATCATTGTTTAACAATTTTAAAATTCTGGATAGTATTTACATTTTTAAGGATACGTCTAACAATCATCTATATCATTGAGATTACATATATGAATTGAATTGCTTGACCTATTGTACTGTTGTCTTATTTTTATGTGCTTTTATGGTAAATCTAACCGCAATAAAGCTTGATTGACTTGACTTGATAAGTAGTAAAATTATTCTGATTTACAGTGAAGTGGAAGGGCTTGCAACCTACAGGTAAACAGGAAGAGGTACTCTAGTGACATGCATTTACAAAGTGACGATTTACATCAACCTAGGTCATAACCATGGAGACAGAGATCTGTGTGAACATGGAAATAATGCCTAAAAGCTCTCATAGGCCCTTGTATTTAATGGCAGTCCATTAGGTAAGGCAGTTTAGCATCAACAATGAGTGGTTTGAATGTGTCATAACCTTTCCAGTAAGAACTCTCCAGAACACAATGACTGTTTTCTGTCCATAGAGAGCGTGAACTAAAAGCTCTTAGCAAGTGTAAGTGCCGAACACTGCTAAAAAATAGTTGTGCGCCATTCACTTTACTTGGGAATGCCAGCTTTATATTTTGATGGGCTGCATCACTTCTCAGTACTGGGGTCTGGCATCTACTGAACCACAGGTAATTACTATTTCCACAGATTATCCACCATCTTGAATTCTTAACAGAGGCTTGTTAATTGTTTGTATAAAAGCAAAATAGTAATTCAAAACAGATTGTCTGAGGTAAGTGTCTATCCAAAATGAGGATCCTAACTAAATGGTTGACAAGATAATGATCTACAGATCATAGGGATCTTGCGGCAACTTTTTGACAGTTGTTGAAGAGCCCAAGTTACTTCCGTAGAACCTAACAACAGCTGAGTACATGAAAAATGTTCAGAGTGGGTTTACTCAAGCACTGCTTGAGCATAATACTCCCTGCAATTTATCATCTATGACTGACTCCAGTGCAAAGACACACCTAACGTAGTTGCCATTGCAGCAGAGTGTTTTTGTGCCTCAATGTAGCATCGAGGTCTAAAAATATCTGTAAGCAATCAACTTCTTGTACTGCTATCAGTACACCCACTTTCAACCTTTCAGCATTGTTTGGTGTTTCAGCTTGACAAAGCACGTGGTTTTAACTCTGGACAGGTTGATTGCATTTCAATGCGCTGACTCAAGCCTTCATAGACTGTCTTATGAATATGCATCCACCTACGGCTGTCTATGGAAAGTTGCTCATGTCAAAATGACAGCTCCTCAATAGGATGCCTCCTGAAATGAATACAGTGCTGCAAAATGAATATGACACACACCAGAATGAAAGTAAAGTGTCAAAATTAATTTGATGCATGACAGAATTAATATGACTTGTACGAAAACAAATATGAAACATGGCTGACAACCACCATCCATGGTACTTTCATTCTGTGCTGCATTACTGATGTTGTATTTCAGCTTCACTCTAAATCTGTGGAGCTGTTATAGAGGTCACAGCTTATATTAGTTCTGGATGCAAGTCTGTGGTACTCTAAAGGAGCAGATCAGTAGTACTTGTTTCATCCTTGAAGGAATAAAATGATAAGAAAGCTCAAAGGTATCAATTCACGAAAATGGCAACAGTGGTGGATTTGACATTACATACTATTTGACCTTAATGAAATCACAGGAAGTGATATCATATGACTCTTGACACCGATTGTTTCCAGGAATGCATGTAACGATTCCGTCCCAGGTCCAATACTCCTCAGGATTCGAGTGATGCCATAGGGGGTCCACCTCTCGACGTCCCCAACTCCTGCACTAATGGCACAGAAGGTTGGAGCAATCAAGCGAGGGAAGGGAAGGAAGGGAACAGCGGGGAGTAGAACCTGTAAAAGAATAAAACAGACAACACAAACAAAGTATTAAGGCTACGCTCATTAATTCTCGCTAGGGACACCAATTCTTTCTATAACTGTTAGCCTTGTGGTTCTTGTTTTCCTCTTTGCTAGCACCTATATTGCGCCATAATCAGACCAACAAATAAACAAGAACCAAGCCCAGGCACCTCACATACATTCATGAACATGAAATAGCGGAAGACTACCATCCTCCTTTGTTTGCTGGTGCCCCATAGAGAAACAGTGTGGAAGTTATGTACACCAGGTACCTCCCCTTAGTGCCCCACTAGTCCCGCAGTGGCAAGTCTGAAGTATCTCAGTATGGCACGAAGTGAGGAAAATGGTTTGCTTTCTTGTGACCCAATAATAACAACCGCGTGAAATGATTAGACTCGGGTCTAATACAATCTGACAAGTTTCCTATGGAGTTTCACGATTGTGCGATCTATAAGTCCGTTGTGGTTGCTGCACCACTCCTTGGACCCAAACAAACTCAGAGAAAATAAACAATGTACCTCATCTGAAGGTTTGTGGAAGAGAGGAAAGTACGAGCAGGATTACCGGCTTAGCGCCAAGGCCACAGCGCTCCCTGCCTCGTAATAGACTGATGCGAGCAGCAGTGCTTCACTAATGAAGGCCTCCACCCCGAAGGAGAAGGCTCCGGCACGAAATACCTGTCGGGAGTAACTCCGGGTCTGGAAGCACCGAGCACGGCTCTGGCGCAAAACGCTGTCTCTGAGTGTGCTCGTCAACAGCCGTTCGCCTCAGCTGACAGGCGGCCTAGACGTGCATCGGATAGGCTGACGGGGGTTCAAGAAGCCGACGGTGGAACGAGTTACCCCAACAGGCGGTGGGTAAAATACAAAAGCAACGGCTCCAATCTTCTCAGAGCAGGTTCAGGAAACGGAACCCGCCAATACGGAATTACGCACAGCGTCCTGTGTGCATCACTTCTCTTTTGTGCTCGCGGCTCCTCCCACTCTATCCCCGGGTATTCTGGGGATCGTAGGCAATGCAGGCGCGCAATGCCTGATCCCTGACAGTAGGTCCCCGTCCCGGCGCATCCTAGAACCAGGCTTGTCAGGGTATCGGCGGTAGAATGCACGAACCCTGGTCGGGGCATGCACGTTGTCACAGGGCACCCACAAATCCTCCTCCACGGTACACCCCTTCCAGGATATTAAGTACCATAGGTTCCCCCCCCGGTACTTGGAATCCACAATGCATTGCACCTCATACTCCTGTCCCTCTTCTGTGGACACGGCCGGTGGTGGCTTCCTCAGCCCCCCCCTTGGCAGGTTTCAAAAGGCTACAGTGGAAGACCGGGTGGATCCGAAGAGAGCCAGGAAGCCTTAGTTTATAGGCCACTGGATTGATCCTCTTTACCACTCTATAGGGGCCTATATACCGGGGTGGAACACGCTACGCAACTTGAAGCGGATGTTCTTCGTGGACAGCCATACTTTGTCCCCTTCCTTGTACTGGGGGCCCTCTACTCGGTGCCTATCAGCCCAGTTTTTGTATGTTAGTTTTGCCTTTACCAGATGTTTCCTCACCTTTGCGTGCCCTTGGCCTAACGCTTGCATGTGAGCTTGTACCGAAGGCTGATTGTTTGTTCTCCTTGGCAGGATGATAGGCAAAATCCGGGCATTGTAGCCGTAGTTGGCTGAAAAGGGAGAGACACCTATGGAGCTGTGCGTCGCGTTGTTGTATGCTAATTCGGGCGATCCACAGCATGGCCACCCAGGAGTCCTGGGCCTCTTCTGCATAGCACCTCAGGTATTTCTTTACCGTTTGATTTAACCGTTCTATTTGTCCATCAGTCTGCGGGTGGAAACTTGATGACACCGCTGACTCAATGTGCATGGAACGACACCACCTCTTCCAGAAGCGGGCTATGAATTGTGGGCCCCTATCCGACACTATGACCTGCGGGATGCCGTGTATCCGCACCACGTGTCGCAGCAACAGTTGAGCTGTTTGTCCAGGTAGTGTCTTGCATGGAATAAAGTGACCCATTTTTGTTAGGCTGTCTATTACCACCAGGATGGCGGAACAACCCTGATCCACCGGGTGTCCTGTGATAAAATCCAGGCTAATGTTCTGCCACGGCGACTGAGGTGTGGGCAATGGAACGAGTTTGGCCCTCCTTGTTGATGTGTCCGTTTTTCCCCTTGCACAGTCCTCACACCTGGATACCCAGTTCTTTACGTCTGGGACTAGGGAGGCCCACCAGAAGTATCTTTGCACCAAGAGTGTTGTCTTATGTATGCCCGGGTGTCCTGCTAAAGGAGATTTGTGACACCATGCATAAGCCTTTTTCCTAAGGGCTTGTGTAGGCAGAAATAGCCTATGGCTCTGAAAAGGCTGTCCATGCCTGATTTGTCTCTCTGATTTTTTCTCTGCCATCTGCTCCAGACTTTGGTGCTCTTGTTTTTCCTTATGCTATCCAGATATTCCTCTGCGTGTAACACACAGATCATCTTAGAGGAAGGTATAATAGCCTCTTCTTGTACTTCGACGTTAGCATCTGTGGTCAGCACCCGGGACAGAGAATCCGCCTTACGGTTGTCCGCTCCTGGTCTGAAGGTGATGACGAAATTATACTCTTCGAAGAAGAGCATCCACCTCATTTGTCTGGGGGAAAGGCGTCTGGCTGTTCGTAGATACTGCAGGTTCCGATGGTCGGAGTATACAGTGACTGGAAATCTAATTCCCCACAAGTAGGGACGCCACCCCTGAAAAGCCTTTTTTATAGATAGCAGCTCTTTTTCGGCGATGTTATAGTTCCGTTCAGCCAGGAGAAGCTTCCGGGAGAAGCTTCCTGGAGAGATATGCCACTGGGTGAAGCTGCCCGGTGTCTTTGTCCCGTTGCGATAGTATGGCCCCAATAGCCTCGTTGGAGGCATCTGCCTCTACCATGAATGGGGTGTCGAGCTGTGGGTGCCGCAACACCGGTGCTGAGGTAAAAGCCTTTTTTAAGTATAAAAAAGCCGTTTCCGCTTCGGGGGTCCATTCGAAAGGCACGCCTTTTCTGAGAAGCCGGGTGATCAGTAGGGCCTTTTGCGAGAACCCCTGTATGAAACGTCTGTAAAAATTGGAAAAACCCAGGAAGCACTGTACTTCCCGAACGTTGCGGGGAATCGGCCACACCTGCACGCCTGTATCTTTCGCTCAGCCATACTCAATCCCTCAGGACGGAGGATCACCCCCAAAAATTCCACTTCAGACACCCCAAATTCACACTTGCTCAGTTTGCAGAACAAGCGGTGCTTCCGCAAGGCCCTTAACACCTGTAACACGTGTTCTGTGTGGCTGCTCACTGACTCCGAATAAATCAAAATATCGTCTATGTACACAACCACTGTTCTGTCCACATACTCTTTTAGCACATCATTCAGGAAATACTGGAATGCCGCCGGGGCGTTGCACAACCCGAACGGCATTACCAGATACTCAAAAAGACCATAGCAGGTCTTAAAAGCCGTCTTCCACTCGTCCCCTTTGCGTATGCGCACCAGGTGGTACGCACCCATAAGATCTAACCTAGTATAAACCTTTGCCTCACGTACTTTGTCCAATAAGACGGGAATAAGGGGCAAAGGATACCGATTGCGGACGGTGTTTTTGTTCAGCATACGGTAATCACAGCAGGCTCTCAATTCCCCATTGGCCTTAGCTATAAAAAACAAAGGGGACGCCGCAGGAGAACGGGAAGGACGGATAAATCCTATGTCCAGGAAGTGGTCCAGATACTCTCGGAGGTGCTTAGTCTCGGGTTTGGAGAACGTGTAAACCCTACACGGAGGGATAGTAGCACCCTCCACCAGGTCTATCTGGCAGTCGTATGACCTGTGAGGAGGAAGTGACTCGGCCTGGGATTTGCTGAATACGTCAGCAAAGAGGGAGTATTCTTTGGGCAAACTTATCTCTTTTTCCGCTGCTGTAGCGGCTACGAACGTGCTGGCCAGAACTGTCGCACAAGAGCTCCCACCAAGAACCAGGTGCTCCTGGCATTCCTCTGACAGGAACTGTACGGTTTTTTCTCTCCAATCGATGGTAGGATTATGGCGGCTAAACCAAGGCATCCCCAAGATAACCTCGTACTGTGGGGCTTCTATGATGTTCAACGCCAAGGATTCTATGTGGCGCATATCTCCTGTTCTGATTGTTAGCCTGAGGTTCTCTGTTTGTTCTATGAGGAGCCCGGAGGTAAGCGGTTTACCGTCAACCGCCAACACCTCTTCGGGGATCTCCCGAGACACCTTCCTTATGGCTAATTGTTCCACCAAACCGCGGTGTATGAAGTTACCCGTGGTCCCTAAATCCAACATAGCCTTTATCTGGTATGTTTGCTGACCGTTTTCTAACCACATAACCAGCTCCATATGTTTTTCTGTGTCTTTCTGTCGGTTAGTGGCTAGAGAAGGGATCCTCCAGTGTTGGTTCTCCGCGTCCGCGGGAGTACCCAGCGCCACTGGGTGCAAGTCGGAGCTTGCCACGGTGGCTATGGCCTTCCTGTTCCTGTAAGTCCCCCCAGGTCTTTTGGGTCGAGCGGGGCATTCACGGACATAGTGTCCCTTCTTTCCGCAATACATACACAGCCCCTGTGTTCTCCTGCTCTCTCTTTCAGTCCGTGACAGAGGAGCACAAACAGCACCCACTTCCATGGGCTCTGGGGCTACTTCGCTACCGGTCACTTCCTTCCTATCTCTCTCTCCTCGGAACCTGTCCCCTCCCCTGTCTGTGATGCGCCCATCCAACCTTAAGGCCAGACTAACTAGAGCAGTGCATGTGCGGGGTTGGGGGTCTATTCTAGCGATGACATCCTTTAGCTCGTCGCTTAGGCCCTGGTAGAATAGAGACATCCTCTTCTCTTCTGGACATGCAGCCTCAGCTACCAATCGTTTAAAAGAAGTCAAATAAGTCACCAACTCATTTCTTCCCTTTTTGAGCTCTAGAAGCTCCTGGTCCGCGCTAAACGTGGTAGATCGCCTATCAAAAACCCCTTCTAGAGCTGCCCTAAACTCATCCCAGTCGGATAAGACAGGATCATTATTTCGTACCAATGGTACCGCCCAATTGGCTGCGTCGCCAGCCAAGTATGAGATAGCAAAAGCCACCCTAGAGTGATTATTCGGGAAAGAAGACGGCCTACAAGAAAAATGCATCAATATTTGCGTCAAAAACACCTGTATCTTCTGGGGATCCCCGGAGTATCTTTCAGGGTTGGCTAGTGGAATGGGGGGAGGCACGGTGACATGGATGGGAGGAGTCCCTGTACATATATCAAAATGGTTTCTCGACAGCCTTTCTGCCTTCTCTCGTAATGCCGCTGTTTCTGCCCTAGATGCTGCTAATTCCTGCTGAACTGCGGCGAGTGCTTGCAAGACCTCGTCCATACCGCGTCCCTACAGCACCCCCCGAACCGGGAGGAGTTTCAATACGTGGGTGCGTAATTCTGTAACGATTCCGTCCCAGGTCCAATACTCCTCAGGATTCGAGTGATGCCATAGGGGGTCCACCTCTCGACGTCCCCAACTCCTGCACTAATGGCACGGAAGGTTGGAGCAATCAAGCGAGGAAAGGGAAGGAAGGGAACAGCTGGGAGTAGAACCTGTAAAAGAATAAAACAGACAACACAAACGAATGATTAAGGCATTTAAGGCTACGCTCATTAATTCTCGCTAGGGACACCAATTCTTTCTATAACTGTGAGCCTTGTGGTTCTTGTTTTACTCGCACCTATATTGCGCCATAATCAGACCAACAAAGTAACCAGAACCAAGCTAAGGCACCTCACATACATTCATGAACATGAAACAGTGGAAGACTACCACCCTCCTTTGTTTGCTGGTGCCCCGTAGAGAAACAGTGTGGAAGTTATGTACACCAGGTACCTCCCCTTAGTGCCCCACTAGTCCCGCAGTGGCAAGTCTGAAGTGTCTCAGTATGGCACGAAGTGAGGAAAATGGTTTGCTTTCTTGTGACCCAATAATAACAACCACGTGAAATGATTAGACTCGGGTCTAATACAATCTGACAAGTTTCCTATAGAGTTTCACGATTGTGCAAGCTATAAGTCCGTTGTGGTTACTGCACCACTCCTTGGACCCAAACACACTCAAAGAAAATAAACAATGTACCTCATCTGAAGGTTTGTGGAAGAGAGGAAAGTACAAGCAAGATTACCAGCTTAGTGCCAAGGCCACAGCGCTCCCTGTCTCGCAATAGACTGATGCGAGCAGCAGTGCTTCACTAATGAAGACCTCCACCCCGAGGGGGAAGGCTCCGGAACGAAATACCTGTCGGGAGTAGCTCCGGGTCTGGAAGCACCGAGCACGGCTCCGGCGCAAAACGCTGTCTCTGAGTGTGCTTGTTAACAGCCGTTCGCCTCAGCTGACAGGCCGCCTAGACATGCATCAGATAGGCTGACGGGGGTTCAAGAAGCCAACGGTGAAACGAGTTACCCCAACAGGCAGTGGGTAAAATCCAAAAGCAACGGCTCCAATCTTCTCGGAGGGGGTTCGGAAAACGGAACTCGCCAATCCGGAATTACGCACAGCGTCCTGTGTGCGTCACTTCTCTTTTGTGCTCGCGGCTCCTCCCACTCTATCCCCGGGAATTCTGGGGATCGCAGGCAATGCAGGCGCGCGATGCCTGATCCCTGACAATGCATGTCAAATGACAGCCGCTTAGTGCTCAATATGAATAACACACACTCTGAATTGAATAAGAGATAGTCTGAAATATATATCAATCATGCTGTATTGAATTTAGCCCTCACTGTAAATAATAAATAATATAGCAGGCACTGAAATGAACACAATATGCATAAAAAAGAATTGGGCATTTGTTGAAATGACTGACATATGCCAAGAGGAATGAGACCTATGTTGAAATGAGTATGGCAGATTGAAATTAATATAATTTACTGAAGTGAATATGTTATATTCTGAAAAAAATATAACTCACATTGAAAATAATATGACTTATATGGAAATTAACATTACACATGCTGGAATGAACATGAATTGCACCGAAATGAATATTACCTAGACTGCAATGAATATGACATATATGCAAATGAATGTGACATGATATAAAATGAATATGGCTTTTGTTGAAATTAATATAAGCCTAGTTGTAATTAATTTGCTATGACTTAAAATGAATATGACCAACGCCGAAATTCTCATGATAGTCATCAAAATGAATGTGTCATGCATTGAAATTAATAATACATATCAAAGATCATATGACATAGGTTAAAATGGATATGATGCTAAAATTAATATGAGAAGTGTCAATTTGAAATGACATCCATTGAAACAAATATAACATTGATTGAAAGGTAATATAACACATGTTAAAATAATTATGATGTGTTAATATGAATATGAGCTTCATTGAAATGAATCTAACATGCTTTAAATTGAATATGACTAACGTTAAAATCAGCATGACATTAATCAAACTTAATACAGCATGCACTGAAACTATATATGTATATCTGTAATTATAGTTAGGATTTCCAGAGATAGGACTACCTCAGATGTTTGACCGTTATTAACCTTATGCCCGTTTGACGAATCTCCAATAAAGTTTGCAGACCTATAGGTTTTTCTACATTGGCAGATGATGCATAGTTTTGTGGTGATTGGTCAATGAGGTGCAAAGAACGCGTCCCAAAACATGTTTTTCCACCAATGCATTTTCCATAGCCTTTGTACTCATGCATAATGGCTAAACGGCTAGTTTGATATCCATGAAATTTGGCAGGATTATAGATTATGGTGTGCAGTAAGATAAGTATTTGTAAAGTTGTACGGTATTTAAACATAGTGATATCTCAGGCTGCAGTAGTTTCGCAAAATTTCATAAACATTTGTGAAAGTACCGTGGTACATGCTGCTGGCAAGGTATTATGTGATTGGCTAATGACTGCCTTTACAAAAGTTGAAGACAGCCATGTTGTTCCAAATACACTTTTGCTGTTTTCTGGGTTTTAGCCTTAGATATAGGTAAGCATTACGTTTTATATATTTTCCTACTTCTTACTAGTTTATTAAAGTAAGTGGTAATAGGTAGGGAACATTTATTAAAGATTTCTATAGATATTAAAAAACAATTTACGTAGTACCACAGGGCTTAAAAATTATTTAAACAAATAAATGTTAAAATTTAAAGAATACTGTACTGCACTATATTTCACAAATATAGTGTACTACAGTGTATTTTCAATGTTTTATATATATATTTTGTAATTGTTTGCAGAGTACCGCAGTACTGCCTACAAAGTACCATGCTACTTACAAACGTTCTTTTTTATATTTGTAAATAAACTCAAAAATACACTGTACTATATATTTCAGCAACTGGATACTCTCACAGGTGACAATCAGCGCTCTACAAATCCACGTTACATTTCCCAAATTTAGGGCCTCATTACGATGCCGGTCGTATAACAACCGATAGGCTGTTAGTTGGTGTCCGATAGGCTGTTGGTTGGTGTCCAACCGACATCTGCTGCTGCAGTCCGACCACCGCATTAAGATGCAGAGAGGTCGGAGGCAGGGCAGAGGGGCCAACCGACGGGCTCAAGGAGCCCATCCTACCATCACTTGGATCCTGCAACAAGGGCGGGACGCACCGCCGTTGGGATTACGACGTCCCTTTCAGACAGCCTATCAATGGTGGTCCGACTGCCATTGAAAGGTTGCAATAAACTGACTTTTGGGACCCCTAACAGGGCCCCAATCCGTCCACAGCCTTTCCTATGAGGCCTTGGTGGGCACCTGTGTGCCCCCACAAACATCCATCCCCCATGTGCCAGGCACCACATGGTGCCTGGCACATGGTGCATGAATGTTTGAAACCATTCATTTTACCAATACGGCTTGTGCTGCAGTCCTTTTTGAGTGCAGCACAAGCCACAATGGAAAAATGGATGAATTTGTCACATGGAACCACCGACTACAAGTCGTGTGTTTTCCATTCTGACACGATGTCCGACCAGCCTCGTGATAAGCTCCATAGTCTACTACAGTGCCTTTTTAATATTTGACATATTTAATTTTTACAAATTGTTACAGAGTACCGTGGTAATACCTTTAAATTGCTGCCCAACTTTCAAAAGTACAAAAAATTAAAGATCTACAACATTTTTTTAAATTATTATTTTAGATTTAAGGGGAAATATAGTGTACTAAAGTGTACTTAATTGTTTTTTTTTTTTAATTATGCAAAAACATAAAAAATTATCTCCTACACTATATTTCCCCTTAAAACCAATAATGCACAGTGAGCGTGGTGTAAACTATATTTTGCACTTTTAATTTTGGAAGAGCATATATTGTTTACACCACACTTAGTTGGTGTTCTGAACTTTATGGGAAAATAAAGTTAGTACAGTGTACTTCCTTTTTTTTTTAATTATGAAAAAAACTCTACAACACTATATTTACTATTACCTTCCAGAAAACACACTAAGGGCCTGATTACAAATTTAGGTGTCATTTACCGTACCTGATAAATAACAATACCACAGGGTACATTATTTATTGGGTGTGATAAATACCACCTATTATGAGTTTATAGGGAATAACAAGCAGATTTTGGTGTTTAACGCACCAAGATATGGGTAATGCGGTAAATACCGCATGCTTTTCCCCTGTTAAATTTTGCCAGGTTTGATCTGCTGAAATGTAACGAAGGTTAAGTTATTTAACGCATCTGATAACTATCGAAAGAGTTAAATACATTCAAACTTGTAATTTATACTTATGTGTAAACAGAGGTTTACTCACGGGTCAAAACTAACTGACCCACTCGTAAACAGACCCAAAGTGTGGTCTACACAATATTGCACTACTACAGACCTCCGTAAACTTTGATAAAATATATAAAGGAATAAAACAAATTGTATTTGCCTTTACACACTTATATAAACTGACTCATCCCATCCTATACACTTACAAAACAGTAGGGCACTATATTTAGAATTGAATAGCAGAACACGGCCAAAGTGTGTTCTAAACAATATGGCTGCCTTTTACTTTTGAAAGAGCAGTGATTAGCCAATTCTAAACTGTTTTGTAATTGGCATGTACCACGATATACCACGAAAATCACACGGTATGCCCCAATCTTAAACTACCACAAAAGTGTAACTTTGCTTTTCTGAATCTGTCCATATAACTTTTAAAATACTGAAACAATTTAGATTAAATATCAAAAAGGACCCTTTACAGCTCATAATCTATATTTCTGACACATTTCATCTAAATACGTTCATTAATTTTCACACTATGGGGCTCATTACGATGGCCCACCAGACGTGATGCGGTCCCACCACACATATTAGGATGCGCCCGCCATACTGGCGGGCGCTTCCTGGGCTTTTAACATTGCGGACGGTGCTGCTGGCTGCAGCACCATACGCAATGTCAAAAGTGCATGCACAGCATTTCCTTGCACTACGTGGCAGGCACCACGCAGTGCTTGCCACTTGGTGCATAGAAATGCAGGGGGGTATGATGGGTACCCACCCAGTGCACCCCACACACAAAGAGGCGACCTGGAACAGGCCCCCGAATCCAGTCTCTGCCTGTCTTTTTGCAGCGGGATAACCGCCACAAAAAGACAGGCGGAAAGGGAAACCGTAATCCCTACGGCGGTGACAGCAATTCAGTCCTGGTTTCGGGTTTCACAAGGCGGGCGGAAAATGACCGCCATGCGGAACCGTGGCGGACGGACTTTCCATCCGCAGCGGACACATTGGGATTCCCACCGCCATCCTAATTTGGTGGTGGGAATTGCCTATGTGATGGTGGAAGGACCACCACTGCCGGCCCGGCGGTGATGGTCCTTCCGCCATCATAATAAGTCTCTTTAAACAATACTCTCCAACACAACATACCACTCACCTCCACTGTACGACATAGCCACTTCTCTTTACGATGTCCCATTGCACTCTACCACTTGACACTGCATTTTATGACATGCTACGCCACTGTACACCACTCCAGTGTATAACATCCCAGTTCACACTACGCCACTCCGCTCCACACCACTCTTCTGTTCAAGACCCCACTATGTTACATGTCACTATACTCTACTGTATGACAACCCACTCCACTCTATGCCACTCCACAGTACAGCACGCCACTTCACTCTAATACAGTGCACTACACTGTATGACACTCTATGCCATTTCACTGCATGACATGCAACTACACTCTGTCACCCTACGATATTTTACTTCACTCCACAACACTCTTCGCAATTCTCCGTATGCCACTCCACCCCACAACACGCCACTCCACTCTATGGCATGCCACTTCAATCTACAGCATTCCACTTTATGCCCCTCCACTTTTAGACACTCAGCAACATGACACTCCATGAAACACAACACCACTCTGCTCGATGGCACGCTACTTACTCCACTCTACACCAATCCAATCTACTCTATGCCACGCCATCCAACTGTACGCCACTCCAGTCTATTCCACTCCACTGTACGCCACTACTTTGATGCCTCTCTACTGTACTGCACAACACTGTATGCTATGACAGTCTATGTCACAACACTGTACAACACAACACTTTACGAAACAACACTAGGACAATCCACTGTATGGGAGACCACTCTATGCCACACCACTCTACTCCACTCCACTCCATGCCCCACAACTCTAAAACACTCGGCTCCCCTTTATGCCACTTTACACCACTTTACACAACTCCTTCTATGCCACTCCATGCCCTTAACTCCACTCTACGGAATAGCACGCTACTTCACTGTACTTCAACCTACTGGACTACTGCACTCTATGCCACACCAGTCTATCCGAGTCCACTCTACCACACTATACAACATGCCACTCTGTAACACAACACTCCATTGTACTCCACGACACGTCAATCAATGAAAATCCACTCTACTAATGACACACCACACCACTGCAATGTACAACACACCAGTCCGCTGTATAACATCTGTACATCATTCTACTGTATGTCCCTCTACTCTAAGACACTGTATGACACACCACTCTAGGAGACGCCACTCCACTCTACTCTACAAAATGCCACTCTACTCTATGCCACTTCACTTTATTGTATGCCAGTCTACTGTACTCCCCTCTATGCCCCTCAACTCTGCAACACTCTACTCCACTCTAAGCACTGTACAATACCGTAGGACAATCTACATAACTCCCTCTCTGGTACTACACGCCACACCACTTCACTGCCACTCTACTCACTGCCACTCCACTAGACACCTATCTGCTGTACGCTATGACACTGTACACCATGACAATGGATGTCACTCCAATTAATGCCACTCCACTCACGCCTCTCCACTATATGCCACAACACTGTGCACCATAACACTCTACACAACTCCTCTCTAGGCCTCTCCACTGTACGCTATAACATTATGTGACGACACTGTACACCACTCGACTCCACTCACTCCACTCAACTCCTCTGTACAAGACTGTACTACAGTCTACGCCTATATATATTTACCACTCTACTCTATGCTGCTCCACTGTATCACACTCTACTCCACGCAACTCCACTCTAAAAGACTCTACTACACTCTATGCTACTCTGTGACACTGTACTCTGCTCTGTGCCATTACACTCCACAGTACAACACTCTACTCCAATCTGTGCCACTGTACTCCACTCTATGCCACCCAATAATACTCTGCTCTGCTCCACTCTATGACACTCTTCGCAACTCTCTTTCAATCACTCCACTCCACTTCACTCCACTGTACTTTATGACACAGTGCTCTACTGTACTTCCCTCTACTCCAGTATTCCACTATTTGTCACTCCACACCCCTGTCTGCCATTCAACTCTATGGCAGTCTATGCCACTCCAGTCTACCACACTCTACTCTACTGTACGCCACTGCACTCCACAACTCTGTACTCTGCTGTAGACTCTTTCCAACAATGTAGGACACACCAATCCACTCTACTCTATGATACACCACTCCAATTTATGACACTTTACTCTACTTGACGCTTGTAGTGCCAGAGGCACTCCCATTTATTGGGACCACCTGATGACCTTTGACTACCATTATTTAAATTGACTTTAGGTGTTGAATGTACAACATAATTTTTCCTGCATGTACACTTTTCCTTGAAGATTTATATAGTGTAACCTTGTAGAGTGGAATGTGCATTTAAAAGCATGAGAGAGAGAGAGTGTGTGGAATGTACCTCTTGGACTTGGAGTGCAGTGTTATATGCAGTGGTGCTCAAATGTGCATTATGTTGTACATTGGGAGATGAAGTGTGTAGTGCTATAGGCAGTGGTGCACAAATGTGCACTGTGTTGTACATTGGAAAGTATTATGAAGTTCTTACTATTGGCTGTGACATGCCCTCATGCCATCTTGAATTCTGACTCTGTCTAGCTTGAGCTTTTGCGCACACAGGCAGGCCTCCAGATTACTTAAGTCGTTTAGGCTATTCACGTTTAAGGTTGTTTTTTAAAAATGTTTTCTGTAGTGTTGGAGACTTTCGTAAGCTTCATTAAGAACAGGGACTGAAATATGTGAGAGCGCAGAAGAATACATGAGAACTCTTTTGCCTTTGGAATGCTTGCATGGAGAGTGTCCAACTCCGGTAAGTTTCCTTGGCGCAGAGGAGGGCCTCTCGGAAACTTCTAGTGCATTGAGATTATAAAACTGGTGTTTGTTGACTTGTAAACTGGGATTCTGGCCTGAAAGACAGATGGGTCTACTTCACTGCAGGAACATGGCTTGCTGAGGCTCTTAACCCCGGCTGTAGTGGGCTAAGATGCAGTGTTTGCAGCCGGTGAGGTGATTACTTTGAGTATTGGCATTGTGATGTGTGAGTGTGTCTGGGAACACATTCAAGTCTCCAGTGATTGAACTCATCAGATGTGTTTTCATTATGATGTGTGAGTGCTTCTGTGTGCACATTCAAGTCTTCAGTGGTAATAATCATCTGATGTTTTTAGTGTATATATCTTTCTGATTTCTTGCAGTGGACGTCCATATTATTATCTGCTTGTATTCTGCTTCATGTATTTATAATCCATGCATTTAACAGTTGCATTTGCCTACTTATAAATGTGATATTATTGCTTGTAAATATATATATATATTTCCTACTGGTGGTCGCCAGTAGGTAGTTATAGTTAGGACCTATTATCCATAGGAAAAGCGTTTTTTTGATTTGCCAAACTAATGACTAGCTCAGGTCAGCTCCTGTCTTCAAAGTTTGGGGTGATTCGTCAAGCAGGGGTTGAGAAAAAAGTGGGAACAGACTATAGCCCAAACTGCTGACCGAAATTACAACAAATTTGTCAAAAAGGTAGCTCTTGGTTCAGAAAGCGACCTTTTTTTTAAATGGTGTAAATCCGTACAGTAGCTCCTGAGAAATTTAAAAAATAAAAATATCGATATCTGAGCACCGAGGACGATTCACGAATCCTTTCGAGCACGAGCTTGATTCTGATTGGCTGCCAACACTCCAAACCAGGAAGTGATGTCATCAGTGATGTCACTGACCATGTCGTTCGTGATGTAATATGTGACGTCATCAGCAGTGCATTGCAGGGGCGCGAGTTATAGTTACCTGAACTAACTATAACAGCCGAATTTCTCTGGTTTTGTACAAGTGAAATGTCCAACTAACTATAACGTCCCTGAAACCTGTGGTTTTTTTCAGTGAATTTCTAAGGTTTTTTGAAATGCTAATTTCTAACTATAATGTCCCTGAAACCTATGGTTTAATCAGTGAATTAAAAAGGTTTTTTAAATGCTAATTTCTAACTATAACGTCCCTGAAACCTATTTTTTTCAGTGTATATATATATATATATATATATATATATATATATATATATATATATATATACACATGCCATGTGATCAAGGCAGGAAACTGCCGAAACGTGTCATGGTCATGGCGGAGATGTTTTGGTGTGAATAAAACTTCAAATCAGCACTGAATCTGGGTCCACTCTCGTTTTTGTACCAGTGGAGAGAAATTGCGGAGAACGAGGATTTTGCATATATATATATATATATATATATATATTACGCTCAATGGGGAGTGACCAACAGGTAAGTCACACTCGGACAAAGGAAAGCTTTCCCCAAAACAGCCTTTATTATGGATCAAACAGCACCGCTTGCCAGCAAGTTATTAGCATGAGACTGCAATCCTGACGCGTTTCGAGAAGTCCTCTTTTTCAAAGGATAATGCAGTCAGAAAGCGCATGATTGGCTCACCTTCAATTTTCAAACGAAATTGCATGCCCCTGATTGGCTGCTCTAAATGAGTCTATGCATTGCTTTATGGGAGGTGTAGTCCTTTCTTTTCCCCAGATGGATGCGCTTTCCAAATTAAATGCAGGCTCTCACATGAGCCCCTGCCAAACGTGGCTGGTAAATTCCGTGTCCTTTGTCCCACAATCTGAGCCCCTTGTATACGAGCTCTGTGGCCCCCAGCTTCCGGAGTGGTGCAGACTCAGCGGCAGGACGGCCGCTAATAACATCACGCTCAATGGGGAGTGACCAACAGGTAAGTCGCACTCGGACAAAGGAAAGCTTTCCCCAAAACAGCCTTTATTATGGATCAAACAGCACCGCTTGCCAGCAAGTTATTAGCATGAGACTGCAATCCTGACGCGTTTCGAGAAGTCCTCTTTTTCAAAGGATAATGCAGTCAGAAAGCGCATGATTGGCTCACCTTCAATTTTCAAACGAAATTGCATGCCCCTGATTGGCTGCTCTAAATGAGTCTATGCATTGCTTTATGGGAGGTGTAGTCCTTTCTTTTCCCCAGATGGATGCGCTTTACAAATTAAATGCAGGCTCTCACATGAGCCCCTGCCAAGCGTGGCTGGTAAATTCCGTGTCCTTTGTCCCACAATCTGAGCCCCTTGTATACGAGCTCTGTGGCCCCCAGCTTCCGGAGTGGTGCAGACTCAGCGGCAGGACGGCCGCTAATAACATCACGCTCAATGGGGAGTGACCAACAGGTAAGTCGCACTCGGACAAAGGAAAGCTTTCCCCAAAACAGCCTTTATTATGGATCAAACAGCACCGTGAAATTTTCAGGATAGGAGCGGACCGGAGCTGGCCAAAAGTTTGGAAAATTTTGCGAAGATTCGTCAATCGCCGCCAACGTTATTCCAAATAGAATGTTGCGGATTTCCTATGGAAAATAGGTCCTAACTATATCTACCTACTGGCGAATGCCAGTAGGTAATATACATATATATATATTATCTACTGGTGGTCGCCAGTAGATAGTTATAGTTACAACCTAGTTTCCATAGGAAATCTCAAAATTCTATTTTGAATAACTTTGGCGCAGGTTGACGAATCCTCGCGAAATTTTCAAAACTAATGGGGCGCTCCGTTCAGCTCCTACCCTGAAAGTCTCAGGGTGATTCGTCAAGCGGGGGCCGGGAAAAAAAGGGGGTCCCAAAACGCGTTTTCCCCATGCATTTTTCCATAGGACCTTTAGACACAGCTACAGCCAGAACGGCTGAACAGAATTACTTGAAATTTGGCAAAGAGGTAGTCCTCAGGTAAGGCATGTGCCTTTTGCATATATGGTGTAAATCCGTTCAGTAGTTCCTGAGAAAATCAAAAGTAAAATCATATACATATCTGGGCGGAGCCTAACCACACATCTCATTGTGAGATCTGATTGGCTGTCAGCACTTCATCCAAGAAGTGTTGGCAGCCATCTTGGGACCAATATACATGATAGCACCTCATTAAAAAGCATTGCAGTTAATAGAAGGTTTTAAGACTTTAGTTACATTATAAATCATTTGTTGATGGTACCATACTAATTTTAGGAATTGTAGTATGTTCTAAGGTGATTTTACCATGTGAAAAAGCCTTCTGCTGGGATATCATGAATCATGTTTGAGAGAAAACTATTTTCACATGCTTTTCCCACAGAGGTTTGGAAGGTGATCTATAAGCTAAACTGAGAGCATATTTTCTGTAAATTCACATTCTCTTTCTCAGTCATGTGAGAATGAAGTCTGACATTCTCAGTAAAACATGTACATCCAACAAGGGCAGAGACTGTCAGTTGATTCCTTTGTGTTCTACTGCAGCTTCCCAGAGTGTTCCAAAGAACAACTAGAGCGCTAACAGTCTTACTTATGACAAAGGTATGGCACACCTGAAGCCATCTTGATTGGAATAAAGTGGTAACATTTAAAACATTTAATTTAAAAAGGAACAAAATGAGAGGGTTCATTTTGCCATAGAATGTATGATTAGTGCTGCAGAAAGAAAAGTTAGGGCACATTTTGAGTGACTTCTCAAATCCTCTTCTATTTCATTAAAGAATTCTGACATGCAGACTGAAACATGCACTTTCAATACCAGCAGCAGACTTCCCTGGTGAGCAGTAGCTTTACTACAGTGATCTAATGAGCAACTAGAGTGCTAACATTCTGAATTTATGGCAAATGTGTGACACATCTGAATGCCTTCTTCATTGAATCAAAGTAAAAAAAACTGACAGTATGCCTACTGAGGAGACTGCAGTAAATGAGGAAATTAGTAAACTTCATAACAAGTCTCCCAAGATGGCCACCAGAGACAAAAGAGCCCAAATGTAGCACAAATATCACCGAGATGTAGCCCAAGTATAGCCCAATGACAGAAATCCCAGAGTGTTTTAAAGAACAACTAGAGCGCTAACAGTCTTACTTATGACAAAGGTATGGCACATCTGCAGCCATCTTGATTGGAATAAAGTGGTAACATTTAAAACATTTAATTTGCAAAGGAACAAAATGAGGGGGTTCATTTTGCCATAGAAATTATGACTAGTGCTGCAGAAAGAAAACTTAGGGCACATTTTGACTTCTCAAATCCTCTTCTATTTCATTAAAAAGTTCTAACATGCAGACTGAAACATGCACTTTGAATACCAGCAGCAGACTTCCCTGGTGAGCAGTAGCTTTACTACAGTGATCTAATGAGTAACTAGAGTGCTACCATTCAGAATTTATGGCAAATGTGTCACATCTGAATGCCTTCTTGATGGAACCAAAGTAAACAAGCATTGAAAATGCAATAGGTCTCGCCCTCGTTTAAGTTAAAGCAATTCTGTTTGTAATTAGGTGGCTTTTTAGCTTTGCTTTTATTAGTGTTTTTCAAAATTTCATGTAAATAACATGCATATCTGTATATGTATGCATGCATTTATATTTGAATTTATATAGATATGCAGATTATATATATGTTTATATATGTATGTATATACATATATATACACATACATATATATAAATGCATATATGTGCATATGTGCGCGTGTAGAGAGAGGTAGAGAGAGGTAGAGAGGTAGAGATGTAGAGGTAGAGGCGTAGAGGTAGAGAGGTAGAGGTAGAGAGGTAGAGGTAGAGAGGTAGAGAGTAGTAGAGAGAGAGGTAGAGAAAGGTAGAGAGGTAGAGAGTAGAGGATGAGTAATAGAGAGTAGAGAGTAGAGAGAGAGTAGTGTAGAGAGCGTAGTAGAGAGTAGTAGAGAGAGTAGCAGAGAGTGAGTAGGAGAGAGTAGTAGTGTGTAGTAGAGAGTGAGTAGTAGAGAGTAGTAGCGAGTGAGAAGTAGAGAGTAGTAGAGAGTAGTAGAGAGTGAGTAGTAGAGGGTGTAGTAGAGAGTAGTAGAGAGGGAGTAGTAGAGGGAGTAGTAGAGAGTGAGTATTAGAGAGTGAGTAGTAGAGAGTAGTAGAGAGTGAGTAGTGGAGACTGAGTAGCAGAGAGAGAGTAGTAGAGAATGAGTAGTAGAGAATGAGTAGTAGAGTGAGTAGTAGAGAGTGAGTAGTAGAGAGTAGTAGAGAGAGTAGTAGAGAGTAGTAGAGAGTAGTAGAGAGAGAGTAGTAGAGAGTGAGTAGTAGAGAGTGAGTAGTAGAGAGTGAGTAGTAGAGAGAGAGTAGTAGAGAGAGTGAGTAGTAGAGAGTAGTAGAGAGAGTAGTACAGAGTAGTACAGAGTGAGTAGTACAGAGTGATTACTAGAGAGTAGTGGAGAAGTAGAGAGTGAGTAGTAGAGAGTAGTAGAGAGTGAGTAGTAGAGTGAGTAGTAGGGAGTAGTAGGGAGTAGTAGAGAGTGAGTAGTAGAGTGAGTAGTAGAGAGCAAGTAGTAGAGAGTGTGTTGTAGAGAGAGAGTAGTAGAAAGTAGTAGAGGGTGAGTAGTAGAGAGTGAGTAGTAGAGAGAGTAGTAGAGAGTAGTAGAGTAGTAGAGAGTGAGTAGTAGAGAGTGAGTAGTAGTGAGTGAGTAGTAGAGAGTAGTAGAAAGTGAGTAGCAGAGAGAGTAGTAGAGAGTAGTAGAGAGTAGTAGAGTGAGTAGTAGAGAGTGAGTAGTAGAGAGAGAGAGTAGTAGAGAGTGAGTGGTAGAGAGTAGTAGAGTGAGTAGTAGAGTGAGTAGTAGAGAGAGTAGTAGAGTGAGTAGTTGAGAGAGAGTAGTAGAGAGTAGTAGAGAGTGAGTAGTAGAGAGTGAGTAGTAGAGAGTGAGTAGTAGAGAGTGAGTAGTAGAGAGAGTAGTAGAGAGGGAGTAGTAGAGAGAGAGTAGTAGAGAGAGAGTAGTAGAGAGTAGTAGAGAGTGAGTAGTAGAGTAGTAGAGAGTGAGTGGTAGAGAGTAGTAGAGAGTAGTAGAGAGTGAGTAGTAGAGAGTGAGTAGTAGAGAGTAGTAGAGTAGTAGAGAGTAGTAGAAAGTGAGTAGTAGAGAGTGAGTAGTAGAAAGTAGTAGCGAGTGAGTAGTAGAGAGTGAGTAGTTTAATTTAAAAGGAACACAATGAGGAGGTTCATTTTGCCATAAAAATTATGATTAGTGAGGAAAAAAGAAAAATTAGGGCACATTTTGAGTGACTTATCAAATCCTCTTCTATTTCATTAAAAAATTCTGACATGCAGACTGAAACATGCACTTTCAATACCAGCAGCAGACTTCCCTGGTGAGCAGTAGCTTTACTACAGTGATCTAATGAGCAACTAGAGTGCTACCATTCAGAATTTATGGAAAATGTGGGACACATCTGAATGCCTTCTTGATGGAATCAAAGTAAACAAGCATTGAAAATGCAATAGGTCTCGCCCTCGTTTAAGTTAAAGCAATTCTGTTTGTAATTAGGTGGCTTTTTAGCTTTGCTTTTATTAGAGTTTTTCAAACTTTCATGTACATACCATGCATATGTATGCATATATGTATATGTTTGCATGAATTTATATTTATATAGATATGCAGATTATATTTATATGTTTATATATTCACTGAAAAAACCATAGGTTTCACACACGTTATAGTTACGAATTAGCATTTAAAAAACCTTGCAAATTCACTTAAAAAACCATAGGTTTCACATATGTTATAGTTAGCTGGACATTTCACTCGTAAAAAACCAATGAAATTCCCCCGTTATAGTTAGTGCAGGCAACTATAACTCACGCGACCGCAATCCTCTGCTGATGACGTCAGATATTACATCACTGTATTTAGACACTTATTTACCCATGTCTTCTTCCATTAATCTTTAGCTATACATATATTACAAATATTTATTTTTCATAAAGACACATATGTCATCAGTGATGTAATATTTGACGTCATCAGCAGAGGATTGCGGTTGCGTGAGTTATAGTTGCCTGCACTAACTATAACGGGGGAATTTCATTGTTTTTTTACGAGTGAAATGTCCAGCTAACTATAACATATGTGAAACCTATTGTTTTTTAAGTGAATATATATATATATATATATATAGATATATATATATATATATATATATATATATATCTACACACACACATACATGCATTTAAATGTTGTTCATTTGACATTTGGGAAAGCCTTTTTGTTAGAGAGTGTTGCACAACTAAAACCCCATGCCTTATTCTGAAAACAGTCTTTTGATGTATCTCATTTTATGAGACTGAAATCCCTTTCCTGGTGATTTTATTGCTTCACCATGTTTGAGCCTCTGTTTGGTAGGGCAGTATTTTCTATTATTAGGGAGGGCAAAGCAATACAATGCTACTCCACTCCACCCTATTACACTCAATGCCACTCTACTATAAGCTATTCTACTCTATGACACTTTACACAACGCCAATCCATTTTACCTGTCTTAAATCAGAGTGGGTGGTGCTTGTTTAGGGATTATGGAAAATCCACAATCCAATATGTTCTCTAGCTAATACTGTCAGTGGTGCTGCAGGGTAGAGAGAGCCATCTTTCTCCCTATAATGTGGCCTAGACCACCAAGACAAAACAAACACAGTCTCCAGCACACGCCCAAATTATAATTGATATGTATATAGATACACAGTCGACAATCAATCAATCTCGTTGCGTTCCTCTTTTCTATATTCTTTTTCTTTTTCACGTTGTATGGAATCCTTAGCCAGCCAACACGTGTTTCGTCGCCAGACGGGAAAATTGCCCCGCGACTTTTTCAAGGCTCAATCTTCTTAATCATGAAACTTCTCCTTTGGTGATAATTTCATCCCAATCGATATTGAGGTAAAATATTGGTCCACGTGATCCCATGCGTTCTTCCAATTAATAGTAACTATTCATCTGTAATCGTCCACACGATCGTGAAGTAAACACAAAGTGAATGTCTTAAGGGCCTTTCCGAAAATAAGCCCTGGCCCAGCAGTATTCCAAAGTATGGGATGTGTATATAGGCGCATTCCGGAGAAGGGAAACAGTTGTCCCTTCTTGTGTAATTACCCCGGTATCCTCGAGTACGAGACATGCACAGCTCTCCACGTGTATGCAAGCCTGTATCAGAGAAGGGATACAGCCATCCGTCCCTATGTATATCTTTCAGCGTTCTCGAGTAAAACACTTTACCCCATTGTACACCAAAGTATGATACTCCTCTCTATGACACTCCACTGTACCACTCTCTATGCCACTGTATAAAACTCCACTCTACAACACTCTACTACATTGTATGTGAATCTACAGCACTCTACCCCACTCTATGCCCATCCACTGTACGCCACTCTACTTCACTCTATGATATGTCACTCCACTTCTACTCACAGCTTACCACTCAACTATATGACACGGCACTCCACTCTACAACACTCTTCTCCACTATACTCTGCAACACTCCACTCAATTACACTCCGCTCTACCACACTCTATTCCACCCTACTCTACTCTATGCAACCAACTCTACAACACTCTTCTCCACTCTATGCCAGTCTATGACACTCTGCTCGATGAAACTCCACTCAACAACACTCACCTGTACAACACTCCTCTGAATGACACTCCACTGTACGGCATTACATGGTACGACATTCCACTCTACAACTCTCCACTCTACTGTATGACACTCCACTGTACTCTATGATATGTCACTTCACTGACTTCACTGTGTGCCACTCCACTGGACAAGACTCTACTCCACTGTTTGCCTGTCCACTCATTGCCACTTTAGTTCACTGTATAACACGCCACTCTACGACACTCTACTGTACTCTGTGACCTGCCACTTAACTCTACACCACTCCAGTCTAGAAGACTCTGCTCCACTGTATGGCCCTCCACTCCACACTACTCTACTCCACTCTGTGTCAATCTAACACATTCCACTGTATGACACACCAGTCTAAGACATTCCATTCTACAACACTGCACTGTATGAGACTCTCCTCCAGTTATAGTATGGGAAACTTAAATTATTCATTCTATAGAAACCCAACTTAAACTACACAAACATTAGAAATTCTAAAGTTACAGTTATAACTTAAACTTATAATGTACTCTTTCCATACAAACACTACTTAAACTACACAAACATTGCAAAATCTACATAATTAAAATTGAAATGTATTATTTGAGCACCACCTTTAAATGTATATAAGTCGCGAACCTCCGTATACAGCGTTTTCAGCTTCCTCGTGAAACTACATGAGCTATAACTTGCGCCTTCACAAATACACTGCTTGTACCCTTTCATATTATATCCCTTATACAATGTGAAATCATAGCATTCACAACAACACTTATGACATCTCAAATTACATTATTTGTGACAACACTGTGCATTGAAGAGTGCTGGATTATAGTTATTGTAGTGTTACGAGTGAACTGACAACACCGTTTATGGAGGTGCATATTTCACGTTATTTAGTAACAGGGGTTACCAGGACCGGTAAGGTAAACTGTCTCTCGGAGAAAGCCGCACTTATTGTGCAACCACAAGTGTGACAAAGCAAAAGCATGTCTGCCAGCCGCCATTGCCAGCTGCACAGCAGTTGTTACACTGCTAACTCGACTTTGCCATTCAAGTAATAGCAAAGTCCAAGCCTTCAATATTTGGAAGTCAATCCTAAGGCAGGACTACTAAGCCCTGAAGGCAGAGTGCATTATAATAAAGGATTGGACATGTATTCTCTAACTTTTACATGTCCTGACAGTAAAAACCCTGCATATTTTAATTGTGAAAACGCTAGTAGCCCAGATGATGAAGGTGCATAAGCAAAATGGATAAGTTAGAAGCGAAGTGTCAGCAAGATTGCTCATTTGCTGTTATTCTTTTCATGACATTAGTGTAGCTGAGTAGCGTAGCTGGCCAGTTTGCCATCAGTCAGAACAGTAATCAGAATTGAACACACAGGCAAAGTCTGGTATGTTGCCATAGCACAATAAGGCCCTGATTCTGAGTGGGTTGGAGGGATGGTGCAATTTATCACACTGTATACAATCAAACTCCCTGCAGGTCGTAATTTATCAAGTGTGATAAATTGCACCTATTTTGGAGAGTAACATGCAGATGTGGCACAAACCACAAAAAATATGCATGTCACTGTAAATCCTATACACTTCCCCCCTCTTAAATGCCAGCAGGTTTGACCTGCTGAAATTTAACAAAAGGTGAGGACTTTATCACACCGGGTAATTACTGGGTGCAGCAAATGCCACACATCTCCGAATTTTGACCCCTGTGAAGGTGTTGGAAAACTCCAACAGACTCATAGTCAAGACCTATGTGTGTTTCCTGCTGAACGTTGAAGTGTTCAGCATTAAAAGAAGAAAAATCGCTATCTGGCAATACAAAAGTACGTTAGCTTCTTACATTTGATTCAGCGATTCTGCAAATGAAATAGAAGTAAAGTCAGACAGACAGACAAAACTCTATTGTTTTAGTCCCACATCTGAAACAACAACATATTGTAAAACAAATAATATTTCATAGCTTAACTCTTCAGAACAAAGCCATTAAAATAATATTGCCATAACAGAATACATTCTGATGTCAATACAACGTTAAAAAGCTGCTGAAAAATTGTTACATTTGAAAACAGATAACAAATAATATTTCATAGCTTAACTCTTCAGAACAAAGCCATTAAAATAATATTGCCATAACAGAATACATTCTGATGTCAATACAACTTTAAAAAGCTGCTGAAAAATTGTTACATTTGAAAACAGATAATTTCGTTTTCAGGGTTATATCTTTGTCTACAGAAAGAATCCCTTTCGAATAAATAATGGCTTTAAAGAATTTACATGAGACCTGTAATTCTGGACATACAAAGACAGCATGGTCAAAATCCTGGATTCCCTGTGAGCACATAGTGCTAGTTCTTTCATTTTTACTAATGTTTTCCCAGGCCCCCTTTGCGGTAGCATTTGAAGCCTAATAAGAACAATCGAGCGTCAACTCAAGTACGGTTCCATTCGTTTCAAACTGCATGAGGAATGGATCCTTTCACATCTGACTTTTAGGGAGCAAGGGGTCATATCTAGCTCCATGTTAAAAGAGGACTTGAGCATTTGAGTAATACCTTTAACTCCAAAGCAGACATGGAAACTAATGCAGCTTAATTATAGCCTTATAGCCCGCCGTAGCGGGCTATACCGGCTGTTAAAGGCCCGCTGCAGCGTTAAAGGCCCGAGCCGAAGGCGAGGGACTTTAACAAAGTAGCGGGACTTTAAAAGCCGGTATAGCTCTGCTACGAAGAGCTATAAGGCAATTAGAACATTCTGCCACTAGAGGGCAGAATGTTCTAACAAAACAAAGCCTTCAGGGAGCGCGAGGGGATTGAAATCCCCTCCGGCTCCATGAAGTCTTTGTTCACACAAAGACACATTGGAATGTTGGTGCTCCGGGCTTATACCAGCCATTATAAACCCGGAGCACTCCATTGTTTTCAATGGAGCTACCAACATTCCAATGTTCTAATTAATTTTAATACATCTAGGGCAGTGTAAAGGTTTCTTTGAAGAGATGCTATCTGATCTTTGTTCAATGAAGATATTTCTCCAGCGTAACCTCCATAAGGAATTCTCTCCGTGTAGCAAGCAAAATTCCCAGCGGATGACTGCAACCAATCCCAACACAATTGAGTTAGCTAATCCCATTTCAAGGCAGAGCCTGCCTATAGAAGCTAAGCCATTCAAACTACATAATTTGCAGAGAATGTTTCCCTCAATAGAATTCATAAAAATCCATCTGTTTATTCTAACTATCTCTGTAGTATACTGTAGGATTGGCAAGATTTTTAAATGAAACAAAAGAAGTAATTCAGCAAAATGTCTACGCCCATGTGCATTATAAAGGAAGACATGTCAGCAAGGAATATGTGGGCATGGTGGGCCTGGGAAGATCAGGGAAATGATGGTGTCTGCCACCACTGGGATTCACAACTATATAGCCATGAAGTCTGTGTCCAAAGACTAGCTGTCCCAAACCCCTTCTTGCATTCACTCCCTTCGACTTGCATATTTGTTCTGCATTGGCATTCATCTATGAAGTTGTAGTCCCTCTCTCGGTTACACAGGGAAAGTGCTCCTGGAAAAGTCCCTGCCAAGGCATGACATATGATATTTGTGACACCTTTAGCCAGTTCAGGTTTTTTAGCTAATGGCACTTTACATTCTGGGACTTGTAGTTTTGCTTGTGATGTTTTAGGTGTGGGCTAAAACAAAATCCTACCATGCATGCTGTTGGCTTAAAAGTCAGAACTGGCTGTTGGTGGCATAAGTGAGTCAGCAGCTTGTCATGAATGCTGTTAGTTTCTTTGGAAATAACCATTTTCGGGTGCAGAAAGGACTACTAGCAGCAACTCCATCTCAGTGAACTGAGTTGACAAACTTGAAAAGTTAGGAGGAGGAGGGTTGCAAATTACATTTTGAAATAGAGGAGAAAAGGAAGCAAAACACAAATGGGTTTCAAGAGATCACGAGCAAAAAGAAGTTCATAGTCCAAGAACTAACAAAGCAAAAAAGGGTGTACGTAAGTTTGAGAAAGAACCACAGTAAGGTGCTTCTCAGACCCCTGCCTCCCATAAGCAGGAGATATAAAACTTTAAACCCACGCCTTTTATATACCATGCATCCTGCCCTTGGAACCTGGGCCTAGCTTAGGAGTAACTTGTGAGTTTTAAAAAGGAAGGTGTAGGCCTGGCAAAAGGCTTATTTTGCCATGTTGAAATGGCAGTTTTAAAGTGCAGCAGCAGCCGACTAATATGACTCACCGACACGGGGACTGTAGCCCGTCATACTAGAGACCTAACCCTACGCTTGGACTAATCAGGACCTTCCAGTCCTGAAATAATTGTCACCACGCCCTGAGGAAGACCCAGGCCGGATGGCCATGTAAAGGGGGCAAAACACGTGTTGGCTGATTTTCTTGAACTGACTCTGAAAATGAAAAACGAGTCGGAATACATAAACAACTGCACCGTGCATACTGTGTACTGGAATTTCTTCCGTGTAAACGACAATACTTACTTGTCCAGACCTCTTTCCAAATATTATTTAGGCCTCTCATATTCCATGTTAAGAAATAGGTAGGGGCGACGTCACTCTGTTTAGGAGTCTTGGAGAATCGCCCTAGTGGTCTGAATGGTCAGGCATGGTGTTCTGCGGTTTGTCATTTGGTAAACAATTTCCACAGATAGCCACACTTAACTAGATGAATGATCCTTCGATTACCAGCACTGACCTAATTAACATTTCAGCAGCACTGTACCCCCCACCCGCACTAGCCACTTTAACCTGCCAGTGGATCGTTCTCATAGAACAGATAGAAACCGACGGTGAGGACCCCATTTTGACTACCATGCACTGGTGTAATGGCTCTGAAAGGCCCCGATGCCTTCTAATTAGTACTCAGTGCTTGTGCTCTGACCCTTAAAAGGTACATGTGGAATTCGCTTTGCTGGCTGAAGGTGTCACATGTGTCACTTAAGCAACTGGCAGATATGTAAGACATGTATTGTATGCATACTCTTGTCTCCTCAAAATGATATACCGTGCCCCTTTCTATTAAGGGCTATTCCAACTGTATGCCTTTCCTGAGGTAACAGATACAAAGGCTAGTACTTCACAGATTAATGCGAAGTCGAAGGGAATTAATGCATGAAAGGGTTTGGGACAGCTAGTCCTTGAGCACATACTTCAGGGCTAAATAGTTGTGAATCCCAATGGTGGCAGACACCATTATTTCACTGTTCTTCCCAGGCCCACCTTAACCTCATATTCCTGGCTGAATTTCTTTCCATTGTGCCCCCACACTTTTCAACTGTTCATCATCTTTTTCAATTGCAGAATCGCTGAATCTAATATGAGAAACCCCACCCTGCTCTCTCAGGAATCAGAACAGATAGCAAAGCTCAGGTTCTTTTGTATATCCAGATAACCATTTGTTGTCTTTTAATGATGAACACTTCAACTTCCAACAGGAAACAGACTTGAGCCCTGATTATGAAAGCATTGGGGTTTTCCAACTCATGCACAGGGGTCAGAATTCTGAATTTTGTGAATTTGCTGCACCCCATAATTACCAGGTGCGATTTAACCTTTTGTTGAATTTCAACAGGTCAAACCTGCTGGCATTTAAAAGGGGGAAAGTGTACAGGATTTACAGTGGCATGCAGATTTCTAAACATCTGCAAGTTATTCCCCAAAGGCCTAGAATAAGTGCAATTTATCACACCTGATAAATTCTGAACCACTGGGAGTCTACTTTTATCTAGTGTGATAAATTCCACCTTCCCTCCAACCCTCTCAAAAGCAGGGCCTTTTTTGTGCAAAGCAGCATAACAGACTTTGCCTGTGTGTTCAATTATGAATTCTGCTCTTACACGTGGCAAACTTGCCTTCTGTGCGACTGGGCTATGCTAATGTTAAGAAAAGAAAAACAAATGCAGCAATCCAACTTACTGTTTGCTTTTAACTTCTCCGTTTTGCTTTTGCACCTCCCTCATATAGGCCCCATAACTGTGCTGCTCCTCGAGCATAGAAGGGGCCGTTTAGGCAATGGGCAGGAAGGTTAACCAAGCAGTTTTCTGGGACAGCGTTTAAAGCATTGTTAAAGTGGATGAAGAAGAGCCAATCAGCATCTAGCAGTAATGATTCTCAAAGCTCGCAAAATTATTTCCATTAAGTCAACTTCTAATAAGGTGGAATGACCAAAGGCCTTATTTGACTTATTTAATCCTGTTAACAAGCCATAAATAGTGCGCTCTCACACAAAAATGAGGAGAGCTTAGGGCAGAAAGTGCTGCTGTCAGCACCGCTGAGGGACCAATAAAAAATACAAGACAAGGTCAAGGTGCAACCCTATCCCTCACACATTTCTCTTCACTCCTCATCCCTCATCCCTCACTCTTCAACCTCTGGCCCTAATCTCTCCCTCCTCATCACTTACTCCTCCTGATCCCTCGCTCATCACCACTATTACCTTATCCGTTTCTCCTCATACTTTAATCATCGCTCCTTAATCTTCAGCCCTCACTATTTTCTTCTTATTCTTCATCCCTTATTTGGTTTTTCTTACCCTTCAATCTAATTTCCTCATTCCTCATCGTTTGCTCTTTATCCTTTACTCCTCATTTCTCAGGTATCACTCCTCAATATTTATCTCTTACTCCTCATGCCTCACTAACCAGTCCTTGTTTCTCACTCCATATTCCTCACTTCTCATCCATCACCCCTAACCAGTCCTTGTCTCTCACTCCATATTCCTCACTTCTCATCCATCACCCCTGTTCCCTTATTCATTATCCCTCACTCCTAATTTTCTAATTTTTTTAAAGTTTAAGTTTATTAGAGAAACAGGAGAGATACAACAATTAAGAAATACATAAACTAACAAGAAGCAATACGTAGTGAAAGTTATATGTAAAAAGCAGTCTTTGGCACAAAATAGTATTCAGAGAGAATAGTAAGAAGGTAACTAACTCTACATCATAAGGAACTGTAAAATAAAATGAAGAGGGGGGAAGGAGAGAGCATTGGTACATCAAAACAGGAAATAAAACATAACTTTGAACACTGTAGCTATTAAGGCAAAAAAGCTTAAAAACTACATCTGTCAAATATGGTAAATGAGAAAATACTATCACAAAATAATGTACAGGCGGAGTGGAAATTGAATTCAAGGTGGTTTACGTAGTTCATCCGGGACAGAGGTATTAAACCCATTGGAAGAGGCACTAAAAGATAAATATGTAGATAATAGAAGCCATAAAAGGTCTCTTTTAATTGCAAGGAAAATAGGAGTGACGTAATTTGTGCCTATTCTATGATGAAAACAAACGGCATTCCACCAAGATCGAAAAGTAACATTATGGGCTTGCTTCCAATGTGATGTAATTAGGTGAAATGCAACAACCAGTAATAAATCTATTAATCGAAAACCAGGGTTTGAGTAGGACCATTGAGGGGCTAAGCTACATAAGAAAATATGAAAGATGGTAAGGGAAGTAGTGACATTAAAAATCTTGTTAATTTCAGACCAGACTAGTTAACAGAAATGATGGATAGCAAGGTATTCAAACAATATATGTTTGAGATCTGCAATGGGAGAAGAGCAGGACCAGCATGCAGAGGTAGTGTTTGGAGCAAAGGATTTTAGGATCGAAGGAGTGAGAAGTGAACGACAATAAACAAAGTAGAGAGTCTGAGTAGTGTTAGCAGCTTGTGTAGTTTTGTGAAGTTTAAGCCATATCTTATCACAGAGAGTAGTAGGCCAACATTCCCCTAATCCCGCTCCCAAGCAAGTTCAACTTTTGTTTTGAGTCTATCCAGAGTGCTCGGCAACAACTTATAGATGGTAGATGCAGAAGGGTTGACAGTGAGAAGGGAAAAGAGTCTTGAAGAGATTGATGAAGGAGAGGCAGTGGATGGTAGAGTGCAAATATAATGATTAAGGGAATTACATAAGCGAGAATATTGTTGGAAGGAGATGGTAAAGAAACTTGTGATTGAAGTTCAGAGAAAGATAACAGTCGATCATTTGAAAAAAGCTAAAAGATCCAACTTAAACACTTGGAATGCCAAGAATTCCAGTAAAAGGGGCGAATATTAATGCATAGGGCTTTATTGTGCCAGATAGGTAATTGTTTATGATTCGTAGAATCAAGAAATGATAAAGGTAGAAGAGGTCTCAAGATTTTATAAGAGTGGAAGATAACCAGGGGACGTAATTGAGCTATAGGGGAAGTGAACGCAACAATCTCCTTGAAAGTGAAGGGAACGAAAAGAGATTGTTCTAGTTGTACCATAAAGGGGGGTGCTTGGGGAGATCAGAAGGGGTTCCATCTAGTAGCTAGCTTGTTTTAGAGAAAAAGCATAGTGATATTGTTTACAATTTGGGAATTTAAGACCCCCATTAGATTGATCTTTTTTTAATGAAGATAAAGCGAAATGTTGCTTGTTACACAAAACATTCAGGGGTAGCACTTCACATTTATCAGCGTTAAGCCGATACCCTGACAGCGGAGAAAAATTCGATACCTGTTGAAGAAATGGTGGAAGGGAAGTATCAGCAGAATATAAAAGGATATCATCAGCATATACTGACAATTTGATTTGTTGAGATCCCATAGAGAAACCTCCAATAAGATTAACCTGTCTTGCCTTTGTTAAAAAAGGTTAAAGTGCTACAATAAACAAAAGGGGGGATAGAGGACAACCCTGACGAACACCTCTGTACAGAGGAAAATAATCGGAGAGAATTCTATTGGCAAAAATGGCAGCTTTAGGGTTAGTATAAAGCAAATATATGAGAGCAATCAACGTGGGAGGGAAAACCAATCCATTTTAAAGCGTGGAACATAAAATCCTAACCAAGTCGATCAAAAGCCTTCTCTGCATCGAGTGCAATAATAGCAAATGGATGGTCTAGCATTGAAGACTTGCTTAAGACGTTGAATAGAATCCGAGCATTGTCCGAAGCCAAACGACCATTAATAAAACCAGATTGTTTAGATCCTATTAAATCGTGTAAAATAGGATCAATTCGTAAAGCCAAAATCTTTGCAAAGATTTTGTAGTCAGTATTCACTAAAGAAATAGGACGATACTTTTTACATTGTGAAGGATCTTTATTCTCCTTGGGTATTAGACAGATTATGGCATCTTGGAAGGAACCACAGGAGAACCCGGTGTTAGCAAAAGAGGTATAGGAAGTAGAAGATATGGAAAAAGAAGTTTAGAAAAATGACTATAAAATTCTATAGTAAAATCATCTGGGCCAGAGGCCTTCCCTCTACGTAAGACGGAGACTGCATGCGATAACTCTGGGATTGTAATATCAACTCCTAATGTATCAAAATTAATATGATGAGAGGGAGGAGAAGGGATAGATTGAAAGTAATTAGTCAGGTCCGACTCTGTGGGTTGTAATTCAGAAGAATATAATGAGGCATACAAATTAACAAATTCATGTAAAATACTTTATCCCTACAAAGAGTAGTTGCAGCAACATTTTGAATAGACTTAATTTTGACTCTATCTTTCCTGATTTTTAAATAATTCACAAGCAATTTCCCTATCCTATTTTGACCACCATAGTAACGCGCACTACTTGTCAATAAAAAATTGTAGGCAGCATTCGTTGTCAACATATTAGATTGCATTTTAGCATCAATTAACTGTGGTAGAGAGTCGCCATTCTTAGAATTATAATAAGCATTCTCCAGAGATTTAATATTAGCAAGTATTAGGTCTGATTGGGCCTGCAAACACTGTTTCTTTTGTGAGACAAAATTAATTATAAATCCTCTGGCCGCTGCTTTAAAAGAGTCCAAAACCATTACAGTGGAAGAATATAAAGTATTGTTTAGAAGAAAACATTTAGAAATAAAAGAGTTAAATTGAGAAGTGAATGTAGTATCTAAAAGAAGTGAGTTATTGATTAATTTCCTCATTTATCATCCATTAATTGCCTTCTCACTAAACAGTATTCATTTCACATGTCACAGCACCCACTCAGCATTTTCAGTTTTTTGCTCCTCGTCCTTTACTGCTCATTTTATCCCCCATTCCTTAGCCTTTATTCATCAGTCCACAGCTCTAGTTCCTGACTACCCACCCCTCACTTTTTATCTTTCACCTCTAATTCATTACTTCCTTGGTTAACTCATGTCCCACCTTATGTCTTACTCATCACCCCTCGTACCTCATCCTTCACTCCTCATTCCTCATCTCTCCACATCCTTTAGTCCTCAAGACCCCCCTCTCACTCCTCAATACTCACTTATCAGTCCTTTTCCATTACTTATCCTAATTCACGGTTTACTTCTCATCCCTCGGCTCTTCTTCTTCACTCCCTCTTTTTTTACTTCTCTTCTATCATGCTTAGGGCCAAATTTAAATGTTGGAGAAGAGGGAACAGCAGTTCTTGTTAATTCTTGAAATGTCCGCCGGCTCGACAGACATTTCAAAATTTGCCAGTCACACCTATGTCAGGGCAACAGAGTAATTTACTCCATCACCCTGGCAGAGGACGGGCTGATCGGATATCTCCCTATTCTACCCTCATGCCTCATCCCTCACCATCCACCAGCCATCCTCCGTTCCCCATACATAAATCATCTCTCACCTCTCATCCCTAATCACCCCTTCAGATTGCTCACTCTGCATCACAATCTATTTTTGTCTCTTCTCTCACCTCTCCTCCCTTCACTGTCCCTTCACATCCTTTAATAAACTGTTTATCTCCCACTTCTTTCCACTCATTCTTCATCACTTGTTTGTCAAGCTTCATTCCTTACTTCTCCTTATTTTCTTTCCTTATCCCTCACTGCTCATACCTCCCCATCTAAGAAATGAATGGATTGGGCAAATGGTAATACCTTACAATGTTTATCACACTGTCCATATTAGGACATGCTGATTCCTTACATCTCATACCTCCGTTCTAATTCCTCATTCCATCTCTCTTGTCCTCACTACTCTTTCTTGACTTCTCATCCTTTTTTAATCAACCATCATTCCTCATTATCATCCCTCGCTCCTCAATGCTCAGCCCTGATATCAAACTCCTCATCCTTCATTTCTCATTTGTCAACCTCATCCTTCACTTTTAATTTCTCCTTACTCCTGTCTCACTCCTGAACCCTCACTTCTCAAACTTTTTCTCAACTCACTGGCCTTCCCCTCCTCCCTTACTCCTCATTGTCACACACAATCCAGATCCCTTATTACGCTCTCCTAATCCACCACTAGCTCACCCACTTCCCTCCTTCTTCATCCCTCATTTCATACTCTTCGCCCCTGATTTCTTACTCTACATCTCTCATCCATCACTGCTCACTCCTCTTCACTTCAGCAGTGAGAAGGGAACTTGACAAATGCTATTTTCCTAAAATGTCCACTGCCATGGCCATTTTAGGATATTCCTATCCCTCCCTCCTCATTTTATAGTTCTCAATCTTTACTCCAGATTTCTCACTAATCAACCTTCACTGTTACCTCTCTCTTCATCCCTCACTTAAGCCTTGCCAATCAACACTTCATCCTCATTCATTAATTTTCATCTTTTACTCCACATCCGTCATTCCTCATCTTTCAAATTTGCAGTACCTAATCCTTTTTAAGACTTCCTCATTGCTCACTCCTCATCCCTAAGTACTCAGCCCTCATTTTACAGTCCTTATCCCTTAAACCATAAATGAAATACCTCACTCCTAACTCCTTAGGCATCGTCTGCCTTTTTCATTCCTCATTACCCATATTTAATTTCTCACCTTCAATCCCTCAGTAGTCACTCCTTATCTCTTGCCCCTCATCACTCATTCGTCTTCCCTCACTCTTCCTTCAGTATTCCTCCTCCCTCATCCTAATTGTGCATTTCTTAGCTCTTGTGGTTCATTTTTTCTCCTCACTTTTAGTGATGATTGAAATTGACAAACGATGATGTCCTAAAATATACACCACCCTGTCTATTTTAAGACAATCTAATCCCTCATGCCTCTGTTAAAATTCCTTGTTCCTTATTTCTAGTACCTGTCTCCAATTTCCTTTGTCCTCAAGACTCACTCATCGCCCCTCCTCCATCAAACCTCCCTCCTTAACCCTCATCCCTCATTCCCCACTTTTCACCCCTCAAATCTTGTCATTCAATCCTAATCATTTTCTACTCTTCCACTCTCACATCTCATACCTAACACTTCACCTGTCATTCCTCATCTCTCACTCCATATTCTTCTCATCTTCACCTCTTTATTGTTTATCCCTTACTCCAGATTTCTCAATCCTCATCTCCCATTCCTCAATTGTCATTCTTTACTCCTTGTTCTTCATTCCTTGCTTCTTGTCCCTCATTTCTCATTTTTCACTTCTCAGTCCACATCCCTCAACGTTCCCTTCTCATCTTTCTATCCTCATCCCTCATACCTCATTTTTACTTCTTATGCCTAATTTCTTGTCCCTTTCTTTCTTCACATTTCTCACTGCTTGGTCCTCAATCCTCCAACCTCAACTTCACCTCTCATTCCTCAGGCCTCATTCTTTACCTCTCATCGTTCCCTTCTGTCCTACATTTCTCCTCTCTTGCTCTTCATCATTCACTCCTAACTCATTAACCCATGTCCTACAATCACCTTTCATACTCCGTTTCACCCTGTCACTCCTCATTTCTCATTCTTTAATTCACCCCCTCTTTTCTTACCCTTCATCTTTGGTTCTGGGTTTTTACTTTTCAGTCTTGATTCCTCAGCCTTCACTCCTAATTACTCACCCCCCAATTTCTATCATTCACTTCACAACTCTTGTTCCTCATGCCTCACCTATTACTCCTCATCTCTCTCTATATACTCCTTATGCTTCACTCTCAATCCTTATCCCTATCCATCAAATCTTCACTTCTGATCTCTGTCTACTCATCCCTTGCTCTTCTTTCAGGACTCTTCCCTAATCCCCAAAATGTGCATATATTTTCTATGATAAATTAATGAGTGTTGCAAATCTTTTAACATGATTTTAATGATTATATGACATTACAATGTGTACAAATGCAACAAATGCCTTTACCGTGCATGCAATACCACTCGCTGACCTTTACAGCACAATACGTGGAATTACATCATGGACCTTTACCACACATTGTGGTGCGCATATATGTATATATCTATCCAAATATATATATGTATATATATATATATATATATATATATATATATATATATATATATATATATATAAAATTCACTGAAAAAACCATAGGTTTCAGACATGTTATAGTTAGCGGAAATTTTACTGATAAAAAACCAATGAAATTCCCCCGTTATAGTTAGTGCAGGCAACTATAACTCACGCGACCGCAATCCTCTGCTGATGCTAATACTGTATTTAGACACTTATTTGCCCATGTCTTCTTCCATAAATTTTTAGCTATACATATATTACAAATATTTTTTTTTCATAAAGACACATATGTCATCAGCAGAAGATTGCGGTCGCGTGAGTTATAGTTGCCTGCACTAACTATAACGGGGGAATTTCATTGTTTTTTTATCAGTAAAATTTCCGCTAACTATAACGTGTGTGAAACCTATGGTTTTTTCAGTGAATTTGTACGGTTTTTTAAATGCTAAGTTACTTTACGCCATTCGTGGCGTGCACGCCCACTTTACGCAGTTAGTGCCGTACACGCAAGGTGGGCACGCAGTGCGCTACGCGCACCGCGTGCCCACGTTACGCACCGTGCGCACATGGAGGACATATTATGCGCTTCCTTGTGATAGGTAATCTGTTAAATTTAATTTGTAAGTGATGACAATAATATGCCATGCACAGAGAGTGTTTTTTTTTTTTTATTAAAATTTTTAGCGTAAGCGCACCGTACGCGTACGGTAAGCGTAATCGGCGAAATTTTCAAAAAATAAAAATTTACCGTTTTTGGCCTTGGGGGATCTTTGAGGACTCAACTAACATGGCTTTGTGCATGGGCGCTGTCTAAACAGCCCCTTTATATGTTTTTTGCCTTTGTTTACAGCCCCCCCCTCAGAGTGCGAGAGAGAAAATGGCGGCCGCCGCTTCCTGGTTTCGACCGATTCGAATGTTTACTTAGATGTAACAGCCAATCAGAATCGCGCTCGCGCACGCCACCGTACGCGTACGGTAAGCTTACGGTAAGCGTACCGTAAGCTGGCTCAGATATATATATTGATTTAAAGGCTATTTTCTCAGAATCTACTGAACAGATTTACACCAAACCTACAAAAGGCACTTCCTTGACCTGAGGACTACCTCTCTGCCAAATTTCTAGTAATTCTGTTCAGCCGTTCGGGCTGTAGCCCTGTCTAAAGGTCCTATGGAAAAATGCATGGGAAAAACGCGTTTTGGGACCCCCCTTTTATCTCAGCCCCCGCTTGACGAATCCCCCCGAGACTTTCAGGGTAGGAGCGGAGCGTAGCGCCCCACCTATTTTGAGAAATTCGCGAGGATTCGTCGACCGGCGCCAAAGTTATTCAAAATAGAATGTTGCGGATTTCCTATGGAAACAGGGTCCTAACTATAACTACCTACTGGCGACCGCCAGTAGGTAATATATATATATATATATATATATATATATATATATATATATATATATATATATATATATATATGTATAAAGATACATACATATGTGTGCGCATACACATATATGCATATGTTTATATATGTGTTTGTATGTGTTTGCTTACTTTTTCATTCCTTAACTGGTTTTAACTTGACCCACTCCCTAAACCTTAAAATCAACTTTCAATCCCTTCACCTCTACCTGCACCTGAACCCTAAAATTACCCTACCCTCCCTTTACCTTTATCCACCTCTAAACCCTAAAATTACCCACACCTTACTTTACCTCTACCGACCTATAAAACCTTAAATTACCCTTACCTAGCTTTACCTCTAACCGCATCTAAAAAAAATTATTAAAAAAAAATATTTACCTGAGTAGTAAAGTACTGTGTGGTAAAGGTGGAAACCTGAGTGGTAAATGCATGTGTGTTAATGGATGTGTGGTAAATTCTGTTTCCTAGTTTTATATTTTGGTAAATGTGTGTTATATTAATTTCAATCAATTTATTTTAGTAATGATAATATGTGATATTAATTTCAATATGTGATATTCATTTTAAAGTAACATACGTTCAATGCCTGCCATATTCCTTTAAACATGGGTCATATAGTCATTTAAAGATGGTTTGTATTCATTTCAATTATTGCTTTATTCATTTCAATTCATGACACATTTACCTCACATAGTTTGATAGTCATTTCAACTAGTGTTATATTCATTTTAATAAATGTCATATTATTTTTTATGTGGGCCATATTAATTTCACCAGGTGTCATATTAATTTCAGAGTGGTTCATATTCATTTTAACATGTGTCTTATTCCTTTCATTGAATATCACATCCCTTTCAATGGATTTCATACTCAAGTTAACATTTGCCATATTAATTTTGATATGGGTCATATCCATTTCAACATATGTCATATGCATTTCAATACATCATCATTCATTTCGATGTGTATCTTATTCATTACAGAGCATGCCATATTTATTTTAACTGGTGTCATTGTAATTTCAGCATCATTCATATTCATTTTAAGGCATGTTGCATTAATTTTAATAAGAATCATTCATTTCAACACATGTCATTTTCATCTTAGCATGTGTGGTATTCCTTTCAATCAATCTTATATTTGTTTCAATGGATGTCATATTTATAATAACACTTGTCATATTAATTTTAACTTGTGACATTACCATTGTAACATGTTACATTACTTTCATTATGGATCACATTAATTTCAATGCAAGTCATATTCAATATGATGATTGTATGAGAAGTAAAACATTGGTCATATTCATTTTAAGGCACGTCAAATTCATTTCAATGGGGCTCAAATTAATTATAACGCAAGTCATAATCATTTCATATTAATTTCTGTATATGTCATATTCATTGCTATCTGGGTAATATTCATTTAAATGCAATTCATATGTGTAATGTTCATTTCAAGGCATGTCACATTATCTTCAATGTGCATTATATTATTTTCAGAATATAAAATTTGCACTTCAGTAACATACTCATTTCAATCTGTCATATTCAATTTAACATATGTCACATTCCTCTTGTCATACGTAAGTGATTTCAAGCAATCTCCCATTCTTTTTATGCATATTGTATCCATTTCAGTGTTTGCTATACTGTTAACAGCAAGGGCCATATTTGTTTCAGTAGGATTTATATATATATATATATTTCAGTATAACTCTTCTTCAAATTCAGAGTGTGCATTATTCATATTAATCACTAAGTAGCATATTCACTCTGCTGTGTTTAATATTTGTTTTGTTACCAGGTATTTTTTTTGCCATGTTTTGTTATATGTTATATTTGTTCTGGTGTGTGTCATAATCCTTTTGCAGCAAGCTGCGCATTTCCGAAAGAGTCTTAAATGGGGAGCTGTGCACAAGCAAAGAAAATATGTTATTTATTTATTTGTAGAGCATGTTTACTCCCAATGACATTGTGGCTATAGGACAACCAGGGACAAAAGGTGCAGACTAGCAAATAAGACTAAGTCTTCAGATGTTCATGAAACAAGAGATTTGAAACAATCTTGTTTAGTGGCAGTAGCAGATTGTTCCATAGAGTGTGTCTAGGTCTCTAAAGGACATTCCACCAATGCATTGCCAGGGATAGCAAGGAACACAGAGAAGCAACAAAAAGCCAGATCTAAGAGATCTGGTGGGACGTAGTGTACAGCTAAAGAAGAAATCAGCTTAGAAACAGTTTTCTAAAATGTGTAATGAATCAAACAGAGCACCTTAAATTAGATCCTCTGTTCAGCAGGGAGTCAGTGGTTGCTTCAGAACATGACCACATTTACTCTGGTATTCCAGCAAATCAAGGTTAAATGAAGCACTGGTTGTCCAAGTGGACTAGCACTAATAATAACTGTAGAGTAGTAGTTCTGCAGGAGAAGCAGGAGAATTTTTTCTTGAAGGTTTTCAGCATTTTTATGTATTTGAGTGTCCAATGACAGTCCTTGATCAAGCCAAAAGCCAAGATTCAGAGGGTAAAGGAAAGTCACATAAAAAGAAGGGTCATAATGAATCTCTCCAAGTTGAAGAGTTTCCTCGAGATTAAAACCTCTGCTTGTGTCTGTTGGTCGCGAGAAAGTTTCCTGTCGTCCAACTCCTCACTGCCACCAAATAGTTCTTTAGGGGCCACCCAAAGTAAGCGGATTTGTGGTCAAACCAGAGAAGAAACTGCCCTTCTATCCACTGTTTGGCTAGTGAAAGACAGCTCTGCTGGGGCTGTTATCAGCCCCTAAGACCTTTAGTCCCTGGAACAGCTGCACTATTGATCTGTGACCTCAAGTGTACCAAATGCAAGGACTCTTTCATAGTTTATTTTGATGCATCAGCCTCTGAGCCCTTCCAGGACTCTTGCATTGGAGATGTGGCAGGAAGCTAATTTTGGCTCCTTTGGTCAGTAGTGTGTGACATCAAGTATGTAAGTATTGTACCTGGTCAGAGTTCCTACACATACCTGCTTTTTCTGTACCCTCGCTTCAAAAGAGCAGGTGAGACATTTGCAGCCTCAGTGTCTCCTGTGAAGCATAGGTTCACCCGTGGGCTTCTTGTCACAGAATAACAGAAGGTAGTGCTACTGAAATCAGTAGAACTCATTTTATTGGCCTCAGTAACAGGACAGGATGAGATGGCCTACCAGGATCAAGCATTTGACCATGAGGTCAAAAGCAGATCCATGCAGCATGCTGGGTGTGTGTTGGAACCACATATGCATTTACCACACATGCCGGTTTCACGCCGTCTCAACAATGCAAGTCTTCACCACAAATATGCCTTTGCCATGCATGCCTTTACAACATTTTATGCGTTAAGGCATGTATGGTAAAGACATATCCGTGGTTAATATTTGACAGGAAAGTCTTAAGCCTCCGACCCCTGCTCCTGCCCTGACTTCTAAGACTACCCCTTGAAAACCAACCCCTTTCCCCCGAGTCCTAAAAACTGCCCCAGCCCTAAAAACGACCCCAACATTCCTGAGCCCTAAAATCTTGCCATTTGAGCAAGCAGTGTTTAAAGAGATTGAGTCTCTGGACATTTCTGTGTGGAAGACATTTAACAACATGACTGGAAAAGAACAAAAAGCCCTTTAAGAATTGACCCTCAAAAGAGAACTGGTCATATAACCTGCAGACAAAGGTGGAGGTGTTGTTTTGCTGAGAACATCTGACTACAACAAACAGTACATGAAAATACTGGATGGAAAGAGATGATATAAGGTCATCACTCTTGACCCTACAAAGTGACTAGAGAGAATCTTCAGCAGCATGGCAGAAGAAACTGAGGTAAATGGATGGATCTCTAAAAAGGAAGCAGAATTTTTAGGCATAAGAATACCAAGAATCCTCTACTTCTATTCTTCACCAAAAATGCATAAAAATAAATCTCCACCTCATGGCCGACCCATCATGACAGGAGTGGACTCTATCCTCGAAAAACTCTCACACAATTTGTAGACCAGTTCTTAAGACCGGTTGTGCAAAAAACCCTCAACCTACCTAAAAGACAATAGTGACTTATTGAGATTGATAAAGGTTTTTTCTTTTGACCCACAGAAAAACCTTATGTTGCACCTCGATACAGAGAGCCTGTACACCAGTCTACCACAGGATATTTCCCTGAACACCATCAAACAGGTCCTCTTTAGATAAGGCTGGACTTATCAAACACCACAGAACTTTGTGCTTGAATGTTGTAGATTAGCCCTCACTGAAAGTGTTTTTGAATACAAAGGAACACTATACCTGCACGTTCACAGAACAGCTACAGGCATAGACCCCAAGTCTAGCTGGTCTCTGCGTTAGCCAAGTGGAGGAAACACACATCCAGTCTGATCAGAATCCCTATCGACATAGGATCCATTTTTGGCTATGTTGATGATATTTTGATCAATTGTAAAGGTGATGAGCAAACAAATCTAGAGTTCCTCACATGGCTCAATACACAAGATGAATATCTCAGCTTCACAAGCACTATCGGCAAAACGTCTCTTGTTTTTTGACATCACGATCTCCAGTCAGAATATGCAACTTGAAACAAAAACATACCACAAACCAATAGATAAGAACAGCTTGTTACTATTCAACAGCTTTCTCCCACGGTCCCTAAGGGAAAATGTACAGTATAGCCAATGTTGGCGCCTGCAGCGTAAATGCAGCGTTGTAAAGAGACTACAAAAACAAGCGAAAGGGTTGACAACCAAAACCCAAATGCAGAATTTTCTAAAACAGATTGCCAAAAAATGCTCTAAGCGAGCAACACTGCAGAACTGGGAAGCCCTTTTGCAACCAATAGAACCTAATGTGGCTCAAGATATCCTGACTTGCATTACTACATCCAATAGTGCTTCTAACCATCTAAAAAAAGTAGTCAATAAGAACTGGGTAATAATCAATTCAGGACCACTAGAATGGGGCAAACCATGATTTGCCCATAGAAGGGCAAAGAATCTGCAGGACTAACTTGTCCATACTAGACTCCAAAGAACAGAAAATAAGACGAGTACCATCTGTACAGCTTGGGGCTTACCCCGGTCGTTGGGCATTACCTTTGTGATCATGCACCGTGTGACACCTTAAAAAAATAACCAGACCCATAAATTTCAATCCAAATCTAACAAGGACGCTTAGAAAACAAACAAACTCTAACACATCTCATGGGATCCAAATGATTACATGTCCATATGATTTGAACTACATCTGCAGAAAAGTCAAGAAACCCACATAAGAAAACATTGGAGTAATATCAGATGCAAGAAGTCAACAACATGTATGAACCATCACTTTCTAACTATGGAACTACCTACAATGGGTCGTCCTAGAAACCCTAGACTCAGTTGATGCACATGCAGATCGCAATTTATTGCAAAAAGATCTATCATTTAAAGACCTTCTATTTTGGACTGAATGACAATATTAGCTTGTCCCAGATCAACCACTGAAATAACTGCCCCACTCTGAGCACCTTTCCCATCAACATGAGGCTTTTGGAAAATCTCTCAGGGCCAAATTGGGACTTAAAAAAAATCTTCTGAAGATAGGTGTATCTATTACAGACAGCACTGTCATCTTCAATTTTTATTTGTCATGTTTATTTTTCTTTGCCATCGTTATCATTTCTTTTTCTCAACCTCTTCTGCATAAAGTCCCTCCCACACAACACTATGTTTATGCAAGCAACACCCCTCTTGGAAGTGATGCCAGTGCAGTGACGAATGTCATCCTCAAGATCGAAAACAATATAGAATGTATTCTTCAATGTTGATTAGCCCATTGGTAAGTAACACCATCTGATCAGCACACATCAGGCGCAAATTTAAGCATGCCCTCCTTCACAAAAATCAAGCAGACTGATTGAGAATTCATTTCATTTATTTCATAAACAGTGGATATTTTCGACACTCTCTTTAGAACATGCCAAACATACATCAATGAGCATTTTTATAAATTGGATAGATAACCTTTAAACACTGCTCTTTTATGTCCAAGCTGACTAAAATACAGAAAGGGCCTTATTATGAGTTTGACAGTCTTCCTCTGAGACCCCAACCGCAGCGGTCCGAGGAAGACCGCTAAGCTCGTGGTGAACACCTCCACCGGATCATGAGTTAAATCAAGGGTGGGCAAGCGGTGCGGAAGCAGTGTCACGGCAGCAGGTATGTTAGGCTCCTAGGAGAGCCTAAACAGCATACTACCGCCGTGAGAGAGCCTGCAGCACGTATGTGCATGGTATGGCATGCACCATGTTATGCATGCCACACAGTGCATGCACGAAGGTGCAATTGTAGGGGGGCACAACAATGCCAGATTCGCCTTGGACGTATTATGCTCGGTGGTAGGGGTATCGGCACCACCAGCATATTCAGCCGCTTTTCAGACCCCCCTATACACCCCGATTCTACCACTGGTGGGCCTTCTGCATGGAGACCCTGTTGCCTGAGCTCTCTTCATGGACAGGGACAGGCCTTGAGATGATGGGAGATTGTTTCTTGCAGGGAGTCCTCATTCCGATAGAGCACTTGTCTAAAAACCACGCCCTGCCCAGAGGCCTGTTCCTGACTTATGAAGCTTTGGTGTGGACGTTTGCAAATCTGTGGGACACATGATGAGATGAACCCCGCCCCACACAGTGCTTCAACTTCTCTCTATGGGCTTCGCACAACACCTCGTGATGTGGTTCTATAAAGAGCTGAATGAAATGGGAAGGAAACCACTATTGGCTCTCAGGGTCCGATGGGAGGGGATACTAGGCTTCAGTATTGCAGACAGAGATTGGGATAGGATGCTTGCCTACCCCAAGAAGGTATCACATAATTCGAGACTGAAATATATAAAATTTAATTACCTACATATGACATACCTTACATCGCATAGACTGCAGGTCATATGTGGATGGGAGGCCCGAGGTTGTCTACGTTGACGAGTACCAGACTCAGACTTCTGTCATATGATGTGGAGGAGCCACATGCTACAGATTTTTTGGACTGCTGTTTTGCTGTGGCTCCACACCACACTGGGATGCACTTTCACGTGCTCTGTGCAGATCTGTCTTTTAAGAGGTCTCCCAGAGCCAAAAAACGCAAAGTGGGCTCTCGATTCATAGACTTAGCTCTCACTTTAGCTAGAAGAATGGGTGGAAGTCAGAGAGGGGACCAAGGCTAGAGACCTGAGTGAAGGACGTCACAACATGGGCAGAGGCAGAAGGTCAGGCCCTTAGATGGGAAGATGCCCGGGGAGTTCACAGGTGCCCACTGGATGAGCTATAGGTGGTAATTCTGTTAAGCTGGGGGCGTCTAGAGGGGGACACAGACCCCATGGTGAGGGCCGCAGGGCGCACTGCAGACAGAGAGATAGATGAGAGTGGTCATGAAGGGGGACAATCGCTGCTGTCCATCCCCCGCCTCCCGGACATAGACTCTCCAGCCATGACCACCACGTATTGTGAATATTTTGGTGGCCACAACTCGGTGGCAACTCATGTTACACACCCTCCTGTGGACCGGATGCCCCGCACCTCCACCCCCAATAGAGACGCAGTTACTATACTGTTTTATTGGTTACCTTGTTTAGTTCGTTATGATTTATCCCGGTTTTCCATTTCCCCATTGCCCCACACTTAAAGTCAAATAAGAACCACAACAAAATACAATACTGAGAATGTATCAAAAGTCACACTCAGCTGCATTGGTCATGAGATAGGTGGAGGGTATGCACACACTGTTTCCAGCTGGGGACCTAGTGAAGGAGACCTGTAGAGATGACCAATCAGTGCATTGAACCCATATTGGAGACTTCTGTAATGTTCCACAAAAGTAATCCTGCTTCTAAGAAAATGTTTTGCACTAAGAAAAAGTGTCAGGCAGGAGGAAGTCAGGCAGGCAGGGGAGGAAGTCAGGAATGCGAGCGAGGTGGACTGAACGGCGGTTGGTGGATGGCGCGGACAGCACAGCAAAGCAGCTGCAGGAGAGCCGGTCCCCGTAGCCCCGTAACCCCTGTTACCCTCAGGAGGGGGGGGGGGTCAGATGGCTGCTACTGCCCTACGGTGCTCCATGTGAGCCAGGTGGGCCACCAAACACCGCTAAATGTCCAAAGTGCCCTAGCTGCCCAAAGCTGCATAAGGGGTTTTAGCAGAGCCTTCAGCCCTTAGCAGAGCAGAGCCTTGTGGAGAGAGAGTCTGGGCCCCCGCAGAAGCCACCCAGCAAGATCTGGGAGTGGCTTGCGGGCACCCGTGACTTCAGCTTGGGATTCAGCCGGAGCCAGTGCCAGCGTTAGTGCCTTCACTGCCTCGCACCACCCCTCTGTTTTTCTGTATATTTTGGATTACAACCATTATTTTGGCCACACCCCCTATCCCCCTCTTACTATTAGAGGGGGGCATTAAGCTGGAGGGAGAACAGGAAGGACACAGAGAACAGCGTGAGATGGCCATGGCTGTGTCAGAGCAGCTGTAGAGGGCGGTGGACATCTCCACAAAGGAACACCCAGAAACAGCCAGAGCTGTAGCAATAAGGTGGGGATCACTTCACCCAGGCCTATCCCCCGTAAGGGAATTATTGGAGGGAAGAAAGCAGTTAAGAGAAAGCATCCAAATGATTTAATATAAACCTGATGATTGACACAGGCACATCCAAAGTGTCCCCAGTTCCCAAAGGTTGCATAAGCAATACGCAGGTGTGCCCTCTGGATCTCAGAAGTAACAAGGGGGAAGCCTACAGGGGAAAAAAAGGTGCTCACTGGGAGCTGGAAGCTAGCTCACAGGTTCTTCCTATAAAGGAGAATAATGGTGACAGGGGGGAAGCAGACCATGCAGATGCCACAGAGGGGAGACCAAAAAATGATGCATATAACCCAAGAAGATTGCATTACCAACGATCGCTTCTTGAGTGGGATATCAGCAGAGCCCCAAGATAAGGGAAAGGACCAAGACCCAAGATTCAAAACACTAGCATTAACCGAATATTTCCCAACCATAGCTAAGGGGGCATCGCTCCCCTGGGATCGTAATACCCCATTAGGGGCAAAGGGTACCTCCTCAGTAGCAACCATGGATTCAAAGGAATTTCAATCAGCATACATTGGAAAAAAAACTCTACTACAGAAACCTCTCCCAAAGACAGTAAAAGGACAGCCTCTCCTCAAATTACCACATTCGTTACTAAAGGCCCCTCCGGAGGTCCAACGTAAGGCGCAACCCTCACTGAAACCATACTCCCCAGGTGGGGGATTGGGAACGTAGAGAGAGACTTAAGACTTGAAGAGAACACAGATCAACAGAAAGAAGTGAAAAAACCAATAATAGTTACTGTAGACGTACATACACACACACACAACAAAAGTGATGATCAGTTGGATCAGATAAGCTTAGCCCATCTCTCACCTGAGAACATGAGCAACTTTAAAGAGCTAGATATAGATCCATAAATCCAGCAAGGATACGGAATGAGGGACTCTCAGGAAGACCTGGACCCCTCCCACAAGGACAAGACACAAGAAAATGTCAGAAAGAGCACAGTCCGAGCTTAAACTCCTTGACCTTCACGCCCATTATAAAACACAACAATTGCCTGGAAGATGGCTCATTCTCTAGTTCTGAACTCGCCAAGGATTGTCCTCTATAAACATGACTCTAACAGCAGTAATTAACATCCTCACTTGGCAATCAAATAAATTACAAATTCAAATGGATATTATTCAAACAATAGCCATAGCCATTGTAAAAACCTTGGAAAAACTAGACAATATAGAAAAGGGGCTCAAGTTCAGAGAGTGTCACTGCTCAGAACCTGAAGACAAACTAACAACACTTCCCGAAGTTCTGGCATCCATGATAAAGGAGCTGAGGTATCTCACGTCCCCTGCACAAATAAACTCTAACCATGAGAACACAACACTAGACCCAATAGGCAAAGTACTGGTAGTAAAATATTTAGAACAGATAAATGAGTTGGGAAAAGATAAAAACAAACTGACAACTTTGATGGCCAGGTCCTGTAATTCGCAACATAATTCATCTGTGGGCAAATCAGAGCCCAAATCAACAAATTCGACACCAATGAAAGATGGCCCAACACAAGATAAAGCTATCCACAGGCAGCAAAAAGAAGACCCCACAAAGACGCGCTTAAAACTGTAAAAGAATTGGGAGGGGGAACAAAGTCGGGCCCTACCGAGTGCGAAACGACACAGGAATTACAGGAAACACAGGAATCACATGACCCCGGTAAACAGGGGACAAACACAAGCAAGTTGTCACGACGTGCGAAAAAAAGACTAAAAAAACAACTGAAGTGCCAAAAGACCACATAAATCAGAAGACGTTGGGGGCAGTCATCGTATGCCTCGACAGAGCCAACAATAAATTTAGCTCAAAATCAGGACGGGCAATCGAACAAAAAGTCATACCCGATCTTTACTAAGATGCAAAAACAAAATAAACCTTTAGGAGAAGGTCCTGCCACAATAAACATCACAACCTTATCAGCCACCCGAGAAGTAGAGCACATTGTGGAGGTAGGTAGAGGCAGTGTAGTGTAGTTCCTATTTCCCTAATAGACTCTGAGCATTGGAATAATATACCCTATAGGTTTGGCATAGGACTGAGTTCAGTATGCCCCTATCGAGTATATTAAACTTAATTCATTTGTACCTGCTAACTCAGAGGTCACTAGAAACACCTTGTAAACAAGAAGGGATTCGCTTCTGGCAACCGCATAAACATGACAACTTTGTTTCCCTTTAGAATTGGAACACTCTCAGAATCGTGGAAACAACAGATAACAGTTTCACTCAGCTAATCATGCATGCTTAGTTTCTTCAGAGATACACAGAAAGAATAGACGGGCGTTTCAATAAAAGGATTTATTGAACAGTCTTGTTTCTCATGTAAGAGCAGTGAGCTGTTACAATCACAAGACAGTATGCGAGATATATTATGTACAGCGTAAGCAGTAGAACGAAATAATACTGCACTAGCATTATCTTTTAGCTATCACACATATATTCATATACATAACATAAGCTAAAAATGTGAGTACTCATAAGATGCTTCTCTAACTAGTACCCCAGTGTACCTAACCTAAGTGTAGTACAAGGTAAGAAGTAGGTGATGTATTCTATAGTATGGTAGGCTATAGTTTAGTATGCTAAGTCTGGTATGCCAAGTCTGGTATGCCAAGAGTCCCTCTAGGTTCTAGTCAGCTCCATACCTTGAGAATGAGAGAGGTGGGAATCTCTTTCCGGGTCTCGAACTCTAACACCCCGCGAAGGAAGTCAGAACACTAGAAGCTGGATTCTCGGCGAGCAGGGATGACAGCGTCTCTTGTCAGTGCATCAGGCCGCGACACGGGGTCCTCTAAAGTCGAGGTCTCCTCCCACTTGTTTGGGCAAGGGAAGGTATATTTATACCCGGTAGGTGCCTTGGAATGTTAGCATTGACGTAAAGTCGGGCAGAGGAAGACGTCAGGCATGAACCCTTAAGGAATAGCAGTTCAGGCATAATAAATGAGTTCTTGTAGAAATCAATAATCCTGTGCTAGGGGAACTCCCAAGAGCTTACGGGTCTGGTTTCTAAGAACTCGTTGTGACGTTGGGGTGGACGGATGTAGGTGACCCTGCCTGTATTTGGATTGCATGGCTAATGCCTAAATAAGGACTGGGATCTTATGCCTATATAAGGGCAATGCGAATTGTGCCTATATAAGGACATGTATCATGAATACCTATATGCGGGCACCTAATGCGGAATACAACACCCACTCCACTTTCGAATGAACGATAATACTAAATGCTAAACATAAAAATGCTAAACATTAAACTGAGTACCACATGTTGCTAAAAACATTTGTAAAAGCATGCCAAAAAAAACTGTAGCTAAACATGTAATGCAAAGGTACTGTACATTTTAAATCAGTTTTTCATTCTAAGCATATATCGGAAATAAATGCAATAGGAATGAATAGAAATATATACACATGACGAAATGGTCGACAAGTATTCAAAAAAATCAAAGCCATTTCATAACATGGTACTAAATGAAATTGTGGTAAATAAGGTGACACTGTGTCCCTGGAAGTATTCAAAGAAGTCCGTTCTAAATGAATAGTTCTACTGTAAGCAGATTGATTTGCCATGTATTTTCAAATTTAGAAAAAAGGGAGGAGGAGCCTAGCGCGCATCCAAGATGGTCGCGTGAGCACAGGGCTCCCCGGACCCTCGCTGCTCCTCGGAATTTATCCTGACAATATCCTGATTTGGTTTATGGAATCTGGGAGATGACGACCGGCTGAGCACGTATCTCCTTTCAGAAATTTAATCGGACCCGGGAATCCTGAGTTATCGTTGTTTGAACTTTTGGGACCCACCCGACGGAGGTGCCCGGGGCGAAGGTGAGCCGTGGGGCCGTGTCGCAGTTGAACAACAACGGCTGCGGCGCGGTGCCAGGGGCCGCTCGGCCACTTTCGGTTTCACTTTCAGACCTCAGGGGGCTGGCCGGTGGAGCGATTGAGGTGGCGGGGTGTTTCCCTGACCTCTGCACAAGCTTTGTCACCACCTGCCACTAGAGTGCCTATCGCCTTGGGTCCCCCCGCACCGTCGTGCGGTGGCCTCGGGTGAGGCGCTGGTTTCCAGGGCCGGTATCCCAACTACTTTTGTCCGGCGGTCCCCCTCGGAGTCCGTGGCCTCATGGGGGGCAAGGGGGGCCCCGAGGGGCGCAAGACTAAATCCTCCCTCCGTGGAGGATCGGTCCAGACCAACAACATGGACCGCTATACTCAGGGCAGAGGCTCTCCTGGAACGGCCGGTCCCCCCTCAGACGTCGCCGGTGGTGGCACATCCGTCTCTTCGGAACTTTCCCTACAGGACATCATGGGCGCCATTGATGGCATCAGGGAGACCATCGCCACGCAATACGAGGCCCTGGCCCGCAAGATCGATACGGTGGCGATTGATGTCACCTTAATACGGGCGGACCTCTCCAAAACAAACGAGAGGGTTCAAACTCTCGATGCGCGGACCTCCACCCTGGGTGCGGATGTGGCGGACCTGCAGGCCGCGCTCGGCGACATCAAGGTGGTCAATGAGCAGATGGCCCGGCGGCTGGAGGACTTCGAGGGACGGGCCCGACGCAACAACATCCGTGTCATCGGCGTACCGGAGTCCTCCGACGACCGCCCGGTTGACCTCCTGGTCGAGGAACTCATCCTCCAACAGCTGACCCCTGCGGGCTTGAGTACATTTTTTGCCGTTGAACGGGCTCATCGAGTTCCGGGCGGGCGGCCACGGCCGGGGGCCCCCCCGAGGCCTATCGTGGCCAAACTGTTTTACTACAGAGACCGGGATGCGATTCTGCAGGCCTCGCGGGTCCATGGCCCGGTTCGATACGAGAACTCATCAATTAACTTTTATCCGGACTTTACTCAACTGGTCCAGAAACAGCGGATGGGATTCCAGGGGGTGAAACGTCGTCTTCGTGATCTGGGCCTAAAGTACTCTATGCTCTACCCTGCCAAACTCCGAGTGGAACATGAGGATCGGACTGCCTTCTTTGACTCTCCTGTGGCTGTGAGTGACTGGTTGGACTCGCTGCCGGACAGAGGTGGCCGTCCCGGGCCCTCTGCGGGTGCCAACGGTGACGGGTCCCCTTTGGAGTGACTCTTGGTCCTTGATTTTGTCAATTTGCACTGCTCAGCTGGGTTGTACTTCTTTGGTTCAGTGTGTTTTGCTAGTACCTGTATGGGGGGCGGGCGGGGACGGGTCCCTCTCCTCCTCCGGGGTCTTTTTGTAGACTGGGGTTAGTTGGGCGACAGGCACACTGCAATTTGGGGGGGTTTTTTGGCCCGCAGGGGTGCAGGGTGGGGGGAGTTGGGTGTTGGGGGGGGTGGGGGGGAAGGAGGGGTTGTTTTGTAGTGTGGTTTTTGTTTGCAGGGCGAGGTATTGATTTTCTGCCACCTTTGGGACTTGTGCTGCTTGCGGGGGGACCTCTGAGCTATTGGAGGGGATGGGGGGGGACGGGTTGAAGCTGATGTCATGGAACGTCAATGGGTTGGGGGACCGTATCAAACGGGGTGTAGTTCTGCAGTATTTGCGTCGTCTGACTCCTGATGTGGTGTTTATCCAGGAGACGCATTTGGTTGGCAATGTCTGCCATGCAATGAACAGGGGGGGATACCGCCTCGTGGCCCACTCTGGTTTCACGACTGGCTCCAGGGGGGTGGGCATTCTCCTGCGATCCTCACTTCCGTTGGAGATCACGAGGGTGGTCTCAGATGACAGAGGGCGTTATGTTTGTCTGACTGGGAGGTGGGAGGGGCATCCCCTTGCCCTGGTCTCAATTTACGTCCCACCGGGCCTCCAGAACTCCACCTTCGCGGACTTGGGTCGAATGCTGCTTGAACTTCCGGATGGCCTTTTGCTTATGGGCGGGGATTTTAACTCGGTGGTTTCGGGGGACCTGGATCGTCACCCACCCAGGGCCCTCCCCGCTGCCCAGGCTTGGCTAGGCGGTCTGTTGGAGACCTTCGGCCTGGTGGATAGTTGGCGATTAATGCATCCGACCCAATGTCAATACACCTTTCACTCTGGGGCACATGGGAGTCTTTCTAGGTTAGACTATTTCCTTATGCCCGCGGCGCAGACGGGTCGAATTCGAGAGGTCAGACACCTGGCGAGGGGTATCTCCGATCATTCCCCGCTGTGGCTTCTCTTTGACACCGAGTCGCGGTCTGCAGGGCGGATCGCTCCCATTAACCCGTGGTACCTGCGAGACCCCACGACCCGCGAGAGTCTGGTTAAGGCTATGGACCAATACTTTCTTGAAAACGAGGGGTCTGTGTTGTCTGCAATGTCCCTGTGGGAAGCCTTTAAAACCGTAATCCGCGGACACGCCCTCTCCCAGATAGTAGTGGCCAAGAAGCTCAGGAGTGAGGCGGTGGTGAAGCTGGAGACTGACATCTCGGGGCTGGAGTCGGCCTTGGAGGAGGGTGTCACTCCGGGCGGGCTCCATGCCCTCAGCCTGAAACAGTTTGAATACAGATCTCTTGTCACCGACGCTGCCAAAACTATGTATAGGGAGCAGCAGGGTCGGTTGTATGATGCCGGGGACAAGGCGGGAAAGTTGATTGCGTGGCTGGACAAGAAGGAGAGAGTGAATCGTGTGGTCCCGGAGTTGCGTGTCTCGGATGGAGTGTGTGTGACTGAGCCTGGTGAGATTGTGGAATGTTTTGCCGACCACCTCCGGACTGTGTACTCCCCGGTGACTGATAGGGATGAGGGAGATTCTCGCCTTCTCCTGAGGGACATTGCTTTGCCTGGCCTTTCTCCCGAGGACCGTGAGCAGCTGGACGCTCCCTTGTCGGTGGATGAAATCGCGACTGCGATTCGGTCCCTTCGCTCGGGCAAGGCCATGGGTCCCAACGGTCTACCTATCGAATTATATAAGTTGCGCCCGGATAAACTAGCTCCCTTCCTCAGTCGTATGTTTCAGGAGTCCCTCGAGGCCGGTTCCCTTCCGGTCGACCAGCGACTGGCCACGATAGTCGTGATCCCCAAGGAAGGTAAGCCACGGGACCGCTGTGCCTCTTACAGGCCTATCTCACTGCTAAATGCAGAGCCTAAAATCCTGGCTAAAGTCCTTGCCAATCGTTTGTTGAGCGTTATCTGCGATCTGATTCATCCTGATCAATGCGGCTTCATCCCACATCGCAACACCGCCCTCAACTTGCGGCGACTCCATGGCGCCCTCGCCAGGGCAGAGTACCTCTCCGAACCGGCCGTGCTGGTTTCTTTAGATGCCACGATGGCCTTTGACACCATCGAGTGGCCATTCCTCTGGGCTGTCATGACCAAATTCGGCTTTGGGGAGGGATTTCTTGGCTGGGTGAAGCTTCTCTACACGGGACCCATGGCTCAGGTGGTGGTTAATGGGCGGGTCTCTCGGCCCTTTGCTCTCGGTAGGGGTACGAGGCAGGGGTGCCCGTTGTCCCCTCTGCTCTTTGCTCTCGCCCTGGAGCCACTCGCCGCTTGGCTCCGCTGGGAGCCCTCGATCAGGGGGATCCGGTGGGCCCCGGGCTTTGAGGATCGGGTCTCGTTATATGCTGACGATATCCTCCTGTATCTTACCTCGCCGCGGCAGTCGCTTAACGTTCTCTTCGACGTTCTGACTTCCTACGGGAGAAATTCGGGTCTCACGATTAACTGGTCTAAATCCTGTGTCCATCCCATCTCCGGTGGCCCCCCTCTCCTGCCGCCTCGGCTTCCGATCCAAATATCTCTGTCCGGCTTTAAATACCTGGGGATATACATCTCGCTGGACCCGGTAGCTCGCTATGAGCACAATCTCCTGCTTCCACTTCGGCGTTTGAGGGAAGACACGGCTCGGTGGGGTAGGCTGCCCCTGTCCCCACTGGGTCGGGCCGCATTGTTTAAAATGATGTCCCTTCCCAGGTTCCTCTATGCACTTCAGAACTCCTTCGACATCATTCCAGTGGCCTACTTTCGGGAAGTAGAGAGCCTGCAGAGGAGACTGGTGTGGGACGGACGGGCGCGTATCGCCCTGGCCAAACTCACTCTCCCCTGGTACGACGGGGGCATCGCGCTTCCCGACATTCGCAGGTATTATTGGGCCTCACAGCTATCAGCCATTACCATGCCACGTATGCGCCTGGCTTGAACCCGGCGTATGAGATGGATAAATTCCTGCTTCCCGGTGGTAACTATAACAGGGCGCTTTACTCCCGCTCGGCTGGACGGACCCTGACGGGCCCCACTAAGATCGCGGTACGGATTTGGAAGGCGGCCAATGTAGCCATGGGCTGGAGTGAGCGACTGACATGCGCTACTCCTTTATTTGCCTCCGACCGACTGGGAAGCCTCTGGACAACGAAGGGGTTTGACCGTTGGGACACGATTGGCATCAGTAGAGTGGGAGACTTATGGATGAAGGGCGCGGTTAAGACCTTCGCGGCGCTCCAGAGCGAATACGAACTCACGGAAAAGGAGTTCTTCCGATACGCCCAGGTTCGGCATGCCCTGCTCTCTGTCTTTGGGGAGGGGACCAAGATCCCGGCCTCTTCGCCCCTCGAGGACCGCATACTTGATGGTCATGTTCCCGACAGTACTATCTCCTTAATCTATAAAAAACTCATTAATAATCGGGCTGACCTATTGGTGCGCCTTCGGGAGACGTGGACGGGGGACGGGGTGGAATTAGACGACGAGGACTGGCAGTCCGCACTATCGTCCCCCAAGGAAGTCGCCATTCCAGCCCGTCTCCGCCTGGTCCAGTTAAAGATTCTCCACCGGGTGTATGTGACGGGCCCCCGTCTGGTCTCGATGGGATTCTCGGAAGATGGGCTCTGCAAGCGGGGGTGTGGGCTCAGTGCCACCTTTCTCCATATCCTTTGGGAGTGCCGGGAGGTGGCGGAATACTGGCGTCGGGTTCACGGGGTCATGGGACAAGTCACCGGGGTGGCGCTGCTGCCGGAGGTGCGTCGCTGTGTCTTGAATGTGTGGGAGCCTAATGATTATAATACGGCGCAGACTCGGTGGGCGGCCCTGGGCTACATGATTGCTAAGAGGGATATAGCGCAGCTTTGGGGTTCCCAGCGGCCACCCACCGTGTCAGTATGGAAGGAAAACATGGACTGGTGTATGTTCAGGGAGAAGACGGTATATGTGGCCCGCGGTAAACCCGGGGCATGGGGTAGAATTTGGGGGCAATGGAACGTGTATCGTGGGGGTATCTGTACGCCCCCCCTAGTGGACACCGATATTGCCTTGTCCCCCTGACCCTTGATGGTTCCTTGCGACTGATTGTAATAATCGAATATGGATGTTCCTTTCCCGTTTCCCCCCCCCGATCTTTCAGTACTCCCTCCTGTTGATAGCTCATTGAAGGTTTGGAGTAAAAGTCCCCCGGATGTAGCCTGACACACGCCTTTTGCCCGTATGCCTCGCCTTTTGTTTTTTGTTGTTATCTATGTTAAATGTATGTCTCCTGCTTCTCTCGAGCCATCCTGAGCCATTTACGGGGCTGGGCCCCAGGTGTCGCCTACTGCTTAACTAATGTACGATCCTTTCTGAGTCTAGCGGCCGGCCCTGGTGGTTGTAGGCCCATGCTTGTAACTGCTTTATTGTTTTAATAAAATTTTTGAAAAAAAAAAAAAAAAAATTTAGAAAAAAGTTAATTTTAGGAAGAGTTGCAAGTTCTGTTCTGTTATGAAAATATGGAGGCCAAATTCATCGCTTTCCTGGTACACTGTGAGCTGAATCAAAGTCAGTGTATGGGTCTGGAGAAAACATGAAATCATCAACTCTTGTAGACAAAAGATCGTCTACCGATGTCGGTGACAGTTGGAACACATCGTTTAGAAGGTTAACTGCACAGAGATGTGAAGCATCGCCTTCAGCATGGGATGCTGCAGCAATGTTCGTGTCCGTTGTTACCTGTGTGCCTGTTGATCCATCTCATACCTCAGCATCAGCAGGAAGCGTCTGTGAGATTTCAACTAATGCCGTCATTAGGATTGGTAGCCTCTGGGGACAACACAGAGCATGTGCCGTTATCGGGTCCAGCAGAGTATCGATACCCGTTGGCATGACTGATGGGAGTGTTAGACATATGTCTAGCACGCATTCTTCACTGCAAAGCAGGCAGCGTAGAACAGGTAAGATGCAATCTTGCCAGATTGGTCTAAATGACAGAAACCATGTTGTATTAAGTTCCCGTAGAGGAAGTATGCCCAAAAGTTGCACTATGCGATCACGGCGCTTACGTTCTAGGAGAGCTTTCTCCAAGTTGCTGGGAGTGACGCCGGTGGATAGGCTTGCCATAGCGTAGCAGTAGGAATAGAAACAGGATTCCTGAAATGAGTGCTAGAACTAATGGCAGACCACCAAACACCGAATGCACGAAGTTTGGAATGATTCCGAGGACTGCCTGAAAAGGTGTTAACAGTCCTGAACATATGGTCTTAAATACTTGTAAAATCCCGCTCGTATCAGACATGTTTAAGATACGTCCCATCATTTCTATGAAATGTATAGGACAGTTTGTACTTATTAGAGCCTGTATCTCAGTCGAATTCCTTCAATTTGTAGATCATAGGTTTCTTTAGCCGAGGTCAAAGGCACGGTCTGTTGCAAAAGCATGGCTTTCATTCTGCTTAAAGTATCAAAACATATACAAAAAACATTCAATGAAGGCCATAGAGGCGACTCCTTGACTGTCTATTTGGGGGAACAATACTTGCATACAACAAGTAGCCCTGGAGCTAACCGTTACCAGATATGGGATTCCTGGCAACGTGCCACAGCAACTTTGAAAATTCAACATGAGGTAACTCCCGTTAGAAAGTAGGCCAAACATTTGATTAATCACAGCAGCTGGTGTACCCTGCAGGTGGCAGGACAAGTTTGCCACAGAACCATTACAAGCCCCGTGTAAAGAAATGTCCTGACATATGAGAGATCCGCTCAGTGCATTTTCACAGTGTGTACCGATTAGAAAAACTTCACGACCCCCACTCCAACATCTGTTGTTCGTAAGGTAAAACCCAGGATGTCTTAATGTATTCCTTACCCAACCTTTCATATTTGCCTGCTTGCATTTGTTTGAGGCAATACTGAAAATGAAAAGTAGTGACAGGCAGAGTTATTTTACCATGGATAAGCCATTCTGTAGCTGTTTTTTCTGCTACCGTAAATGGTAATTTTTCCAGTTTTTCAATGCTCAGCACTGTATACTTTGCTCCCCTTTGTGCCAGTTTGATTTGTTTATCCGTGAGACTGTATTCTGAAAACAGAGACGACGTGTTGATAAAACGCCAAGGAACATAGCCTGCACGCACGAATTGCAGCGTCCAGCCTAATAACATAGTAGAACGTAACTGAGATTGGCTTTGTTGTAACATGTATCAGCAAGGCAATCCCAATGTAACCACTCAATGGTACAATCCTATTAAAATATCACACATATATAACTAAGGTTCCAGAATTATATGACATTTATTAAAAAAGGGTTTACAATAAAAAATCCTAAATCAATCAATACAGTACATATTAAAAACAATCACTTCATTTCTTCATTCATGTTATACATTTGGAAATAAAAATTACAAAACACAAACTGTTATGAGCCCGCATAACAGAAAACAAACACAGACAATGGACTTTGTCATTTATGACACATCCTGAATGACCGTAATTTTTACACCGTGATTTGGGATATATGTAACCCACTACTATCTCCAATTCTCTACGGCGGTCCCTTGGATTGTGTATATCTTTGGCGTCGACGCGTTTCGATGGTTTTGACTTTATATGACCATCTTTGTCAAGACAAATTATAGGCTTGAGTTGCTTCCGGCTCAATTTCGAACCTAGAAAGACATAAGTGCTATTAATAAACTAAATAGAGGTTCTACTAGAGAGATATCAATTCATCTAACCTTGTTGGCCTCTATTTAACATGATTGTCTTATACTTTACAATTGCCCAATATATTATCAAATCTGTTTGGACAACCTGTAAACGCTCCGTCTAATCACAGTAAATAGTGGTTTATGTAACTACATTTTCCTACTGCTTTGATATCGGACATTTCGGTTGTAGATGGCTCTAAATATGGAAACTCTACCTCCACGTATTAGCCAAGTTGTTGCCCCCCGTATTGTATACTGCTCACATTATCGTTTCCTCACCTTTATCAATTCTGCCCTCTACTCAGAGCTTACTTCCTGAGATGATTGTTGGAGGAAGGATTACGTACTGGTACAGTGTATTTGTTTCAATTGACCAAAGTACACAGACTTCAGTTGCTGTGGAGTAACATAACGGCATAGGTTATTGTTGAGATAGCCTCAATTCGTTTTATCGGGCTACAATTACAAAATGCGCTTACCGGTATGTATAGATGCGCTAACGTAGCATCACGTGGCGTGTTTCTTAGTAGATAAAATTGTCAGAGACTGGGGTCCGTTTGTCATACCCTTGTATCGCGTCTCCTATCAAGTCCCTAAAAAATACAAAGGAACCATATGATACCGCGAGACCAAACTATTCTCACTGGTAAATGCCTGTAATACGATTGCATCGAGGCCGCGCTGCCTGACTGAGTCTCTGTGTTGATAAGATTGCCGAGTCTTACCTTACGGCTTGCAAATTATTCCGCCGGTATGGAGTTGTAACATGGCTAAATCTTGTTCCAGTATGTCAATAGCAGAGGATACAATGTTGTCCAGTGAATATATTCTGGATGACAAAGTTGTTAACCCATTGTTGACCACAGAGAGAGATTTCTCTAAGTTAATACAATCAAGTTCACGTATTCTTTCTGCGGCCTCTACCTGTGAAACCTTCCATATTTCATAATAAGCAGCATAAATGCCCGCATATATGAAATGTTTTTGACACGGTTTTCTCGGTCCTAGCAAGAAATCCCCAAGGTCTGCATCTTCTTTAAGTAAAGATAAGTGTTGTTTCACATCCTCGAGTGTAGATTTTTGCAACCAGTCGAGGCACAATTTTCCTACACTGTATGTTGTTACTACCCCCGGGTGCTGTCATTGAACATAACGTGGGTCTGGCCTAAGGATAGTAAAGCCCTGTATTCTATTCAGGAATCTTTCTTGACAGATGTTTGTGTCTGTGGGCCAGAGCAACCATATTTTCCAATCAGGATCTGATCTGTTGTTTTGTAGTATTGTGTCTACTGTGACCGCTCCCTGTGTAGTGCTATTACTTGCAGGTGTTGGTACAGAAGGTGTGTTCATGTCTTTGATCTTGGCTAATCCAAGGCAAGACGTTTGTTGCACAGTGTCATTCAAAAACATTATTTGCTGAGGGATGATACAGGCTCTAAACAAAGCTTCTAACCCCTGCACTTGCCAAGCCTTAGAACCCCAGAGAGATTTTGTGTTGATTGTGTCTTTCCAAAAGTCAAATCCTTGTCTAGACAGTTGGGTAATAAAGGTTGCAGAATAAATCTGTTTTGTAGTAGTTAACATATTTTTCTGTCCTGTTGTGTTCACATTTCTATAGAAAAATGTGTCTAGATCAGATATATTGTACCCTGAAAAATATGGAAACTTATTTGCAAACGTTTTTGAACTACCCTTTGGTGGTGTAAGACAATGTTCCCATTGGTTAAAAATAAATACATTTCTAGGTGTTGCAGATCTATGCAAGAAATGATGACCATAGTGAGTGTAACAATAAAGCTGCTCGTAGTCTGATGAACCCTCTAAGTTTTCATTGTTGGAGAACACAGCAGACCTTTCTAGATCAGACATCATCAAAACAGCCAAACGATCAAAGGGTTGATTTTCCACCACTGTGCCTTTACATTAGAGATCAGGAACCCACATTCTTGTCCCAAATAGGACCTCATATGGAGTGACCCACCCTAGAGAATTTTTTGGCAAATTATTTAATGAGCATTTGACCCCATAAAGATGTTTGACCCACCCATCATCAGAACCTAATACTCTAGCTGTCATAGACTGCTTTATGTCCCGGTTTTTCCTTTACACAACAGAATTTCCCTCAGGATGAAACGGTGAGGAGTACTGCAATGCTACGCCCAAACTGGCCAAGGCTTCTTTGTAAGCCCGAGAGCTAAACGTAGGGCCCTGGTCAGAATGTAGTGTGCCAATTGCGTATATGCCAATAAAGACTCGCAAATCTTTTATAACAGTTCGAGCGTCAGCTGAGGCCACATCCATAGGAACCTTAAGCACGAATCCACTGCGACCATTATATATTTATAGTTACCGTCCCTTTGCAAAGGACCGTAGTGGTCCAGGTAAACACAAGCTAATGGTTTGTCTGAAATCAATAGGGGTGTCTGCGCAGGACGTTTCACTGTGGAGACTTTCATCTGTTGGCATATTTCACATTCCAAAACATAGTTTTTGGTCTGTTTCCTAATGCCAGGCCACCAATATCTTTGTTTTAGCAAAGATACTGTTGCAGAAACACCTGCATGAGCAGAGGTTATCCCTTCATGTGCTGCTAGGATCAGTCCTAATCTACGTTTCATGTTTGGAATTACCCTATCACCCACTCCAGGGATTCAAGCAAAAGGAACGTTGTTCGCATCAATTACATAGTACTTGAGTGGAAATTTCTTTGGTAACGCTGCACCACTGCCTTTGCTTGAAGCATTGACAGCCAACAATATCTCACTGTCTATTCTCGTTTTTGAACGGGTGATCCCAGCTACGGAAGCCGTCTGAACATCCCCCTTTGCGGCTTCATCAGCCAATGAATTCCCTGTAACGTGAACGCCATCACGTTGATGACTCAGTGTGTGTATCACATAAGTTTTTGGTAGTTTGTTTCTCAACTGAACTACTTGTTCCCAAAGCGTTTTATGCCTTATGGTGCCACCTTTTGCATCTTTGAATCCGTTTTGAAGCCAATTCTGTAAATATTCATAATATGACTGAACACAGTAAAAGGAATCGCACACTATAAGTGTGGGGAATTAGCAATCTGTACTTTCAAGTGCCAGTTTGAATGCTTGTAGTTCAGCTCGCTGAGCTGTACAATCTCCTAGAGATTGAGTTTTAGTGACCATTGGTTGGAAATTACCATTGCGCATGCGACCTTTAATGATTGCGCATGCTGCACTGTAAGCTTGCTTACTCCCTGTAGCGGGTTGTGCTGATCCGTCAGTATAAATGATAAATTCATACTGATCGAGAGGCAGAATTTCAGTGGGCAGAGGACATTCATGTTCATATTGCAGGAACGCTTGTGTTTTTAAATCAGGATCAAAAACATATTCAACATCTGTTGCAGCAAGACAATTAACCCATTGTATCCATCTAGGATGTAAAGCTTTTGCATTTGGAATGCTCGCTTTTGTAACCGCCTCTAAGGCTGGTACTGGAGTCATGACAATAATGCGTTTCCCCTGGGCTAGTGCTCTTTCTTTTGCTACAGCGGTTTGAACTGCTGTCAGTATCTTTTCTGTTGAAGTGAAGCTCATTTCTGCTTGTGTATACAAATGTGATTTGTATGCTATTGGTACTTTTTCACCCTCATTAAATGTTAAATAGGTGAATCCGCCTTGACCCGAAATTATTCGGATCTCTAAATTGCGTTTATTTACGCGTGTTTGTAAGTGATTTGTTGCTAACTTGTTAGCTTGGAGTAAACGCAGGATATCTGTGTGTTCCTGTGTCCAATGTTTTATTGAGAAATCAGGCTTGATTAATTCGTAGAGAGGTTTAACCCTTTCTGCGTAATTTAGAATGTAAGTTCTTCCAAACTTTAAGGAACCCAAGATGAATTGTAAGTTTTTCAGCATTTTTGGAGGTTGGAGCAGTGCACACTTTTCTAAAAACGTTAGCTGCCAGGCTTTTGCCTTCACTTGAAAGCTCATATCCTAGGAAAAGGACATTGAGATGAACAATTCTGGATTTTTTAAATTTGAATTTATAGCCCTCAGAGGCAAAGCCAAGTATAATGGTATTCACCCTGTTCAAGCGCCTATCTAGGTCATTGTCTTTCAGATAGATGTCATCGACGTATGACAATGCCTCGTTATCATAAATTTGTAGTAACTCTGTTACCCTTGCTGAGAATAACCCTGGACTGTTTTTGAACCCTTGTGGGAGTCAACAAAATTGACGTTGAGTCCCCATTATTGAGAAAGCTGTTAGGTACCTGCTTTCAGGTGCTATGTTTTGACAAAAGAAACCATTTGAAATGTCCAATGTGGTTTTATATTTTTTACGCACGATGTTATTCATTAATGCTGTACTATGTGCATTTTGCACTGCAAATGTTTTGGAACAAGTGTTCAAGTGTCTGTAATCCAAAACTAGACGATATGTATTGTCTGGTTTGGATACAGGAAACAAAGGATTGTTCATTGAGGAGGTGCATGTTTCAATCACCCCTTGGTATTCAAGTTGATCTAAGATCTCCCTGACCTGTTTTTTAGCTTCTTGCTTTATTGGGTACAGCCTTTGTACAGTAGGTTGATTTTTTTGCTGTATTTTGTGGTGAGTTGAGTCCTCATCCCATCCTGCATGATTTTTGTACAATGCTGGGGCCTGGGCTACTGCCCATTTCCTGGCATAAGTATATTTTAGGTGAATTGGAATATGGTTGGAGAAGGCTGGCATAATGATGTCCTCGCCATGTGGGCACTCCCTGACAAATGTTGGTGGTCAGTCCTGTTCTGCTAGAAGTATATCATAACGCCTTGAAAGTTTCTCCCAAAAGAGTGCTTTCACTTTTCTTGGTATGTCTCCCTCCATTCGGAGTGTTATTTCATATAACTTTTGTGGAGTACTAACCCTGGTGTCTACAGTTTCTACTGTGATGTACTCATTCAAGTCCACTATCTCCAGAAGTTCCTTCAGGTTCTGGCGAGCTATTGTTACTTCTGCTGCACTGTCCAGCATTGTCTGAGCCCATTCTCCATCCTTGAGCTGTGTTCTCAGTATTCTCGGCATGTCTGATCTTCACACCTGCTACCTTCTTTTTGGTGAATTGAGGTTTTGATTTATTTTTCTGAAAGTGTTGATTGTCTTTTGAGAATGAGAGAGGTGGGAATTCTTCCCGGGTCTAGAACTCTAACACCCCGCGAAAGGAGTCAGAACACTGGAAGCTGGATTCTCTGCGAGCAGGGCTGACAGCGTCTCTTGTCAGTGTATCAGGCCGGGTCATAGGCTCCTCTAAAGTCGAGGTCTCCTCCCACTTGTTTGGGCAAGGGAAGGTAAATTTATACCCGGTAGGTGCCTTGGAATGTTAGCATTGACGTGAAGTCGGGCTAAGGAAGACGTCAGGAATGAACCCTTAAGGAATAGCGGTTCATGCATAATAAATGAGTTCTTGAAAAAATCAATAATCCTGTGCTAGGGGTACTCCCAAGAGCTTAAGGGTCTGGTTTCTAAGAACTCGTTGTGACGTTGGGGTGGACGGATGAAGGTGACCATGCCTGTATTTGGATAGCATGGCTAATGCCTGGATAAGGACTGGGATCTTATGTCTATATAAGGGCAATGCGAATTATGCCTATATAAGGACATGTATCATGAAAACCTATATACGGACACCTAAAGTGGAATACAACAGCAGCAAAGAATGGTCCACAAGCTATAACAGACATCTGCCTGGATAAAACTGTTAGTGATCTTCCTAAGGGGACACCCCGTGAAGGAATAAAACACCTACTGCCTGTGATTGGTAACATATCCAATCCTGCCTACATAAGCAACACATGCAAAAGCATTTTTCAACCACTCTGTAAATCAAAGGGTAGGCATGACACACTAAATAGGGGAAATTTACTAAGGCTCTTTCAACACATACCATTGCTGTCTAACATAACAAGTGTAGATATGGTCAGTGTTCAATTTGAACCAAGAGACGAAGATACCCCCCAGGAAGATACTATAGTGACTTGGATAAATCATCATATTTCAGAAGCAGTGCTCAGGGAAAAAGAAACTTCAAAAATTGGGGGATAGCAATAACGGAACCAGAGCAAGAAAAGTATCCGCTAATTCTACTCAAATCATTAAACATCGCTAAACACACAAAGAAAGCGAAGTAACATTCGCATGGCATATTGAGAGGCACTACGAATATACAACTAGACCAGAATTATAAAAACTTAAGTATATCAGTAAGAACACAGGAGGACACGATCACAAACAGAATAGTAAAAGATGATGCACCTCAAAAAATCCGACGGAGGGAGCAACATAGCAGGACAAGTCGGACGGAGGGAGCAACATAGCAGGACAAGTAGTGAGACACAGTATCTCATTCATTATTCCTGATGCTTCAGCAGTCCAAAAGAGCAGCTTACCACAAATCTGTCAACTGCTGCAATGACTAGTACTCTTTGCCCCAACCAAAATAATAAATCCAGTCTTAAAATTGTCTCCTGGAATGTTGCAGGCATACACAAAGCTCTCAAACAAGAATCAGCAATAAAGAAACTGCAAGATGGCAATATTCTATGCCTGCAAGAAAATTGGGCTACAGAGCCTGTACATCTGGAAGGCTATGCCAGTTTCCACAAACTAGCAACTAAACGCAACCGGTACGGCAGACCGTCGGGTGGGATCTCGATTTATATAAAACATGCAAAACAATTTACAGCAAGGAAAATAAAAACGGAGTCAGATATGTTACAGGCACTTGTAGTGGAGGGAAAAGGGGACAGGGAAGGCAGCTCTTCAATGCTTATAATAAACGTATATTTAAACGTACATGGTCAGTCAAAATTGGGGGCTACAAAATCTATGATCACTTCAATACAAGAAATGTTATGCATACATTTGCTACCAACCAAAGTGATTGCGGAAGACTTCAATCTGCACCACCTGGGAATGAAGTTGAGCAATATGATGCATTTAACTAGCTCAGAAAGAATTTTTCAACAGCTTCCTTCAAAACTATGACCTCAAGTCAACCGAGGAACTACAAAAAGCTCAGACCCAAATCGACCAGGAATAGCTACATTCAAGAATTGCACGACAATCGTCTATATCTTTCTGTGCAATCAACTTAACCGCAAAATAGCTCACTTTGAAATGAAAGCACATGATACTAGCAATCACGCAATGCTCCAGGTTGCATTAAGTATTACTATTAAACAAAGGGAACAAGTCCCCACTGTAGCTCACTCAACAGGCATTGAGGAACACTCACTAGTCAGAAGGATAAAATGGAATGGAATGAGCATAAGACCACCATATTAAATTAATAGAAAGATGAACAAGAAGGCAGTGGCAACCATCCTAGTTTTGAGCCCAGCATGGAAATCTGGATAGTGTGGACCTCTGCCTTGAAAACAGCTCTCAGTAACAACAAGAAAGCAAATTTCCAACCAAAAGTGACATCTACAACACAAACCTGGCATGGTAACATAAAACTCAGTGACATAAAAAAGGCAGAAAAGGGCACACAGGATTGTCGGTACACAAAGAACACGGGACAAATACAAAGAACTCTATAATGAGTGCAAACACCTGATATGGATGCTCAAACAGAATAAACTAGAGGAAGAATGGATCAAGATCCATGAGCTAACAAAGCCCCATAAACACCGTCAACTTTGGCAATATATAGCTCATTTGGAAAACGGCAAAGTGGACCGGCGCAATTCTGGCCATGCTGATGCATGTCTCCACAATCTATATAGAAAATGAAGGTCACATTTATCCTGGAAGTATAGAAGAACGACCTATGGAGAGTACAAACAACAAACTGGAGCTCTAAAGCCAGGGGTAAAGAACAAGACGGCCCAGCCGTCAAAAAAATGAGAAAAAAGATAAGAAAAGACAGGCTCCCTGGTCCCAATGGCATACTTGGAGCAATGTTTAGAGAAGAATTGGCACTGGGGTAGAGTTCTATCCAACTTATTCACTAAATGCCGATTACAAGCCAAGGTGCCAGACTCATTGCGTGGGTCCTTCTTACAACAAATATTCAAGAATGTAAAGAACACAGAACCAAAAAACTATAGATTGATTGCCCTTGTGGACATCGAAGGGAAAGCCTACGCAAGCACCCTATTGACAGAATTGAACAGGTGGATCGAAGATAATTAAATCCTCCCCCCCTACCAAACAGGGGCTCGTAAACGCTGCTCAACAATCGATAACATCGTGGCCATATCGTACCTGAGTCAGCAAGCAAATATCAAAAATAAAAAAACAGTCTTCGCCTGTTTTGTAGACTACTCAGCTGCTTTCGATGGGGTGCCCCTAGGCAAGCTTTGTACTAAACTGGCAAATTCCAACAGCGCTCCTCAATGCCATTATTTCGCTATATAGTAATACTTGGATTAAAGTCAAGCTAGAAGACAACACAACAACAAAAAAGTGCTTCACAAACCGAGGCCTAAAACAGGGATGGGTACTTGCCCCTACACTTTTTAACCTATACACAGCAGACCTGGGTAAGATGCTCCATAATGCCAACCTTGCAAGCCCTAAAATCGGAGCTAACAAATTTAAAATATTGCAATATGCAGACAATCTAGTGGTGATGGACCACACTAAAATTGGACTACAAAGGGGTCTAAATGCCGTAAACACTTACAACGAGATAAATGAGTTAACAATAAACTCACATAAGACCAAAGTAATGATTTTCGGGCTATGCGCAAAAAAAGCACTGCTTAAATGGCACCTGGCTAAAGAGACAATCTTTGCTTCAAAATCCTATATTTACCTTGGATGTTGGCTCAGCGATTCTGGAAAAGCAACTCTACATTTACATAAAATGAACTCCAAAGTACAGTCGACAATTTAGGCTCTGTGCAAATTACATGAGAAAATGCAAAGTCCAAATACAGTCCCAATCAGAAAGCTACTACAATCCAAAATAAGGGCAATTGCGGGGTACGCACAGCAGGCATTTCCAGGCAAAATGGACAGTATGTTAGAAAAAGCACTATGTCAGGCGTATAAACGCATATTCAAGCTACCAAAATACACTGTAATAGCCTCATTTGCCTGGAATTTGGTCTGGTGCAACAAAACAAAGAATTCCTGGGTACACAGTGGAAATACTATTACCAAGAATTTAAGGCCCCTGTTGGAAGCATGAAGAGCATGCTAAAACTGATCTACGAAGGGACAACCAACCCATGGCAACTCTATATGCAGAAAGCGATGGAAACACTGGACCTGGCAGTACAGAACTGGGGTCAAGAGGACATAAACTACCCGGCCATCAAAAATGCAATCAACAAACAATGCTATCAACTGTCACGTAAAACTGAACTGGCACATTATGAAATGGGAGGAGGTCAACCAGGGCTGATCTCAACATACATGGAGCTTAACTCTCAGCCTTACCTTAGCCAAGCACTGGGGAGGAAGGCCCTAAAAAACATTCTGTGGGCCAGACTAGTGCCTCTTCCAACCAAAGAACTAAATCCCGGGTAGAAATCCCTTGATCTTAAAATCAACTGTAGAATTTGCAATTTTAAAACAGAATCCCTGCTACAATTGATGTGCTGCTGCCCCGGCCTGTTACAGTCTCGTCAGAAGCTTCTAAAGTCAATGTGGCTATGCAAAGGAGTCCGCACAGTGAAAGAAGTAGCTTCGGTTCTATTCCCATGCACCCTACGGACAGACTTGGCTAGATTTGGGAGGTACATGGACGAGCTGCGCACCAGTCTTACTGAAGAAGAAGGTCCTGACAACACCAGAGGAGTCTTGAACTGTATCAAGCCATTTCCTAGAAAACAGACTTGCTACTGATTTGATTAAGGCACATTTTAAAACAATACATCGAACTCTGTCGCAACATTGTTTATATAACTCTTTTCTTTTTAACACAAATAGTATTTTCCTCAGAATTGAAATCGGTTAGAATCTTCTTGTGAACTCTTTTTAAAGTAAGATGTACTGTGAAGGATTTTAAGGAATCATGTTTTTGTTGTAATCTCATTGATGTAAATTATACTGCAAATGGTTTTGGGTAACTATGCAATAACTTTTTCATTCATTCATAATCCTGCTTTTATAATGTCCGTAAGCACTCACCTGTTAATAGAAAAGCAGTGAACAGCAAAATGTTGATTTTTCTGTAAATTACATAGGGGCCGATTCACAGAACTAATCTGAGACAAAATCCTAAATTTACTACTTTTGGTATTCACAGAAGACATTTAGTAGTAGTAAAGTTAGGATTTTGTCTTAAATTAGGATTTTGTCTTGTTAGGATTTTGTTTTAAGACCAAAACTTAAGACAAACTTAAGCTTAACTTAAGTTTGATTTAAGACAAAATCCTAATTTAAGACAAAATCCTAATTTAAGACAGAATACTAATTTAAGACAAAATCCTAATTTAGGACAACATCCTAACTTTACTACCACTAAATGTCTTTTGTGAATACCAAAAGTAGTAAGTTTAGGATTTTGTCTCAGATTAGTTCCGTGAATCGCCCCCTAGGTGTATAAGAAAATGTTTAAATGCTAATAAACATACCTTAAAAAAACTACGTTATACCTGGCCCTGCATTCCCAATATTACTTCCCCAAAATGACGGTCAAGACCAGACGGGAGACGGACCCACACACCATAGTGATGGACAAGCGGTGGGCAAGGGCCAAACAATGTGAAGGAGGTCTCTAGGAACCCACGGTTCAGATATATGCAATTTAATAACTTCCACCATATCTACCTAATGCCAAAACTTATTCAGCGACTGTTTGCAGGGGCATCCCAAGAATGTCCTCGATACCATATTCTGGACACCGGCTTTCTTCATATGGTGTTGGGCTATCGGGTGATCTGACATGCATGGGAAGAGGTGACAAAAGTAATATCAGACCCACTGAACTGTATACTGACAGCCACACCTGAGTTTTGCCTGCTGGGTGTCAGACCTAGAACCAAGGGTGACAAATATATTCGAAGATTTACAGACCTTACAATAATACTCTTTAAACGGTGAATTACAAGGTTGTGGAAGGCCTGCTCCTGACACGAGGGTTTGGTAAGGGACCTCTTGAAATGGGTCAGAGCAGGGACTGATGCAATCACCGGGGCTAGATTGCGGGGCGGTGGAGATCCAGTGGTGACAGCAGGAGATGTCTGTGTAACAAACCTGGAGGCCAAGAACTATGAGCGACCTTCATGAGTGGGGAACCGGAGGCGGGCATGATCAGATGGTGAGCCTCAAGGCACCCGGCAACAGTAGCATGGTGCTACAGGACTCGTGTTTCTAAGAACCTTGCTGTGTGATATGGATGTACTGACCCGCAGTTGATTATGTTTGAGTACGGAATGGTATTGGGTGAATTTCTGAGGTGAAATTGTCTATATTCCCTTGGACTGCGCTCATTCAAACCTTGTTGTTCACATATGTACTATTAACGAGGGATTCAGCGGTCTTAATATTCAAGCACGTTTTGTTGCAGTACGGGTACGTACCGAGGTTATTCATTGTTGTTTGTTTAAATGCCAATAAAGAAATTCGAACAATAAAAACATTGCACACAGCTGCAAAGAGGTAATAGATTTGAATGCTGGCCATCCCTGCCGCCATCATTGATGAGTAAGTATTGCTCATCAAGATAGCGGTCCTTCTAAGATATCTATTTTTTCATAGGAGATTTGTGTCTGCTACCAAAACCAATGATGGCTGCTATAGATAGTCTGATGAACACACTTGTTTGGGGCAGATCCTAAAGCGATAATAATTTCCTCGGTGGTTGTCATGGCAGAATGAAATTCAAATATCTCTTCCTGGGCTGAATTAAAGTACCTGATGGGGCACTTACATGGTCTCACTGCTGTCGCAAAAGATCCCATATTCAGATGGAGCACAGTCATGGGCCTTGTCAACATTTTGACATCTGCGTGCAAGAAATTGTGTAGATGGGTGAAGTGAGGGAGGGAGGGTGTCATGGGCCATATGTAGGTGGCATACACTTTACCGATTCTAAAATACCGAATCATACCGATTAGGTATTTAAGAATCGGTAAAGTGTATGTAGGTGATAATTCGGTAAATGTTACCGAATCGGAGTGAGTCGGTAATTACCGAATCGGTATTTACCGAATCGGTAATGAGGCATACCTTCCCATAGATTGAATCAATGGGAAGGTATGCCTCATTACCGAATCGGTAAATACCGATTCGGTAATGGGGGGAGCACATTCAAGGGTGGCAGGGTGTCACATTGACACCCTGTTGCACCCCTGATTCGTCCATGTGTGCACATGTGGCGCACATACATGCCCTAGGGGCATGTATGTCTGCCACATTGCACACCTCACAGTGCACAAAAATGCATTTTCACACAAATTCGTCATTTACCACCAACTATTAGTTGGTGGTAAATAACGAATCCCCACACCCACCACACAGTCCCCCTACATCTCATTTCTGTATTCGGTATTTACCGAATCGGTAAAATTACCGATTCTGTAACATTACCGATTCAGTAATTTTACCGATTCGGTAAATTACCGAATACAGAAATGATCCCCCTACATCTCAAAAGCCTAAATACCGGTCGGTAACGGTATATTTACCGAAAACCGGCCGTTACCGACCGGTATTGGGCTACCTACATGAGGCCCATGTGAGCTATGTATGAAGAACGCACATTTTCACCTTCGAGTAGGCTAAGCCACAGTTCGTGGGGCAGACGGTCAGTTCTTGGTTTATGCTAGATGGGAGAGGTCAGCATAGTTTACATAGGAAGGAGACTCCATTAAAACACACATACTACTGAGAGTGGAATGGCTGCTTAGTGAGTTCGACTGGTGTCAGCCCTCTCCTGAGCAATCACCCTCAAAGGTCATTGCCCGCTAGAAATAAATGGGAACGCCACTTGGGAACATGACTCGACTCACCATTGCAGACGGGAAGAGGTTGCAAAGTTACAATGAAGGAGGAATGAGCAACCCGTCACTCATTCCATACTCCACAGTGTAATCTCTTTCACCGGGCTGCATGGCACCCAAGACCATGCATAAAAATTGCTTTTGCCAACTATCAGCCGTCAGGAGCTGAACTTTGGTTCTGCCTACCAATAATGTCGCACTAGGTTAGAATGTGGCCACCCCTGAAATTGTTGGTAGGTATTTTCAAATGACAATACTATGGTTTGGCCCTGCGCCCTAAACCAAGGAAGGGAGGACAGCCTTGCTGATATAGCGGGTTGAGGGGGCAAGATGTTGTCATTGAGCTTACTGGCACAAGTGAAACTTGATTGAGGGATCGGGGTTTGAAAGAAGAACATAATTTCCCTGAATATAATTTTTATTCTGTGACTATACCTTTGATTCTGAGGAATTGCTTTCGCTATTCTGCACTTTGAGGGTGTTTTTTTTTCAGCTGTTCCTATTTAAGGTCCTATTTGTTCATTGTATGTTACAATATATGCTTGTGTGTATATATTCATGTGTATATATTCATATATATATATATATATATATATATATATATATATATATATATATATTACCTATTGGCGGTCGCCAGTAGGTAGTTATAGTTAGGACCACGTTTCCATAGGAAATCCGCAACATTCTATTTTGAATAACTTTGGCGCCGGTCGACGAATCCTCGCGAATTTTTCAAAATAGGTGGGGCGCTACGCTCCGCTCCTACCCTGAAAGTCTCGGGGGGATTCGTCAAGCGGGGGCTGAGATAAAAGGGGGGTCCCAAAACGCGTTTTTCCCATGCATTTTTCCATAGGACCTTTAGACACAGCTACAGCCCGAACGGCTGAACAGAATTAGTTGAAATTTGGCAGAGAGGTAGTCCTCAGGTCAAGGAAGTGCCTTTTGTAGGGTTGGTGTAAATCTGTTCAGTAGATTCAGAGAAAATAGCCTTTAAATCAATATATATATCTGAGCCAGCTTACGGTGCGCTTACGGTGCGCTTACGGTGCGCTTACCGTACGCGTACGGTGGCGTGTGCGAGCGCGATTTTGATTGGCTGTTAGATCTTAGTAAACATTCGAATCGGTCGAAACCAGGAAGCGGCGGCCGCCATTTTCTCTCTCGCTCTCTGAGTTGGGCAGCAAAAACGATGCCCAAAAATGTCTAAAGAGGCAGTTTCTTGAGATCCTAACCACCCAGCATTGATATAGGGGTCCCCAAACAACCCCCAAGCCCAAAAAAAAAAATTTTTTTTTTGGAAAATCGCCGATTACGCTTACCGTACGCGTACGGTAAAAATTTAAAAAAAAAAAAATTATCCACACCCTCCCTACCCCGTGTGCAAATGGTGCCCGAAGGGCACCATTTCTGCATGGCTTATTACAGGTAAGAAATAAACAAAGAATAAATTTCACAAAGATGCGCATAATATGTCCCCCATGTGCGCACGGTGCGCGAAGCGCATCGTGCGTACATGGCCCATCCCGCATAACGTGGGCACGCGGTGCGCGCAGCGCACCGCGTGACCACCGTGCGTGCACGGCACTAACTGCGTAAAGTGGGCGCGCGGTGCGCGAAGCGCACCGGGTGCTCACTGTGCGCGCACGGTGTGCGAAGCGCACCGTGCGCGCACGGAACGAACTGCGTTAACTGGGCGCGCACGCCACGAATGGCGTAAAGTAACTTAGCATTTAAAAAACCGTACAAATTCACTGAAAAAACCATAGGTTTCACACACGTTATAGTTAGGAATTAGCATTTAAAAAACCTTGCAAATTCACTGAAAAAACCATAGGTTTCACACATGTTATAGTTAGCTGGACATTTTAATGATAAAAAACCAATGAAATTCCCCCGTTATAGTTAGTGCAGGCAACTATAACTCACGCGACCGCAATCTTCTGCTGATGACATATGTGTCTTTATGAAAAAAAATAATTGTAATATATGTATAGCTAAAATTTAATGGAAGAAGACATGGGCAAATAAGTGTCTAAATACAGTATTAGCATCAGCAGAGGATTGCGGTCGCGTGAGTTATAGTTGCCTGCACTAACTATAACGGGGGAATTTCATTGGTTTTTTATCATTAAAATGTCCAGCTAACTATAACATGTGTGAAACCTATGGTTTTTTCAGTGAATTTGCAAGGTTTTTTAAATGCTAATTCCTAACTATAACGTGTGTGAAACCTATGGTTTTTTCAGTGAATATATATATATATATATATATATATATATATATATATTGTTTTTTTTTTTTTTCTTTTTTACATAAAAGGCAATAAATACTGAAAGCAGGAACCCCTACTTACGGTTTTCCGTAAATTCCTACCCTGGAACTCGAAAAGGCACACTGCAAACTAAAAAGCCTTAAAATTATGTTGAAATGTACACTTTTAATTCTACTTTTTTCGTTGACTGCATACTGCCGATTTAGGCCTCGTGCTCATGCACGCTCTCATTTGTTAATATAGCCTCGTGTTCCTTTATCGGTGTTATTTTATATTTCAAAAGTGTTTCTTGTCAAGCATGCACCCTGCACCCCTGCACCCCACGTTCTTTGTTCCATTCAATTGCTTCAGCTGCTTCGAGTGACCTGCTGAGACGCCGCTGCTACAGCTACATTTAATTTACTTCCATTTCGACTCCTGACGTTACCTTCACCCCAATCACTACAGATTAGGAGTTTGCCTTTTTATTGACTATGAAAAATCGAAACTCGGGCTAGAATACAACTTTTGACCTCCAAATTGTTTAGGTCTTTAGGTGCCTCGAGACAGTGCCCTATCTGGGACTGACTACCCGAAAATTACTAGTCAGTTGCATTCTCTGAGTGTTATTTATGTCTTATCCAGGGCTTTAAGTGGGACGAAAAAACTGGGTGGGTCTCTCAAAGGGGCGTGGCCAATGTAATTAATGGCGTGGCTTAAAACACGTAAGCAAAACATCTGTGCTTAGCATAGTGTGCCGCCCGACTTGTATGTTGCTGTGTTCGTCATTGCATCCAGACATATGCTACAACAAGTAACCATACCTGTAAGTCACGACTATTGGCTTTGTCAATGGTTGTTAGTGGCATAAGATAAATAAGCAGCAACTATGACGTGTATATAATATTGGAAACGCTCCCACTTAAAGCCCTGGTGACACCATGACAATGTTGCTGCTCCTGAGTTTTAAAAAGAGAAGGGAAATCCAGAGAGAAAATGACTTTCTTTAAAGGATTTCCCTTTCCCTATATCACTCACCTGGCATGACGTCATGCCGTAAGTTCTCCACCAGTGACAAGTGAGCAGCATACATGCCAACACTCCCGATTCAGGCGTGAGACTACCGATTTGAAGGCTAGTCTCCCGCCTCCCGATTCCTGCAAGCAAAAACCCGATTCCTCGGGGTTTCAGCTGACAGGGCTTGGTAATGTGTAACGTGCTAATTCTTCCAGCAATAGTCAGAATGGCGATGCAGGGGCTCTAGAAGGGGTGAAAAACCAACAAAGCCCCATTAACAACCGAATGGTCTTTTAAACACCTGTGAAGTACTGGGGGGGGGCTGTGTGTGTGTGCCCGGAAGCTGTTTCAGCCCGGGCTGACAGGGGAGGGAGGGGGGGTGTATGCACTGACCGCAGCCTGCCAGGCCAGTGCACGACTCTTGCATCCCCCTCTTTCTCTGCCTGCCATTGCGCTCCATGCTTCTGAAAGGAGATTAAAAAAAACACGTGAATTTGCTTTCAAATGTCCGATCCTGCAGCAGCACACTTCCAAAGTCCATACATGGAGAAACCCGATTGAAGGCCCCATTCTCCCGATTTTTTTTATTTATTTTTTTAAATCTCCCACTTTGCTCTTCTGAAATGTTGGCATGTATGGAGCAGTGTGAGCACGTGCACATCGATGTGTCTGCTTTCACTGCAGTCCAGAAGACCTGTTTCGAGGCCTCCTTTAAAAAACTGCCGGTGCTGAGCACCTGCGAGACCCGGCCCACTTAAAGCCCTGGTCTTATCATGTTTCCAGGCTCCTTTTCAGCTGCCCAGTGTCTTATTTCCTTTATCCCCTCCCCTCTTCCCCCAGGTTCCGATTCCGGAAACTTCACACGTCTCTACAGAATTTGATCCCCGAGGTGATCCATGTTTACATTGCACTCGCCTTACCTTCTCTCACAAGATGCATTGTCTATTTTTCAGTTCCTTGAAGCTTTTATCATGTGAGTAATCCTTCTGAATTCAGCTGCATCTTGTACCCGCTCTCTCTCTATCTGTTTTGTGGTGACAGGTTTTCTTTTATATTTGTGTGCGATTTTAGCCAGGGCACAAGTCCTATAAAAAGAAGTGGGGGGACTGACCAAGTAAGATGATATGCAAATGACGTCATGAGTAGCGCTATAAAAGAAATAAAATAGTGCTTTTTAAATTATTTGTGTAAATACTGGGACAGGCTAACCCATCTGACAGTCTAACAGTGTCCGCATTTATATACAGGGACAGAACAAAGACAAAAGCATGCCTCTCTTAAGTACCTGTGAAGAGAAGGCAAGCTGTGTGCCTTTGTTTCCCTCTGTGGCATTTACATTTAAATGTGAGGCTCCAGGCGGCCCCTAGTCAGCATATACAAACAGAAGGAGGCCGGATGGCCCCTTAACTTCGGCCCAGCTGGAGGTGAAAAAAGCCCCCTCTCCTGCACGGTGCGGCTGGGAATGGAAACCAGGCAACGTGCAGGTGCTGCTGAACGTGTCTCGGTGTCTGAAAATGACACCCGGACAAGTTCAGCATATTTCTGTAGGGCCCAACTTCTTGGCGGGGGGATGGCGTCCACCCTGTGAAAAGAGTGGGGGGACGCCGTGTACCTGCGTGCATCCCCGACTCGAGGCCTAATTTTAGCTAACTTTCGGATTCTTGAAAAACCTTTGAGACCGGATGAATGCCTTGAAATCCATTTAAGGGATTGAAATGTGGACTGATGCTACTGACCCTATTTGCACAGTTTATCAATTTGTAACAGGCTGTGCTGTTCTTCTTTTGGATAGACATTTTGTCTACTAGTATTATATGTGTGCATCACCAGCACGTTTTGTCACCTTCTAACGTTGTGTCGTTGATAAAAAGTCACATTTTCTATTTTTTTGTTACAAACAGGCATTTGGTATTTAGGATTGCTGATACTTTGAGTCTAGGGACCACTACTCAGCAAGATTCCAGGCAGAGTCAGGCATGCCTGACAAGTGACGAATTCTGTCTGTGTCCCATCACCTATCAAAGATTGTGATGTATGGACCTCAGCAAGAATAAAGGCAGGGTCAGGCCTGCTTCACACACGACTGGCTTTGCCTATGTTCTATCCGCCTATCAAAGACTGCGATAAACTATTTCCCACCTTACAGAAGCTCTTTACATCAGTCTGTTGAAGAAGTACCATATGGTTAATTGCATCTCTGCATTGTGCTGGTAACCAGGATAAAAGAGTTACTGTAGTAATGAATGGAAAGGTACCAGCTCTTAATGCCCCTCGTACATGAATTTTGTGTGGCCAGAACATGTCCCTCACTAAATTAAATATTGTTATATAGTTAGATCTGTCCCTACACTGAACACCTGTCCTAAACAAACAGGTCATGTGGGGCTGTATCTGTCCCAGTGTATATCATCTGCCCTGGATGGAGATGTGGTATGGTTGGCAGCCGTGGCCCATGCAGGTAAGAGCGGTGGCGGTGGTGCGATGGGGCTGGGTTGGGTGAGGGGGTGGGGGGGGGGGGATTTCGACGGAAGACGACGAGGGGAAAATGTATTATTTATTTAATTTTCCCTCATCATCATCTGTCGAAATCTCCCCTCACGCCCACCTCTCTTAACCGCATGGGCCGCGACTGATGGTTAGACATCTTTTTTTACTGTGCATCTCTTTTAGATAAAGAGCCGAAGCATGGTTGGGCTTGACTTTGCCTGGGAGCACCTCCTGGATTGTGAAATAATACGTTTTTGGATTTAGCTGTGCCTACCACCTCTCCTGGATGGAGGTATTGTAATATACAGTGATTCCTACCGCAATTCTGGGTCACTAAGCACTGTAAATCGTAGGTATTTCTAAAGTAATCTCCAGAAGCAGCATTCAAAGAGAGATCCAATTTATTTTCAAACCAGCTGCATAGATGAAGCTCCCATGCCTGCTCAACTATAGCCGTCACCACAGCTGATCCTAGAATTCTGTTACCTCATTAGAATCCTGGACACCATGGCAACAATCACTAAGCTGCCTGACAGCTCACATTATAACATATATCCTTTCTTTACACAATGAACAAAATCAAAACTGAACCAGAAACGAACAAAAAACAAACATAGAAGCAACATCCTTAACCCCTTCATTAATTAAATAATGGAAACATTGTTTTCCAACCTAAGAAAACAAAATACATCAGTTCATTATATCATCTTGAAATATGACTGGAACGTGATGTTGTCTGCATCCATCACCCTGCGCATAGACAAAAACTTATCTCTCCCCACCCAAACTCCTCCCCATGGCACTAATCATTCTCCCTTCACCTCCATTCATGCAGCTCCCCGATTTTGGCATTTTTGCATAAGCCATCAAAATAAACCACTACATCTCTGTTTCCCCTCTTCATTACATTCCGAGTTCTTCCGCACTACCTCATTTCTTTCACAAAACAGTGCTACCCTCCTTTTATTCCATTTCTGCCCATTCTTTAGAACAACATGCCATTCATGAATCTTTCGCACTTCCATTGGATCCCAAATTCTTGTGGATACCATCTCTCCTTTGTCCCAATTTGATTTCCACATAGTCCCCTTCTTCAATCCTTCCTCCTCCCGAACCGATACCCTCTTTCATCACTCTTCACTCCCTCATCAACTGAGGGGACAACTTCATTCTTGCTTCTCTTCCTCTCATCCTCACAAAAGGTGTCTCACCTGTAACCCTATTCTCTGTGGTATCATATGCCCATACCATGTTATCCACCGCATTTCTTCCTTCCTTCCTTCCTTCCTACCATTCACAGCTATCCGTATGGTATCGTTGACCATGCGATTAACTCGCTCAACTATGCCATTTCCTTAAGGATTATATAATGATGTGCGGATATGCCTATTCCCAAATTCTTTTACGAAGATTTGCATAATGGTGGACGAGAGCTTGGTACCATTATCCATCCCCATGATTACCGGAGAGACCTCTCTCATGAATATTCTTTCAAAGACTTTGACAGCACTTTCAGAGGTTATGGTTTTAACAAACTCCACCATCACCCATCTGGAAAATACATCAACCATCACCACAGCAAACCGCTCAGCTTCGCTTAAATAATCCATGGGACCAATGAAGTTCACAAACACTTTCCCATCACTCAAAGAGCTCATGCCTTCAACATCTATCTTCAACCATTAATCATTCTACCTTCACAAAACACAATCTTCAACCCACTTCTTCACATCACTGTCCATACCTGGCCACCAAAACTTCTTCTTGAAACGTTTTTTCATAAGAGATTGTCCCAAATGGCCTTCTTATGCCAACATAACCAGTTTTAATCTCCCCCCCCCCTCCGGCAGTACATACCTTTCACCTCTCATAATCAATGCATCTGTTACTCTCCTGCTCCACTTTCCTTGTAACTTCACATAGCTGTGCAAGGGGAACGCTTACATTCACCTTCTTGTTTCCAACTTTCCAAAATACTCCTCACCAACTCCAGAAAAACATTTTACAGCTGCTTCTCATTCTTCTCTTGTGACAGCCTCATACTCTCCTTCCAAAGCATCTTCCACACTTGCAACCACACACACCATCTTATTCACTGTTTCACCTCCCTTATCTGCACTTAATGCCAATCTCAACAAGCAATCAACTTGCACATTCTTCCATCCTGCGATATACTCCACCTCATATCAAAACTCTTGCAAGTGTCATGCAAATCGAGCTAATCCGACTTAAACTTTGTCAGTACCCCCAGGTTGCAATACCCTCACCAATGGTTTGTGATCCATCTGTAGTGTAAAATACGCTCCCCACAAATATGTGCGATAATATTCCACTCCCCATGCAGCTGGTAACACTTCTCTCTCTGGAACAGTGTAATTATGTTCTGTTTGATTTAGAGACATAGATGCAAATGCAACTGTTATCTCGATATCATCCTTCCGCTTTGACAAAACTGCCCCACTCCCATGAGCACTCGCATTAACTCTTAAAATACTCCTACTTTTGGGATCAAATGGGGCAAAATGTTTGAGTTGGCAATCTCTGTTTTGTCATTCACAAATGCTTGCTCATGCCTCTCACCCCACACACAAACTCCCCACCCTTTCTAAATAACTCTGTTAATGCCTCAGTCTTCCTGCAAAATTGGCATCAAATGTTGCATAGTACTCTATCAACCCCATAAAATAATTGAAATGATCTTTTCCTTGTGAGGTCGCAGCTAGTCGGATAGACTGAACCAAATCTTCCTTGGGCCTGAATCCTTGTTCAGAAATAGTATAACCCAGGTATTCTATTTCTTTTAATAAAAACTGACACTTTTTGTTGCAAAGTGTCAAACTTGCTCCTCAGAGTAGTTCTAACACTCTCACCAGAGCCCCAGTGTGTTCCTCCCTTGTAGCACCAAAAAACAATATGTCGTCTTGGAAAAAATGCACATTTGCCATATCTCCAAATAACCACTTGAGGCTGATGCCAACTCAAAAGGGAGTCCGGTAAATTGGAATACCCCTTCTATTGTGATGAAAGCTGTGAGTTTCTTGGATTGGGGATGTAGCCTAATCTGATGGTATGCAGAATTTTGTGAAATGCCTGGCATTATTGAGAAGCAATAACATTTCCGATATGCTTGGAAGAGAGAAATCATCACTCACAATGCACTGGTTTAAAGACCTTAAGTCCACACAAACCTTAAGCAGATATCCCCTTTCTTCATGATCAGTACCTGGAGCAAGCCATCCCGACACCTCTACCTGTTTAATGGTTCCCTCCCTTTGCATGTCATCCAACATTTTCTTTACCTCACTATGAACTGCTATGGAAATTTCCTGCACACCATGTCTAACTAGTCTAGCACCCTCCGTGAATTATATCTCATGTTTTTAATCCTTCAGAGTTTCAATCTAATCTTTGAACACTTCTGTGAATTTTCCTAAAATTACATCTAAGCCCTCCTCATCCTGTACAACCAAAACTTTCTCACTGGATCTGGGATCCAGAACAACACGTAAATCATATTGCTGTACCCAGCCTGGAATTGCAGGACCACCCCGGAATACATACAATTTCCCATCTGCCCATCTCCTTTTAAATCCAAATTTCGATTCCACACAGCCTACTGCTCCCCACAACAGAGCCCAGTGTCAGACATCTTGTCAGTCCCTTCCCACTCCCTGTGAGGCGAGTATGGTTCAGTTTGGTCTTTCTGGGCCATGTGGGTGGGTGTAGGTTGACTGTGACTGCGACTCCCATCATACTCTTGGCTACACCCCCTTTCCCAGCATGCCCAGACTTCCTCCCTCTTGACTCTGCTTCCCTGTGAGGGGGTGTGACAGCAATGGCAAGATGGCTGACTGTGAAGTCCTGATGTTTGTTGTTTGCCATTTCCCAGTATGGCCTTGTGCTCCCCACAACAGAGCCCAGTGTCAGACATCTTGTCAGTCCCTTCCCACTCCCTGTGAGGCAAGTATGGTTCAGTTTGGTCTTTCTGGGCCATGTGGGTGGGTGTAGGTTGTCTGTGACTGTGACTCCCATCATACTCTTGGCTACACCCCCTTCCCAGCATGCCCATACTTCCTCACTCTTGACTCTGCTTCCCTGTGAGGGGGTGTGACGGCAATGGCTAGATGGCTGACTGTGAAGTCCTGATGTTTGTTGTTTGCCATTTCCCAGCATGGCCTTGTGCTCCCCACAACAGAGCCCAGTGTCAGACATCTTGTCAGTCCCTTCCCACTCCCTGTGAGGCGAGTATGGTTCAGTTTGGTCTTTCTGGGCCATGTGGGTGGGTGTAGGTTGTCTGTGACTGCGACTCCCATCATACTCTTGGCTACATCCCCCTTCCCAGCATGCCATACTTCCTCCCTCTTGACTCTGCTTCCCTGTGAGGGGGTGTGACAGCAATGGCAAGATGTCTGACTGTGAAATCCTGGTGTTTGTTTGGCTACAAGTCCCAAGTGAGCCCCTGGGCTTCACAAAGCTACACCCAGTACGGGGTATATTTTGATGATATTTCGATGAGGTGTGTGTCAGTGCATTGTACCCAGTGAGTTGTGTGGAGTTTGTGTTGAGGGGGGGGGGGGTGTCTCCCCATGCTGGTAAGTATGGTCAGGGCTGTCAGTCCTCCTTCCCATCATGAAATGTGCTTCCATTGCAGGGTGTGCAAGTTGTCTTTCAGGATGTCAGCCAGTGGTGTCCTGCTTCTGATTTGCACACAACCCCGAGCAGGGCCTTGTGCTCCCCACAGCAGGACCCAGTGTCAGCCATCTTGTCAGTCATTTTCCAATCCCTGTGATGTGGGCATGTTTCTGAGAGGTCTTGATGGGCCAATGAGGAGGAGGAGCATTATCTTAAAATACTCCTACTTTTGGGATCAAATGGGGCAAAATGTTTGAGTTGGCAATCTCTGTTTTGGCATTCACAAATGCTTGCTCATGCCTCTCACCCCACACACAAACTCCCCACCCTTTCTAAATAACTCTGTTAATGCCTCAGTCTTCCTGCAAAATTGGCATCAAATTTTGCATAGTACTCTATCAACCCCATAAAATAATTGAAATGATCTTTTCCTTGTGAGGTCGCAGCTAGTCGGATAGACTGAACCAAATCTTCCTTGGGCCTGAATCCTTGTTCAGAAATAGTATAACCCAGGTATTCTATTTCTTTTAATAAAAACTGACACTTTTTGTTGCAAAGTGACAAACTTGCTCCTCAGAGTAGTTCTAACACTCTCACCAGAGCCCCAGTGTGTTCCTCCCTTGTAGCACCAAAAACCAATATGTCGTCTTGGAAGAAATGCACATTTGCCATATCTCCAAATAACCACTTGAGGCTGATGCCAATCCAAAAGGGAGTCCGGTAAATTGGAATACCCCTTCCAATGTGATGAAAGCTGTGAGTTTCTTGGATTGGGGATGTAGCCTAATCTGATGGTATGCAGAATTTTGTGAAATGCCTGGCATTATTGAGAAGCAATAACATTTCCAATATGCTTGGAAGAGAGAAATCATCACTCACAATGCACTGGTTTAAAGACCTTACATCCACACAAACCTTAAGCAGATATCCCCTTTCTTCATGATCAGTACCTGGAGCAAGCCATCCCGACACCTCTACCTGTTTAATGGTTCCCTACCTTTGCATGTCATCCAACATTTTCTTTACCTCACTATGAACTGCTATGGAAATTTCCTGCACACCATGTCTAACTAGTCTAGCACCCTCCGTGAATTATATCTCATGTTTTTAATCCTTCAGAGTTTCAATCTGATCTTTGAACACTTCTGTGAATTTTCCTAAAATTACATCTAAGCCCTCCTCATCCTGTACAACCAAAACTTTCTCACTGGATCTGGGATCCAGAACAACACGTAAATCATATTGCTGTACCCAGCCTGGAATTGCAGGACCACCCCGGAATACATACAATTTCCCATCTGCCCATCTCCTTTTAAATCCAAATTTCGATTCCACACAGCCTACTATATGCATGTTTTCTCCCCCATATCCTTTGGGTTGTATGTCACTTGCTTGCAATGTCACCCTGGTCACATCGTGTCAAAGATCAACAAAAGAGGGGGGGGGCAAATGGGCTTTTAGAAAAGGTCCAGCTAAGTGTGCCCAAAGATACAATAGGAAAATGACAAAGCTGTTCCTAGGAAGAGGACGCACCATATAAGGGGAGGACTGTTATGGATATTGGAGCCCTCACACAGCCATCAGGATATTGTGAATCACATACCCTTCAGGATGTAATGTAACATCATCGGGCTGCTCCTACGTCGAGTCGGCTGGTGCAATACCCGACGGGCTCTTGTTTAGAGAGCACTCTTATGGAGATCTTTTATATCCAAGATAGCCGATAGTTCAAATGGAAAGGTGGGGCTCGATGAGAATGTAGATGAATGTTAAAAATAGGAGAGGAAGTACTATCTCAACAATTTTATTACGATGTCTCCTCACCTAATTAAAAATATGAGGTAAAAGTGTTAGTGACTCAGATCTATGTTCTGGGTTGCCTACACTGCCTCGTCATGGTCAACATGTTTCTCACTATAGCTGAGATGTGCTCAAGTGATTCATCAGGACCTTAAAAAATTCTATCTACAAGTATATACCGAATGGGTTGTTTGATAGACAATAAGCATTCATATATACAGCTGGTATTGTTACCTGCGGCTCGGTCTACCTGTATGGAGAATGGGAGACCAAAATCATTGTAGAACGCTTAATCACAAAAACAGTCATCATACATGGTGCGGATAGAACGTGCGTTGGAAGTGAAAGTGCACATTCTGTGTAGGGGAAGGGGGAATAATTAAAAAACACACAAAAGCCACGTGAAGTGATCACTCCAAAAGTGTTTCAACAGCATTTGGTGGACTTACCCTATATACTCCATAGGATAAACCACTGCAGTCCCTGGTAGGCTGCGCAAGGAGTTCCTTGCGTTCTGTAGTAGTGTATGGGGGCAGTGCTTTAAAAACATGTTAGATCACTAGATACAGTACTCCAGGGTCATTAACACCCCTTCTCTTGATTCCACAACATTTGTATATTGCAACTCTCGTGGGGATCTCTGATGGGTGCAAGTAAAATCAAGGAATGCTGTGAGGACACCTAATATCTGTAATGATCAGTCGGTAGAAATGCATGTTCCTGAGAGTAATGAGACACACTCACGCGAAGTAGAAGCACAACAGAATAAGGAGTCGTGTCTCCGCATTAAGATTTAAGTCTCATTGTAATGCCCTGTGTGGATCTGCGGTTTATCGTTTGTCTAGGTAAAAAGGGCAGTTACTCTTAAACTTGAACCTAAACAAAGTGCATAAGTAGTTAATATAGCTTAGAGTCTAGATGCTGAAGTGTGACATCAATATGTGGCTCTGAAAACTTAGCGATACTACATACTTTTTCGAAAAAACCAGGGAGTTATTACTTATTGACATACCGAGTCCGTGTCGCCCGTGTGCCCTAAAAACTTAGCAGTACTACATACATTTTCGAAGGCAACCAGGCAATTTGACTTACTGACACGCCGAGTCCGTGTCGCCCGTCGACCTACCCCGCACTACCAGGACTGGGGGGTGGGGTTCAATGGTCTCGCGTGGGTATTAAAAGGGGGATTCACGTAACCGCTCGTGCGGAAATGAATGCACTGCTGTTCGTAGGAATTGAAGACGACTGATTTGGCCGCCATGTTGGAAGGTGTACGAGGGACGGGGTGGTCGCTAGGTTACCCTGTGGAGAATGTATTTGTTTATTAGGAAGTTGACGTTAGCGATGCTATTTCTAGAGTTGACTTAGCTGATTGTGTGAAGGGAATATATTGTATAGATATTTAGAATAAAATAATCTCAGTTCATACGGCTATGGTATATCCCCTAGTGTTGTAATAGTGGCGGTTTGCCAAATAGAACATCTGTGGCGGTCAAGTGTATTCGGTCATAGTTGTTAAATGTATTAGGCTGCCAGACCTCAATTAAATCGGTTGCGGTCCCACACTATATGTTTAGTGACCTGAATAAAAGGTCTAGTAAGTGCGTAAATGGCTTAGAGTATAAGGAAGCTAGTCAAATACAAGTGTAGTAACTAGGAAGCTGAGTGTGCAAAGTGTCTTAAGGTGATTTGAGGGAACACCACGGGATGGCATCATTGAGTCCTGAGGTGTCTGTGCCACTTTTGTACACCCACCTTTGTTCTTTGATTAACAGGGCTTCTTTAGTTATGTTTGGAAATGTTTCCAGAATTAGCCATCTAAAAGAATCAGGGGGGTGTCCTCTTTCTAAAAAATGCGCACACATTTTGGTGTTGATTCTTTTACAGCGAAAGTTACTGCGGTGTTCAATGATGCGTGTCCTGGCAGGGCGCGTTGTCATGCCTATGTACTGTAGTGTGCAAGGGCATGTGATCATGTATACACAATTGGTTGTATTGCAGTTGGTGTGGCGGCGTATTTCCCACTTAAGATTGTCATTGATTTCGACTGTCTTGTGTGTGTCAGTAAGGTGGCACACAGAACAAGAACCGCAAGGGTAATGCCCGGTCACAGGGGGCAGGTCCCATAATGGTCTCTGCGTTATCAGTCTCTGTGGTCGTGGGTGGGTGTGGACCACAGAGTCACTCAGATTCCTTGTACGTTTAAAAGAGAACCTAGGTGGTGCTAGAGTCATGGAGCCTGTATTAAGTATCTTCCAATGTCTTTTGATCACCTTCGTGATCTGATTAGATACCGGGGTGAACGAGGTAACACATGTGAGGTTCTCCGTTTGTGTTTTAGATTTTGGTTCCAGTAAGGCCTCTCTGGGATTATTACGGGCTCTTTTGTTGGCTTGGGCGATCTGTTTGGCTGGATATTCACGTGCTTTTAGATTCCTAGTCAATTTTTCAGCTTCCGTCTTGTAGTCAGTTAAGCTGCTACAATTGCGTCTTATCCTTAGGAATTGTCCCACGGGTAAGTTATCTCTCAGGCTCCGCGGATGGTGGCTGGAGTATAGTAGCAGACTATTGCGATCAGTTGGTTTTTTATATAGTGTAGTAGAAAGTGTACCTCCATGAAGATTGATGTTCAGATCTAAAAATGGGATACTGTTTTCTGACACTGTATGTGTGAATTTGAGATGTGGATCCAAGGTATTGATCCAATTGCAGAACTCTAGGCAAGCTGACATTTCTCCTTTCCACAGTATCAAGATGTCATCTATGAACCTCTTCCAGAGGTAAATGTCAGTATTGTAGGGGTTTGCATGGTGAAAGATATGGCGGGTCTCGAAATCGGACATGTACAGACAGGCCAGACTTGGCGCAAAGCTGCTGCCCATACAAGTGCCCTGTGTTTGTTTGTAGATCTGCCCTTTAAATTCAAAAAAGTTTTCTGTCATGGCTAAAGTTGCGCAATCCATAATGAAACTTATGGGGGTGTTGTGTTGCCATGGTTCATGCTGGAGAATGTTTTCCACCACTTCGAGTGTGGCCCTCTGGGGTATGTTTGTATATAGGGCCTGCACGTCTAGGCTCATCAACAATGTGATCTCATCTGTAGCGGGTAGATCAAGTAAGAGTCTTAATAGATCTGAGGTATCTTGTATGTAGGATGTTGTCTTTTGCACAAGAGGTTGAAAAAAATAATCACAAAATTGTGACAAAGGTTCAAGCACTGAGCCAATGCCCGATACAATGGGTCTTCCGGGTATAGGGAGAATCCCTTTCTGAATTTTCGGAAGGGTATAAAAATAAGGTGTACGTGGGTTCTTTTTCACCAAAAAACTGGCTTCCTTTTTACTTATCCAGCCTTGACTCTCAGCCGAGAAGACTAAGGCTGTGATGGTAGTTAGGAGACGTGGTGTTGGGTCAGAAGGGACAGGGGTGTAGTAAGCGCGGTCACTCAGTTGTCGCCTACATTCTAGTTCATAGTCAACAGTATCCATTATTACTGTGGCCCCTCCTTTGTCTGCCTGTTTTATAGTAATGGAAGTGTCATTGGACAAGTCGGTGATTGTCTCGATTTCTGCTTTGGACATGTTGTTGTAATGTCTGGGATTCGTTATGTTGGCTAGGTCTTTAAGAACAGCCTGTTCAAAAGTGATGACTTCAGGCGGAATCATACTGGTACTAGGAGTAAAAGTGGAGGCATTGTGTAATCCACTATCTGTCTGTTGGGGTGCCTCAGTGTTGTTGAAGAAAGCTTTTAATCTGATTTTCCGAAAGAACTGTTGAATCTCGCATTGTTGTTTGAAGGGGTCACTTTTGGGTGTGGGTACAAACCCTAAGCCCTTCTGTAAGACCCTCTGTTCCATTTCACTGAGGTTCCTCTGAGAAAGGTTAACTACTAGGTCTTCTTTTTGTTGATCGTGTGGCTCCGTGTTTCCATGGTTCTCGGAGTATCTTCCCACTGGATCCTGGTTCCTTGTGGCTGATTGTTTTTTCTTCTTTGCCCGTGCCCTCTGCCCCAGCCTCTGCCTAAAAAAGGTTGGTTATACATCGGGGGGTAAAATTGGGGGGGGGCCTTGTGGTGGCATAGGGTATGGTGGTGGACCCTGTTGGTGCACCGGGTATTGCCAGAATGCTGGATGTTGATAGGCGGCCATTTGGAAATCGGGATAGAACTGGCGATTTCCTCTGCGAGAAGTGCCATAATTTGCTGAATCGGTGCTAGAGTTGCTATTACTAGACGATCCTCTTCTAGAGGAGTTAGACCCAGAGTCTCCTGAGTTGTTAGAATTGGGAGGTATGAAGTCTTCTTTCAAATAGGGTTAACTTTTTCTTTGTCAAAGTTGTTGACATCTTTTTGTAGTTTTTTGACTTTCTGTTTCATGAGGTATTCGCGGTGTTCGGCCATCTCATGGTTGATTTCAGTCAGTCTGGTCTTGAAGAGTGTAGATGTTGTTGCGCTCTTTAATGTGCTTTCAACCAGTTGGATCCTTGTCAAGAGGGTCTCTGCTAATCTCTTAGCTGTACTGATAATCAGTATGAGGAGGTCCCTGGTACATTTCCAGGAGACCTTGGACCAGTCAACTTTGAAGGTTCCATCTTCCAAGAAGATTCTTGGAAAAATTTTGACTATCAAGCCATTGGGGCAATGTTTGCCCTAAGATATTCTGTCATTAGGGCGCCATGCAGGGTGATCTTGACCCAGTCCCTTTTCATTAATGAAAGTGATTGCCAGTCTTCTGTCTGACTCCCTGTGGCTGCCCCGTCATCAGCACCCAAGATAGATGGAGCGTTAAGAATTTCGTCAGCTAGCTCATCACCGAAACTGAGACCTTGGCCTTCCATTTCTATGGGAGGTTGTGTTGAGTATGGGGCTGTGAAATGTTGGTCAGTCAGGGGTGAACAAAACTGTGGCTCTTGGAGGGTTGCAACCAAGGTTGTTGGCAACAGTATAAAAATCTAAAAAGGGGGATGTACACAGGTTAACCCACCAATAAAGGCCCCACGGATGTAAATCCGTGCAAACGTAGATCAACAAAAGAGGGGGGGGGGGGGGGCAAATGGGCTTTTGGAAAGGTCCAGCTAAGTGTGCCCAAAGATACAATAGGAAAATGACAAATCTGTTCCTAGGAAGAGGACGCACCATATAAGGGGAGGACTGTTATGGATATTGGAGCCCTCACACAGCCATCAGGATATTGTGAATCACATACCCTTCAGGATGTAATGTAACATCATCGGGCTGCTCCTACGTCGAGTCGGCTGGTGCAATACCCGACGGGCTCTTGTTTAGAGAGCACTCTTATGGAGATCTTTTATATCCAAGATAGCCGATAGTTCAAATGGAAAGGTGGGGCTCGATGAGAATGTAGATGAATGTTAAAAATAGGAGAGGAAGTACTATCTCAACAATTTTAATACGATGTCTCCTCACCTAATTAAAAATATGAGGTAAAAGTGTTAGTGACTCAGATCTATGTGCTGGGTTGCCTACACTGCCTCGTCATGGTCAACATGTTTCTCACTATAGCTGAGATGTGCTCAAGTGATTCATCAGGACCTTAAAAAATTCTATCTACAAGTATATACCGAATGGGTTGTTTGATAGACAATAAGCATTCATATATACAGCTGGTATTGTTACCTGCGGCTCGGTCTACCTGTATGGAGAATGGGAGACCAAAATCATTGTAGAACGCTTAATCACTAGCTTCCTAGTTACTACACTTGTATTTGACTAGCTTCCTTATACTCTAAGCCATTTCCGCACTTACTAGACCTTTTATTCAGGTCACTAAACATATAGTGTGGGACCGCAACCGATTTAATTGAGGTCTGGCAGCCTAATACATTTAACAACTATGACCGAATACACTTGACCGCCACAGATGTTCTATTTGGCAAACCGCCACTATTACAACACTAGGGGATATACCATAGCCGTATGAACTGAGATTCTTTTATTCTAAATATCTATACAATATATTCCCTTCACACAATCAGCTAAGTCAACTCTAGAAATAGCATCGCTAACGTCAACTTCCTAATAAACAAATACATTCGCCACAGGGTAACCTAGCGACCACCCCGTCCCTCGTACACCTTCCAACATGGCGGCCAAATCAGTCGTCTTCAATTCCTACGAACAGCAGTGCATTCATTTCCGCACGAGCGGTTACGTGAATCCCCCTTTTAATACCCACGCGAGACCATTGAACCCCACCCCCCAGTCCTGGTAGTGCGGGGTAGGTCGACGGGCGACACGAACTCGGCGTGTCAGTAAATAAAATCGCCTGGTTGCCTTCGAAAATGTATGTAGTACTGCTAAGTTTTTAGGGCACACGGGCAACACGGACTCGGTATGTCAATAAGTAATAACTCCCTGTTTTTTTCGAAAAAGTATGTAGTATCGCTAAGTTTTCAGAGCCACATATTGATGTCACACTTCAGCATCTAGACTCTAAGCTATATTAACTACTTATGCACTTTGTTTAGGTTCAAGTTTAAGAGTAACTGCCCTTTTTACCTAGACAAACGATAAACCGCAGATCCACACAGGGCATTACAATGAGACTTAAATCTTAATGCGGAGACACAACTCCTTATTCTGTTGTGCTTCTACTTCGCGTGAGTGTGTCTCATTACTCTCAGGAACATGCATTTCTACCGACTGATCATTACAGATATTAGGTGTCCTCACAGCATTCCTTGATTTTACTTGCACCCATCAGAGATCCCCACGAGAGTTGCAATATACAAATGTTGTAGAATCAAGAGAAGGGGTGTTAATGACCCTGGAGTACTGTATATAGTGATCTAACATGTTTTTAAAGCACTGCCCCCATACACTACTACAGAACGCAAGGAACTCCTTGCGCAGCCTACCAGGGACTGCAGTGGTTTATCCTATGGAGTATATAGGGTAAGTCCACCAAATGCTGTTGAAACACTTTTGGAGTGATCACTTCACGTGGCTTTTGTGTGTTTTTTAATTATTCCCCCTTCCCCTACACAGAATGTGCACTTTCACTTCCAACGCACGTTCTATCCGCACCATGTATGATGACTGTTTTTGTGATTAAGCGTTCTACAATGATTTTGGTCTCCCATTCTCCATACAGGTAGACCGAGCCGCAGGTAACAATACCAGCTGTATATATGAATGCTTATTGTCTATCAAACAACCCATTCGGTATATACTTGTAGATAGAATTTTTTAAGGTCCTGATGAATCACTTGAGCACATCTCAGCTATAGTGAGAAACATGTTGACCATGACGAGGCAGTGTAGGCAACCCAGAACATAGATCTGAGTCACTAACACTTTTACCTCATATTTTTAATTAGGTGAGGAGACATCGTAATAAAATTGTTGAGATAGTACTTCCTCTCCTATTTTTAACATTCATCTACATTCTCATCGAGCCCCACCTTTCCATTTGAACTATCGGCTATCTTGGATATAAAAGATCTCCATAAGAGTGCTCTCTAAACAAGAGCCCGTCGGGTATTGCACCAGCCGACTCGACGTAGGAGCAGCCCGATGATGTTACATTACATCCTGAAGGGTATGTGATTCACAATATCCTGATGGCTGTGTGAGGGCTCCAATATCCATAACAGTCCTCCCCTTATATGGTGCGTCCTCTTCCTAGGAACAGCTTTGTCATTTTCCTATTGTATCTTTGGGCACACTTAGCTGGACCTTTCCAAAAGCCCATTTGGCCCCCCCCCCTCTTTTGTTGATCTACGTTTGCACAGATTTACATCCGTGGGGCCTTTATTGGTGGGTTAACCTGTGTACATCCCCCTTTTTAGATTTTTATACTGTTGCCAACAACTTTGGTTGCAACCCTCCAAGAGCCACAGTTTTGTTCACCCCTGACCGACCAACATTTCACAGCCCCATACTCAACACAACCTCCCATAGAAATGGAAGGCCAAGGTCTCAGTTTCGGTGATGAGCTAGCTGACGAAATTCTTAACACTCCATCTATCTTGGGTGCTGATGGCGGGGCAGCCACAGGGAGTCAGACAGAAGACTGGCAATCACTTTCATTAATGAAAAGGGACTGGGTCAAGATCACCCTGCATGGCGCCCTAATGACAGAATATCTTAGGGCAAACATTGCCCCCAATGGCTTGATAGTCAAAATTTTTCCAAGAATCTTCTTGGAAGATGGAACCTTCAAAGTTGACTGGTCCAAGGTCTCCTGGAAATGTACCAGGGACCTCCTCATACTTATTATCAGTACAGCTAAGAGATTAGCAGAGACCCTCTTGACAAGGATCCAACTGGTGGAAAGCACATTAAAGAGCGCAACAACATCTACACTCTTCAAGACCAGACTGACTGAAATCAACCATGAGATGGCCGAACACCGCGAATACCTCATGAAACAGAAAGTCAAAAAACTACAAAAAGATGTCAACAACTTTGACAAAGAAAAGGTTTATCCCTATTTGAAAGAAGACTTCATACCTCCCAATTCTAACAACTCAGGAGACTCTGGGTCTAACTCCTCTAGAAGAGGATCGTCTAGTAACAGCAACTCTAGCACCGATTCAGCAAATTATGGCACTTCTCGCAGAGGAAATCGCCAGTTCTATCCCGATTTCCAAATGGCCGCCTATCAACATCCAGCATTCTGGCAATACCCGGTGCACCAACAGGGTCCACCACCATACCCTATGCCACCACAAGGCCCCCCCCCAATTTTACCCCCCGATGTATAACCAACCTTTTTTAGGCAGAGGCTGGGGCAGAGGGCGCGGGCAAAGAAGAAAAAACAATCAGCCACAAGGAACCAGGATCCAGTAGGAAGATACTCCGAGAACCATGGAAACACGGAGCCACACGATCAACAAAAAGAAGACCTAGTAGTTAACCTTTCTCAGAGGAACCTCAGTGAAATGGAACAGAGGGTCTTACAGAAGGGCTTAGGGTTTGTACCCACACCCAAAAGTGACCCCTTCAAACAACAATGCGAGATTCAACAGTTCTTTCGGAAAATCAGATTAAAAGCTTTCTTCAACAACACTGAGGCACCCCAACAGACAGATAGTGGATTACACAATGCCTCCACTTTTACTCCTAGTACCAGTATGATTCCGCCTGAAGTCATCACTTTTGAACAGGCTGTTCTTAAAGACCTAGCCAACATAACGAATCCCAGACATTACAACAACATGTCCAAAGCAGAAATCGAGACAATCACCGACTTGTCCAATGACACTTCCATTACTATAAAACAGGCAGACAAAGGAGGGGCCACAGTAATAATGGATACTGTTGACTATGAACTAGAATGTAGGCGACAACTGAGTGACCGAGCTTACTACACCCCTGTCCCTTCTGACCCAACACCACGTCTCCTAACTACCATCACAGCCTTAGTCTTCTTGGCTGAGAGTCAAGGCTGGATAAGTAAAAAGGAAGCCAGTTTTTTGGTGAAAAAGAACCCACGTACACCTTATTTTTATACCCTTCCGAAAATTCACAAAGGGATTCTCCCTATACCCGGAAGACCCATTGTATCGGGCATTGGCTCAGTGCTTGAACCTTTGTCACAATTTTGTGATTATGTTTTTCAACCTCTTGTGCAAAAGACAACATCCTACATACAAGATACCTCAGATCTATCAAGACTCTTACTTGATCTACCCGCTACAGATGAGATCACATTGTTGATGAGCCTAGAGGTGCAGGCCCTATATACAAACATACCCCAGAGGGCCACACTCGAAGTGGTGGAAAACATTCTCCAGCATGAACCATGGCAACACAACACCCCCATAAGTTTCATTATGGATTGCGCAACTTTAGCCATGACAGAAAACTTTTTTGAATTTAAAGGGCAGATCTACAAACAAACACAGGGCACTTGTATGGGCAGCACCTTTGCGCCAAGTCTGGCCTGTCTGTACATGTACGATTTCGAGACCCGCCATATCTTTCACCATGCAAACCCCTACAATACTGACATTTACCTCTGGAAGAGGTTCATAGATGACATCTTGATACTGTGGAAAGGAGAAATGTCAGCTTGCCTAGAGTTCTGCAATTGGATCAATACCTTGGATCCACATCTCAAATTCACACATACAGTGTCAGAAAACAGTATCCCATTTTTAGATCTGAACATCAATCTTCATGGAGGTACACTTTCTACTACACTATATAAAAAACCAACTGATCGCAATAGTCTGCTACTATACTCCAGCCACCATCCGCGGAGCCTGAGAGATAACTTACCCGTGGGACAATTCCTAAGGATAAGACGCAATTGTAGCAGCTTAACTGACTACAAGACGGAAGCTGAAAAATTGACTAGGAATTTAAAAGCACGTGAATATCCAGCCAAACAGATCGCCCAAGCCAACAAAAGAGCCCGTAATAATCCCAGAGAGGCCTTACTGGAACCAAAATCTAAAACACAAACGGAGAACCTCACATGTGTTACCTCGTTCACCCCGGTATCTAATCAGATCACGAAGGTGATCAAAAGACATTGGAAGATACTTAATACAGGCTCCATGACTCTAGCACCACCTAGGTTCTCTTTTAAACGTACAAGGAATCTGAGGGACTCTGTGGTCCACACCCGCCCACGACCACAGAGACTGATAACGCAGAGACCATTATGGGACCTGCCCCCTGTGACCGGGCATTACCCTTGCGGTTCTTGTTCTGTGTGCCACCTTACTGACACACACAAGACAGTCGAAATCAATGACAATCTCAAGTGGGAAATACGCCGCCACACCAACTGCAATACAACCAATTGTGTATACATGATCACATGCCCTTGCACACTACAGTACATAGGCATGACAACGCGCCCTGCCAAGACGCGCATCATTGAACACCGCAGTAACTTTCGCTGTAAAAGAATCAACACCAAAATGTGTGCGCATTTTTTAGAAAGAGGACACCCCCCTGATTCTTTTAGATGGCTAATTCTGGAAACATTTCCAAACATAACTAAAGAAGCCCTGTTAATCAAAGAACAAAGGTGGGTGTACAAAAGTGGCACAGACACCTCAGGACTCAATGATGCCATCCCGTGGTGTTCCCTCAAACCACCTTAAGACACTTTGCACACTCAGCTTCCTAGTTACTACACTTGTATTTGACTAGCTTCCTTATACTCTAAGCCATTTCCGCACTTACTAGACCTTTTATTCAGGTCACTAAACATATAGTGTGGGAACGCAACCGATTTAATTGAGGTCTGGCAGCCTAATACATTTAACAACTATGACCGAATACACTTGACCGCCACAGATGTTCTATTTGGCAAACCGCCACTATTACAACACTAGGGGATATACCATAGCCGTATGAACTGAGATTCTTTTATTCTAAATATCTCTACAATATATTCCCTTCACACAATCAGCTAAGTCAACTCTAGAAATAGCATCGCTAACGTCAACTTCCTAATAAACAAATACATTCACCACAGGGTAACCTAGCGACCACCCCGTCCCTCGTTCACCTTCCAACATGGCGGCCAAATCAGTCGTCTTCAATTCCTACGAACAGCAGTGCATTCATTTGCGCACAAGCGGTTACGTGAATCCCCCTTTTAATACCCACGCGAGACCATTGAACCCCACCCCCCAGTCCTGGTAGTGCGGGGTAGGTCGACGGGCGACACGGACTCGGCGTGTCAGTAAGTAAAATCGCCTGGTTGCCTTCGAAAATGTATGTAGTACTGCTAAGTTTTTAGGGCACACGGGCGACACGGACTCGGTATGTCAATAAGTAATAACTCCCTGGTTTTTTCGAAAAAGCATGTAGTATCGCTAAGTTTTCAGAGCCACATATTGATGTCACACTTCAGCATCTAGACTCTAAGCTATATTAACTACTTATGCACTTTGTTTAGGTTCAAGTTTAAGAGTAACTGCCCTTTTTACCTAGACAAACGATAAACCGCAGATCCACACAGGGCATTACAATGAGACTTAAATCTTAATGCGGAGACACGACTCCTTATTCTGTTGTGCTTCTACTTCGCGTGAGTGTGTCTCATTACTCTCAGGAACATGCATTTCTACCGACTGATCATTACAGATATTAGGTGCCCTCACAGCATTCCTTGATTTTACTTGCACCCATCAGAGATCCCCACGAGAGTTGCAATATACAAATGTTGTGGAATCAAGAGAAGGGGTGTTAATGACCCTGGAGTACTGTATCTAGTGATCTAACATGTTTTTAAAGCACTGCCCCCATACACTACTACAGAACGCAAGGAACTCCTTGCGCAGCCTACCAGGGACTGCAGTGGTTTATCCTATGGAGTATATAGGGTAAGTCCACCAAATGCTGTTGAAACACTTTTGGAGTGATCACTTCACGTGGCTTTTGTGTGTTTTTTAATTATTCCCCCTTCCCCTACACAGAATGTGCACTTTCACTTCCAACGCACGTTCTATCCGCACCATGTATGATGACTGTTTTTGTGATTAAGCGTTCTACAATGATTTTGGTCTCCCATTCTCCATACAGGTAGACCGAGCCGCAGGTAACAATACCAGCTGTATATATGAATGCTTATTGTCTATCAAACAACCCATTCGGTATATACTTGTAGATAGAATTTTTTAAGGTCCTGATGAATCACTTGAGCACATCTCAGCTATAGTGAGAAACATGTTGACCATGACGAGGCAGTGTAGGCAACCCAGAACATAGATCTGAGTCACTAACACTTTTACCTCATATTTTTAATTAGGTGAGGAGACATCGTAATAAAATTGTTGAGATAGTACTTCCTCTCCTATTTTTAACATTCATCTACATTCTCATCGAGCCCCACCTTTCCATTTGAACTATCGGCTATCTTGGATATAAAAGATCTCCATAAGAGTGCTCTCTAAACAAGAGCCCGTCGGGTATTGCACCAGCCGACTCGACGTAGGAGCAGCCCGATGATGTTACATTACATCCTGAAGGGTATGTGATTCACAATATCCTGATGGCTGTGTGAGGGCTCCAATATCCATAACAGTCCTCCCCTTATATGGTGCGTCCTCTTCCTAGGAACAGCTTTGTCATTTTCCTATCACATCGTGTCAAATACACTTTTTGGAACCACGGTATTCATTGATTCTGGATCAACCATTAATTCAAATGGCATGCCATTCACTATCAATTCAGCCCTAGGTATATCTATTCTTAAACCCTCCCTATTTTCAATAGAAAGCACTCTTTCTGGTATTCCTTCTTCCACCTCTAAACACGCAACCTGCATTTTGGTCATGTTTTTGCATACTCTTGCTAAATGTCCCCTTTTTTACACATGTGCCAATCCTTGTTAACTGCAAAACACTCCCTATAGTCTGCAGCATGCAACATACTTCCATACCTGTAACTCCCCTTATAGCCTGACCTATTGCAAATGTTGCTTGACTTCTCCTTCCCATTTTCTACACCATGTCTCTCTTTGTCCAAGTACTTCAACAACTTTGGGGCCGAATCCGATAGCCGGTCGGACAGCTGTCCGTAGCCTTACCGTGCGACCGACACGCACCCGGAGCCGGTCCGTCCTGTAGAGTAAGTACGATGCGCATAACTGCCAAAAACACGACCGACACGTAGACTGTGAATCAAGCTCCATTCTCCGTCCGAGCCGTAACTCCTAACGATGACCCGAGTCACCCGGAAGCAGTATCCATAGCAGTTTCCGACCTGACAAGTACGATGCATACTTCCTACGCGCCGGACAGGTCAACACGAACGGCCCGTCACAGCATCCGGAAAACAAGCATATCAGATACGATTCGCGCCACAACTCAATACACTGCTACGAGACGGACCAGCTTGCAGTGGGCACGAGACGGAGCAACAAGCAGCATGTACGACACAAACACATCATGAATCCCATCGCGCAGGTCATACCGGTACTCTACATCTATGACCAGATCAGGAACCGACGCCGACTGCGCAGGCGGTAAGTCAGACACCTACCACATAAACAAACGACACGTACCCGCAAAATGGCACACACACACAGGGGATCCACATCCTGGCCACTAACAACAGCCCACCATAGGGGTTGCATGGCCAGCACCACTAACATCCCCACCCATAGGGCTCATGTTGCCCATCACTCCTGACACCCCCACCCATAGGGAATATGTTGCCCATCACCCCTGCCACCCACACCCATAGGGCTTATGTTGCCCATCACCCCTGCCACCCCCACCCATATGGCTGATGTTGCCCATCACCCCTGCCACCCCCACACATAGGGCTGATGTTGCCCATCACTCCTGCCACCCCCACCCATATAGCTGATGTTGCCCATCACTCCTGGCACCCCCACTCACAGGGGACCTGTTGCCCATCACTACTGCCACCCCCCACACATAGGGCTGATTTGCCCATCACTCCTGACACCCCCACTCACAGGGGACCTGTTGCCCATCACCCCTGCCACCCCCACCCATAGGGCTGATGTTGCCCATCACCCCTGCCCCCCCACTCACAGGGGACCTATTGCCCATCACCTCTGCCACCCCCACCCATAGGGCTTATGTTGTCCATCACTATTGCCACCCCCACCCATATGGCTGATGTTGGCCATCACCCCTGCCACCCCCACTCACAGGGGACCTATTGCCCATCACTACAGCCACCCCCACACATAGGGATAATGTTGCCCATCACTCCTGCCACCCCCACCCATATGGCTGATGTTGGCCATCACCCCTGCCACCCCCACTCACAGGGGACCTGTTGCCCATCACCTCTGCCACCCCCACCCATAGGGCTTATGTTGCCCATCACGACTGCCACCCCCACACATAGGGCTGATGTTGCCCATCACGCCTAACACCCCCACCCATAGGGACTATGTTGCCCATCATCCCTGCCACCCACACCCATAGGGCTTATGTTGCCCATCACTACAGCCACCCCCAGGCATGGGGCTTATGTTGCCCATCACTACAGCCACCCCCACCCATAGGGCTGATGTTGCCCATCACTCCTGACACCCCCACTCATAGGGACTATGTTGCCCATCACTCCTGCTACCCCCACCCATAGGGCTGATGTTGCCCATCACTCCTGACACCCCCACCCATGGGGCTTATGTTGCCCATCACTACTGCCACCCCCCCCCAGGCATGGGGCATATGTTGCCCATCACTACAGCCATCCCCACCCATAAGGCTGATGTTGACCATCACTCCTGACACCCCCACCCATAGAGACTATGTTGCCTATCACCCCTGCCACCCACACCCATAGGGCTTATGTTGCCCATCACTACTGCCACCCCCACCCATATGGCTGATGTTGGCCATCACCCCTGCCACCCCCACTCACAGGGGACCTGTTGCCCATCACTCCTGCCACCCCCACCCATAGGATGATGCGCAACACATCCAGCATACTCCAACATCAGGTATGTCTGAAAATGTATCCCCCCTAACATCATGTCAACAGTGTGTAGTCTGTGACAAATGCCCACAACAGTGATTATGGCTACGAGCATACAATGTAAGTAACAGCACATGTATGACCAACACATGAGTGTGACATACACAAGGCAAGCATCACCACAGCACTGTGGCAATGTAAAAAGAACACTCCCTCACTGTGTAGAACAGAAGTTAAGTGGGGGCTTCTAAAATGCAGCAGATGTTGAGCATTGTGGTGATGGGGACTAAACCCCCCTCATCACAGTGACCAAAAGGTAAGTGTCATCATGGTCAAAGCTGCAAATAACAAACAGCATGTATGATCCCTGCTCCCAACACATCAAACACTTCTGGGGCAAACTAGTGTTTGTGTCCCATACACACAGAGCTGTGGTGAGGCTAACAGTGCTGTGAAAACATAACACACTCTCGGCCATGTGCAGACAAGCACCACCCACGGGGGCTGACAATACATACAGCGTACAATGACACAACAGCAGAAGTGACCATCACCAAGCATGCACACATCTCGAAAATAGACACACCAATCAAAACAACATGTGTAGACTGTAGGTGTCAGATCCCAAACTATCATTCCGTGCCAGCAATGGCACCTAACAACCAGGATGAATGTGCACAATGATGTGATATGACTCACAGGGACAGCATGCAAAATCACAGAAACAGCATCCAGACAAAGGCCCACAACAGCAATACCAATGCACTGGTGCAGATGCACAAACACAAACAGGCAAACTCACATTGCACATCTGACACAGCACGTGTGTGTGTGTGTCACAGTATCCCCAGGCAACTACACAACACATGAGGGGGGGCTGAACCACAGTGACACAGATGTGGACACAGTGCCATACAAAAGTAAACCATCATTGGGACACCCTCAGTGGGCAATCAGGCATCGGCAGATGAGAGGGAGCACAACAGACACATGTGACACAAGCTGGAATGAACACCAACTAAAACAGCAAGAGACTGACACACAACACCACTACCCCAGGGAACAGACATTGGGGTGAAACAAGCATGCATGACACCTCCACTGTGATGACAAAGGCAGATATCGTACAAACTGGGAAACCCAGACATGTGTCCTGTGCCACAAACGTACATCATCCATGGACAAACGGGAGCTAGGGGACCACCCATGCAAACATTCACATCAGTCCACCCTCAACACCACACACCCTGAACTGCAACAATGTGTATCTGTGAAGCTCACATGGACAGGTGACATTGCACATGCACCAATGACAAACACAGGAATGTTGTGAGGAACTAAGGTGCACAAACACATCACACAAGGACAGTTCACAACCCTGGGGAATGACAGACATCCTGCATAGTATGCGGTACATGGCCATGACCTCAAAGCTCACGTAACCTTCAGAATATCTGCCACAGTCCCAGGACAATGCAGATTCCAAGGAGAACCACAAGGCACACATGCTGACACATGCCAGCATCGCAGCCATGAACCCGACAAGTGGGAGCAGTCATACACACATACAAATGTCTCAATCACTGAAAACTACCACCTAGGGACAACTACATGATTTAGCAAATAAACAGGTGCCTTGAGGAACCCTGACCGTGTCCCATCTGTGTCTGACAACATCATCACCACTCAGAACTGACAAATCCCAATGATGATACACCAATTAACAGTAGTGTGTCATGCACCCACACATCTGGTAGCCCATTGGAAAAGTAGTGGGATGAACCCAGTACCACTCAGCGAGCATAAACTACAGGAACATATCAAGGGAACACTGTCTGTGTATGAACAGGGATGTGGACACACACACATGCCCATACAACACACACCATGGGACCAGGCCATGTCACTGGACAATACACTTTCTTGAGGGGACCCAACTCCTGTGGAAGCCTAGCTGTGCCAAACATATTCACCGCAAGTCCCACTCATGTTTGCAGAACACTTGGTCAGTCAGCCATCAGTTACAACACAATGAAGGCTCTGGTCACAACAGCCTGGGTACGTGAGTCTCCCCTAAGTCATCTGCACATACCCAAAACATATGTCTAGCAAGTTGCAGAGAGGACCCAGTTGCTCCTATGACAATGATGCCCACACCTGTAGGTCCAGTGTTGATGAGCACAAAGTATGTGGAAGTGACAAATTGGACAATGGGAAGCAGATCATATGTGCAGGGGTGCCAGCCACAGATGTGACCCTGCAAATGAAATGCTCACAGAGAGATGTCCACAAATAGTTGATCCTGACACACCCAGGTAGCTGCAAAGGATGACATGGATACCCACCAGAATAGGATACATATCTCATGGACCACAGGGAGTACCACACAGCAACACAATCAGAATTCAACATTGTAAAAAAAGCATCACAGGTGCAAGGGCATGTTAAACATCAGCAACATAATGTACAGCGAAATCTAGTTCCCAGGGAGAAAGAAAAAACCTTTATTCAGCATTTTAAAAGTTAAACGTCTGTGCAAACAAAAGGCCAATGGCCAGTCCATGTCCAAATGCCAAGGAGTGAAGTAGAGTGACAACTGTCACACCTTGCTTGCCTGCACTGCTATAGACCGGGGTCATCCCCTCGGAGGGGCATGCATGGGGGCAGGCCAGGCACCGCAGGGACAGAATCAGGGCGCAGCAGAAGGAGGCAGTGAAGAGGTGGGGGATGCAGGCGAGACACTTGCAACTGCAGTGGAGCTGACTGAAGTGGTGGGTGCTGTCACAACTGTGGGGCACAAGTCAGATGGTGGTGGTGCCGGCACAACTCCAGTGGGCAGGTCAGATGGAGTGGAGTGGCTCACCACGGCAGTGCCCAAGTCAGACGGGGTGGTCGTGGACTCCAAAGCAGTGCCTACATCCATGGGAGCGAAATGGGGAACAGGTGAGGTCGGCAGGGGGGGGGACACGGTCCCCACATCAGTGGCACTAACTGTCTGACCAGGTGTGGAGGAGCAAGTGCTGGGGGTGATGGCCTTAGCATTTTGGGGATGGTGGATCTGTGGGTGGGGGAACCCGGGGCAGGGAGTGGCGGGGGAACCTCTGGAGTGGTGGCCTGGGGGATGGAGGATGGAGACTTTGCCTTGGAGCTGCGTGGTGACGGGGGTCTTGCTCTTCTGGTGCCAGGGGGACTTGCGGGTGGGGGTCTCTGTCTGACTGCACCTGGGAGAGGGTGTCCGGGTGTGAGGGGCACTCCCTTCTGTGTGTGGGGACTTCCTCTTCCCCTTGTAATCAGGATCGGTGGGGAAGATGCCAAGGTCACAGAGGAAGAGTTTCTGGGGGGATGGGGTTGCAGGTGATTCAAGGGAAGGGGGCTGGAAGGGAGAGGTCTCGGAGGACTGCGGAGTGGTTGTGGATGACTGTGTGTGTGTCTGCAAACCAGCCCCTGTGAGTGTGGAATCAGTCCCCTGCGCTTGCTTGTGTGCACATCTAGACCTTGGTTTGGGGGTTTCTGTGCTTGGGACAGGTAGGGTGCTAGGAATCGTGGGTGATGCAGGGGTAGGAGGGGTGCGGGACTGTTGGAGGAGGGACACTGCTGCCGTCAGGGAGGAGGCCACGGACTGATTGGTCCTCTGTAGGGCAGACATGCCTGAGGAAATGCCCTCCGTGAATGACACCAGTTGCGTCAACAGACCTGTGTGTGCATGGAGGACCTTCAGCATCGACGTCTGCCCTACATGGATCTGTCTAAGTAAGTCCACAGACGCCTCACTCAGGGCAGCAGGGGACACAGGGGCAGGGGGTGCGGTGCCTGGTACATGGAGACATGCTCACGAACATGGAGCCCACAGGGACCTCTGGGATGGGAGCCGATGGGAGGGGGGGGGTGGTGGTGGTGGTGGCGGTGGCGGGGCGGGGACAGCCTCACTAGCTGGAGTTTGGTTTGCTGCTGACACTCGCCTCCACAAGGGAGTCATCCTCAGAGCTGTTGTGGCCCTCTGCTGGGGGTGATGGTGCTGATGATTCCTTTGTGTGGCTCCACTCGCCCTCTGTGCCACTGGGTCTACCCGACTCCTCTCCTTCTGTCCCTCTAAGGCTCTGTGGCTCCTCCTGGTCCATGGGGCTGTCCCCTCCTGTGGCCGTGGATGTATCTGGATAGGAATAGGAAGTAAGAGAACAACATCAGTCACCTGCACCGACTGCACGCACCACAATGAGTACATCACATCACAGGGCAAGCCCTGGCATCATCAGCTGAACACAGCTCAAAGTGCCAACACTGTTTAGGATAAGACAATTGTCATTCTCAACATCAACCATGGCACACATATCCCTCCTTGACTTTCACACATATGTCTGTTGCATGTTTGATGCCAACACCCCAATGTGCCAACATGCACCACCCACACATTAGTTGTACATGCAAGTGAACATGTAGGAGTATGTCACTATACACACAGCACATCTCTTGCTACTGACTCAGTACAGGTGTCCGGATGAAGGGATGGGCAGAGACTCATTTCTCATGCTTTTGATGCATGCCAGCAACACACACTATGATGTACTCATGTCCTGATGGGCAATGCCACAATGGGGTGCATGGTGCACACTTGAACACAATGCAGGCTCACTCATAGCAAGTTAAATGCCATGGCACTAGGATGCCCTGAAAGTCAGTCAACACTGTCTCCTGTCACAGGGACAGGGCATCCAGACAACAACAATATGCACTGACTCACAATCCTAGCTCAGGGGTAAAGCGAACCCTGCAGATGACCGGCACACTTGACTTACGTAACAACAAGCCACACCCTAATGACACAGAGGCAGACACCTGAGGGCACATGTCACTAAGCACAACCTGCAATTTCATACACAGGAGTGGGATTACAGAGTGTTTCTAAATCCCCATGGTGAAACAGTGTTTGGCCATGGACAGTAGTCAGGGGGCTAAGCAAGTGTGACATACTTGATATACATACTCCTGAGGCCCGAAAATTGGAGTCCCCTGCTGCATGGATTTGTTTGGAATACCCCAGCCACATGTTGTGAGTCAGACCAACAATTGGTACACATCTCAAGGGCACACACAGATCACATGTCAGATCTCAGGCATTGTGTAAACAATTGACCCACCCATGAAACTCTCAACAGATTCACGGGAACTGATGCTGACCGGTACCTGAAGCATAGCTGACTGCAGGGACACAGTGCCCTAGTGACACAAGCAACAAACTGGAGGGGCCACACCTGTGGAACAGATGAGGGGGGTGCATCACACAATTGAGGTACCTTAGTTTTGGACTACAAGACCTACGTAATGTGGAAGTGTGACCAGGACAAAAGACTGCTATTTGCATGTCAGACATAGTACACAGATCAGACATGGACTCACCCCCTTCCTGCTGCTATCTGGTCTTCAGCTGCCTATCCAGGTCCGGGAAGACCACCGCCAGGATACGGAGCATGTGGGGAGTCAGGGTCCAGTGTCCACCCCTCCTGCGTGGAGGTGACAGCTTCAGCTGTACTCTAGCTATCCTCCGGGTCAAGCCCCGAAGGTCCTGCCACCTCTTCTGGCAGTTGCGGATCTGGCGCTTGTAGACCCCCACAGAACGAACAGCCCGGGTGATGGTAAGCCAGATCTCCTGCTTCTGGTGGGCCTCAACCTGTGAGGAGGACAAAGTGAAAAGTACATTAACACACATACCCCAGATTTGTGCAGCACACACATTTGGATATACATGTCATCATCACAAAGGGAAAACAATTACACAGGTAGTGCAACCATGGAGGGAAGGAAAAATCACCTGCATGTCTGACATATTAACAATGCCTGGAAAGTTTAAGCTTGCAATAATGCACTTTAGCAGCAGGAAAACTATTCATTACATGTACCTACACACTTTGGGGGATGAAAGTAGTCAGTGAGAATGCTTGCCACTGGTGTACACACTGCTAGTCAGACAACATGCATAATTAGGAAGTCAGTGGACTGCACACTCACCTGCTCCCCTGATTTCCCATAGAGCTTTCTGTACTCTGGAAGGACCCCGTCCAGCAGGGCCTGGTTCTCCTCCTCGGTGAAGGCTAGGGCCCTCTCCAGAGGATGCATAGACAGCAGCAGTGGTAGCAGGGATGTGGTACAGTAGCATGTAGTGCAGGTAAGTGAGCTCCCTGGGGGCCAGCCAGCCTTATATCTGTGCTGCAGAGGCAGACTTTGTGCCATGTGTCCCAAGTGATAGGTCCAACACGGTTGCATTCTATGAATCTGGCCAATCCATTTAAAAGTACGACTCGTACACGCCTTCCGCATCGTTCAAATCTTCACCTTCATGGAACACTTGAAATTGCAACATTGTTGTAGGCATCCAACTGAATTTTCAGTGCACAACTTGTACAAGTTTTGAATCCGCATCCGTCTCCATGTCAGTCCTGAGCCAATGGGTGCGGCCGGCTCGTTCAACTGACTGTACAACGCGTATTTTGAATATACACATGCACCCGTCTCCATACGATTCAATGGCCAAGGCATACGCCTGTCTCGGACCATGCCTGTCCGATGCGTATGCATGATAGTCACCCACGTTGGACCTCAATGCATTCAATGACAAAGCGTACGCACGGCTCGGACATGACTTGTGCAATGCGTACGCAGTGTCACCCGCGTCGGACCTCATTAGTGTGACTATTATATGGATGCAACACACATGTACTGGCCAGGGACACCTGTGCACACCTGCCACACTACAGCATTGGCCACACAGTGTCCCATGGCATGTAAGGCTGCATTCCCTGGGTGTTTGGGGGGGGCCACATCTGTTTTTTTGGCTGGCACTTTGTGCAGCCACTCCCAGGCTGTGCACGTGTACATGGGGGCAGAATCCTTTGTGTGTTGTGAACATTACCACTGTGATGTGCAATTGGACAGTAATGGGCATGAGTCACGGCCACAGTGTCAGGTTGGATATGTGTAGGACAGGTCACATACTCCCTGAGTCCTGGGGGTGATGGCATTTACGTCACAGTGAGACCTGTAGCCACAATACTGATGTGCACCCACAGTCTGTGTGCATGTTGTGTCTCAGATGTGTCTGATCAAATGTTCCTAATGGGTGACAGTCTCCATATCCATGTGGTATATGCATCAACCTTGATGGGGTGTGTGTCTAAGAGACGTACATGTAGGGCCGGCAGGAACAACAGTGGCCACCACCTGTGGGACTTACGCTTGCCTTGTGGTGTGTACGTGCTATGCCATGTCCATTGCTGTGTTGATGTGGCAATACAGGGAGCCTGGGTTTCTGCATGGCAAAGATCTGTGATGCCTGGGAGACATGAGGCCTTAATTGTCACTGTGGTGTGTTCTTGGAACGTTGCAGCAGCACATAGGTTGGGTGACACAGCCAGATGATTGACCATTGCACTACATGGGACATGTGGAATTGAGATGTGAGGTGGTGGTCTTGTAGGTGACATATGTGTCCATGACCAACAGCACACACCTCAGTACATTGTGTAAAGTCATAAACTAGCATGTGATAGTGATCGTGGTCATGGCCACATGGGTGGATGAAATGTCAATCTTCCTTTGTGCATCTCTGTACTGCAGGGCACCAGCTGTCCATCGTCCGTTCCCAGACCTTGCAACCATGCAGGAACGCGACTGCATCAGACGGTACCGCTTCACGAGGCCACTGATTGCGGAATTGGTGGAGCAGTTGCCTTCACATCTGCTACCTGGCCGGACATACCCTACAGCACTGACCACAGAGGTAAAGGTGATGGCAGCCCTGCACTTCTTTGCTACTGGTACCTTCCAGTACACTGTGGCTACTGCTGGTGGGATGTCGCAAACGATGTTTAGTCGTGTGCTACGCGATGCCTTGGAGGGGATGTTGCAATTCCTCGACCTGTATATCAAGTTCCCGAGCCCAGCTGAACTCCCTGAAATAAAGGATGCCTCTTATACACTGGGGAGGATGCCGAACGTCATCGGATCTATTGATGGGACACATGTTGCCCTGATACCACCACAGGCACATGAGCAGGCATACCGGAACAGGAAGCACTACCATTCGATCAATGCTCTGGTGGTCTGTCTTGCTGACATGTTGATCACACATGTGTGTGCACGGTTCCCTGGTTCTGTGCACGATGCCTACATTATGAGGAGTAGTTGCATTGCTACGCTGATGTCACAGATGCCAGCTCAGCATGCCTGGCTTGTCGGTGTGTACTGACTGTTTCTCATTGTGTGTGTTTGTCAATGTTGTATTCCGCACTCCTACAAAACTCAGCTACTTGTTCATTTTTGTGTGTGTAGGTGACTCCGGATACCCCAACATGCCGTGGTTGCTGACACCCCTCAGGAACCCTGTGACACCAGCCGTGCTGCGCTACAATAAGGCACATGGTCGGAGCAGGAGGGTGATTGAGCGGACATTCGGCCTCCTGAAAAGCCGCTTTCGCTGCCTGGACAAGACAGGAGGGGCCCTTTCATATGAGCCTGCAAAGATGTGCAAAATAATCCTTGTCTGCTGCATGCTACACAACATGGCGGTGCGGAAGGAGGTGCCTCTCATCCAGGATGACGATGACGACGATCAACGTCCGGCACCTGTGGAGGATCCCGGCCTGGGCCAAGATGCCAGTGATGATGAAGATGATGGTGACGTCCGCTCCCAGCTCATCAACAACTTCTTCACCTGAATGTGAGTTTCCAGGGTTGTTATGTGAATGTATGGAGGTAGCCTGGAATGTGTTGTGCCAGCTCTGTTGCTGTCTGAGTGTGTCTGTGTGCCACTTGACTGGATGCGTGCTGTGATGTGTCCATTTAGGTGGTGTGTACTCCACAATAGGGTAGTACTGCTAACTAGTGTTTGTTTAGGTGTCTTGCAACATGTTTTGTGCATGTGTATTGTATTTCTCTCCTGTTCTTCTGTGCTTTTGACTGTATCTTGTCTGTCCTTCCCAGGGTACTTTGCCTGTTGTGTGGTCAACACTGACCCCCAACACCCAAAAGCCAACACAAGTGTGGAAGTTGACAATTCCCATCAACTGATGTACCACACATCCCTGGACTTCCATTCTCCAACACATTGGGAGCGTGTGTCCACTGTTACGTAGAATTACCGTGCAACTAGTGTGGAATAAACGTGTTGTCTGTCTTCCCACATCTGAGTGACATCTGCTTACCTCACCTGTGGACTTGTTACCACTGACTGGGCTTGGTGTTGTGTCTGTGCATGCCAATGTGTTTCAGTTCAACATCATTGTGTGGGATGAGTAACATGGCCATGGTGAGTATGTTTTGTGTTGCCATAGTGGTGTGTCTCCCTCACATGTGTCACATCCCCATGACTCACCTTACGTTGGTCACATTGTTGCAGTATTTGGCATGCACTGTGTTGTGTAGCAGATCGACATCTCCCTGAACATGACAAGTAGGAATCACAACAGAGGCAAGTATGGTGTACTGGTGAGTTTATTTACAAACATGTACGAGGGAAGTGCACAGGATGGTGGGTGCTGTACAGTGGTTTGGGAATCCAAAGTTCACATTGGAGTTGGAAGTGCTGGAAGATGAAATGTCCAGAGTAAAATCCACAGTCATCTGATAGATACATTGGCCCAACATGAACCCTCCATGTCATGTGGGCGAGTTGTGTGCGATTGGACAAGGTGAAAGGGTTGCGCACAGAAGAACATTGTCCAGAACAGGTTTAGAGGCCCTGGGGGATGTGCTGGGACATCTGCCTCCCACATGTCCTTCTTCGGACGACCCCTCTTCTTCCGGGGGGGGATCCTCATGTGCAGGCCTCTGCGGTGCAGGGGACTCTCCGCCAGAGTCCTCCTCCCTCCCTGTGGCGATGGCAGATGGTGTTGCGACAGATGTTGTGGGCACACAGGGGGGTGTGGACAGGTTGGTGTTGATCTGGCGGAGGCATTGTAGTATGTCCCGATGCACTGCAGTGATGTCATCCCACTTGGCCTCCATGCGGGCATGGTGGGCGACCTGCTCGTGTTGCATGTCCTTGAGGATCCCCACTACCTGGCCAAATCCTCCGGTGCTATCCTGGTACGCATCTAAGATGCGTGCCAGGTGGGGTCATCATGCAGTCCAGACCCCTCTGCAAGGCGCGCCCTGTACCTCCTACCCCTCCCAGCACCCCTCTCCACACGGGCAGGACCAGTGGCGGCTCACACAGGTGACACTGGGACCCCTTGGTGGTGTTGCTGGTGGTGTTGGCTGTAGCTTCCGGGGGGGTCCTGTGTCCCTGTGCTGTGGGTGTTGATTGTCCTTGGTCTGTCCGTGTTGGCGGGGGTTCCCTGTCGCTGTCCAGATGCTGGAGGCGTGGGTACAGGGGGGGCAGATGTTGATGCTGCTGGTGCTGCATGATGGCTCACACCGGAGGGGCCAGGTTGGTCGTCGTCATCCGAAGAGGACACTGAGAGAGTCAGACCAGAGAGCTCAGTGTCCACCAGAGTCTGGGACTGGGTTTCCTCATCATTTGGTGCTGGGTGCCCAGCACCACCTGTGTTTGGAAGAGACACACAATGTGATCTATTGCTCTACATGCATCGTTGGTTCACAAACATGACATTTTCTACTTTTCAAACAGATGCCTGCCTGTACACTGCTTTTTCCCAGCTTGTCACGGACAGAGTTTGATATTGTTGTTGGCCATTTCCCAGCATGGCCTTGTGCTCCCCACAACAGAGCCCAGTGTCAGACATCTTGTCAGTCCCTTCTCACTCCCTGTGAGGCGAGTATGGTTCAGTTTGGTCTTTCTGGGCCATGTGGGTGGGTGTAGGTTGTCTGTGACTGCGACTCCCATCATACTCTTGGCTACACCACCCTTCCCAGCATGCCCAGACTTCCTCCCTCTTGACTCTGCTTCCCTGTGAGGGGGTGTGACAGCAATGGCAAGATGACTGACTGTGAAGTCCTGATGTTTGTTGTTTGCCATTTCCCAGCATGGCCTTGTGCTCCCCACAACAGTGCCCAGTGTCAGACATCTTGTCAGTCCCTTCCCACTCCCTGTGAGGCAAGTATGGTTCAGTTTGGTCTTTCTGGGCCATGTGGGTGGGTGTAGGTTGTCTGTGACTGTGACTCCCATCATACTCTTGGCTACACCCCCCTTCCCAGCATGCCCATACTTCCTCACTCTTGACTCTGCTTCCCTGTGAGGGGGTGTGACGGCAATGGCTAGATGGCTGACTGTGAAGTCCTGATGTTTGTTGTTTGCCATTTCCCAGCATGGCCTTGTGCTCCCCACAACAGAGCCCAGTGTCAGACATCTTGTCAGTCCCTTCCCACTCCCTGTGAGGCGAGTATGGTTCAGTTTGGTCTTTCTGGGCCATGTGGGTGGGTGTAGGTTGTCTGTGACTGCGACTCCCATCATACTCTTGGCTACATCCCCCTTCCCAGCATGCCATACTTCCTCCCTCTTGACTCTGCTTCCCTGTGAGGGGGTGTGACAGCAATGGCAAGATGGCTGACTGTGAAATCCTGGTGTTTGTTTGGCTACAAGTCCCAAGTGAGCCCCTGGGCTTCACAAAGCTACACCCAGTACGGGGTATCTTTTGATGATATTTCAATGAGGTGTGTGTCAATGCATTGTACCCGGTGAGTTGTGTGGAGTTTGTGTTGAGGGGGGGGGTGTCTCCCCATGCTGATAAGTATGGTCAGGGCTGTCAGTCCTCCTTCCCATCATGAAACGTGCTTCCATTGCAGGGCGTGCAAGTTGTCTTTCAGGATGTCAGCCAGTGGTGTCCTGCTTCTGATTTGCACACAACCCCGAGCAGGGCCTTGTGCTCCCCACAGCAGGACCCAGTGTCAGCCATCTTGTCAGTCATTTTCCAATCCCTGTGATGTGGGCATGTTTCTGAGAGGTCTTGATGGGCCAATGAGGAGGAGGAGCATTATCTGTGACTACAGGCCCCATCATGCTTTTGGCTACACTCACTTCACCTGCATCCCACTATTCCTTCCTGACAGTCAGCTGCACTGTGAGGTGGTGTGTTTGTGGTGTCAAACTGTCTGGCAGTGTGTATTTGGCTTAGTGCCACTGGCTTGCTCTATTTGTTTGTAGGTTGGTGCATGTCATGACACAGTTCCCAGTCACCCTGAGATGGCAGGTATTGTGTTTGTGTGACTGGCATACACATCTTGGGCTGATTATCTATTGGTTAGTGTAGCTTTGCTTGCGGTGCATGGTTTCACTGTCCCCTTGCCACACAATCTTGGGTATGTTGTTTGTGTACTCACCAGGCTCTGGGATGTCTGTTAGGCCATGGACACTCTCTGGTGGTAGGATGTCCCGCACCTTCTCCTCCCAGGTCCTGAAGTAGACTGGTTTGGCAGGGGGCCACCACTGGTGCACTGACTCAGGCCATGATCTTTTTCTATGAGTTTCTTGACCCTCCTGCGCACGTCATACCACCTGTTCTGGATGTCGTCCTTTGCGCGCCTTGCTGGTGCTTGGGCGTTCACCTTGTCCACAATCCTCGCCCACATCTTGGTTATCTGTGAGATGGGCGTCCTTTGGACCAATGTACCAAACAAATGTGGCTCTACTCTGATGATCTCGTCTACCAGCACTTCTAACTCACTATCTGTGAACTTTGGATTCTTCTTTGGAGGCATGGTGATGGGTGGTTGTGGTGTGGGATGTGTGTGTGAGGGTGCAAGTGATGGTGGGTTGGTGTTGGTTTTGCTGGGTGTGTGTGTGTGTGCTTTAGTATGAGGTGCTGATGGTGTGTGAGTTGTGTGATGGGTGAGTTGTGAGTGTGTCTGTGATTGCTGTGTACTGGTGTTTGCTGCTGGCTGTGTCTCCTGTTTGCAGTGGTGGGTGTGTCTTTGTCACATGTTTTTTAGTTGGTATTTATTGGCTTTGTCGTTGCTTGTTTGCTCCTTTCTTTGTCTTTTTTCCTTTGTGTTTTTTGGGCATGAAGGAGACGTTCATGTGACGGAAACGGATGCTGCTGTTGTCTCGTGCGGGCTTCTCCACCTCATTCACGCTGCCTGTCTTCTGTGTTTGGTACACGTCGTTTGCGGCGGTCTCTATTAAGGGTGGGCGTAGTGGGGCTACGTGAAGCAGCGCGTAGTGTGCCCAAATCTACGCACACTCGCGCGCTACGCGTAGCCCCACTATGCGCCACCCGCCTCCCACCCGCCCTCCTTTTAAATCAAACCCCGCATTTAAAATAAATAAAAAGTAAAGAAACTTACCTGAAGCGCTGCATCTCCGGGGCTCCCTCTTCCATTTCCAACTTCTTCTGACAAATGCACATGCGCGGACGCCCGCGCATGCGCATTTCTTGCAAGAAATGCGCATGTGCGGGCATCCGCGCATGCGCATTTGTTAGAAGAAGTTGGAAATGAGGAAGAGGGAGCCCGGAGACGCCGCGCTTCAGGTAAGTTTCTTTACTTGTTATTTATTTTAAATGCGGGGTTTGATTTAAAAGGAGGGCAGGCGGGAGGCGGGTGGCGGCGGCAGGCAGCTACGCTTCGCCCTGGGTGTGCGTAGTGCTAGCCTGCTTCGCCTACTTCGAAAACTGCGAAGCAGGCAGCGCTACGTACACTACGTGGGCGAAGCGTAGTGTCACGCCCAGGGTTAGTCTCTATTGCTTGTGTGCCGGGTTGTCTGTGCGTGTCAGTCGTGCGGCTTGTTCTCCGTGCGAGTCGGTCTGGTTTTGCACGCATTGCATCGTACTGCGCAAATCATACGTCGCAGGTACGGGTCAGTCGGCTTCATTCCGGGTTCGTGTCGGTCGGTGATATTTGCTTCAGTTTTTCGGCCGGATCACTATTTTCCCTACCGCTCGGTCGTACGGCTTGTATTCCGTACCTGTCGGTTGTAATTCACACGCGTTGCATCGTACTGCACAGGTCGTACGGCGCTGGTCCGTGTCGGTCGGTGTTCGGTCCGGATCCGTGTCGGTCGGTTCGTTTTGCGGCTGGAATCGGAATCGGCCCCTTTGTTGTTCCTTCCCATTTACTCACTACATTGACTAACTCCAAATGTATAGCTTCAATTTGTTGCATCTCCCTGATGCATCAGTCTGCTTCCTCTTCAATTTTTGCAATTCCAATGGCTTCTTGGAAAGTTGGGTTTCTCGCAGCCCACAACCTCTCCTGCATCTTTTATTTTTGCACTGCACAATCAACTGGTCTCTGACCATCTGATCAGTTATTTTACCAAAATCACATTTTAAGGCCAACTCCCTCAATCTTGTTACAAATTGATCTACCGATTATGACATTTCTGAAGTTGAGTATAACACTTATGCATTTGCATGACTATGTTGACTTGTTTTTTAAAGTAAATCTCTTGTCTTTTTTCAGCTAAAACATAAGGATCTTCAATGTTTTCACTTTCTGATCCTGTTACTGCAGGCAAAAACTTAAAAACATGTTGACCCTCCTTTCCTAACGCATTGGAAATCCATTGTTGCTGCTGTAGTATACAAACAAAGCAATACTCAGACACTCACGCTAGTCCTCTTTATATTGCCTGGAAAAGAAGTGGTTGAAATCAGCGTAGTGCTTTTTCAATGTCTTTGAAATATTGTAGTCCTTTTTGGCTGCTTACTACTGCCTGAAACGTGAATACCCATTAAGACATTTTTTTTGTTTGTTTTCTGACTGAAACGGAGGAACACCAATGATATGAGACCTCAAACCGCCCTCTCTGCTATGAGTTTTGCTGCGCACCTGTGAGCGCCGGCATGCGCCAGTTGCTGCGAGCTGCTCACAATCACTGCTGAATTGCGTGCACTGACAATCGTGTGTCTCTGCTCTCACTCTTCCTGGTGTGTTTGCGTTGGCAGTTGGGCACCGATCTTCTCGCCGACATTTAGGGCTGACACGCGCCGACAGCTGCGCACTGCTCTTTCCTGTCCCTGTTGGCCTGTCTGCGCTGGTATTCAAGCACCTCTTGATGGCTCGCTTTGACGGGGCAACACTGCTTACTGCCACAAAGGCTCTCTCTGTCACCTTTGAAGAGTAGGTTAGAGTGTGTATACCCTTCTTAAATACCCCCGAGTAAATTATCAACAGTACTTACAGCTCAGTTCAGCTATTCAGTGTGTTACATGTGGTGAGTCTCTCTTAGCTACTATACAACTCACCATCACTGTTTAATATCCAACTTCCTTGCTCGGTTCGACTTCATATTAGCTGGTCTTCAGGTGGAACAGGCGCTCCTGGCCAGACTGAAATAAACTCCAGAGACAGCATTCAAAGAGAGATCCAATTAATTTCCGAACCCGCTACATAGATGAATCTCCCACACTTGTTTAACTGTAAGTGTCAGCAGAGCTGATCCTAGGATCCCAATACCTGATCAGAAACCTGGACACCATGACAACAATCATTAAGTAGCATAATAGCTCACATTATAACAATTACTATTACCCAGTGTAGCGGTATTCAACTTACCAACTTTGAAAAGATGGAATATTGAGTCTTTGTTGCATTGATTTCAACGCATGACCTGACAATCATTGCATGTTTCAATGGCATCCTGTATGGTTGAGCATGTACTTCACTGTGACTTCAAGTGGATACAGAGGACCATTAAGGTTAGGTGCAGGCCTCCAGTGGACATCTCTGAAGTGGTCCTTTATGCAGAGGCACATTTGTTCCTACAAGCAGCTACAGGGATCATTATAATGCTCAAGACACTGCAGGCAAGAATTAGAAGAAAATCCTCGATAGAATAACATTCATGTAAGTAAGATAAGGAGGAGGGGAAAGTGGTGCCTTAAGACAGTAACGAAGGGTCCAAGCACAGACCAGCCATGTTCAACAGCTTCATCAAAAACCTTGCAGCACTGGTAGAGCAAAGCCAAGTCTGATGCTGAATGTCTCAGGATTAAAATGGCTGCTCAACGCAGATGGCTTGGCCATATTAGCACCCTCTCATATTGTTTCCAGTATAGTCGAAGAGTGCTGCAGGGACTGGACCCAGGAGCTGAATTAAAACAAGCACTGACAATGCCAGTAGTTTGGCTTGATGTTTAAAGCTTCAGGATTTTAATTGAATGTTAAATCCAGGGAATGGCATTTGTCAACTGCTTTTCTGAAGCCTTTGAGGCAAGCAATTATTTTCCCTTTGATTGTTGTTTACATATTTGCTGACCAGTGCCTGTGATGTGAAGATATGGTCTGAGGTTTATTGACTGGGAACAAATCCTATTTTAGCTGTTGTACATATTGTTGCCAAGGGAAAAATTTATTATAAAAACTGCAAAATGTATAATATGATTCAGATTCAGAAAATGCTTTATTCGATTTTAAGTACTAGATAAAATCATAAAAGCTGAAAATACCAGAAACAATTCATATGTACATTATATCTTTTAAAAGTGCATTACAAAACCAGCTGCCCCCATGAATCACAAATTGTTACAATTATTAAAACAGTTACAAATGTATACTTTTCCTTTTTCTTAATATACATTTTAAAGAACCAGTCATGATTCCAATAACATACACATTTTCCAGTATTTGTAAGAATAAAAAGGCCGAACGGCACTGCCGCCATGCTCCTTGCTTTAAAAAAGGGATAATCCATCTTGCACGTTCATTAGTATAAAATTTACAAAAAATAATCACATGCATTGTATTTTGAGGAGATAGGTTATCACACGGACATGGGCAGAGCTGCCTAGACCAATCATTTGTGGCTGGGAAAGATACTAGACGATGAAAACAGTCAAACCTGAACCTGGTCAGGACATATCTATCGTAACCACCTAGGCACCATACTAAGTATGGTTGAATAGAGCTACAAGCCAGTGTCATTTGATGCCGAAGCACTGTGCATGTATTAATTTCCTGCTCAATTCTTAGAGACTCAAAGTGATTTAAACAAAAAGCTTTGAGCTCTTTTCTAGATATTGTGCACATTGAATCCGGGTTAGTATAAAAATCTGATCGCCCTAGATGATTAGACAACTTTCTTATATAATTCAACCAGGGAATTTTTCCAGATTGTTCTAATCCCAAGGAGTCTTTTATGATGTCTCTATTTAACACTCAGGTGCCGATTCCGATCCTGGAAAACCCGGGTACGAATGGTCGTACGGAGTGTATTCCCCGTACGACTCGTACCCGGGAAATCCACCTTACAAAGCCGCAAGTACGAATCGTACAGAAATACCATTTCCGTACGATTCGTACAAAAGTACGTGCGGCGAAAAAATACCCACAATTCCGATCCGGGACATCGCGTACGTGATGTCCGGACGGAGTCAGGCAGCGTTTTACAGACCAGCAAGTACGATTCGTGCCTACGTCACTCCGCACGGACCATTTTTTACGGCAGCCAAAAACTGCCGGGAAATTGAGGACGAAGCGAACAAGGAGCACCGGTACGCGACGGACAGCCATGGACCCTATCCTACGTGTCATCCCGGCCCTCCTAGCCTACGACCTGGTACACAGAAACCGACGCAGACGCCGCAGAAGGTTAGAACAACACCCAGGGGCAAAGGGGGGGGGCGAGGGGCAGGAAACATAACCCCCACCCAAGTTAAATTGTAAATATGTCCTGTACATACATGACCTCCTGGCTCTGGTCACTTCGGGGGGCATGTCCACCACTCCCTACGTACCGTCACAACGGAAGTGGATGTGGACGCGTAGCCGTCACCACTCCAATGGTGGTACGGGGCGTACCCACGCTGTGGGGGCGTGGGTACGGCCCGTACCACCATTGTTGTGGTGATGGAGGGGTACGCGCCGTACCCACGCCCTCAGAGCATGGGTACGGCGCGTACCCCTCCATCACCATTCCAATGGTGGTACGGCCCGTACCCACGCTGTGGGGGCGTGGGTACGGCCCGTACCACCATTGTTGTGGTGATGGAGGGGTATGCGCCGTACCCTCACTCTGAGGGCGTGGGTACGGCGCGTACCACCATTGTTGTGGTGATGGAGGTGTACGCGCTGTACCCACGCCCTCAGAGCGTGGGTACGGCCCTTACCACCATTGTGGTGGTGATGGAGGGGTACACGCCGTACCCACGCCCTCAGAGCGTGGGTACGGCCCGTACACCCTATGAATGCGGGGTTAGGGTCCGTCCCACCCGTACCCCTACGGCACCAGTACAGAATGGATACAAGGCGTACACACGCCACGAATGTTAGCATAGGGCCTGGTGCAGCATATAAGCAGTATAATGGTGTGTGTGTATGCACAGGACAGCAGTGTACTGCACCAAGGGTGCGGGTGGGTGGGTGGGTGGGTGGCTGCAGTGGTCTCCCAGCAGTGGACAGAGACATGGGGGTGGGTGCCCAGGACCCCCAGCAGTGGACAGAGACATGGGGGAGGGTGCAGAGGCCTCCCAGCAATGCTCAGACATATGAGGGGTGGGTGTATATCACTCCCAGCAGTGCCCAGACATATGAGGGGTGGGTGCATATCACTCCCAGCAGTGCCCAGACACATGAGGGGTGGGTGCAGAGGCCTCCCAGCAGTGCCCAGACATATGAGGGGTGGGTGCATATCACTCCCAGCAGTGCCCAGACATATGAGGGGTGGGTGCAGAGGCCTCCCAGCAGTGCCCAGACATATGAGGGGTGGGTGCATATCACTCCCAGCAGTGCCCAGACATATGAGGGGTGGGTGCAGAGGCCTCCCAGCAGTGCCCAGACATATGAGGGGTGGGTGCAGAGGCCTCCCAGCAGTGCCCAGACATATGAGGGGTGGGTGCATATCACTCCCAGCAGTGCCCAGACCTATGAGGGGCGGGTGCAAAGGCCTCCCAGCAGTGCCCAGACATATGAGGGGTGGGTTCAGAGGCCTCCCAGCAGTGCTCAGACATATGAGGGGTGGGTGAAGAGGCCTCCCAGCAGTGCCCAGACATATGAGGAGTGGGTGCAGAGGACTCCCAGCAGTGCCCAGACATATGAGGGGTGGGTGCAGAGGCCTCCCAGCAGTGCCCAGATATATGAGGGGTGGGTGCATATCACTCCCAGCAGTGCCCAGACATATGAGGGGTGGGTGCATATCACTCCCAGCAGTGCCCAGACATATGAGGGGTGGGCGCAGAGGACTCCCAGCAGTGGACAGAGACATGGGGGAGGGTGCAGAGGATTCCCAGCAGTGGCCTGACATATGAGGGGTGGGTGCATCATCCTCAGATGACCACAACTTCATGGGTCCATGAACGCATCCCCAATGTGCGACTATGTTGAGAGTGCCATGTCAACACATCACTGACAGCAGTGTCCCACTCCCATGAGGATGGATGTCATTCCCCCACTGCATAACACACCACATGTGGGTGCGATGACAAATGACACATGCATACCCACCCCTGGCGGATGCAGCACAATACACACACTGAGATCATGTCACAAGACTGTATAGTTATGTGAAAGCCTACTAAACTAAGAGAGCCAAAGGGAACACACACTGTCACGCACATTCAAGGACTGATAGGAATGTACAGGTGCTGGCACAGCCACCAAGTTGTTGTCTCTCATGGAAGGAATAGGGTGGACTTCCCACAGATACAATGCCCACAATTGTCAGTCAGGTGACCAAATACCCTGCAGAACAAGTACCATATGTGTGCTAGGCTGGGAGTACACACATGCATAGTGCGGAAAAGGGACCATTTACCCATGGAGGCATGGCAACATACTCTATACACAAGTACAGTGACTACCAAGGATGGCACAGACGATGCAGCCGGACACATTACTGAGCAGGCATGGACATAGTTGAAGGGATCCATCAGCCACCAAGGGAATGTAGACACAGGTCAGCACAACAATGGTGCAACTCCCTGCAGGGAAGTTGTCAGGTGCCACAGAGGAAGGAACATTCCTTGGGACAATGTCTCCAAACACAAAGAGCATACACGACCAAAGAATCATTGCAGAGACCTTGTGATGCCACGCAGATACCAGGGTCCACCCCATGAGCAGCAGACTACTACATTTCCCAGATACCCAACACATGATCACCACCCCAAACCCATGGAGCATCAGCACCAACATCAATACCTGAAAAGCAATCGTGTGCAAAGGAAAAACAAAATGCTTTATTCAGCATGAAAACAAAAAGTAGAAAAGGACACTATTTACAAAGGCCATAGGCCAATCCAGATACGAAGTCCTGGGGGGGACACATGGCCACGCGTCTCCCCTAGCTTGCCTGCACATTTGATACCTCTGGTTGATCGACTGGGATGGGGGCATCATGTGGGGAAGGACCAGGCACCGCAGGGACAGGAGGGGGTAGGGCAGGTGTTGGGGTGCAGGGACGGACGACTCCACCACAGGGGGTGGGGCAGCGCCAAAGGTGGAGGTCAGTATTGCGCTGCACACGTCCGCAAGGTCTTCCAGCGTGTCCCCTGCACCCGAAGGAACCACAGGCCCCAAGGAGGGGGGGGGGTCAGAGGGATGGGTTGCAGCGCTACTGGGGGAGGTGGTGGACGGGGGGGGACTCAACTCCCCTACCCGTGGAGTGCTTTGCCCGTTTGCGCGCAGGTGAAACAGTGGGGCTGAGGCCCAGCACAGCCAAGTAGATCTCCTTCTCAGACTGTGGGGCAGGGGAGCCGAGGGGAGTGACATTGGAGGGACTGGGGAGTGAGGCATGCGGACTCCGACTGTGGCTGCGTGTCTGCCTGTGTGCCCTAGACCCAGTGGGTGTGCCTTCTTCCCCCTGAGTGTGCGTGACAGGAGGTGTGTGCTTGCCCTTCCCTGTTGGTGTGCTGCCTGTGTCTGGTGTGGTGCCTGCCTGGGAAGGTGTGGGTGTGCTTGGGACAGGAATGGGAGTGGGAAGTGTGGATGGCGCAGGGGTAGGTGGGGGGAGTAAGCGCTGCAGGACACTCACTGCTGCCGTCAGTGACGAGTCCATGGACCTCAGCAACATCCGTTGGTCAGACATCACTGATGACATGCCCTCCATGTACGACACCATCTGTGTCAGCAGTCTGGTGTGGCCATGGAGGACAGTCAGGATCGATGTCTACCCAACCTGCAACTGCCGCTGAATGTCCACAGACTCGGCAGTGAGGGCAGCAGGGGAGACAGGGGCAGGGGGTGTGGTGCCTGGCACGAAGGAGACACCTTGTTGCCCTACACGGACAGAAGGGACAACTGGGAGGGCGGTGATGGAAATGAAGGGGGCGGTGACAGTTGTAGTGCTGCTGCCAGCTGTTGGAGCAGCCTCCGCCCCCTCAGGGAGTTCAGCCTCGGACCCGTCTGCGTCGTAGTCGGTGGTGGTACTACCCAGGTCCTCCGCCGCACTCCCCTCGCCCTCCGTGCCACTTGATGCTGCCGACTCGCCAGGAGTGGTGGCACTGGTGCTGGATCCCTCCTCCACGTCCGTGCAGGTATCTCCCTCGGTGACCCCGATGATGCTGTGGGCAAGGTGAAGAGACAGAAAATAATCAGTCACCTGTGTACATCTGACACATGAGTCCAAACTAAATAGGTCACAGTGCATATCATGAAAAGCATCATGAGGAACATCTAGAATACCCAGCACATATGTAAGCCCTGCACTCCCCAGTTGGTTCACCCAACATGCTCCCTGAAATAATGAAAATCAGGACACCACAGCAAATAACTGGAGATCCAATTATACTGAGAAGCTAGTGTCTGTGAACAGTGGAGCACAGGCAGACCATGACGGCATGCCACCTCCTGGTCACTGTGAACGAAATAGTATTGGTGCACCCAATGCCAAATAACAGACGCCAATGCTGAAGGGGTCCCCACACTCATAGACCTGTGAGTACTGTAGAAAAGCAAAAGTAATACTATCTGATCCATTGGGAAGCACAAAACTTTACACAATTGACATATTTGGAATGTGTGAATGTCCCACTTGTGGAACAGAACACACATGTGCATGAATATCAGAAGTCACACAAGGAAGTGCACACAAAACTACATTCACACAGTCATTGTATGACCTGCCTGCCTAATGTCAAGAAGCCAATGTTAAGAAGAAATGTGGTATCAGGAAGTACATATACATGGCACCACGGTGGTAGGGATGACTTGACACCGGTAAGTTGGCATCAGCAACAACCAAGGACTAACCCAAATGCTAACACACTGTGGGAACATGGATATGTATAATTCCTAAACAAAATTTGGACAGAAATGTGCCCATGTTCTAATTGTGCCAGCGTGTTCCCCAAAAGTGTAAAAGTGGTACTTGTGCACTCCCTTGGGAGACCTCTGTCATGCAGGCACATCATTGTCCTTCACAAAAATCAAAGTGAAGCATATAAACTATTGGGACATGTTGACCAGTGTAGTGAGTGCCAGGGCACATAACTTCTTGAATAACAACTTAAAACATGCCACCTGTAACATGGCCATCCATGCCATGATGACACAGTTGGCAACTCATCTGACACACTACCTGTTATGTGGATTGGCACACATGCCCAGACACAGGACAATGCATTAGCAAATGGCCCTGAAATTGTGTTGAATAAGGAGCACCTGCACTGAGGAGACACCCTGATGTGAACGAAGAATGTCCACACAAATGTCAGCACACACAGACCAAACCACATAGCATCTGGAGCACACTGGAGCCAATAATGGATGAGCAGGAAACATGTTTTTTAACTTGTGACACATGCTGCAAAGCACAAACATTACCCCCTGCACAACATGCCTGGGTCACTGCACGTTGAGTGCCTGTCCAGACAATCATCACACACTGGTCAGACCTGGCAAGGAGACATAAGGTTTGGACATGTAGTCCTTGCCCGCATAAACACCCCATACCTGAGACAATGTGATTGAGACAGTTCAAGAAGTGACACCTCTCAATCTGGGTTTACTAAAAAGTGCATCAGGAAATCCTAAATGTACTCCACATCACCTCGTGAGGCTGCCAACACATATTTGTGACAAAAAACCTCAACAGATTGTTGTACATAGACACACAGGCACTAGCCAGTGTGAGGATGCACAGGCAAAATGGGGTCAGCCTGTACAATGGGCACATGTAGCACACTTTAGATAAATACAAATGAGGCCAGGGAACAATGCCACAGAGGCAAAACTATGTTGACCACATTGAGAATGGGCACAGTGTTGGATGACACACATGATACCGAGGCAAGGGTGTCTTAGGGTACTGTAGTGGGCACACTGCTCCATGGTCCTGGAATTATCTGACTGTAACATGTGCTACCGTCCCGGCACTATGCATATCTCCCACTCATGCACATCATGTCTGAGGCCACAACATCGGTCATGCATGCAGCAAGTCTGTTCATTTGAAAACTCACACTCCTATGTTGAGACACAGCATCAGTGCCAACTGATATGGACCCCCAAATGACTGAACAGGACAGGGCACAGGCAAGGTAACAACACATGTCTCCGACCCCACCCCCACATGATGCAGACAGCAATGTGCACTTGGATTAACTGCCAGCCTAGATGACCATGTGCAATAGTGATTACACACAGACCAGGGAACACATGTCAAGGAGGGGAAAGGAGGAAGAACAGCAGCGGATGACTTTGGGGAACAGAAAATGCAATGCACATATTAACCCTGGCAGTGTATCCATGCGACTGAGCACTTCCCAAAGCTGGTGACACACAACAAACACGCATGTACCTACCCCCTTGCTGCTGCTGCTTCGCCTGTTACCACCTATCCATGTCGGGGAAGACCACTGCCAGGACACGCTTCATTTGGTGGGTCAGGCGCCGGCGCCCGCGGTTCTTGCCTTCTGGTGAGTCCCCCAGCAGGACCCAGGCGATCCTCCTTGTCCAGCACCGGATGTCCTGCCAGCGTTTCCTCACCTGTGACAGGCGCCGACTGCGACCCTCCACGGAGATCACGGCCATGACGGCCCGCTTCCATATCTTCCCCTTCTCGTAGGCGGTTACCTGTGAGGATGCCAAAGTGAGAATAGATCACTACACCTGCTCCATGTCACAGAGACACACATTAGAACATCTTTGATTTGTTGAACAGGGCATAGTATGCAGCAAAATAATAGCAACTTTGTCATAGGGACTTTGACCTCTGTGTAAGGCCCAATGCACTACATGGCATTGGAAGTACACAGGTGGCATGAGGGGTGCGACACACTCCTTGATCATGGCACACACTGTACATCACAAGCAACACAAAGCTGATGGCCAGCACCTCCAAGCAGTCACATGCCCCAGGCCACTGACCCAACATCAGCAGACTACACAGACACACACAGGCACAGATCATTCACCTGCCAGTGGCAACAGCCGATACAAACCTCACTCTGCACATGTGCCACTTGCCTGGGGGGTGTCACAGGCGTGGGGCTAGCCCAGCAAATCAGACACACAGCACGTATCACTTCTCACATCAGATGGGTAGAGCTGTTGCCTCCTCCATGCAGCTGTGGTGCAACACTCCACATAGACACTCACCCACATGACAAGGAACATTCACACACATCAATGTCCAGTTCATTTGGACACTCTCACCACAGCTCCACTCGACTCATACACATCTATGGGTACAGTCACCTGTCACACGGGGAGAACACTGAATCACCTCAGGACTATAGAACAAGAAGGGCCAAGAGGATTAGCTATGCTGAATGTGCCATGCAGCATGCAGTGAATGTCACAGTAAGCACAATGCAAGTGAGGAGTGCACACATGAACCACATCATGCTCTGCATGACAGACATGAGCCATTCCCCCCCCCCGGGACCCACTCTAAACAACATTTCATGTCTGTCACACCTGGACACAATGCCAGAAGTGCCAGTCACAAAAAGAAGGGGCACAGTCAAAAGTAGCGGAGTCAGCACTCACCTGCACCCCTGGTCTATCATACAGGCTGGGGAACTGTGGGAGGATGACGTCCAGCAACGCCTCATTCTCTTCCTGTGTGAATGGCTGGGACCTCTCCACAGTCCGTGACATGGTGCCAGAGGAATCACAAGCAGCAGCAGTGTAGTCGAATCAAAGGTTGTGCAGGCAAGTGCCCTCTCATGGGTTCTGGCTGACTTATATATGCCTTGCTGGGCTATTTCATTAACAGGAGTACAGAGTGATTGGTCAGACTCATTTGCATCCTACGTTTCCTCCAATCCCTTTAAACATACACCAGTGACAGCATGAGCATTTTTTCAAATTTGCAGCATCATGTCAAGTCAACAACCACTTTGCAACAATGTATAATGTGGCCAACTGCTTTTTCCAGGCCACATGATGGAAACATTTGATCTTTAAACTGGGTATCCATGACAACCAGCATGCATGTAGGCCCTAATACTTGTCCCTTATGTGTCCCCATTGTAATTTTCAAATCCCCACACAGTTATGGTGCGTTTCACACGTACCCCTAGGGCACCACTACTCTAGTGATACGGCCCGTACCCGCGTGTGTACGGCCCGTAGCACTATGGCGTACGCCTACGGCAACACTACCATAGTGCTACAGGCCGTACCCGCGTGTGTACGGCCCGTAGCACTATGATAGTGTTGCCGTAGGCGTACGCCATAGTGCTACGGGCTGTACCCGCGTGTGTACGGCCCGTAGTACTATAGTAGTGTTGCCGTAGGCGTACGCCATAGTTCTACGGGCCGTACACACGCGGGTACGGCCCGTAGCACTATGGTAGTGTGGAAATATGGATTTTTCTGATCAGTTATGTCCCCTATCTTGGACCCCAACGGTTTCATGTATGAATCATAAGTACATGTATGTTCCCTCCAGTTCCAGTTATGAAGACGCAAACACATGTGCGTCCACCGTCAACCTGTCCTCTTTCAGATCCGCCATGAATAGGCCGGATATTCCATTCCTAAGTATGAAAGGCCACCGGCTTTATATGGTTCACTTTTGCCATTTTACAGTCCAGGCAAGTAGGCCCTGATTCTGTCATCAAACTCTTCTTGCCTTCTGCCTCTGAAAGCTCCAGTCTGAGCCTGCATCTGCGACCATGAACTTTGTCTCATTCTCTGCGCGGCTCACGAAGCCTGACATCAGCCTGCTGTCTGCCAAAAACTGTATTTCACCTTCGAAGTTATCTGCTCCGTTCCCTGCCCGATGCATTCCTGTCTAGCAGTTTAAGTAAACATTCTTCCAGCTACCGAGCAAAGGCTCGGCTTCTCTGTCTTTACGCAAGTAATTCATAGCCCTATTACTATGGAAGATTTCCGCCCTCGCATCTAGTGTAGACACTTAGACGCTTGTACACGCACTAACAGTCAGTATAGTCAGTATAGAATAAGATTCTACTCTAAGAAACCTCTCTTTTGGATAACATGGTTCTTTAAACATAGGATGTTAGATATGATTTGGGATTAGGTTGACTTGACCCTCCAGACTTCTGTCGCCACATGTAGAGCTAAATGTCAAGTCCTCTTCACCCCCTAGTTGCACGTCAATTACACGTCATGCTGCTGCGCGCGCATTTCTGCCAAGTATTTCTGCTGACATTGCGAAATTCTTTCATGTAACCACCCTCTTATGACATCACATCTGATGACGTTCTTTCATCACTCCCAGTTACGCCTATTTTTGCTACGTACGAATATATTATCACCACTATCAATTGTTACGCCTCTTGTATTTGCTTCACTGTAATGCCTATTGTATAAAAGTAATTGATTGTCAATAATGTATGTACTTCACTTCCTGAACCTTCGTGGTGATGGAACCTGGAGCAACCGATTATAATCGACCATTGGAATAAAGCCCATTCCGAACCTCTAATACCACGGATTCTGCCTCTTATTTACTGAGCTATTTTATTATGTTTCTGTATCAAATTAAGTCCCGGTAATTAAATTATTTACCACATGAATGGCGCCCGAATAGGGACACTTTCTCATCTCACGCGCCGGCGGTGCGTTGCAGGCCCGGTCTCCTGCCACAGCTGGACGGACAATAACGCGTACCAGCAGGATTTCCTGTATCTCCCTCCGGTCAAGCGGGGGCGACTGAGGCTGCGATCAACACCCAGACGAGGCGGTGAGAAGTGCGAAGTATCCCGACCAGAGCCTAGCTGAGAGAGCAAGATCCGAGGTATACAGAGGCCCACCAGTTTCCGAAGTCCCAAGTCGAGTCCAGTGTCCGAAGTGTTCGAGTCGAGTCCAGTCCGGTTCAAGTTCAGTTCAGTTTCCGAGGCCTTCCGTTTCCGAGCTACCCGGTGAGTACCATTACTGGGGAGGCGTTCTGACGTGCACATAGGTTGTGCCGGTCAAGACGGGTTTGGGTACACAAATCCGGTCTGCACTGTTTCAGCAGTGTATCTGTACTGTTTAGCAGTATATCTAGTATATCAAGTATATAAATTCAGAATAATCCAGTTAAAGTCGAGTATTATGTTTAGTGATTAAGTTTTCCTTAGATCGTCATTATCATCGTTGCTCAGTTAAATGTTAAATGTTAAATGTTTTAATAACGTTCTGCATATTGTGGTGTGAATGACTGTTCATTATTGTGTTTAATGTATTAAGTTTGTTCAAAATCAAGTATCAGATCAGTTTTCAATATGCCGCTCTTTTCGAAATTAAGACAGATCACAACAAGAAAAGGGGTACTCGAAGAAGCCGTTCCTATTCCTCCTAGGGACACTCCAGGGTACTTCATGTATCATAAACATGGCTTAGACGCTATATTATTTCTTGATTTATGGGTAGACTACACCAAGGAATTACCAGAAAGTCAGAGGTGGCCCGCAGCGGGGACCTGGGATGCAGAGTGCATCATGAAAGTAGAAGAAGAGTTATGGAAAAGGAAAGTCAGACAGTCACAGAAGGACGCCATTGAGTTATGGCGTAAAGAATCTCATAGACGTACAGAAAAAGCACTCCGACAGGAAGAGAGAAATAGAGAGAATTCAAATAAAATCCGAGAGAATATATTGATTGAAGAAGGTACACGAGTGAAATCAGAACAAGTAGACAGACAAAGAAATGCCCTTATGAATGGTATGTATCCCCTTCTGGCAGAAGGATTACCTAAGGCTACTCCAGAGATACCAAAAGACTTGCCAACCCCATTATTTCCAATAAAGGTACATCCTAAGGGGCATCCTAGAACCGCAGAAGATGTTTTTCTTTCCTCATATTTAGATGACGCAGCTCCCGAGTATGCTAATCCCGCCCCACATAGACCGCCTGCCAGGGAGGTTCAACGCCAAGATCCAGTACCCGTATCCCTACAGCAACAAGTTCTGACACAAGTTCCGGCAAGCACATCTGTTTCTGCATCTGTTCCTACAGCTACTTCTATAGCCGTATCCACACCTATAGTTGCTGTATCACGTTCAACGAATCCTTTCACACCCGATACCCCAGACGGGGCTACCGGAGGTGCTACCAATATTTTTTCTACGCCACCCAGAATAAATAAACTTACTTTTCAAGAATCTGCACATTCACGTACCCCCAAACTCATAAATGCCCGTACGCTTAAGGAACTTCTTATAGATTGTAGATATGACCCTGTGCCCGGAAAAGAGGACGAAATGACCCTGGCATCATTACGTATCAGACGAGCCGCGGTGTATTTAGGGAAGTTACCAGGAATGACTATGCATCTAGATAATATATACCATTTTGTCCAAACAGGGCGAGATTCTGAATGTATTAACAGAGCTATGGAATACCAGAAAGTGGAAATACAGGGGGAACTGTTACGTTTCCTCATAAATTGTGTGATCAGAAATCAAGACCGACCGGGGGTAGACCCGGAAGCAATGCAAATTCTTACCAGATGGAGCCAGAATATATCAGAAGGGAGACATGATAAGCAAAATTGTATAATAGCCATGTGCCGAAAGATCCGTAAAGAAATAGAACGCCTACACGAAGAAAGATTAGCGGTAGACCAGTTCGAACAAAGCGAGGAAGAAGGATTAGGACTGCCCACAGGACAGTCAGACACCATAGCATATGTAGGTAGAGGAAGATCTTGTAATAGTACTAGATGTCTTATTGACCAGATACGTCCGATATGTCCAGATAATAACAGGAATTTCCAAACACCAATAATAAATATAAGGTCTAACGAGCATTCATTCCAAGCAGCTGACAAATTACTCCGAGAACTAAGGGGTTATCATTTTCTCGATTCTATGGATGAACAAGAATTAGCCAGGTCAGCTGTCCATTGGGTTGACAGTCCCGGGAAGTATAGTGATGATACAGTAGCACGCACATTTTTGAATCTCACCCCAGATGAACAGCGTTTAGCTGGGATTTATATGATTCAACAACTCCTTATACTATATCAGAGTCAGCATTCGGATCCTGGTCCCTTACCTGACATATTGACTGAATTACTCATGAATAGATGGAGAGGTTCAGGTACTAAATTAATTAAAGAAATACTAGAATCAAGAAAGCAGTACATTCTTTTTATATGCCCAGAACATGTCTCACTGCCCATTAAGGAAAGAACCGCGTATTACATGGACAGACAGAATCCCTTACGAGAAGTACACCCAATAAAAGGCGAGGACAATGAGTTTAAACGCGTATTTGTATATACGCCCATATCAAAAATAGAATTATTGGAAATGAAGAAAGTGGTACCCAGTCATGACAAAGACCCAGCGGGTTTCCACCGAGAAATTAAAGACATGTTACTCATGGGAGAGTATACCTATCCCGACATTATGACAATATTAAAGGTATTAATGCCCGCTGGCATTTATGAAAAACTCAGGGAAAAAGAGTGGGAGGTAGGCGACCAAAAGATAGAATGGTCAGCATTAGAAGCAGAAGAAAAGGCCCGAACTGCAGGAGCAGGACTTGGGGATAAAACTAAAGCACTACCAGGTTTACTAGTACAGGTACTGCCACGTTTATTGACTACGAAAAAGGAAGATTGGGGTACAATTTCAGCCTGTAAACAGAAGCAAGATGAAGACACTAGTGATTTCTATGCACGATTTGAAAAATGTTTTGGTATAAATAGTGGCATAAAAGCAAGTAGTGAATCATACCCACATCTGTTTGTGACAAAATTAGTAGAAAATGCCTTGCCTCAAGTAAAGAACAGAGTATTAAAATTCGAGAGTACCTGGCAAGGTAACACTCCATCACAAATGTTACAAATGTTACAGTACCATCACAATAGAATTAGAGAGGAACAAGAACATGAACAAAGACGCATGAAAGACACGAAAATGAAAATGCTAGTCTCCCAGACAGTTCCAGCTGAAGGACATAAAAAGGGTACGACACATTCCAGTGATTCAACAGGACCTATAAAAGGGATATGCAACTATTGTAAAAAGCCAGGTCATTATGTACACGATTGTCCAGTCCTGAAACATAATATCGCCATAGGTAATACAAAAGAAAGACCACGGCCACCTAGACAGGATCAGAATGAACAAGGAGCCCCACAGCATGCACAGTCCATGCCAGCTCCACCACAGTCTATACAGTTTGTGCCTGCTGCACCAGCGCTGCCTGTTGCTGCCACACAAACGACGACAAGACAACTGTACCAGACCGCACAGTATGACTATCCTGATTATCAACGATACGCATGAACAAGCCTAGAGAGGGAAGTTGACTTACCCCTTATCGAGGTCCCTGTAGATCAAGAAGGACCTTATGTACATAGTGAATTATTAGGCCAAGACAGAAAATTTTTACTCGATACAGGGGCAAGTCGAACAACTATAAAACGTAGTGAAGTTCCAGGGGCACCCCTCTCAGGCTCACAGAATATTTCCCTTGGTTTTTCAGGAAAACCTATTGTTAATGAAGTGTCACAGCCTCTTCCACTTACGATAGGACCTTTGACCCGAACTACAGATTTATTGCTCACTAAATCCTGTCCAGAAAACTTGTTAGGTATAAAAACACTGAAAGCTCTAGGAGCTATAATATGTTGTTCTCCGGAAGGAGTAAGATTGTTTTTACGTGATTTCAAAGGTCACTATGTGTCTAGAGACATGGATCCCCGACTGCAGACTTTACCTACACATCTATGGGCACAAGGCCCTACTGATGTTGGTTGCATGAATATTACACCATATCGAGTCACACTAAAGGCAGGAGTGGTACTACCACGAATGCGACAATACAAGTTACCACCAGATGCTGTAGTGGCTTTACTGCAAATCATTGACGAACTCATTGCCCAAGGAGTGGTTGTGGAAACAGACTCCAATGTATGTAATTCACCGATAATTCCGATTCTCAAACGAACAGATCCGAAGGCCCCGCCAGTATATCGATTGGTTATTGATCTGCGCGAATTAAACAAGTGCATTGTGCCACAATTCCCTGTGGTCCCAGATATCTCGTCATTACTGACAGCTATTGATTCCGAAGCAACATTCTTTACTGTAATTGATCTCAAAAATGCCTTTTTCAGCGTCCCAATAGATCCGGAAAGCCAATATTTGTTCGGATTTAGTTTAAATGGACGTAGCTTCAAATTCTCACGCGCACCTCAAGGATTTACAGAAAGCCCCAGCATCTATAGCCAAGCACTGAAACGAGAACTCGACAGTATCCACATGCCAGTTAACACTGCCTTGCTTCAGTATGTCGATGATCTGCTGATCACCGCTAGAAGCGAACCCGAATGTGAGAAAGCATCACTGACAGTTTTACGATTTCTAGCCGAAAAGGGGCACAAGGTGTCCCCTTCTAAGCTGCAATTCTGTGTCCAGCGAGTTGTTTATCTTGGACACTCGCTGTCCAAGGAGGGAAGGCAGCTTACACCCGACCGCATTCAGTTAATAGCTAACATGCCAATACCCAAGACACAAAAGGAGGTACGGGCTTTCATAGGCCTCACTTCATATTGTAGGCAGTGGATCCCTCAGTATGCATTTCTAGCAAAACCACTCATTCAGTTGACAACACAGGAGGCAGCCACATCGACTGTTCTCCCTTGGACTCAGGAACATACACAAGCTTTTGAAAGCTTAAAGAAAGCTTTATGTCAAGCACCTGTCTTAGCAACGCCATGTTACAGTAAACAGTTTACACTCTTTGTTACAGAACGCGAAGGTACTGCCTTGTCAGTACTCACACAGGAACAAGCAGGAGCACACAAACCATGTGCTTATTTTTCTAGTACATTAGATCCCGTAGCTCAGGCTCTGCCTGCGTGCCTGAAATCAGTGGCAGCGACAGCTTTAGCAATCAGACAAAGCGATGCCATAGTGTTAGGACATCCATTGACAGTACAAGTACCACATGCAGTGGAGGTTCTTGTGAATCGAACGCAAACACAACATTTGACTATAGCAAGACTTACAGGGTACGAGTTAACCTTGTTTCAGCCACATATAGAAATAAGACGCTGTAACACATTGAATCCTGCCACACTTTTACCTGTAATCGGAACAGACCCACTAGCTCATGACTGTATTGATGTTATTACAATCACGACGAAACCCAGACAAGACTTGACAGATGTCCCATTGTCAGACCCAGACCTGACGTTGTATGTAGATGGTTCATGTATGAGAAAAGGTACAGGAGAACTAGTGGCCGCTTACGCAGTCACAACAGACACTGAAATCATTGAAACAAATTGCATAAATACCTTGTCCGCTCAAGCAGCAGAGCTCATCGCTCTGACACAAGCCTGTATTCAAGCCACAAATAAAAAAGTCAACATATACACTGATTCACGTTATGCATTCGGAGTCGTACATGACTTCGGCGTGCTGTGGCGAGAGAGAGGTTATTTAACTTCTCACGGTACCCACATTCAGCACGGACCCCTCATTCATGCCTTATTAGAGGCAATACATCTACCCACTGCAATATCAATTATGAAATGTAAAGCTCATACGAAAGTTACTGATATCATTTCTCAAGGTAATGATCTAGCCGACAGAACAGCTAAACAGACTGCTCAAACTCAAACATCCGACATAACAAAGACAATAGTCCCGACGCCAACACATTGTATGACGGTTAAAGATCCTACTCTTGACGTAATTGATATACAGACACATGCTACACCAGAAGAAATAAAGAAATGGACTGAATTAGGAGGGATCCAAACGGATCAAGGATGGTTGATGAAGGAAAAGTCTGTGTGGTTCCTTCCTGATTCAATGGTCCAGGTTATAATTAACACTGTACATAGTCCAGCACATCTAGGAGAAAAAGCTATGCTAGACAGCATTCAACACATTTGGTTCAATAAACATTTACGAGCTGCAGCCAAACAAAAAGTTCGTACCTGTATGATCTGTTGTCAGTTCAACCCAGGAAAAAGCGTTCCCGTAGAACAGGGTGGATTTCAGCCTCCTGATCACCCTTTTGAAGTCCTCCAGATGGATTATATCCAGATGGAACGATGTAGAGGATTCAAATATGTTCTCGTAGTTGTTTGCGCTCTTTCCCGTTGGACGGAGGCATACCCGGTTTCAGATTACACTGCCCCGACTACTGCCAAACAGTTGGTTCGAGAATTCTTCCCACGATACGGTTTACCACGTGTTGTTCACTCAGATAACGGCCAGCCGTTCTCATCCGAATTAATGAAACACGTTTCACTTTTGTTAGGCTATCAGTGGAAATTCCACTGTGTCCGACACCCCGAGGCAGCAGGTCTCGTAGAAAGACATAATCAGATCCTGAAAATAAGATTGTCCAAAATATGCAGAGAGAAAGGTGTCGACTGGGTAGTAGCATTACCAGTTGCACTCTTTTACATGAGAATGGTAGCACACTCTCGAACAGGGCTATCCCCGTATGAAGTGATCTTCGGCAGACCACCAAATATGTGGGGGACGCCCATACCACGCAAAATAACTGATATTGACTGTAATATGCTGACAGATTACTTGGCTTCCTTGATGTCTGCACTACAATCTTGTCGTTCACAGGTAGCTGCAGCTTTTCCTGACAACACTGAGGTGAAACCCCATGACGTAGTTCCGGGAGACTTGGTCCTCGTGAGGAACTTTGATCGAAAGACTCAGCTGGAACCTAGGTGGAAGTTGCCTCAGCTGGTGTTGCTCACCACAAGGACAGCCGTGAAGATCGAGGGCAGAAAAGGCTGGATTCATTCAAGTCATATCAAGAAATTTCATGGACTACCAGCAGATGTGAATACCACACCTCGTGTGTCTTCACCCATTGACTCAAAACTCCCTCTTGTTGAAAAGAGTAATTCTGAACATTATAAACTGAAACTCAGGTCCAATCAGTCGAGCAATTTGATTGTTTAAGTCCTCTCCAAGGTGAAGCGGTTGAATTGTCTCTGACATGTATCCCTTGGACCTGAATAGAGAAAACACCCGAAAAATGTTGAAACGACAGGCGTACTGTAAATCACTGCGCAGTCATTGCATAGTGACATTAATAATTTTGTTTTTCTTAAATCTTTTAATAATTACTGCAAGTATATTGTTGCACATATATTATCCTATTTCTAGACATGTTTACAATGTTACTGCCGAACATTCTTTTAGTGAATTACCTCCGCTTGAGTTGTCTTATAGATTTGCGCTGCGCAATAACACGTTTATTAATATGTTACATCATTCCCATCAGGTTAGCAATGCTACAAATTGTTGGATATGTGGCCGACTCCCTCCCTATCAGAATTATAAAGGAATTCTACCTCTCTTTCCATACCCGTTCACACACAACGGCTCCTGTGGAGCATGGTTTAGCTTAATCAATTCCCTAGATTCGAATTCTGCAGTTTATCAAGATAACTGGGTATGGGGAAATTTGAACTTAGTTTTGCTTAAAGTCTGCCACCCTAACAAGGAGGGACTTCCCCAGAGAACAGGAACTGATCTAGAAAATGAAGTGTATGGATTAGGTAATTTTACGCTTAATCTTATGATCCTAAATGTCGAATCAGAAGCTACTCCAATTTTGCTCGCTATGTCAATATTTCCAGTAAAGGGTGAACTATGTGTAAGAAAAAATGGTTCCATACATATGGGCCATAGTAGATGCACCACTGTAGTAGAATTTAGTGATCAAGGCAAGTCTACATTTAGAGCTTCCCGCCATTCCTATTTCATATGTGGTCAGACGGCATATGTACGTTTGCCTCTAGATTGGGATGGTACCTGCTACATTGGATTTCTTTTGCCGCCTGTTTTTCTAGCTCCTCCTGATTATCACAGAAATACTCATTTAGTATATAATAGAGTAAGGAGAGATCTCCCGATAGTCGATTACACTGAAACAGCATGGGAAAAATACACAGATTTCAATAAAGGTCTCTTTCCCTATATAGGTACCGTTACTAATAGTAAGCTGATACGTAGATTAACTAGAACCCTTGAAGCAGTAGTGAACGAAACTATTTCCGCCTTAGGCAATTTAACAGAAGAACAGTCTGCTATGCGGATTGTTGTGCTTCAAAATCGTCTTGTCCTTGACGTCATCCTGGCCGATAGGGGCGGAGCTTGTAGGGTCATCGGATCAAGTTGTTGCATTTTCATACCAGAAAATTCGCCATCTGTATATAAAGCCATAACTCGCCTTCATAAGATTGTAAGCCAGATACACCAGAATCCAGGCACCTGGACTTGGTCCGGTTGGTTTTGGAGTGTATTATCTACCTTTGGATGGAAGGTCCTATCTTTCCTAGGTATTGGCCTTCTCATACTATTCAGTTGCTGTCTATGTCTACAATGTGGACCAGCGATCTGTGGTCTGTGTGCCACATCGTGTATTCCACCGCCAGGATTTCATCCATCACGGAAGAAGAAAGGAGAACAAATGATGCTATATGAACAGATCAATGGATTGATGAAGATTGATATCTCTTAACGGGCAAGTAGGGGACAAGGAGGGAATGTGGAAATATGGATTTTTCTGATCAGTTATGTCCCCTATCTTGGACCCCAACGGTTTCATGTATGAATCATAAGTACATGTATGTTCCCTCCAGTTCCAGTTATGAAGACGCAAACACATGTGCGTCCACCGTCAACCTGTCCTCTTTCAGATCCGCCATGAATAGGCCGGATATTCCATTCCTAAGTATGAAAGGCCACCGGCTTTATATGGTTCACTTATGCCATTTTACAGTCCAGGCAAGTAGGCCCTGATTCTGTCATCAAACTCTTCTTGCCTTCTGCCTCTGAAAGCTCCAGTCTGAGCCTGCATCTGCGACCATGAACTTTGTCTCATTCTCTGCGCGGCTCACGAAGCCTGACATCAGCCTGCTGTCTGCCAAAAACTGTATTTCACCTTCGAAGTTATCTGCTCCGTTCCCTGCCCGATGCATTCCTGTCTAGCAGTTTAAGTAAACATTCTTCCAGCTACCGAGCAAAGGCTCGGCTTCTCTGTCTTTACGCAAGTAATTCATAGCCCTATTACTATGGAAGATTTCCGCCCTCGCATCTAGTGTAGACACTTAGACGCTTGTACACGCACTATCAGTCAGTATAGTCAGTATAGAATAAGATTCTACTCTAAGAAACCTCTCTTTTGGATAACATGGTTCTTTAAACATAGGATGTTAGATATGATTTGGGATTAGGTTGACTTGACCCTCCAGACTTCTGTCGCCACATGTAGAGCTAAATGTCAAGTCCTCTTCACCCCCTAGTTGCACGTCAATTACACGTCATGCTGCTGCGCGCGCATTTCTGCCAAGTATTTCTGCTGACATTGCGAAATTCTTTCATGTAACCACCCTCTTATGACATCACATCTGATGACGTTCTTTCATCACTCCCAGTTACGCCTATTTTTGCTACGTACGAATATATTATCACCACTATCAATTGTTACGCCTCTTGTATTTGCTTCACTGTAATGCCTATTGTATAAAAGTAATTGATTGTCAATAATGTATGTACTTCACTTCCTGAACCTTCGTGGTGATGGAACCTGGAGCAACCGATTATAATCGACCATTGGAATAAAGCCCATTCCGAACCTCTAATACCACGGATTCTGCCTCTTATTTACTGAGCTATTTTATTATGTTTCTGTATCAAATTAAGTCCCGGTAATTAAATTATTTACCACAGTAGTGTTGCCGTAGGCGTACGCCATAGTACTACGGGCTGTACCCGCGTGTGTATGGCCCGTAGCACTATGGCGTACGCCTACGCCAACACTACCATAGTGCTACGGGCCGTACACACGCGGGTACAGCTCGTAGCACTATGGCGTACGCCTACGGCAACACTACCATAGTGCTACAGGCCCTACACATGCGTGTACGGGCCGTATCTCTATGGCGTACGCCTACGGCAACACTCCCATAGGGATAGGACCAGTGTGTACACGTACGTGTGTACGGTCCGTACACACACGCGTACTCCTACCCAAACCCCATATAGTGATACGACCGTACACACGCCCTCAGAGCGTGTGTACGGTGCGTTTCACAGCTTACACTGGTGATAGGAGGCGCACAGGAAAGGAATGGAGGTGTCTGACTCGCAGAAGGATGGACATCAAGTCATTGTCAGTGCAGTCCTTCATGTGTAGGGCCTAGGTGTGTCAGGCAGTGATGTGGCACATGTCTCCTCATGTTTTAACCCAATAGTTGTGTGATGACCTGTGTACACATGTCATGTGTGATGGGGCACTATGTGGCACCTTGCCCTTCACACCTTTTACATGTGTGCATGTAGTTCTAACTTGTCAAGCACTGCATCACTGGCATGGCACAGTCACCAACACCCGCAACTGTCCCCTGATACCAGGTACACGGATGATGACACCTGACATCTCACTACCAGCGTGCCCCGATGTGACTATGTCATGTGTGTGTCATGTGTTCCCATGATCTTGCTGTTGGTGTTCTGTCAACGGCATCTGCTGTAGCTGCATCCAACATGTGTCTGTGTGTAGATGCCCATGTTACACTATTACGCACACCAGGACACGTGTGGAATAACACGTAACGTGTGACTGTATGCATCGAACAGGGACTTGCGAGCTTAGGACATATCTGCGTAGTCTCAATGTCTGTGTGATCATTTTTGACATATACCTCTTCATGGCAAGGTGTGTGGTCTGTCCTTTTTCCATTACATGTGACCTGTGCGTCTAGCTTGCCGGCAGCTGTCTGTATGAGATGACATCCTTCAAATGCACATATGTGGATGTATGTCACTCCTGTAATTTGTCTGGCTGTTCACTCACACTGGCCCACAGCTACTTTCATGGCATGTCATGTAGACCTTGACAATCCACGTTTGTAGCTGGCTCTTGGTAGGAGTATCACCTTGCTGGCATACGTGTGCAGGTTGTATTGCACAGTACAGACTCTGTATGTAGCATATATGTATTAGCTGTTGAACATGTGCTCAGTGCATTGACATTGGTGTAGTAATGTACTCAATCTTTGTTATTCCTTCCAAATTTCTGCAGGACACCGCCTCTCCCCCGACCAATGCCAGACTTGGGTGCCATGAGGGAACGTGACTGCATACGCCGCTACAGATTCCCCCAACAGTTAATTGAGGACCTGACAAACAGGCTGGCACCACACCTCCAACCGCGACACAGTTATCCGACTGCGCTGACTCCCAAGATGAAGGTGATGGCAGCCCTACATTTCTTTGCCACCGGTACGTTTCAATTCACCATAGCTGATGTGGGTGGCATGTCCCAGACCATGTTCAGCCGTGTCCTGCATGATGTTTTAGAAGCCATGTTGGAGCACCTGGATGAATTCATCCATTTTCCAACTCTTGAGCAGTTGACAGGTATCAAGGGTGAGTTCTATGCCCTGGGAGGGATGCCCCATGTAATTGCGTCCATTGATGGGACACATGTGGCTTTGGTAGCAGCACAGGCACAGGAGGTAGCCTATCGAAACCGTAAACATTATCACTCCATTAATGCCCTTGTGGTGTGTCTTGCTAACATGCTGATTTCCCATGTCTATGCACGTTTTCCAGGGTCAGCACACGATGCCTACATCATGAGGCGTAGCAGGGTGCCAGAAATGATGCTGCAGCTGCACAACGAACAAGCATGTCTTGTTGGTGGGTGGACTCTGTTTGTCCAGTATTTAGAGGTGTCTTAGTATGTGACGGCATCTCCTGACCCACTTCTTTACATGATGATTCCATGCAGGGGACTCTGGCTATCCCAACATGCCATGGCTGGTGACGCCTCTCCGCAACCCCAGAACAGCTGCAGATCACCATTACAACAACGCCCATGGGCAGACCAGGCGAGTGATTGAGAGGACGTTTGGCCTCCTGAAGAGCCGCTTCCGTTGTCTCCACAAGACAGGCGGGTCCCTCCCATATGCACCGGTGAAGGTCTGCAAAATCTTCCTCGTGTGCTGCATGCTGCACAACATGGCAGTGGAGAAAGCTGTGCCACTCATCCTGGATCCCGATGAGCAGGAACATCCACCCGTGGAGGATGACGGCCTTGGTCACGAGGTAAGTGAGGAGGAGGAGGAGGAGGACATCCAGAGTCAGCTCATACGCAACTTCTTCTCATAATGGTGATTCCCTGTGTCTGAGTGTGCATGCTTGGAGCCTTGTGTGGCATGTGTTGCAATGTGTGTGTCCAGCTGACTATATGCTAAGTGACTTTGAGGTGTGTTCTGATGTGTCACTCGAGTGCTGATGTCATTCCACACATTTCAGCTGACACACTCATTTGACAACTAGCATGGTGTCAACCTTAGTCATGTAGAGTACATGACCATGCATGCGGATGACTATGTTTTTCCTGACTTCTTGTGTGTCTCTCATCCCCAGGTAGTTGCGCATGCTGTCTGCTTGTGGCATCGTTGTGCTCCTGCTATTCCTCATGAGTATTGCAACGTGTGCTGAATCAGCGTTACATGCACGGACATGGTGAAAAGTCTCCTTTGGGTAAAGAATGCAGCAAGGCATTTTGGGTGTGGTAGTTGTTTGGAATGTGTGGGCACTACTCCTGTGCAGGTTTTGTTACTATGCATGCATGTGGACTCAACATGGAGCACATGACATGTAGCATGACTCACATGAATTGATAGTCACACTTCGTGACAGTCATCTGTAATGGGATTGTGGATTTTGATGAAGGCATCAATGTGTGTACAACTTCCCTCGGAAAACATACGGGAGGCTACGGGTGGACATATTGCGGGACATCCCCATAAGAGGCTCAATGGGAAATTGCAGCCTCTCCGTGTGCAGCAGGGGATGTTTGGCTCACCCCCTTCACTTGTGTGCCAGTACAATGGATTTACAGCATCTGTGGTGCCAAGGGGGTGTCCAGTGTAGGTCCCACATGTTAATCCAATAGACCTGTGAGTCTGTTAATACTGATGCTTTTGCATAGGTGTGAGCCGGAGTAATAAAGGTGTTCCTCAGCCTCCAAGGTGCCTCATCTCTGTCAATGCAGGTCTCTTGCCACTGTGCATGCGGCATCTCTGGCATGGTTGTCAAGGATTGTGCATATGAGTCTATGTGTAGATTAGCAACCTGCATGCTGTTCTTCATGTATTTGATTCTCTATTGTGCATGATGTCCATGGCTGTGTATGTGTTTTGGCATGTTGGTCCCCACAACGGGCCGTCAACACCTTCTGGGGTGTGTTTCCTGTGCGCAGCTCGGCCTTCAGTTTCATGATCCGGTGTCAGTGATCTTTGGTGATTGTGCATCCTTTGTCTCTGGGTGTGCCATTGAAAACCGGTAACTCCTTCCTTGACATACACCTGTTGCAGAAATCCTTTCTGACATCCTAGACTTTGTGTGGATATTGTGGCATAGTTCCCAGGACATGCCGCCTGCTGTTGCAGCCACTGCAGCAAGAGCACACATAGTTTCCAGATTTGGCAACACACACACATCAAAGATGCTCCTCCCTTCCTCCCTCAACCCATTCATTTGGCTGTCATCAGCTTGTCTGTGCCACAGTTGCGGCCACGCGGTGCCAAAGGCTGGACTGTCTGCACATGCAACGTGCACATTGCACGACACTCAGGTCCTTGCATGACCCACATCACACTACAGTCTGATGTTGCAGCCACTCTCCAAGCAAGGTCCATCCACACATCTCCCGCTGCTCTCAGGCATACACTAAGCGCACACACAACACCTTTGCATGATGAGTGTGCAACTCCGACTGCCTACACAGCGCTGCCACCACTTCCAGGCCCTGTCACACCCACCAGGTCATGTCCCTCCTACTCCCCACCGGCTCTGTACCCCTGCAAGGCCATGGGAGTGGGACTCAAGGCTTCTGCATGTAGTATGCTGTCGTTGTGAGGCACATGGCACAGGTATCATCTCTCAGCGTGTCAATCTACAATGTGTCCAGGACCCCCCTCTCCACCATCACATGCACACACAACCTCATCATCAACTCGTATGCCATTGACAGCCAGGCGCTCCTCACCCTCACCAAGGATGCAGACATTTCCTGTTCCAATATTCAAGATTGCATGGGACCCATAGATGAATTGCAGAACAGCAGCCACCTGAGGCTGGACTTGTACAGGACTGAGGTCAACATATGAGGATTGTCCCCTTACAGCTGGGTCAACTGCTTGTGTCCCACCCGCAGAAGCCCCGCACAAGCCCCCAGTGTCCACGCACACAAGATGTTGTGCATCATGGATTGCTTGTTCACATTTGCCATGGTAATCACCAGCATCTGTTCCTCACACTGCAACACCCTCTGCATTATGCACATGATCCCCAGATAGATCCACTCCAAGGAAAGACGGACCATCCCCCAGGTCCACAACAACATCCGTGTCAAATACTGCCCTGCCCTCTACGGAGCAGCCACGTCCAAACTCCAGGGACACTTGTCCACATCCAGGCTGCATCTGCACACCTCAGCTGCAACATCCCGCGCCCCAGCCACATCACCGTTCAGCAGAGATAGCTGCAATGGATCACTGTGTGCTGCAGGATGACCTTCAGACTCCCCACCCACACTCAGGGGGCAGGCCACAACCCTGACCCTAAACCAACCTTGTACCACTGTCATCCGAGACCCCGTAGTGCCATCTCCCTGCATCCAACCTTGACCTGGTCACCATTCTTCAGATCCACCATACTCCAGAATGCAGGACATAGTTCTCCCACCTGGAAACACATACCTGGGACTCCCTCCCCGGGAACCTCCAAATGAGGCATGACCTCTACGCCTTAATGTTACTCTTCCAAATAGGTGTGACCGCACAGTTTAGCAAGCACCCCCTCAGCAGCTTGAGGCCATCACAGGTGAGTATTGTGCTCCATGTCTGCATTGAATGATAACTTGTGACCCATGTGTGTCCTGTACCAGACTCAGATGCCAGGGTATGGATGGGTGGAGTTAGATCAACACTCAGGCATAGTTAGACATTTACACACACATATGTTGTGGACTAATGCCAAATGACAGCAACATCTCATGACAAGAAAAATAATTAATTTTTGGTGGGTAAGTCTTTTGGTAGATGTACTAAGGTGCTCTACCGGGTGCATAGAATCCAAAGTGCACAGGGGGAGATGGCATCCTTGTCAGTTGGAGTCATCAGAGTCCAGACCACAGTGTTGGTCATCATTGGTCAGACTGTGACCAGCATGTCCATGTGGCAGAGAATGTCATTGGATGAGGTGCTGCTATTGCGCCAGAGGGCCAGGTGCCAAGCCAGGTGACCTGGGAGATGTGGATGGTCCGCTGACTCTCACGGTTTTTTCCGTGGACGACCCACCTTCCTGGGGGGACCCTCAGATGCAGGCCTTGACGATGTCTGTGATGCTCCATCAGACGAATCCTCCTCCTCCTCCCTCCCTGTGGCTGGTGGTGGTCTTCGCCTGGTGGCACAGGGAGGGTTGCCCATGTTGTCAGCGATCCGACGGAGTGAACAGCTCACGTCCGTTTGCACCGCCAGGAGTTCAGCCAGTCTTGCCTCCATCCGTCCTTGGTGTTGTTGTTGACTGGCATGTTGCTCGGCCTGCAGGTTCTTCATCTCGTCGAGGGTCCCCTTGATGTCTGTGAGGCTCAACACTACCTGGCTGATGCCCCTGGTGTCACGCCGGTATGTGTCCAGGATGTGGCGTATGTGTGACATACCGGTTCCCTCAGCTGGCTGGTCAGGTTCTCACCTCCGCCTGCCTCCACTCCCACCACCCCTGCCCACACGAGCCTGGCCTGCCGTTGTGGGCACATCAGGTCTACGGGACCCCTGAGGGATGGCATTAGCAGGGTCGTCTGCCTCCTCCTGGGTGCCCGGAGAACCTTGTCCCTCCTGGTCAGACTGGCTGTGTTGTTCAGTGCGAGCAGGGCTCCTGGGTGTCTCCTGGGATGTGGCAGGAATGGGGGTGGTGGTTGGCACAGATGTACCTGACGCAGGTGCTGCAGGGGCTTGGGCACCAGAGGGGCCAGGTTGGTCGGGGTCATCCACGGAGTGGTGAGATTCGTCGCTGCTGGTGGGATCATCTTCACGCTGAGCCTGGGACTGTGATTGTTCCCCCCATTGTTGGGGGGAGGGCGATGACGTTGCCCTGTGTGTGAGAGAGAGAGACAATGTTAATGCTGTTTCATGCCACATCCATGTTTCATACATATTCAAGTAGTCACAGTTCCTCCAGGTGGTTGGACGTGCCTAGCATTCCTCTCAATGTTCACTTGTGGATGGGTATGTTGCGGGGGACAGATTGATATGTTCTCATGAGTGTTTGACCAGTAGATTTTTGGCTCGGATGCTTATTTGGCTATGGATTGGTCTTGTTGTGTCACATGTCCATTGTGAGAGTGGGTAAATCCGTTGCCTGCCCCGGGGTGTGTGCTTGTGTGAGGGGGGTGTGTGACCGGGCCTGCTGTTGGGTGTAGTGTGATTTGTCATTGGGTCTCCCAGGTAATGTGTCTGTCCCCTCATGGTGCATGCTGGCATGACAGTGTGTGTGAGTTCCTGTGCTAGGTACGTGATCTTGTGGAGTTGTTGTTTGAGTGTACAGTGGTCACAGGAGGGCCTTGTGCTGCCTATAGCAGGGCCAAGTGTCAGCTACCTTGTCAGTACTTTGCCAGTCCCTGTGCATTGTGCATGGTGCATGGGTATGTACCTAGGCCATATGGGCTGTGGGCATTGGTGTCTGCTTCTGAGTTGCACAATGTGTTGTGTGAGCCCCACCCTCCCAGCATCCCAGACATCCAGTCTTGGGTTTGTGGTTGGTGTGGCCTGGGACATGGCATTGCCTTTATTTGTGAATGGGGCATGGAGACGTTAGTGGCATGTGCGTGGTTTTTGAGTGTGGTTGTGTGCGGTGAGGGCTTGGGGTAAGTTGCGTGCATTTGGTGTATTTGTGGTGTGGATGCCATTCCCCCCATGTTACGTGAGTTGTTTGTGTACTCACCAGGCTCTGCGACTCCTTCGACTCCGTGTACTCCCACCGGCGGAAGCGTGGCCATCACCTTCTCCTCCCAGGGATGGTAATGTACGGGTCTGCGGGGCAGCCCACCTCCAGTGATGTTACTCTGGGCGCATTCCTCGTTCATTTTCCTCTTGACTGCCCTGCGCAGATCGTACCACCTGGCTTGGCATTCATGCCTGGTCCTTCGGATGGGCGCAACTGCATTCACCCTATCGACAATCCTCTGCCACAGGCTGGTTTTTTGGGCTATGCTGGTCTGTCTGACCAATGTTCCAAACAGCTGTGGTTCGACTCTGATGACTTCGTTGACAAGGAGGTCCAGCTCCGCCGTTGTGAACTTTGGATTCTGGTCTGTGGGCATGGTGTGGGGTGTGGGTGTGGATGGTTGTGGGTGTGTGGGTGTGAATGTGACGGTGTGTGTGTGAATGTGAAGAGGGGGTGCTTGTGAAGGAGGTTGTGTGAAGGTGTGTGAGTTAAGGTGTAGTTGAGGTGTAAGTAAGGTGCAGTTGTTTGTCTGTGGGGTCTGTCATCAGTGGGTCTGTTGCAAAGGCTCATGGGTTGTGTGTGTGGGCCCTTTTTATTGGTCCTTTTGTGGGTGTTGGGGTACGGTGCGTACAGGTGCGGGGCTGAGCTACGGTGTTGGGGCACGGTGCGTACAGGTGCGGGGCTGGGCTACGGTGTTGGGGTACGGTGCGTGCAGGTGCGGGGCTGGGGTACGGTGTGGAGGGGGGGGTACGGTGCTGACATACGGGGGTACGGTGCTGACATATGCGGGGTGAGGGGGGGCTGTACGACTCGTTTCCGGGCACAAGTTTACCCGTGTACATGTGTGCTACAGCGTTCGCTCCGTACGGGGCCTTTTACATGCGGTTGTGTATTCGGACGGGCGGTACGGATCGTACTTGCGTGCTCGGACTTGTGTTTTACGATTTGCACGTAAAAATTTCCGCCTCCCTATCGTACACTTTTCCCAACGCTATTCGGACGTAAAAATTTCCAGCTCCCTCTCGTACCCTTTCCCCGACGCTATTCGTACGTATTTTTCAAGTACGAATCGTGCTTCGCTGTTTGTAAGGTACTTGTACGATTCGTACGTGAAAATATACGGATACGAGTCGTACGCAATTTTTTTTACCGGATCGGAATCGGCACCTAAATAGGGCGACGTCCAGACTCTGTGCCAAAGTAACATGGGCTGCATTTTAATCACATCGGCAATATGGGATATCCCCAGTTCACTGTGACAGTTAAAAACCGACGAACTTTGATGGACAGCTAATATAAATCTTAAAAAAGCATTTTCTATTACCTGAATAGAGGAAACATCATAAAACCCCCAGATTCCTGCCCCATACGTAGCTATACTTAAACATTTAGCTTGATATATTTTTAATAGGATCCTCGGGGGCCTTCTACCCATTTTATTCGCGAAAAGTATCACAGCCGCAGTTGCTCTTTTAAAAAAAAGGAGGGTCCTATTCTTAATCGCAGATCTCCAAGATCCTGTATCCTCTAACAGGATACCTAGATAAGAAAACTTTTTAGTAGATTCAATTTTACCATTTTCAACTATTAGGCTACACTGTTTATTCCTTCCCTTACCACAAGACATTACAAAGGTTTTCTTAGCATTAAGTTTCAATCCCCTGTTAGCCATAAAGTTAAAGGAGGTGGTAAGGGCCCTTTGTAAGCCAAGTTGGGTTCTGGACATCAAGACCGCGTCGTCCGCGTAGAGAAGGGAGACAATCTGTTTGTTATTAACCTGTGGAGAATTTCTCACCCTAGCCACCAGTTGCTCTTCCACGGCGTTAGTATATAATGAGAAGAGAAACGGGGCCAGTACACAACCTTGTCTGACACCCCTCTCCTCGCGGAACGGCTTAGTACATTCACCCTTTAGGCCGTACCTCACCCTGGCTGTGGCTCCTGTGTATAATTGCCTCAAAAATAACACCAGGGAGGACTCGACCTTCAGGCCCTCCAAAATTTGCCATAGCCTGCTATGGACAATACAGTCGAAAGCTGCGGTAAGATCAACAAATACCACAAACAATTTCCCCTCTTTTGCATGAGTATATTTGCCCTGTAATATAGAAAAATGTAAAACTTGTTCAACGGTTCCCCTACCCTCCCTAAATCCACATTGGACTGAACTTAAGATATTATTGTCCTCGGCCCACTGTTGGAGTCTATTAAGAATGACCCTTCCAGCAACTTTCATAAATGAGTCTAGGAGGGATCTAGGCCAGTAACAAGCGGGGTTTTACCTATCCCCCTTTTTAAAAATTGGTATAATAACGGACTCCGACCACGTTTTAATGAAGCACTCGGCACAACAGGCTGCAAGCTCTTGGGTTAGCAATGGAGACCAAACTTCCGCTGTAAATTTATACAGATCAATCGGAGTCCCATCAGGGCCCGGGGCCTTTCTACCTTTGCTCTCATTTATGACCATCAAAACTTCACAGTGAGTGAAGTAAATATTAAGGGTGGGCGTAGTTCGCGAAGTAGCACTTCGCGAAGCTACGCAAAGTGAAGTTCGCACTACGCGAGCTACGCGTAGCACTTCGCGAACTGCGAAGTAACATGTTCGCACTGTGCAAGATGTTGTTTTCAATGATTGCACAGTGCGGACAAGCAACCGGCACTGTGCAATCATTGAAAATGGCATCTTGCACAGTGCGAGCTGTAGTTTTCTGCTGCTCGAGTAGATTTTTACTCGAGCTGCAGCTTTCTCAACGCGAACTGGTAGTTTCTCATCGCGAGCGGTCGCGAGCATACGCGACCCCTCGCAATGAGAAACCTGACCTTCCCGCGTTGGGAATCTCGCCGGGGGGTTTATTTTCCATGCTCGCGATCGCGAACAAGGAAAAAGTCTCGCCAGGATGTCATTTTGCTTGCTCGCGGTCGCCAACTTGACGTTGAGGACCGCGAGCAAGCAAAAAATGACCGCAGCACTACGCAACACTACGCTACGCGTGTTCGCACTGTGCTACGTGCAGTTCGCGTAGTGCGAAGTAGCGCGAACTTCGCAAACTACGCGAGCGTAGCGTAGTGCTTCGCCCAGGCCTAGTAAATATCAATCGGTAGAAAGGGGGTAACAATATCCGATGTTAATGGGTCTTGTGAAATTATAGCGTTTTTACCCTCTTTACCGTAAACCTGGGAGAAAAAGTCTACCCAGGAGTTCTCACTAATTGCAACCTCTACTCTAGCTCCCTCATTGTTAGCAAAGAACGGTGCCTTTACTGCCTGCCAAAAATAAGAGCAATCCCTGCGAAGAGGAGCTTCATAGAGATTCTGCCGAGCCTGATCTTTAATTTCCTTCTTTCGTTTGTTCCTGGCACAATTATATGCCTTCCTATACTCCCTGATTTCCTCATAATCCCTGTCTGTTTTATTTAAAGCAGCCTTTAGTGCAGAATAAGCCTTGGTACATGCTGTATCAAACCAGCCATTCTTATTATTGGGTAATGCCTTATAGGGACGACTCAGCGTTTCTGGAATCACCAATACAATGTGCGAATGCGCAGTCAGTATATCCTTGTACGCGATCCTTTCGCGTAGGCACTCAAAAATTTGGTCTCTAGCCTTGGACATAATCTTTAGATTCAGGACCTCGGGATCTTTTCCACCCCATCTCAGAGAGTATCCGTTTTGGCGATCCACTACAGTATCTTGTGTCCATGTCAAACTTTCAACCACCGAAACAGTGCTCTTAATAGGGAGCATGATCTTAATGCTTAGCGGGAGGTGATCGCTCAACCCGTTAGGGTGAATAATAAATTCATTAATCCAAGTTGCATACCGATTTGGAATAATGATGAAATCTATCGCCTCTGCCAATAAACGTGGGACCAAACTCTGCTGGGGGGATCAAAACTTATTGGCAAAACCAAGGTCATGAGCGGCCATTACCTCATTATAACTTTCACCCCTATCGGAATGAACAAAGTGGGGTGTATAGGTGACATAATCTACATCATTGTCCCATAACCCACAATGCGCCTGGGAACAAATACCAGTATTAAAGTCCCCTCCTCAGATTGTAATTAAATCCTTCCCTATAGGTGCAGATAGATTACACATGTCGTCATTAGGATTTTTTAGGACATTAGTAAAATTTCCTTTGTCTATATTATTGTAGAAATTAATAACCACTACCACAATTTGTTTAGAGAAATGAATATTAACAATTTGGTAATAGGTAGATGACTTAAATATTTTAATCTTAATGACCCTTAACATATTTGAAATACAGACACAAATCCCCCCTTTATTCCTGCCATGAGCTGATCGCAGCGCTGGTGTATGGAAGGTCTTAAAGCCATCTATATGTAGTTCATTCAACAGCCACGTTTCCTGCAGGCAAAGAATGTCGAAGTTCCTTATAAAGTCTACCCATATCTGGTTACTAACCTTGGATAGGAGCCCAGATATGTTCCAGGAAATTACTCTCACCATCCTTTGAGATGAATCTGTTTGTGGTTTTAGTGCCTGTTCCCACTCTGCCTGTCTTAAGCTCATCCCTAACTGTGTTTCTGCAACAGGGGAACCTTCAACGGTTACAGCCATCGGTGCAACAAAGGGTACTACCTCTCTTAACACAGCATTAAAAACTTCATTTTCAGTTTCAATGGGGGGGTAGTTCCGTTCTTGGTAAGCCCTTGCAGACGTCGTGATTTACATAATTACAAAGTGTTGGGGACAGAGCCACAATTTCCCCACCCCCCCACAAGTATCGGTGTACACGTTAACAGCTAATTCTTCCAACAATCCCAAAGAATTTCCCATCCCAGAAAGTATGGAAGCCCGGTCAACTACAGTAGCTTGATGTCCATCACTATCCTGGAGTCAATCGAACTCCTCCAGTGAATGTAGAGGCCCATACCTGTTTGTTACTTCTAAATTGTAACTCCAGTTGTTATTCGGGTGGGGGCTCCTATGAAAACCAGTGTTTCTCGCCAACATACTCGGTCGATAGAAATATCCCAGGGGAAAAACTTTTATGCCCTCAGCCGTAAATTCATTTGCGCCTGCTCGAGTTAATATTTCTTGAACTAATGCAGGTGATCCTAGGGACAAAACAACACAATCCCCTTTGAAAGTTTTTCTATGGGGGCCCACCCACGAAACGCGTCTCACCATTTTAAACGCTACAAACATCTCCCTTGTCAATCCTTTTTTAACACCTAAACAGTGAATAGTTCTATTCCTCAAGGAGACCCAGGATTCCTTAACGCCCCCAGGGGACGAGGGAACATTCGTCAAGACTAGGGTGTAAGGAACCGCGGCTGGTGGAAGATTCAGACTAGAGAGGTTGGACGAAGTTTCCTGGACATGAGCCACGATGTTTCTTAACTTAGGACCATTATCCGATGGAGGTAAACCACCCTTTTTTCATATCACTCGCCACCTTTACTCCCCCATTCACCTGGATGCCCTTAAAAGAGGCTGCAGTAGAGGCGGTTGGTGTCATTGACATGGGATCTTGCAGTCTTATTAGGGAAAACGTGAAGGACTGCGAAAGCGCCCTATTTAAAATTACGCTGAACACTAACCTCACCATTTCAGGCATTCTTATCTATCGCCCGCCTGGGCCATCTGGAGCTTTCAGGGAAGACCTAGTGAACAAAGCCTTGCTGTTCGCTAGTCAAGCTGCGAATTTCAGCATTATAGGAGATTTGAATCTCCATTGCGAAAACATCGGGAAGACAGAGATTGCAAGCTTCTTGGCTGACCTAGAGGCTCTTCAATTGATCCAGTGGGTACGTGAGCACACGCATGCCGCTGGGCATCTACTAGATCCTTTATTCGCAAATCTTGCCCTGCTGAAGGTCTATCCTCCAGTCCCACAATGTTGGACAGATCATTTTCTGGTGATCTTTACACTACGGTGGCGGGGTCAGCCGAGAGAGTATTGCTCGACCTCTGCTCTAAAACGACCGTGGCATAAGTTAGACAGTAGTGGTTTGTCTGCATATTGGTCTAGCCATAGGCCACAACTGCCACAGGATATAGAGGCGGCCGATACGCGAGTCCACGATTGGGTAATATCAGGCCTGGATAGTTGCATCCCGGCTAAGCTGACTAGGATAAATCGTGGCCAGTCTAAACCTTGGTTTAACGAGTCTCTATCTAAAGCTAAAAGACACTGCAAACAGCTTGAGAGAGTGTGGAGGCGCACGTATGATGTAGCAGAGAAAACCAACTATCGGATGGCTATTAAACACTATCATAAGTTAACTCGGAGAGCAAGGGCTGAGTATGTCGGTAATAATATCTTAGTTAGTTCTAATCCATCCAAGACAATCTTCTCCCTGCTCAAGAATATGAAGAATGGTGGTGTGTCCGAGATCTCTCCTATTTCATCCAATAGTCAGTGCAATGACCTGGCCAAGTATTTTGTCAACAAGGTTGAAAAAATATATCAAAGTCTTCCCCCGGTGGCTAGTTCTAGCAGGAAGATCGGGTTTGATGGCCCGGTCTCCCAAAGAACAAACAGCCTGCTATCGTATCTCTCACAGATCTGGAGTTCTTTTGCAGGAAAATTAAATCAGGCTCACCAATTGACCCATTGACACCGAACCTTTTTTGTCAATTTCTTTCTACGATCATGCCAGTATGCTTGGAACTGGTTAACCTTTCCCTGGCCTCAGCTACAGTACCAGCATCATGGAAACATGCGAAAGTTACTCCCCTGCTGAAGAAACTGTCTCTGGATTCGGGTGAGCCAGGAAATTATCGCCCTATCTCACAACTTCCTTTTTTGGCAAAGTGGCTGGAATTGCATGTGTATATTACTCTTACTGAGTTTATTGAGCAGAATGCAATTCTTGACCCTTCACAGAATGGTTTTAGAGCCCGCCACGCCAGAGAGTCTGCTCTCTTGGCTGTGACGGAGGAAATCCGAGGGATTCTGGATGTAGGTGACTCTGCGGCCTTGGTTCTCTTAGATCTAAGTGCCGCTTTTGACACTGTCTCCCACGAAATTCTGTTGAAGCGTTTGCATGACATTGGAGTGAGGGATCGGGCTTTGGATTGGTGTCGAGCCTTTCTGACGGGAAGATCTTTCCAGATTTGGGTGCCACCATTTCAATCTCAGAGGTGTGCTCTGCAACAGGGGGTGCCCCCTTCTTTTTAATATCTATATGCAACCTCTCGCACAGGTGGCTAGGGAGAGAGGGCTGTCATTGGTGTCATACGCCGATGACACCAAATTGGTGATTGCTTTTTCTAAGAAAAATAACACCAACTTAGGAAGGTTTAAGGAGGACTTGGTAGAGGTTGCAGGCTGGATGGCAAATAATTGCCTACAGCTGAATGCCAGTAAATCCGAGGTGCTGTTATTTGGGAAAGACCGAGACCTGTGGTCCGAGCAGTGTTGGCCAGACAGCCTTAAACCGACCCCTGTGCCTAAAGAGTTACAACAAACAAATGATGGACGGAATGCTGACAATGCAGACATTCTCCCCCAGTCAAGAGATCTGGGTTAAATCCATCGTTCTTTTGCCCACTACGCCACCCCAGTTCAGACATGGCCATATGCAAATCAGTCTTGACCCTGTGCCTCATGGGAATAGTCCAGCCCGAACTGCCAAGCCATGTCTTCCCTGGACCGGAATCAAGCATCCTAGGACCGGTTTCTGGCTATCAGCCGTCATCAGCCAGGATAGCTTGACTCCAGTGGCGTAGTGAGCACGGGTCAGTTCGGGCTGGACTGTTCCCATGGGGCACAGGGTCAAGACTGATTTGCATATGGCTGGGTTCAAACTGGAATGGCATGGTGAGCAAAAAAACGATGGATTTGGGCCCAGATCTCTGTACTGGGGTGAATGTATGACATTGTTCTGCATTCTGTCCATCAATTGTTGTTTTTGCATTTGTCACCCCGAGTGGGAAGGGTATGCTCAGACGTGAGTCCCTTGCTCTCCATGCCACTGGAATCAAGCTATCCTGGCTGACGAGGGCTGAAAGCCCGAAACCGGTCCTAGGATGCTTGTTTCCAGTCCAGGGAGGACCTGGCTTGGCAGTTCGGGCTGGACTGTTCCCATGGGGCACAGGGTCAAGACTGATTTGCATATGGCTGGGTTCAAACTGGAATGGCATGGTGAGCAAAAAAACGATGGATTTGGGCCCAGATCTCTGTACTGGGGTGAATGTATGACATTGTTCTGCATTCTGTCCATCAATTGTTGTTTTTGCCTGTGCCTAAAGAGGCAGTTAAGAACTTGGGGGTCTGGATCGACAGCAGACTTACGTTTGATACACAAGCTAAAGCCGTGGCAGGAACATGTTTTGGCCTACTGCGAAGCCTGAAGCCTATACTCGTTTTATTTCCCCCTAGGGTACGCCAGACCATTATCCAGGTGACAATTTTGTCCAGACTGGATTATGGCAACTCATTGTATCTTGGGGCCAATAAGTCTTGTGTTCAGCGCTTGCAGAGGATCCAGAATGCTGCGGCACGCATTCTGGTGGCACTACCAAGATCTGCTTCTGTCTCCCATGTCCTGCCCAAATTACATTGGCTGCCTGTTGAGAAACGAATCCAATTTAAAAGTCTTTGTGTTTCTCATAAGATCCTTACTCAACAGGCTCCCCTGGGTTTGTCTAAGTTGCTTCAGCTTTATGTGCCTCGGCGGTCTCTTATATCGGCCAATCAGGCGTTAGTGAGTGTCCCCCGTGTTGTGAGAGCGAGAGCTGGGGGCCGCTCATTCCGTTGTCTTGCGGCGCAACTCTGGAATCTGCTTCCTGTTTCGATCAGAGAGATCCAGAGTCATTTGGTTTTCCGAAAAGCTATCAAGACCTGGCTTTTCCCGACTCTCGCATAACTGCCTTCCTGCCAGCCACCCTCATTGTCTTTGGTCGCGCTGGGACGCCCCATCGCTGGGGCAGCTATGCGCTATACAAATCCGACAAATAAATAAATGAGCTGACTCTCTCTCTGTCAGTAATCTGCACTCTGCGTGAAGTGATACCTGTGCACGTTTTCTGACTATAGTTATTATCTAAACCCTACATAAGGGACTTCGAGATTGATGCCAAATCTGACTCAATTTTTTCTAGTCTCGAAACCAGGGAGCCAATGGACTCTTTAACAAAAGAAGTTAACTGGGTAAGCATAATATGATAATAATGTTACTGTGTACATAACTTAATCTGTGGTTTGGTTCAGAGAGTCTTCATTTCTGCATTGGGATGATTGGTATAGTTGTTATGCAAACTTCTTTAAGTTGCATATTCGTCAAATTAACCTAAGGGTGAAATTTCATTGAGAAAATCATTTTCTGGGGTTTCTTTTCCTGGAGATTTCTCTCGCAAAAAAGTTGCGTTTCGAAGTAATTTTCGGTCAAAGTCTAATGGCCTGTTTTTTTTAAATTAAAACAGCATTAGCAACTTCTTCATTGTCAAAGTTTGCAAACTGTTTGTCAAAAAACTGAAAGGTCTACTTCACACTCACCTAGTGCTAGTTGGGCTTTTAGACAGGCTTTGAACTATGTTTTGGCGCCTCATCCAAACTATTACATCACTGAGATTTCTTTGTTTTGAGGTTTTACTGACAGATTTTAGCTGTTTGTCATTGAAGATCTGTTGTGACAATACCACTACTTAGACCAGCATTACGAGTTGGTGTAATTCACCCGCAGCAATATCACTGGAAGAAATACTACAGTGCAAAGACTAATAAACAACCTCTCCAAGTGCACTTCAGACAACCTCTTTGAAACCAATCTTTACAAGACGAAAGTGATGTCGCTCTGGAAGCGTATCATTAGACAGGGCAAGTGGTGGCTTAATGGACAGCCCATAGAAGAAGAAACCTCCTGTAAATATCTGGGAGTCAAACTAGACTCACAGGCTTCCTTTGCCCAGCAGAAAGAAGTGATCAAGGAAAAAGCCAATGATGCCGTGAACTTTGCATTTATAGCCCTTACTAGAAATCTATGGGTCTACTCTTTGAAGCAATTTTTAGCAATGATTAAAGCAAAACTTTGCCAACAATAGTATATGGCATTGAGTTGATGCTTGGGTGTCATGCAAAACTCCTGGAGAAACTCATGATCAAAATGCACAAGTTTGTTTTACACCTGCAGAGAGCAGGCACTGAGGCACAAATAAGTCTCGAGTTTGCCCTGGAAAAACAAACCTAGGTCAGGAGACTCGCCTTCCTAAAATTCTGCCACAAAGCTCGGACAGCCACAAATGAATCCTTGGATCACTACATTTGGGTGGAAATAACTATGCAGACAGGAAAGGCAAGTTTTATGAGCTATCTAGATAAATCTATTGAAATCCTGGGGCTTGGGGCGCTATGGCGAATGTCAACAACCAAGGCTGTATTTAAAAAAAACTGTGAACAAATGTATTCAGAAGTTAAGTCGACTTGAGGACAAAAGCAATCTTGCAAAACGGTTGCATGGGTGGTTGGTGCTGAATTCTTACACAAATATACTGGAGAAACCGTATATGGGTGCCTGTTATTCAACTCACATCAAAAGAAAGCTCACAGGTTTGTGGCTAGGGTCACTCCCGACCCTGGACTACACTTCCATGTGGATGGAAGCAGGGAATACTCTGAGCAATAATTGGCCACTGTTCAAGCTTGCTGATGGAACCTTGATACACATACATTGCATTTGCCTGTGCCTGTTGATCCATTGAAGGCCCTGCTACACAAAGAACTGATGGCTTTGGGAATTTGGCGCTGCATTCAAGCTTTCATTGAATCGCTATGCCTGCGTAACTTCATGTTGAACATTCGAACAGTGCAATTCCTCAACATCATTAGGAAGGAGATAGCAGTCACTTCAGAGGACCACAAGGAGAGGTTTCAGGGAGTGTTGCAAGCTTGATTTTGCATGCATGTGTTCCACCACCACTTCCATTCTTTATTCTTTACTCCCTGTACTGTGTACACCACTGATATTATTTATGCTCCTCTGTTCAAATATTACAGGTAATCTTATAACGGGCACCTCCCTTATGCCATTTGGTTATGTCCGCACTTTTATAATTTGGATTCCTATTTATCATTACGATTAGGACCTGTTGCCAGGGGTTTGTCTTTTAGTCAGGTCAATACTGTTGTCTTTCCTGGCTCAATAATGCTTTTGTTACTCTTGTGTGTTGTTTTACTTTCCCAGTGGTCATGCGAGGTAACTCGTCTCTTGGGCGAAAAGGGCAGTTGTCCACCATTTTATATTTTTACTCAGTTCCTTTAGTACTTTGCTCTATTTCCCCCAATGCGACTCTCTATGCTATGCAGTTCAAGTCAAGATTTGTATTTTAAGCTCAAATTCCATATACATTGACCCCCCGGATTGTTTTTTATGCATTTTTATAAGGCAGCACTCAAAGTTTTGTTTATGCTATGTCACCCATGTCTAGACCTGCACCCTGGGTTTGATTTTTATATGCACTGATTCCCCTGATTGTTACTTTTATGGATTTTCATAAAACAGCTCTTGAACTTGTACAGTGCCCCCTCCCACTGGAAAAAGTAGGGTGCAGTCTCGCTGTGTAGTTTGGTACAAGTTGCTAGGGGGCTGTCTTTATGCCAGGTTAATGCCACCCCCTACTCGCCCCACCTAGGGTCGGTTCACTGATAAAATAATTATGTAAAATATATCGATGACAAAAATATCAAAGTAAAAATATTGAATGCATAAATATCGACTCCCTATACTTAAACAAGTAATTACAAAAATATCGATGTAAAAACTATAGATGTAAAAAATATCGATTTTTAAATATGTATAAAATAAAATACAATGTATTAAATATATTAAATATTATTTTTACCAAAACAAATTAAATTTAATATACATTTTAACAAAATATTACAAATAAGCTTAATTTAAAAAAATATAAACACACAAACATAATAAATTATACATATACCTATATTTACTTAAAAATAATGTATTAACATTTATCTTTATTTAAAAATAACCATTTTATAAGTAATTCAAACATTTAACTATTATAAAAAAAATTACAACGTTCATTTCACAGTACAATAAATACAACAGTAGGGAAAATGTTGGATAGCGGAGGGGTAAAAATCACTATTCCCACTCCAGTGAGTGCAACAGTAGGGAAAGTATTGGATAGCGGAGGGGTAAAAATTACTATTCCCACTCCAGTGAGTGCAACAGTAGGGAAAGAATTGGATAGCGGAGGGGTAAAAATTGCTATTCCTACTCCAGTGAGTGCAACAGTAGAGAAAGTATTGGAGTGCGGAGGGGTAAAAATTACTATTCCAACTCCAAAGAGTGCAACAGTAGGGAAAGTGTTGGATAGCCGAGGGGTAAAAGTTACTATTCCCACTCCAGTCTGTGAAACAGTAGAGAAAGTGCTGGATAGCGAAAGGGTAAAAATTACTATTCCCACTCCAGTAAGTGCAACAGTAGGGAAAATTTTGGATAGCGGATGGGTAAAAATTACTATTCCCACTCCAGTGAGTGCAACAGTAGGTAAAATAATGGATGGTGGAGGGGTAAAAATTAAGATTCCCACTCCAGTGAGAGCAACAGTAAGGAAAGTGTTGGATAGCGGAGGGGTAAAAATTATTATTCCCATTCCAGTGAGTGCAACCGTAGGGAAAGTGCTGGATAGAGAGGGGTAAAAATTACTATTCCCACTCCAGTGAGTGCAACAGTGAGGAAGGTATTGGATAGCAGAGGGGTCAAAATTACTATTCCCATTCCAGTGAGTGCAACAGTAGGGAAAGTGCTGGATAGCGGAGGGGTAAAAATGACTATTCCCATTCCAGTGAGCGCAACAGTAGAAAGTGTGTTGGATAGCGGATTATTAAAAATTGATAATAACATTTAAACAATTGAACATTTGTAATTAATATTAAAAATAAATAAACAATATTTTAAAAATATAAGATTAAATACATTAAATATCAACATTAAATATATTAATTACATATAACAAAAAGGTACAACTATTATGTAAAATAAATTATTATATACATTTATAAACAATATATATTTGAAATATGCAAATATTAACAAACAAAAATACATTCAAAACATAAATGTATTTATTTTAATTCCTACCCTATAACACCACACCATCAAAAAAAAGCAACATTTTTATTTACATTTATTTCCGTAATTAACATAATTATTAATGATGAGTTGCTAATTAATATTATAAATAAAGATTAATAAACATTCATTGAATATGCATTCTTTAACACTATAATATGCACAACACACACCTAAAATAAACTACACAATTACCATAATTAATTACTAATTAATTATTTTTTATTAATTAACAACTAATTAATAATTCATCAATTAAAAATAAATTACTTCCCACCCTTCCTACCATTTTCATCTATAAACACCACAACACACACCTAAAAATAATTACACAATTAACATACTTAATTGTCAATTAATTAACAACTCATTATTAAATAATTAATAAAAAACTTAATTTACACAGTTAACCCATCTCAATTCAACAAATATTATTAAATTACTTCCCACCCTATTCCCCTATAAACCCACAACCCGCTACAGTACTAAAAATGCAAAATTCAAATAAAAAAAAAATATTAACTTCTAAAAATAATCAATAAATCTTATATAATTAAATTACTTCCTACTCTATTCCCCTATAAACCCACAAACCCACAACCCGCTAAGGAACTAAAAATGCAAAATTCAAACAAAAATAATTAAATAACTACTAAAATGTTAACACATATCATAAAAATACAAACAATTCTTATACAACCTGTACATGTATCACACACATATAAAATATATACTAAAATACATGACATTAATAAAAAAATCGATATTTTTAACATCCATATTTTTGCAAACGATATTAAACACTTCGATATTTTTTACATCGATATTAAACACTTCGATATTTTTTACTTCGATATTACTTACCCAAAATCGATATTCTACACCACGATATTTTTCTTTCGATATTCGTGAACAACGATATTTTTACCACGATATTTGTGCACATCGATATTTTTACATCGATATTCCAGCTCTACACCCTAGGGTTATCGCTATTCTTTGCATGAATTGACTGTATTTCTGCCATGTTTTATTCTGGATTTTGTAACATCGGGAGGGGTTACATGAGGGAGTGAATTTTCTTCCTCCTGAGTGAAATAGGCAGAATACAATAGTGTGCTTAATTCTATTGCATAATCTCTTGTTATGGTTGTTTATGATTTTAATTAACTAATAACCAATGTTTTGACTGAACTCACAATTACAAATATGTCTAGGCCCAGAATTGTCAGGTGAGATAATCCTACCCAATAATGATGGGTCCGGAGACACCAGGCCTGTAAAAGTTGCTGCAGAATGGAACTTGCACGCAACAGCATTACCTAACTCCCTCCCATCTCCTGCAGCAGCCAATGCTTCCCCTGCACCTATGCCCCATCATCTTGTCCCACTCCCAACTGACACTTCCGATTACACTTTCCGCCTGCTGTAGGAAAATCATTACAAACGAATGGGGTAACCCAAAATGCCGTAGGACCTGGGTACAATTTGGTACAAAAAACTAAAATGTCCAAACGGGAATCACAGAAATTGTTTGAAAATGAAAAACACATTTTTCAAACCCGACAATACAGTACCTCTTGAATTGAAAACTGTGAAGTAATCAAAAAGAAGAAAGCAGAAAAAAATCTAACACCTCTTAGAAATTGGGTCTCTAGTTGGCAAAAGTAGGGACCACATTCCTAGTCAGGGTAAGTCAGATACACAAACTAAATTAACCAGTGCTAACCCTCTGGTAGCTTGGCACAAAGCTGTCAGGTTTATCTTAAGAGATGTGTAAAATATTTGTGCAACACAGTAACAATGTTAAAAAAGACTTATCTTAGTAAAACAAGACTAAAATAACAAAAATCCAAAAAGTAAAAGTTGAGATATTAATTTTTAAAGATTAAATCCAAAAACAGTGCTTAGAAGTCAATAGCGCTAAGAGGTTGCTTGAAGTCACAATAGACTGGGGTAAATCTAAAGTTCCGGCCAACCACGATGTAGGGCATGCCAGCTACAGGACCCACACAGGGCCCACTAAAAAAGTACCTTGGACGGAGCAAGCGTCGGCGTCATAGATTCGATGCATCGGTTCCGATTCCATAGCCGGAGCGATGTGACGAAGTCGAGCCTCTCAGCCTCGAAGGATCGGCACTTCATCAAAGTCAAGCCTTGCAGTGGCATCTCCGGATTAGAGCTGTGTCATGGTCAACCCTCGTAGTCAGGACCCGCGTCGTCATCGAATCGGCACTGCGTTGGTTCTGATTGGCACAAAGGCAATATTACATCTATTTTTGCAGAAAACAGCTGCAGAACCCACTTCTGAGGCCCAGGACGGGAAGGGGCACCTCAGGCAAGGGTAGGACTCACAGATGGCAGAGTCCAGCAGCACAAGCAGAATTGCAAGAAATCTTTTATGACCCTGAGACTTCAGAAAACAGGAGGCAAGCCAGCAAGCCCGTGGAGAAACTTAGGTTCAAGGATGTAGAGAACAGGTCCAGTCCTTCTCACTCCCAGGCATGAAGCAGCAGGCAGTAGGCCAACACAACAGAGCAGGTAGCAAAGTGGCAGTCCCTCCTACGACCTTGCAATCAGAAGGCAGCAGGCCAACACAGCAATGCAGTTAGCAAAGTGTCAGTCCCTCCATCTTCCAGGCAGAATGTCCTTGGTTCAAGCAAAGTTCTACTTTGGTGGTGTCAGGGGTCCTGTACTTATACCCAAATGTGCCTTTGACGTGGGGGAGACATCAAAGAGGCCTTTGAAGATCACAAGGTTCCTGCCTTTCCTGCACTGGGTCCAGTGGCGGCTCTTCCGCTAAGGCGGAGGAGCATCGCCCCACTGCTTTTCAGCAGTGTAAAAAAAGAAAAAGAAAATTATAATAACACAATTTTATTATCATTTTATTTTTCCCTGCTGAGGCAGTTTTGCAGGGCGGGGCTGCGCTGCCCTCCACACAGAGCAGGAGGAGGAATGGTAGGAACTCTGTAAGTGCACATGAAAGTTTGGTTGGCCGTCTTGGGCCGGCCAAACAATCATGCATAATTAGCATGTTCTCCACCAGGTTGTTTTACAGCCTGGTTGGAGAACATGCACAGGCTCATAGTCCCCGTCTGAGCACCGAACCACGGCGCTCAGACCAATCACTATCGTGATTGGCTTAGGGCATTGTGTGTGCTTCCTGCTTCCGGTTCACCGGACACAGAGAGACAACGGAGGAGAGATGAGGTAAGTTTATTTTTATTTTTCCACACTCCCCATCCCCTGGTCTGTGCCAGCCGCCACTGCCTGACTCCAGACTCACTACATGGGGGTATGCAGCTCTATGTGTGGGAAGAAGCACAGCCCAATTCATAGGCAAGTGTCAGCTCCTCCCTCCCAATCTACCTCATGTAGGCCCATCAGCCTGGTGATGGGCCAACAGAATACAAATGTCACACCCAGGCTTCCTTTGTGTGTGACTGTCTAGATGGAATGCATAAAGCGCAACTGTCACCTAATTCAGACATGTATTCAGAGACAGTCAGAGACATAGAATGGAGCCAATGGTGCTAACTTTCTAAAAGTGACATTTTCATATTTACAATTTAAAATCCAACTTAACCATAAGCTGTGATTTTAAATTGTGAGTCCATAACCAAGCACAATCTCTATCTTATCCCACTTGGAATTACACTTAAAAGATGTTTTAAGGCAATCCCAATGTAAACCTATAGGAGAGATAGACCTTGCAGTAGTGAAAACGAATTTAGCAGTTTTTCACTACCAGGACATGTAAAACTCAAAAGTACATGTCCTTCCTTTTAATTACATTGCACTCTGTCCATAGGGCTGCCATAGAACTACCTTAGGGGTGACTTATAAGTAATCAAAACTAAGTTTTGGGCCTGGCATGTAGGTTAACTTGCCAAGTTGATATGACAGTTTAAAACTGCACCCACAGGCTCTGCAGTGGCCGGCCTGAGCTGTGTTTAAAGGGCTACTAAGTGGGCGGCACAATCAGTGCTGCGGGCCCTCCAGTAGCATTTAATTTGTTGCAGGGATTCTGCTCAGGAACAGAACTACGCTTGGGACCACAGAACTTTAGTAGATAGGGATTGAGTCACCATACCACCTCAGTACCATGAGCCTGAGTCTGACTAGCTATAGTGTCTCACTTGCTCTCCTACCCATATCCAGGGAGACAAGTGAATAGACACCCCAGAACACAATGCTCCCAACCCTCTCAGGGATCACGGTAACAGAACACCCCCTTCGCTCACACACTCATACTCGTCCACAATAAGATTTGACAGAGGCACGAAGGAAGTTTGAAATGTTTATTTAAACTATTGTGCTCAAGAATGCAGTATACGTGCCACGATAAAAAAAAAACTGCCTAGCAAAAATACCATCAGTATAGTCAATTAACCATATATTATGAAAAGTTCTATCATATTATAAGAATAGATTAGCCCAATCCCCCTCCCCTTCTGCAGAAGCAAACTGATTACAAGCAAAGATCTCTGGGATTTGTAATGGGATCCGTACCTTAGCATACACAAATGGATGTTCTACATCTCAGACACAGCCGTGATCTTCTCTCAGAAAAATCTTTCTATCTCTCTGTTATATTGCTGTGCATACCTATATGACAAGGTTTACATGTTCATAAAGAACAGCTGCATTTCTGTGTTGTGTCTAGGTGTGAGTGCCAGACCAGAACAAAATAACAAGGGACATTGTTTTTTGACCTTGTCTGCTGTTCAGACTAAATCCCAGGAAAGAACAGAACTAGAAAACAACTGCAGGATCTGTGTGAAAATAGAATGTGGCACAGAAGCAAACGGGTTTATAATGCTGCCTGTGCCATGCACAGTTAGGCTAATATAGGGAAAACTATAATGGGCCCTGTACAGAACACATGACAATTTTACCGGCCCTGGGTACATATAGTACACTCTTCTAGGCACTTATAATTAAATTAAATATGCCAATTGTTGGTAAGCCAATGTTACCACATTTTGAGTTCAGAGCATATGCACTTTAGCACTGGTTAGCAGTGGTAAAGTGCCCTGAATACTAAAGCAAACATAAACGAGGTCAGAAAAAGGGAGGAGGAAGGCAAAACGTTTGTGGGCGACCCTTAGAAAGGGCCATTTCCAACAACATCAGAGCCACAGGTTCTACAAACATCACATAGTTTGAAGTTAAGTGTTAAATACAGAATTCACAATGTTGCTCCATCATGTGAAAAAGGTGATTGAAAATGTGCTCATGCAAAATGGCAAGTGGTTATACATATACACTCAATATACTGAAAATATGCACACAGGCTGTCTGTAATTGAGATCAGTGACCTATTCTATTTCCTTATAGTAGAAGTGGTGAGCTTTAATCAATTAGTTTCCTCCTCAAGGATATTGATTCAGTCCTGGCATATATTAAAAGGTGTTTAACGTTTCGACCCAGAGAATACACACGCTTGTTCAAGACCTTACAAAGTGGTCTTCATATGGACAGAAATAAGGGGGACCCTAAGGCAGCAATATTAATCTCCCCTTTAATGGGTGAACAATAATATTCGGAGAAGGCACAGAGCCTCGTCTCCTGAGGGTCTTGCTTCTCATAGTTTCCAAAATGTCATCACTAATTAAATGGGTGCAGCAGCCAAACAATGAAAATAGTGAGTTCTCTTTGCTCAAATCAAAAGATAAAGGGTGGGCGAGCCCTTCTTTGTATATCCAGAAACGGGCACTTCCAGTGCATCTGAGAGGAAGAAGAAAATACATTGTATCAGTAGCGCCCATTCTGAATATGCCAAAAAGGTCTATCCCACCCTTTCTCTTTTGAGTTGACAAAGAGAACTTTCCCTAGTGATCCCTTGCCGCCTGATTCCCTATCATAGTTAGCCCCATGTGCTGTTCTTGTGTCTGTGTGACAGCAGATTCTGGAAATATTTGTCAGAGCCCTAGAGTGAAGGATGAAGTTTGGTCCTGGCCTTGTGCATTTGTGCCTCCTACTCCTTAGCAAACCAAATCTCACCTCCCTCAAATCACCCAAATTCCCTTGTTATTCGATGTCAAACCCTGAAACCTTGTAAACATTAAAGTGTATGAAATTTGGCATATAGGCTTGTTAGTTATTACAGCCTTGTCTTCATTTGTAACCTCCCATGGCTGCTGGCCACTTTACTTCGGTTGTTACACAGGACCTGTAATTTAGTCTGTAAGCACTATTTACTCTAATGACTTTCTCTTACTGCAGGCCGACCATGCACTGCTTCAGCTGAAAAAGCTTGTGTTTTTTAAGCAGCACGTCTTCCCCATAACACGGGTACCTGCTTTCAATCACTTTAACCCGGACTTGTCTCGTGTCTGTTTCTACCCCCCAAGTAAAATGGATTTAGAAATGATTAGCAAATTAAGTCATGTGAATTCCAGGTAGAACATAATCCTGTGCTAATGGGCTGAAGCTGACAACAACACATCCGTGTTACATGTCATCTGTACTAAAGCCACTTGACGGGTTGTTTTCAAAAGCATGTTTTATTAACAACAACACCACCACCACCAATACCACCACCACCAATACCACCATCAGCAATACCACCACCACCACCACTAATAACACCACCACCAATACCACCACCAACACCAATATCCCCCCACCACCAATACCACCACCACCAATACCACCACCACCTCAATACCACCACCAATACCAACACCAACACCAATACCAATACCACCACCACCATTACCACCACCAATACCACCACCACCAATACCCCCACCACCACCAATACTGCCACCACCAATACCACCACCACCAATACCATTAATTCCAATTCCACCACCACCAATACCAATACCACCAACACGGAAACCAATACCACCTCAATGCCACCACCAGCGCCAATACCACCACCACTACTAATACCACCAATACCACCACCAATACTACCTCCACCAATACCACCGCCACCACCAATACCACCACCATCACCAATACCACCACCACCACCAATACCACCACCACCTCCACCGATACCACCACCAATACCATCACCACCCATACCACCACCACAATACCACCACCAATACCAACACCACCACTAATAACAATACCACCATCATTACCACCAGCAATACCACCACCACCAATACCTCCACCACCAATACCATCACCACCAATACCAATACCACCAACACCAATACGAATACCACCTCAATGCCACCACTAATACCACCAATACCACCACCACCAATATCACCACCAATACCACCACCACCAATACCACCACCAATACCACCAATACTACCACCACCACCAATACCACCACTACCAATACCATCACCACCGCCAATACTACCTCCACCAATACCACCGCCACCAATACCACCACCAATACCACCAATACCACCTCCACCGATACCACCACCAATACCAACACCACCACTAATAACAATACCACCACCACCATTACCACCAGCAATACCACCACCACAAATACCTCCACCACCAATACCACCACCACCACCAATACTACCACCACCAATACCACCACCACCAATACCATTAATTCCAATACCACCAATACCAATACCACCTCAATGCCATCACCAGCACCAATACCACCACCACCACCAATACCACCAATACCATCACAATACCATCACCACCAAAACCACCACCAATACCACCACCAATACCACCACCACCAAGACCACCAATACTACCACCAATACCACCACCACCAATACCACCACTACCAATACCACCACCACCGCCAATACCACCTCCACCAATACCACCGCCACCCACAATACCACCACCATCACCACCAATACCGCCACCAATACCACCACCAATACCACCAATATCACTAATACCACCACCAATAAAACCACTACCAATACCACCACCAATACCAATACCACCACCACCAATACCATCACCACCAATACCACCACCACCATCCCCGCCACAAATACCAATACCACCAACACCAATACCAGTATCACCACCACTAATACTACCACCAATACCGCCACCAATACCACCACCACCAATACCCCCACCACCAATACCACCACCACCACCAATACTGCCACCACCACCAATACTGCCACCACCAATACCATTAATTCCAATTCCACCACCACCAATACCAATACCACCAACACGGAAACCAATACCACCTCAATGCCACCACCAGCGCCAATACCACCACCACTACTAATACCACCAATACCACCACCACCAATATCACCACCAATACCACCACCAATACTACCTCCACCAATACCACCGCCACCACCAATACCACCACCACCACCATCACCAATACCACCACCACCAATACCACCACCACCTCCACCGATACCACCACCAATACCATCACCACCCATACCACCACCACTAATACCACCAATACCACCACCACCAATATCACCACCAATACCACCACCAATAGCACCACCACCAATACCACCACCACCACCAATACCACCAAAACTACCACCACCACCAATACCACCACTACCAATACCATCACCACCGCCAATACTACCTCCACCAATACCACCGCCACCACCAATACCACCACCAATACCAGCACCACCAATACCACCAATACCACCTCCACCGATACCACCACCAATACCAACACCACCACTAATAACAATACCACCACCACCATTACCACCAGCAATACCACCACCACAAATACCTCCACCACCAATACCACCACCACCAATACTACCACCACCAATACCACCACCACCAATACCATTAATTCCAATACCACCAATACCACCTCAATGCCATCACCAGCACCAATACCACCACCACCACCACTAATACCACCAATACCATCACAATACCATCACCACCAATACCACCACCAATACCACCACCACCAAGACCACCAATACTACCACCAATACCACCACCACCAATACCACCACTACCAATACCACCACCACCGCCAATACCACCTCCACCAATACCACCGCCACCCACAGTACCATCACCACCAATACCGCCACCAATACCAATACCACCAATATCACTAATACCACCACCAATAAAACCACTACCAATACCACCACCAATACCAATACCACCACCACCAATACCATCACCACCAATACCACCACCACCAATACCACCAACACCAATACCACCAACACCACCACCAATACTACCACCAATACCGCCACCAATACCACTAGCACCAATACCACCACTAGCACCAATACCACCAATGCCACCACCACCAATACCAGCACCACCAATACCACCACTACCACCACCACCAATACCACCGCCAATACCACCACTACCAATACCAATACCACTACCTCAGTGCCTCATGCTCGCTGGTAATAGCAGGGGTACTGTACGAGGTCAGAGCTGCAGCCAAGACCATCCCTCCCTCCCTCCGTGCCTGCCATAAAGCACAGCCTGCCCTGCACCAGGAGGTGAGGCCTGGTCCGTACTACTGGAGTGTTTTTATTAGGCCAAAGATAGAAATTACATTACGTAATGCCACACTGCAAACTGAAATCATGGAGAGGGCAGGAAATAGCCGCCCCTCCCGCTCTTCCTCCTGAGCCGTGTAATCACAAAGCGAAAGGTGTTCGAGCACTTTGTTAGTGTTTATAGCTTGGATCATATGTAACTCTCACTTCACACTTTGTGACTGTGTAATTTGCAACACTTACACATCTTCTTCATAGCACAATTTATCACTACCTCGAAGACGACGCAGGCCGGTCTCTTCTTCTGATATTTACAATCTAACAAGCGGTCGAGAAGGCCCTTTAATGCAATGCAATAGGTCTTGCATTTGCGAGAGTTTAAGCTATTAGTATTGTAAATGACAATGCCTTTTATTTATGTTATCAAACCCAAAACATAAATAAAGGCATTGTCATTTACAATGCCAATAGCTCAAACTCACGTGAATGCGAGACCCATTGTATTGCAAATGCTTGTTTTTAGATCTCACATCTGTGAAAGAAAGAGACCATCCAGAGGTCAGCCTTCCCTTTTTTAGGTCTCGCCTATAGGCAGCATTAGCTGTCTGTTGTTGAAAACCTATTGTCCATAATGTACAATGCAGAGTGGGCTTTGGGTCTGCCTCTTGCTCGTTATCGTATGGCGTTTTTGTCTGTGTCAGTTTCCTGCTCCTTATACAAAGGCATTCCTCCCTTTTCTTGTATTGATCCAACCCCTGAAACATATATTCTTTACATCAATTCTGATTGGATGACTTGTATTTTTCTAATGCTGACATGAAGGGACTAGACTTTAATTGGGTTTTCGTACTCCATGAAGCACATCACTTTCCTATCTCTCTGCAGTCTGCTCACAACCCTCCCTTGTCTATTGATCCCCCAACACACTACAAAGCTTCATTATGTGTTAATGTTTTTTCGTGCTTTTAAGATTGTTGCTATGAGGGTCCAGCAGCTGCATCCTGCTGCTGGGTCACTCGCTTTGCTGCCCATTACTCCCTACATTCCCCTTGCCGTGGCCACCACTTCTTTTACAGTTCTTTTTTTTTTTAAATTCTGTAAGGGCCCTTGCTCCATGAGCCATCTTCTTCCCGGCCCTCTACCTCAGATCAAAGCACCACATTTTTAGTTTTCCTGTTTCGGTTGAGCCTAGAGCAGCGCATGCGCTGCTTGCTTGACTTTAGTAAGGGGCTTTTGAAAGTGCTACCCGCCGGCCACCAGCTTGCGGTAACGTGCACAAGCATGCGCGCCTCGCTCCGCCTCTCCAATCATTGCTGCGCGCGCATCCCTCGTGTGCTTAGCACGTCATCGCGATCCCTTTCGTTTTCACCGCGATCGCGATGATGTGCTAAGCACGCGAGGGATGCGCGCGCAGCAATGTCCCATGAAAAGTAACATTTTTATTATTCTGATCTCAAGTTACAGCACCAAGGTGACCACGTGTGCCCCGTTTTAGTTTTTATTTTATTGTGCATATTTATATAACGCAGGTTACTTTAAAGTAAAATTATATTAAGTATTTGTAGTTTCTGATCTGCGACATTAAGAATTCTACATTTCTGATCTGCTTTCTTGCGAAACAATGTAAAACTATAATTCCGCTACTTATATTATGAAACTGAACCTTTTGGAATTCAAATGTCCATGAAGCTTGCGCTTGCATCCCCAGCTGCAGCAGCAGTGTGTCGTAAATGTGTTTAGCGCCTGCAAAATGGGCCGTCTCTGTGGTGTGAATTGTGCCAGGGAGAGATCAGAGCACTCAGACCTCACCAGGATGTGTTTGGTGCACCCACATAAGATCGTGTTACATACATCTCATCAGACGGTGGTGAGAATACAGCGACCTTTAAGCGTGAAAGGCCTCCTTCTGGTGCACACGTGGTGGTGCAAAAGCTAGAGGTGCACAAAGGCCTCTTGTTTGCACACAGCGGCGCTATACAGAGTGCAATACAAGAGGCACCTTGTCATCTGAGGGCTCAGCGGCTGTTAAAGTGAGAGACCACTGGAGTGACATACATTAGTGACCTCTCACCTATGGAGCCTGGGGAAACATGTCCGTGTGGCAGGTTCTCCTCCTCCAACATGTGTGACCTGCCGCCAGGGACCTCTGCAAGCTGACCATGCACATAACGTGTGTCCCCTCCAAACCCATGTGTGACCTACCTCCAGGGGCCGCTGCGAGCTGACCATGCACATAACGGGTGTCCCCTCCTACCACATGTGTGACCTGCTTCTGGACCTCCTGAAAGCTGCCCATACTCTGAGGCAGGGGCACCGCCCTGATCCCCAAGTACACTCCTGCGATGTTCTTTCGTGTGCAGGTTACTGGTGTCTTCACGGTGAAGAGGCCGATCCTTTCACTGTATCCAGTGACAAGCCGAATCCAGCAGTGAACATTCACATCCGATAGGAACAGAGCCTGGCAAATCCTGCCATGTAACTGACTCAGCTGCTGCCCCGCCGGCCTCCTCAAGGAAGTGACCCTATCTGCAAATGTACAATTATAGGGACAGACCTGCAGGTTCCAAGTTTCAGATTAGTGGCATATAAGGCCAGGGTTGGCTGTTTAAGTTACACCTGACTTGCGGGGCTCGTTAGCATCTAAGAAACAGATGCACGTTCTCAACAAGAAATAGCGAGAACATGTGAACAGTGCATCCATAGAGCAGGGTTGAAGACTGTGAAACACTCTTGCCCTTGAGGTTTGAGCCCAAATGCAATTTATTTCGGAAAGTCATGCAAACAGAACTATTTACACCTCCTCTTTAATCAAACCAGGTAGGGAGTAGGGGTCTAGATCGAAGAATGTTAGACTTTGGTCTCGTCATCTTTCTTCAAGGTGTCCATGTGCTGAATTCTATGGATCTCCAAGGTAATCAAAAGATAATATGTTGCACTCTATAAAGCTGTAAATCAGTATAAAATAAATAAAAGGGTCTCTAAAAAATCCTTCAGATTGCCAGTTTCAGTTATCTGTGGAAGCCCTAGGATACATGCATTAAAAGTTTGGTCTGTAGCTTCGCTGCTTACATTCCAAGTCTAGCCAACTGGGAAAAATGTCCTCAAGGAGAATATTTTTCTTTTCTACTTCAGTTATGCAGCTAAGAACTTAATCCAGTATTGATAACAATCCATTTGGGTGAGCAAGGTACTTATTCTAAAATGTGCTACCAAATGATTAGGCCAGAGCAAATATTTTTTACATAATCATATTCCTGCATAAATCCCGATTATTGGGCTTCACGTCATTTGCGTTTACGCTTTTTCTCGAGTAGAAAATGTCACTCAGTCAACCGACCCAATACATTGAGTTGGTATCTTACATGATTTTGTACCTGAGGGCACATCTCTTATACATTTAAAAGAGGGCACATCTATTATACATTTAAATATTGTCCACGGTCGCTTCCATCGTGATGGTTTAAAATGCGTCACTTTTTACGCATGACGCACGTGAAGTTGCCTTGGGCAACTCTCCAGCTTTCATCTTTTTGGCATTCAATTGGCCCTTGTGTCTTCAAAGATTCCAAATGTGAGCAACATAAATTAAAAACTTATCGCTTCAATTCCATTTACATGCTCAGCACCACACTAATATATAATTGAAATCAGAGGTTTGAAAGCCAGTGGGCAGGAATTAGGGACGGACTGGGATAGAAACTAGAACTGGGCACCAAACAAAAGTGCCCCCCATTAGTAAATTAGATAGCTAAAAAAGTGACCCACATTTGCACACCTGGGCTGTTTTGAACTTGTAATGACATGGCGCATAGACGGTTTGCCAGGTATGGGAGACTGCATACATGTGTGCTTGCTCCAGGCATGTTTGTGATGACATCAGGGAAATGAACAGTAAACTTCGCTCTACCTGACGATACAACAGGTCAACAAACAGCTAAAAAAACAACCCACACACTGACCTTTCAAAGCAGGTTGTCCAGTAGGGCATCTTTAACCTGGCAGCAACCTTTGTAGTATGTAAAAGGCAAAGATGTGGTACATGTAAGCACTAAATCAATTCTAGGGCTTAACAACCCTATAATGTTGAATATTAGGTAGAGAGATCATATACTTTTTTAGGTTACTTAAGGAACAAGCATTGGAATAGCCAATAGGTCTCGCCTTTGGGACCTTATAAGTATTTAATTATGCAGCACAATATCCTTGGTGCAACTACATAAACTGTTGCATGGCTAAACACTTATAAGGGTCCAAAGGCGAGACCTATTGGCTATGCCAATGCTTGTTTTTTACTGCTTTTGATGAGAACCCAACAGCTGCACATTGCTACTGGGCCACTCGATTCTCCACTCGCATACTTTTTCTTTAAGTTTCCACCCTGAGATGGCCATTGGCTATCTTGGAATAGAAAACAAAAAACAAAAGATGACCACTAAGTACGCACGTACATGCAATCATTTAATGATTTTTCTTTTGATTTGAGAAAAAGCATTTAAGGATGGCAGTTATGCTTGCATGTACATGCATTGTATAGCCATTCTGAGGTGATTTTACTTCAAGCAAACGAAAAATCATTCAATGATAGAGGCCATCTTTGAAAGTGTTTTTCTTTCTCTTACGAGAGATCGTCAATGCCTAGGTGGCACACAACCATCTGGGGGAAAACAACTTTGGCAAAGCTGATAGGTTTCACAGAATAGACCTAATGGCTTTGCCAAAGCTTATTTATTTCTTGAAGCCCTGCAATGATCACAGGCCTTTATAAGGCAAGATCCAATATGCTTATTTCAAGGCACCTTGCCTGTGCATAAGGGCCTCTTGTGTAAGTGACTTGCCCGTCCCTTTTTGCCGAAATGCGTGGATTGTGTCCCACATCGTCCCATATAGTAAGAACTGATGAGAAGGGGGCTCAGCTGTATCTACTAAATCCTGAAAGACTATGAGTGTGTTATTTTCAAAGAGTTCTCCCAGTGTCACCAGTATGGCTCTCTCCTAGTACCTCAACCCCCCCCCGGCCCCCTCCCCTAAGTTGTAAGCCTGACATGGCTGCTAGTGGGAGGTCTTGGGCATAGGGGCGTGCAAAGTGTGTTCTCTGAAGGGCTCTGGGCCAGCCATGTTTGAGTGTACCAACAAGGGTTTTGGATTTGTCCAGATTTGGTGTTGGAAATAGCATGATTTGTAACCAATGTCGAGTGCGTGAGGGTGCCTGCACTCAACTCTCGCGCAGGGCCACAACGCACCTCCCTCCACTTAGTCGCTCAGACCAGTTGTGCAGCCAGGTAGTACAATTCGAAATCAGGGAGCGCCAAGCCACCTGCAGTAATCAGTAGGTAGAACTTAGCCAAGAAGATTCTGCAGCGCCTCGTGCCCCAAAGCAGCATCAAAAGTGCATTGTCTATTTCAAAAAGTATAGTACTGGGTGCTCGAATACAGAATGCGAGAAGAAATACAATAGCAGAGGTAGCATTATCATTTTTGCCAATACGGCACTCCCCATGATCGACAACAGTAGTGTGTGCCAAAAATTCATGGATTGGTGTAGCGAGGCAATCACCGCTCATAGATTTTCCTCCAGTAGTTGAGGATCCGATCGATAGACCCTCACTCCCAGGTAATGGAAGTTATGGGGTTCCCAATGTAAGTTTTTCCCTATTTGCAGTGGTCTAGTGCCTGATTCATGGTTCGGATAAAGGGGAGTCCTGTGTTAGTTCATCCGGAGGACTGATATTGTTCCATACTCAGGCCACAGCTCGATGTCCGGGCGCTCCCCTTTGAGGTAGAGCGGAATATCATCTGCGTACAGTGAGATGTACACGGGATCGTTATCTATCGGAAATCCCCACTAGGATGGAACCTCCCAGAGCGTGAGCCCCAAGGGCTCCACTGCTAGTGCGAAGAGTGCCAGAGATTGGGGACAACCTTGCCCAGTGCCTCTTTTGATGCCATAGGCGTCCAATTTGAGGTGCCCAGTTTTCACTCAAGCTACTGGGTCAGTATAGAGGAGCTTCGTCCATGTGAGGAAACCCATTCTCAAGCCCATAATTGTCGTGGCAGTGTACAAGTATTCCCATCGAAGATAATCAGAAGTGTTTTCCATGTCCACTGCCATCACCAGAGCCCTATGGCAGGTCTTGGGGGAGATTAAAGGGCACGTACCAATTGCCTTATATTTGGAGCTGTGTTACGGGTTGGGACAAATCTGGACTGATCTGGGCGCAAGAGCCTGGTGATCAATCAATCAATCAATCAATGACATTTATAGAGCGCACTACATACCCGTAGGGTCTCAAGGCGCTGGGGGTGGGGGGGTGCCGCTACTGCTCGAACAGCCAGGTCTTCAGCTTCTTCCTGAAGGAGAGGTGGTCTTGGGTCAGGCGCAGGTCGGTCGGGAGGGAGTTCCAGGTCTTGGCGGCCAGGTAGGAGAAGGACCTTCCTCCTGTAGTCGCTCTTCGGATGCGGGGGACGGCGGCGAGGGCGTGGTTGGCTGATCGGAGGTGGCGTTTGGGAGCGTAGAAGTTGATTCGGCTGTTGAGGTAGCTCGGGCCTTGGTCGTGTAGGGCTTTGTGTGCGTGGGTGAGGAGGCGGAAGGTGATTCTTTTGTTGACGGGGAGCCAGTGCAGGTTTCTCAGATGTCCGGAGATGTGACTGGTTCGTGGGATGTCGAGGATGAGTCTGGCTGAGGCGTTCTGGATCCGCTGGAGTCTCTTCTGGAGCTTGGCGGTGGTACCGGCGTAGAGGGCGTTGCCGTAGTCCAGTCGGCTGGTGACGAGGGCCTGGGTGACGGTCTTCCTGGTCTCGGTGGGGATCCACCAGAAGATCTTCCGTAGCATGCGTAGGATGTTGAAGCACGCCGAGGAGACGTTGTTGACTTGCCTGGTCATGGAGAGGGAGGAGTCCAGGATGAAGCCCAGGTTGCGTGCATGGTCTGTCGGTTTGGGTGCGGTGCCCAGGGCGGGAGGCCACCAGGAGTCGTCCCAGGCGGAGGGTGAGGATCCCAGGATGAGGACCTCCGTCTTGTCCGAGTTCAGTTTCAGGCGGCTGGTCGTCATCCACTCGGCTACCTCTTTCATCCCTTCGTGCAGGTTGGCTCTGGCGGCGGCGGGGTCGTTGGTCAGGGAGAGGATCAGCTGGGTGTCGTCGGCGTAGGAGATTATGTTGAGGTTGTGTTGGCGTGCGATGGCCGCGAGGGGGCTCATGTAGACGTTGAAGAGGGTGGGGCTCAGAGAGGATCCTTGAGGGACGCCGCAGATGACTTCGGTGGCCTCTGACTTGTACGGTGGTAGACGGACTCTCTGTGTTCTTCCGTCGAGGAAGGAGATGATCCATTTCAGCGCCTTGTCCTGGATTCCGACGTTGCTGAGGCGCTGTACTAGGGTGCGGTGGCAGACGGTGTCGAATGCTGCGGAGAGGTCTAGGAGGATGAGGGCCGCTGTTTCTCCGTTGTCCATCAGGGCTCGAATGTCGTCGGTGGCGGCGATGAGGGCGGTCTCGGTGCTGTGATTGGCTCGGAAGCCGGACTGTGAGGGGTCGAGGGATCCATTCGTCTCGAGGAAGGCGGCCATCTGCTTGTTGACGGTCTTCTCGATGACTTTGGCTGGAAACGGGAGGAGCGAGTGGCGGTAGTTCTTGAGTTCGGTGGGGTCCGCTGTGGGTTTCTTGAGTAGAGCGCTGAGTTCGGCGTGCTTCCAGCTCTCAGGGAAGATGGCGGTGTCGAAGGATGTGTTGACGATGTCTCGCAGGTGGGGTGCGATGACAGCGTCCGCCTTGTTGAAGACGTGATGAGGACAGGGGTCGGTCGGTGATCCGGAGTGGATGGAGTTCATCATGCGGATGGTGTCTTCGGTGCTGATCGGGGTCCAGGCGTGGAGGGTGGTGGTGAGGGGTGGTTGTTCGGTCTTGGTGTGCGTTGGTTGGTTGTTGAAGCTGTTGTGTATGTCCGCGATCTTGTTGTGGAAGTGTGAAGCGAGGGAGTTGCAGAGGTCTTGCGATGGGGTGATGTCGTTGTTTCCTGCGCTGGGGTTGGATAGCTCTTTCACGATGTTGAAGAGTTCCTTGTAGTTGTGTGCGTTGTTGTCCAGCCGGTCCTTGAAAGCAGTTTTCTTGGCGGCGCGGATCAGCTGGTGGTGCTTCCGGGTGGCCAGCTTGAAGGTGGTCCTGTTGTCCGGTGTGGGATCCCTTCTCCAGACTTTCTCGAGGGCTCGGCAGTTCTTCTTGGAGCTCTTGAGTTCGTCGGTGAACCACGGGGCTTTCTTGCTGCCGGGTCTGCTGGGCGGGGTCCTCATCGGGGCGAGTTCGTCCGCGCAGTTGCTGATCCACTTCGTGAGGTTGTCGGCGGCCTGGCTAGGGTTTGCTGAGCTGGCAGGAGGGTGCTGGCTCAGGGAGGTGGCGAGCTGGTCTGCTGTGATCTTGTTCCAGCTTCTGCGGGCGGCCTGTTGCTGGTGGTGGTGGGTCGTCTTTCTCTTGAAGGTGAAGTGGACGCAGCTGTGGTCCGTCCATTGTAGCTCTGTGGCGTGGCTGAAGTCGATGTCTGTGCAGGACGAGAAGACTGCGTCGAGTGTGTGTCCGGCGAGGTGGGTGGGGGTGGACACCAGCTGCTTGAGTCCAAGATTGGTGAGGTTGTCGAGCAGGGTGCTGGTGTTGCGGTCGTTGTTGTTCTCCAGGTGGAAGTTGAGGTCCCCCAGGAGGATGTAGTCGGCGGAGGGGAGGGCATGCGGGCTGACGAAGTCGGCTATGTCCTCGCTGAATTGTGTGCGTGGTCCCGGGGGTCGGTAGATCAGGGTGCCTCTGAGGGTGGTGTTCGGGTCGGTGTGGATCTGGAAATGCAGGTGTTCGGCGGTGGTCAGGGTGTCGTCGGTGCTGGTCGTGATGCGGATGGTGTTCCTGTGGATGATGGCGATGCCTCCTCCTATCTGGTTGGCGTTGCGGTCCCTCCGGACGATCTTGTAGCCCTCCGGGATGGCGATGTCAGGAGCTGAAGAGGCGTTCATCCAGGTCTCTGTGAGGAAGGCAACGTCAGGGGCTGTGGCGTCTAGGAGGTTCCAGAGTTCGACGGCGTGTCTGTGGACGGAGCGGGTGTTGAGCAGGATGCACTTGAGGTGGGTGCTGCTGGTGTTCGACTTGGCGGCTGCTGGTGCGGGGCAGGTCTGGATGCAGGTGAATTTGCAGGCGTGGCAGCTGAAAGGGCCGTGAGTGCGTCGTGGTGTGGCTTGGTAGCATCCTGGGAGTCGACCGGCTTTGAGTGCGCTGAGGTTGGCGGCGGTGTACGTCAGGCGGGTCGGTCGGGGTCTTCGAGGGCCAGGGGTCCTGGCACTGGGCGCGGTCCAGGCGCGGACGGGCGTAGACGGGCTTGCCTTTGGCGCGCCTTCGGCGCACAATCGGCGCGCCCGCTGCGCGTGACCGCTGCGCGTTCGCACGGTCGCCATATAAGGCGAAGTGCGCGGGTGGGCGGAGCAGCTGGGAGGCGGGAGCGGGGAGGGAACAGAAGGAAAAAAAGGGGCGGGGTCAGCGGTGGTGGCGGGAAGCGGGGAGCGGGGAGGGAAGACGGAGGGCGGCGAGATAGGCGGGCAACCAGGAAGGAGAAACGCTGACACTGGCACAAACACAATAAAAATACAGCAGGCACAGATGGAGATCAGTACGATAACATGGGCAAAAAGAAAATAATAACAAGCACAAATGACGGCAAAAACAAAGCAAAAACAACAACAGCGGAGTCAGCCGGCAGCGAGGCAGGCAGCGAGGCAGAGGGCAGGGCAGTGGGGGCACACGCAGCAGCTGGTGGCCGTGCGGCGCGGGGGTGTCCCACAAGTGGGTCACACTCACCTGCGTCGCACGGTCGCCATATAAGGCCAAGTGCGCGGAGCAGCTGGGAGGCGGGAGCGGGGAGGGAACAGAAGGAAAAAAAGGGGCGGGGTCAGCGGTGGTGGCGGGAAGCGGGGAGCGGGGAGGGAAGACGGAGGGCGGCGAGATAGGCGGGCAACCAGGAAGGAGAAACGCTGACACTGGCACAAACACAATAAAAATACAGCAGGCACAGATGGAGATCAGTACGATAACACGGGCAAAAAGAAAATAATAACAAGCACAAATGACGGCAAAAACAAAGCAAAAACAACAACAGCGGAGTCAGCCGGCAGCGAGGCAGGCAGCGAGGCAGAGGGCAGGGCAGTGGGGGCACACGCAGCAGCTGGTGGCCGTGCGGCGCGGGGGTGTCCCACAAGTGGGTCACACTCACCTGCGTCGCACGGTCGCCATATAAGGCCAAGTGCGCGGGTGGGCGGAGCAGCTGGGAGGCGGGAGCGGGGAGGGAACAGAAGGAAAAAAAGGGGCGGGGTCAGCGGTGGTGGCGGGGAGCGGGGAGGGAAGACGGAGGGCGGCGAGATAGGCGGGCAACCAGGAAGGAGAAACGCTGACACTGGCACAAACACAATAAAAATACAGCAGGCACAGATGGAGATCAGTACGATAACACGAGCAAAAAGAAAATAATAACAAGCACAAATGACGGCAAAAACAAAGCAAAAACAACAACAGCGGAGTCAGCCGGCAGCCGGCAGCGAGGCAGGCAGCGAGGCAGAGGGCAGGGCAGTGGGGGCACACGCAGCAGCTGGTGGCCGTGCGGCGTGGGGGTGTCCCACAAGTGGGTCACACTCACCTGCGTCGCACGGTCGCCATATAAGGCCAAGTGCGCGGGTGGGCGGAGCAGCTGGGAGGCGGGAGCGGGGAGGGAACAGAAGGAAAAAAAGGGGCGGGGTCAGCGGTGGTGGCGGGAAGCGGGGAGCGGGGAGGGAAGACGGAGGGCGGCGAGATAGGCGGGCAACCAGGAAGGAGAAACGCTGACACTGGCACAAACACAATAAAAATACAGCAGGCACAGATGGAGATCAGTACGATAACACGGGCAAAAAGAAAATATTAACAAGCACAAATGACGGCAAAAACAAAGCAAAAACAACAACAGCGGAGTCAGCCGGCAGCCGGCAGCGAGGCAGGCAGCGAGGCAGAGGGCAGGGCAGTGGGGGCACACGCAGCAGCTGGTGGCCGTGCGGCGTGGGGGTGTCCCACAAGTGGGTCACCAGGATTTTACAAAGGATTTTATAATCCACATTTAGGATTGAAAGAGGTCTGTGGGAGGAAACCCGATCCTCCGCCCTTCCTGGCTTGAGAAGAGGTACCAAGAGGGCATCTAGTATTGTGGGGGGAGGGGCCCTCGCCTCGGGTGGTCTTATAGATGTTGGTCAGCCTTGGGGCAAATATATCACTCCATGTGCAATAAAACTCGATGGGCAAACCCTCTGTGCCGGGGTTCTGCCCTTGGCTAAAGACTTTATTGTACCTGGCACCTCTTGTACTTGGATATCCCCCTCCAGTGCTGTCGCTGGCTCCTTCCACACTCTCTCTTTCCAGGCATTCAGTATGGGGTGGGGGTGGGTGATATAGTCGGTCGTGATATGCCCTGAATTCAGTATTAAAGTCACCTCGGGTGTATGCCCGAGCTCCATCGGGTCTTGTTACAGACAAGATTTGGTGCCGGCTGCGGACGGGTTGGCAAGCCAGACAAGCCGATGACCTGATTGCCCCGTTGGCTATAGCCTTTGTGAATATATTTACTTGTTCTGCCTTTCCTTATGCACATCTTGCTGCCTGCTTATCTGCCATTGAAAACTGGAGGACTTTCTCTGTTTTATTTAATCTAAAGCAAGAACGTTTTTACCTGCAACAAATTCAATTTCCGTCCCTCCTTGTCGTTCTTTTCCACCACCGTCTATTGCACTACTGAGAGTACTGTGGGTACTGTGAGTACTGTGGGTACTGTGAGTACTGTGGGTACTGAATGTACCATGGCCTGGTTATAACTTTCAGAAACAAATCTCACTGTTCTCGCAGCATGCCATATTCACCGGTGCGACATGAAAACAAACACTCCCATGTTCCGGTCTCCACTGTCAGACTGCTGTACAGTCTCGTCTTGTCTCAAATAGGTCATTGCTGTTCTCTTTATGTAGGTCTTCTGCTTTAGGGCGCACTTTAATGGAAATTGAGCATTCACTCATTTGATTCTATTCTATATGGGTTTGGAATTTCATGATACACCATATTTAGCCTGACTGTGAGGGTACCTGTTGTTTTTCATTATTTAGAGATTGTTTTCTTATGTGTTACATGACCCACTCCACCTTATTTAAATGATTTATTTCACCCGCACTAGGTCCTTATGACCCTACGAGGCACCCGTGCTAGACCACTCTCAATCTCCTAGTATGCCCTGGGCCACCAGGCACTCTCTCCTTTCCATTTTTCCGTCTAGTGCTTTGTTGGGTCCAAAATTCTGGAATCACGTGCTGGCTTCTGTGAGACTCTCCCCTGCTCTGACTGTGTTTAAAACAAGTCTGAAGCGTCATCTGTTGAGCTTGCATCTCCCTGGTAGGCACTTCTTCTGTGTAGTGGTTGCCTTGCTTATGCTACTCAACGTTTCCTCTGTTTCTCTGTTCGACTTGTGCACTGTACCTTTGCTTATATTAAACAGTTTGAATTAAAGGACCTTTATGTCATTAATCCATTGGTGGTTTCATGAATTTGAGGGATCCTGCGGGCTTCCTACTTCTGCGGCAATGGCAGGTGTGAGACAGTGGCTAGGAGTCTAGGGTGCTAGTTGCAGCAAGTTCATGGGTTTGCGCTGAGGTGGCCGAGGCTCCCAAAAAGTAATGCTACAGAAAAATCTAACCAACCCCAGTGAAGAGTGGGTCCCAGCCAAGTCAGGGGGTGATGTCTGAGGACCTGGCTGCTGGTACTCAGGGATCTGAGCACTGGGCACAGTTCAGGGTGGGACAAGGTGAGGCTCCTCAATCGACGACCGAAGACAATGTTTTTCAAAGGGTGGCCAGATTGAGACACCCTCAGGTGGCCTAACAAACCATAAAAAACATAACTTGAGGTTCAGTTTGGCATTATGTGTCAGACCAAAAGGAGAGGGGCGCTGAGGCCATAATTTAAACATGATATTTAATAAAATACAATAGTGACCAAGAAAAAAGCAGCCTGGTAAAGGCAGCAGCTCCAATGCCACAAATGAATGACTTCTTCCATTTATCTTTAACACATGCTCAATTACTTTCCCCTTACACTGGCTGAAAAAAATAATACAACTAGAAATGCCAAACTGGAATGTCTCATAAGCAGGAGAACGCGGAATCAAAATCACTTTCAGACGGCCTCTGAACTGGAATTTAAAAAAAAGCAAAAAAAACTACGTTTTGAGACATTGGTGTCTTTAAATTTAAAGAGGTGGGTCGGACGGAACCAAGCAGGCGATTATGGAAGGGGAAGTGGTGTTTGCTTGGCAGCTTTACTTGAGTCCAGACCTATTTGAAAAGCGTTAGCATTCCTTGTTTTGGTATGCAGTCCTTCCTTTAAATTTTTATGTGTATTTCTTATAGGTAACACCCTCTTCCCCCCTCTGACCTGTTGCTCTTCCAATGGAGTGAGCAGAAGTGGGAATGTGGTTGTCCAGTGATTGGTTACTTTAAGGCGCGAGCCACCTGCTGGTAGGCCAGCTCGATCTCTTTGGTGTCGGGGCACGTGCTCGCGAACTCCTCGCGCTCGTACGCGTGCTTCAGATAGCGGTGCACGCCCGTGAACTGCTCCGGGATCTTAAAGTTTCGGTACTTTTCACAGATTACCTGCACAATGTGCAGCTTCGGGAGCAGGTTGCAGTCGGCCAACGTCAAGTGATCGCCATCCAGGAACTTCCTGTGGGAGACGGTCTCATCCTCTGCGCTGTTCTCATCGATCTCGTCGGGCAGCGGCATGTTCAGGTAGTCGTCGAGGATCTTTAGGGCCTTCACCAGACCCTTCTCCAGGTTGTCATTCATGGCTGGGTTGGGGTTCTTGATGTAGGCTGAGAATTTGGCGAAGACGTCGAGGCCAGCAGTGTTCGAGTGAGGGTTCTTAGCCGCAAGTTTGGGATACTTTGGTGGGCAGAGAGTCTCCTCCAGATACTCCTCAATCTTGTTGGTGTCCGTCCGCACCTCCCCTCCGAAGTCGAGAAACGGTGGCTGTGCACCAGGAGCCAGGTCTTTAAGAATCTCTGGCTTCCTCTTCATGTCCACCGTGGTGACATTGAATGTGACGCCCTTCAGCCACAGGACCATGAAGAGCCGCTGGGAGAACGGGCAGTTGCCGATGCTCTGTCCATCACTGCCGGCCTTCACGAAGAGCTCCACTCGGCACTGCTCGTCCGACATGCTGGCCGAAGTAAGGGGAGTCAGCGCTGGGTGGGAGGGGCCGTCTAGATTGTCCTCTTCTGACCGTCCTGCCCCTCTGGGGTGCCACCGAACCTCAATGTGTGCTGCTTCCGGTCCACGGCACTCAGTCTCAAACTCTTGACAATACCACAAGTAGGAGCGGAGGGATCCTGCGCCCGGCACTCACTGCAAGACTTCACCACACGCCGAGCTCCGGGATCACAGCAAAAGCCCCAGAAAAGCAGCTGGCTTCTCCCGGCGTCGCGCCCGCAAACTGCCCAAAAGTTGGCTTGAAAGGGAGCGAGTCTGTGCTGGAAGCTCTGGCCCCACCCAGGAAAGGGCTGAGCGCAAAGGCGGGTCGCACTGCTTGCAGAAGTGAGTCACAGTCTGAGGCGAGCTCGCCCCTCCCACGGAGGTCCGGTGCGGTTTGTAATTTAAACATTCTTCTGGTGATAACACAGAGAAACTGTAGAACAACCTTACTCTTCGAAATCCTACCTTTTCTGCCTTAAATGACTCTATTTTATGTTCTACTCAAGTGGATGTATGAGACAATGACTTCTGTATGTAAAGTGTCTGCTTTTCGATCAAAATCCATACATCCTATTTTCACAAACAGGCTAGCGTGGGAGTAATCTGTGCAGACTGGTGCACGGCAGAGCCATGCATTGAATGTATTCTATTTTTGTGCTCCTACACCTGCAATTTATGCAAGAACAATGGCGAAGTGGCTTGCCAGCTGCACATAATAGCAGACTATGTGAAGGAGATATTCACCTGCGTGCCTGGGTAGAAGGCACAAAAGGAAAGTCCTGAATACAGCAGGTGAAGAGAAGCCAAATGTACCCGACCACTTCACATTAAACTCCGCTTTCCACTGTATGCTTGTGGTCATTCTGCCTGTCCTAGGGATCTGTGTGACCTGCTCTTGAAGCCAAGAGTATGAATCCAGGCATGGTTCACCTTCGCTTTTTTAGGTCTCGCCTGAGCCAGTGTGCATGCACTGCTCTGCGAGGCTTTTAGTAAGGGCTTTAAACTCTAAACACACGCTTGTGTGTGTGCTTTTTTAAAAATCTCCTGCGATTGGCCTTTGCATGCGTCTTTCTAAGAAAAACAGCACGCAATTGGCTCAAGGCGGGTGCATGTCCCACCTTCTCTGTCTCCTGGCATAGGGTGCTCGGGAGCGAGCAGAGGACCCGCACTGTGCCAGCTGCATTCCTGATATTCCTTTCGCGGCCGCGTGGCTTCGCTTGTCTATACTCTCCTACCGTGCCTCCTATCTTTATCATTTCCACTTTCTCTTTACGCTCAATTCACACACTGTGCACTTTCCCTGACTTTTAAGAATAGTTCCTTACCGGCCGCTCTTCTCTACTTGTTTTTTTATGCAGAGAGCCTAACAGCTGCAGTTTACTGGCATGTCGCTCCTTGTAAGGCGCTTGCACGTGCTTTTTTTTTCTTAACCATTTCACGATGAATGTCCTCTATTCTGGAACCCAGAATTTTTAAAAAATGCAACTGTTCATTCAGTATGTGCATGCATGTGTTGACAAGCATATAGATCGTCATGCTGGTCCGCCATAGTGTTCTGATACCTATGAATGCATGCGCCATGATACATGCGCATCATTTCATTTTGTTTTGCCAGTGTTCTTCAGCATGGGCATTTTATTTTAACTTATGGCTGAAGAAGAACAGCATAGGCAAAAAAAAAATATGGCAAACCCAATAGATTTGCATTGGCTAAGCCAAATGACAAAACCTATTGGTTTTTCAAATGTTTGTTATAACCTTTTACCCAACAGATACAACCACAAATTCTCAAATAAACTGGAAGGCTCTTTTCCCATCCGAGGCTGGCTACAGCGGTTTTGAATCCTAGTAGGGAGGATTCCAGCGTTCGGCGGATACTGCACGAGGGTCACCGGGAAAGCCTGCCCCTGCTTTGTTTTTAAATCTTTAGAGGTCCTCCTTAAGTATCGTCCCTGTAAAGGCCAGAGGGCGCCCACTGGGGGGCAGGGATAGTTGGAGGTGGCAAGGACTGGAGGGACCATCAGAAAGTGGCCACGCTGCCCCTCTCTGTTTACCCTGCCCTGTCTCTGAGGCGTTGTCTTGGGTTCACACGACCCCCTCGGCGGTTTGTCTTTCGCGTTCGGTTGTTTGGTTACAGCAGGCCTCCGTTATCGGAACTCTGCGTCCACCTTTGGCCACGAGCTGTGTTTGTGCTACGTCAGTGCTAGCAATGGTCGAGGTGCTCTGTACAGGCCCATTCCTCCCTCTCCTAGGCACTACAAGCTAATCCCTGCCTGTTCTAACTGCGGAGTGGCGTTGTGCGGATCATGGCGTGGAAGCATTGCTTCGTTTTATCTATTCACGCCTGCAAACCACGACGGACCTGCTATGCTTTCTTCACCTGCTAGTTTCAAGTCAGTTAGAAGTTGTGTAAACCTAAAAGTCAATTAGGAATCTCGGCAGGACTGACACAGCCGTTCACACTTATGAGATCGATACGACGAGTGCCGTGATAATAGCAGCGCTCGTCTTCACTTTCAGTGCACTACATACGTGTACTAATTGCCTAACTTAAAGAATGTCACTTTTTTTTATTTGGCCATATCTGCCAATGTCCTCATGCGTTTAATGAGGGCATTGCCATGCGGAAATTACCGCTTTGGATGTTTTTCTTGACGAGAATCTACGGTTTCAAAGACCATTTTTTTGCAGCATGTCTGACACCCGTTTCTCTCTTGTCCTGAATGCTGAGGTCTCCAAACGTGGAACTCGTCTTTTACTTATATAATGACGCTGTGGGCTGTAATGACATTAAAAGCATTTGGTTCTTAGTGTTCAGCTGGGGTCCAGCGTGTCTTTTCTGTTGAACCAGTGGGAACTGTGCAGATGTTTTTCACTTTTTCAAGTTTTGACAACAGCTACTCAAATACTTTGGAGAAAGTCACTTTTGATTTTACTTTCATGTTCAAACAGATTCTGGTGGCATGGACCAACACCCGACCCACTTGAAACCACTTGTAACTGGTCAGCTGGTATTTCCAGCAGGTCGTTCACCGGCTAACAGTTTAAATCACATAGATTTCCTACTGTGTTCTGCAGGTGCCCTGCAATCTCTGAGTTAAAATCTCCTAGCCCGGTATGTGCCGCAGCAAGACATTTTCTTTCCAAGCACTCGCTGCCTGTCCACAGCCCCTGCTCACCCCTTGGGAGCAGGCCTGGCCAGGAATATAATATAGAAAATAATAGTGCACAATCCACAGCGTTCTTCTTTAATGATAAATACCTGAATCCAGAGAGTACAGTTTTATTAATATATATTTGCTCCTACAGCCGACACGGGTTTCGCAGAAGAGCGCTTCCTCAAGGCTTGAGACAAGTAACATGTGTATATCTCCCTTCCTACCACAAAGGTTTTATCATGCGAGTTTTAGGTCATCCCTTTAAAGGCTTCGCAGTTCAGCCCCGCGGCACGTGGACACCATAATCTTATCAAAAGGTACGACTGTGGTTTACAGGTTCAATGTTCTTAGTGGATGCCCCGGTAATGGGGCCAGCACTCCAGTGGACGGCAGCGCAGCCCTTCGTGTGTGGGTACTTTATCGATAACAGCTTGCTGATGCCATTATTGGGGTGTCCATCGAGATCATCGTACCTATAAACACTAGTCTTACCTTTCCATAGACATTAGGGCTTCCACAGGCTGCCGCCATAGGGTCATATGTAGTAACCATCCGTAGTGCGTTAATCGTGAGCTCCCTGTACGAATTTCTTTCAGTATTTGCAAATCACTCATGCGAGCCGCATGAACAAGCATTGGCATAGCCAATAGGTCTCACCTTTGGGACCTTATAAGTATTTAGTTATGCAACAGGTCCCAAAGGCGAGACCTATTGGCTATGCCAAAGCTTGTTCTTTTTTAGGTCCATGAAATGAGTATCAATAACTTGGATAACATCTGGTATTTAAATGCTTGGGATTTAAGGCCTGCAAACAACACGGGTTATTGAATGAGGGGAGGGAACGGCACACAAACAGACTTAAATAAAGGATCCCAAATAACACAAAACTGTACAGCATCTCAGATCATCAGAATACTTCTCATTGCCTATGGGTGGCTTATCTTTATACAATTATATATCGTGATGGAGAACCTTGACGAGGGAGCTCTTTATATTACCATGTATGTAAAGCAACATTTAAATACAAAAATAAAATGGTATTTCTGATATGTAAGAGAACAGTGATAGTGTGGCAAAATGTTTTGCAATGTTATTTTGTAAATAGAGAATTCATTATTAAAAAAGGATTTGCTTGAACACTGAAATGGTTAAGTGGTACTATTTAGTCCTATATGAAGCAATGTATTAAGTTTCATAATTGTTTTACATTGCCACTGCTATATGGCAGTGATTTACAAAAATTGCCACTTGCTCTGAGCAGGAGTTGTTTTTAGGCGGTATTTTCTCCCTTCCTTGAGCATATCAAGCATGTTACTGTGGCAAATGGATTTTCCGCATATGATTTAACACACAGTAAATGTGTCCTTCACACACGAAGTTTCCTAATACAATTTTACCGATCAGTATTTCAATGGCATGGAGTGAACTTAACGCATAAAAATAATAAGGTAGTTTAATTCCGCATAATTGGTGCCTAAGAGGGCTAGTGCTTCTGAAAGGCCAGGAGGATTGCTGCAGTCAGACACATTTCAGTCTCTGTCTAACATGTGACTGACTTCTTCCATTGCTACCTGTTTTTGTGTAGTTCCATGTCAAGAGCAGTCTGATGTGTGACTAACTGTCCTACCTATATTCAATTCTCCTAAAAATCTCAACCAACAACATTCTGTAACTGGAAGCCTGCCTTGAGCGAATCAGAATTGGTTGTCAATTGCAAACCTAAAGCTAGGCCCAACAGAGATTCGGTTCCTCTTGTTCGCCAACCACTCTGAACAACCACAGATTCAAAGTGGATCTCCAGCTAGAACACGAAAAGTTTCACCCCCTGTTCACCGACAATTCAAAATAACATAATAATTACATATGACCAGGACAATCAAGACAGCATGGTACAAGCTTCGCCACGCTGAAGAGAGTAAAACCATTTCTCCAAGAAGTCAATTTCAGAACAGTAGTGCACGCTGTGGACATGTAACACCTGGATGGAATTAACACTCGTGAACAGCCTTCCAGGCATTCACTTGCCATTCTTCAAACCATGGCACATCTCACTAAGGGCGTGAAGAATTTCAGCCTCTTCATCCACTGCTCAAAGAACTACACGGTGTTACACCACAAGCTCCATCATCTTCAAGACCAGCAGCTCCACCTACAAGGCCTTTAACAAATGTAATTATCCAAACTATATGGCACGTTTGTGCCAAATAGTTTTATATTTTTTGACGTGAGGAGCACTACACAAGGAGCCAGGATGTCATCAAATTGCAGATAAATGGATGCAAGAAGGTGAAAACCAGAAGCCAGACTTTTTCCTTCCACAGATATCCGATCTGGAAAAACATGCCCATCAACCTCGAAATTGCTCAAACCCCCTCATAATTCAGAAAAAAGCTGAAGGCAAATCTCATCAAGAAGCATCACCTCTCCACGCGGTACAACTTACCTGCTACCTGCATCATTGGAAATGGTTGATTATTACTTTTGAGCTTTCACCCGATGTCCAGCACTCAGTTGCTTCCCAGTAGGGTTCACAAATACAGCTACATAAACATAAGAACTAGTAGAGGCACATTTGGGAGATCCCAAAGAGGAGCAGACAGCTTCATCACCTTTGTACAGAGTCAGTAAACCTCTCAGCAGTCTTTCCACTGAGTCTAGGCCCTAGTTTCTCTGAAGCCCTGACCCAAATCAACACCTTAATGAAGGGACTGCCTCACAGTCTCAAGGAATTATCACTCTCTCGCTACACCAAGCCCACAAGACATTCCAGTTGTGGCTGTAAATCTTCACAGTTTGGGTGCACTTTTTGCCAAACAATCCTAAGGGCTACAACCATAACTTCTAAACTCATTACAGGCAGGGAATTGGGTGGAATCCACTCTCATACGATCATCAGTTGTCAGAGAAGAAGGGATCATGCCATGGGTGCCAGAAAGGAACCACTAAAATTATTGTTGCCATCTTCCAATCAAGGCTGTGCTGTCACATTATCCAACCCCAGCTTTCTTATACGACTGTTGGTAGCGGCACCAGGTATCCCTCAATGGACCAATCCAGAAAACCAAAGACAAGACAGTTCTGGATACTGGGCCTGACTTCGTGTTTACCTAAGATTTGGAGGGTAAAGGAAATGAATATCATTGCATAAATATTGCCTAAAAAGAATTCCATGTCCAAAATATCATTTACACAAGTATCACCCTCTTGGAGTTACTAATAGTAAATCTACATCCAGGGGAGCAGTAGTTTTGTAAATGATATTTAGGTATCTATAGTTATGTTAAATAATATTTTTATTAACAATATTTGGACATACACCCTGTTGGAAGTCCTGGAGAGCAATGGTCAGCCCTTCTGCAAGGAATTGAAGGTGAATAGCTGCTCAGCAATTGATGGTAATTCCTTTTAGTTTGAGGAGTGGGCCAGGTTCCGTGGAAGCAACCTGCTCTCAGTTAAGGTGTGCCAGTTGCCCCACATTTCTGACCACTGGGATCTTTTGTGACAACCATCAGGCACTCTTGTAGTCAGGTTTTGAGGCAGGAGCAGCAACTGCATCTCATTGTGAATACACTCTCTGACACTGGGATCTCTGCCTTCTAATCTCTGAAGTGGGATTTCCGTGTTGGAACAGATGATGTGCCAGGTGACCAAAGTGCAGGAGAGACGAGGGGGGAAGAAGGATAACAGAGGGCTATAAAAAGACAGAGCATACACATTTGTATAAACAGCTCTTTGCATGCAACAGAGTACTCGCAGGAAACCCCTATAGTTCTCGTTACAATGTAACCCTGCACCTGTAGCCTCTCACTAACAGGATCTGCCATCTTTTGCTTTAACCTGGAGAAACAGTCTCTGGGAATTCTCAGATTGAGAAGAAATACAACACACACCTGAAAAGGTGAAAAGAACTGAAAAGTGCCCGAGTGAAAGTCCAATTCTCTTTTGGCCTGAGGGACAATTTCGGTAGGTTCATTTCAAGATCATAAATCCAAAAATCCAATTGGTCGCACACTGCTTTACCTACCAGCGTGTTGCCCCAAAGAATTGTGGTCCCTGAAGTCAGCGTCGGCGGGTACGCCTATGCCCGAGTCATGAGTGCAAGTAAGTGTAGCGTTAGCCATCCCTGGACACGTGTTTCGAGGTAGTTGCCTCTCGTCAGCAGGGAGTAGGTGAGTGTGTAGGGTTGCTGTGTAGGCTGCTAAAATAAGTGTTCTCAGGTAAAGTACCTCTCGTAGCGCGCAGGTGCGTACCCATGAGCTCGTCAGCTCCACCGGCTCAAGGAGCCTGAATATTAACAAAAATCCAATTGGTCGCACACTGCTCTACCTACCAGCGTGTTGCCCCAAAGAATTGTGGTCCCTGAAGTCAGCGTCGGCGGGTACGCCTATGCCCGAGTCATGAGTGCAAGTAAGTGTAGCGTTAGCCATCCCTGGACACGTGTTTCGAGGTAGTTGCCTCTCGTCAGCAGGGAGTAGGTGAGTGTGTAGGGTCGCTGTGTAGGCTGCTAAAATAAGTGTTCTCAGATAAAGTACCTCTCGTAATGCGCAGGTGCGTAACCATGAGCTCGTCAGCTCCACCGGCTCAAGGAGCCTGAATATTAACAAAAAGTCAATTGGTCGCACACTGCTCTACCTACCAGCGTGTTGCCCCAAAGAATTGTGGTCCCTGAAGTCAGCGTCGGCGGGTACGCCTATGCCCGAGTCATGAGTGCAAGCAAGTGTAGCGTTAGCCATCCCTGGACACGTATTTCGAGGTAGTTGCCTCTCGTCAGCAGGGAGTAGGTGAGTGTGTAGGGTTGCTGTGTAGGCTGCTAAAATAAGTGTTCTCAGATAAAGTACCTCTCGTAGTGCGCAGGTGCGTAACCATAGCTCGTCAGCTCCACCGGCTCAAGGAGCCTGAATATTAACAAAAATCCAATTGGTCACACACTGCTCTACCTACCAGCGTGTTGCCCCAAGGAATTGTGGTCCCTGAAGTCAGCGTCGGCGGGTACGCCTATGCCCGAGTCATGAGTGCAAGTAAGTGTAGCGTTAGCCATCCCTGGACACGTGTTTCGAGGTAGTTGCCTCTCGTCAGCAGGGAGTAGGTGAGTGTGTAGGGTTGCTGTGTATGCTGCTAAAATAAGTGTTCTCAGGTAAAGTACCTCTCGTAGCGCGCAGGTGCGTAACCATGAGCTCGTCCGCTCCACCGGCTCAAGGAGCCTGAATATTAACAAAAATCCAATTGGTCGCACACTGCTCTACCTACCAGCGTGTTGCCCCAAAGAATTGTGGTCCCTGAAGTCAGCGTCAGCGGGTTCGCCTATGCCCGAGTCATGAGTGCAAGTAAGTGTAGCGTTAGCCATCCCTGGACACGTGTTTCGAGGTAGTTGCCTCTCGTCAGCAGGGAGTAGGTGAGTGTGTAGGGTTGCTGTGTAGGCTGCTAAAATAAGTGTTCTCAGATAAAGTACCTCTCGTAATGCGCAGGTGCGTAACCATGAGCTCGTCAGCTCCACCGGCTGAAGGAGCCTGAATATTAACAAAAATCCAATTGGTCGCACACTGCTCTACCTACCAGCGTGTTGCCCCAAAGAATTGTGGTCCCTGAAGTCAGCGTCGGCGGGTACGCCTATGCCCGAGTCATGAGTGCAAGCAAGTGTAGCGTTAGCCATCCCTGGACACGTATTTCGAGGTAGTTGCCTCTCGTCAGCAGGGAGTAGGTGAGTGTGTAGGGTTGCTGTGTAGGCTGCTAAAATAAGTGTTCTCAGATAAAGTACCTCTCGTAGTGCGCAGGTGCGTAACCATAGCTCGTCAGCTCCACCGGCTCAAGGAGCCTGAATATTAACAAAAATCCAATTGGTTGCACACTGCTCTACCTACCAGCGTGTTGCCCCAAAGAATTGTGGTCCCTGAAGTCAGCGTCGGCGGGTACGCCTATGCCCGAGTCATGAGTGCAAGTAAGTGTAGCGTTAGCCATCCCTGGACACGTGTTTCGAGGTAGTTGCCTCTCGTCAGCAGGGAGTAGGTGAGTGTGTAGGGTTGCTGTGTAGGCTGCTAAAATAAGTGTTCTCAGGTAAAGTACCTCTCGTAGCGCGCAGGTGCGTAACCATGAGCTCGTCAGCTCCACCGGCTCAAGGAGCCTGAATATTTCAAGATCATGTGTCTGTTGGACCGGTGATACAGTCTCCTACAGTTTTGATCAATCTCTTACTATGAAAGAGCAGGTACATTCAATTACAGTCTCCTGTCTTCAAATGATGCAACTCTCAAAGAAAGTGTTCCCACTTCTTCCTCTCACAGCGACAAACACTCTGGTATAGGCACTTGTTATGAGCCTGTAATGAATATGGCAACACTTTGTTGGCCTCAACTAATGAGAGGTTGCTATCAGAACTACAGGTCATTCAGAATACGGCGGCCCGCCTCATTTGTAACATTCCATCTGGGACTCCTTCGGCTCCCCTTCTTTGCTCCTTGCACTGGATACCTGTCCGGAAGAGAGCTATTTTTAAAACCTGCTGCCTCACTCATAAGGCTCTGACAGGAAAAGGTCCCAGCTATCTAACTTTGAACTTTGAATCTTTCACCCCTCCAGACTTTTTAGATCCAGTGATAAATCCTTGTTACCTGTTCTGCCTGGCAAAAAGTCACGTTTTGGGGGCAGGTCATTTTGTTGCCTAGCCCTTCACTATTGGAACAAATTACCCCTGCACATTTGAACATGTTCAGACTATTCTTTTTTCAGGAAAAGACTGAAAACAATGCTGTTTTAATGAGCTGTTTCCCCTTGCCTATAACCTACTGTTGCACCGGGATACCCCTGCCAGGGTGATTCTTGCACATTAAAATTGCTATAACAAATAACAGTGTCCATGGCAAAAAAATGATGAATTTCTGAGTAAATCATAGAGGATGGATGCGAGAAAACTCCTCCATTGTGCGGGATTTGACCACTGGAAGAAAAACGTTATGAATGTAAGACCTTTTGGGCTGCCTGAAGGATCTAAACTGCTGGTGCATATCCTGTACACAAAACCTTGGGATCCTGTGATGGAACTGTCTCTCTGGTATTTGCATGTATGCATCCTATAGGTTTACAGCTCCTACAAATTCACTGGAAATATCAGTGATAGGGTTCTCTAGATGTATTCCATCTTGAAGTGTACTGTATGGACCAAGTTGTTAACATATTTTAATCTTCTACGTCTATGCTTAGTCTAATCAAAAGTCCCCTGAAGACTTTTGCAGAAGGTTGATCCTGAAGTATAATCCTTCTCTCCTCTTTTCCTTTGTAACTCAAGTGATGATAACCTTTTTGAGCAATCTCCCCAACCCCTTGCAAAAGTACAAAGTATTTGTTGGACTACAGAAACCACTGAGAGAGTATCACACTGGAACCGGCAGGTGATCTGACAAAATCAAATGGATAACATGCCTAGAAGATATCAAGGACCCACGGATCCAGAATTAGATTTTCCCATGTAAAATAGAAGAGGTAAGACCCGACCCCACTGCAATCTCTAGTAGTGGGTGGCTTACATAGTCGGGACTTCTTCTTTCTTTCTTCTCGGAAAGCGAATGAGTGTGAGTCCCTCACTACATATTATAGCTCCCAGCCCCAAACCCCAGGTTGAGGGCCACTTATGTGATGTGTTTAAGAAGTATTCAACCCTCCTGTACACTGGATTAAGTCACTGCTTCTTCCTCTAAAAGAATATTTAAGTGCGACAGGCTTTTTCCCTTGAAGTCTGAGAGAAGGCAGAGAGCCATCATTTACTCCCACAAATTTAGGCTTGGAATTATTTCAGCTTCCAAAAAGTGGAATGAATTACAAAATGTTTGGCAAAGAATTTGATGTCCTCCATTCCCAATAAGTTATATGAAGCTCTGCAGACCTGTTTGGGTTATCAATTGTGACATTGAGCCTTCCCTAGATAGCACATAGATCCACCAAGGTCCAGGGAGATGGGATACATTTGATAGAAACTTGATCATGGTCTGGTGCTGTCCAGGCTTAATGTGTATTCATTCCTCCGAGGGATTGACTCTGGTATTACAAATCCTCTGTATCAATCAAGTTAATCTCAGAATCAAACGTTCTCAATTGTTCTAGAAAGGATTTGGTGCTGAAGCTCTTGCTTCAGATGGTTGAGGGGTGTATTTTTGTTCTTTCGTAGGAGAAAATTGTTTATTGCAGTTCTTCAAGACCTCTAACTGTTTTGACTCTTTGGACAGATTCAGCTTGTAGCCCAAACTCCTTTCCTTATCTAGCTTCAGTAACAATTTAATTTTGACATGTATTTAAGATTATATATAGCACCTTATTATACCATGGCCAGCACGATCACTTATAGGTTAAGGACTCTTGGGTAACCAGTTGTTAGTTCACATTGCTAATGAATCAGCAAAGCAAATACCTGTTTGAGACCTAGAGCAATGAAAATCTGGGTTTTATCACCCTGGTTGTCTAGTCCCCAGCCTCCTGTGTGGGTTGGTTCTCCTCGTCATAAGTAGGGAATGAATCGAGGAAGAGTGTGTGTAGTAATGCAAAAAATGAAACTGTGGCCTTCTCAAACTACATCCAGCATTGACTAATCTTACTTTCCCTGTGCAGAGCTCTTATGTCAAGCTACAGTTTTGTGCATTCTAATTGGCTGACTATACTCAGTTTAAACACATATTCGGTCATCTCTGTTTCTTTTGTTCTACTGATATGGGTTTCTGACTAAAAAAATATTGTAAGCATTGTCCTATGGCCAGGTGTTACTTTAATGTCAGTTTGTTAGTGTCTTCATCTTTTTGTTTTAACAAACTCACAGCACATGCAAAAACCTATTTTTTCAAGGGAAAGACAGCAACACCCATCAAGGTGGTAAAAATGTAGTCTCTTCTTTTTGGAACTGTCACTTATACACTGGTGGACATTCAGCTGACACTTCTCATGTAAAATGTGGGTAAATGTCTCTCATTATGTATAAGCCATTTACCGCTCAAAATATTTCAAAAAATCAAAACAAAATATGTCTCTGTCTCAATTGTTTGGACGCTAATCTGGAATCCTGTAAGAGTATGTGAAGGACATCTTCAATTTTTGTTTGTAAATCTTTTTATTATGAAACAAATCGACATTACATACCATTTTACGACATGACCAAGATACCAAACATCCCCCAATTTTCCAACCTGGGTTATAGTGAGTCAATCCCCAATATACAAAACATGACAATTAAGGGGTTTCAAGAGTCTTGTCGTCATTCAAGTTGCTGGCGGTATACAGATATTTCCTCTATACAAGTTCCAGGGCCCCCATACTTTGCTCCACTTCCTGGAACACCCTCTGGCCACATATACTGATTATTCCCGGAACATGCACCAGTCCAGATCTTCCTTACATTTGTCTAGCGTTGGCGGTTGGTGGGCCCCCCAATTTTGTACTATGTTTCTTTTAGCCACCATTACTGCCAGGGTCACCCATTGCTTAGTATAAAAGGTAAGGTCTGTCGGCTCCCAAATATTGAGGAGGCACCTGCGGGCTTCGAGTTGCAAGTTGACTGTGAGTACCTCTCGGAGCCTGTGATGTAAGACTCGCCAGTACGATTGTATGTGCACACATTCCCATATTATGTAGATAAACATACCCACCTCCCCACAACCACGTCTGCACTCTCCACTGTCCGTTCTGCCCATCCGGACCAAGCCTGGCCCAGTGATGTAAATTCTGTGCAGAACCTTTAGCTGCACTAAACGTAGCCTTGCTTGGACCGCTACTTCCCTCGGGGAGGAGACCGCTGCTTGCCAGTCTTCGTCATCCAGTTCCAAGCCATCTTTAACCCATTTTTCCTTAAGGGACTGGAGTGGGTCTTCCATATTGTTTATTAGCTTTTTATAAATCAAAGAGATAGACCTCTCGGGAAGATGGTCGTCTAATATCCTATCCTCGAGGGGGGATGCGTCAGGAGGAGAGGGTCTACGAGCAAGGTGAGTCTGAAGTGCGTGTCGGACCTGCAGATATCTATAATACTCAGTGCCAGCCATGTTATACTGCTGTTGAAGAGAGGCAAACGGCAGGATTGCGCCCTTGACCCAGAGGTCCTTGATCTGGGAGATACCAATAAGATCTCACTTATCGAATCCTTTGGTTTGCCAAAGGCTCCCCAGCTTTTCGGAATTCCAGAGGGGAGTTGCCAGAGTGAGCCTACGGTCCCATCCCAGGTGTTTGGTCACTTCATGCCAAACGTGAACTGAGTGCGCGGTTGCACCCGTGAGGGGGTATTTACGGTGTTTAGAATAGAGTGCTCTACTAAAGTCCCCACCTGGGAGAAGCCATCTATTCATGGCATATCCTGGGTTGCCCGGACGACCCTACATCCCCTGATTTATCGCGGTCAGATGGGCTGCCCAATAATATTTCCTAATGTCCGGGAGACTGATGCCGCCATCATACCAGTTGAGACTGAGTTTAGCTAGGGTAATCCGAGGTTTGCCATCCCACAAGAGAGTTCTAAGCAGAGTTTCTATGTCTTCAAAATATGACTTGGGAACTGGGTCCATTGAGTTCTGGAGGGCGTAGGGAAAGCGGGGAAGTGCCATCATTTTAAAAAGGATGGCCCTACCCAATAAAGAGAGAGGCAAGGACTTCCAGTGGTTGATATCACCCTTCAACCCCTGAATGGGTGGTAGGAACCTTCAAATTATTTTGGAGTCTGTTTCGAAAGCAATCTTACATTCGATTTAGTTAATATGGTGCACACTATTTCACTAACTGCCACACTATCTTGGTACGTTAAAACCAACATTTTGCCTTTGGTTAACTTAATATTTTTTTTAATCTTTTAAACACCTTGAGGTTTATCACTACTTCAGAAGTGAACCTGGTCTTATATAACAATCTTAATGTGTGTTTGTTAAAAAAAAAAATAGTATGCCAATCTATCAAGACATATTTGTTATATTTGTTTTACATTTTAGAAGGTATGTTCAAACAGCAAGAGACAGGCTACCTGTGTGACACTATGCATTGCTTTTGCTTAGTGCGCTGCATTTTATGACACAATTAGTGTTACAGGACAGTATTGCAAAATAGCTACAGAGCCATGTGTCAATGCATTTATCAGATTATGGATTTACAGGTAAATACTATATGTAACTCTAGAAACGTTCACTTACAGGCCGATGCAAATAGTTCCCATCTAGCAGCACATGCATGTTTGAAGTGCACATTTTACTACATTGTGCCTGTGCTCAACAAATGTGATTATTCATAAACATAACTCACTACACTGAAATGATCAATGAGTGTTTCTTCTGCATTTACATTTGCTGAAGTGGTAACAGGTACAGGAATTTATTTTTTAATTGCTTGTGTTACATTCTGTAAGAAGACCTCGGACAGCGCACCTCACTTCTGGAGGAAGTCAACAGCCAGTACCCAAGGTCAAAGAACAAATGGACAGTCCCACTGAGAACATCCAGCCCTGTGTCCCTATTCCACCTGCAAGTGTGGCTACCCCTGTCCTGGCACCATCTTCTAATGTTTCATCTGCATCTGTTGGTCAGCCAGGGCAGGCTTCATCTGTAGCTACAAACAGAAGGCTACATGGCCAGGGACAGACAGTTTGTGCTGGTTCTCCAGCGGAGAGGGTGTCTGATGGAGTTGGCCCATCATCTCAAAGTGTGGGTCAACATCAGTTAGGTGTGGTAAGTGCCCACAAATATCCGTTGTAGGCCCAAAACGAGATCAGTCAGCCCAACTTGACATGAGTTGTACACAGAATGACTTGCTGGAGCGGCATCTGAGTATCCAGACTTTGCAAACAGGGGTGGTGCGGAATGGCTTCAAGAGTCTTGTTGCAGCGTTGTCTTTTCCAGAGGACTCAGTCCCGTAGCTGTGAGTGCTGTTCCACCTATTTCTACAGCATCCTCTTCTACAGGAAGGGAGATGCTGTTGCCTGTGGAGACATCTTTCACCATTTCCTCAGGACCAACTCAGGCTGTCAGGTCTTATGTTTTCTCATTCATTCTGGTCCAACAACCTACAAAGCTCAATTTTATTTGTGGTGCTTTACATTTTTTCAAAGACAATGTTTAAACTGTCTATTCAAGTTACCAGCCTTTCTGGACCATTGCAGTTTTTAGTGTTTTGTCTGATACCTGTAGCCTATACATTTATTCAGTTACCTTTTGATTTCTAATTTACAAGATAAAAGTTACTAAGACATCCAACTCCATGCATACAGGGCCTGGAAGTCAGATGTGACTTTTGCTATAACCTCACTTTATGGCACTCACCGCAGTGAGACAACACACCTTTCTCTATGCCAAGCATTAATGCTTGGCATTGCTCTTCAATAATGAAATTACACAATGTACAAATATCAACATAACACATATAAATTCACATTTTAATATTATATTTAAGGCAGTCATCAATGTGTCATCATTATTTAGATAATTACATGCATAGTTGTAGCTGAGGTTATAATACAAACTATCAAAGCCTGCTGTGTGTTACCTGTGAAGGGTGCGCAATAAGGTGACCTCAGGAGTCATTCCACTTTCATCCAGTTCTATTCAACTGGCTTTAGTAATGTTATGCATTAACATAAGTGATGATTCTAAATGATGGTTTATTGATCACATTATTGTAGTTAAAGTGGTACAGCATGACAACTTTATTTTATTTCAAAAGGTTTATTCTTTGCATCCTGAATGAATATTCACAATTTAAAAAAAATAAGTTTTACCCTTGAAACATGTGTTTACAACACTATATAGAGGATATAACATTTTTATAAGTTTCTCACCGGGATGGTATACCCACCATAAAGCCAATTATGATCTCATCAAAAGAAATTCCTTCTTCATCTGCACCCATTAAATACCATTAATACATCCCATGTGTTAGGTAAAGAAAAAACTAAAATAGATCATGCTAACAAGATGAAAATATTCCACATTGCCTTTTCCATACTTTCTATCATACAAAGATGTTGTCAATGAGTTTGCGTTGGATTGCATTGCCATTATCATCACTGTCATTCTGTCTATACATGTCTACAACATTACCCTGGGTTTCCCCGTGATAGTCATCATATTATATGAATACATACAAAATAATATCATAATTTGACAGACTTTATCTAGAGAGTAGAGGAGGGCTCCATCTGACTTTTAAAGTCATCGGAACTGCCTCTTTAGGAGCCCAAACATCTACTCCACTGATCCCCTAGTTCTGGCATGTGCCTCATTGAAGCGGACTTTCCCTGAACTTATTGGGTTAACAGGAGGTGTTAATACCCTTGTATGAATAAGATATTCAGAATCATGTGTAAAAAAGTGTCCTCAGCTGTGCCCAGTCTGCCATTTTCTGTGGTTGGTGCTGTTACATAGCACTTTTAAGTCATGGGTGGATCCAGGAAATCTTCTTCACAAATTTGAGATGTATCAATCCAAGAAGCCAACAACATGAGCGTTGATGGAGTGGAAGTTCTTGCTCTCGCTCTTGAGCTGGAATCATTGCTATGTGGGTTCCATCAATGGTATCAACCACATGTGGGATGCCTCCCAAAGCATAGAGGCCTGCCTTGATGTTGTTTGATGGTGCATTATCTTTTGGTAACTGTATGTAGTCATTCATACGTTGCAGCACAACCCTCAAAACTTGGCTGAGCGCTGCTGAAAAAGTTGACTGTGACACTCCATTTCAGCCACTCACAGTATACTAAAATAAGCCAGTTGCACAGAACTGTGGGACAGGTATCCTGCTGACAATCGGAGTGATGATTGTTGGATTTCTGCGTCCTAAATTCAATTCTCCTTCTAATTATTGGCTTAATTCTTTAATCGTTCTCAATTTAATCTATATTTGTTCATGATGTGTCATTCTTGCATGGTCTTCAGGTCAGGACAAGTGTTGTACACTCTTTCTTGCCTTGCTCGACACTTTCCTTGCTGTGCTCTATGGACATATTGTAAGAATGTAATATTATTGGTATATTTAATAATATTATGAGAACCCTAGTTGTATAAACGTGACATTTATAAACACACATTCCTCAAATATTTTGCTTAGTGTAAAAAAGAATTTGAAAATTTGATGTGGCTGATCAACCTTATCAATTCATAATGTAACAATTCTGGAAAAGGTCCAGTTAGGTTTAATTAATTCAAACATCAGCTCAATCCTTGGTAAATGTATAAAGGAGCAGGTAGGCTTTACTTAGGTCATGCATGTGTAAAACATTTAACAGTAGAAAAAGAGTCAATAAGTAGGAAACCGTTTATAAGAAAAATCATTAAGAAAATTCAATAAACAAAAAGTCACCACATCTATCTAAATTGTTTAAATGTGACCAGAGATCTGGTTTTATGAAGATTGAGATACCCATATAAAACGTAACTCGAGAAATTTCAAGAAATATAACTAATTAGAAAAAAAGTTAGTTGAAATCCCTCAGATAAGGTGGACCATCACTTAAAAGGCACTGTCATCTACGCTACTTACCCGCTCTTTTTATTCTGTAAAAAGGAGATCATCTATCTTTACTCTCCCAGAGCCTGCAGCTGGGCCATTAATCTAGGTAACTGTATTGTTTCTTGGAAAATGGACCCTGTCAGATTACCCCAATATGGCTGTAGTTTACATTGGTACAGCAGGTGCAGTGGGACTGGGCAAACACAACAAGATGATGGACAGAGTGCAGAAACCTTTTAACCACTCACCCCCAGTCAAGAGATCTGGGTTTAATCTATTATTCTTTGGCTCCCTATGCCATCCCAGTTTGAACCCAGCCATATGCAAATCAGTCTTCACCCTGCTCCTCATGGGAACATCCAACCCAAATTGCCAGGTCCTCTCTGGACCGAAATCAAGCCTCTTGGGGTATCACTCGTCATCAGTCAGGCTAGCTTGAATCCAGTGGCACAGTGAGCAAGGGCCCCACGTCTGGGCATATCCATGGCCACTTACAGCGAACATAGCAAACACAACAAGATGATGGACAGAGTGCTGAACATTTCAACCACTCACCCCCCAGTCAAAAGATCTGGGTTTAATCCATCGTTTTTGGCTCACTGTGCCACCCCAGTTTGAACCCAGCCATATGCAAATCAGTATTGACCCTCCTCCTCATGGGAACAGTCCAGCCCAAAAAGCCAGGCCAGGTTTACCTGGATTGGAAAATAAGCAAAACACACAAGATGATAGACAGAATGTTGCACATTGGCAAAACATTCACCCCCAGTCACAGATCTGGGTTTAATCCATCGTTATTTTGCTCACCACGGCACCCCAGTTCAGACATGGCCATATGCAAATCAGTCTTGACCCTGTGCCTCATGGGAACATCCAACCCAAATTGCCAGGTCCTCTCTGGACCGAAATCAAGCCTCTTGGGGTATCAGTCCAGCCCGAACTGCAAAGGGAGGACCTGACTTGGCAGTTTGGGCTGGACTGTTCCCATGAGGCACAGGGTCAAGACTGATTTGCATATGGCTGGGTTGAAACTGGAACGGCATGGTGAGCAAAAAAACGATGGATTTAGGCCCAGATCTTTGAACTGGGGTGAATGTACGACATTGTTCTGCATTCTGTCCATCAACTGTTGTTTTTGCTGGAAAATAAGCATCCTGGGACCGGTTTTGAGGTATCATCCCTCATCAGTCAAGTTAGCTTGAATCCAGTGGCGCAGAGGCCTAAGGAGTCTATTGAACCCAAATCATAGATGTATTCTATAATCCAAACAGCAGCCTGGACGCAATGTCCTCCATTGTACCAAGGTCAATAATGCCCTGGCTAAGTTACTTTCCCTCATGTGGAGCAAAACAAGAGAATGTGAAATGTAGCAATGCCTTGGCACCATAGAGATAGCACTTTGATGCCTCATCATGGGTAGTACTTGCTATATAAATGCAATTACAATACAATACAATACAAAAGGGTCAAGAAGCTAGTCAAAATGCGGCCTAAAGTACATAGAAGAGAATCAGGGGATGAGTGATTACCTCTTACCTGTGGGTGGGCAAGACTGCCAAAGCTGTTGTGCTTCCCTCCTTCAAGCTCAGACACTGATTCCATTGGGATCCAAAACCAGAGCCAATAACTCCTGCATAAAGTAGCAGGAAGGAACCAAATAAAAGTCAAAGTTGCATAAAAAAATACACACTTTATCTATAATCGCAGAGTAAACACAAATGAGGTAAATATCAGCAACATATACACTGCGGAATTAGCTGATGCATTCGCCATAACAGAATATACACATACATGGAGTAAGCACAGAACTGCCTTGCAACATGTCTTACTGAGATTATAGCACCACATGCCTAAAGGTCCGCCGCTGGGGCCATACATGTATATATAATATGTACCTGAATGCCTACAGATCCTACAGCATGGTGTTACAAGGAAACACTATAAATAAATGCACAACTTAAGATTCAACTCCCTCCTTGATTGGGAAGCTATCTTACTGGACCACATTTTATCAAATCGCTCTGTAACACACACAATCAGCCCTTATCTCTTTATAAACTTGTACAACAGGAATAAGAGCGACGTTCTAGAAATAGTGCCATATGAAAGACACGTTTAAGTTTATTTGAATAAACGTGTACCTTATTAGGGGCCTGGCCCTGATGTATGCACAATAGGTGGGCCTGTTTACTATGCAAGTGTCAAAGGCCTGCCACATATGCACTGCATACACTAGATCCATGCAGACTGTGCTCACAGTAGAGGCTGTGCACTTCAGATATATCTGAGGGGAAAAAGCCTTTACAACGCAAGCGTGACAACGCATTCCATTACTACGCATGTCGTTACAACGCGAAAGGCTTGTTGCAGGGGGTAGAAGGCATTGGAGTTAACTCCAACACCTTCCCTACTGTTGCACACACTGGAGTGGGAATAGTAGATTATACTATTTCAACTTCTAGCGCACCCCCGACAACAAGTCGGGGTAAAGGTATGCGTTGTAACGGCATGCAATGTAACGTCATAGATTCATATCTGAGGAATGCATTCAGTTTATATATGAAAGGATGTCTGCACAATGTGCGTACATCAGATGCCTGCCTGCCTGCTCACTGAGCACGTGGGAAAGTGTACCCTGTGCTGTTTGATAGAGTTGCTACTCCGGATCGATCCTGTGATGGCAATGCTACTGTGCACAGAGAGCGCGAGGGGTGGCTCCCCTGGTCTCTGACCCAACGTTTAACAGGGAGGGTGCATGCCACCTTTCTGGAAACCCCAAGAGCAACATGTTGAGCGAGAAAGAGGGAATATGGTATTTTACACTGATGCGTTTTGATGTGTGTTATTATAAGAAGGCGATAGATACAAAACTTGATTTTGAATAATTGATATTGCATAGGTCGAGCTACAAGCAGCAGAATATTTCCATGGGATTAGGCGCCTCTCTAGCATGAGATGCTGCACAGTGAACAGGACTGTGGGGTTTTGATGACACCAGATTAACGAAACCGTCCTTATTTGACGAAGAGGACTTTGAGTACAATTGCGTATTTTTCACATTTTTGCATTAACCAATTGCAGATATTTACAATTTAAATAACCGTGAATAAGTTAGTCTCCCCGAATCACACAGCCTTTTTGGTGAAGTGGCACTTTACAGATGCCTCGCATGCAACCTCGTGGATTTGTTTTTAAATGACAATTTGATTTGACAAATGTGGCGTGAAATTAAATATTGTCCAAATAAGAAAATCTTTAAGCGAGTATAATGCCATAATCTAAGAATGTAATAGAAAACGGATCATTGGCACTAAAATCCAAACACTTATGAACGTTTATGTTGTCAGAAATGTTAGTCATGTACCTCAAAATATGAATTCTTGGCTAACATTCTGCACGAATATTTAAAATATGAGGTTCCGGAAATAGAATACTATGGTGCAAAATGAGCACAGGAGGGATTCCAGAAAACTGAATGGGATGAAGGCTGATAGGCACAGGGAAATAAAGCAGTTTCCTCGAAATCAAATGATTTGTCAGGTATCAAAAATCAATTCCCTTGTCCAACATCATCAATTTAATATTACTTTAGAACATAATAAAAAGCAGAAAAAGTGCAAAGTAATTTTGCTTTATTTTTGTACCACTGTGCGGGCTATGATGCAGTTTTTTGTTGGTAAACGTTCTATTCAACACTTAGGCCCCTATATACAAACACATTTTCCCATAGACACAGAATGGGTAAAAACCTTTGATACATCTGGCCCTTAGGTCTTTATTACAAGTGGCAGTATCCCACCCAGAGTGGTAGCTCGGAATTCTGTCACTCACCTCAATAAGTGGCCCCATGTCTCTGGATCTGTACTCACAGGTCAACAAACACCAAACTCATTTTTTCTAGTCCTAGTTTCACCTGGTGCGGATGCAAACCAGTGAAACCGCTGCTGGGCCATTGGCAGGTGCTGAGGGCTGGAGTCCAAACCAGCACCCGCCCTACTCAAGCAGTGTAACAGGGAAGCAGACCACACTCCCCCAAGCAGGCCCAGAACCCCTCACACATCTCCTTCTGCATGGGCCAGTGTTGTCTTAAGGATTTTTGGGGCCCCGGGCAAGACATATTTTGGGGCCCCCTGTTTGTAATTTTACTGGCCATTTTCTGCTAATTGATACCAATCAAGCGTTCAGAAACTGTGTTCACGCACAAGTTGAAATATGTTTGTCAATGGCCACAAAATTCCATAGGAAGTCAAAGGACCAAAGCCAGAGAGACTCAGAGGTAGGCAAAGAGGAAAGAGGTTGACATATTGAAATAGACAGAGTCGAACTAAAAAGAGGGGAAGGTTACTTTCCCAGGGGGTTCCTTGGAAGGTGGCACCTCTGGGCAATTGCCCACTATGCCCATGCCTTAAAACATCTCTGGCCCGGGCCTGACTTACCTTTCTCCCGGCCCAGAACATAGGGAAGCAAGCAATGCTCCCCTTGGACTGTCCTTACACTGCCCAGAGCCACGACCTACCTCGCCATCCGCCCCCCCCCCCACCGGTGTTTTCTGCCTGCTTTTAGAAGACAGAAATTATCAACAGATTTGTATCCCAGAATCAGGAAGAGCACATGGAAAAGGGCCTGGTATTCTGGGGTCCATGCAGGTAGATTAAGAATTAAGACCCCCCACAAACCTGATATGACTGGACCAAAGACAGGCAAACTCATAATAAGGGCCATAAACTTATTTTTAAGCAATAGCTGCATTATGTATTTTGTAAACGATATCTCAGCGTCCACTTTTTGCCATGCTTCCCCACATGCTGCATGTAAAACAGACGAGCACAGGTGTTCTTTCAATGACAAAGCTTGTTAATTAAGAATCATCAAGTTCACGGTTGCTGGTCGCTAGCACATGCTCCGAAGGTGTCAGTGCCCTTGGGATGGGGGCCCTGTCTCCCCACTCCGTGCCCTCCCTCTGACCCCTGTGTGAGGTGAGGCTGGCCAGCCGTCCGTGCTGGGGACCGTTCTGCACTCGGCGGTGTTTCTTCCCTGTGATCACAGGCACCGAGGATTGTTCCAGAAGACATCGAGGGCTCTCGACAGGAGGCGGTAATTGACTTATTACAATCACCGCGCAAGGAGTATGGATTTTCAAAACTGCAAATGGAAATGTATGGCAGTTTATACATTATTTAGAGGTCTGAGGCCGCCTTTAATTTCATTTCGGTGACTGGCAATGGAGTTTGATGACATCCATGATGTGAAATGCTCAAAAAGCGGTCTGTGGACCCTAAAACGTCACAGGCCTCTCTGCGTGGCTCCTCTCTCTGAGGACAACCTACCCTAAGTCACGTGCATGTTTGCCGTAATCATTGTACTTGAGCAAATTGCCCTGACCTCATTTCAAAGGTCACAACCTATCCTTCAAAAAGTCATATCCCTGAAAACTAAAAGTAACTCATCTCCTGTTGCTCTTCCATTGATGTGACCAACCATGGGCACGAATTGACACTAAAGAGCCACGCCTAACTCCTATTAACTTAATCTACCACATAGAAACTGGACTAAATGCATGGAATGGTTTCTTTAAGAACATAAGGCCGATCCCAAAAACCAACAATAGCCGCATGGGGACAAAACACATCTTTTGTTTTGTGGAGCAACACGCTGCCCAGAGTAAAGCTCTTCATTGCCACATGAAGGGCAGCAAGCACTCTATACATGCAACTATTATACAATATGTAACATTCCTATAACACTCAGTGCTTATACTGTTTGACAGTCTTACTTCCCCATTAAACACAATTGCTACAGGTCCTGTCCGTTCCCCAGTAGTGTTCAAGTCCACAGCAATAAACCACCCATCACCTACTGAGCAGGCATGAAATAACTGAAGAGATCTACCAGAAGCCGCTGGCCAATGAAGAACTTTCATTTAATCCACCACTGCAGGTCCCAACAAGCTGCACACTCTGAACACTTCTTGACACCTACAATGACAGTCAGATGTGGGATGATATTAGCAAAATCTATCCCAGCAGGTCTCGCTAGCATCTCTCCAGCTAGCCTATGCCTGCTGAAGAATATAAACTTAAAATAAAATATCCCAGAATGGACACTCCAGTGAAGTAACCAATTAAGTGAACTGTGGTCATAAGAAATACCTTAAAGAAACCTGCAGAGCTGCTAAGAGCTGCCAGGTTACTGAAAACTATAAAATGCACATCTCTCTCTCTCACACCTCTTCATTAATTACTCTGCTAAGCTCTGCATCCTATAACATGATAACCACACCTCAGTGGTAATCATGCACCACATGGAGACACTTCCCACATAGGATAAAGACAAAAACTTCCAACTACACACCATGTAGGCAGGCGCTCAGCGTCCCTCATATGGGTAGGGAGTGCTATAAAAAGGTTGCAATACAATACAGTCATTGTAATAGGCAATTACCTGAAAACAGAGCAATCCCAACTGCAGGTCAGAGACTGTATCATGGACATTTGCGGGAGTTGAGAGCAGAGCTGAAAGCCTGTTTAATCGCCTTGCACAGTCTAAAGTGTATTCATTCTAACCAATATTTCTCCAAGTTAATGCATGATTTTAGGCAGCGCTGCTCAGAAACACACCTAATTTTCCACTGTGTGCCGTCTGCAAATCAAGCTCAAACCCAGAGAGATATGGGGTTAAATGCATCAGTCTTAGGCAGTCCAAGCCAGGGGCCTAACGCAGGTCCCTGCATCCCCTATAGCCCCTGCAACGCAGGGAAGCCAAAACCCTTCACGGGACCCAGCCCTTCTGGAGGGCCCCCATGCAGTCCAGGGCCAATGAATATATGTGAGATATGCAGGGCCCCCTCATCAAATTCTGCAGGGGGGGGGCACTTCATTTACCATTATGCCACAGGCGCAATCGCATAAAAACGGCGCTGTGCGCTGAGCCAGCTGATCATGAGATCATAATTCAGCCTGAGCAGGTTTACATTTTTGGGGACGTTTTAACTTTTTGCAGTTAGACTTAACTTGAACAGAACAGAGAACAGGTATAGGCGCATACAGATTCATCATATAAAGGGATCTAACATCATAATATATCAACCCACAAAAGAGAAAAAGAGGCTCTAGGATTCTGGGAGGACAGCAGCTACTCAAAGCCAAAAATCAATGTTCCTAGAAACTGTACAGCTAAGTTCTGCATTACTTGACAGTACAATACGAATGCTGAGCTGGGGTTCAGATCGTTTGGCAACCAGGGCACAAACATCCCCCAAGGCAAAACATTCTAAATTAAAATTCTATAATCAATGGATAAAGCCCAATTTCTTGAAACTAGCCAGAACAAGCTTGTTTTCAAAAGGAAGAATGTCAAAAGCTGAGATGCAGCCCAGTGGCCAGCATACAATAGGGTTCCCCTGACCTACCATTGCATGTTAAATCTTCAAGGAATAAGCCCCCACAATCCCTTGTAGACTTAACTGTTATAAGAGTCAATATGTGGGCTTATTCTGCTATTTGTTGAAAACTGTTCACCGTGTAAAAAATGTTGCAGTAAGGATCGTCAAAATCTATGAAAATTTGGCCAAGTTTTAGATACATACTAGGATCTTCACTGGCTGCTTACTACACAAAGGGTAGAGTTTAAATACAGCTCCTTGACCCATAAATTCTTTTGCAGACAAAGTGTTCCAATCGTCTATACTCGTGTCAGTGCTTGGCACTCTCCACAGGTTTGTGTCTGAGGGTAAGAGAGAGCGCTCTGGTCAAAAATCCGTTTGCTATTCAGCCCACAATTTGTGGAACATGTTGCTCACAAATGTGGAAGATTGTCGCCATACACAAGGAGGGGAAACCACCAGACGACTGTGCCTCAAACAGGACAAGCTCTCTCCTGAATGCTGAAGTTAAAATATTGGCTAAACTCTTGGCATCCCGGTTAATACAGGTCATTACTAAACTAGTCTATCCCGACCAATCTGCATTCATACCGGGGCACAGCACCGTGCTCAATTTGAGGAGACTTCACAGCATACTGAGCCGGGCAAGATATTTCAAGAAGATGCTATTGTCCTCTCTCTTGATGCATGCATGGCCTTTGATATGGTCGAATGGCCTTTTTTCTTTAGAGTGCTGGCATAACCAGGCTTTGGCCCTAGGTTTATTGTCTGGATCTGCCTTCTATACACCGAGCCCCCGGCCCAAGTGGTAGTCATTGGAGGAATCTCACAAGTCTTTCCCCTACAGAGCGGCACCCAGCAGGGATGCCGACTCTCCCCCCTCCTTTTTGCCCTAATGTCGGAGCCCCTAGATGCATGGATCTGAATGGATCCCTTAATTTGGGAGCTCCGCTGTTCAGATCAAAAGGAGGACAGAGTCTCACTTTATGCTGATGACATTCTGTAGTATGTGGCAGATTCCAAATTCTCCTTGAACAGGAAAATACATATACTTCCCATATTTGGCCTCTATTCTAGATACACAATCAATTAGGCGAAATCATTGATTTATGTGCTACCTGGCCAACTGCCAGAACTGCCTTGAGACTGTGAGGTCTAGGTGACCACGGAGGGTTTCACATACCTAGGAATCTTCGCCACTACTGACCCAGACTTTTTTACAAGAAAAACCTACTAACTCCCTTAGATAGGCTAAAGAAAGACGTTCATCATTGGAGATCCCTACCTCTGTCCCTACTTGGTAGGACAGCACTTTTCAAGATGCTGGCACTGCCCCGTTTTTTATATGCCCTTCATAATACTCCATACCCCATCAGAGCGCAATACATTAAATGAATAAACTCCACACTTCAATCACTACTATGGAATAGGGGGTCAGCATGAATTGTTCTTTGAAAACTCACAAGGGGATGGTACAATGGTGGAATAGCATTACCTGATATACAGAAGTATTACTGGGCAGCCCAGCTAGCCACTATCAACCCATGTGTGCACTTACCAGAAGATAAGCCGTCACTCCATATTGATCGCCTAACTATGCACCCCAGGGGGTATTTGCGCGCCCTATATTCTGCTCCCATGCGTCCATCACTGCGAGACCCAGTGGCTGTAAAGGTTAGTCTTTGGCACACAGCTCAGACGGCATTGGGATGGAAAGATAGATTAACACGATCCACGCCCCTTAGTAGGATTCAGCAGCATTGGGCACCTTGGGTGTGCTGCGGGGCTTTGACAATTGGTACCTGATAGGACTGTCCAGGATTGGGAATCTCTGGGCACAGGGAACAGTCATTCCCTTTACTGACTTACAGAAAGACTACAGTTTAGCTCCCACAGAGATGTACCGCTATTTGCAAGTTAGACATGCTCTCCAAACAACATTGCCCAGAGGCGAAGAACTGCCTGAAACCTCCCCTTTAGAAGATCAACTACTTGATGATCATATGACACGCAAAGCGATCTTCCTCACATATCACAAACTCATCAATAACATCCCTGACACCCTCATTCATCTGCAGGAGAAATGGGCTTTAGACTTGGGTGGCATAGAGGATGATAAATGGCTTGAGGCCTTGGCCTCTCCAAGGGAAATAGCAATAAGGGATGGATTCTGCCTGGTACAGCTTAAACTATTGTATAGAGCCTTTTTAGTTTGTACAATGTTAATGAAAATAGGTAGAGCACCATATGACTCCTGTCGCAAAAAAGTGGGAGAAAATATGGGGCAAGTGAAATGAATATCACGGGGTACTGTGTGTGTACTCCCCTCTTGAAAATAGATGTCGGCCCCTCTAATTTATTCTATTCCCCCTATTTTAACAGTTGCAGGTGGGTGGGAGAAGGATGTGTATTTGCCTAATGTACGAGTCAATTTGACTCTATTGTGTTGTTTTTACTTTTCTTCGATTCAAAATAAGAGATAATTTTTTTTTATGTGGAAGACAAAGAGTCTATTACAATGTTTTCCTTCTGTTAATGGTTGGATGGGGGCATGGGTCTTGCTATATTGTGCCCATATATCGCCTCATCAAATGAGTTCAAATGGTAATCAAGCACTTATCATGTAATAAATTAAATAAACTACCCATGCTTGCTTAAGAAGCCCTGAAAAACTAATTTTCTGAGCTCCGTTAAGTAGGACCTGGGTGAAGTCACACATTGACATCCTCAAAGGTCCTACCAGCTGGGGTTTGCCCTCTGCTTCACTCCTTGTAGAGTTTTTCAGTAGGGGTAAAACCCTCTAATCACAACGTTTTGCGCAGAGTACATGGTTTTCTAGTATGTGCAGGTGGAGAACCTCTGCTGCAACAGCTTGAAGCTAAAGAAAAAATTAAAGGGCATATTTACAAGCCCTTATCGCCTCCATAAATTCACTTTTAGTGATGTCATGATGGCGATAGGAGCTGTGCCTTACTTAAAGCAGAGTTAAGACACTTAATGTGGCTTAACGCTGCCTTGTAAAGAAGGCCCCCTTTCACGCTATACTCAGCGTGAAAGGGGCGGGCAATGGGTGCTGTGGTGGGCGTTCCAACTCAACACATTGATTTTGACGCTACCTCCTACTTACAAGGGTAGTGTATATAGGAGGCAGAGCCAGAATTAAAACCAGAGAAAACCTGGTCTTAAACAGGCAAAACGAGGAGAATTGCTTTATTTCTCCTCCTTTTTGCAGCTTCCATGTGTGCTGTCTTGGGCAGCTCACACAGAAACAGAAAAACTCCAATGATTGTTTATGTGCAGGAAGGTCCACCTTCCTGCACGTAATCATTTTTTCAAAATGATTTTTTGCATCTTCTATGTGTGCTGCATTGAGCAGCACACATTGAAGTTACAAAACTGTACTTTAAGATTTTTTATGTGCAGTAAGGGACACCTTCCAGCACATAAACAATCTTACCGCGAAGAGGTGTGGTGCAGCGGCCAGGGCGACTGACGCAGGATGCTGGGGATCACAGTTCGATCCCCTGCACCGGTGGCATGTCAGCCGAGCACCATGTGACTCTGGACAATAGCTCGCTTAATCTTCCCGACGGACCCCAGCGCCGGGATGCCTACAGGTAGCTGTGCTCTTTACAAATACTGGATTTACATTTCCCCTCAACACAGGCAACCTTGCACTATGGTGTAAGGGTGCTGCCATTGGCGCTAGGCAGCTAAATTTAGTGCCCGTAGGCAGCTAAATTTAGCGCCAGCGCAGGGGGAAACGCAGGGCTGCACTATATTCTAGTAAATATGGTGCAGCCCTGCATTTCTAAAGTTTGGAAGTGTGTCGTTAGACTTCTTGGCTTAATGACATGCTTCGCCAGTTTCTTTTAAATATGCCCTTAAGTATGGGGTAACACTTCTGACCAGGCTTGACCTCCTACTTACCACTACCTCCGTCCTTTCACAACTCAGCGTCACATGAGGTCCCCGGCCTTGTATGTCTTCACTGAATTGGTCGATAAATGGCCAAAACTTATAAGGCTGAGACTGTACAAAAGTGAGCAGTAGCAGGAATTTCTGAAGTAGATAAAAGATTGTGCTTCTGGGTACTTGATTGACTACTGAACGCTTAAAGAATCAATTATTAGATTGATCCAATAGAATTGATCATACTGCTGTTTAAAGGGGCCATCCAGTGAATGATGTCACAATGTGTCTCAAAGACCCACCAGACAACATCGAACAGAACAACGTTCTCGAATGCTTACTGATGGGGATCGCTTGTGGCACAGGACTCGATGGAGAGAATTGTGTTTTTTCACAATCCTGGATGGCTCTTTAAGAAATATAACTAAGACTTGGACATGGCTGCGAGATTTAAAAGCATTGCCTTTAGAGATGTAAAGTTAGTCTGCTGTATTAACTCAGCGTGTGTATAGATAATATTTGAAATAATGAGCCCTGCTGAAAAATTAGGCAATGAAGATGCAAGAAAATAATTCCATAATTGTACCGCGCAATCAGTGGCACTCTAACCAGGTGTGTCAGAGGTGACCAGATCAACATGGAGTAGGAATAAAAAAGAGTTTTTTGCTTGCAGCATGTACTGAGGGTCTGATTCACAAAAGGCCTCCGCACTCGAAGCAGAGTCTTTCCACTCGGGCGGAATCTCCACCATGAGAACTCTTATGGAGGAGATTCCGCCACGAGCACGGAGAGTCCCCCACAACTGCGTGTCCTCCGTCACGAGTGTGGACACTCCCCCATGACTGCAGGGCCTCCGCCACGAGTGCGGACACTCCCCCACAACTGCGGGGCCTCTGCTACCAGCATGGAGGCCCTTTGTGAATCGGGTCCTGAGTGTTCACAAAGCAACACTGTCAAATGCCAGGCAGCGTCTTTTGACAAACTGCATACAGTCCCTTCCCCTTGGAGATGTGTTTCATTTAACTGCAGAGCAGTTTGTAACATGAACCTAGTCACACGCTTGCTGGCTACGGTCGAGTGATAAAAGGCTACAGTGTGCAAACATTTTGTAACATGTTAGTAAAAATATTCACTAGCTTTAAAAGGAAACTTTACTAGCATTTGAAAACATATCAGAAACATGGAAAGTAACAATAATATGCATTGTCCTGGATCAAACCAAAGGAATGCTTTATCATATCATATCACAAGTGATAAAACTATGCTTTTTAAACTTCTCTGATCTACACAACCTATTTATTTTTAAATTTGTCAAGATTGTCAACCCAAAAATCAATGTATTTTGTGACATAGTAGGCAAACAAAATGCATTATATGCATACTGTGCATATCTTCAATTTTGCCTATTGCCCCTCGTTTTGAGTGTCATTTAGATGGTAAATCTGTGCACATTCTCAATGCCACACAATAGAGTTTGCCCACATTATAATTTGAAAACGTGATTTATTCTCTTGGACTCTAAGCCTGATTTTTCCTTTCTTTTTATACAGCACTACTTTGAATAAAGTAACTCTGCCCTGATGATGACCTGGAATTGAACAGGTCGAAACGCCGTCGACTATTCAGCCTATACTTGGCATCATTATGGTCTACTTAAACAGCCTTAATGAAGAAACCCTCATTGTATATAATCTTTATTGTTTCGTTGACCGTTATTTCTGTATACAATCCCTATGCCGTTCACGCTGTTTTTTCACCCCTGTGTGTCACTGCGCCGTTCACTGTCACTTACACATTCAGTGCACAATTGTGTGTTTTGGTTACATTCCCATAAACTAAATTGCAGTACTGATATATCTACGTACAACAAAGAATTTATTTCCAAATGAAACATTCTGTGGTATCCCTTCTTTTCCTTCCCTGAGTGATTGGTACTCTCCTAGTTCTTGCCCCCCTAAATGATTACCGGTTGAGACGTTGTTCTTTAGTTACAAACTGCACCCGGGTCTCAGCTGGGTTAACTGGTCTTTTCCTGTTCTTCGACTCCATATTATACGTTTAGCAGTAAAGCTGGCTGAACAGTGAAGTTTTACATTAGCAACCTGGACAAAAACACACAAGGGCACACAAAAGCCGTTCCTTCATTACCACCAAAAAATGTTAGCAACTTAGGAATTGCTGGCCTACTTATTACACCTCCATTTTTAATTAAATTCAGCTCACTTTGACAAAATATCTGTGCCATCTTATATGGCGATGACATTTGCAGCCATTGACATTGGTGACAGTGCAGTCGGGCATTGAAGTTGGAAATGTACTCTGCATGGGTTCAATAATGAATGTGCTCTGTCCTGCGATGGCTTCACCCATCTTAGCCAGATGTAGGGTGGATTTGCCAAATAACACAATTTTCTATTCCTGGGCTCTCATTTACTCAATTGTGAGTCATATTCTTTGTTTGCTTTCAGTGGAGCCAACTGAATTCACACCGGACAATTATTTGTAAAAGGAAGGGACTCGAACATAGGGTCTGATTTAGAAGTCAGCGGAGGGGAACACTCCATCACAAACGCGACAGATATCCCGTCTGCCATATTACGGTCACATTATATCCTATGGGGATGCAATATGGCGGGCGGGATATCCCGCATGTTTGTGACGTAGTATTACCTCTGCCGACTTCTAAATCAGGCCCGTAGGCAGTGATGACCTGTCCAGAGCACAACAAAGATTTGTGCAGGTACACCCACCACAAACTCGGATGTGCACCTAATTAGCAAAAAAAAAATCCTCGTGTGCATGGAGATAGTGTATACACTGGATAGAACACACATAAAAAATATGGACTAGCAGCTCAAAACACCCACTTTGGGCCTGATATGCAAACTGCACTTTGCAGACACGTTTTGTAGTAATACAGCAGTACTGCAAAACATACTCTGTTATTCACTTTTTTAGTAACTTACACTTTTGAGTAAGTTTATTACTTTTCAGTATTCACAATTTGCACTTTTGTGGTGACTTACACTTTTGTAGTAATTTACACTTTGAGTAAGTTTATTATTTTTCAGTATTAACAAATTGCATGTTTGTGGTGACTTACTACAAAAGTGTAAATGACTACAAAAGTGTAAGTCCCAACCTCCATTATTTTCTGCGGGAGTGGGCTGAAGACAGTACCAGTGGGTGGCCATGTGCAGTTCTGAGCACACTGCAAAAGTGTAAGTTACTACAAAAGTGAATACCTAAAAGTTCTAAACTTACTCAAAAATGTCAACTTATTCAAAATTGTGAGTTAGCTTTGTGAGTCAGGCCCACTGTGTTTCTCTGCAGGAAGCCATTTGACCCTTGTGCACAGCCTTGAAGACTCACAGAAGGATAGTGGGGGACAGTTTCTGACAGTCACTGATATCCTTAGATCATAAAATACTAACTCCGGATGCAATTATGTGAAGTTTGACTCACAGACAGCACAACTCCTCTGCATGGTCAATGTCTTTTTAGGTGCGCCCCAGACATGTCTTGGAAGGGGGCCAGGACTTCCCCTCCAACAGCCTGACACTGCATAACTTTAGGGGGTTAGCATGTTTCTTGAGGACTCCCGAAAATCTGGTGGGGGGTCCTTACAATTGGGATAAGCATCTTGCACAATATTATGTGTGCTGTCTCTTGGCCACTGTTGCAGTGTGGTGATTGGAGATGTCCCTTGTGTGCCGGGACTTACGTGTGATGATAATGCATGTTACTTTCAAGACAGGCCTGATTGCATGTAAAGATGACTGTATTCAATATTATCGAATGTGTGTAATAGATACAGGGCCCAGAAGAATGGACTGATTGAATCGTGAGGCTAACTTATGTGTGCTTGACTGCTGTCTTTTCAGCTTAAAAACTCAGGGGCAGATTTATGTTTGACTTGCGCCTCATTTACGCCGCCGTTGCGTCACTTTTGTGACGCAGCAGCAGCGCAAATCCTGCGCCATGGTGCGGGGTATTCACAACGTAACGCATCTGGGAGATGCATCACGTTGTAAAGCTCTGCGCCACATGTAGGCGTTCCAGGGCAGGTGGGGGCGTTCCGGCGCAGGAACGCCTCCTAAAAGTGGCTGAGTGAAATCTACATGATCTCACTCAGTCACTTTTGAGCCCATGCTGCGTCAAAACCCTGCCCTGCTTGAAGCAGGCGTAAGAATTGACGCAGCATTGTGAAGATAGGGCCCTCCAGAGCATTGCTGGAGCTGCGTCGCGCTTGCGACGCAACTCCAGCAATGCGTCACTTTTACGGCACAGATGCGTGACGCATCTGTGCCGTTTTTGCCCCATGGTGCGCCGCATTATAAATGCGGCGCATCCATAGTGGCTGAGCTGGTGCGCACAATAACTGGCGCATCCCTGCTGATATGCAGGGGTGCGTCAGTTATTATAAATATGCCCCTCAATGTTTTCTGACATCATTCAAACTAACGGGACAGACAAGAAGAAAAGCTTTCAACTTCTTCTGCATACAGTGTAGCTTTATTAGCTTATTTGGTTCCAGTATGCTTCTGCAAAGTCCATTATTTGTACATTTGTGTAATAAAGCAGGAGTCAAGTATGATTTAACCCTCTTTGCTTTATAAGACATTAGTAATAAAGGGGTGGGATTAGACACATGGATCGGTGGATGAGGAGAGATGCTGAAGGGCTCAATTCCAACTGCGGATCCAATAACAGCATAAGTCATGTGGAGAAATTATACATGGCTTGGCTTAATTTAGGCTTAGTAAGCTAATATAGACAAAAAAAGTAACATGGCTGATCGACACCATGAAATATGATTGGCCTATCTAACATTTGCTTTGATCTGCATATTATCTGCTAAGTTGTTTATAATTATTATTTGTATTATGATATACATGATTTGCAAACAAATGCTACAAAATAAATAATCATATGCTAGTAAAATACCAATCATTGTGTGGAAGTACTTATCTAGGGGTTTAAGGCGGATTTCACTTAGTATCACCTGTAGTAGGCATAACTTGTTAGAGAGTGAGTGGGAGACACCTTCCAATTCTTCTTTCCCCCCAAAATGGTACATTTCCTTTTAGGTCTTAGAGGGTCTTCTAGGTGTGACCTTCAGAATAATGGGGTGCTAATAACAGCCAATTACAGTGTGGCTCCATCACTCTTCAGCCTGAAGCTAAGAAGCCATTTGCTACATATAGGCTCTGAAATAATGTCATGAGCTCAGGTCAGCCTCTGCTATGTTTAGTGGCTTAGATGTATTGCTATGTCCACGTGCAGGGTACTTATTAAAAAATAGCACACAACTTTACCTCCACAAAAAGCAGTGCAGCTATTGGGCTATTTGCATGGTGGTGTATATTATAAAGTTGCTGTAGACATTCTTGGCACAATTGTAGCTACCCATTGCACAAGGTGGCTAGGCATAATGGTTCCTGTCAGTGATTTATTTAGGGCATTCTTCATATAACTGTGGCACTTTCTGGCACTGTAGTGGATAAAATACCTGCCTTTTGGAGGTCATCCCATGTATTAGATTATAAATATGCATGGAAAGGCAGAATCTACCCCTGTTTTACATTAGTACATTTGAGTGTGTCATGGAAGTGGAGAAACTTGGATTCCAAACAAGCACCAAGCAATGAAAATCCAGCAGTTCAGGTATATTTAGAATTTCATTCAAAATGGTTGAGGGAAATGAATCTACTTATCAAAACTAGATATTTTGCAATAAACAGTGAGATTTCTGCATTTGCAGAATGGCATGTTGATGCTTTGAACATAAATTACTGCATTCCAGAAATATATAATTGAATCTGGTATTTGAATGATAATTGATTCTACCTTTGGAGGGGCCTTATTGCTGATCTTGATTACTTGGTACCACAGGGCATTTGCTGCTAAATGTTTTGTTCCTTGACTTCTATGGTGGCATTTCTACATCTGTATTGATAACGCTTTCATGATATTATCACTACTGCTGTATAGCGCTTCAGAAAGCAATACTTGTGTTACCTGACTGCTGTTTAATCCTGTAAGATCAAGGTAATTAATCAGTAGTATTCTTATATGAGCCTGTAAGATTTATATATCTGTTGCCTACCGCATATGACTGTGAGACTTTGTATAATTTAGATTTTTCCATGTCCCTTCAAGACAATTTTCTGTCATAACAAACGACTGAGAATCTTCTTGGAAGGGACAGGAAGGTAAAAATAGAACTGAAGAAAGATGGTTTATAAATTTGGGAAAGTGGAAGATCATATAAAATTACATAAACTAACAGTTTGAACTGTATATAATACCTATATCTTTTAACTAATTTATAGTGAAATTGTGCTGAAAACTACATTGGTTTTCCTCCATTTTAAAATGTTTGATAGGGGAGGGTGAATTCCAAATGTCCTGGGAAGGCCAGGACTTGCCTCACATCCCAGAAAAGTGTTGGATTTGTTTGCATTATTATCTCTTCAAAGCCTAGGCATTGTTTAGCAATTCACATGAGTATTCTGCTATAAAATGCGCCATTGTCCTCTCAAAAAGGACACTACATCCTTAATTGGTCCAATGCAAGTATTTAAAGTATGTAAGTGTCCGCCCCTCCTCCCCCCATTACAAAATTCTCCAGACACCAGCCATCACTGCTTTAAGGGTATTATTCCTTTGAAATGCAACACTATCAGAAATATTTATTTATTTGAACAGTACTTCTGATGGGAGTATTTCAGGCACAAGAGGTCTTCTTTTGGCTCTCATTTTCGAAAAAGATTATATCTTTGATGGCTACTTCTCTTGTCCCAGTATTTAATCAGGGCATTGCTTCTGTTGTGGTTCCGTGTTTCAGAGTGAATCAGTTTCTAAAATTAGACAGACTGACACAAACCGTTTCTAATGAGAAGTTACCATTTCTGAACCTGCAGAGAACTGATGGTCCCTGCAGAGCACGGTGTGAGATTGTGAAGTTTAATACTTTCTTGTCAGACCACAAATTTTCCTGTTTTTTAAAGGTTCGTGAGGTGGGTGTGCATTATAGAGGGGAAAGAGGGCGAGGACAGGATCTGGTTTTCGCAGGTGGGTGAACTAATACCCAAAGAGGCAAAACACATCAATGAGGACTCGGCTGAGAGCAGCTGACTCACTTCCCATATTTACGCGGATCGTCACAGTTGAAGATTGGGACACAATAGGTTTGCCTGGAGGTGGAAGGCACATAGCAAAGTGTCAATTTGTGTTGCTGCAGATCGTCTTCTGGTCTCTTTTTGGATCCCTCTTAATATCTGGAGTAACAGAATCCAACTTTTCTCTTTCTCTGACTTGCCAGTGAATTCCCTACCAACATCCAGGTAATAATAGCTTTCAACCACCTCTGTATTTTTCTACAACGTTCAGTTCCCATAATCCTTTTCTTATCTTGAGTTAATCTTGGAGCTTTCTTGTCTATTGCATGACAAACCTCTTTACTAATTTATGAAGACCACTTTCTGCTCATGTTTGCAATACTACCTCATCCCCGAATGATAAGAGTGGCACAGAAGCCAATGCAATCATGGGCGCATCTGCTTTGCAGGGAATCATTTGTTCTGACAGGGCTGGTTATAGCAGTTCTCTGTCACCGAACTTGAAGGCCACTTTGAAATCCGTGAACTCCAAATAAGCAGCTTCCATCTCGAGCATGACATTTTTCATGATAAATAATTTAGCAGGAATACCTTTTCTACAGGGCATACATTACATCCACGCCTGGGCAGATTGCATTCTTTTTTTTTATCCAGTCCATTTACAGGGGCATCAGTGGGAAATTGGATTGCTAGTTTGATAGACAACTTGTATCCCCTTTTATAAACAAAGGGGAAGAGTCTGTGCAGATGTCTAAGGAACAGGGATCATCTCAGCAGTAATTACGGTGCAGATGAACACTGGTCGGAGAAGGTTTACTCGTACGGAAGGAATTAGGGCGCACATACGTCAATCTACTAGCATTGGATAGTTTATTTTATTTATGGTCTACGTGGCAGTTATACTTGGAGGTCCCCAATCTGGGCAGAGCCCATTAAGTGTGAACTCAATTACTTTAAACATTCGAGGTTTAGGATCCACCTCTACCAGATACATACCCATCTCTCAAGATCCGTATCATCGCATCTGAGAGGAATGTTCACGGAGTACTTCATACAAAGTTGCCTTATCTTTAGTCCTTTCCTGATGAGGCGAGGCTTTGGTTGTACCCCTGGTACTTTTTATCCCTCTGGCACTAATATGTTTTTAGCGCCCTGAGGAAGGTGCGACCAGGACTGTGGGTCTTCACCAAAATGCGCATCGGTGCAGAATCAGCAGACAAGACTCAAGGACCAATCTATTCAGTCTATGTTGTTATTATTGGAATATACTAAGAAGATAGAATGCTAATATTAGTTGGCAATTAATGTTCCCTTAACAAAAGAGCAAAGCTTCTCTGTTCTTGATGTCCTTGCCTTATTAAGCATGTCATATTGTTGTGATTATGTTATTTTTATTGCTTTTTGGTAGAAGAATAAATGAGGTATGAATGGTGGTGAGTAGGGATAGTGTGGTCAGGGATCAAGACTTGTTTTTTGACGATCAGAGTGATATAATGTATTAGCTTAGGGGTATGTATTTTTAATATATATTGTTAAGATATCTTTTGACACACTCGTTGTGTTTTTGAATTACATGAATCCAATACTTTATTAGAAATACCAATATAACAAAAAATAAATAAATATATATTATGTGAAATTTAGAAGTTTATGCTGGTTGGTTGGATGTATTTCTTTCTCCATCTATTTTTATGTACTTGTATATTTTGGCTCCAATATGACTTTGTAGCAAGTTATAGGTACGATGAGATACTCCGCCTGATAAATATGAGGTAGGATGTTTGTTTTGTTGGAACACTGGATACAAATCCACCTAACTAAATGTATGTAGTTATGTAAGAATGTACGGGTGCGTTATTTCTGTAACAAGAACCTAGCCAAAGGGCAGCGGAGCATTGCCCATGGTCAAAGTCCATCATTAAGTCAACAAGCGATAGGAGTGATGGCTGATTTTTGGACAGTAAATGCATTTTGATGTAGAGTTCTTTAAAGGGGTGCGTCTTCAACTCTTTCCTAAATCAGAGCATCGCTGAGGCGATCCTTATGGCCATGGGAATGTTGTTCCTGATCTTGGGGGCATAGGTTGTTTTTTTGATTTTTGACACTTTTTAGTCTGCAGTTTGACGGTGTCTTGGCTTCAGGTGTGCCGATAACCATCAGAAATGGTGAGCGTGTCTGCAGGACAGGCAGAGGTGCTGGTCATGATGGCTTTGTAAATTATGCAGCTCGTTTTGAAGATACTGTGGGCTGGAAAGGAGAGCCAATGAAGTTCCATCAGGATGGGGTGATATGATCATATTTCTTCAGGCAATCTATATTATCTAGATTCTCATGGCTAACCTATTTGGCTATATCCTGTCCATCATGAATTCTTGCTCCTACTCCTTACAGTCAGGGGTCAAGTCCCATTTTGCTTTGTTGTGCTTGCACTTGGACTTTGACTTACTTGACGACCTAGATCAAGCATAAAGTTGAATGTTCATGGGAATGACTTAGGACTGGGACCGAGACTGTGCCTGCGACTTGGCATGGAAGCTGGACTTACACAAAAGCTGAGACTTCTTCTTGTGTTTAGTGACATGCAACTTCACGTCCTGGTCTTGGGTCACCTTGGGTTGTGTCACAAGCTCAGACATCAAATACACACCTTGTGAGGGTCCATGACCGATATCTGCTTACTGCTTTTGCAGAATGGCTTGAAACATATAGTTTTGGGAACAGGCATTGCTCCCTAGCACATTGTGAAATTTTTCAGGAAACTGATAAAGTAAGGAGTAGAGTGCTGGATCCACATTAGATGGTGGCAAAAAAAGGAACCGATAAAAGTGCACAGGGTGAGCGCTTCTATGCTTCTCCCTTCCATCACCATCACTTCTGGGACAGTATGAAGTCTGGTGTGGAGTTGCACAATGCCACCTAGAGGAGTATGGGAACAATGCTATGAAAAAGTATGGTGCCTAGGAATTAATCTCAGGTGAATAGTTCATATTTAAAAGTATCAATCCGAAATATACATTCTCTGCATTTTAGGTAAAGGGAGATCCCAGAAATAATTTGTATTCTCATCCTTTTTAAATGCACAAATGCATATTGTCTTCCTTTATATCTATGTTTTCAGACGCACAAAGACGCCTAAGTCGCACTCCCATTTCAAGTTGCAGGCAAGGACTCTAGCCCGGTTCCCAACAAATGTGGTGTGCCACTGTATCCTTAAGGAACACTTCTCCATATAACTTTTAGATAAAAGATGCATTGCGTATGAAAAAATGGATGCAGAGTCAGCAAAAGTGTGTGACACAGAAGCAATGCCTATCTAATATATGTAACCTTTTGGAAAATGTCTCTCACATATCCTACACCCAGAGCTTTATTTGAGGTGGTGGTTTCTGGTGCTCCATACCGGCACTTAATTATCAACACCAGCACTTACGACAGTCTGCTATATGGTGGCGCTCTTTGACTAATTTAAGGATTAGCACAACAACAGTTGTTTATTATATCAATGACCATTAAAAATTACTAATACCTGCCGCCAAGCCCTTCTTATAGCTCTGGGGCCCTGAAATAGTCTGAATTGTCACACTTGGAGGAGTGTGATGGTTATCAGTTGAGTTTGTATGTCCAGTAGCAGCACTGGCAGGGGCATTGGGTTGTGTAAGCTACAGCGGCCCACTGATGAAGGTCCTGGCACTTTTTCTGTTACAAATTAAGCCCAACCTATACCAGGAGAAATAACGTCAATACAAACATTGTACCAGTCGGAACCCCATCACCATTTCTGTGGCAGAAAATAAAACAGGATCAAAATGTATCGCAGTATTTGCCAGGGTGATGTCATGTGGCAGGGTACATCAAACATATTTTATGGCCTTGTTTATTATATCTGAGTGCTGCTAATAGGCGAGATCAGCACAAGCGCCTCTAAGGATTGACCCTTCAGGCTCAGATAGGCCAAGGTAGCTCATTGTGCCAGAGATCCTCTCCTGTGACAGTTTAGATGTTACCCTCTCCGCGTTGCTGCTAGAGTTTCTACGGCTGGCGCGGGCTACTTATTACGTATGTGTTTTTGGTTCTGCATGATACAATCACAAACAGAAGTGATCCAATAGGTTACAACAGAGTAAAAACATACATGCGTCCAGTGGCGTCACTAGGGTTGGAGTCAACCGGTGCGGGTAACTCATGATGTCACCCCCTCACGACTTACCGCATGGACCTCCTCCGCTCCGAGTCCACCAGTGGACACAGTTGGCAAATAACGGGACCATACAGAATCCTTAGTAACGTTTGTAAATGTAGGTCCTATATTTACAAAATGTGCCTGTTAACAACAGTGTGATAATGACTCATTAATCAGGTTGTACAGTGGGCTACCTGCTAGTCAACAGTTTATTGGAATCTATAATATCACAGGTATGGTACTTTGTACTGGTGTGGTGTTCCCACTATCCAGCAACACGATATATCAGTGATCGAAGTGGGGGGGGGGAAAGTAGGGGAACTGTGGGCGGAGAATCAGAGGGCGGGAATAACCCAAGGATTGGATCAGTGGGCGGAGCCAGAGGTGTGGCCAGAATGTGCAAACATCCCAATTTTTTGTATTTGTTTGGTTTCACTGCCCAGTTTTATCAACCAATGGATATACATGATTATTTAAGGTTATAAGGAGTTATTGACAGTAAAATGTATTCGCAAAGTGGGATATGCTTCTAATCACAGAATGTCCCCAAATACGATAAAATGTGGAAGCACAAGCCATTTGTCTCTGAGCCATGGAGTTTCTGTCATCAGCACTTCTCCTCTTTCCAAAACAGCAGTTCAAACATGAATTGCAAATGTTTTCTAAATAATAATGGCTCTGCCTTATTTGCTTCATAATGCAAGATCTGCAGCATGATCTGACCATTTAAACTAATAAATTGTTTGTAGCTCAAACGTATCAAAAGTTAATAAAAAATGTGACTTGTGTTGCTGCGGAGTAGATGACAGTTATTAGCTCACTGTTCTATGTTCGGATTTTAACTTATAAACTGCAAGTAACAAAAGGATCTCTCTGACAAAAGCAGTAGCCCACTGGCCTATTTACATTATGTGCACTTTGTGATCTGCATGGTACATGTTCTTTGCAGCAGGTACATTAACCCTCTGAGCTACCTTTCCATGAGTCAAATCTTCCATAAGACAAAATTCCGATCCCTCTCTAGGAAGAACATTAATCACCAGAGTCATCATGACATTTTTATTGTTACCGAAAATTTCTGGAGGCCAGGAAGGAGGCAGCAAGCGCTATTAAAACCATAATATACTTGCAAAAATGATGCCTCCACCTAAAGTCAGCACCTGGTGCGGTCACACCAGTTGCACCGCCCAAGAGCTAGCCCTTCTCAAGGGCCCTGTGATCGCAGGGACAGGGTCACTGTTGTTCTAGGGTGTGATGCTTCATAGGCCTGCCTGCAATACTGGAGGTGAACTTCACTATGAATAGTGGTGGACAAGCCTTGAAGGTTAACCTACACTTGTCATGCTAGGGTCTACCTGCTGGTGCTACGACACCGGGGCTTCTAATGACTTGCGAAGCGTTCTAAGGTCTAGCATGAGATAGTCCTCTCTCAGGAGAGTGGTCTGGCGGTTATTAAGGCTGAACCTGGTTCCCCAGTTCCAAATTCAGCAGCTCTGGCCATAGTGCCATATCCTCTCCCCCACTGAACACCATACCGCCCCACTGAGAGAAACTCAGACTGCCTTCAACTACAACCCAATTGTTGCCAGCTATAAACACCTGGATGCGGCTCAATTTAAATTACGCACTGGGCAAGAGCAATATGTGGCCTACAAGAAAAAAGTGACAGCCCCCTGGAAAAAGCAAACAATCATAGGCAATGCAAAATTTTGCAAACCATGTGAAATGTAAGCAGGAACAACATGCTTACCTTAACGCTTTTACACTCACTGTTCAGAAATCAGTGAGTGCTTTTGCCTGAAAAGTTAAGGACATGACAACAGGGCCCTGAATGGACCCATTCCAATGGCCATTTCTTATATCCTTACAAAACGTAAGCAGTATGGTAAAAAAACGACAACATCCCTAGATGCAGAGCAGCAGTACAAGTTCCAAGCCCAGGGAAAACAAAGCCAAGACAACAAAAATAGCGCTTCACTGGCAAACTCTGTAAAAGTGGCGATAATGTGTTTGGGTGTGAATAAAATCAATCTGGCCAGTTTGCTACCACTCTGTCTTACTTTATTATTTCTTTTTCATATTTTTAAACTTTTATTCCCGATGCTGCACTTTGGAATTAAATGTCAGAAAAATACGTCATTGATTTTCCAGCAAAAGTGATTTTCTTTTTTGGATCCTTTTCACAGGGGAGCAACTAAAAGAAAGGAGAGGAAAGAGAGTGAGAACCCCGTCTTGCAGCCACTGTTTTCAGTAAGAGAAGAACTGCCGGGCTAGCAGGCGAGAGGCCTCAGCATGTACAGAGAGCTGCTGTGCCTGAAAGTCATCTTCGCAGGCCTCCCGACAGCTCAAAAGATGGGCCCACAACTTGGTGATCAGTGATCAGAGGCAGGCAACCTCGCTCTGCACGGGAAACAGCCTTTACCACGAAGCATTTTCTACGCATTACGTTTACAACGGTACACTTACCTCGTAAACGTCTTCACAACGCGTAATGCTTCAACTACCATCTTTACCACGCAAGCAACGTCATCACGGAACAACGTCTTCCTAATCCAAAAAAATGCGTCGTCCGTTTTCAGTGTCGGCGGAGACCTGCGAAAAAGGCAAAAAAAAGAAGAAAGGGGGTTTGGGGGGGTCGCCCCCCCCCAAAAAAAGAAAAAGCGGGGTAAAGGAAAAATCGAGGTAAAGGCAAAGGGTAGAAAAACATTCCGTTGTAACGCATGCGTGGTAAAGGCATGCGTTGCAACGGAATGCGTAGTAACGACATATATTCGCACCGCACTGCCTCCGCCCTGCACAAGAAGTCACTCACTCATAACTCGCACCCCCCGCATCCCCATAGTGACGCCGCTGCATGCGTCCATGACTTTTAAGATTGTCCCAGTCCGAAATGAACACAAAGCTATGACAATGAATTCATTGTTCAAGTACCAAACGTCCCACTGTCAAACTAGTTTCCACATTATTCGAATATGTACAACAATATTGCCTGGCCGGTTTCTATATTACCTTCCAGAATGGAAATGTCAACATCCACTGCAAACCCCCCAGGAAAAGCACAAATGGTAACTCTTCTAATGCATCTGTCGATCCCTGATGGAACTGCTCTTATAGTTGGCTAGAAACCCCAGGAGGGTAGGGATTGTGGGAGGACAGAAAAGCCATGAACTGGGGAGGGCTAGAACATAGACGAGCGCAACCCCATTACACAGCACTTGTTTCCATGAATACTGTTACACACTGACAGCACTGGTCACTTACCTCTATACCTTCAGGTTTGAGTTTCAATATAGCGACTCACTAACTCCAAATCTATGATTTCCAGGTCTGCCATCGCTGCATGGGACCACTCGTTATGGAATCTGGCTGCGAATGTTGGATGGTGGCACGTTATAGATGGAGACCCTACAATAACGTGCCAGCTAACTAAACCTCCATAGCTCTTTCAACCTGCACCTTCCTAGATATTCTATATTCTGACGGTACTAACTCAGCAAGACACATTCATGTGCCCATATGTTGTAGCTGCTTCAAGCAATGCAGGGTGTACGTCCACATGACAGAATGCAACTGCCCCACAGTGGTTGGTGATGAAGTAAGGGCCTCATTTATGAAGGCTTGCAACACTTTTACGCCGCCATTGAGTAACTTTTTGTGATACAGCGACAGCATAAATAATGCACCACGTTGCGTCCTATTTACAAAGCGACGCATCTAGGCAGATGCCTGTGCTACATTATACCTGTATCATGTATAATGTATGCAGGGTGGGCTTTCCCACGTGGAAAAGCCTCGTAGAAGTGGCACAGTGAAATCTATCCAATTTCAGTGTGCCACTTCTAGGACACTACTACTTATAAACCTTATGCCTGCTTCATAGCAGGCGTAAGGGTGATGCAGTGCATTGGGAATAGTCCTACCCCATGCATTGCAGGAGTTGTGTCATGCTTGGGACACAACTCCAGCAATGCATGACTTTTGCGTCGACAGATCAATCAGATTCCTGACGTATCTGTCATGTCTCACGACATGGAGCGCCGTACATTAAATACAGCGCAGACATCGTGACACAAGGAGCCAAACGAGGTACCCTTGCATTAGGACAAAGCATACCAACCAAAACTCAGCCCAAAATAGAATTACAACACCCTCTTCTTACCAGCGACTCTGAATACTCTTCTGCTTGGCCAGACCTGTAAGCAAGCAAGCAACACTTCTCCTCCACAACCTCCACAACCGCTCAGAACAATCAGCAATGTGCTCCTTCCCAAATGCTGAGCCTCAGAGTAGCAAGTGTCAGGAATAGACTCCCTTGGGGTTGGAGCTTATTGGACTGTGTAACAAGTAACTCCAAGTGCTTGCGCAGGTTTCAGTAACCAGTGACGCCCAAGGCCATGCATTATGCCACAAATCACCCCAAAGACACACTGGCTCCTGCCACGGTGGCAGGGAAACATTTTCAGACCAGCACTAGCAACATAGGTGGCGAGGGAGCCATCAAAGGAGCTATTGAGCCTGACAACAAAACCTCGTCGCCAAAGCATAGTCCCTCCAATATGTAAACTACATTGAAATGACAGTCTCTGTATGTTCCCCACTGTGTCAGTATATGAAGCACCGCTTTATTCTTGCTAGTTTCACCACTTTCACTTAGAAGGTAGAGCAGGCCAGCCAGATCCTCAGCTTTCACCCTCATAAAGAGCATCTCTCGCTGCCATGGGAGTTTACACATTCTTCCAGGAAGTAATGCACTCATGCTCGCTTACCGTTTGTACAGATTCATTCCAGTATGTACAACTCAGTTGCATGGTTGTTTCTACATTCCACTGAGCACGGAAACAGCATTCTCATTCTAATTTGCACATTTCTCCCAGCAGGCAAAGCGCCACAGCCAAGCCAATTTGCACATTAGTGTGTCAAGTCCAGAGTGCCTCATTCGCACTCTCCGACGTACTCCCGCTGGGTGAGGTCTGTAGTGGGCGGCGACTGCTAGATTGGAGTTGCTGACAGGAAGCCGCAGGAGCCATCTCCTAAACACCTTGGCATTGATTGTGTGCTGCACAGCCCACAGCACTCATCAGGGCAGTGCTGCAGACAGAGAGGTGCTGGGCTCAGCTGGGGCCCACACTGGCTCGTGCTCACCTCTCTCTTCCTGCAGAGGCGGCAGGCCCAGGCCTGCTCCTGTGTCCAGAGGCCTGTGGAGTACAGCTGTCACATCAGGTGTCCGCACATGCGCGTTAGCAGGCAGCCACGTTTCACAGATATCCTAATATTCTGGCCTGAAATAACAAGCTACCCGTGTAATGGGGTGGCCTACTGTTGGCAGGGGTGGGAGTGAGTGGGCTGATTGGCTGGGTGGCAGGAACTGTTATTGAAACTGGCATTTTTAGGGCTCTATGGGTAGACGACCATAATAATTAAGCTCTTAAAGCGAAATCCTGATTGCTGGCTCCATGTGGGATTGCCCTGTATCCTGCGGAGGTCAATTCAGCCAGGGTCGGACTGGCCTATAGTGCAATCGGGCAGTGTGAGCTATGTTTAGGAGAGGTCTTGCTCTACTACAAACATTGATCTCACACTATTCACCTCGTCGTCACCTCAGGTCAGGAGCCAATTTTCTGATGAACGCAACCAGAATTAAGAGATCTAGATGGGGGGGAAGATCATTCACTCACCTGGTACCCAAACTCTGGAACAGTAAGGATCCAGAGCTCCGAATGGTTTGAAACAAACTCTCTTTTAAAAAGAGGCTCAAGACCTGGTTGTTCCCCTAAATGTGCGCGTTAATATCTCTCTGTACTGTTTCACCTCATTGCTGGGATGCCCGAGGGTAGCTATGTGCTTTACAAATCCCTAAACCTAAACCTAAACCTGGTCTGACAGGTCAGTGTGCTTGCCGGTCTGCGTTCTGATGTTTGTGGACCTGCTATATGGTCTGCTGGGCAGGTGTTACTGTTGATTTCCCTGATATTAAAACAGACATTGCCTGCAGCAAGATCAAATCTGTGCAGAATTTCAGATCTTGCAAAACACCTACACAGCATCTTTACAATTTTAACATTGCCCCAATTTGCAAGCATGGGCCACTTTTTAGCTATTTATTTAAATAAAGGGGCTACTTTTTTTTGTGCTCGGGCCAATTTTCTATCCCAGTCCGACCCTGAATTCAGTCCTGATTGTAGGGTTTATTATATTTGCCAAATATAACAACAGAACTTCTTACTGAGCTCATGAGATTATTTTTTTGTAAAGCACTAATTTTCAATGGTGTTAGTCACAGAGCACTGTGAGTGGTCAGCAATAAAGAAAAGTGAGCTGTCATCCTCATATTGGTATGAGGTCCAGAAGAAAAGCCTTGTTAGGTGGGCAAACCCACATTATCCTAGAATGGGTTAAAGCAGACAGCTCGTAAATGGTCACTATGTGACGTCTGAATGGCTGGACTAATCAGGGCATTGATTAAGAGTGCTTACTTAATTCCAATGGGGCTACTAACAGGGGTTACCGGACCTTCAGAATAACGAGGACTTTGGGAACACGGCAGACCTGTCTATTTCACCTGGAGACTTCGGTTGTTGAAAGCAGCTGTACTTTCTGGGTGAAATGCGGGGTGTAAAATAAGGAACAACCAAGGGAATCAGTGTTCCAAGTACGGATTCCCCAGGTAATTCTTTATCACTTAGGGGAGCCTCAGGGTTTCACTTGTAATTGCTGTTAACTCCCCCTGCCACCAGAGTTACTGGACTCCTTGGTATTGTTAAATTAGGAGGTGCTGGAGTTAACGGGTGGGTTCCCCAGAAACTCGTAAGGGAGACCTAGGAGTGGTAATGCATGCGGCTCAAGCACAGGCTCAAGATCCTTCAGGTGGATAGAGCATGGCATTCTGCAAAATCAAACCATTTGTTCCAGACTTGGGTGAGATACTCCGTTGAGAACCCACCTACAACAGATGTGAATAAGGACCCCCTTGGTCTTGGTGTTATTCCTGGTTTAAGATGATATCCAGCTAAGCGGAAGGGTATTGCGTGAGCCATAGTTCCTACTGTGCTTTGGAGGTGGTCCCCTTGGGTCAGAGTTATTCCGGCTGTCCATGAACCCATAAATGTGTCCATGAATCCATAAATGTGGGGTGGAGTTGTCAATGCCCCGCCAAGCTCTATAGCTGTAGCAGTGGGTGAAGTCAGTTGCAGCGGTTTAGCAGAACAGACCTTAGAACAGCCACCATTTTTATTCCTTAAGTGCGTACCACACTCGGCATGCATCCGCTTTTAATGGTTGGGCTGGTGTCCACCCACAAGGCAGGGCATCTACGTCACTTGGTGCTCAACATTTCATGATCGCTACTTCCTGCTGGGATTATTATGGGAAAGTCATTCAAGATGCCAACACGTGGTTTGGACAATCTGATTGGCCACTGAGTTTGGCTCAAACAGGGTCATTTCAGCCAATCTGCCTGGGCTCCAAGCGACCAATCTGAATTGACTTCTGCATGCGGTCAATCGGAACAGTCACAGAATCTCTTATTGCTCATTGCGTTTTCTTTACCGGTTTTATTATTTTAAGCGTATTTCGCAACAATCTGACTATTGTAGCCAACTGAGAGCTATATCTCAAATCAGACGGTGAGCACTGCTAGCGCTTGCAGAAGCTGTACTCTCAGCAAGTAGACCGCCTGCCTCAAGGAGCTTAGAAACAGAGAAAGACAGAGAGATAGAAGCTCTGGAAGGAATCGCCACCTACCACCACCAATCCCACAATCTGAAACGGAGTTAACATTTGAAAAGAAAATCAAGTAAAGGCAAAGAACGTGCTATACGAAACAGAGGTGTGGGCTGAGGAGTAGGGTTGCGCCTGGGGTCTTAATTAGTGATTGGAACAAACAATCCTCTCATTTGTAAAAGAAATGCTACATCCACCACTGGAGGGTTTTCCTATGGCAGAGAATCCACCATCCTAAAGACGCCGCGTGTGACACTATCTCTATGGCAAAGGTAGTTCTGTAGGTGGATTCTCGGCATGAGCTCTGCTTGGCTCTTCCTTGCAGCTGTTCTCTTAGGCTGCCCTTCGAGCAAAGGTACAGGTCATAGGGACCTTGGTGAGCTCCCAAATGGCAATCACACCCACTCTCGATCTGCTTACAGTGATTCATTCCCCTCTGCACTGTGTCGGGGTTTTCTTGCTACATTGAACAGTTTCCAACCTGAGCCTGTCCCAGGGATACCAGCCTCGCAGCGGTCCATCAGTGGCCGTCTCTGCACTGTTTCCAGGGCACTCTGTATCTGCTGGGCAGATCATGTCTTCACTCTCCCTTTCTGTGCCAGTGTGTGCGTTTGCAGCATTTCTGTAACTCCTCTGAGGCAATCCAGTGCACACAGAGGAACTTAAATTACTAAAAAGAACAATAATTTCCGTACAAATATTCCTGAAGTCTGAAATGTCCATTCAACTATTCCCAACCCTGAACAAACCTTCAGAATTTCATGTGCTGAGCCTACAAAGTTGGAGCATCGGCTACAAAATACTACAGCTGCGCTTCCTGCAAGTCGAAGCCACTGTGCTTACAACCGCTGCCAACTGTTTGTATGACACATGTATGTGGTATTTCAATTGGCAGGGGAGAGGTGTAAAGAATCAGAGACAAGTATTAAGCCAACGAGTAATCCAAGAGGTAACTGGTGTGTGGACTGTTAATGCATTGTGATGTAGTGTTCTTTAAAGAGGTGAGTCTCTCTCCTAAATTTGAGCAATGTGTCCCTTTAGGGTGAGGTTAGTGTCCAGGATGAATCTATGTGACTTGCTATTCAGTGAAAGTTGGGGTTTGAAGCAGTCCAGTCAAGACACATCGGGTCTGATCCAACAATGTGAAACCACAAACATGTCTCTTAACTCCCACCAACCACCTTCATCCCCAGTGTCATCTGGAGAGCTTACATTTCTAATTCTGAAGTTATGTTTTTCACGAAAGACTGGGCCCAAACAGTTCATTTGGGCATTTCCATCGATACTGGTCTAGAGACCCTTGTTCTTCTGATGACCCAAGATGATGCCCGGTCAGCCCTCTGGGGGAAGGGTTCCATTACGGATCATTGCAAGGGCTTAGCATTGTTTCATCAATAGATGTCATGGTGTAATGAGGGTCACACTGCCATATAAATCAGCATTAAAAGATGAATGCCCAGAGTAGGGTAGCTTTTATCTCTAAGTATCTTCCATGTCCTCTTGCAGGCTGGGTCTAGATTACCGGGCTGCTGAGAATGAGTCTCCTGGTTGCCCCATTAACTGGAGATTGAGTAAGTGTATTGAATTGGCGTTGGGACCAGGAATACATGTTTTTGGAATTGGGCGGAGTCCATGTTCCAGTTTGGGTGGTGAGGTTTATGTCTTTGCTGTTTTTAGGTCTCGCCTGACCCAGCGCATGCGCTGGTCTGGCGAGACTTTTTGTGAGGGCTCGAAAAAGAGCTACCATGACAAGCTTAGAGGTACAGTGGATGTGCGCGGGCGAGCGCTTAGGAGCAGAGGCACCATATGGCAAACCTCGTCATGCTCATTAAGTGCCCGCGATCACTTTCACTTTTGCCCGCGATCACTTTTGCGGCGCCCCTTTGATGTTCTCGTTCAAAGAACATCAAACATCAAAGAACATGTTGTTGTGTTAATGCTTTGCTGCGCCCGTTTGACTTACAATGTGCTTTCTCTTTCCACAAACTCGATGTTTGTGTTCCTTTATTTTGAGATGCTTTTAGTATTACTGTTTTGTGACTTAAAGAACATTAAGGAAATGTTACTGTGAAACTGGACAACGTTCACAGTGTTTATTTCTGATCGCAGCAGCTGCTTCATGTCCGTTGCAACATTTAGGGAGTCCTTTCGTTGGTGCTTTCATGAGGACATGATGAGGAAGCTGGAAACCTTTGGCACATTCTCTTTAAAAGCACAGCATGTTGGCGACTGGTTAATCGATTAGACCTATGTAGCGCTTTAGATCTCAAAGCGCTATGGTGGGTGCAGCATTTGCAACTCATGAAATATGGGGTGGCAGGTTTGAGTGCACATTGGCTGCAATCGAACTCTTAAGATGATGGGCTGTGTGTATCCATTATCAGCACTCAGTTTTCGCTAAGTGATCTTGTTTGTTTTGTTGTTGTGTTAATGGTTTGCAGCGCCCGTTTGACTTACAACGTGCTTTCTCTATCCACAAAATCAATGTTTGTGTTCCTTTATTTTGAGATGCTTTTAGTATTACTGTTTTGTGACTTGACTTAAGGAACATTAAGGAAATGTTACCGTGAAACTGGACAACAAGTTCACAGTGTTTATTTCTGATCGCAGTGGCTGCTTCATGTCGGTTGCACCATTCAGGGAGTCCTTTCGTTGGTGCTTTCATGAGGACATGATGAGGAGGCTGGAAACTTTTGGCACATTCTCTTTAAAAGCACAGCATGTTGGCAACTGGTTAGTCGATTAAACCTATGTAGCGCTTTAGATCTCAAAGCACTATGGTGGGTGCAGCAGTTATAACTCATGAAATATGGGGTGCAACTCACAAGGAGGGGGCAGGTTTGAGTGCACATTGGCTGCAATCGAACTCTTAAGATGATGGGCTGTGTGTATCCATTATCAGCACTCAATCTTCGCTAAGTGATCTTGTTTTGTTGTTGTGTCAATGCTTTGCTGCGCCCGTTTGACTTACAACGTGCTTTCTCTTTCCGCAAACTCGATGTTTGTGTTCCTTTATTTTGAGACGCTTTTAGTATTACTGTCACACACACAATCACAACCACACACAACCACACACAACCACAACCACACACACAACCACACGCACAACCACACACACAAGCACACACACACACACAAACACACACACAACCACACACACACACAACCACACATACAACCACACACACACACACACACACAACCACACACACAACCACACACATCCACACACACAACCACACCCACACACACAACCACACCCACAAGCACACACACAACAACCACACAACCACACACACAACTACACACACACAACCACACACAACCCCACACACAACCACACACACACAACCCCACACACAACCACACACACAACCACAACTACAAACACAACTACATGCACAACCACACCCACACCCACATGCACAACCACACACACAACCACACCCACAGCCACACACAACCACACCCACAACCACAACACCCACCACGACCACACACACACACAACCGCAACCACACACAACCACACACACACACAACCACCCACACACAACCACACACACACAACCACAACCACACCCACAACCACACACACACACAACCACACACAACCACACACACACAACCACACACACAACCACACACACACATAACCACACAAAACCACACACACACATAACCACACACACACAACCACACACAACCACACATTCACACACACCCACAACTGCACCCGCTCCCACAACCGCACCCACACCCACAACCACACACACAACCACAAACACACAACCACACACACACACAACCACACACACACACACACACACACAACCACACACAACACCACACCAAGCATTGGCATAGCCAATAGGTCGCGAACTTATAAGTGTTTAGCCACGCAACAGTTGATGTGGTTGCACCAAGGATATTGTGCTGCATAACGAAATACTTAGAAGGTCCCAAAAGCGAGACCTATTGGCTATGCCAATGCTTGTTTCACTGCTTTTGAAACTCACCCACACAGGTTCAGATTCCTCTTTCATCGAGGGCTGCCTGTTTCATAACTTACTGGATATCTTGTACATCTCTTTCTTGCACCTCTGCCACAGTATGAACCTTTGGTTGGGGACTGTAAAGTTTTGGCATGATTTAATGGCGCACCAATTGACTAGCATTGTTTACGGGGGCAACATAGCATATGTGTTATAGTACCCAGCTCTTCAACATTACAATTGACTTTGAGGCCGTGTCTCGGGCCCAGAACTTACTAACACGTGACAGATTTGAATGCCCATCTTTTTTCAATGTAAATAAGGGGCCTACGACTTTCAAAGATATACCTTTGAATGGACATTGATTGTATTGAGAGTAATTACTTGTGTCTTGCAGTATTCCAGCCTGAAAACCTCTTTACCACATCCTGGAGTAAGGCTTACTCCCTTACATAGTCGAGTGTCCACAATTAGTAGCATCTTTAACCAACTGCGGTGCATTAGTACCTAGATCCCTGGGACATCAGTGATGAATGGCACAGCCCATCACAAATCATACTATTACCTTCTGATTGCCTTGGGGCCAAAGTAAAGCCTTACTGACTATTCAGCTTTATGTTAAGTCATCCAGCCATTCCTCTGTCTTGGCATTCTCTTGTGTCTGTTGCTGTTTAATCACCATCTGTAAATTCTGTGGTAAATCACTTTTTCTTAACTTCTTATATAACTATTTTTTTGTTTCGAAACAATTTATGATTGGTAACTAGCGCATTTTAAATGTGCTAGTTAGTAATCATAAATTGCACATTAAATTGGCAGCAGAGAGAGAAATGCAAGCAGATCAGAAACATCAATAATTTGTTGAAAAATGTGATGAAAGAAATGTTTTAGTCCTATTAGCCAAACGAAATGCATCATCTCTAATTTAGGAGCAAAACATGTATGTCATTAATATTAATGGCCACTCTTAGAAATTGGGTTACTGCTTGACTGGGGTGTGAACCTGATTCAAGCAGCAACCACAATCCTTGTCAGGGTAAGGCACCAGCAATCCCCAAATTAACTGTGCTCAACCCCCCTAGTAGCTTATCACAGAGCAGTCAGGCTTAACTTAGAAGCAATGTGTAAAGTATTTGTGCAACACGGCAAACAGTAACACAGTGAAAACACACCAAAAAAGGAACCCACAACAGAGTTAGAAACATAGAGTCGTTTTTAATAAATAAAACAAGACTAAAACAACGAAAGACCAATTAGTAGAATCAAAGATATTGATTTTTAAAGTTTTTTAGAGAAAATAGCGCCAAAAGGCGCAAAGTGGCAACTGTGGATATCTGGTTGTGCTGGACTGAAAAAAGTCACAAATTCAGGTCGACCTCAATGAAGTGTAGGCCAGCTACAGGAACCCAGTGAGGAACAGAGTACCTTAAATCCTGGCTTGTGGATCGTTGCGTGGATCCACTGCGGAGATACGTTGCGCAGTTGAAGGGATGTGTCGGTTCCAAGTTGCAGTGAGGCTGTGGTGCGAGGTCCTGTTGCGTCAAGTATCCTGTAGACAGGTTTTGCGATACGAAGACCAGCGTCAAGGATGCGGTTCCGCATTTAGGGCAATGCGCAGCTTTCAAAGAGGTGTGAGGCTGCGATGCAGAGTACGGTGTCATCATCTAGGCTGCCGTCGATGAGGGATGTGAGTACCTGCACTGAGGATGCGTCATGAGGTCGGAGTGATGCGGCAGTTCCGAAGAGCTGCGATGCGATACAGGTCTTTGCGATGGGCCCAATCCATGCAGCAGCAGCAATGCGTCAGTTCTGCTTGTGCTTGTGATGTACAGCCGAGGAGGTGCATCAGTTCTGCTGGATCCACAGAAGCTGGTAAGCACCTTAAGCCCACTTCCAAGGGTCCAGGACTATGGTGTCACCACTTGGCAGGACAGGGTAGACTCACAGTTGGCAGATTTCAGGTGCAAATGCATGATTGTGGGTTCTGGGTTCAAGAGATGCAGGTCAAGCCCATCTCACTCAGGCAAGAGGGCAGCAGGCAGCAGGTCGGCATGACAAAGCAGGAGTCTAGCAAGGTACAGTTCAGCAGAGTGGCAGTCTTCCTGGCAGAGTCTCACGGGTCCAGAAGTGCACTGAAGTGATGGTGTCTGAGGTTCAGTTTTTATACCCAGTTGTGCCTTTGAAGTGGGGAAGAAGCTTCTAGAGGCTTTCCTTTGAAGTTCCCAGTCATCCTGCCTAACCTGCCCTGGCTCCAGACTAACTACAGGCAGTATGCAGCTCTTTGTGTGAAGGAATAACTCAGCTTATTCAGTGTAAGTGGGGCTGTGCCCAGCTTCTCCCTCCCATCTTGCCAGCGATGGCCCATCGAGGCACACCTACGCTCCCTATTGTGTGTGGCTGTCTGGGAGGAATACACAAAGCTCAACTGTCAGCTACACCCAGTCATGTGACCAGAGACAGGCTGCAGGCACTAAATTGCTAAGGTAGAAAAATGCCAACTTTCTAAAAGTGGCATTTTCAGAATGCTATTTAAAATACTACTTCACAATAAGTTAGGATTTTTAATTGTGATTCCAGAGACACCAAACATGAACAGGGCTTCCCTTCCCATTTGGAAATGTTACTTATAAAATGTAATAAGGCAACTACTATGTTATCCTATGGGCGAGATATGCCTTGTAGTAGTGAAAAACCAATCATAGAGATTTTTCACTACCAGGACATGTAAAACTTAAAAGTGCATGTCCTACTTTTTGAATACATTGCTCCCTGCCCTCTGGGCTGTCCAGGGCCCACACTAGGAGTGACTTACATGTAATTAAATAGGAGGTTTGGCCCTGGCAAAATGTTTATTTTGCCAGGTCGGAATGGCAGTCTAAGACTCCACACATAGTCTCTGCATTGGCAGGCCTCAAACATGATTAAAGGGCTACTTAAGTGGGTGGCTCAATCAGTGCTGCATGCCCAATAGTAGCATTTCATTTACAAGCCCTGGGTAAATGTAGTGCCACTTTAATAAGGACTCATAAGTACATTAAATATGAAAATTGGATTAAGTCAATGTTACCATGTTCTAGAGGAGAGAGCACAAGCACTTTAGAACTGGTTATCAGTGGTAAAGTGTGCAGAATCCTAAACGCAGCAAAAACAAGATCATGGAAAATGGAGGAGGAAGGCAAACAGTTGAGGGGGAAACCACCAATAGGCTGACAGGTCTAACAAGCACGAAAGATAAACCCTTATTATGCACATTGATTTCAGCTTCAGAAAAATTATAGCAAGTCTGGCTGAAAATGAGGATAGTAATTAAGGTAGCAGGCTCCATGTTTGTTTAAGGGTGTTAGACAGTGCTTTAAATGGACAGGTACTGTCCGGCATGAGTACCTGCATTTCTTTAACCCCTTCAATGCGCATGACGGAGCGGTTCCGTCATGCGCATCGGTTGCGCTGTGCGTATGACGGAACCGCTCCGTCATGGCCCCGCCCGCGCAATAGAACCTTCAGCACAGCGCGGTAATCGGCGCCGCGCTGAAGGGGTTAAGTTGAAAGAGAGAGAGTGCCTGCACTTCTCAGCACTTTGGCAAAACATTTAATAGTAGTACCAGAACTCTAAGGAACTGTTAGTCTAAATAGCAAATACCTGCATTTCTATGTTTCCATAGAAAACATGGGTTTAGGTGTCTGTCAAAACAAAGTTTAGGGTGCCCTGTTCGGAAAAACTTTGAGTTTATTTTCCATTTTCAACTAATTCAAGCCCTCATGATGTCACACACTATTGAATTATATGTTAAACTTTCAGAAATGGGAGCAAGCAAAAAACAGCTGAAATCCCAAACTATCTAGCATTCGCCAAATAGAACCAAAAAGAATGCTCTGAACAAGCATTGAGAAAGTAATTTCCTCTTGTGTTTGTCTTCTATCAACATATGTAAAATTTAGTGTCTAATAAGCCTGTTCCTCCGATGTAGGTAACATATGGTAGTTGGATGGCATAGTGATATTTTGATGTTTAGTGGACTGTTGCGTAATGTTAAATGTTAAATGTTAAAAAAAAGAACGCACATTGTGCTGAAATTGTAGCTTTACTTGCCGGATAATCTAACTCAATAAATTAATTTGCCTTCACAACATGCTTTCTTACTACAACAAGGAAAAATAAGAGAGCGCTCAAATATCTTACCATTCCATTGGGTCAAACTAATAATTTTCTCCTTAATTCTCTTCCTGGGTCTTGTCTCTTCTCTTTCTATGTTTACACGTTGCTGCCTACGAAGTGACCACCAGCTCTGCTGAATGAGACAAACATAACATGTGTATTTGTAAAGCGCTCTTTTACCCAGAAGGGTATCTTGGAGCTCACTTTAAGATGTTTATTGTTACCCCACTCAATGGTACTGGTTTTATCAACCTCAGACGGGTGAAAGGCTGAGTGTACCCACCAGGATTTGAACCTGTGACCATGAGGTCAAAGACAGGCCCCTCCAGTGGATGCATTAGCCACCAGACCTGACAAGAGTGGTGGGAGACAGGAGAGGGACAGAGACTTAATGAGAACAGCATAGTGAAAGAAGTGAAGTAGAGGGAGAATGTAGGTAGAGAACTACATATGAGGTGGTGTTACAAGTGAGGTAGTGAGAGATGTAAGGTAAGGAGCTAAAGGTGAGTATCAAGAAAGAAACAGGTAGAAAGAGGGATCCCTAGAAGAGAGAGGTAGAAATAAGTAAGATTTTAGAGTGAGTTCAACAGATCAAGAGATAGGGAGAGAATAAATGTAGAGAGAGCGGTGATATACACCGAGCGGTGAGGTAGAGAGAGTTAAGGTATAAAGAGAGGTGATCTAGAGGGAGATAATGGCGGGAAGAAGAAGAGGTAGATTTTTAGAGGCACAGGGTAGATGGGTAAAGAGATAGACAGATGGGCAAAATGAGAAGTAAAGTACAGAAAGACAAGTCCCGATAAAATATTAGGGTGACAGAGAGAAAAGTCCAGTGTGTAGTGAAGGATAGAAAGAGTTGGATTTTCTTGAAAAAAAGGGTGAAATAGGAGGACAGAGGTGTATTAGAGAATGAAGTAAGGTTGATACAATGGAAGACAATGAGAATATGAGAGTGAGTTGAAGTAGAGACCGAGAAGTGAGGTACAGAAAGTGAGCTGAAATGGAGGAGGTAAAGAGTGATGAGAGAATGAGGTAATCATAGATTGAAAAGATGTAAAGCTAAAGGTAGAGAAAGAGGTAGCATGAACAAATTAAGATATTGCGATAGATAGTGTAGAGGGAACCCTGCGGCTAGCATAACTTGTGGGTCGCGGGTCACGGCGGGGGGTCGCTCATACTTAAAAAAAGAAGCATTAAAATACATAAATAAACTTACCGTTGAGCTGGGTCCCGCATCTCCGCTCCTGCTCTTCTCCGTCTCGGACAGAAGTACAGCCAGCCCCACTGACCAATCGCAATGCAGCATTGTGATTGGTAGGCACCCAGGCTCCCCTGACAAATCACAATGCTGCAATCCAGCGTAGTGATTGGTTTTGACCCTCAACCAGGGAATGGGAGCCTGGGCTTGTTCTCCATGCAGGCTGTAATGTAGCCTGCATGGAGAACGGGGAAAGTGTACATGACTGGTTTGGGCGGTCCGAGAGGGCCGACCAAACAGTCATTGCGCACTTAGGAGTGGGCAAACCACTCCTTCCCCTGTCCTGCTGCAAAAGCAGGGCAGCCTCGACACCCGCCCGCCCCCAAAGCAGAAGGAAGCATAAAATGATAATAACTTAAAGTTATTATCATTGTCTGCTTCTTCTTCACATTGCTTTAAAGCAGTGGGGCGATGCTTCTCCGCTACAGTGGAGGAGCTGCGGCCAGAGGGAACAGAGGCAGAAAGAAAGAGGAGTTGGAGGGGTGAGCTAGTCAATAACTTGTGAGGTAAAATGAGAGAATGGGGAGTGACAGAGGTGGAGTTAATGGATGATGTAGTAAGGGAGATATGAGATAGACAAATGTGGTAGAGATTGAGGTGCAGAGAATGGGTGAGCTAGAGAGAGGGAAGAAAGGTAGAGAGGTGAAGTAGACAGAGAGAGATAGTGGTGAGGTGATGAAATAAATGAGGTTGAGAGAGGTGAAGTAAATGGAGGAGAGAGAGTGGGAGGTGCGAGGTAGAGATGGGTGAGGTGGAGAGAGAGGCAAGTTGGAAAGAGGGTAGAGTGCTAGAAGTGTGAATTTAGGGACAGGGAGTGGGTAGAGAGAGGTGAGGTTGTGAAATAAGTATAGAGAGGTTGGCTAAAGAAAGGTGTATCTGAGAAAGAAATGTGAAGTAGAGAGACATGAGGTAGAGAGTTGGTACCTAATAGAGATGCAGAGATATATAGAGAGAGAAATGGAGAAATGGGTAAGGTGAAAGATGTGAGGTGATACAACGAGAGAGCTAGGAGACAGAAAAGAGAGGCAAAAAAGGTGACAATGAGGGAGTTAGAGAAAGGATTAGAGAACTGAAGTAGAGAGAAGGATGGGAATTACGTTATTTATTGAAATTGAGAGGGATGAAGTACAACAAGAAAGAGCATGAAGGACAGAGAGAGAGAAATAGAGAGACAGAGTTGAGATGAAGAAAGAAAAGGTTGAATGTGCGTGGAGAGGTAGTGATATGGGAAAGGCAGAAAGAGGGAGGCAAGGTGAAGAATATCTTAGACAGAGGTAAAGATGTGGGAGGTCCATAAGGGAAAGAGATGACAGATCAGGAGAAAGGGGAGGAGAAAAGAGGGCTAGACAGGTAGAGAGTGATGGGGTAGGGATACAGAGAGTCAGAGGTAAAAGTCGGCAGAGATAGGTAGACAGATTGATAGAGAAGAAGCCAGAGGTGAGGTCAGTTTATCAGGGGTCCCCTTAGAAGGTAGAGGTCATGGGCAAGAGTCCACCCTCTTAGAGCCAAAATACTCTAATTTAGCTGTCAGTTGTAGTTATCCAAAGACCGTTTTTGGACCGTACCAATACTTACAGTGGGAGTTTAGTCAGCCCATTCATTATCATTGGTTGGCTTTCTTGTCAGACTCATTTGCTTGCTTCTTATTCATTGGATTTCCTTCATCTTCTTGGACTCTCCTGTCCTCTGGAGCATAGCTTCTTTACAGCCCTTTTAAATAGATACCTTGTATCTTTCAATTTCTTACATTCAGGGAATTATATTTTTCTTTTGATTTTAGCACTCTATAGGAGCATGTTTGTTTTTATTGCTCCACCCCACCATGTGCTGCCTCTACCTTCAAAACCCCACCCTCTTGAGGATGCTCTCCCCTCATCTCATCCGTTCTACCATCCCTTCCTACCTGACTCAGCTTTTTTATAACCTGTTGTTCCATCCCTCTCTGCTTGCAGCTGCAGCATGTCAACAATGTTTACTGGCTCCCACACTTTTCCCCACCCCTCCCTATCAGTTTATTTATTTGCATTTTATTTTTCAACTTTTAAGGAGTTTGCATCTCTGTGCTGGGGCTCAACCTACTGGTGCCCTAGTCAAGGGGTGTGTGTGTGTGTGTGTGTAGGTGTTTGTGTGTGTGTGTACGCGTGCGTGTGTGTGTGTGTTAGAAATTGGATTTTAGTAGGCTAGGGCGTGGGCCACAGCCAGGCAAAAACCACCACTCTAGTCAGGATAAGGGAGTTACACTTCTAAAATAACCTCTGCTCACCCCCTTGGTAGCTTGGCACGAGCAGCCAGGCTTATCTTAGAGGAAGTGTGTAAAGCATTTGCACATAACCAACAGTAATACAGTGTACGCACTACAAAAGGACACCACACCAGTTTAGAAAAATAGCCAATATTTTTATATACTCTGAGAGAAGACCAAATACGATACAAATCCACAATACTATACTTAAAAGTTCACAGTTCCCAGAAATACGCTGACTAAAATGTGATCCTTGTGTGGATAGCTCCGTCCGGGCTACCACGGCGTCGTGAACAACAAATCCAACAGTTCTGGCTTATCGCGGGGTCGTGGGCCAGCTATGGTTTCGGGAAGACCTGCAAACAGTACCTGTGAGAAATACAGGGCGCTGAGATCATTGAAGTCACTCGCGTTGCAGGTCGAGCTCCTCTCTGGTGGAATCAGGAGCGCTGGCGCCGGTAGGCGTCGGGTGCTGCAGTGTGAAGTGCAGTGGTGTGGTGCCCCCAGGTCGCAGTGCGAGCAGCAGCTCAGTGGCGGCATCAGATGGTGTCGTCGGTGAGACCAGGGTCGCCGTGTGAGATGAAGGCGGTGCTCGCCACGGTGCTAGCAGGTCACGGTGCAAGAGGCGACGTCGTCGTTGCTGAAGCGCTGCCGTTGGCTGATGAACTGGAGTCGATGGCGCCGGTGTCGGTAGGCCAAGGCTGCGGTGCGGAATGAGGGCGGTGCGTCGTGTGACTTACGAGCGGTGCCCTCGAACCATGGTGCAACAGTGGCGTTGATTTCGGCAGAAAGTGACGGCATCAGACAGACCAAGGCGTCCTCGTGAAGCAAGGCGGTGCAGAGTGCGGTGCCCACAGGTCGCGGTGCAAGCAGCGGCTCGGTGGTGGCATCAACAGGCGTCGTCGGTGAGACCAGGGTTGCGGTGCAGCGTTGCGGTGGTGCTCTCTGCGGTGCCAAAGCTTTGGCGTGAAGTGAGGCGGTGCAGAGTGCGGTGCCCACAGGCCGCGGTGCAAGCAGCGGCTTGGTGGCGGCATCAATAGGCGTCGTCGGTGAGACCAGGGTTGCAGTGCGGCGTTGCGGCGGTGCCCTCTGCGGTGCCTTCAGGACACGGAGTCGGCAGTGATGTCGTAGACATCGTCGAGTTGGTGTTCTTCGGGTTGCAGCACAAAACACACAGTCCCCAGTGCTGGGGGTCGAAGAACTTGAAGTCTTTGCTGTTCCTGAGACTTCGTGAATAGGGGGCAAGCTCTACCTCAAGCCCTTGGAGAGACTCACAAGTTAGGTTGCAGAAAGTCCAGTCCAGACCTTTCACTACCCAAGAAAGAAGCAGCCACTGCAGGTCAGCCCAGCAAAGCACCCAGCAAAGCAGTCGTTCCTTTTCACCGCTTCTCCGGCTCTTCTTCTTGGCAGTCTTCTTGATCTAGATGAGTTCTAAAGTTCAGGGGTCTGGGACCCAGTATTTGTATCTAAAAATCCTTTGATCCTTCAGGCAGAGGGTGTCTGTGCCCGGCCAGAACCAGTTGGGCCTTCTCTGGTGTGAATTCCTGGCAGGAGGTGGAGACGGCATTTGTCAGAGGCAGACCAGGCCCTTTGAGGTGCAAGGAAATCTCCTCCCCCGTCCCCCATCGTAGCCCAGGTCTATTCAGCTCTTTCCTGACCTACCTAAACTATCTGGAGCCCCTCCGGCCCCCCAGCCATCTGTCATCCAAAACCCAGACAGGCAATCCACATTCCAGCAGAGGCACACGGGATGACTGAGCAAGAAAATACCCACTTTCTAAAAGTGGTATTTTCAAACGCAGAATGTAAAAAGCACCTTCACTAAAAGATGCATCTTTAGATTCTGAGTTCAGGCATACTAAATTTTATTTTCTTACCGAATTCCCTGGGCCAGTAATGTTTATAAGATGTTATAAACAAACCTCCCATTCTGTCTTATGGGGAACTGGTAGCCTTGCAATAGTGAACAACAAAATTGGCTGTGATCCACTATTAGGACATGCCACACACACCAGGACATGTCCTACCTTTCACATGCACTGCACACTGCCCACAGGGGTACCTTGGGCCTACCTTAGGGGTGCCTGACATGTAAGAAAAGGGAAGGTTGGGGACTGGCAAGTGTGTGCACTGGCCAAGTCGACATGGCAGTTACAAACTGCGCGTAGACTCTGCAATGGCAGGTCTGAGGTACTTTTTCAGGGCTACTCACGTGGGTGGCATAATCAGTGCTGCAGACCCACGAGTAGCATTTAATTCACAGGCCCTGGCACACTCAGTGCACTTTACTAGGGACTAACAAGTAAATAAAATATCCAATCATGAAAACATCAATCCATAGCACAATTTACACAGAGCACCTGCACTTCACCACTAATCAGCAGTGCGAAAAGTGCGCAGAAATGTTACGCCAGCAAAAACAGAGTAAAAACTGGGAGATCAGAAAGCAAAAAAGTCAGGGAAACACGCCATAAGATACCAAGTCTAACAGTGTGTGTGTGTGTGTGTGTGTGTGTATTTTTTCTGACCTGATGTTGGTGGTTTTCTCACTCTAGGCACTTTATCACTGATGTTTGCTGCTAAAGTCCATGTGCTCTCTATGGTAAACTTGGTAAGAATGGTCTACACCTGTTTGACATATTTAATTTACCTATCAGTCTCTTGTACAGTGGTAAATTAAATGCTACTGGTGGGCTTGCAGGGCTGCTTGCGCCACCCACCAAAGTAGCCTTTCAAAGCTGTCTCAGGCCATTGCCACTGCAGGGCCTGCGTGCACAGTTTACTGCCGCTGTGACATGGCACATAAAGTAGTTGCCACATCTGTGACTCCGTTTTTACTACATATTACCCACCCCTAAGTTAGGCCCTAGCTAGCCCTATGGGCAGGGTGCAGTGTAGATAAAAGGTATGTGCCTTAACTGTGTGACGTGTCCTGGTAGTGACAATTAGCCTATTTGGTTTCTTACTGCTGTGAGGCTGCCCTCTCATAGGGATGCATTGGGGATTCCCTGATATGTGCTTCAGTGGTAATTCCTGACAGTAGAGGAGTAGCGTGATTAAGTTTGGAATGTTTGAAATAGTGGTGATAAATGCTGCGTATTGGTGTTTGCGGATTTATTATCACTATTTTAGAAATGCTACTTTTAGAAGTAAATCACAAAAATAATCCTTGAGGATTTATTCCACTTAAATCAATCAATTCAGTAGTCACCACAGTGAGCTTAATTTATCAAATACTCAGATATATACAAAAAGAGGACCACAGTTCATTCTTTTGTATTCGTTTTCATCTGAAAAAGAATCTTTTTTACTTCATAAATATAATCATTTGCTTTATACATGTACATTCGAAATACACAAATTAAATTCAAACATTGGCAACACAAACTACTGTCTTAATATAGAATATCCGCAGTAGTTATTGACACTTTTCTCTCCAATATATACCATCCACAGTTGGTTATATAATTTCAGCAATTGTAATATATTTTGACACCAAATGAAATTTCTTTGCGTCAAAACAGTGTCATAGCGTCGACGTTTCGGTCTCTTTATCTGTAAGGTTATCCACCGAGACCATCATCAGGACCAAAGTTGCACCATGTATCTAGTACAGAAATACATACATATGATAAATACCACATCATTTTCAACAACATCCGAGTAATACTTAAAGTATTGCCATACACCGAAGGAAGACAGGTCAATAGGTGTGGTCCCTTAACACCAAATTGGGTGCACAAGTAATGAAACCCCAAGAATTATATAGCCACCAGTGAACCAAACAATAACCACCAAGTCAAACGTGCATTATAAAAATGTCACACTTGTGCCTTAGAAACACCTTATAGTAAAACCACTATACGTCACTTACTCCTTCAGTAATGATTTCTCTCTTATTAAATCGTATCGTTTTGCAAGGGAGCACTAAATTTAAAAAGACAACCAAAGTTTATATTAAAACCGACTCTGCAGTCCCAAACCTTTAGAACAAGAAACCCCTAAACAACACTGTGGCAGACGATTACTTACAATGAAGCAGCTGCTTGCATCAGTGCTTCCGTGTTCTAAAAATAGCCAAAAACAACGGAGTCACAAAAACGGTCCACTCGGACACCTCTCACTCTTCCCTAATAGCGCTAAACTTGTGTACCCATATCGCGTGTCCAATTTACCTCATAGGCTACCAAGTCGCCTTCTCCTGTTCCACTCGCCAAACCAGTCCGAGCAGCAAGCATCGGAACAAGGCGGAAGTCAATTATATATCCGGTAGCGTCATGGCCTTGCAACAACAGCCGCTTAGTGGTGAAAATGAATCGGCCATATTGGAGTGTAGTCTGTCATTCACCAGTCTCAGCCATAGACATGAATACAGATACAAAAGCATTATAGCCAGAACTCTCTAGTGATAGATCTACCCATTCTTGAGCTGTTGCAATAGCGCTTTATCTTATTGCTCTCCATTTTTTAAAAAGAAGAATAATAATTACAGATAAACGATGTCCCAGAACTCAATAGTATGACAAAACACTTCATAACAAAATTAGCAGGTGATGTAGCCAACATATGCTACTCAGAACAATCTCATAAAGTATCATACGCTCAAATACATCCATGTCAAGCAATAGTAATCATGGCTCATTAGAAACCCGATGGCTATATAATTCACAAAGTTGCCAGAGTTTGCCATTCGATGTATGAATTAAGGCCCTTCTCCACTGTTTTAGTAGACCAAATCCACCTGTTTTCCTTCAATGTAAGCGCTCTATCCACATTTTGTCTACGTTTTGTGTTTTTAACGGTCTCTAACACAAACCATTTCATTTCTGCAGGAGTATGTTCTTTTGTCATGTAGTGTTCCACCAGGGGTGCTGTGACTACCTTGCATCTGATGCGAGACTGATGCTGAATTATGCGCTTTTTGATCTCCTGTGTCGTTTTACCAATATAAAAAAGAGCACAGGGGCATTCAATACAGTAGATCACATTCTTGGTAAGGCAATTTGTATGTTGCCGCAATGTCCATTCTTTTCCATTTATGACACAAGATTTAACCATCGAAGTTGTAGGACAGGCTACACAGTGTCCACAGGGGTAATGACCCATTAAGGGGGGTAATCCCCATAGATTGGTCAAGGTAGTAGGGGCTGGTTCTTTATATGCCCTCACAAGAGAGTCCCTCAGATTTCTGGCCCTCTTGAATGCAAAGCGAGGTGTTATTAGCTGTGGTTCTACCTTCTGAATTAGATGCCAATTTTTTGTCACAATCTTCTTTATTGAATTAGATTCAGTTCCAAAAGTTGTTACACATGTGATTGTTTCTTGTGTAGTTGTTGGGTTATCCTTAGTCTGTAAAAGTGCCTCCCTGTCATAGTACCAGGCCCTTTTGAGAGAGCGTTTGACCAGTCTATAGGGGTAACCCCTCATTGCCAATTTAGTTTGTAGTATTTTGGCTTCTCTGAAATAATCCTCCCGTCTAGTACAGTTTCGTTTGATCCGGAGAAATTGACCAAACGGGAGGTTATCTCGTAGATTGCGGGGGTGGTGGCTGGTGTACTTAAGCAATGTGTTTCTTGCAGTAGGTTTTGTAAATAGACTGGTGGATAGTCTCCCTTCATCGTTCCATATCCTCAAGTCCAAGAAATTTATTGATTGTTCGTCAAACTCTAAAGTGAATTTGAGATGGTTATTTTGACGATTTAGCCATGTGTGGAACTCATGTAATCTAGCAACAGAGCCCTCCCATAACAAGAATACATCATCGATGTATCTAAGATACTTTTTGATCTCGTTCTCAAACGGGTTGTTATTGTAGATCACTTCATCCTCAAAGGCGGCCACATACAGATTCGCTATATCGGGAGCAAAAATTGCACCCATAGCGACTCCCTTGACTTGACCATAGTAGTCGCCATTGAATAAAAAGTAATTTTCCACTAATGCAATTCTTGCACAGTTAGTTATGAAGTCAGATGGTACTTGATGGGGGCGCATTCTATGTTCAAGTGTGGCATTGATCACATTAAGGGCCTCTTCCTGGGGTATATTAGTATACAAGCTTTCTATATCCATCGTGACGAGGATATTTCGTTGTTTATTGAATGCTTGTCCTTCAACCACACCAATCACATGTGTACTGTCCCTAGTGTAGGATTTAGTCAACACTACTGAAGGTTTGATAAAAAAGTCTACATACTCTGCTAATGGCTGTAGGATGGATTGACAACCAGCCACAATAGGTCTTCCGGGCGGTCTTGTATTGTTTTTGTGGATTTTCGGTAGCGTATAAAACGCTGGTATGGAAAAATCGCTTTTGTTCAAATAGTCAAATTCTTTGGGACTCAGCCATAGATTGTCTCGACCTTTCTTTGTCAGGTCAAAGATCTCTTTTCGAATCCTATCAGTAGGGTCTTTCGTCAACTTGACATAATGGATCGTATTGTTTAGTTGACTTAGAACCTCAGAATCATAATCAGATTTGTCTTGTATGATGATGCTACCACCCTTGTCAGCAGGTTTGATAACAATATCATCCCTGCTGGCAAGGGTTTTTAGTGTCAGATGTTCCTCCTTCGTGAAATTATATTTCACATACTGTTTATTTTTAAACATTTGTTCTATCTCCATCAAGACTACATTTTCAAAAGTAACAAACTCCTTAGGCATCCGGTTCGTAGATGGATAGAAAGTCGAGGGACAACGTAAACCAGTGACATTATACTGTGTTACGAATGGGGTTTTGCTGAACAAATACTTTAAGCGAATTGTCCTAAAAAACTTGTGTAATTCAACCTGTGTTGTGAACATATCATTTCTATTAGTGGGTACATATGATAGCCCGTGACTTAATAGATTGATCTCTTTTGTACTTAATTCGTGATTAGATAGGTTGAAAATGGGAACTATTTCGAGGTTTTGGGAATTCAAATTCTCCATTCTAGAAGGATCGTCCTGTGCTCCTAGTTCTACCACTCGTAGTATGTGTTCCTGGTCTGTCGGAATCCTGGAGTGTATTGATTCCTGAACCACCCTCTCCTGGTGTTGCGAGTTCTGCCTCTCTGTTGGTGGGAACCCCTTCCTAAAAAAGGAGATGGAGATTGCTGATTATGTCCCCTCCCTTGTCTGTAATTGGACGTACCTTCGCGGCTGTTCGGTTCGTCAGAACTCGAAGAACCTGTGTCAGAAAAAGTAGTATGTTTTGGTACCCAATTAGATTGATTAGGATTTTGTTGGAAAAAATCTTTTTTCAAAAAAGGGTAGGTTTGTTCTCTTGAATAGTTCTTAATATCTTTTTGTAATTTTTCAGTTTTCTTTAGAATGTTGTTTCTCTGAAAATCCAAAATAATAGTCTCCAATTTCTTTAGAAATTCTTGAGCAGGGAAGGTTGGGGACTGGCAAGTGTGTGCACTGGCCAAGTCGACATGGCAGTTACAAACTGCGCGTAGACTCTGCAATGGCAGGTCTGAGGTACTTTTTCAGGGCTACTCACGTGGGTGGCATAATCAGTGCTGCAGACCCACGAGTAGCATTTAATTCACAGGCCCTGGCACACTCAGTGCACTTTACTAGGGACTAACAAGTAAATAAAATATCCAATCATGAAAACATCAATCCATAGCACAATTTACACAGAGCACCTGCACTTCACCACTAATCAGCAGTGCGAAAAGTGCGCAGAAATGTTACGCCAGCAAAAACAGAGTAAAAACTGGGAGATCAGAAAGCAAAAAAGTCAGGGAAACACGCCATAAGATACCAAGTCTAACAGTGTGTGTGTGTGTGTGTGTGTGTGTATTTTTTCTGACCTGATGTTGGTGGTTTTCTCACTCTAGGCACTTTATCACTGATGTTTGCTGCTAAAGTCCATGTGCTCTCTATGGTAAACTTGGTAAGAATGGTCTACACCTGTTTGACATATTTAATTTACCTATCAGTCTCTTGTACAGTGGTAAATTAAATGCTACTGGTGGGCTTGCAGGGCTGCTTGCGCCACCCACCAAAGTAGCCTTTCAAAGCTGTCTCAGGCCATTGCCACTGCAGGGCCTGCGTGCACAGTTTACTGCCGCTGTGACATGGCACATAAAGTAGTTGCCACATCTGTGACTCCGTTTTTACTACATATTACCCACCCCTAAGTTAGGCCCTAGCTAGCCCTATGGGCAGGGTGCAGTGTAGATAAAAGGTATGTGCCTTAACTGTGTGACGTGTCCTGGTAGTGACAATTAGCCTATTTGGTTTCTTACTGCTGTGAGGCTGCCCTCTCATAGGGATGCATTGGGGATTCCCTGATATGTGCTTCAGTGGTAATTCCTGACAGTAGAGGAGTAGCGTGATTAAGTTTGGAATGTTTGAAATAGTGGTGATAAATGCTGCGTATTGGTGTTTGCGGATTTATTATCACTATTTTAGAAATGCTACTTTTAGAAGTAGGCATTTCTGTGTGCTATGTGTCTTTGTGTCTGCCTGTTGTGTATTGACTGTCCGGCTTTGGTGTGACAGGGACTGGAGAGGTGCAATGGCTTAAGAGAGTCTGGATGAGTCAGCGCTAGGCTGAATAGGCCTGGTCTGCTATTGGAGTGGTGGGGGGAGTAGCACCTGCACCTGAATAGGGCTGTGCCTGCCTTCCACAATGATCGCTCCCCCCCAGTGGTGTGCCTGGGGCCAGGGCTTAAACTTACAATGGGGAGTGTTGTGCACTGTAAGGAGATTTTTAAGTGCCCCCAGAACTGGTATGGACTGGGCTCAGAACCCTGGGCCGGGGGAAAAGAAAGACATATGCCCTATAATTACTGTGACTGTGACCCCATGTTTGGCAAACTGTACTGAAGCTTGCTTGGAACCGGGGAAGACACTGCGCTGGCAGGGAACCGCCACTGTGACTTTCCCTGGGGAGCTGCTGGCTGAAGGTACTACCCCTATGCCCAGGGACCATGTGTGCTTGCCTGCTGCCTGTGTTTTTAAACTGAGTGTCCTATTGCTCAAAAAGGAGCCCAGCAGGAGGGGAGAGCTGCCAGGACCTGTTTCAGGTCTCCATGGTGGAGACAGGTTGAGCGCTTCATTTTTCCTTGCCCTCTGTGTCCAGCCGTGGTGAACACTCTATGTCTGCTGCCTGGGAGGGGCATTGTGTCGGAGCAATGCAGGGAGAAAAATGAGGAGCACTGTGTTTTTCACCCTGTGTTTTTTTTAGCAGTGCGAGGGTGCATCCCTCATCATTCTCAGTGCCTGGGAGTGAAGCGCTGCAGCTTGGAGCTCACGAAGTGGACGACCCCGCTGGGCGGGCCCAGCCGATGGAGACTTCGCTCCGTGCCGCACCCGAGGCCGCCTGAGACCAGGAGAGGTCTCCAACATCCGGATTGATTGTCCCTTTTCCATGTGGGGAGATGTTGCTGCTGCTGTAGTCGCATGGAGCCTGACCTTGGCCCATCATGTTATCTTCGTAGCGAGGGAGCTACCGAGAGGGTTAGCCCTGCCCAAGGGTGGGTGGAGCAGTCCCAGTGCAGAGACGGCAACCGACTCCGGAGGCTCCCTGCACCAGGCCACCCGAGTCTCCCAAAGTAGCAGGGAGAGAAGCGGCATTCCCCGCCCATTCCCTGTCCTGCCCACCAAGAACAGAGGTGAGCACCTTTGAGGTGACATAGGGATGTTTGAGCTGAGCAATTTGCTCCTGCCTCACCTGGCCGACATGCCCTGCCTAACTTGGAAATCAGTAGGCCAAGCAGGGAGGAATCCTCGATGGAGGTCCTGCTCGGGGGAAACATTGTTTACATTGCATACGATACATTGTATGCCATTACAACGCGGTCGTTACAACGACCACGTTGTTACATCGCAAACCATTACAACGCAAGTTGTTACAACGACTTGCTGTAGGGGACAGAAGGTGTTGGATTTAAAATCCAACACCTTCCATACTGTTGCACAGACTGGAGTTGGAATAGTAAATTATACTATTTCAACATCCAGCGCCCCCTACAGCAAGTCGTTGTAACGACTTGCGTTGTAATGGTATGCAATATAACAATGCGGTCGTATCAGAGGTAGGACATGTGCAGAAAGAGGAAGAAAGGCGCAGAAATAAGCAAGAGAAATGCAGAAAGAGGCAACAGAAGTCTAGAAAGATGAAGAAAAGTGCAGAAAGAAGCAAGAGATATATAGAAAGAACCAACAGAGGTGCAGAAAGAGGCCTTGTTGCAAAGTCATCCTGTGTCTCCAACTTTTTTCTGACAGGTACTGGTGGTAACTGACTCTAACTAACCAGTCCTGGAGCCAGTGCTATGCTGAAAGACACTTAGAATACAGTGAAAACACCTACATACACTAGGGTACACTAAGGGTTGGGTACCCCTGTGATTGGCATGACCTCCCCTGTAAGGTCCTAGTACATAATAGGACAGGGGGATTAAAACTACCTCTAACTCAGAGGTGCAGAAAGAGGCAAGAGAAGTGCAGAAAGAAGCAACAGAGGTGCCGAAAGAGGCAAGAGAGGTGCAGAAAGAAGCAAGTGAAGTGCAGAAAGAGGCAAGAGAGGTGCACAAAGAGGCAAGAGAGGTACAGAAAAAGGCAGGAGAATTGCTGAAAGAAGCAACAGAGGTGTAGAAATAAGCAAGATAAGTGTAGAATGAACCAACAGAGATTCAAAAAGAGGCAAGAGGAGTGAAGAAAGAAGTAGGAGAGGGGCACAAGGAGGCAAGAGAGGTACAGAAAGAGGCAGGAGGGTGCAGAAAGAAGGAAGAGAAGAGCACAAAGAGGCAAGAGAATTGCTGAATGAAGCAACAGAGGTGTATTAAGAAGCAAGAGAAATGCAGAAAGAGGGAAGTGAGGTGCAGAAAGAAACAAGAGCAGTGCAGAAAAAGGTAGGAGAGGTGCACAAAGAGGCAAGAGAGGTACATAAAGAGGCATGAGAGGTGCAGAAAGATGAAAAGTGCAGAAAGAAGCAACAGAGGTACAGAAAGAGGCAAGAGAGGTGCAGAAACAGGGAACGGGGTGAAGAAAGAAGCAAGAGAGGCACAGAAAGAGAAAAGAGGGGTGTAGAAAGAGGCAAGAGGGGTGCAGAACGAGGTAGGAGAGGTACACAAAGAGGCAAGAGAGGTACAGAAAGAGGCAGGATGGGTGCAGAAAAATGGAAGAGAAGTGCAGAAAGAGACAAGAGAATTGCTGACAGAAGCAACAGAGGTGTAGAATGAAGCAAGTGAGGTGCAGAAAAAAGCAAGAGCAGTGCAGAAAGAACCAACAGAGGTGCTGAAAGAGGCGCAAAGAGTACAGAAAGAGGCAACAGAGGTACAGGAAGAGGCAAGAGAGGTGCAGAAACAGGCAGGAAAGGTGCAGAAACAGGGATCAGGAGTACAGAGAGAGACAAGAGAGGTACAGAAAGACAAAAGAGGGGTGCAGAAAGAGGCAAGAGATCTGCAGAAAAAAGCAACAGAGGTGCTGAAAGAGGCAAGTGAGGTGGAGAAAGAGGCAAGTGAGGTACAGGAAGAAGCAAGAGATCTGTAGAAAAAAGCAAGAGATCTGTAGAAAAAAGCAAGAGAGGTGCTGAAAGAGGCAAGTGAGGTGGAGAAAGAGGCACGAGGGGTGCAGAAAGAGCAAGGGAAGTACAAAAAGAGACAACAGAGGTACAGAAAGAGGCAACAGGGGAGCAGAATAAGGGATTAGGGGTGCAGAAAGAGGCAAGAGTGATTCAGAAAGAGGAAAGAGGGGTGCAGAAAGAGGCAAGAGATCTGCAGAAAAAAGCAGCAGAGGTTCTGAAACAGGCAAGAGGGGTGAAGAACGAGGAGAGAGAAGTGCAGAAGGAAGCAAAAGAGATGCTCAAAGAGGCAAGAGGGATGCAGAAAGAAGCAAGAGCAGTGCAGAAAGATCCAAGAGAAGTGCAGAAAGAAGCAACAGAGGTGCAGAAGGAGGCACAAGGGGTGCAGAAAGAAGTAAGAGAAGTGCAGAAAGAAGCAACAGAGAGGCAGAAAGGGTGCAGAAAGAGGCAAGAGAGGTGCAGAAAGAAGCAACAGAGGTACAGAAAGAGGCAAGAGTGGTGCAGAAGGAGGCAAGAGAGGTGCAGAAAGAAGCAACAGAGGTACAGAAAGAGGCAAGAGTGGTGCAGAAAGAGGGAAGAGAGGTGTAGAAAGAGGCAAGAGAGGTGCAGAAACAGGCAGGAAAGGTACAGAAACTGGGACCAGGGGTGCAGAAAGAAGCAAGAGCGGGGCAGAAAGAAAAAAGAGGGGAGCAGAAAGAGGCAAGAGTTCTGCAGAAAAAAGCAACAGATGTGCTGAAAGAGGCAAGTGAGGCGCAGACAGAAGCAAGAGATGTGCAAAAAGAGGCAATAGAAGTGCAGAAAGAAGCAACAGATGTGCAGAAAGAGGCAAGAGGGGTACAGACAGAGGAGAGAGAATTGCAGAAAGAAGCTTAAGAGGTGCAGAATGGGAAAAGGGGGATGCAGAAAGAGGCAAGAGATCTGCAGAAAAAAACAGCAGAGGTGCTGAAACAGGTAAGGGAGGTGCAGAAAGAGGAGAGAGAAGTGCAGAAAGAAGCAAAAGAGATGCTCAAAGAGGCAAGAGGGATGCAGAAAGGACCAAGAGCAGTGCAGAAAGAACCAAGAGAAGTGCAGAAAGAAGCAACAGAGGTGCAGAAGGAGGCACAAGGGGTACAGAAAGAAGTGCAGAAAGAAGCAACAGAGGTGCTGAAACAGGCACAAAGGGTGCAGAAAGAGGCAAGAGAAGTGCAGAAAGAAGCAACAGAGGTACAGAAAGAGGCAAGAGTGGTGCAGAAAGAGGGAAGAGAGGTATAGAAAGAGGCAAGAGAGTTGCACAGAGGGAAGTAGGGTACAGAAAGAGGCAGGGGGGGTACAGAAAGAAGCAACAGAGGTACCAAAAGAGGCAAGAGAGGTGCAGAAAGAAGCAAGTGAAGTGCAGAAAGAGGCAGCAGAGGTGCAGAAAGACACAAGAAAGGTGAAAATACAAGCATGAGAAGTACAGAAAGAGGCAAGAGAATTGCTGAAAGAAGCAACAGAGGATTAGAAAGAAGCAAAAGAAGTGCAGAAAGAGGCAAGTGAAGTGCAGAAAGAAGCAAGAGCAGTACAGAAAGAACCAAAAGAGGTGCAAAAAGAGGCAGGAGGGGTGCAGAAAGAAGGAGAAGTGCAGAAAGAGGCAAGTGAGGTACAGAAAGAAGCAAGAGCAGTGCAGAAAGAACCAGCAGAGGTGCTGAAAGAGGCACGAAGGGTGCACAAAGAGCAAGAGAAGTGCAGAAACAGGCAGGAAAGGTGCAGAAACTGGGACCAGGGGTGCAGAAAGAAGCAAGAGAGGTACAGAAAGAAAAAAGAGGGGTGCAGAAAGAAGCAAGAGTTCTGCAGAAAACAGCAACAGATGTGCTGAAAGAGGCAAGTGTGGTGCAGAAAGAGGAAAGTGAGGTGCAGAAAGAGGCAAGAGATCTGCAGAAAAATGCAAGAGAGGTGCTGAAAGAGGCAAGTGAGGTACAGAAAGAAGCACAAGAGAGGTGCAGAAAGAGGCAATAGAAGTGCAGAAAGAAGCAACAGAGGTGCAGAAAGAGGCAAGAGGGGTACCAACAGAGGAGAGAGAAGTGCAGAAAGAAGCAAAAGAGGTGCTCAAAGAGGCAAAAGGTATCCAGAAAGAGGCAAGAGCAGTGCAGAAAGAACCAAGAGAAGTGCAGAAAGAAGCAACAGAGGTCCTGAAAGAGGCAATAGTAGTGCAGAAAGAGGGAACAGAGGTGTAGAAAGAGACAACAGAGGTACAGAAAGAGGCAAGAGTGATGCAGAAAGAGGGAAGAGAGGTGTAGAAAAAGGCAAGAGAGTTGCACAAAGAGGGAAGAGGGATGCAGAAAGAGGCAGGAGGGGTGCAGAAAGAAGCAACAGAGGTGCTGAAAGTGGCAAGAGAGGTGCAGAAAGAAGCAAGTGAAGTGCAGAAAGAGGCAACAGAGGTGCAGAAAGACGCAAGAGAGGTGCAGAAATAAGCAAGAGAAGTGCAGACAGAGGCAAGAGAATTGCTGAAAGAAGCAACAGAGGTTTAGAAAGAAGCAGGAGAAGTGCTGAAAGAAGCAAGTGAGGTGCAGAAAGAAGCAAGAGCAGTGCAGAAAGAACAAACAGAGGTGCAAAAAGAGGCAAGAGGAGTGCAGAAATAGGAGAATGAAGTGCAGAAAGAAGCAAAAGAGTTGCTCAAAGAGGCAAGAGGGATGCAGAAAGAGGAAAGAGCAGTGCAGAAAGAACCGAGAGAAGTGTAGAAAGAAGCAACAGAGGTGCAGAAGGAGGCACGAGGAGTGAAGAAAGAAGGAAGAGAAGTGCAGAAAGAAGCAACAGAGGTGCTGAAAGAAGCACGAAGGGTGCAGAAAGAGGCAAGAGAAATGCAGAAACAAGCAAAAGAGGTATAAAAAGAGGCAAGAGTGGTGCAGAAAGAGGGAAGAGAGGTGTAGAAAGAGGCAAGAGAGTTGCACAAAGAGGGAAGACGGGTGCAAAAAGAGGCAAGAGGGATGCAGAAACAGGAAAGAGAAGTTCAGAAAGAGGCAAGAGAATTGCTGAAAGAACCAACAGAGGTATAGAAAGAAGCAATAAAAGTGCAGAAAGAGGCAAGTGAGATGCAGAATCAAGCAAGAAAGGTACAGAAAGAGGGAAGACGAGTGCAGAAAGAGACAACAGGGGTGCAAAAAGGAACTAGACAGGTACATAAATAATCATGGAAAGTGCAGAATGAAGCAACAGGGGTGCAGAAAAAGGCAAGAGAAGTGCATAAAGAAGCAAGTGAGGTGCAGAAACAGGCAAGAGAATTGCAGAAAGAGGCAAGAGAATTGCTGAAAGAAGCAACAGAGGTGTAGAAAAGAGCAAGAAAAGTGCAGAAAGATGCAAGTGAGATGCAGAAACAGGCAGGAAAGGTACAGAAAGAGGGAAGACAAGGGCAGAAAGAGACAACAAGGGTGCAGAAAGAAGCGAGACAGGTGCAGAAAGAAGCATGGAAAGTGCAGAATAAAGCAACAGGGGTGCAGAAGGAGGTGAGAGAAGTGCAGAAAGAAGCAACAGAGATGCAGAAGGAGGCAAGAGAACTGCAGAAAGAGGCAAAAGAGTTGCAGAAACAAGCAAAAGACGTACAGAAAGAGGGAACAGAGGTGTAGACAGAAGCAGGAGAGGTGCAGAAACAGGTAAAAGGGGTGCCAAAAGAGGCAAGAGGGGTGCAGAAATTTGCAAGAGAGGTGCAGAAAGAAGAAAGAGCAGTGCAAAAGAGCCAACAGAGGTGCAAAAAGAGGCACGTGAGGTACAAAAGGAGGCAAGAGAACTGCATTAAGAGGCAAGAGAGTTGCAGAAACAGGCAAAAGGGGTGCAGAAAGAGGGAATAGGTGGGCTGACTGAGGCAAGAGAGGTGCAGAAAGAGCGAAGAGGGGTGCAGAAAAAGGCAAGAGGGATGCAGAAATTTGGAACAGAGGTGCAGGAAGAAACCAGAGCAGAAAGAACCAACAGAGGTGCAGAAAGAAAGAGGCAAGAGAGGTGCAGAAAGAAGCAAGTGAAGTGCAGAAAGAGGCAACAGAGATGCAGAAAGACGCAAGAGAGGTGCAGAAATAAGCAAGAGAAGTGCAGACAGAGGCAAGAGAATTGCTGAAAGAAGCAACAGAGGTTTAGAAAGAAGCAGGAGAAGTGCTGAAAGAAGCAAGTGAGGTGGAGAAAGAAGAAAGAGCAGTGCAGAAAGAACAAACAGAGGTGCAAAAAGAGGCAAGAGGAGTGCAGAAATAGGAGAATGAAGTGCAGAAAGAAGCAAAAGAGTTGCTCAAAGAGGCAAGAGGGATGCAGAAAGAGGAAAGAGCAGTGCAGAAAGAACCAAGAGAAGTGTAGAAAGAAGCAACGGAAGTGCAGAAGGAGGCACGAGGAGTGCAGAAAGAAGGAAGAGAAGTGCAGAAAGACGCAACAGAGGTGCTGAAAGAAGCACGAAGGGTGCAGAAAGAGGCAAGAGAAGTGCAGAAACAAGCAAAAGAGGTACAAAAAGAGGCAAAAGTGGTGCAGAAAGAGGGGAGAGAGGTGTAGAAAGAGGCAAGAGAGTTGCACAAAGAGGGAAGACGGGTGCAGAAAGAGGCAAGAGAGATGCAGAAACAGGCAAGAGAAGTTCAGAAAGAGGCAAGAGAATTGCTGAAAGAAGCAACAGAGTGTGAGAAGTTGGCCTGATGTATGATGTCACTAGTTCTAGTGTACACCTTATATCAGTCCAAATACTCTTATGGTGATTGGTTGTAAAGTCAACCTTATAGACCATCTATCCTAGTGGTAGCATGGACAAGAGCAGTCTTAGGCTAAACTCTGAATGGCATGTGAAGCCAGCTGTGATACCATATATAATCCCTTGAATACCAAATGAAAGGACACCACAACAGATATATATATAAAATAAAGTGTATTTATTCTAGTCAAACCCTCAGCACTCTTTATGAGATTAGAGGTAAGTACAACACAGTCTTATTTAAGCATACATTAAGTCACACAGGTAAGTAATACAGTTAGGCCCTAGGGGCCACGCAAACCATATACTAAGTAAGTGGTATAAGGACCACTGTCACAGAAATAGAATAGGCCTAGGCCTAGGGAATCGCTGGGGCTACACTACACTAGCGTTAGTTAGGAAGTGGGAGGCCCACGGGATTCGTGTGCAGAGTGGAAACACTCACGCGTAATGCGTAAAAGTCACTAGCAATAGTACAGTTTAGAAAACGATAGATTTAGGACACTTCCGGAGTAGCTAGGAAGTTGAGACTGGAAAACTAGACACTAGGATAGTCACTATCCTGATGAGCACCGGAGTACCCAAGTTACCTAGCCCACAGGCTGCGGGTGCATAGGGGTGAAGATGCGTCGGTTTTCGTCGTCGACTCCTATGGATGCCTGAAGAAAGATGCTGACAGACAGTCAGTGAAGAGTGTCCGGTGGATCCCAAGGCTGGTATCAAGAAGAGAGGAGACCTGCAAGCAGAAGGGACAGAGTCAAGGTCACTAGCCAGTGACCACGTGGAACCAGGAAGGAACCAGGCGATGTCGTGAAGATTGCAGGTGAAGGTGAAGCTTGTCGCTGCAGCCAGGAGGACCAGGAAGCGCCGAGGATGACCAGGACCAGGAGGCGAGCTGTCCCACAAAGGCTCTTGCTGTCGGCGGCGTCGAAGTTGGACTAGGACTCACCAAGCCTTGGCAAGCGGAACCCACGAAGAACGGAGGACTTGCTTCTGGTGCAGACCAGGAAGGTCTGGGGTGCTTCTTCTTTGCAGAGAAGCGGGAGCCAGTCTGGAGGAGCCAAACCAGCGCAGAAGATTTCAGGGTGCGTCGTCACAAAGGCCACTAGCCAGCGGGCAAGCAACCGGACAGACGCGGCAAGCAGGAAAATGCAGAAGGGCCCCACACAGGACTCGTGGAGTGTGGGGGGCTGATCTCCGGTGCAGATGATGCTTGGGGTTGGGGCTTCTCAATCCCCGGTGCACAACTTCGAGGGTGCCTCAGAAGCTGCGCTTGAAGTTACTAGCCACTTTTCCCAGGTAGCCGGTCCCACGTCGCTCGTCGCCTCCACGGATCTCAGCTCTGCTGTGGATGTGGATCAGGGTCGGAGAAGTCTGGAAGTCAAGGCTCTGGTCGGGCTCTGCAGTCGGTTCCTCGTAGAACGTGGGCAAAGCAAAGGGTAGTCTCTTGATAGTGCCTGTTTGCACAGGGTAGCCACTCCTTGGCCACAAGGGAGATTCTTCAGTCTTCTTCTTTCGTCGAATGTCAAAGGTCCAGAGTTTCTGTTCAAGTTGCAGGTTCAGGATAATCTAAAGTCTTGAGGCCCAACTCCCACTCTTATACTAATCTGGGGGGCTGGGATACCTGCTAGGTCACGCCTTATGGGTGGGACCTGGGAGGGGGTGGTTACACCCACTTCCCTTTGTCCAGTTTCGCGCCAGAGCTGGGGCTGGAGTGCCCCAGCGCCGGTTTGAACTGGACTATGCAAGGAACACCTTGTGTGCCCCAGGCATGTATCATTCCTTTCAGCCCACCCTGCCCCAATACACTAAAGTCTGTCTGGGGGGGTGCTAGCACCTCCCCAAGCAGGAAACCTATTGTCCAAGCCTCCCTTGCCAGGATCACTCCCAGCAGCAGGGGGTCAGACTCGTGTCTGTGGCAGCAGCATCCATTTTGTGATGCTGAGGCTTTGGTTAGAGTTAAACAGCAAAGTAGGATTTTAACATGTCTCTCCCTCTAGAAGGGAGGAATAATATCCTCATCACCAGAAATGGTATGGGGGTATTATTCCAAAGTGTTAGACACCTTACACGACATGTTTTGATAAAGCCAAACCATAGTTACCATAACCGTTTAAGATTATAAGGCACTTTAAGAGTATATGGTAGGCTATATCATAGAACAGCTATAAGGACATGGTTCCGAAAGCTGCAGACAGGCTCAGCTCATGCTAGAGCACCATCTCACATGTTACCAAGCACTCTGCCTCCAGGATTGTTAAGGCCTGCCATAGGAGTGACTGATAGGTACACATGTGTCTATATATAAGGGTAGATATAGGCATACTATATCTAAGCAAGGGGTGATTACACGACCTTGCCCCAGCTGAGTGATCAGCCAGTTGTGTCTGATTGGAAGGCCAGACCAGGGGTGGCATAATACATGCTGCAGCCCCTGGGAGGCCTAGGGTACACCTATGCCCTGGGTACCTAGGGTACACTGTACAGGGTCCAATAAGGTGATCCTTACCAATTGGTTATGTACCTAGGGTACATGGAGTCCATTTTAAAGAGAGAGCAGACAGCCTGAGACCCTGAATGGCAGGATCTCAGGCCAACTAAGTCGAAAAACCAGCTAGACACTAGGCAAAAAGTTGGGGGTAACCATAGTCAGATATCCACCTTCCTACACAACCCCCCCAAACGAAAGGAGATAAGGCCAGCCTTGACAAGGTAAGCCTCTATTGCCTAAGTGGCCATATAAGGAAGAACCAGCACTGGCATGGTTACCCCCTGTCTCATGGTCCACTAAGCAATCCCTCATCCTAAAGGTATCTTAGGGTCTCCACCATAGGGAATCTCTACCTTTGGGGTGTCTTTGCAAAGTAAAAGGCTGGTGTTGAGATGGAGTACTGAAGTGAGTGTCCTCAAAGTGAGGCCTCAGCTTCCTCCAATCATCCTCCACCATGGATGCCTTTCTTTCTTTCACTGAGTTGCACTGTGCTCTCAGGGTCAGCCTCTGGCTACCTAAAGCTGGAGGCTGGGTCCCTTTTGTGGGCTTACTGGAGGGACAGGTCAGGTTTGGGGCCCTAAGGTCCCAGGTTTGCCTGTACCCAACAGAATCCCTCTGGGGGAGGTCCCTAACTACCTGTAAAGGGGATCCCTCAGGAATGTTTTTACCCATCACCTGGCTAGGGCTACTAGCCAGGCAATCCTCATTCTTTTGATGGGGGGGTTCTTGTGGACAGGGGCCCTCTTGGGGTCCACTGGCCTCCCTGACCTCTGCAGCCCTGGGCTGACTGAGGCAGGGTAGAGAGAGGCAGGCTACCTGCACCAGACTGGGTCCCACCTTGGAAGGGGCCACTGACATCAGAGGCTCTGCCAGGCCTGGCTACCTCTGGGGCAGTTCCTTCACAAGGGGTGAGGTCAGATCCCTGAGGAGGCTGACCTTTTCCTAATGTCTGGGGAGAGGGAGACTTTTCTTCCTCCCCACTACTCTCTGTTTGTGTGGAGTGATCCATAGTTTCAGGTTTCACTACACCTATGTCAGTCTGAGTATGGGCTGAGACCATTACAGCCTTGCCAACCTTTTCAGGGAGGCACTCAGTTTGGGTTTGAGCTGTGACTGTCACAGCTCTGCCAGTCTCTACAGGGAAGTCTGTCTTTGCCTGGGCTGTGGCTACCACTGCCCTTCCAACCTTTTCAGGGAGGAAATCTACTTGGACAGGGGTTGTGGCTGGCACAACCCCACTACCCTTTTGTGAAAGGCCTACCATTTTAGAATGGGTGTCTTGTTCAACTTCAGCCCAAGCTGAGAGTTCTAAGTCATTCCCCAGTAAGCAGTCCACAGGCAAGGTTGGAGACACTGCCACCCTTTTAGGGCCAGTGACCCCTCCCCAGCTGAGACATACCTCTGCCATGGGATGACTGTTCTGTTTGCCATCAATGTTAGTTACCTGGTATGAGAAACCAGGCAAAAGCTGCTCAGAGGGAACTAGCCTATGGTCCACCATAGTGATGCTAGCTCCAGTGTCTCTGTAGGCCTCAGCTTTTCTACCATTGATGTAGGGCTCCTGTCTGTACATACCCAATGTGTTGGGACAGGCAGTGAAGTTGGCAAACCCCATGCCACCATCACAGACAAGAGTAGCTGCTGTAGGGGAATTGGCTAAGCCAGGATCCCCCTGTGTTCCCCAAGAAAACCCAACCAAATTTTGGGGGGCACTCCCACCACCTGGGGGATTACTGCTGACAGTAATAGGTGGTGTGACAGGAGTAGTTGGAGGAACAGTTTTGTTTTTAGCCCTTGGGCAACTGCTGTCAGTTTTCCAATGCCCAGGAGTTTTACACTCATGGCAGTAAGGCTTTTTAACTGTGGTAGAGGAGGGAGCTTGGGACCCACCACCCTGTGTGGAGTTTTGGGGCCCTGAGGAAGATTTCTCTTTTGCTTTATCCCCACCCTTCTCTTGAGGCTTGGTGGTATCTTTCTTTTGGTCACCACCCTGATTTTTAGGCCTAATCCTGGCCCTGACCCATTTATCTGCCCTCTTTCCCAATTCTTGGGGAGAGGTCAAATCTGAGTCTACCAGGCGTTGATGGAGAAGCTGGTTCTGACAATTACTAAGGATCTGCTCCCTCATAATCAAGTTGTACAATCCTGTATAGTCCTGCACCTTGCTGCCAGTTAACCAACCTTCCAAAGCCTTAGTGGCACAATCCACAAAATCAGACCAGTCCTGTGTCTGTGTCTTCTGGGTGTCTCTGAACAACAACCTATATTGCTCAGTGGTTAAGCCAAACCCATCTATCAGAGCACTCTTCAGGACTTTGTAATTGTTAGCATCCTCATCACTGACTGTGAGGAGCTTGTCTCTACCTTTGTCAGAAAAGGAGAGCCACAAGATAGCTGCCCACTGACTCTGGGGTACCTGCTGTACTTTGCAGGCCCTCTCCAAAGCAGTCATCCATTTGTGGATGTCATCCCCATTCTGATATGGGGGGACTATCTTGCTTAGGTTTCTATGGTCATAAGACCTATCCCTATTTCTAGGAATGTTGCTGCCACCAGTGGGTTCTGACCCACACAATTTTTGCTCTCTAGCCAGAGCAAGCTTCTCTTTGGCAAGGGCAAGTTCTTCCCTCTGAATCCTCAGATTAGCTTCCCTCATTCTGGCTTCATGCTCCTTTCTCTCAGGGGAAGTCATTCCCCTGTGAGAGGAAGCACTAGAGATGCTAGAGACATGGGAGTGGATGGATTCCCTTGAAGGGGATCTGTCCCTCCTGCTTCTCTGGTTAAGCCCACTTGGGGGTCTGTATGGGGGGACCCCATGCAAACTCCCATGTAAGCTTAGGTTAGCCTGGCTAAGTCTTCCTACTTGGCCCTGGCTGTCTACCTCTTCATCTGAAGTCCCATCTGACTCCTCTGTGGTGGGTAGACCCTTATCTACAGCTATGGCACCATACTTGGCAGCTCTTTCAGCATCATAGGCCTCCAGAAGCTCCACTAGCTGTCTAAGGGTAGGGTTGGAACCCTGTTTTAATCTCCTGGAGGTACACAGTTGTCTCATCTCCTGGAAAGTGAATGCATCATATCTAGAGGGAACCTGTCTAGGATTCTCCTCTCCTGAGGGAGCATCAGTGTGATCTCCATTCAGGGACATGATTCTAGTGAGGGTGTGGTGTGTGCACCTACCTACACTAGTTGTATCTACTAAACCTCTCTAGTAGTTGTAGTCAGGGTGTGTTACTCCCTTCAACCTACAACCACTAAGTCCAGTAGGTCTTAAGTATTATAATCTATGTTATATGTACCTAGACAATATCTGTGTGATCTTTCAATTTAGTATCTCAAGATTACAATGGTATTACAACAGCAAGCTCAGATCCCACCGCTGCCACCAATGTGAGAAGTTGGCCTGATGTATGATGTCACTAGTTCTAGTGTACACCTTATATCAGTCCAAATACCCTTATGGTGATTGGTTGTAAAGTCAACCTTATAGACCAGCTATCCTAGTGGTAGCATGGACAAGAGCAGTCTTAGGCTAAACTCTGAATGGCATGTGAAGCCAGCTGTGATACCATATATAATCCCTTGAATACCAAATGAAAGGACACCACAACAGATATATATATAAAATAAAGTGTATTTATTCTAGTCAAACCCTCAGCACTCTTTATGAGATTAGAGGTAAGTACAACACAGTCTTATTTAAGCATACATTAAGTCACACAGGTAAGTAATACAGTTAGGCCCTAGGGGCCACGCAAACCATATACTAAGTAAGTGGTATAAGGACCACTGTCACGGAAATAGAATAGGCCTAGGCCTAGGGAATCGCTGGGGCTACACTACACTAGCGTTAGTTAGGAAGTGGGAGGCCCACGGGATTCGTGTGCAGAGTGGAAACACTCACGCGTAATGCGTAAAAGTCACTAGCAATAGTACAGTTTAGAAAACAATAGATTTAGGACACTTCCGGAGTAGCTAGGAAGTTGAGACTGGAAAACTAGACACTAGGATAGTCACTATCCTGATGAGCAACGGAGTACCCAAGTTACCTAGCCCACAGGCTGCGGGTGCATAGGGGTGAAGATGCGTCGGTTTTCGTCGTCGACTCCTATGGATGCCTGAAGAAAGATGCTGACAGGCAGTCAGTGAAGAGTGTCCGGTGGATCCCAAGGCTGGGATCAAGAAGAGAGGAGACCTGCAAGCAGAAGGGACAGAGTCAAGGTCACTAGCCAGTGACCACGTGGAACCAGGAAGGAACCAGGCGATGTCGTGAAGATTGCAGGTGAAGGTGAAGCTTGTCGCTGCAGCCAGGAGGACCAGGAAGTGCCGAGGACGACCAGGACCAGGAGGCGAGCTGTCCCACGAAGGCTCTTGCTGTCGGCGGCGTCAAAGTTGGACTAGGACTCACCAAGCCTTGGCAAGCGGAACCCACGAAGAACGGAGGACTTGCTTCTGGTGCAGACCAGGAAGGTCTGGGGTGCTTCTTCTTTGCAGAGAAGCGGGAGCCAGTCTGGAGGAGCCAAACCAGCACAGAAGATTTCAGGGTGCGTCGTCACAAAGGCCACTAGCCAGCGGGCAAGCAACCGGACAGACGCGGCAAGCAGGAAAATGCAGAAGGGCCCCACGCAGGACTCGTGGAGTGTGGGGGGCTGATCTCCGGTGCAGATGATGCTTGGGGTTGGGGCTTCTCAATCCCCGGTGCACAACTTCGAGGGTGCCTCAGAAGCTGCGCTTGAAGTTACTAGCCACTTTTCCCAGGTAGCCGGTCCCACGTCGCTCGTCGCCTCCACGGATCTCAGCTCTGCTGTGGATGTGGATCAGGGTCGGAGAAGTCTGGAAGTCAAGGCTCTGGTCGGGCTCTGCAGTCGGTTCCTCGTAGAACGTGGGCAAAGCAAAGGGTAGTCTCTTGATGGTGCCTGTTTGCACAGGGTAGCCACTCCTTGGCCACAAGGGAGATTCTTCAGTCTTCTTCTTTCGTCGAATGTCGAAGGTCCAGAGTTTCTGTTCAAGTTGCAGGTTCAGGATAATCTAAAGTCTTGAGGCCCAACTCCCACTCTTATACTAATCTGGGGGGCTGGGATACCTGCTAGGTCACGCCTTATGGGTGGGACCTGGGAGGGGGTGGTTACACCCACTTCCCTTTGTCCAGTTTCGCGCCAGAGCTGGGGCTGGAGTGCCCCAGCGCCGGTTTGAACTGGACTATGCAAGGAACACCTTGTGTGCCCCAGGCATGTCTCATTCCTTTCAGCCCACCCTGCCCCAATACACTAAAGTCTGTCTGGGGGGGTGCTAGCACCTCCCCAAGCAGGAAACCTATTGTCCAAGCCTCCCTTGCCAGGATCACTCCCAGCAGCAGGGGGTCAGACTCGTGTCTGTGGCAGCAGCATCCATTTTGTGATGCTGAGGCTTTGGTTAGAGTTAAACAGCAAAGTAGGATTTTAACATGTCTCTCCCTCTAGAAGGGAGGAATAATATCCTCATCACCAGAAATGGTATGGGGGTATTATTCCAAAGTGTTAGACACCTTACACGACATGTTTTGATAAAGCCAAACCATAGTTACCATAACCGTTTAAGATTATAAGGCACTTTAAGAGTATATGGTAGGCTATATCATAGAACAGCTATAAGGACATGGTTCCGAAAGCTGCAGACAGGCTCAGCTCATGCTAGAGCACCATCTCACATGTTACCAAGCACTCTGCCTCCAGGATTGTTAAGGCCTGCCATAGGAGTGACTGATAGGTACACATGTGTCTATATATAAGGGTAGATATAGGCATACTATATCTAAGCAAGGGGTGATTACACGACCTTGCCCCAGCTGAGTGATCAGCCAGTTGTGTCTGATTGGAAGGCCAGACCAGGGGTGGCATAATACATGCTGCAGCCCCTGGGAGGCCTAGGGTACACCTATGCCCTGGGTACCTAGGGTACACTGTACAGGGTCCAATAAGGTGATCCTTACCAATTGGTTATGTACCTAGGGTACATGGAGTCCATTTTAAAGAGAGAGCAGACAGCCTGAGACCCTGAATGGCAGGATCTCAGGCCAACTAAGTCGAAAAACCAGCTAGACACTAGGCAAAAAGTTGGGGGTAACCATAGTCAGATATCCACCTTCCTACACAGAGGTGTAGAAAGAAGCAATAAAAGTGCATAAAGAGGCAAGTGAGATGCAGAAACAAGCAAGAAAGGTACAGAAAGAGGGAAGACGAGTGCAGAAAGAGACAACAGGGGTACAGAAAGAAGCAAGACAGATGCAGAAAGAAGCATGGAAAGTGCAAAATGAAGCAACTGGGGTGCAGAAAGAGGCAAGAGAAGTGCAGAAATAAGCAACAGAGGTGCAGAAGGAGGAAAGAGAACTGCAGAAAGAGGCAAGAGAGTTGCAGTAACAGTCAAAAGAGATACACAAAGAGACAACAGGGGTGCAAAAAGGAACAAGACAGGTACATAAAGAAGCATGGAAAGTGCAGAATGAAGCAACAGGGGTGCAGAAAGAGGCAAGAGAAGAGCATAAAGAAGCAAGTGAGGTGCAGAAACAGGCAAGAGAAGTGTAGAAAGAGGCAAGAGAATTGCTGAAAGAAGCAACAGAGGTGTAGAAAAGTGCAGAAAGATGCAAGTGAGATGCAGAAACAGGCAAGAAAGGTACAGAAAGAGGGAAGACAAGGGTAGAAAGAGAAAACAAGGGTGCAGAAAGAAGCAAGACAGGTGCAGAAAAAAGCATGGAAAGTGAAGAATAAAGTAACAGGGGTGCAGAAAGAGGCGAGAGAAGTGCAGAAAGAAGCAACAGAGATGCAGAAGGAGGCAAGAGAACTGCAGAAAGAGGCAAAAGAGTTGCAGAAACAAGCAAAAGACGTACAGAAAGAGGGAACAGAGGTGCAGACAGAGGCAGGAGAGGTGCAGAAACAGGTAAAAGGGGTGCAGAAAGAGGCAAGAGGGGTGCAGAAATTTACAAGAGAGGTACAGAAAGAAGAAAGAGCAGTGCAAAAGAGCCAACAGAGGTGCAAAAAGAGGCACATGAGGTACAGAAGGAGGGAAGAGATCTGCATAAAGAGGCAAGACAGTTGCAGAAACAGGCAAAAGGGGTGCAGAAAGAGGGAATAGGTGGGCTGACTGAGGCAAGAGAGGTGCAGAAAGAGGGAAGAGGGGTGCAGAAAAAGGCAAGAGGGATGCAGAAATTTGGAACAGAGGTGCAGGAAGAAACCAGAGCAGAAAGAACCAACAGAGGTGCAGAAAGAGGTAAGAGGGGTACAGAAAGAGGCAAGTGAAGTGCAGAACAAAAAAAGGAGGTACAGAAAGAACCAACAGAGGTGGAAAAAGGGGTAAGAGGGGTGCAGAAAGGGTTAGGAGAGGTAGACAAAGAGGTAAGAGGGATACAGAAAGAGGCAGGAGGGGTGCAAAAAGAGGATGATAACTACAGAAAGAAGCAACAAAGGTGCTGAAAGAGGCACGAAGGGTGCATAAAGAGACAAGACAGGTGAAGAAAGAAGGAACAGAGGTACAGAAAGAGGCAAGAGTGAAGCAGAAAGAGGGAAGAGAGGTGTAGAAAGAGGCAAGAGAGTTGCACAAAGAGGGAAGAGGGGTGCAGAAAGAGGCAAGAGAGTTACAGAAAGAGGCAAGTGAAGTGCAGAAGGAGGCAAGAGAACTGCAGAAAGAGGCAAGTGAGGTGCAGAAAGAAGCAAGATAAGTGCAGAAAGAAGCAACTGAAGTGCAGAAAGAGGGAAGAGGGGCGGAGAGAGAGGCAAGAGGGGTGCAGAAAGGGGCAAGAGGGGTGCAGAAAAAAGCAAGACAGGTGCAGAAAGAAACCAAAGAAGTGCAGAACGAAGGAACAGAGGTGCAGTAACAGGCAAAAAGGGTGCAGAAAGATGCAAGAGGGGTACAGAAAAAGTCAAGAGAGGTGCAGAAAGAGGGAAGAAGGGTGTAGAAAGAGGCAAGAGGGGTACAGAAAGAAGCAAATGAGGTGAAGAAAGAGGCAACAAATGTGCAGAAAGAGGCAAGAGAGGTGCAGAAAGTAGAAAAGATTTGCAGAAAGAGGCAAGAGAAGTGCAAAAAAAGAAAGAAATGTGCAGAAAGAAGCAACAGAAATGCAGAAAGAGGCAAGAGACGCACAGAAGGAAGCAAGAGTGGCTTGCACACCATTAGTACCAATTTAACACCCACATTTAGCAATAAGTAACAGGTGACCATTCTAGGTTTGCAAAGGGCCTTCCACCACACTTGTCGCTACATTTTTGCTAACGTTTGAGCCATTTGAGCTAGAAACAAGGCTTTTTTTGTTCAAATCTGCAGATTAGGAAGCAGATGAATAATTATGTGGCTAATGCGGCAAATGTATAATTGTGGGAAAGTCAGTGCAGCCAAACAGTTGCATAATTCCAGTGGCCCTGCTCATACCTCTGACTAGGTCCACAAGTGCTCCTCAGTGATTCCTTCTTTTTTTGTCTCACTGATTTCATAGTTGAGCTTCTATGGAAACGAGGAAGACTAAACCTGAGGTTACCACTCCACAACACAGACTACCATACCACATAATGACTCTCCATAACACATAATCCCACTCTACATAATTCCTATACACTAAATACCACATACTTTCTATCCACATCATTTCACTGCACAACATTCCACATAATTCCACTACACACAACATACATCCACTACACTCCAAAACACATTAGTAAAAAACTTTTACATTTACAACGCCAATAGCTTTAACTTTCGCAAATGCGAAACCTATTACATTGCAGAAGTCACGTTTGCAGAGTGGTGGAGAAAGGGTGCTGGGCCTCCGACCAGCGCTCAGGAATTCCGCTGCGTAGGACTTACATGAGGTACCAGGAGGGTTTCTTGGCCCACAAAGTCCCTCATAAATAAATTGGACTTCATCCCCCATCCCGTAGTCTGCCAGGAGGCGCGTTTGCAGAGTTGTGGAGAAAGGGGGGCATGGCCTCCAAAGAAGTCGTAGCTATCCCACAGTGTGGGACTTACTGGAGGTAACAAGAGGGGTAGTTGACCCCCAAGGACATCCTTGGGGGCCAACTACCCCTCCTATTACCTCCACTAAGTCCCACACAGCAGGATTGCTAAATTCTCATAGCAGGCCATGCCCCCTTTGCCCACCACTCTGCAAACGCGCTCCCTGGTGCGCTCTTGGATGGGGATTGAAGTCCCCTTCACTGCTGGGGGTCCTTTAGGGGCCAACTAGCCTACCTCTTACCTCCAGTAAGCCCCATACAGTGGGATTGCTGAGAGACACAGGACACGCCCCCTTCATCCACCACTCTGCAAACGCACCTCCTGGCGCGCTCTTGGTTGGGGGATGAATTCCACTTTCCTTCTGAGGGTTCCTGGGGGCCAACTAGCCCTCCTGTTACCTCCAGTAAGCCCCATACAGCTAGATTGCTGAAAGTGCTCAAAGGCCACGCACCCTTTTTTACACGACTCTGAAAACGCAACTCGTAGTGCACTGCTGCTCGGGGATGAAGTCCACTTGTGTCCTGAGGTCCTCAGGACAAAAGAGGACCTCATCGCCCCACCAGCAGTGCGCCAAGAGGTGCGTTTGCAGAGTGGTGTAAAAAGGGGGGTGGCCTCGGACCACCTCTCTGCAATCCAGCTGTGTGGTGCTTACTGGAGGTACCTGGTGGGCTCATTGGCCCCAAGGGACCCTCAGTATTCAAGGGGACTTAATTCTCCAACTTAGAACGCACCAGGGGGTGCGTTGCAGAGTGGTGCAGGGACGGGGAGGGGCCTCCGACGAGAGGCCGTCTTTTTTTCAAATATATTTTTAGAAGGCCCCCCTTCTTTTAGTATGTTTGGGGCCCTGGGGACCCCATCCCCCAGGGCCTGAAACTTTTAAAAAAAAAAAAAGTAAATGGGAAGGGGGTAGCACGGCTCCCCTCCCTGTGGAAATTTAGCTTGCAAACTGAACATTATCTGCGCCATCTTGCCTCTCCCCAGCGCCACGCATAGCAAATGCATGATCGCCATTTTAGGCACCCCACTCTCTCTCCCCGCTCACTCTCGATTGCCAGCGCTTTCCCCCGGCGCTGCGAGCATCCCCCGCGCGCCGGCCACCCCCGCTCTCTCATACAGGCCATAAACCCTCTCCTTCTGCGCGACCCTGCTACGGAACCACTTCCGACCGACAACCCATACATGGTCATGCCTCTCCTTTGATAACCCCCTTCCTCTGCGCCCCATTGTCTGAACTGGTCCCAGGCCATCACCTAGCCCTGCGGATGCAGTTTATTGCCCCTACTGTAAGGGAAACACCCCACATCAAAGGGATTACAGTAGATCAAAGCCCCTACTCCCTGAGACCCGACCGGTCACACACCCCCCCAGGAATTTGCGGAATACCCTGCTGCGCAATAGCCATCTCCTACTGTGGATGGGGTGGGAACTTCTACTGTATCTATGTGTGGGATCGGATCTGAACCGGGGCTTCAGGGGATATTTCCCCCGCGCATCAAGGGAATCTCAAGAATGTACTATGTATAATAAAGCAATAAACCAGTGTATAAGAGACCAGGTCTCAGAGATGCAGTTAGAGCACCTCGTGACGATACCTTGCTGTCTGATCTGATGTGTTCTGCTCCGACGGAATAAAACTTTGTTTCCTGCCTTCCAGTCTCCGGCGCCTGCCTCTTTTATTGGTAAATTATCGAGTGGTATGAGAGGCGATTACCGCCGGGCAAATACTTGAAAGGTTATCAACTGAAACTGCCGCTACCATTTAACAATTGGCGTCCCAAACGTGGGGCCCATCAGCGACACGTGGATCCAGTGGGAGAGGTCCCGACGACAGAGTGAACGACTGCAACGATCGGGAGAGCTCCTGCCCAATAGACCCTCGTCTGGCAGCCGATCATCCGAACTTCACTGGTTCCGAGCAGACCTCTCTCGAGTGATCTACGGTCCTGACTGGGAACCATCAGGAGTGCCGCGGCAAATACGGAGAGTAGAGGACGATCGGGCGCTGGAGGCGGAAGACGAGAAACTGTCCACGCGGTCCGGGTAAGGTCGTGATACACGACAAATTGAGAAATAATTGATTGATTGTTTGATGCTTTGGAAATACTAGTATTGCTCATTGATTGTGCTCATTGATTGTTCTCTTTGAGATATTCGCTGTCTACAAACGGGGAGGAGTAGAAATACTCTCTCTCTCTCCCTTTGCAGATAGTGAAGGGTAGGTAACGCAGACTTTTGTCCCCGTTGAAACCCGTCGTGCCTATCTTTATCTCCCCATTGATTGATTGTCCGAACATTGATTGTTTTGGAGAATAGTGCTTTTTGAGATATTCTCTGTTTGCAAATAACGTAGAATAGAGATATTCTGTCTAGTCTTTGCAAGCAGTGAAAAGATAGGTAGTGCTGACTTTTGTCCCCGTTGAAACCCGTCATGCCTATCTTTATCTCCCATTGATTGATTGATTGATTGATTGTCCGAACACTAGTTGTTCGATATTGGTTCTTTGGAGGTATTCTCTGCTTGCAAATAACGAAGAATAGAGATATTCTGTCTAGTCTTTGCAAGCAGTGAAAAGATAGGTAGTGCTGACTTTTGTCCCCGTTGAAACCCGTCATGCCTATCTTCTCCCCACTGATTGGTAGTTGGTTCTGCCCGGACCGCTTATTAGAGGTGAACCATCCGGCTCCACTGGAGGGCACCCCTAATAAGGACATGTTCACTAAATATGGACTAGTCGCCGTAGCTTATACCAAGCTATGGCATAAATATACAAAGAAGGACCCCGAGAGTCAGTGGCCACTGATGGGATCCTTCGACGACCATAAGATAGAAGCGCTAGAAATAGCTCTGCGTAGCAATAAGACGACGCCTACTATGCTTGACAGTATCGGCATGTGGCGCAAAGAAGCGACGCAACGGAAAAAGAGGGAAGAAGTAAAAGCAGAAAAGGAATTACGAAAGGCAGCTCACCTTGCCGCTAGAAAGTTAGAAGAAGACATAAAGGAGAGAAGGGAAACTAAACTAAGACAGGAGCCCGAAACCTCAGGCCAGTACGCTGTTAGGACCCCTTCTTTGCTCTACCCTGAGTTCTCCTCCAAGCAGCGAACGAATGACGAGTTACTGTTAGGTCCCCCGATCATTTACATGCCCCCTCCGTATGCACCCTCCCAATCAATAGTGCAACACCCACAACCCCCGAACACGAGCGAAAGCAGTACAGGGGCCTCGGCCCTCACGGCCTCCGCGCCGGCTGAGCCTCTTGTGCCGAACCCAACGTCGACTACAACGCTAGACGACCATGAGATAGGAAAGAAAGAGTCCACCAGAATGAATCGATTAACTAAGGATGAACGAACAGGAATCGACAAGATAGTAAAGGCACTGGTAGGATCCTTTTTGACCTTACAAAAACTAAAATAACGCTAGGAGTTAGCCCTTTGTGGGACATATGAAACCAAGGGAAGGAGTCAAGCTCACGGTCGAGACGACCGCGAGGTAGCCCGACTCCATTACTCTCGCTACCTAAACATGTCTGCCCTACTGCACACCCCGCCCAATAAGCATGACAAAATCCCGCACAAACGGAAGCCTGCTGACACCCACCATCGACGTCACCAAACTAGGGCTAGATCGCACACAATTGGGCTATGTTATTTTTCCGATTGCACAGTAACCTCCTTGTGCTCGTCATCAGACTACAAATATGTACAAACACTCCAACGAAGTAATGTAGTTATAACATTTTAATAACTTATAGGATATAACAAACACACCAACAGGGTAAACAGGTTAAAACACGTTTTAAAACAACTATTTACATGACAGTCTGCTGCAACCTCCATCCCAAAGCCTTAACGTCCACGTGACACCGTCCTCGCCTCTCCTTCCTCGAAATTGCAACATTGGCCTGTTTTGGGCGGTCCCTCTTAGTTGACTTTGGGCTATAAAAGCCATGCAAAAATCCCTTGACATCAGTGGCGGGCGATTGTGCGAATAGGCCGGAGGCTATACGAAGCGCCGAAGTTCTGGCAACACCAAGGCGGAGCCCGCCACGCTGTGCGGGCCTTTCCGCTTTCTCTTCTTCTTTCTTTAATGAGGGCTGGTGCCCTGGCGGGGGGAGGCGACGCGGACGGGCCTCCCCCACCTCCCCAGGTGGAGGCTCGCCGGGCACCCCAACCGTCTTTGACTCACCGGCCAGCTAAGCTGCACCCAACCGTCTTTAATTCGCCGACCAGCTAAGCTGCACCCAACCGTCTTTAATTCGCCGGCCAGCTAAGCTGCACCCAGCCATCTTTTTCATCGGCCTGCTGAATTTCACCCTGGCACGCTGTGCGGATCTTCCCAGTCACTTCTTCCTTCAATAACGGAGGGTGCCCTGGCGGGGGGAGGCGACGCGGACGGGCCTCCCCCACCTCCCCAGGTGGAGGCTCGCCAGCAGATGAGGGCACCCCAACCGCATCTTTCACACGTCAGCCAGCTGAGTTGCGCCCTGCCACTTCATTCGCCGTTCGGCTGAGCCGGCACCCCTGCACGCGGCCGCCAGGCAACCACCCAAGCACCGGGTTCACCAGGACTGCCGCTAGCACCCGACGTGAGGAGTGGGCCCCCGCAGCAAGGTAATCGGGGACCCACCCCGGTGGTGATACCATCCAAACTGCTGTCGTCACTGCTACTGGAATCACCCCGGTGGCAGTACCATCCGAACTGCCGCTGTTACTGCTGCTGGCTCCTCTCCGGTGACTGTACCGAAGAGCTGCTGCTACTGCTGCCCTTGAACTCCGGCGGTTGACCCCTCCGGTTCCAGGCCTGGCCCACCGTGAGACTATTCTGGACTCGAAAGCTTGTTTGCTAGGGCATGGGCCCCACCCTTGACAGAACGCTCCCCTCAGCCTTGCAGAATTGGTTGGAGTCATTTGACATTCGACTCCTGCGGACTTCCGGTAAGGACAAAACCACCACCATTGCTCTTTTTGCCCCCGGGCGGCAGCCACCTTGCCTCCGCTTGGTGCAGTGAGACAGTAAAGCGTCGGCGGAAGAACCCGCCTGCTGCCCCGCCCTAAGAACAAACCGTGGCATTGCTACAAGGTTGCAGTGACGCCATGCTGACGCAAAGTTGACGCTAACGAAAGTTCTCGAACTACCGAAAGGAATTCTGGTTCAACAGCTAATTCATGGAAAGACTTAGACTGTGCACTGGCCCGACCCCGCCCCAAGATGGCGCTGATGTAGGAGTGGCCTACAACTCCTTGTGGCGTTCCAGCCACGTGACATTTGTGTTAAAAAGAGATATATAAATATATGTATGCGATGCTTTCACACATGATGGTGGGGGAGAGGGGGGGGGGGGGGAACCGATTTTTATGTTAATCTAGTGCAGAGGTCCTCAAACTTTTTGATGCCGAGACCCCCCTGTCAAAATTTTCTGGCTTGAGGACCCCCCTCCGGACAAAAATTTCTAGAACTTGGTACTCCTCATCATTGACAAGAATAAACGCCCCGAAGTACCCACAGCAAATCATTTTTATGGTGGGAAAATATTATTAAACAGTGTTTAGCAAATCAAAGGTTTGTGGCTGACTGTGAATTGGAGTCACAGGCTTACTACTCAGTTCAAACATAAAGTCTCCAAAAAGAATTGCCCAAAAATGCACAACAATACTTTATTTTTCCCAAGCAAAGCATAATTTGACAAAACCTATTTGGGTGACGATACATTTCTGAACTAATGTGATGGGTGTGCCTGTTTTTCTCCTGACAGACGGTCAATTTGTAGATGCTTGACACTCACTTGCTTCCACTAGTGCCACCAAATGTCGCCTGCCCTCTCACTCATCACTGGAGCTCACTGAGCTATAAGGGATATAGCACGGAGTGGACAAAGAAGTTTACTGCATGTGAGGGCAGTGTATATGAGATCTAAAAAAAGAGTCACTTGTTTGTAAAGCGGGCAGTTTTAAACCTGTAATGGATTGAGCTGTATAGGTGTTTTGCAAGTAATGGTAGACTGCATGCATTTGTGCTTCTGCAGAAAATATTTGTGGAAGTAGCACAGAAATCAAGAGTAAAAACGCTCTACCTGACCATAAAAAAGCCCACACACTGACTGGCTACCATTTGGGCACTACCAGACTACCCTATAGGCAGGGCAACTTGAATTATGAGGCAGGGGAGGACCAAATTAAGTGGCAGTTTTAAACTTATAAAGACCAAGCTATATAAGTGCTTTGTAAGGCATGGGAGACTATATGCATTTTCGCTTCCTGCAGACAGTATTTGTGGTAGTAGCACAGAAATCAAGATTGATACAGTCCACCAGACCAGAAAACAGGCCAGCGAGCAGCTAAAAAAAACAACCCACTCACTGACCTGACTTGTCAGCCCTTTGAGCACCTCCAGACTGCCCTATAGGAAGGATTGTTACTTTCGGAGGCACAGCACCCCCTCACCCCCAGTGAACCTCACTCAACCCCCCCCACACCCCCAACACCAGGAGCCCAGGATAGCCTTTGAGGGCTTTCCTCAAGCCAGCATGACAAAAACGGAAACAGGAGAGCGGCAACAGCAGGGGCAGAGCAGAGGAATACCAAAGACAACAATGGGGAAAGGGTGAGAGTGAAAATAAAGGGGGTGAGGGTAGCAACAGAGAGATGGTGGAAATGTAACCAGTGCCATCAGCAGTAGAAAGCGGATTGTTTTAAATGAACAAATCTTCCAGGGGGAATAAAGTATTCTGGGAAACATCTTTAGGAGAATTCTTGTAAATAAGAATGGGTGCGTGTGTGCGTGCATGTATGTTTGTGTGTGTGTCTGAGGAGTGAAAAGCCAGGGCATGGTGGATGTGGAGGAAGTCGGGGTAAGAGGCAGCTTACTCACAAGTTCTGTGAAGAGCCTACACAAATGATTGAGAGTTTATACAACCCTGAGGGTTGGCATGTTCAAATCCCCACCACTTCTGTTCAACAGACAAGTACTGTTGTGACCAGAAGATTACAGGCTTGATTGTGTAAAGATGTATGTCTCAAAATGAAATGATTCGATGCACCCTAAATGGCAGAATTACCAACCTCATAATGTCCTCTATCAGTTAGTTACTATACGTGAGCCCATATGCTGCAAAGTAACAGAAAATTTGCTGCAGTTTGTACCCAATTCCTGCCATGTGTGAAGAGCGTCCATAGTTTTTTTTTACTATTTTCATTACATCACTACTAGAATATGGCATAACGGCTAGGGTGGTCGGCCTCGGAGCTCGGGAACCGGGTTAGTCTCGGCAAGGGCGCTCAACATTTTGTGATTCTGGGCAAATCACTTAGTCGCCTCATGCCTAACAAAAATTAATGTGTCCCTCTGTATCATAACTGGTGCTCATGTAAAGATGCCTTCAGGTCTAGTTTGTGCTATGTAAAACTCCACCAAAAAAAGAAACGACTCCACAAACTGATCCTTAAATGGTTACAATTCAAATAAGCCCACATGAAGCTGTGATAGTAAAGTTGGTTAGGCTCTGGGGCCTGACCATGAACACCCTCCTTTGTGGACAGGTGTTCTGTTCTTATCACTTTTTTCCCTCCAAAAGTATAGCAAATATTTGCAGCTATTGTCTCCTGTTTCACAAATATGCTTATTGCAGTCTATACCTTGTTGCGTTTCTTGCACTGCAACTCTAACGTTCACTATTGGCATGTTGTATTTCACTCTTTAATTGATATTCAGAATTGGTGTTCATCAGCTATGGCGCCTTGCTCACTTGACAAATGAATAAGTCTAGGAATAAAGCAAGCAGTAATGTTCAAACTGTTATCTGGGTATTTACCAACTAATAATGGCCTGGTAAGATGTGTGGATAGTTACTGCACATGTTTATATAATTTGACTACCAGAGGACAACAATTTTTTTCCATCTCCCATAATGGGCCAATTTGAGTGTGGGATTATGTTTGCATGAAGCAAATGATATTGCCTGCTCCGGTCTATCCACTTTGAAAGGAAGACCGTTGCTTCTGTGCCATAGGAAGAGAGATCACGCAGTCTAAGAGCCTTTCTCATCACAGTATCAAAAGAATTTTTTTGTCTCTGGAAAGCCTGTAAAGACCCACTGATGCAAGATGCGGTGTGCTCTGATAAAGTATAGAACTAGTACAAGACTGTTCATAATGCTGCCAGAATCTATGATGATAGTAATGAAGATCAAAATATGAGTGCAGTGTAGGTATGTTTTGAGGCACAGGAGGCTCCATTAACATGTTAACTTTATCAGTGTGTCTTCCATCCACCTTTTGGCTAACAGTACTTGAACAAAACATTGATTTTTATTAAAAAACTTAAAATACCTTCCCACAATATACATTCAAGCTAATAAATACTATTCAGGCCAAGACATTTCATTGCAAGGTAGAAACAATGGCACACTGCCACTTTCTTAAATTTTACCTCTGATGCCTTGCCTGAATACTCATTCACTTGATATCTAAGCAATAGGCATATTTGCAGAGTGTCCAGCTCACCCCAAGAAGGCCCCTTGGTGTCACTGACAGATAACTGATGTTTATTTTTACCAAACTCAACAATAGTTATTTTATCAACCTCGTAAGGATGGAAGGCAGAGTGCACTCACCGAAATTCGAACCTGTGAACATGTGGTCAAAGAGAAACTCCTGGAACATGTACAAAAGTTTACTGAGCCACCAGACCCAGATCACTGCGATCTGCGAACTCATAATCTATTCCTAATGCATGATTTTGGAAAATAGCCCACGTACACATTCATAGCACATACATAATTTCAGTACTTTGCTGTTGTTTGATGTCACCTAGTAGCGGCGGAATGATGCTGTTAAAAATCGATTTCAAAGAAATCAAGGGACCACGCAGAATAGGAGAGTAAAAAGGCTTATGCAGTCAGTGTGAAAGAGGAAGTGAACATAAATAAATGTTACTTTTGTAATGTAGCCAGGTTTCAGAAATAGCATAGTTTGAAATAAAGGTGAGGGGTGTATGCATACATGCCAACATTTCAGAAGAGCAAAGTGGGAGATTAAAAAAAAAAAAAATCGGGAGACTATGGCCTTGAATCGGGTTACTGACATGTATGGGCTTTGGAAGTGAGCTGCTGCAGGATCGGACATTTTCGAAACACAAATGCACGTTTTTTTTACCTTTCAGAAGCATGGAGGCAATGGCAGGTGATGCAAGTGTTGTGCAATGGCCTGGCAAGTTGCTGGCAGTGCACCCCCCCCCCCTCCCCCCGTGTTTCAGCCCGGGCTGAAACAGCTTCCAGTGCAAACACACAGCCCCCCCCCCAGTACTTCACAGGTCTTTAAAAGACCATTTACTTGCCAACGAGGCTGTGTTGGTTTTTCACCCCTTCTAGAGCCCCTGCATCGCCACTCTGACTATTGCTGGAAAAATTAGCCTGTTACACAATACCAAGCCCTGTCAGCTGAAACCCCGAGGAATCGGGTTTTTGCTTGCAGGGATCGGGAGGCGGGAGACTAGCCTTGAAATCGGTAGTCTCCCGCCTGAATCGGGAGGGTTGGCATTTCTGGGTGTATGTGTGTATGTCTGAGGGGTGAAAAGTAGGGCATAGTGGATGTGGAGAAAGGAAGAGGCAGCTGACTCACCAGTTCTTCGAAGCCTTGTTTTCCGATGTTCTCCAATCAGAGAGCACATTGAAATGCACTCTTCGGAATTCAAAACAAAGAGCACACGTTTTGGATTCCGGATCCAGGCAGGAGTGCGATCGGGAATGCGCGACCCCCTTTATGTGAGTCCACGCCCCCCCTGGGGGTCGCGCCCCACAGATTGAAGACCCCTGATCTAGTGTTGCTCATGTTGCTCGACGCCTCTCGCACCGTGGCCGGCCTATAGCGGCTGTAGGCCCGTATTTCTACACTGACATTGTTTTAAATAAAGGGCTTCTTAAAAAGGAATTACGGAATCAGTGTCATGACTAATCATCTGGGTTGTTGAAGGTTTCTCTTTTAAATAAAAGATTGTCACTCCTAAGCGAAAGCATACAGATAATACGGACTCAATTTGCCTAAAATATTTTTGTTTAACGGAATTTGTACCCATCACGCCTGCCCCCCTTTTTCCAAGAATTGTCAAATCAATAATGAACTATAACTTAAGGTATATGTCGCACGCAAGGTATGGTATCCTGCACCATAATACACGACCAATTGAGAAATACATGCACGACCAGGGAACCCGAATTTAGGAGATGAATGAACTAGAGCATCTTTGCCTCGAACTAAAGAATAATAGGTCCGTGGTATTACCCACCCCTGCGGCTAGCCTGGTACATGGTAGGTAGAACTTTTCGTGTCTGCGCGCTTGGGTATTTTGAATACTGCACCTCCCCTCCCCTCTTATTTTCCCCTCTATAGGTCACGACGAAGTTCCGACTGAAGAGTGGAGTGGACATGGACCGCACCAAGTTCAATATCAGGGAAAACATAGACAAACATTGTGAGATAGTGCGTAAAATTACAGACCACCATTGGGAACATGAAAAACTGTATGATATGATTGTGCGTGTGTACTACGATTATACGATATGAATGTGTATGCATTTCATGTTCGGGTCACTTGAAGAGAGCGTCATTGTATGATTGAAGTGCGCGTCCACCGATCAAAGGGAGGAGAATAAAGGGTCAGACAACCCATAAGATAAACTACAAAATACTAAAGGTACGCAGCATGCATAGGAATAGAGGACAGGAAAGGAGAGGTCCCCGTGCTCGACGCAGCCCTGAGTCTCCGTCTTGATGCATGTACTGTCACACCCTATCCGGCATTTGTGTGTACGTGATCACCGAATTTATGTCTTTTCCCCGCTTGTGTTTTCTTACATGGAACAGACCCATGCTACTCCATGTTGTGTGTGCACCAAGTGGCCTATTATCTTACCCATCTCTCTCTCTCTCGTTTTGTGTCGTATGTATGCCAAAATAGCCTACTTGATGCACACGTCTCTCTCTCTCTCTCTCTCTCTCTCTCTCTCTCCCTCTCTCTCTCTCTCTCTCTCTCACTCTCTCTCCCCCTCCCTCGCAAAAGGCTCTTTCTTGCCCTCTTTTCTTCTTGAATAAATTAACGACATACACCTCTTTGGTAAGTGTATAATTGGCCTGAACACAGTGGTGTTCGAACAAATTGACAGAAACAAAAACGACCATACTTTACCACGTTACTACCTCTCCTTTTTACAAACGTTAAGCCTAATCGGCTGAGAAGGAAAGGACAGGTAAGACGACTGATGTCTCCCAATCTGACCCTCAACACGGGGACTATATGTCAGTGGTTCTTGTTCTTAAGGGACACCATCTCCACCGCCCAGAATTACCCCTGACCAATTAGCCCGAAATAGAATGTCTAAAGCACCCTATTCTCCCAAAGATAACTCCAGCCCTATACTAGCCGTCTCAGAGTATCCCGAACGAAACAGCTGATGGCCCTGTTTTAAACTGATAAAGGGTCACCTACTGTATGAAAAGGATACTCGTGAACGCATGACCGTAGCACCTCGCACTTACGGGTATTACCAAACCTTGTATTATAGGGCGCAGAAACTGACACCTAGAAGGCCAGACGATGGACAGGGACACCCACAGAACCCTGCACCACAGCAGTAATTAATAGATTAGTAACACGCACCTTAACATCAGAGTTAATAGACACCAATCATATAGTAACAGATAAGAGCATTTCCGCAACTACTCAGTGGTTGGGAGAGAGAATGAAGTATGTAAATGTCTTCCCTGCCAAAATCCCTAAGACTTTCGTTTCTTATAACCTATTCAAGGATAACCTGCAGCCATCGGAAGAGAGGGGTCGGACGTGACGCACAGTCTGGCTGCGGATCATAAAGCATCTATGACATCGACCAAGGGGGAAGCGACGAAGCAAAAAGGGTGTGAGACGAGACACCATTATCAGAACGATAAGCGCGAAGGGCTACATCGAGGCCCCTGCCCACTGACCAGCGTGCCTGAAGTCTCAACCCGTCGGGCCCGATTGATGGGCCCAGTGCTGAAAGATTCTGCTCTCCTTGGTCCGCATTTTTGATCCGATCCCACGCCACCCCATTCTCTCTTCCTCTTTCATTTGGACTATGACTTTGACCTACTACCGAGGAACAAAAGGCCGGCACCCTGTCTCAAAGTACCTGTGGTGAACTGTGTTAAGGAACAGGACTGTGATCAAAGAACAGTGAGTGGTCACACCCTGCCACGTGAGAAATCGGATTTGAGCTGGACCTTAGCTCCACCGCCGGTGCTCAACAGTGCCAACGAAAGAAGAACAACAATGAGAGCTTACCAGTGATAGCTCTTTATAAAACAAGGACACTGGAAAGAAGGACCCATGTCAAAGTTGAAAATCCTCTCCCAACCACCTTATTATATTAACTATCTTCTTCATGATGTTGCATCAATCACTTCCGACTGTACACTGAGAAGTTAAGAAAATGTAACTTTGTATAGTAACATTCATACAACACCAGCCATGTACACGACTATACTGCAACTTTGAATGTACTTCCTCCTCGCCTACTTTATCAAACTGTATGAGACAATGTACAAATGTGTCAGATTACTCCTGCCTACCCTAAAGACTCTGTATCTTTAAATGTATGACGAACATTGACGATACTGTAACTGAAAGGCTAACAAAGGTGAATATTGGCCGGACAAGCTGGCGAGATATGTTAAAAGGGAGGACTGTGGAAATTTAGCTTGCAAACTGAACATTATCTGCGCCATCTTGCCTCTCCCCAGCGCCACGCATAGCAAATGCACGATCGCCATTTTAGGCACCCCACTCTCTCTCCCCGCTCACTCTCGATTGCCAGCGCTTTCCCCCGGCGCTGCGAGCATCCCCCGCGCGCCGGCCACCCCCGCTCTCTCATACAGGCCATAAACCCTCTCCTTCTGCGCGACCCTGCTACGGAACCACTTCCGACCGACAACCCATACATGGTCATGCCTCTCCTTTGATAACCCCCTTCCTCTGCGCCCCATTGTCTGAACTGGTCCCAGGCCATCACCTAGCCCTGCGGATGCAGTTTATTGCCCCTACTGTAAGGGAAACACCCCACATCAAAGGGATTACAGTAGATCAAAGCCCCTACTCCCTGAGACCCGACCGGTTACACACCCCCCCAGGAATTGGCGGAATACCCTGCTGCGCAATAGCCATCTCCTACTGTGGATGGGGTGGGAACTTCTACTGTATCTATGTGTGGGATCGGATCTGAACCGGGGCTTCAGGGGATATTTCCCCCGCGCATCAAGGGAATCTCAAGAATGTACTATGTATAATAAAGCAATAAACCAGTGTATAAGAGACCAGGTCTCAGAGATGCAGTTAGAGCACCTCGTGACGATACCTTGCTGTCTGATCTGATGTGTTCTGCTCCGACGGAATAAAACTTTGTTTCCTGCCTTCCAGTCTCCGGCGCCTGCCTCTTTTATTGGTAAATTATCGAGTGGTATGAGAGGCGATTACCGCCGGGCAAATACTTGAAAGGTTATCAACTGAAACTGCCGCTACCATTTAACATCCCGAGGTTGATTTCGGCCCCGGGGACCCCATCCCCCAGGGCATGGCCTCCTTTTTATATATATATATATATATATATATATATATATATATATATATATATATATATATATATATATTATCTACTGGCGGTCGCGAGTAGATAGTTATAGTTAGGACCTATTTTCCATAGGAAATCCGCAACATTCTATTTGGAATAACGTTGGCGCCGGTTGACGAATCCTCGCGAAATTTTCCAAACTTTTGGCCAGCTCCGCTCCGCTCCTACCCTGAAAGTTTTGCAGTGATCCGTCAAGCGGGGGCCGAGAAAAAAGGGGGGTCCCTAAACGCATTTTCCCCATGCAATTTCCCATAGGATCTGTTGTCGCAGCTACAGCCCGAACCGCTGAACGGAATGACACCAAATTTGGCAAAGAGGTAGTCCTCAGTTCGGACTCGTGCCTTTTGCATATATGGTGGGAATCTGTTCAGTAGTTCCTGAGAACATTAGGGTAAAAAAGTTAGTGATATCTATGGCCGCGGAGGATCCGCGGACCGTACCCGCACCGTAAGCGCACCCTCCCCGAACCAAGCACGCACCCTCACGATCGCGCGCTGAATGCTAATTGGCTGTCGAGTGTCTCTCTACATTCGAAACCAGGAACTGTTGGCGGCCATTTTCTGCCTCGGTAGAAGCGAGGCTGAAGATGCAGTGTGTAAAACATATAAAGGGGGCAGAGTGGAAATACTCTGACCCTCTAGAGGTGCTTAGGGGGTCCCAGAAGAACCCCCTGGGGCCCCCTTTTAAAAAATAAAACGGGGAAATGCACGCACGGTGTGCGTATCCTATCGCGTTGGATGCACGGATTCTCTCGCGGTGGGTGCGAGGATCCACGGCAACGTTTTTTGAAAAACGACAAGAAATCATTGGTTATATGACAACTTTCTACACTGAACGGTAGGGTGTATATTTCTGTTTTTTAAAGGTATGATTGTTATTGGTTAACAAAAACAGATTGTAAGGAATATTATATATGATAAGCTGATATGTTGAAAAGTCAAGCACACTTCCTGTCTTGTGTAGGAACATTGTGTGCTGAACTTGTGACCTGTGAGCTCAGTGCAGTGTTCTATGACCTGTTTCTATGGTAACAGGTAGAAGACAGATTGGGGGAAGGGTTGAAATGTATTTCAGTTGGAAAGGGTTGAAATGTTTAACCAATAGAAATGTGTGTTTGTTTTTGAGTTTATGTGCGAAGGATTGTGATTTGATGTTTACATGTATATGTGTGGAAAATGAAAGGGAAACTTTTCCATTCTTTGCTTTTGCTGAGAGGTGCACAGTGCAGAGATTCTGTAAAAGAAAATATGGTGAGTGATTGATATACTTCTTAATCTACAAAAGAACTTAAAAGATGAGTTATTTAATTGTGAGGGGATGTATGTAGACTATTTTGATTTTAATCAGACTAATGTATTTCTCCTGCTAAAGTGTAGGGAGTTCTTTTTTCTCTACAATGTGTGTGCATGTAGAAACCATTCTGTGATAAGCATTTGTGTTTTTCATGTGTTTGTAGACAGATAACTGTGCTGTTTTTATATTTTGGTAGAATTAGAAACCAGTCATTGTTTATGAATTTGTGAAATGAGTTATGTTATGTTTCTATACTAAAATGTAGTACTACTTCTAGATGAAGAAATGTGTTTTGGTATAGTGCAAGGGATAGTGTTGTTTGTCTAGAATCACACAGTGAGTCTGTGTGCATTTGGGAACCACTGGGAGAGAAGCATTTGGTAACATCGTGTATTTGCTGACAGATAACTGTTTTAACTTGTCATGTTGTGAAGTTTTAGTAGCATTAGAAGACAGTTATGGCTTATGATTTCATTAAATGAGTCAGGCTTTGACAGAAAAGTGCGGTCCTGAAATATGTAGATTGTGTGCAGTTCCCTTACCAGTTGCACTGTAGTGAATGAGTTTTGGTAAACTCCTAGGGATAGTGGTGCATGTCTAGAATCACAGTGTGAGTTAGTGTGTATTTGGGATCAGTGTGAGAGAAGCATTTGGTGATATCATGTATTTGCTTACAGATAACTTTTTTAAAACCTGTCATGTTGTGAAGTTTTAGTAGCATTAGAATCCAGTCTTTGCTTATGCGTTGAATAAATGAGTCATGCTTTGACACTGATGTGCTGTACTTAAATATGTAGATTGGGTTCAGTACCATTAACTCTTCCAGACTAGTGAATGAGTTTTGGTAAACTCCTAGGATAGTGTTGATTGTCTAAAATCACATTGTGAGTCTGTGTGCATTTGGGTAAGGATTGTGAGAGAAGCATTTGGTAACATTGTGTATTTGCTGACAGATAACTGTTTTAAAACCGGTCATGTTGTCAAGTTTTAGTAGCATTAAAAGCCAGTCTTTGCTTATGTGTTGATTAAATGAGTCAGGCATTGACACTAAAGTGCAGTCGTGAAATATGTAGGTTGTGTGCAGTTCCCTTACCACTTGCACTGTAGTGAATGAGTTTTGGTAAACTCCTAGGGATAGTGGTGCTTGTGTAGAATCACACTGTGAGTCTGTGTGCATTTGGGAACCACTGTGAGTGAAGTGTTTGGTAACATCGTGTATTTGCTGACAGATAACTGTTTTAAAACCAGTCATGTTGTCAAGTTTTAGTAGCATTAGAAGACAGTTATGGCTTATGCTTTCATTAAATAAGTCAGGCATTGACAGTAACTTGCAGTCGTGAAATATGTAGATTGTGTGCAGTTCCCTTACCACTTGCACTGTAGTGAATGAGTTTTGGTAAACTCATCGGGATAGTGGCGGTTGTCTAAAATCACACTGTGAGTCTGTGTGCATTTGGGTAAGGATTGTGAGAGAAGCATTTGGTAACATCGTGTATTTACTGACAGATAACTGTTTTAAAACCTGTCATGTTGTCAAGTTTTAGTAGCATTAGAAGCCAGTCTTTGCTTATGCGTTGATTATATTAGTCAGGCATTGACATTAAAGTGTAGTCGTGAAATATGTAGATTGTGTGCAGTTCCTTTACCACTTCCACTGTAGTGAATGAGTTTTGGTAAACTCCTAGGGATAGTGTTGTTTGTCTAGAATCACACTGTGAGTCTGTGTGCATTTGGGAACCACTGTGAGAGAAGTGTTTGGTCACATCGTGTATTTGCTGACAGATAAGTGTTGTAAAACATGTCATGTTGTCAAGTTTTAGTAGCATTAGAAGACATTTATGGCTTCTGCTTTCATTATATGAGTCAGGCATTAACAGTAAATTGCAGTTGTGAAATATGTAGATTGTGTGCAGTTCCCTTACCACTTGCACTGTAGTGAATGAGTTTTGGTAAACTCATAGGCTTAGTGGTGCTTGTCTAGAATCACACTGTGATTTAGTGTGTATTTGGGATCACTGTGAGAGAAGCATTTGGGAACATCATGTATTTGCTGACAGATAACTGTTTTAAAACCTGTCATGTTGTGAAGTTTTAGTAGGATTATAATCCAGTCTTTGCTTATGCGTTGATTAAATGAGTCATGCTTTGACACTGATGTGGTGTACTTAAATATGTAGATTGTGTGCAGTACCATTAACTCTTCCAGACTAGTGAATGAGTTTTGGTAAACTCCTAGGATAGTGTTGCTTGTCTAAAATCACACTGTGAGTCTGTGTGCATTTGGGTAAGGATTGTGAGAGAAGCATTTGGTAACATTGTGTATTTGCTGACAGATACCTGTTTTAAAACCAGTCATGTTGTGAAGTTTTAGTAGCATTAGAAGCCAGTCTTTGCTTATGCTTTGATTATATGAGTCAGGCTTCGACATAAAAGTGCAGTCCTGAAATATGAAGATTGTGTGCAGTTCCCTTACCAGTTCCACAGTAGTGAATGATTTTTGGTAAACTCCTAGGTATAGTGGTTGTTGTCTAGAATCACACTGTGAGTCTGTGTACATTTGAGAACCACTGTGAGAGAAGCATTTGGTAACATCGTGTATTTGCTGACAGATAACTAATTTAAAACCTCTCATGTTGTCAAGTTTTAGTAGCATTAGAAGCTAGTCTTTGCTTATGCATTGATAAAATGATTTAGGGTTTGACACTAAGGTGCTGTACCATGTACTATTCTGTTCACTGTGGCAGAACTGAAAATTTAAAAGTTTTACCTAAGCACTGTCCTAGAAGTAGTCTGATTATTTAGTCAGTTTCTAAGTACCAAATAGATTGCTTCAAATATCTATGCAGTATGCATGTAGTGTTCTAACATACTATACACTTGTCTTTTACACCTTCAATTCCCTAGTCAGTATCCATACACTTTCAGGAAACATCCTGTCACTTCCTTTGCAGTTCTCTAGAGACCCATTCAACAGCATGTACTAATCCATTCACTGTGCTAAAAGCCAAACACTTATAAATTCACCAAGACACTCTCTTTCCAGTACTCTAATTATTCAGTCACTGCCTAAGTATTCATGCACTGAGCCAGGTCTTAGCACATGGACTTCTTCAAACCCCTATCCACTATGCATGCAGTCCTCTAACCATCTACACACTTGTCTTTCACACCTTCAATTCCCCAGTCAGTATCCGTTCACTTCCAGCAAACACCCTGTCACTCCCCTTGCACTCCTCTAGTGACCCATTCAGCATCATGTACTAATCCATTCACTGCGCCAAACCCTAATAAATTCACCCAGGCACTCTCCTTGCAGTACTCTAATCATTCAGCCAGTACCCAAGTACTCATCCAGTGACCCAGGCCTTAGTATATGGACTGCTTCAAACCCTTATCCACTATGCATGCAGTCCTCTAACCACCCACACAATTGTCTTTCTCACCTTCAATTCCCTAGTCAGTATCCATACACTTCCACGAAATACCCTGTCACTCCCTTTGCAGTCCTCTAGTGACCCATTCAGCACCATGTACTAATCTATTCACTGTGCTAAAACCCAAACACTTATAAATTCACCAATATACTATCTTTGCAGTACTCTAATCATTCAGTCAGTGTCTAAGTATTCATACACTGAGCCAGGCCTTAGCACATGGACTGCTTCAAACCCCTATGCACTATGCATGCAGTCTTCTAACCACCTAGACACTTGTCTTTCACACTTTCAATTTCCTAGTCAGTATCCATACAGTCCAGCACTTGTCACTGCCTTTGCACTCCTCTAGTGACCTATTCAGTACCAAGTACTAATCCATTCCCTGTGCGAAAAGCCTAGCACTTATAAATTCACCTAGGCACTCTCCTTGCTGTACTCTAATCATTCAGTCAGTACCCAGGTAGTCATGCAGTGAGCCAGGCCTTAGCACATGGACTGCTTTAAATGCCTATGCAGTATGGATGCAGTCCTCTAATCACCTACACAGTTGTGTTTCACACCTTCAATTTCCTAGTTAGTATTCATACTCTTCTAGCAAACACCCTGTCACTCACCCAGTGTGTCTCCTTATAGTACTGTAATCATTTAGTCAGTTAGCATGTAGTGTTTTAGTGAGGTAGGCTTTAGGGCATGAACTGCTTCAAAGTAGTATGCACTATGCATGTAGTGTTTTAATGATCAAAGAAATGTATGAGGGGGTCCAAGGGATCAATTTAAAGACCTGCACAGTATAAATCCCCAAATCAAATACAGTACTCACAAAGTATACTGTCGGTCTGGAAAACAAGGATCAGAACAGATACTGGTGGAACAAGAAAGCAGGAGAGAAAATCCGAGGTAGCTAAGGCAGGTATATGGAAACCTCCACTGAGGTTAAAGTTCCCATCACCCACCGGAGGTGGTTTCTCATCATTTGGGAACTGGGGACATTCACTAGAGTACCAATCACTCTGGGGATTGTGATGGTACCCTGGTAGTCCCAGGCAACCGTGCCAAATTGTTACCAACGGTAGGTGATGAATGCAGTGCAGAAAAATGTGATAAAGCAAAAGTGCAATTAAAAATGGCTACCAAGACACAGTGTACTTTATTCTGGCGCTATCTTGGTGCCAAATTAAAAACAGTATTGACAGCTTAAACAAATAACTGTCAGTTCTTGGGTCTACATGTTTCGGCTTGTGGACAGGGGAGTCCAAGCTCTCGTCAGGACCATGTAAACGCTACTGCAAAAACCGTGATAGTAAAACAAAAATCTGTGATATTTAGACAATAACCTGAATCAATGGTTAGTACCCAGATACAACCTGATCAAGTCCTGTAGTTTATATTGGACCAGTATAGGCATTGTCTGGTGGTGAACCTTTAAATAGAATCAAAGACAAAAAGGTATTCTAGTAAGGGTATTCTCCTTAATCATGTTATGCAACAGTATATATTTCTGATCCAACAATTTGTATGTGTAATTTAAATATAATATACACTTATAATGATATATGAGTTCTCAAAATTATATATGATGTACTTTATGAGACACAAAGTGTAATTAACACACGTACTCATGTGCACTTACCCGATAAGGAGTGGGTACGCACCTCGCCTCACCTGGCATCCGCTCAGGCCTTATGAGGCACCGCTCTAGAAAGGGAAATTCCAAAAACATAATATGTGATGACCGTGGGCCAGGGAAACTCTCCTGACTCGGCTGGCGAAACGAAAATCCCTTAAGTGGCACTCGTGGAAACTACGCTAAAACCATGGCAGAAGGAACTTCAGAAAAACGATTTGAGAAACAACAATTTGAGTCAAAGGGACTAAAACTCGTGGGCAGGAGGAAGGACTAAAGGTAGCTCCTGTCAGGCTATCTTGTTGGGAACTGTTGTGATCTGAGAAAGGTAAGAGAGGTAACAGTGATATAACTCTGGGGAGAGCCTGATTGGCTGTGTAATACTATCCGAATAAGCATTTCAAGTATATAGGCTGCCTTTTTCAGAGATTATATACAATGGTTTCCCACGGCAAACACACAACGGAGGAAAACGTGTTGTTATGCAAGTGTGTGATCAGAACCCACCAAAGAAGCGATAATCAACAAGCTTCGCTTACCTGTCCGTCGGTACCCCGCTTCGAACGCCGAAGCTGGAAGGGGAGGTATCCGGCGGGCGAAAATGGAGGGATTTTATTGGGTGTTGGTGTGCGTGTGCGCGTGTTTCCGTTTCAACAACTACGGATCGCGCAGATGGTCAAAAAGCGGAATGGTATCCGATGGGGTTCTAAGCTTCCTGGGACTTGTAGTTGGAAGAGATATTATCAATAGTTCGCTGTATTGTGTCGAAAAGCTGCAACAACAAATCTAATAAATTTAAAAATGGCGAACTCATAGATGTGTAGTGAAAATGTATAAATCGGAACAGAAGAACTGTTTACACGGAAAAAACCTCTATGTTGTGAAGCATTGTCACAGAACATTAGAGAGGCAGGGTAAAACCAAAGGGAATTGGATTCGTTGGAGGAAAAATAAATAATGTATATTCCTAGCCTACATGGATACAAAACGGTTCTGGAGAGGGATGAGATCCTATAAGAAGGTCCACGGGATATCATCGTTTAGACCCTGTTGGTCACTCTTGAGTCTAAGAACCCATTTTTGTTCTTTAACGAACAAAAAACGCTTTATGTCAGTCACATGATTAGGAATGAAAGGCTGTTCCAAAACCAACCATCTTAGATCTTCAGGTTTGTGTTTGAGTTCCAAAAAATGGTTTGTGAGTTTCGTGGCTTGTCTACTACGCCTGATGGTGCTTTTATGCTCATGTAGACCCAAGAACTGACAGTTATTTGTTTAAGCTGTCAATACTGTTTTTAATTTGGCACCAAGATAGCGCCAGAATAAAGTACACTGTGTCTTGGTAGCCATTTTTAATTGCACTTTTGCTTTATCACATTTTTCTGCACTGCATTCATCACCTACCGTTGGTAACAATTTGGCACGGTTGCCTGGGACTACCAGGGTACCATCACAATCCCCAGAGTGATTGGTACTCTAGTGAATGTCCCCAGTTCCCAAATGATGAGAAACCACCTTGATGCGCGTTTTGACTTTTCTTGTTGTCATGCCAACATAGCGCAAAGAGCAGGGGCATGTAATCAGGTAAATAACTTTCTCAGTATTGCAATTGGTGTGTCTTTGAAGTGTCCAAGGTATGCCTGTACCTATATCTACTGATTTCGTCATCTCAGTTTGTGGGCAGACAGAACAATGGCCACACGGAAAGTGGCCTTGGACTGGCGGTAAATTCCATAGGGTATTTGTCATGCCAGAAATTTTGCTTCTGGGTCTAGTATGTACGAGATTATCGCGCAGATTAGACCCTCTCTTAAAGGCAAAAAGGGGAGGTGGAATAACCTCATTTCCTGTGTTCAGTATGTGCCAATGCTTGCGCACCGTCTTTTGTACTTGATTTGACCATGTACAAAATGTGTTCACAAAAGTCATTCTGGACAGAGGGGGCTTAGGCATAGGAGGTTCCAGAAGGGCCTCCCGGTTGTTGTTCAATGCTCTTTTGAAGGCCTGTTTCACCAAGCGTCTAGGATATTGTCTGTCTCTCAGTTGTTTCGATAGATCCTCAGCATGGTGATTAAAGGTGGTGAGATCCGAGCAGTTCCTACGAATGCGTAAGAACTGACCGACCGGAAGGTTTTCACGAAGGGATCTTGGATGATGACTTATGAAACTAAGTAAGGAATTCTTAGATAGTGGTTTCCTGTACAGTTCACAGCCCAGTTTACCTTGATCAGGCACTATCAGGATATCTAGAAATGGAAGACGTTGTTTATCAAATGCTATAGTGAAACGCAGGAAGGCATTCTTGGTATTGAGCCAGGTATGGAATTCTAGTAGTGAGGCCAGAGATCCTCTCCACACAACCAAGATGTCATCGATGTATCTCTTCCACAAGGTGATTTGTTCTCTGAAAGGGTTTGTCTGGATGAGTACATTGTTCTGCTCGAAGAGGTGGACATACAGATTGGCCAGACTGGGCGCAAAAATACTGCCCATCGATGTATCTGAGATTTGTAAATAGATAGTGTCTTCATGCTTAAAGAAATTTTCCATCATGGCCAGTCTGGCGCATTCCATGATGAAATGGACAGGTGTGATCGTGTCCAAATCTCTTGCATCTAAGAGGCTTCTGATGGCCTCTAGAGTTTCCATTTGTGGGATACAGGTGTAGAGGGACTCCAAATCAAAACTGACCAAGAGGTCTGTTTCTGTATCGTAACTGATGTCTGGGAGTAGTCTGAGGACATCTTTGGTGTCTTGCAAGTAGCTGGGCATTTCCTTTACAAGTTGTCTCAGGAAGAAGTCGACGAAAGTGGAGAGTGGTTCTAATAAAGAACCAATTCCTGAGATGATTGGCCGCCCTGGAGGTGGTCTTTGGCTTTTATGAATTTTGGGCAAGACATAAAAGTATGGCATGACTGGGTGTGTGGTTATGAGGAATTGCGATTCTTGCTCAGTAATCCAGCCAGCAGCTTTAGCTTCTTCCACAAGATAGGTTATCTCCCTAGATAGCCTGGGAGTGGGGTCTGTAGTCAAAGGTTTGTATGCTGTCCGGTCATCGAGTTGCCGAAGGCACTCTGTCCGGTAGGAAACGGTGTCCAGAATGACAATTGCGCCGCCCTTGTCAGCGGGTTTGATAGTTATTGTTTCATCGTTAGACAGGGCTTGTAAGGCTTTTTTCTCTCTGAGAGGCAGATTGTGGTATATTTTGTTAGGTCTGGTACTGATGTTGGTAATGTCATGAAGACTCTCACTTGATCCGGTGTTAGATGGGCCGGAGGGTTGAAAGTAGATGGAACTTTAAGGCCTGTATTACTGTCTGAAAGGGTTTCAGAAGAGGATGTCAAGTCCTTATCTCTAAAGAAGAAATGCAGACGAATTTTTCTGAAAAATTTAGCTAGCTCACAGCGCAGTTGGAAAGGGTCTCCCACATTAGTTGGGACAAAACCTAGACCTTTGTTAAGCACCGAGCATTCATCCGGCGTGAGGATTCTAGTGCTCAAATTGACCACTAGCTCATTGTGTCCGTGCTTGTCCCTGCTTGTGGTTGTCCCTTCCTGCTGCGGGTGTTGGGTGGTGGTTGGTCTGCCAGCCAATGAACTTGAGGCTGTCCTCTCCTTCTGCCCCTGTTGCGTCCACGGCCTACTCCTAAAAAAGGCGGCTGCCCAAAGAAAGGGGGTTGTGGACCGAAGGGTGGTTGGGACTGCATGTAAGGAGGGGGAAATGGATAGCCCCATGGGGCTGGGGGCCACCACGAGCCTCCTTGATGATAGGGGTTAGGCATGCCTCGTCTAAGATTTGGTCGGAATTGTTGTCCGTTCCCTCTTCTAGGTGGATGCATATTGTTCTGTGTATCTGAATCAGTAGAGTTGGTATCTGATCCTGACGAGGAATAGGTGGAACCATATCTTTTGCCTCTTTTGTTAAATTCTGGTGGAACATACTGTTCACTGGTGTAAGGATAAACTTTTTCAAGGGAGAAACGTAACAAATCCTTCTTAAATTTTTCAATTTTGGTAAGTAGGATTGTGTCTTTGTGGTCCTTGCTGGATTTGTTTGTTTCTTCCATATTTCTCTTAAATACCGTGCTGGATATGGTGGTCTTAATTTGCCCTTCCAGTGTCTGTATTTCTACAAGTATGGCATCTGCCACCCTCTTAGCCGTGTTGATGATCAAGATCAACCAATCGCGTGTGCAACGCCACGCGATTAGTGACCAATCCTTGAGGAAGGTTTTGTCTGTGAGAAAAAGTCTGGGAGAATTAGTTACAATCAGACCCATGGGAGCACTATTGCTTCTGAGGTATTCAGTCATGATCGCACCATGAATGAAGGTGCGAGAGTGGGAATTCTTGAGGCTAAGTAAGGATTGCCAATGATCCTGTGTGTTATTTGTGACTGAGGGTAGGGTGTCTATGATGCTCGGATTTGAACTCAAAATTGTTTGTATGACATTTTCGTCAAAAGAAAGACCAGTGAATTCTGCCATGGTAAAGCAAAGTAACACTGACCAAAGAGAAGGGGCGGTAAAAATTTCTCTACCCAATGTGGGGAGACTGGAAGAACAAAGTGGGACCCGCAGCCGTAGCTGCTCTATATTATGGCAAACAAAGAAATGTATGAGGGGGTCCAAGGGATCAATTTAAAGACCTGCACAGTATAAATCCCCAAATCAAATACAGTACTCACAAAGTATACTGTCGGTCTGGAAAACAAGGATCAGAACAGATACTGGCCAGACTGGCCATGATGGAAAATTTCTTTAAGCATGAAGACACTATCTATTTACAAATCTCAGGTACATCGATGGGCAGTATTTTTGCGCCCAGTCTGGCCAATCTGTATGTCCACCTCTTCGAGCAGAACAATGTACTCATCCAGACAAACCCTTTCAGAGAACAAATCACCTTGTGGAAGAGATACATCGATGACATCTTGGTTGTGTGGAGAGGATCTCTGGCCTCACTACTAGAATTCCATACCTGGCTCAATACCAAGAATGCCTTCCTGCGTTTCACTATAGCATTTGATAAACAACGTCTTCCATTTCTAGATATCCTGATAGTGCCTGATCAAGGTAAACTGGGCTGTGAACTGTACAGGAAACCACTATCTAAGAATTCCTTACTTAGTTTCATAAGTCATCATCCAAGATCCCTTCGTGAAAACCTTCCGGTCGGTCAGTTCTTACGCATTCGTAGGAACTGCTCGGATCTCACCACCTTTAATCACCATGCTGAGGATCTATCGAAACAACTGAGAGACAGACAATATCCTAGACGCTTGGTGAAACAGGCCTTCAAAAGAGCATTGAACAACAACCGGGAGGCCCTTCTGGAACCTCCTATGCCTAAGCCCCCTCTGTCCAGAATGACTTTTGTGAACACATTTTGTACATGGTCAAATCAAGTACAAAAGACGGTGCGCAAGCATTGGCGCATACTGAACACAGGAAATGAGGTTATTCCACCTCCCCTTTTTGCCTTTAAGAGAGGGTCTAATCTGCGCGATAATCTCGTACATACTAGACCCAGAAGCAACATTTCTGGCATGACAAATACCCTATGGAATTTACCGCCAGTCCAAGGCCACTTTCCGTGTGGCCATTGTTCTGTCTGCCCACAAACTGAGATGACGAAATCAGTAGATATAGGTACAGGCATACCTTGGACACTTCAAAGACACACCAATTGCAATACTGAGAAAGTTATTTACCTGATTACATGCCCCTGCTCTTTGCGCTATGTTGGCATGACAACAAGAAAAGTCAAAACGCGCATCAATGAGCATAAAAGCACCATCAGGCATAGTAGACAAGCCACGAAACTCACAAACCATTGTTTGGAACTCAAACACAAACCTGAAGATCTAAGATGGTTGGTTTTGGAACAGCCTTTCATTCCTAATCATGTGACTGACATAAAGCGTTTTTTGTTCGTTAAAGAACAAAAATGGGTTTTTAGACTCAAGAGTGACCAACAGGGTCTAAACGATGATATCCCGTGGACCTTCTTATAGGATCTCATCCCTCTCCAGAACCGTTTTGTATCCATGTAGGCTAGGAATATACATTATTTATTTTTCCTCCAACGAATCCAATTCCCTTTGGTTTTACCCTGCCTCTCTAATGTTCTGTGACAATGCTTCACAACATAGAGGTTTTTTCCGTGTAAACAGTTCTTCTGTTCCGATTTATACATTTTCACTACACATCTATGAGTTCGCCATTTTTAAATGTATTAGATTTGTTGTTGCAGCTTTTCGACACAATACAGCGAACTATTGATAATATCTCTTCCAACTACAAGTCCCAGGAAGCTTAGAACCCCATCGGATACCATTCCGCTTTTTGACCATCTGCGCGATCCGTAGTTGTTGAAACGGAAACACGCGCACACGCACACCAACACCCAATAAAATCCCTCCATTTCCGCCCGCCGGATACCTCCCCTTCCAGCTTCGGCGTTCGAAGCGGGGTACCGACGGACAGGTAAACGAAGCTTGTTGATTATCGCTTCTTTGGTGGGTTCTGATCACACACTTGCATAACAACACGTTTTCCTCCGTTGTGTGTTTGCCGTGGGAAACCATTGTATATAATCTCTGAAAAAGGCAGCCTATATACTTGAAATGCCTATTCGGATAGTATTACACAGCCAATCAGGCTCTCCCCAGAGTTATATCACTGTTACCTCTCTTACCTTTCTCAGATCACAACGGTTCCCAACAAGATAGCCTGACAGGAGCTAACTTTAGTCCTTCCTCCTGCCCACGAGTCTTAGTCCCTTTGACTCAAATTGTTGCTTCTCAAATCGTTTTTCTGAAGTTCCTTCTGCCATGGTTTTAGCGTAGTTTCCACGAGTGCCACTTAAGGGATTTTCGTTTCGCCAGCCGAGTCAGGAGAGTTTCCCTGGCCCACGGGCATCACATATTTTGTTTTTGGAATTTCCCTTTCTAGAGCGGTGCCTCATAAGGCCTGAGCGGATGCCAGGTGAGGCGAGGTGCGTACCCACTCCTTATCGGGTAAGTGCACATGAGTACGTGTGTTAATTACACTTTGTGTCTCATAAAGTACATCATATATAATTTTGAGAACTCATATATCATTATAAGTGTATATTATATTTAAATTACACATACAAATTGTTGGATCAGAAATATATACTGTTGCATAACATGATTAAGGAGAATACCCTTACTAGAATACCTTTTTGTCTTTGATTCTATTTAAAAGTTCACCAACAGACAATGCCTATACTGATCCAATATAAACTACAGGACTTGATCAGGTTGTATCTGGGTACTAACCATTGATTCAGGTTATTGTCTAAATATCACAGATTTTTGTTTTACTATCACGGTTTTTGCAGTAGCGTTTACATGGTCCTGACGAGAGCTTGGACTCCCCTGTCCACAAGCCGAAACATGTAGACCCAAGAACTGACAGTTATTTGTTTAAGCTGTCAATACTGTTTTTAATTTGGCACCAAGATAGCGCCAGAATAAAGTACACTGTGTCTTGGTAGCCATTTTTAATTGCACTTTTGCTTTATCACATTTTTCTGCACTGCATTCATCACCTACCGTTGGTAACAATTTGGCACGGTTGCCTGGGACTACCAGGGTACCATCACAATCCCCAGAGTGATTGGTACTCTAGTGAATGTCCCCAGTTCCCAAATGATGAGAAACCACCTTCGGTGGGTGATGGGAACTTTAACCTCTATGGAGGTTTCCATATACCTGCCTTAGCTACCTCGGATTTTCTCTCCTGCTTTCTTGTTCCACCAGTATCTGTTCTGATCCTTGTTTTCCAGACCGACAGTATACTTTGTGAGTAGTGTTTTAATGATCGTCACACTTGTGGTTCAGGGCTATAGTTTCTTAGTCAGTTTTTATATAAAATGTGTTTGTACAGTAATGGAATAGTGTAAATTTGAAAGTTATTAATATACATTTATTTGTGATTCTTTTTTACAGATACAGAACAGGAGTCTTTCTCATCTGTTTGCACTCTTCTCGTGCAAGGTTGTTTGGATGAAGGGTCCTTAGGTGTTTCATCATACCTGCTGTGCCGCACGAGTATTTTTTGTTAGAATCCCCTCGTAACATAACTCTTTGGCAAATCTTGTGAATGAAGAAGGTGGCATTGGTCTTTGTTTGCCCCTTGGAAAAAGTTAAAAATTTCTTCACCACTGAAGAAAATGTTTGTGGGCGTGGTGCCTTCTGCAAAAAAAATTCCTCAGATTCGGTAAATATTTTAAAGTGGCAACATTTACAGTTTTTGTAAGTTAAACTTATAAAATGTTGTTAGCTGTATACATTTTATATATCTGTGATTTGTTTCTTGTGGTATTTTGTTGAGAATACCATGTTGTTGTTTTTTTAACAATCTTTCTGATTTTCCAGGTCTGTCGTCGACATCCGTGGTTCCCACAGGTGTGTTCCGCCTTGTTGTTTTGTATTATTGTTGTTACTTTTTATTTATTAGTTTATTGTTTATATTTATGTTAATAAAAAAATTAAGTTTGAAAATGGTTTATCGTTTATATATTTATTATTATAAAGAATAAAGTTTGAAAAAAAATTAATAATGTTTTTGGTTGTTCTCTTAACTGCTGTGTGACTCTTTCTTGTTCTTATTACTGTTATTTCATGGAGTCCACCATGGTGTTAAATTTTGGGGCACTTATCGCTGGAATACTGATGATATCTTCAGTTTGCACCAACTTCTGAATAGTGTGTTAGATTTATCTCAACTTTACTTCCGTTAAAGTGCTGCTAATGAAATGGAGAGTAGCTGTTCCCGTGCAAAAAGACACGAGGTGCACCTTTCCGATTTATTCTAAATACTAAAATCATGTATTGTATTGCACTGATGTATTGGCTGCACTTACAGTGTACACATAAAATCTATTAAGAAATCTCATTGTATTTATATTGATTGGGAATAGTGCGTCAGGTGCTGGATCTTGATGAGATACACTGCTCAGTTCGTATATTGTTCTGCACACGAAAAAAATCACATCACAACTTTCACACCAATTGCAATGCGAAACAAATTCCGGCGATAAGACACGTTAGCACCAGGGATTTTACACCTGCTTTCTGCCGGTGTTAAGCAGGACAACTACCTGCACCATGAAAGGGAACACAGCCAAGAGCCACACCATAACACCCACAGGTGCCATAGAGTCAATGAGCATGATACAGGGATACCCATGAGGGCCAGAAGACTTATCTCAACAACTCCAGGACCGCCAATGCCCCCCAAACCCACATCTTAGTAAGTGTGTCCCTGTGGTCATTGTCTTAGCATGATAGGCACGAGCCCTGTAACATCACAGTGTGCTGTCACCTCAGCGTTGGCAGTGAGCCTGGATGTGTACCTACGCACGCATCCTCCTGTATGCACAACTGGCGTGTGCTGGTCTGGGATTCACAGGTCAGTGGAGGGGTGTGCCTATCCGGCAAGGGGAACGGGGTGTCTCGGACATGTCTGTGTACAGGAAGTGCGGTAAGTGTGTCTCTGTGTTCTGGTGTGGCCTGTTTCAAAAGCCTCAGTAGTCGATGTTGTAAAGTGGCATGCACCACCTCCGAACGGCACTGTGATGTTGTAGTTGGAATGTAGCAGGACATGCGCAAATAGGCATTACAATGGTGTGCCGTACGAGTGCACGAGATACAACAGCGCACTGTACAAAAGTGTGGGGGCTCGTGGGAGGGAGAAGCAGCCGTTTGGCAGCATAACACACTGTGAACTCGACCATGTGCCACATGCTGGGCGTCTCATCCATGATGACCACGGTCGCAGACATCCCACAACACCAACGACTGGCCTTTGTACACATCCTGTATGAATACAGCATGTTTTTCACTTCTATGCTCGTTCAGTGGTGTGATGTTGGCTGGTTGTGTGACTTGTGCTCCTTGTTAGTGTGTTTCATTTTGGCCATTGTTTGTCTATACTTGTGCTGTACTTAATTTTGCATGTGTGCCATTCTGCCCATCTCCCCCCGTCCCCCCACTCCCTGCTTCTTCCTCTTCCTAGTGCTGTTGTGTCTATAATTTTGTTGCTGCACACATAAATACATGTAAAGAATAAATTAGAATAGTTCCCTGATTCTTTTAGGTTTCAAAACTTCTCTATTGGTTTCTTTTTATTTTTCCATATGAACCGTTTTTTTTAATATTCAACAACACATAGAAGTCAGAAGTGCAACGTATTCTATCAACACACTTTCTAGAACATTCTACAATACGTACAGGTTAAAAGTTCATCAATTTTTTAAAACTTTACGATATTTTTTTGTTACATTTTCATGAACATTTAACGACACGTGCAGGTTAAAAGTTGACGATTGTTTTAAGTTCGAACACTGCCTTCCAAATGCAAGTAGCAGGTGTGGTTGAGCTGAGCAAATTTTATCCTATGATATGTACTCCACGTTGAAACTGCTTTTTCTTAACCAATCACAAAGATGCTTTTCCACAAAACTAATGTGCACCCTACTTTTAAAAAAGAATGCTTTTCATGATATCTTTAGAGATAAGTTATAGATAGGAATTAGCATTTAAAAAACCTTTGAAATTCACTGAAAAAACCATAGGTTTCATGCACGTTATAGTTAGGAATTGGCATTTAAAAAACCTTTGAAATTCATTGAAAAAATCAAAGGTTTCAGGGGCGTTATAGTTAGGAATTGGCATTTAAAAAACCTTAGAAATTCACTGAAAAAACCATAGGTTTCAGGGGTGTTATAGTTAGCTGGACATTTCCCTTGTACAAATCCCTAGAAATTCCCCTGTTATAGTTAGTTCAGCTAACTATAACTCGCGCCTCCGCAATGCACTGCTGATGACGTCACATATTACATCACTCATGACATGGCCAGTGACATCACTGATGACATCACTGATGACATCTCAAATGACATCACTGATGACATCACTGATGACGTCATCCATTTAGTATGTGTTTCTGAACTGTTTTAATATATTTAATATATATAGGGAAAGGCCTGTTGAAAAATAAGTGGGTGTACAAGTGTGTGAATGGATGATTGTCTAGGTGCGTAACTGACTCTATAAGTGAGTCATTAAGTGTATCTTACTGCAGACTAGTGACTAAACTGTGTGAATGTCTGTATGTGTCTGTGTGTTGGTGTATAAGTGGCTGCATGGTTTTGTGAATAGCTATATGAGTGTCTATATGGGTTATTGATTGGTTGTCTGAGTATCTGTATGGGTGCCTGAGTGTTTGTGTGGGTAGGATGTGTGTGACTCTGTGACTAGATGTGTGAGTGGGTGATTCAGTGGGTGCATGGTTTTAAGAGTGCATTTGTGATGGACTGTATGGTTGGGTGAGTGTATGTATGGGTGTGTTAGTGATTGAATGTATATCTCAGTTGTACATGTGTCAGTAACTACATATGTGAAACGCAGTGTATATGTGTGTAAGAGTATATAACTATCTATATGTGAGAGTGTGTGATTTTGAGAGTGGCTGTATGTGCCATAGTGCAAGGATGTCTGTGTCATGCGCTGTTTGTTTTTCTGCAGGAAGAAACAGAATTTGTTAGTATTTTTATGAGTAAGTGAACTTGAGTGTGTTTAACTGTATAGGTGAGTAAATTGGACTGTGATTAATTATTTGCATGACTGACTAGATATGTCAGTACCTCAATGGATGATTGGCGGTGTGTGTGTGAGTGGAGATGTATGTAGACCTAAGAGTCAATGAGTGGGTGAGTAGTTATTGGTATTGGAGTATCTATGGTTGTTAAAATGGCCGTCTGAAATTTTGAGTCGGTGTATCAAAGGTTATATTAGGGTGTGAGAAGATGCACTAATTTATCACATGGATGACGTCATCAGTGATGTCATCAGTGATGTCATTTGAGATGTCATCAGTGATGTCACTGACCATGTCATGAGTGATGTAATATGTGACGTCATCAGCAGTGCATTGCGGGGGCGCGAGTTATAGTTAGCTGAACTAACTATAACAGGGGAATTTCTAGGGTTTTGTACGAGGGAAATGTCCAGCTAACTATAACACCCCTGAAACCTATGGTTTTTTCAGTGAATATATATATATATATATATATATATATATATATATTACCTACTGGCGGTCGCCAGTAGGTAGATATAGTTAGGACCTATTTTCCATAGGAAATCCGCAACATTCTATTTGGAATAACGTTGGCGCCGATTGACGAATATTCGCGAAATTTTCCAAACTTTAGGCCAGCTCCGGTCCGCTCCTATCCTGAAAATTTCACGGTGATTCGTCAAGCGGGGGAAGAGAAAAAAGGGGGGTCCCAAAACGCGTTTTCCTCATGCATTTTCCCAGTGGACCTGTTTACGCAGTTACAGCCCGAACTGCTGAACGGAATTACACCAAATTTGGCAAAGAGGTAGTCCTCAGTTCAGACTCGTGCCTTTTGCTTAAATGGTGTAAATCCATTCAGTAGTTCCTGAGAAAATTAGAGTTAAAAAGATAGATATATCTATGGCCACGGAGGATCCGCGCACCCTCCCCGCACCCTCCCGAGCATGAGCTGAATGCTAATTGGCTGCCAACACTCTGAATCAGGAAGTGTAAACAGCCATCTTGTGCCTCGGTAGAACCGAGGCACAAGAAAACCCCCCAAAAAAGGCACAAAACGCAACAAGGGGGCAGGGTAGAAACACCCTGACCCCCTAGGCCTGCTCAGGGGGTCCCACAAGGACCCCCAAGGCCCAAAAAAAAATATGTTTTTTTTTTTTTTTTAAATCCCGGGATGCGCTTAGGATCCGCGCATCCCACTGCCGGAAAAAAAACGAAGCGCGGGCTCCCGCGCTTCATTTTATTTAGCCCCAAGTCCCGGGGGCAATATGTATATTATAATGGGGGGCCCAGAGGGGCCCCCCAGCCCCGGGGACCGCCATACCCGGCACTTATCTGAATTATGGGGGGCTCTCAGCCCCCCCCAGCCCCGGGGACCGCCACCCCCCGGGGCTTTATTATACATGAGTGGGGGGCTCAAAGGCCCCCCAAGCCCCGGGGACCACCACCTCCTGGGGCTTTATGGCAATGTATGCGGGGGTGCCAACTAGCCCACCAGGTACCTCCAGTAAGCGCCACGGAGCTGCGTTGCAGAGTGTTGTAAAAAGGGGCGTGGCCTCTGAACAACTCTCTGCAATGCAGCTCCCTGGCACATACTAGCGGTACCTGGTGGGCTAGTTGGCCCCCAGGGGACCTCACGATTGAAGTGGAATTAATTCCCCAACTTAAAACGCGCCACAGGGCGTTTTTGCACACGTCACCTCAGGCCCCGCCCCCTTCCTTCACCATTATACAAACATTCCTCAAAAATCAGCCGAACTACAAATTCCGATTTACTCACCTGTTATCAGGAGAGAACCCAGGGCTGCATCTTTTAGACCCGCACTGACCCTGAAAAGTAATTCTAAGCGTACTTACCAGTAACTTGTATTTCCTTCCATAGGAATCCATTGTGTGGTTTTCAGCAGAAAAGTTTCTAAGTGTCCATTTTTGAAACGTACAAATATTCCTCTAAAATCAGCCGAACTGCAAATTCCGATTTACTCACCTGTTATCAGGAGAGAACAGAGGGCTGCATCTTTTAGCCCAGCACTGACCCTGGAAAGTAATTCTAAGCATACTTACCAGTAACTTGTAATTCCTTCCATAGGAATCCAGTGTGTGGCTTTCACCAGAAAAGTTTCTAAGTGTCCATTTTTGAAACGTACAAATATTCCTCTAAAATCAGCCGAACTACGAATTCTGATTTACTCACCTGCTATCAGGAGAGAACCCAGTGCTGCATCTTTTAGCCCAGCACTGACCCTGAAAAGTAATTCTAAGCATACTTACCAGTAACTTGTATTTCCTTCCATAGGAATCCATTGTGTGGTTTTCAGCAGAAAAGTTTCTAAGTGTCCATTTTTGAAACATACAAATATTCCTCTAAAATCAGCCGAACTACGAAATTCCGATTTACTCACCTGTTATCAGGAGAGAACCCAGGGCTGCATCTTTTAGCCCAGCACTGACCCTGAAAAGCAATTCTAAGCATACTTACCGGTAACTTGTATTTCCTTCCATAGGAATCCAGTGTGTGGTTTTCAGCAGAAAAGTTTCTAAGTGTCCATTTTTGAAACGTACAAATATTCCTCTAAAATCAGCCGAACTACGAATTCCGATTTACTCACCTGTTATCAGGAGAGAACCCAGTGCTGCAACTTTTAGCCCAGCACTGACCCTGAAAAGTAAGTCTAAGCGTACTTACCAGTAACTTGTATTTCCTTCCATAGAAATCCAGTGTGTGGTTTTCACCAGAAAAGTTTCTAAGTGTATATTTTCACAAACTAAAAATATTCCTAAAATATCGTCTGTATGACTTAAACACATTCTTTCAACTGTTTACAGTAGATTGGCCAGTGCTGGATCCAGGATCCACCACTGAGTAAGAAAAAGTAACGATAACACTACTTACCTGCTAAGTGAATTTTCTGCCATAGGATAACATTGGTGATTCTATGTTGAAAAATGTTGTAAGTGTCAACTTTTAAAATACAATAATATTCCTTAAAAATAACTACTGTAACCAAAACGCTTTTACTCAACTGTTTACAGGAGATGTCCAAGGACTGAATCTAGGATCCAGTCCTGTGGTTAGAAAAGTAACTAATTGCATTTGACAAGAAATTCACATTGAGCTCAATGTTGCATTGTGTTTGAAATTGTGTTGCCCATTGCAACAACTGTAACTACTATACTTAAAAGTCTATTGCCTATTTGCAAAGTATTTAAACTAAAGTAATTCATTCTGAGAAAGTATATTTTGTATTGTAATGTATAATGTAATTATAATGTAATTTAAAAAAATATATCTAAAAATAAATAGTTTAAAAAATGTAGTAAATCAGTATAAAAAAATCAGTATAACAATTAATACATTAAAAATTGTCATTTACAAAAATTCACTGATAAAACCATAGGTTTCAGGCATGATATAGTTAGGAATTAGCATTTAAAAAACCTTTGAAATTCACTGAAAAAACCATAGGTTTCTGGCCTGATATAGTTAGGAATTAGCATTTAAAAAACCTTTGAAATTCACTAAAAAAAACACAGGTTTCAGGCCTGATATAGTTAGGAATTAGCATTTAAAAAACCTTAGAAATTCACTGAAAAAACCATAGGTTTTAGGGGTGTTATAGTTAGGAATTAGCATTTAAAAAAACTTAGAAATTCGCTGAAAAAAACATAAGTTTTAGGGGTGTTATAGTTAGCTGGACATTTCACTTGAAAATTTTGTGAAGATTCGTCAAATGGCGCCACAGATATTGGCAAAAGAAAAAACTCTTTTTGAATAGAAACAAGGTCCTAAATATAACTACCTACTGGCAACCGCCAGTAGGTAATATATATATATATATATATATATATATATATATATATATATATATATCTACATATATATATATATTCACTGAAAAAACCATAGGTTTCAGGGACGTTATAGTTAGTTGGGCATTTGACTCATATGAAACCAGAGAAATTCGCCCGTTATAGTCAGTTGAGCTAACTATAACTTGCGCGCCCGCAATGCACTGGTGATGACATCACATATTGCATCACTCATGACATGGTCAGTGACATCACTGATGACATCACTGATGACATCTCAAATGACATCACTGATGACATCATCCAGTGAATGTGTGTTTCTGTAAAGTTTAAATATTTTTCATATATATCGATGCCAAGGTGTATTGAAGAAAGAGTGGATTTACAAGTGCCTGAATGGATTATTTAGTAGGTGTTTGACTGACTGTATAAGTGAGTGATTGAACCTGTGTTACTGAATGTATGGGTTAGTGATTAAACTGTGTGAAAGTCTGTATTAGTGTCTCAGTTGGTGTATAAGCGGTTGCATGGGTTGGTGAGTAGCTACATAAGTGTCTATATGGGTTATTGATTTGTTGTCTGAGTATCTGTATGGGTGCCTGAGTGTCTGTATGGGTGGGTGGGGAGGTGTGTGACTATGTGCATAGATGTCTGAGTGCGTGAGTCACTGGTTGTATGGATTAAAAAGTGCATATGGGAAGGGCTGTATGGGTGAGTTAGAGTGTGTATGGGTGTGTTGGTGAGTGAATGAATGTCTCAGTGGTATATGTGTGAGTAACTACATATGTTTTAAGACAGTATATGTGAGTGTTGGAGTATATAAATAACTATACGTGAGAGTAAGTTATTTGAAGAGTGGGTGTATAAATGAGTGTCTGCTTATATCAGTGAATGTATAAGATAGTAAGTATGTGTTAGTATCTGCATAAATAAGTGATGTGGTGTGTGTGTATAAATAACGGAGTTGGTGTGTATAACTGTATACATGAGTAAATGGGTATGTGATAGATTCTTTGCATGACTGACTAGGTGTGTGAGTTACTGTATGGATGAGTGGCAGAGTGTGACTGTATGTTTAGGTGTATAAGTGCATATTATAGTACTGTATTGATGATTAAATGCATGTATAAGTGACTGGATGTGTGTAGACCTAGAAAATAGTGGGTGGTATGTAGTATCTGGCATTCTTGTGTGTATGGTTTCAAAAATAGTAGTCTGTATTTTAGAGTGCGTGTATCAAAGTTTATATTAGGACATCAGTATGTGCATCAGATTATCATGTGGATGATGTCATCAGTGATGTCATCAAAGATGTCATTTGAGGTGTCATCAGTGATGTCATGAGTGATGTCGCTGACCATGTCATGAGTGATGTAATATGTGACATCATCACCAGTGCATTGCGGGCGCGTGAGTTATAGTTAGCACAACTAACTATAACGGGCGAATTTTTCTGGTTTTATATGAGTGAAATGTCCAACTAACTGTAACGTCCCTGAAACCTATGTTTTTTTCAGTGAATTTCTAAGGTTTTTTAAATGCTAATTCCTAACTATAATGTCTGTAAAACCTATGGTTTTTTCAGTGAATTTCAAAGGTTTTTTAAATGCTAATTCCTAACTATAACGTCTGTAAACCCTATGGTTTTTTCAGTGAATTTCAAAGGTTTTTTAAATGACAATTTCATATTTTAATATATATAAAACCTATATTTTTTCTATTTTTTTTGGTAATATTTTGGAACTCTTATTATCCTTTTTTTTTTAATTAGAAAAATTATGTAATTTTTTATATCTTCAAAAAAAAGCATGTATATATATTTTTTTGTTGAGAAAACTAGACTCTCGTACTGGTAGTGTACCAAGCTCCATCACCACGCGAATCCTATCCGCCATATTGCGAAACTCGTTAAGGATGCGCATTTCTTATCCGATGGCTTCGTAGCACCATGTCCCGCCTAACATCATAAACATATAAGGTCTCGCCAGCTCCTAGTTTGGTATGCGACGGGTGCGCGGTACCAATCCGCGCGTTATGTCATATATGTATGGGGTCGTGCCGGCTGCGCGTTCCGTATGTGACGAGTGCACACTGCCAGGCCCTGTGTTACGTCATAGACGTATGGTATTGCGCCGGGTACGCCATTCCCTCATTTATTTTTTTATGTCTCAAAACCATATCTAAATAAGCTTAAAGTGTAGATGAGAGCAAGAGATAATCTAAAATATTTTCCACATTTATATATTTCTAACTGTAATAAACTTATATTATGGTAAATATATTTTCTCAAAATCACGTCGGGTGCGGCCTCCTTGTGCGCTCGGTGCACGATTACCATGTGACCTTAAAAAAAAGCTTTTGATTGGTTCATAACATTTCCCATTGTAACAGTTGGAGGACCCCACCCATTTTAGTCATTCTCTCTACACCGTTTGATGAGACACCTCTTCTGCTTACAGAGCTTTTTTGAAAAGTTTTTTGCTGTATACACATATCTTATAGTACACACAACATGTAACGATCCTCTTCATCAATAATCATGCTCTGTACAGTAGCCTTCCATGTGTGATAGCCATACATCTGAAACGTTACATCAAAAAACAAATGTGTGTTACACGATGCCCCTGGTGTGTGTGCGCGCATTATTGTGCTGCCTTTCGGCCTGGGTATTGGTGGCTCGAAGGGGTATCATCAGCCACGGGCAGAGTGCACATCCTAGATCACATGTGACAAACAGTAAAAGAGTAATGTGTAGATTTATGTTGCAGTATGCTATGTTGTCGGGCTTTACCAGTATAGTAGTGTGTCATATGTGAGACTTTCAGCTTCACGTTTGACATACTTTGCTTGCCTGTAAGGAGCGTTATCACTGTGTATGACGTAACCTCACTGCTGATCCTCCCTCCATCCGAGCACATTCACATGTGTGCGCTTCGCGATAGCAACACTTTCAATAATACCACACACCATTGACATGCGTGTCTGCACATATCCACCAGCTTGACAACGTCATGTGATGTTCTCCATTCAATGTTTTCGGACAGCATCTCATTAGCGATAGTTGCCGCCCTCCCGGTACATGCTACATTAAAGTAAATTGCGGATTGTACGACATCAAAACTGCAACAGGGGCACACACATAAGTACACTTTCTGCCCAGGCAGGAACTGAACAACGTCCGCGGAATAATTATTCACACCCCTACGCTGGCCTGGCGTACGCAAGCCCAGCCCACTTTGCGTACGTATAAATAGGATAACGACGACGCCACATGTCCCAGTTCTTCCACACTGCTTCAGGTGACATGGCCACATCCACCTCGCATATCACAATGTGCAATAAAAAAAAGGGATCCATGAGGTGTACATCATCCTGGCAATGAAAACTACATCTGAATTGTGAACCCTGCTGGCCGTCGTGTTTGGACACACACCAATGACAGCAGATGAGCACTGGGGCCTGGGTGCACGGGAGGGATGGGGTGCATCAGCCTGGGTGCGCAGGTGCAAACAAGCGATGTTACCGTGTGTAATGATGTGATCTCTGACCTCATTCAGTCACATCTCTGTCTCATTTTAAGGGCCTGCTGGACCGTACTGTAGGCCTGAGCCAGCGGCAGCGCTGCCCTACAGACACGTGGCGTTGGCTTTTGGGGCACTGTAGTGAGCTGACTACTAAGTGTACATGCACACAGGTTTGCGCCACTGCATTGCACGCGCACATTATGCTTCTAGCATGCGCTCTGTTCCTTTGTATGTGAACATTGGCATAACATATTATTATTTACCCTTGTGTATTCTCGTGCACTCTAACTCCTCTTTGAACCACGATTACCACTAACAGTGGGTAGATGCATTCAACTGGTGTTCTCTCTTAAGCTTGAAATAAACATTCATTTACCTTAAGACGTTTCCACCATTATATTATTTCTCCCTTTTCAGACACTGAGTTAGTTGCACGAAAAAGCATGCAGCAGGTGCTCAACCGGTGATGATGCTCTGGCCTTTCTGACGCCTTCCATCGTGGTATCAAGACACCGTCCCAGACCAGAGACCTGCTGTGCCACCCTGAGAGGCAACCCGGAGTCGGAGCTCGCACCGGCACGTCATTGGACATACCGGTTGTGGCAGGTGAGCAGTGAAGCCTCGGTGCGCAGGAGCTGCATTTGAGCACAGTGCGGGGGAAGGTGCTGGGTGCAGCAGCTTGGGTACACAGGTGCAGGCAAGCGATGTTGCCGTAGATAATAATATAATCTCTGGCCTCATTCATATCTCTGTTTCATTTTAAAGACTTGCTGTACCGCACTGTTTCTCGCGGACCCCAGCATCCCAGACACACTGGTGACGGGAGGTGAACAGTGAGGGCTGGATGCAGTAGGCCGACGCTCTGTCTCCTCCTCCCTCTGTTCTTTTGACTCTCCCTCCCCTTCTCCCTTCCACCCACTCGCTCTCTGTCCCATTCTCACTTTCTTCCTTTCATTCTGACTACCTTTCTTTTTCTCTTGGACATGGCACACATACTTATGTTTCTTTTTTCTCTTGCATGTTTTGTACGCTGCTTCCGGAGGAGTCCCACCCACTTCTTTCATGTTTTACTGTTATTTGTTCGAATAAAGTTATGTTTCCATTTATTTGTGTTCTTTTAATAAAAGTTAATTTTTTTACCAATAAATGAGTGTATGGGTCTTCTGCTTCTGAAAACACTTGTCTGTAGTTTATTGTGAAAATCAGCGGTTGATGGGAAAACATTTGTAATTTTGCGGTGCACCTTCCAAATATAAACCAACAGACTATTACGTAAATGAAGCCTGGATAATTCTACAACGGCAAGGGTTCTATGAGTGTATCACTTTATAACACCATGAGTACTGCCTGTGTGATTACAGAACCAATAAGGCACTGCCTAGGGCCACCGAGGTTTCAAGGACTGGCGAGGCCCACCCTGCATATTTAAGTAAAGCCCCGGAGGTTGCCGGTCCCCGGTCTTGAGTTGGCCTCGAAGCCCACCGAACAATTCGTAAACAATACCCGGGGAGGTGTCGAGCCCCTAGGCTGAGAAACGTCTCTGTGCCTAATTTACATGTGAGATTAAGATCCCCAGTGCTACAGAGACCCCGCAATATAATAATAGGATTGGCCCCGGAACATTACCCACCAGTGGGCTCATTTAAATGAACAGGTGAGACCCCGCTTCATTTATTTTTCTCAATTTTTACCATCCGGATCCGCTTTATTGAAGCGACACAAGGTTTTCCTCATCTCGCTTCAACAAGGCAAACAAGAATTTACTATCACAGGGTGGAAACCATGCTCCCGCCCTGTAATAGCAAACATAAATGTCCCGCAGATGCACACCCTGGGACATTGTATGAGCTGAGCCTGGGAGGTGGCGCTCCATAGGGCCATGATGCATTGGTTACTGCATAACTACAGAATTAGTATAAACGCATACTAACACTACTTGCACACGTGTAGGACAGCAACCAGAGTGTAGTGAAGAGGCAGAGGAAGCCCAAAATCAAAAAATATAAATCCTACCACAGGTAGGATCACATAGTTCGATGAGCCGACGACCCTGGGATGAGTAGAAACAGCTTCACCAAGAAAACGGGTTTTCAGCAGAACGCAAGGAAGCTCAAAATCTTGGTGAGTGCTGCCTTCTTTTTACCTTCTCCCGCTCGTTGCCAAATTTATGTAGTGAAGAGGAAGACAGCAGTGGATCCGATAAGTAGATTTATTGCAGGAAAAGAAGACAGCTTAAACAGCCACCAACAGGAGCAGACAGCATGGCAACCGTCTTCTCCAGCACCGTGTACAAATTCCCCAAGATTCCCCTCATGACAACCCTACATTCTAACATTACATACTTACATTATAGTAGCATTACATACTAACATTCTACTATGACTTACATTGAAATATTACACACAGCACATGACTTTACAGCAATGAGCTCATGGTTTCATCCACGAGTCTTGAGACCGGTAGGGGTGAGTAGTTCGCTTCCCACTCCCTCTATTGTATAAACGCAAACTAACACTACTTCCACAGGTATGCTACAGCGCCCATAGCACATCACTTTACAGCAATGAGCTCACAGTTTAGTCCCCGAGTCTTCAGACCAGTAGGGGTGAGTAGTTTGCTTCCCACTCCCTGTATAGTATAAACGCATACTAACACTACTTACACAGTTATACCACAGCGGCCAGTATTCTACAGCGCCCAGAGCCCATCACTTTACAGCAATCAGCTCAGTTTGATCCCCGAGTCTTCACACCGGTAGGCGTGAGTACTTCGCTTCCCACTTCTGGTATAGTATAAACGCACGGTAGAGGTCAGTAGTTCGCTTCCCACTCCCTATATGGTATAAACGCCTACTAACACTACTTCCACAGGTATGCTACAAAGACCAGAGCACATCACTTTACAGCAATGACCTCACGGTTTAGGCTTTCGGTTTCATACCAGAGTGTAGCAGCATCTCATCTCAGCACAATGTCACTCTGAGCAACACCGCACTTTCAGTCCGGTAGGAGTGACTACTTCGCTTCGCACTCCCCCACGGAGGTTACAGTGCTCCTATCCTCCTGTTTCCTACTCTTTTTGCCCTTTTTCCCCCTTACTCATTTCAACGGAATCACAAATTGGCTGCCAACACTTCCTAGTTGCAACAGCCCGCAGCCAATAAGCATCAAGCTCGTGCTCGTAACGCCTCAGCCAATCAGATGGCAAAATTCCCAAATATCGATATCTGCAAATTTCAATATTTCTCCAAAACTACTGAACGGATTTACACCAAATAAACAAAAGCGTGCTTTCTAGACCAAGACCCTTCTCCCTGCCAAATTTGGGGTAATACTGTTCACCCGTCCGACCTGTAGCCTTGTCTAAAGTTTCCTATGGAAATTAACATGGAGAAAACATGTTTTGGGACCCCCCTTTTTCTCGGCCCCCCCTGACGAATCACCCCCAAACTTTCAACATAGGAGCTGATATGAACAAAGAATTAGTTTGGAAAATTTCATGAAGATTCATCAAATGACGCCACAGTTTTAAGCAAAACAAAAAATGTTCTTCCTATGAAAACTTGGTCCTAACTATATTATTATTATGAAGAGGAGGGGGTGTTGCCCCCTCCCTGAGCCGTATTAGGCCCTGGGGTCCCCATCCACCAGGGCCATTATTAAAATTACAGGGGAGGGGCTGCATGACCCTCACCTCCCTGAGCCTAGTTAGGCCCTGGGGACCACATCACCCAGGGCCACTATTACAATTAAAGGGGAGGGGGGTTTAGCCCCCTCTTCAAGGCTTGTAGGCCCTGGGGACCCCATCCCCCAGGGCCACTAATTAAAATAAAAAGGAGGGGGCATGCAGCCCCCTCCCCTGCTCAATTTTGGCCTTGGGGACCCCAACCCCTGGGGCTCAGTGCATTTTTTTAGAGGGAGGGAGACACATGGCCCCCCACCCTTGATTAATTTCTGCCCTGGGGACCCCACCCCCCTGCCCCAAGTACCCCGTCCCCCTGGGCTCTTACCAACTCCAAGTACCCAACCCATCCCAAGTAGAACAACACACTAACGTACACACAAAAATGATGAATGGAATGATTTAATTAATCTCAGCCACTGGTAATCACTTGGGCCGCATCCCAGTCCTCGCTATTTTGCACACCATATCACCTCAATTTGGGCTCAGCCATATGCAAATCGTGTGTTGGCATTGCTACAATAGGAAAAGTAAATCCTGAACTGCCAGGCCAGGTCCTCCCTGAACTGGATTACGAGCAACCTGGGGCTGCTTTCGCTCTAGTTAGGGGTCATCAGCCAGTATAGCTTGATTCCAGTGACACAGTGTGCATGGAACTCATGTCTGGGCATACTGTCCCACCTAGGGCGATACACTAATATCTACAAAAAAGTGATGGGTGGAATCTTTCGACTCAATTTACTCACATCCCAGTCCATCGTTATTTTTCACACCATGTCACCTCAGTTTGGACCCAGCCGTATGCAAACCAGTCTTGACCCTGCTCCAATAGAAAACGTTCAGCTCGAATTGCCAGGCCAGGTTTTCCCTGAACCATAACACAAGCAGTTGGAATTGTGGGTGAAAAGCGATGGACTGGGATGCGGACTGAGCTATTGCCAGTGGCTGAGATTAATTCAAGCCTTCTATCCATCACCTTGTTTTTGTTGCATTAGATGCCCTAAATGCAACTGGTATGCCCAGACACACTGAGTCACTGGAACCAAGCTGTACCTGGCTGATGATCCCTAATCAGGGTGAAACTGATCCAGGATTGCTTGTGTTCTGGTTCAGAGAGGACCTGGCCTAGCAGTGCGAGCTGGACTGTTCCCATTTGAGCTGGGTCAAGACTGATTGACATTTGGCTGTGTCCAAACTGAGGTGGCGTGGTGTGCAAAATAGCAATGGACTGGGATGTGGCCCGAGTGAGTACCAGAGGCTGATATTAATTCCAACATTCCATCCATCGCCTTATTTTTGCTGCAGTTACCATGTAACAATTCGATTTTAGTACCTTATGAACAGGTTTAAAAAAGTAGAAAAATACAAAAACATAACATCATATTTATCACCTGTCCGTTCATGCCAGCTCGTTTTGGAGTTTGCAGTACCATCTGCCTCTCCTGGGCTACACCTGCCATTTGTAAACCAATTCTCACTTGAAGCCATGCCCTGGTAATTAAATGCCAAATCTGCAAATTGGCTAAACCGTGTTTGATGGTCCCGGTGCACAACTCAACCACCCACATACACAAGTATACATCCCAAAGTAGAGTAGAGTGACCAATGAAGCGAGATGTCTCTCTCTAGGCGGCGCTGCTCCTGGTCTGGAGGTTTTATGACGTGTTCAGGTGTTTACAGTGAGCAATTTTAACCATAAATGAATTAGTGTTTGGGGGACACTCCAGCAGTCAAAAACAGCTTGCCTGTGGCAATAAAAAAGCATCAAACCGTCTTGGACAGTGCAATGACCCACAGATCCCTGTGGGTTTGGTGCCCCAACCAATGAAGAGAACCAAGAGATTTCCCATCCATGTGCAGCATGCACATAGCCTTTTTAGGTTTCGCGCCTAGCACTACTCGTGCAGCGAGAGTCCTTTTGTCTGGGGTTCCGAAACAGACCCTGGAATTGTACACGCTCGTTTTTAGTTTTGTCTTCCGTTATTGGGCTCTGAGAGCGTGTTTTTTATAAACAGAGCATGCAATAGGCCAAAGGCGAGCGCATTGCTCCGCCCATGGCCTATTTGTGTCTGTTACGCACACCAAAGCCCATGTGGTTTCAATTATCGTGCCCAGACACAGGCGCGATAATTGAAAACATATGGCTCGCTGTGGCGCGCACCACTAGCGGGCGTGTTTTTTTTTTTTTTACAATAGCGATCGCTTTCACAATCGCTTTCAGTGCCGCTTGTTCTACGATACATAGAAACGGTATGAATTTTCCCTTAACCGATTGCTAAAAAATGTCATCCCAAACCTCAAACACGTGAACGAGAAGTGAGAAATCTACTCCGGTGTAAGTCTCTCTCCTGCGGTGGCCCGTTTCTATCCAAGCAAATACAAGAAACCGCCTCTTTCCGAATACCACTGCCCTAACTACGTTTCCATGGTGCCTAAAATCAATAAAGCGCCGAGAGTCCCCACGCCCCACTCACTGATGAGTAGTGGTCGAGGGAGGCGCACGGGGGACACCCGGACTGAATGCATTAGCGGCGGCTCGTCGCCCAATGCTCAAGAGCCAAAAATATTTGGTGAAGTCATTGCGGATCTTCGAGAAATAGTATGTCGCAGCTTTTGCTGCTTTGATCTGCGATGGCGGCTACTTTTTTTCCTTTCCGCCTGCCTGTCTTGTCATATCTGCTTTCTCTCCGAGTTCATTTGTGTTCAGGGTACCATAAAACTGGTAAGTCCTGCGGTGGTTCCCAGACCCCTCTTATTTTTTAATGTTTGGTGTGTGTGGACGTGTGAATATATCAATGTATGCATATTTGTGCGTGTGTGCTTTGAATGGGTATGTGCATGTGAATTTGCTTGCATGAGTGCACACTTGTGAATCCATGGGCCTGAGTGAGAGTGCATGTAGATGGGTGAGTGTGTGTGTCTGGGTGTGTGGCCTGCCAGCCCCTCCGCTCGAATTACCAGTTGCCACTGGGCATTACTGCAGTTGAGAACAGCAGGATCCAAGGTATACTGGCAACCAACAGTGACCTGATGATCTCCATAGACTCCTGAGCTAGAGCTCTGACACCAGTTGAAGGAGACAGCGCGTGGCACGCCCCAACCTTACCAGCTCATCGAGTGGTTCCTCGTACTTGCAAATCCTTATCTTGTAACCCACTACTACCTATATGTATCCATACCCAAAGTGTTCTGAATCATAATCTTCAAATTCTACATATGAATAAATCCATTTATATGGACAATTTTCTGTCTTGTGTATAACAAAAGCACATTATTCACCTAAATAATATATTTTAGAATGTGTGGAGTGCTTTTTATCCCTTACCCCAACAAGGCCTCAGGGCACCTTCTGAGAGGATGAGTGCATGGCTATTCAGTAGGGGCAGGGAGCTGGTGTATAGTGTATTCTATGAGTAGGGTGGCTGGTGTGGTGCATAATGCTCGGTTGTGTGTTATGATCATGTTCAGGTGATCTTGAGGCTGCACTTAAGGATGAGGGTGAGGGAGATGTGCGAGAGCTGGGGTCATTTTCTCATATACGTAGCACTGATCATGTAGGTGGGTAAATAGATTTGGGGACCATCCCCACAGGTACTTCATTTACAGTCCACTGCGTTTTTTTGTTTGAAGGAGTGCCAGCCTCCACTAGGGTAAAGGGCAGCATAAAATTACTTTTTATTTGATTTTTTAATTTGAATTATTAGTTCTGGCTAAAAATGTAATTTTAACAATGCTCCTAATCTAACATGTTAGTTTGTTCATGCTACCTTTAACCCGTTGAGTAACCTAATGTTTCACAGCAGAATAAAAAATATTGTAACATTGCTTTTTATTGGCCCTATTATGCTCTTAAATGTGGCCACCAAAAACAAAGAAAAGTGAAATAAGGAAAGGCTACATAATGAGTAAAGCAACATGATCAGCTGTCTAACTTCAGCCCATATCAATCGCATATAGCTGCTGTGATGGCTCAGCAGGCTAATTGTTACTGCTGACATCTGCAGAGATCTGAAGGCGCACAGTGAATCTGTCAAAGCAGAATCAGCCTTCGATTCTACCAATGATGGTAAATTAACTATGTAACATTAAATTGGATAATAGTAACATCTGTAATTTGCACCACTTATAAAATCAGTGTATGAAGTGCTATTTAAGATTTTCTTCATGCAACACAACCCACCTATCTTCTCTCGAGTTTGCTACATGGACACTTCACTGTTCCCCTGCCTCTAGACTATGGACCTCGTCACCAGTTGGCTGTTAAATTCCAATATGTGCTGTAACTCCTGTTACTGCACATATTCAAATTAAGAGCATTGTGATAAAAATCCAATCCCATGGTTTCATTTAGCAGGTCAAATCTGCTGATATTTACCAGGGGAAGTAAATAATGGGACAAGTAGCAAACTCTGTACGTTATTCTCCATTATCGGGAAAACCGTAATTGGGTGGTATTTCTCACACCCAATACATTCTGGCCCAGCAGAGTCTTATTTTTATCGAGTGAGATAAATATTGCATCAATTACTGACCAACTCGTAAGGAGGGCCTGGAATGGATGTTAAAACTGTGTAAATGACCTCAATTTAAAGCATAAACAAGCATTTGCAATGCAATAGGTGTCGCATTTGCGAGGCTTTTAGCTATTGCCATTGTAAATGACAATGGCTTTACATTTGTTGTTGGTTTTTAAAACAGATAAATAAAAGGCATTGTAATTTCCAATGCCAATAGCTTAAACTCTCGCAAATGCGAGACCGATTGCATTGCAAATGCTTGTTTGTGAGAGGAAATATATGCCATGGACCTATGAGATCCTGGCTGATGAGGCTTATTTCTCTGTGTGCTCGTTCTGCGCTCCTGCCCTAGGGCGCCTGTTCTCTAGCAGGAGATGGCCAGTCCCTGATTACCAAATAGGCAAAGTAGGTACCGGCCCCACTCCTTTTAGGGGCACTGTGACAACGGAAAGCTTGATTGAAAGAACATTTCAATCAAGCTTTCTTAAATAGTTTCCAAAAGATACATACAAATGAATCAACTCATAGAAATGAAAACTTTACATCAAAGACTCTAAAGAGAAAATACTGTATTGATATAATGTACCCATTGAATATTTAAAGTTTTGTTGGTTTATTAAAATTAAAAACATTGAATTTTTGTTTAATAACATTCATAATTGTTAATGTTTAGTTTTGTGTAATAAAATTGGTAGATTCAAATTGTTGTTTGGTAAAATTAAAAACGTATTAGGAGATAATTGCTAGTGGGGGCGAAATTTCGACTGCCTTGGGGCCTCCACAGGGTTTAATCCAGCACTGGAAATGGCGCCCAGAGTTCTCAAGAGAAGCTGAACGCTAAGGGTGCCGCGTGGGCTGGACTTTAAGGCAGTGCAGTGGCATCATCCCTTGTGTGGAGGAGCGGCCTGTGATGGATGGGACAGCTGACCTATGCGGTGCTGGGGCTACAGTCTTTGCGCTCGAGCACTCCATGACTGGCTCTTCCGCAAAGGCTTTGATTGATAAGAGCAATTCCCGGAAAGCACTGAATGGGGCACAATTGTGGGATTTATGGCGAGTTTACACTGAGCTTGTTTGAGGCGATTACTGGTTTATGTCTGTTTGCCTTTCGCGTTATCGCCTACAACTGCAGTGCCGCAAAAGAAGAGCTCCTCCGATGGTCATTCAGGGCGGATTCCAAGGGAAGGACTGGCAAACGGTTTGTTTACATGGAAATGCATGCACTATTGAAGACAAATAGCGAATGGCGTAGGCTGTGCTGGAGTTTGAATACTCGTCTTTAAAAGGTGCATTGCTCTTCGTGGGTGAGGGCAGGACCCCTGTGCAGCAGCTCCGTGGCATGGCGGACGCTGCTGGGGTTCCTGCTGCCCCCCCCTCCCCCTCCCCCCCCCATCTTCTCGCCAAATAGAAGCAAGGTGGTGGCAGCCTTCAGCAACCGAGTTAATCGAGTGGAACAGGTACCGCGCACACATGCGATTGAATACTTACATATACATCACACACCAGAATACTTATCTGACGCCACACATATCAGAGTACTTACCTGATATTCCATTGACCTGAGTAGTTCAGCTCTCGTCGTTCTCCTGGAGTACAGCTTCCTGTCTGTCTTTGCAGCCACGTTCATGAGAAGTGACTGTAGCTTTCAGGTGATTTTTAGCTGAAGGCTGAGAATGACAACAGCGCTTGATAGTTGGTATGAAGTAAATGTGCGACTGGTTCCAGAAGAAGACTCGGCGCTCATCCGCAGCCTCATATTACACAATATGAATGTCATACTCTACTTTTATGCTCATAATGCAACGGATGGCGTAATATATGATTGCCTGCACTACTCACAGGTATTGTTAAACTCATGGAATTCTTCTGGTTGGAGGTGCATAGTTTGGCAAATAGTTTTGTATTATGAAATCAGATGTCATATGGCCTCCAGCGCAATGCATCTCATCTGTAAATCCTCCCCATACAGAGTGGACAGAGACACCCCAGGACTTGTATGTCCAGATATGTGACAGCAATGATAGATCGTGAGGTGAAGTGATCCATGTACTCCTGGTGACAAAGACGCGTCTCACTCTGGCTTCCCGTTCCCACACTCATAAGTTGTTGTCCTACGAATACGTAAAGGTGAGGATTTAGGCAGAGGTCAGTCCCTGCCTTTTATACCTTGATGGATAACTGAGGAGCAACCAGTAAATGGACGGCTGGTGGTAGGTGAATCAATAACTCAGGAACACGGACCTTTTCACATATACCCTTGACAGGAATTCCAGAATTAGTGGTTCATATGGGGGCTCCAGAGTCCAGATGCCTGCAATTTCAACCAGCCGTTCATGAGATATGCGTCCGTAAAGACTGGCACACTAAGGGAACCATTTCCAGCACTAATCCTTACTGTGACGTTGACCTGACTTTTAGATTTCAGGGGAAGATGACCCGGAGGAGCCTTTTAGAAGGGAGAGAGTAAGGGCGGGTTAGCAAGGACTGAGAGGAGGAAGACTAGTAGTTGAAATAATGAAGATTTCTGTTGTAATGATACGAGGATCCAGTTCCAGGTACACTTAAGGTAGTATTTATTCAAAGGCACAGAGATCCCCACCAGGAGCAGCCTTCCTGCTGCTCAGCTCATCTTCCAACTGCCAGCCCCACTCATCCAACATTCCGCGACATCATCCACACCAACATTCCACACCACACTCACACTGGCTCAGCAGCAGGTACAACACTTCTCCCTTCCTCATAGTGAACAAAAACACAAATGCAATGGTCCAAGGAAAAAGCACACATAAGTAAAAATAACATGCACAGAAATCTGAAGGATCCATTGCAATGACCTGAAGATGGCTAAGGGCAAACCAGATAGGATGAAAAGCAAGGAAAAGACAGTACCATGAGTTAACAAGATAACATCAAAATGCAGGAAAGCACAGGATGAAATGGCAGTTTGCATGAATGTCAACATAAGGCAATGCAATAATGACAAGCATTTGCAATGCAACAGGTCTCGCATTTGCAAAAGTTGGAGCTCTTGCCGTTAAAAATGGCAATGTTATTTACTTTTGTCTTTTTATTTGCTTTGAGTGATTATATTTGCATAGTGCTATTGCCATTTGGATGACGTTGAGGCGTTGGAGAACCTGGAAATAGCTTATAAGGGAGGGGAGAAGAGTGATATGTTGCCGGTAAGAAAAACAAAAAAAAGTAACAAAATCATTGAAAAAGCATACACTTATAGGTAATGCAAGATTAGGTAAGGCATGTGAAATGTAAACAAACAGCTCTTCACAAGGAACCAATTGAGCTCCTTAGATCGTTTCGGAGAAAAATATAATGAGTCAAGCAATCAGGGCACCATGTCTTCACGGCTGACATGCTGGTTGCAGAAGTGGGCTAGCTTTAAGGGAAATAAAAGGATTTTCAAACAGTCCAGTCACTCTGAAAGGCTAAAAGAGCTAAGGAAGAGCCCACTCACAGCCATGTTGAAGCGGGGAAGACCCACGCGAGCGAAGGAGGACGTTGGGCAGAGCAGCGAATGCTTTGGGATGAGGAATGAGGAAGTGTTGCTGCTTGATTAAGGGAAAGGCTTCGTTTATGCTCAGAGGGTAGGGGAGGGCTCATAATCCAAAGCGGGGGTGGGGGGGGAGCAAAAACCGCTTCAAGGAACACGCCGTGCCTTGCAAAACAAAAGAAAGACTGCGCTGGCTTACAGAAAGTTTATTCACACACGTTACTTTTGAAAAAGGAAAAATGCCTACGCACACTACTGTTTTAAAATAGAAATGCCATTGGAAACATGAAGCGTGGCGTCCTTGATGAGACCCCAGGAGCAAGAGAGGAAGGAGGACGGGTAGAGCAGCGAATAGCTGCAGGAGGAGGAATGAGGAACCGTTGCCACTTGTTTGAGGAAAAGGCTGTGATTGTGTGCTCATAATGCAAAGCGGGAGGGGGAGCAAAAAACAGCTTCAAGGAAAACATTGCGCCGTGCAAAACAAAAGAAAGGCAGCGCCGCTTCAGAAAAGAGCAGAGACAGATATGATGGCAACAGCAGGGGCATATATGGGGCCACAGAGGGGGGAAACAAAAGCGAGATATGGTGGCACATCAATAGAGAAGCAGATCTGGGAGCACGACAGAAGGGAGACATTGGGAAACAAAGGAGAGGCAGGTATGAGGGCAACAGATGAAAGGCTGCTACGGGGGGCAACAGAGGAAGGGTCAATAAGGGAGTAAAAGCATGGAGGCATGAGAGAATCTAGGAATGAGAGCAGTAGAGGAAAAGCAGATCTAGGGCTAAAGGGTGCTCTTGCGGTACCCACGGTAAAGTTGTTATTTTTTGCATTGAAATGGCGTGGCCAGTGACGCTGTGTTGGGCCGCTGTGATCAGATCCTCGATGGATTGTCCCGACATTGTGGTACAGATATCCCGGGGATCTGCGCAGCCTGGTCCAAGTAGCTTGGCGCAGGGAGGGTCTGCAGCATGACGGTGATAGTTAGTTTCCAACACAGGAAACGACCTAGCGACACCACCTGCATCACATAAACGGTACATACCCACTGGACGTCGTGCATGCGCCTTGCCCCTACTCTCAGCACTGTTCCGGTCTATTACAAGCGCTTATGTGATTGGGCCAGGAGCTTAGCTTTTGGTGGATTGCCATTGGTTTAGCTAGCAGCTGGAGAGCGCAAGGAAATAAACAATAGAGAGGAACAGAGAAACTAGAACATCACTTGCGTGCAAGGCACTGAATGGCTCTGTTGAGCGTTGCCAGCGCCCACGCATGGTGCGCTTGAGGTACAACATACTCGCATTTAGAAGAACCTGTAGAACACAACAGGAGCTGATAGAAAAGCGCATATTTATCGGCTTTACGCCATGCAGGCGCATGAGCCCCCAAAGTGGTTGCTTAATGAAACAAGCAGGATTAGCTTGAATATGTATCATTAACAGTGCGCGCAGTGCTCATTATTGTATGCAAATAAGCATGCGCACTATTTTAAAAATAACAATTACGCTGTGTAAGCGTAAGAAGACTGTAGTTAGGCGGTGCTGCTTCCGGTACTAACGTAAGTTACGTATCGGATCAAGAGCCGATACTAAGCCCGCTAATAAAAAAGATGCAAAAGTCAACCAATAGCAAGTGGCGAGAAATGACCCAGCAATGGACGGAGTTTCAACTAACATAGTGATTACTTCATGCCTCGTAGAGGCAGCGCATGCGCTGCATATGCGAGACCTAAAAAACGACAATGCCCAACCATGTACTCACAATGATGAAAATAAACTGGACAGGGAAAATCAATCTTTAGGCAGAAAGACAACCCCTACTCACACCCACTCCCTTTCCACACACAACAAACAAACCAGCAGACTGCACTGCACACAACCAACCAACCACTTGAGTCACAAACATGCCACTCCTCCGCAGCAGACTATCCACAGCAGAGCAGCAGCCATATGCTGCAACAATGAGAGGCCCCATTCAGGAAAATAGAGGGGCCTGAGCACCCAAGGATAAGGGAGGGGCAGAGGCAATGTCATCCCTTGAAAGACATGGCCCAAAGAGAGCTGACCAGGCACAAGTAGTCAAAAGGGCAATGAAGAAGCTAAGTGACATGCTAGCTGAAAATGCATTTTCTGTCTGTATCCCTCTGGCTATTTAGGCATTTTGTTAGGAAAATTAAAGGGCAAGTGACTACACAGCGTTTCTGGAGAGGATCAGGCATAGTTCACACCCTATGAAAGTAATGCAATGTTTCATGAGACCTATAGGAGCCTATGGTCTTTTAGCAAATATAATTGCCAAACATGTGTTACATAAAGTGTCATTTGGATCGATCTTTTCGAAATGTTCGCTGAGGGAGTGCACGGGCAACCTCCCTGATCCCCTGTGGAGATGGCCAGGCTCACTCGCTTCCCTCACTGACATTTGGGGCGATTGTTAAACTACATAATTTTCTTAACTCAACAGCCGCCACTGCTTGTATGCTTTTGTTTCAGCGGTTGATGTCACCCTTTAGGGCGGCCGGACTGGGGACAGAAACCAGCCATGGCAAGCAGCTTGACTGGCCCCAGGGGGAAACACCACTCGCGCTGCACCGCTGCGGCTTTTGTTACAGGGGGCCAATATTGCAGCACTGCTGCAAAACCGGCCTCTTGTAATAAAACCGGCACCCACGGGTCCAATACCAGCCTCCACCCTTCTGGCCCACCGGGAAAACGCCCGGTGCCTCAGTGGCGTAGCTAGGCCTTTTGTCCCTGTGGCGGTCCAAGCCTTTACCATTCTCGGCAGCCGTAAGAGAAGGGGGATGCTGGCGATTGAATCCTGCATTTACCACCCCTCACAGCCGCAGGTAACGCATGCAACCCGGGGCGGACCACCCCCACCCCCACCCCCCGCTACGCCACTGCATTGCCTGCTACAGCCAGGCCGGCCCTGCCCTTTAGGTCTAATGTTTGTAAAGTAAGTTGCTGTTTTCTGAGCCAGGGTATTGCTAAAGGAATATTTTAAATAAATAAATCAATGGTAGAGAAAAATACAATCTAAATCCACTGACAAGGCTAGGCAGATTAATATAGATTCCTTCTCCGTTCAAAAAAAGTATATAGGAAATGCAATGAAGCACTGAAGTACTACAGACGGATGCCACTTTATGTGAACAGTCTGTCAGTGCAGAGTGAGCCTGTCAGATAATGACTGAAAGCGAAGAGGCGTTTACAGGCTTTGAGAATGCAGCATTGTATAGGGAGGCAAAGAAAATTTTGCACAGTTTACAGTAACAACTAATTAATTTTACGTGTATCGCTTTCTCTGCTCTTCACAGAATCACTCAAGCAATCAATTCATACATTATGTCTAATCCTTTGTGTACTCTGGCTTTAAAATGTATTCATTTAAGAAGCTGACCTTGGAAAAATAAAAAATGCCTTCTGCAGCTATCCAAACATCGCATCTTTTTATTTCATTTTTTCTACTTTTCTGCTTCAATTTTATTAGCTACAGGAATTATATCAAGGCAAGGCGGAGGAGCATAGCCCCACTGCTCTCAGAGCAGGAAAAATAAAATGATAATAACCTTGTTATTATAATTTTATTTTTCGTAGGTTCAGGGCTGGGTTAAGGAGAACTGGTAGCACAGGGGGAGGAGTGGTTTGCACACTCCAAGTGCGCATGACGGTTTGTCCAGCATTCTTGGGCCTTCCAAACAGTCATGCACACTTTGCATGTTCCCCACCAGCTTGTAATGCACAGCCTGGTGGGGAATATGCACAGGTTTCCTGTTCCGGTCTGAGCGCTGAACCACGGGACTCAGACCATTCACAATGCTGCATTGCAGCGCTGTGACTGTTACAGCATTGTGATTGTTTTAGGGAAGCCTGTGTGCTTCCTCTTCCGGGACTCGCCAGAGAATTAGAGAGACAACAGTCCAGAGACGGCGGCTCAGCTGTGCGGAGGTAAGTGTTTTATTTTTTTTATTTTGCCCCCTCGCCCCTCCACCGCCATTACCTGCCAGCCGCTACTGGCAGAGCCACCGAAGGGCACCTGTAGGTCTTGATTCTTGTAGCATGCTTTGTATAAGAAATGCCATTCGCTTACGGATTTCATGCCTATCAGTCGTCATAGAAGTACATTTCTAGCCCTACTTCCCTCATGCCATTGGTTCTAACCAGCACTCCTTTTCCACCAGTCTGTCTTTACATTTTTGATATTTCTTTATTGATTTTGTTTTGGGGGGGCCTTTCTACACATCTCTGCGCACTGCGTTCTCCAGAGCTCGAACATTTAAGATTGCAGAGGACCCGCAAAATGGCCTGACTACTTCAAATCCGTCATACAAGAATATCAAAAATCAGAGACCAGTGTGCATCCTCAGTGCAAGGACGTACTGCCAAAATGGCACCCCTATCTCTGGGATAATGGCCAATCTACTGTCAGCAGTGATTTATTGGGGGCAGGGCTTTCAGTGGAATGAAAAAAGTGGGGGGTCTCTAAAAGGGATGTGGTCTATGTAATTAAGCATGTGACGTAACCTAGATTTCTGTGATTTCCATAGCGCCACTCGAACAGTATTTTGGTTCCTCTCTAAGTTTCCATTATTGCATCCAGCTATATAACACAACAACTTATGTACACCTAAAGTCATTCTGGACCATTGGGTTCGTCAATGATTTTGTTGTAACTAATATTGAAAATATTTTAATTATGAGACTGTGAATTAACCATTACTGAGGCCTGCGTAAGAAGTAGTGGTCTACAGAGTGTCGCAAATGATAAGGTCGACTAGTTAAAATGTAAATTATTTAGATTAACTTAAAAATATGCAATGAATAATGTACAATTCAAAGCTGAAATAACACACATTCAAAATGTGCAAAATGCAATAGGCAGTCATGGCTATTTGGATAAGCCATAGAAATACTAAAAAGCAAACTTTCTTTAACTAGAAGTGAACCTAATATTGCTGAACTGTGAACAAAAACAATTTAGAAGTCTGACCTTAATCTGACATGCTTAGAAATGTTCATTATAACTGCAGAATGTTCTGGTTTTAATCAAATGTATTATTTTACTAAGCAACATATTGTTTGTAATGATTAACTTTGGATTCTCACTTTATTTTTACATAACGCCTGAATAGAATATTTGCACATTCAAAACCATATTTCCTGTTTGTATTAATGAAATGCATTACTCACCAGTATTTTGAAAAACTAATGTTTCTCTTCTTTATCATGGTTCTTTGTGTACACAGTGAAACATTAAAAATTTAGAAGACCAACCTGAGTTCAATGCCTATGGGAACTGAGGCTTATGTTTTCAGAACTTAACTACAAAAGAATGTCTGTAGCTAACTTGTGATACAGCTTTGCAATATGCATGTATTTTCATGGGAAAGAAAGAGCTGACCCTGCTCACAGAGAAAAGCTGCCATTGATTGGTCCAGAGAGGAAGAAGTCTGCTACAATGTCTGCAACATATATTTATGTCTTTTATAGTAATGCGTGTTCCTAGTTAATTTCAATGCTTTTCCCCGCTGCTTGTCTCCACTCTTTGCCAACCTTCTTGTCCTAGATTTAAGGTTGTCTACTGCTGCTTCTGTTCATCTTCATTTTGAGGCTTTATTTTTTGCAGATTGCTACTGCAACTGTATGATCACGTACTCTAATTACTGAGACTCCGCTGAGTTTCACGAACTACTCTTTATGGGAAGTTCTGCTGCTTTAATTTGGCTTTGAGCTTTATCCTCCTTTAATCTCACTCTTTTCCTTTAAACTTGAACTCTTCATGAGTTCTGCTAACTCTAAAATTGAGATCTGAACTTTTGGAATAGGGTTTTTATTCCTTTATGGAATGTGCTGTATGCCTTATTTGTCTACTTGTTTCTAACCAAACCTTTTTATGAGAATTTCTGTAAATTTAATTTAATGACTAAAGAAAAGAATAAAAAGATAACTACTAATCTCTTAATGAGAATAAAGCTTTTAAAACATATTCAAAATCTTCTCATTGACTGATCATGGAATTGTATTTGAAATTTTCTTGTGATGCCAAAATAGCTCTTTGAATCATATTACAGTGGCAAAGATCTGACACCTAGAGGAGAAGAGACCAGCGTGGGAATGGGGCTTAACCCATAAGTGATGGTAATTGAAACGGTGGACCTTATTATTTAATTTTGGTCCAAATACATGCTAGCACAATCATGCCCATTATGCTCTCTCTATGTTAGACAAGACGCCCTTTTTTTCTCCACAGCTTCTCCACATATATGTTCAGTGGTGGCCGCCATGGCTCGCGGGTGGCGGGCTGGGCAAGGGGGCTTGGCACATTTTAAAATAAGAAGAAAAAGACACTTACCTTGCCCCTGGGTCCCGCGTCTCCACTCCCCTCCATCTCGGACTCCAGGAAACAGGCAGGCTCCCCTGACCAATCACGACGCTGCAATGCAGCGTTGTGATTGGTAAGCACCCAAGCTCCCCTGACCAATCACAACAATACAATGCAGCGTTGTGATTGGTCTGAGCACCGTGGTTCAGTGCTCAGCCAGGAACTGGGGGCCTGGGCATGTTCCTCATGCAGGCTGTAATGCAGCCTGCAAGGAGAACAGGGAGAGTATGCATGACTGTTTTGGCAGCCTGAGAGGGCATGTATTCTGAGCACCTTTCTGGCCCACTAATAGGCACTGTGTGAAACTCGCACTGGCTTCAGCCTCAACTCCAGAGCTCTCAATCGTGGCCCGATGTAAACAGCCAAAAGTTTAAAGAATGCGCTATACATGAGTAATAGGCTACATAAAAAAAAATACAGAAACACATTCTCCTGGAAATAGCACACACTCTTGTGGAGTGCAATATTAAGAAAAACATGTGAAACATAAACAGGAATTAAAACGCTGCTATGAACTACCTCACTGAGTCTCTTTGCCTCTAAAGTTTAGCACATGGATACAGGACCTGGTAAGGACCCGTTCCAATGTACAGTTTTAATTACTACCGGGTCTGAGACCCAGATGGGCCCAGCCCACTTAAAGCCATGTTGGGGGGGTCTAATGTTAGACCTTAATAAGCCATGAGTGAACAGAGACCGGCTGAACACTCAGAGCTGTAGAGAAGCTGTGCAATGTGGTGCAGGACAAATGAAATAATGGGAGGTGACAGCCGGGAGGGGCTCTAACTGGCTGCAGCCTGGTACAAAACAGGACTAGCGTTAGGGGTTATCGTGCTGCTATATTATTTACTGTCCATGAGTTAAGATGTCTAAGCGTTAATATGAACAGAATCATACATGACAGGAAACTGTAGTTGGTTTGTCAGTAAAAAAATGTAAATGAAATATTTGCACAATGTAGTTGGTGATGAATTTATACGTATTGTTTTGGCCCTTAGGAAGCGACATATATATCTGTTGGCCTGTTTTTCGTTCTTGATTGCAAATTTTGGAATTGAAATAAATGTTCTATGGCCTTTGAAGCTTTAGTCTGTTCGCTTTTTTGGATCATTAGTAAAGAAAGTTGAACAAATGACGGACAGAACAACTATCCGGAAATTTCATTCATGACCTTATAGCAGCAATCGAGAAGTACCATACAGGCCTCAAACCCTGTCCTTTAGTAATTTACTTTAATAAAGACAGGGGATGGGCGCTCTACCATAATTGAGGTCTAATAGTCTTTAAAAGAGCTCTTTAATCCCTTGTTTCATCCTATAATTAGCTGCATCAGAGTGGCCAGGATAGCATAGAGAAAGGACTGTCTACATACAATGGCAATCTGTTGCGACACACCAGAGGTTAGGACCAGCTTGACTACTTTGTGCATTCTAGCATTGCAAAGAGTACTTTTTGCTAAGGATGCAGCCATCTTGGAACTGGCATAAGCGTCTAGGTGGAGGTGTGAGACTTTTGGTTTACCTGTTGCAGCTCAAAGGGGAAACAAGTGCTCGTGCTGAGACACATCTTTCAGTGGTCCCTTACTTGACAGGAGGACAAGAAGACATCACCAATTCAGGGAGTTCCTGACAAGGTTGCTGTGGGATTTTGAGGCGATCCTGTCAACCTTTACGAGGACACACTGTAAGATTGACTCAGGTGCAGAAATTCACGTATAGGGGTTAAGTATTTCCACCTACACAAGGAGAGAGGTGAAAATATAGCGAAGTGGAACATTAGTGGACAGCCACCTTAAAAATCTCTGACGCACAGGATATACACATAATTTTCAGAATATTTGGGGTTAACATGTGTATGACGTTGCTAGGACATAAAAACTAGATTGGTATGTTAGCCCAAGTACAGAGAAGAAAAGCTAGAGTCGCAGATATTTAGGCTCAGAGAATCAGACCTTAAGGTATTCATCATATCAAAAAACAGGTATATACAGGGCAAGTAAGAATATGCAATTTTGCAATACAGTATTTTCCCACATAACTAAAGTTTTGAAAAGATCTGCCACCTCATGCAGAATTTGCTGCATAAATTACAGATTTCAAAATATAAAAGTTTCCTTTTTACATAAATCAAACAATACTAAAAGATCCTGGCCATGGAGAGCAAGGCAGCAACTAGAACTTTACAAAAGTTTATTGGCCACCTTTCATCTGACTGTTGTGTTCATGATTAAGCTAGGATAGTTCAGAAAGTGTTAATATACACAATGGATAGACAGGGGACAGTCATTTGTCTACATCAAGGAACAAAAACCCTACATATTTAAATGTAATTAAAAGTGTGGAAAGAGGGATACATTATTTACCATTAAAAGGTTTGCTCTGATTCTTTATGCAAATTCATTATTAAATTCCAGATTTTTCAAAGCAGCAGTAACTTCAAAGTGGTACTAAGAGTTTAGAACAATCTCCAAAAATTGCATCTCTTACAGCGTCTCATATCATGAAATGTAACACTTACATCATAAATATGCAATGAACAATTATTTTTAGTCTGGCTGTTTCTCATGATGCTTCCATGAAAATACACCACTAAAGACAAGTTTGAAAACATTGCTGGAATTAGTTAAATGAAAGCACACCTTTTATTACAAGCACAGTGTACATGCAGGCTTATTTTTTGCTGGGTTCAACAGTGTACTGTCAGTAATCTAGCTGGGTGAGTTTGGGACAAGATTGGAATATACAGAGTGTGAGTTCTCTGAAGGAAAATGGAATTCCAGGGCTGGGGTAAAGCATATACAAGTAGCTGAAGGCTGGGTACGAAGGGAGCACAAAGGCTGAGGACTGGAATAGGCAGGGAAAGGCTTTGATCAGGAAACTGAAAGTCTGTAAAGGGAAATTATAAGATAACACAAGTTCTACAACAAAGGGGAACAATGGAGAAGACAGACAAACTATCATAAATTATAGTTTGTATGCTCCTTGGATAGTGATCTCTCTGCGAGGTGGAAAAGATCTTATATGAAAGCAAGGAGCACATTAATCTCACAGAGTTCAGGGAGACACCCAGCACCTCCTACGGAAAAGAAGCGCTGGGTGGTTCTCTGTGCCAAAGGCAGAATCCCTGAAGTCTAACTGGCACCCTTGGAAGCTATGAAAACCAGAATTACAGCATAACCACAAGACAGGACAACAGAGAACAGAACAAGGAACACCAAAACAGAAATTGGGCTCCGGAAAAAACTGGATTGGAATCAAGGTCAGGATCAGGACTGGAATCCAGGTCAGGGTCGGGGCTGAAATGCTAAGATTTAAGGCAAGGAGAACACAGACACAGGAAATGGGCTCACAACAACAGGACTGGGATAATGGTCAGGTTTAAGACAGGAATACACAGAACATAAGGCAAAGGATTTACAGATAAGAGGAGAGATCAGGATCAGTACAGATAAGACTAGGAACAATGACAGTCACAGGAACAATAAGGCAGAAACACAAGAGGTAGAAACTAAATCAAAATGCATACCAGGTGTCACATCACCAAGGATGCAACAGAGCTGGAGGAGACTCTACAACTAAATCAGTTGCAAGCCGCTGCACTCTATATAGCTGGAGGGTCAGTGTAAGAGCACATGTGCAGGGAGAGAGCCAAGCACAAGAAATAACACAGGTGCAAGAAATCAGAGAACCACCATGAAGTGAAGGCTGAGCTGAGGGTTGTTAGAGATAAGACCAAGGACGCCAGGAGACATAAGACAGGGAATAGGAAAGTCTGGAGTGGAGTGTGGTTTGGAGCCAAGAAAGAGAAAAGATCAGAATGTGAATAGAAAGGGGTCATAATAACTGTAGGGTCCAGCAATAAATGTAGTAAACAAGGAACCACTGCCAGGATGTGATCAAGGAAGGGTCTGATGACAGAGGGAACTACAGGGACCATAATGCATCAGGGAAGTGGAACCGAACCTGAACTAAAAGGCAAAGCAAAACTAAGTATGGTAAGTGTTGATGTGTATATTGACCTATACTGATGTAAAGACAGGGTTGCATAGGTCCCTTGTGAGTGACATATAGTGGCAGGATGGCAGAATCCTGACATGTAGGTGATTTGCACTGAAAATGTTAGTCTGGGAGGTATAAACGAAGTTCCAAAAATATGGCAATACTCTACTTTAATGCAAGGCTAAGTCCTTGTTGGTGAATATTTAGAAATAAATTTGCTGGATGTTTATGACTTTTTTTTCAAGGGGCATATGTATTTTGGATATGTGAGGAATTGGGTTATTGGTTGAGGGGGGGTGAAAACCTTCTCAAGCAACAACCACAATCCTTGTCAGGGTGAACCGCAACAAATCACTAAATTAACCTGTGCCGAACCCTTTGGTAGCTTGGCACAAAAGCAACCAGGCTGAACATAGAGGTAAAATGTAAAGTGTTTTTACAGCACTCAAACAGCAATTAAATGAAAACACAAGGAAAATTTCCCGCCGTCTAGAAAAATAGAATGAATTTTTTATAGAATGAATTTTAATAAATAACATTATATTAGAACAACAAAAATTCAATTAGTAGAACTGGAGATACGCAGTTTCAAAGTATCAAGTAACAATAGCGCAGAAAAGCACAAAGTGCTCACTGGGGCTATCTAGTTGTGCTGGACTGGGACAAAGTCACAAGTTCAAGCCGACAATGACCAGGCTGGGTACAGAAACAAGTTCGGTCCAATGGACAGTGTATCTGGTTGTGCTTTGACTGAGATGCTAGGTTGAGATGCGTCAGTTCTGATAGGGGTGATAATCAGGAGCTGTGAGGTGCTGCATCTAATTGCATCTCACTGCATCGGTTCCAATGAGGCCAGCGATCAGGAGCTGTGAGGTTCTGCGATGCAAGTTCCTGCATCGAGATGTGCCATGCTGCATTGGTTCCAATGAGTCCACTGATCAGGAGCTGCGCGATGATGAAATGTGTGATCCTGCATCGAGATGCGTTGTGCTGCCTCTGGTTCAATGAGGCTGCCAATCAGGATCTGTAAGGTTCTGCGATGCCAGGTCCTGCATCAAGATTCTTCGCTCTGCATTGGTTTCGATGAGGCCACCGATAAGGAGCTGCGACACGCTGCGATGTGAGGTCCTGCGTCAAGATGTATCATGCTGCATTGGTTCTAATGAGGCTGTCGATCAGGAGCTGCAAGGTGCTTCGATGCAAGGTCCTGCTTCGCACTGCACCAAGTTGCTTTGCACTGCATTGGTCCTGAGGGAACCCACAGTTGGGCCAGGAGGCGTACTGTCTGATGCCAGCCAATGGCAGTTTATTTTTCCAAGAAGTGTCAATATTAGCAGAATTGGCACAGAGATGCGTTTGAAAGGCTAACCTCCACCACCTCATCCACCTGCCTGTTTAACCCTTAATTGTCTATAATTAACAAGGCAGGATGTCAGAACTAAATTTTATTTTGCGTTTCAATGCCAAAAATCAATATTGCATATGATATAATAAGTGATTGCATGTTTTTCAGCCAACAGTGTGTTACATTGTGGGGCTTGTAGTTTTGTTTTAGCACTGTCATTATGAGCTCAAAACCGAGCATGCTAAGTGTTGTTGGCTAAAATTACAGATTCGGCTGAAGGTGTTATACATGACAAGGAGCCACTGATCAGGTATGTTCTAAAATTTAACAAAGTCACGTCCTCCATTTCAAAGCTGTTCATTTTATAAATAAAACCAAAAGTGAAATCTGTCTGTTCACATATGTTGAAAGAGCTCAATCATTCAATCACTTCATGCATTGAAACTAGCATTGGCAATGCAAATAATTTATGAATTTTGTGTAGTTGAAAGTTCTATTCCATACTTCACAACACAAGAACCATAACAAGGGTAAAATATGGGGAGTAGCAGTTCAACTATGCCACACAAAGAAAAAGTAAAGGACTGGTGGTTATAGCAGGGGGGATATCACACTATTCTCTCACACATACAGGACAGGTGCAGCACAGGCAGCTAATATACTAAAGAGGGAAGGAGAGAAGTTAAAGGAATGTTAAACCCTTTCCATATACAGACATAAAATACAAGAAGTACAACACTCCTGAAAGAAATAGGCAGACCTCTTCTGGAATTTCCATATACTAAAGTACTCACATAGCATGATGAACCCTCACTTACCTACTGTGGCTTGCTACATTAATGGGTTCCCCCAGCAGGCATCTTACCCAGGGATGTAGCTTGGTCAGTGAGATTGGGGGAGGGGGGGGGGGAGCTTCAGATTTCTCAACAATCACATATACATTATATGAAAAGGAGGGCAGGAGCAGTAGGAAGGGAGAGGCATGCAGATTGTGAGGGGAAATTACAACTCACATTTTGTAAAATAACCATTTTAAGCCCTTTAAAACAGAGACAAGAGTGTGTGTGAGTGGTTTTTTGTCAGTGTTGCCCTCACACACCCTTGTGGGTGTCATGCTTCATCATTGGCCATTTTTCTCCTCGTGGGGCCGGTGCTGCAATGCCCCACGGGCCCCGCGAGAGGGCTCTTTGATGGAGATCTTTTCTTTTATCAGCCGTGATGGTGCATGCGGGTGTGTGGGGTATAATGTGTAAGGTGGGGGGGTGATCTGAAAATTACCTAAAGGATTTCCAATTTTATTCAGAGACCCTTCGGTAAGATTAAAAAATAAGATGTGGTAGTGTGCACAAGGTTATGATATGCCACTACTCAGTGAGTGTGTTATGGTGAACTATTGTGGTTTCACTATTCAAGCCAACATTTCTTACGCTATGTTGGTCCAGAACTGGATCCCTAGCATTTCTTCAGGACCAAAAAATATGTTTCCTACCCCTGAATTAGGGTGGGTATCTAGAGTCTTATTATACTCAATCCCTGGTAGAAATACAGTAGATTCTAGGTATCTATGTCATGCTCATCCCAGTACGAATCCATAGATCAATCCCTACTCATAGGCCATAATGTGTCCTAGGTCAAGGCAGGGGACCGCAAGATTACTGCTGTTTAGTTCTATGTGCAGTCAGCAGTCCATCACCTACCCCTCGTCCTGCCCTTGAACCATAAATTCCAACCACACTTTTTTTTAAACGTTTTCCATACCCTCTCCACATAGGAACAAGTACCCACACTGATTAGATGTGTCAATTATAGTGAGGGGCATGGGTACTTTTTGATTCAAGAGTGTGTTTTTGTCTACATTTGTATGTACAAATCGCAAGTGAAACCCGTTCAACACCGCACTATACCCAACTTAAAGCACCTGTACCCAACTATTTACTACAGAATACATTTGCTAGGGGGTGTAACACCCCAAACACCCCTCCTGAAGCTACGCCCCTGATCATAGAGTACTACTGTTCACTGGTTGTACAGCCTCTTAGTTATGAGTTCTCTAATTGGAGTGAGGTTTTGTTGACAGTTATGTTCTTTTTTTGTTAAACTGTCACACCTGCAACTTGAGTATAGCCATCCCTCAGCCAGTCAGTCTTCAACTGCCTTGCGTGAAATGCCAGCTCCTCGCTTAGAACATAGAACACTACTACAATTCTAACTCTTAAATAAATACTGTATAATATATCCTCTTCTCTTGTACACATTAATGATACGTAAACACATACATATTGAAATGTAGATTTAAAATAAATGAATAAAGATTGGAATACAAATGATAAAACATAAATAACTTACAATTTACACTTTAAAGTAAGACATTTTAAATTAATATAATCATTTAAGAACATAGGTGGTCTACGATCCCTAACTTTTCCAGGCAAAACTACACTTTGACTTGATACCGTCAGAACTCCTGACATACAATCACCTCCTTCATGACACCAGGATACAGTATCATCAGTACCATATGCTGACAAACATACAGCAGACATCAACGCAAAATCACTACATTTTTGTTTCTCCTTCCCCACATGACACTCGTCACCTTTTTTTGATACAAAGCTACCGTTCTGTTATTCCAATTCTCCCCATTCTCCAAAATTACTGAGTGACGATAGACATATTTTACCCTTAAGGGTCCTCTGAACTTAGTCAACTCACCTTTAAGTTGGCCGCACCTAACCGTTATCCAATTGCTTTCACTGAACCAACCAGAAGTCTTTTCCTCTTTTTTTTCTTTTCAACCCACCATGCATCCCCCATTCCTTCATCCATGCAAGTACCAGTTTCGTCCCCCGAGGTCTACCACACATTATCTCAAAGGGAGTTTTAAGAGTGACATCATGCACTGAAGTGTGATAAGCCCTTACCATCGCCTAAACCAATTTTACCACATCCTGCCCATCCGGTCCACTTGTCACAGCTATCTGTATTGTTCAATTGATCATCTTGTTTGTCCTCTCAACAACACCATTGGCTTGTGGATTATACAAGGAATTGTGATTATGTTGAATCCGCAGGACCTTAAAAAGGACCCCATCTCATTAGATGTCAACTGTATGCTATTATCAGTTATGATTATGGAAGGAATTCCTTCCTCAATAAAAACCTCTCATAAGGGTGTAAAAGCCAATCTGATGGTGATTTCTTTCATGAACTTCACTATCCGCTACTTTGTATGAACATCCTCCACTATCACCAGGGCATACTTTAACTCACTCCTCAAATCACTCATGGACCCAATAAATCCATACTCAACGTGTTCCATGGTAACCTGGATTAGTATTGCATCCTAAATCAGCATGCACACCCATTTGTAACTTGTTGTGCCCCATCCGTACATATACTGCACTTCCCCACCTATACAGTCACTTGATCATCCATTCCTGGCCACCACCACTCCATTTTCAATTTTTTTTGTCCACGATTGTCCCTATTGACCTTCATGTACAACTTCAATTAACCTTGACCATAAGCCCAGGGGTGGAACACATTTTTCTCCTCTCATCACCAACATATCATCACACACCGACATTTTATCCAACACCATAATATAAGACATAACAGAAGGTGAGACAGTACTCTCTCTCCTGCAGAACAATGTCATACATTCACCCCAGTACAGAGATCTGGGCCTAAATCCATCGTTTTTTTGCTCACCATGCCATTCCAGTTTGAACCCAGCCATATGCAAATCAGTCTTGACCCTGTGCCTAATGGGAACAGTCCAGCCCGAACTGCCAAGCCAGGTCCTCCCTGGACTGGAACCAAGCATCCTAGGACCGGTTTCAGGGTTTCACCCCTCTTCAGCCAGGATAGCTTGATTCCAGTGGTATGGAGAGCACGGGACTCACATCTGAACATACCCGTCCCACTCGGGTGACAAATGCAAAAACAACAGTTGATGGACAGAATGCAGAACAATGTCATACATTCACCCCAGTACAGAGATCTGGGCCTAAATCCATCGTTTTTTTGCTCACCATGCCATTACAGTTTGAACCCAGCCATATGCAAATCAGTCTTGACCCTGTGCCTCATGGGAACAGTCCAGCCCGAACTGCCAAGCCAGGTCCTCCCTGATTTGCATATGGCTGGGTCCAAACTGGAATGGCATGGTGAGCAAAAAAACGATGGATTTAGGCCCAGATCTCTGTACTGGGGTGAATGTATGACATTGTTCTGCATTCTGTCCATCAATAGTTCTTTTTGCATTTGTCACCCCGAGTGAGACGGGCATGCTCAGACATGAGTCCCGTGCTCTCCATGCCACTGGAATCAAGGTATCCTGGTTGAAAATGGGTGAAACCCCGAAACCGGTACTATGGTGCTTGTTTCCAGTACAGAGAGGACCTGGCCTGGCATTTCGGGCTGGACTGCTCCCATTGGGCACAGGGTCAAGGCTAATTTGCATATGGCTGGGTCCGAACTAGAATGGCATGGTGAGCAAAAAAACGATGGACTTAGGCCCAGATCTCTGTACTGGGGTGAATGTATGACATTGTTCTGCATTCTGTCCATCAATAGTTCTTTTCGCATTTGTCACCCCGAGTGGGACGGGTATGCTCAGACGTGAGTCCCGTGCTCTCCATGCCACTGGAATCAAGCTATCCTGGCTGAAGAGGGGTGAAACCCTGAAACCGGTCCTAGGATGCTTGTTTCCAGTCCAGGGAGGACCTGGCCTGGCTGTTTGGACTGGATTGCTGCCATTATGCACAGGGTCAAGACTGATTTGCATATGGCTGGGTCCAAACTAGAATGGCATGGTGAGCAAAAAAACTATGGATTTAGGCCCAGATCTCTGTACTGGGGTGAATGTATGACATTGTTCTTCATTCTGTCCATCAATAGTTCTTTTTGTAAAAAATATTTATATCACCAGCATTGTAAATTGAATATCCTGGGACTGTGAAGGACCTGGAAGGAAGAGACCCCCAATGGTGGGGTCGTGGGTAGACGGGGTTGCCTTGTGAGCGATTCGCTGCTCACCTTAGACGGGGCGCGCAACTAGCGATGCTCCTACCCTGGCTCAGGCTCCCGTAGTAGTAGTGTTAGAGTTTTGGAGCACATACTCTTAAGACATCGGTCCTGAAGAATTGCCGAGTGACCCGTTAGGGGCAACAGGCAAGAAACATGTCGACCACGCACACGTACTAAACCCTGAGGATCATTATATATCGATACAGGGCCCACACATTTTAATTAGGGTAGCACTCCCCATGAATAAAATTAATTCCCTCAGGGCAGTTCTAAACCTATTTTAAATCACCCTTCACACTCACTCACTACACAGATCACTTACCCTCATGCACCAAATGGCTGTCTCTTAAAATATCTCCGGCAAAGAGCCCCTTCGCGGGAGCCCATTGGGCATTGCAGCGCCGGTCCGACGAGGAGCACAGCCCAATGATGAAGCATGACACCTTGCTAGGTGTGTAAGGGCAATCAATAAGAGACTTGCTTCCCCCTTCCCCCACCCCCTTTGAGGAACTGCACATTCTGTTGACTTTCATACTCCTTTGGAGCATTGTGCAAGACCTCGTTAAAAAAGCTCTAGGTTCTTCTTTTGGATTCAAATCAATCCTTCTTATCTTGTATTGAACTGGCACAGTATCAAGTTTTAACACAATTTTATGAACATAACCATTCAGATGGCCAAAACTGTCTTTAAAAACTAACTGGGACTACTTTAAGATATCAGAAAAGGAAATATCTTCCACCACCATTACATGGTTTGGTGACCTAGGATTAATGACTATTTTCTGGTCATATTGTATCCTCCGCTACATACACCTCACCATTTATCTTGCTTTTTCTTTTCAAATTTTATAGTGGATTGCATATACCCCATCAAACTAATGCTTTCACCTTGATACCCTCCAGGATTAATATCCCTGGGTAACAGAACAGCATTAGGCCAATGTTCATAATAGTTTTAGGAATAGTAATTAGACATGCGGACCCTGGCTCTGCTCATCATGCCGATCCTCTGCTTAGTTTGCACCCCCTTTCATCCAGATTATAGAAAATTGTGGGGATCCTCTGAATTCGTACATCAAGGACGCATCCCCCCTGCCTGACCTCAAGATGGTAGCCTCAGTGATTGACTCTGTGAACTCTCCATCGACAGCTGAGACCCAGCCATTTTGACTGATACCTGTGGAGCTACCTCGCGAGCTTAAGGGGAGATGGGCTTTGGACTCCCTCCTTGGACATCACCCAACGAATCCGATCCTTGGGCAAACTCTCCTGCGTCTCTCCTGACCTTATCTCCCTCCTCCCCCTTCACCCTACCCCCCACCGCTCTACTCTTCTCTTCTTTACAGCTATTGAACCCTGCCCTCACCCGCCCTTACTCATAGTTCCCACCCTGTTTATCCACTGGACTTTCTTATGTGAACTTTTCCCTCATCAGTTGAGACCTAGCTATTTGACTGATGCCCGATGGAGCTACCTTGTTTAGCTAAAGGGGAGACGGGCTGGGGATTCCCTCCTCGGACGTCACCTACCCAGTCGGTCTTTGGGCAGACTTCCCTTCGTCTCTCCTGCTGTCTTTTCCCTCATCCTCCCACCTCACACTACCCTCTTCCCCCTCCTCCCTACTTCTCTCACCTTTCTTTCCTCTTTCAAAGTGTTGGTTATTTTTGACGTAATGTGTAATTGTTATCATTTTCTGTAACATTGTTGTAACCGAATGTAAAGCTCTCTGATACCTACGGGTCTAGCCAGCGCTATATAAAACTCATTAAATAAATAAATTAAATAAATAAATAAATACATACATATAAATGGACCCCGAATCAACCATGAGCTCCACAACCTCACTATCAATTACAAACTTCGCTTTTGGTCTGCACCTACTACCCTTCTCCTGTTCCATACTCCTGACACTTAAGATTCTATCACAGGGTACAGTTGTGAGATGCTCCACGTTCACTGCTGCAACCCTAACTTTATTTTTGTTTACACACAATCGCAAAATGACCTCTACGACCATATTTTCTGCAATCCTTATTAATTGCAATGAGTTACTTTGAATCAGCAGTATGGAATATCCTCCCACATCGGAAACACAACTTAGTAGCTTGTTTATTCTTAAACACGTGTTAACAGATTTCAACACCCTACTCACATCAGATCCCCCTCTAACCACATCTGAAACCTCATTAGTACAGTTATCTTTTTTTTTCATATCCTTCATGCAAAATTCCGATTGCTCCACCACCTTAGCAATGTCAATTGGCATTGTTAGGCAAAGGATTCTTTGCCGCCCACAATAGCTCCTACATCTTTTTGCTTTTACATTGAACAATCAATTGGTCACTAATTAGTTCATCCGTCATTGCTCCAAATTTGCACTTAACTGATGATTCTCTGAGTCTGAACACAAACTCATCAACTGATTCATTCTCATTTTGCCATTGGGTATAAACTTTATGCTGGGCCATAACCAAATGTACCTCCTTAGCAAATCTGATTATCAGTATCCTCTTTGACTCAATAAGCTCATCCTTTATAGGATCACCATTGGGTTGCATCGCTACCATGAAGTACTTAAATAAATGTTGACCTTCTTTCCCTAACATATTCAATAGTAAGGCCTTCTTCCCTAGACAAATAATACATTCTGTCCATCCAGTGCCTCGATATAGTTCTCAAACATTCCTATTCAATCCTCCCATTTAATAGGTTGTAAACCTGGTTGTGACAAAAATAGCAGATGTGTAACAATGGAACTATGCAATTCCATGTTGACAATGGATGTAAAATTGTGAAACAAATACATATAAAGGTGAAATATGTACTCACAAATAACACAAATAAACCATAGATGTAAATAATAAATGATGTAACAGTACTTACATAGTGTCATCGTGTGTGCGCATCACCAAGACATGGAAAAAAGAAACTTACTTCTTCACAAAGATAAACATAAAAATCTGTGAAAAACGTGTGGCTCCAAACACATCTATTGACAATAACAGTGTGCGCATCACTGATACAATCAAACACAGATAAATGCCCTAATGTCTTGACCAAACCAAAATGGCTCCAGAATAAATGCACGCAATGTAAAGAGCTGGTGTGCATATCACCGATGAAAGAAACTAAGATAACTCCTGTGTCAGCATACGCATTGTAACGGGGGGTTCCAATCAAATAAGGCACTCACCAAGCAGTCCCACGTCAATCACGCATGTGAAGGCATGTACATGCTCACGGGTGCAATGTGGCATGTCAGTGATGGTATGGTTGCACTGAACCCTGGCAATTATACCTGTGTGTGCACAATCCTCAACTATAGTCCAAACCTTTACCACACTCCTTCTCTGGAGCAAACCTTCATGTCAATGATTCTCAGGCACATCAGGGATGCCGCAACACCATACATCATACCATATCCAGTCATGGACCTCGATTCGCAAAAATGCCATGGGTAGCAGAAGTGACATCTAATGCCCTTTGACCCTGAGTTCACAGGAAGTGACATTATATGGCCTTTGATGTCTTGCCGGCAGTGATGCCATGTGACCTTTTACCCTGGTGATGTCGTAGGAAGTACATCACTAAAGGCATAAATTCTACAATTAGTGCAACATTAATGAAATAGATATGCCATTCATACCTTTATCATATCATCCCATGTCTCTTCCATCACCCATCTCTACCTCTCACAGCTCCCAAAATTCCTCTCATTTCCAAATCTGCTTTCTTCTTATCGCCTTCTTTCCCCATCTTCCTCTAAGGGTTTAGGTCATACTCACCACTTTACCCAAAGTTAGCTCCATTGGTATTCCTGGTCACTAAAAGGCCTGTCCCTCAAGGGTGGGATTTCCAGTTGCGGGAAAAAACAGGAGCATTGTTTTGCCATCATGAAGCCTTAAGACATACATTTTGTGCTATATAAATATTTTACTAACTCATTAAGGAGTGCTTGGTGGCAGAAGCCTTCAGGCTGCAACGGTGGCCACAAGAAAGGCCCCCGGGCTGTTTTTGAGGTTCTATTTTTCTTCACCCTTCCATAAAAAATAAAAATAAATCTTTACCAGCTTTTCAATTCATGAACCTGTCACAGTTTAAAAACAAAATGTTTAGCGCCTCCTCACAACTTCTCAAACCTGAGTGATTAGTTGCCACTAAAAGGCCCTGATTATGGGTTGAGTTGAGCAGATTTCTGGTATGGAATTCGCTCCACTCAATCATAAGTACGCTATGGTTTCTACACCTGGATTTACCACGTGCTGGGACATCAGACCATATTTTACCAGATGGATAATTCTGTTGGTAAAATCGCATTAGGGAAGGACTGCATTGCAGTCTGGACTAATTTCCCAGCCCAGCCTCACTCTCAAGCAAAGTGTGGAGGAAGTATGTAATAGTCTCCCACAAGCTAACATCTTCCTTTTCCCCTCCCCTCCCCTCCAACCCTTCCCATAACCTTATCGCCCCACACTGAAGCCCTTTCACATATTTAGGAGCTGCTCAGAGCAGGTGTTAAATGTGTGTGTTACACCTCTCTCAATAGGAAATACTGTGCAGACTTCTGCCCTGTAATTACAGGTGCTGACAACTATTCTCCATCCCAAGGGGTTCAACTCAGAATTACATGGCACTGGTGAGGTGTTACCACAGGATACAGGAATTTACGGGTGTAGTTTGCGCCCTAACAATACCAAGCAACTCAGAGTTGGGGGCTAAAGGTCCATAAATAAGGCATTGAATAGTCCCACAAATACACAATCAATCTAACAGCTCACTTGGCAGAAAGGCTGGACTGGCCGCACCGAGGATAGGGCATTTCCCTAGGAGGCTGGAAAGGTAGGGTAGGTTTTGAAACTGGGGGCAGATTTTGTAGCAGTGTCACGGTTTTAAAAGCACATGCTGCAGAGTTCCTTGAATATTTAGCAGTTTTCAGGCAACAATAAAAGTGTCAAGATTACTCTGGCGATTAATTTACCTGCAAAAGAGAGCTCAGACTTCTGTCTAGTGGCAGTTTTGACTCATCTAAGGTAGCGCAGAGGGTTAATATGCCTACTGCAAAGAACCTGTACCATGCATTTCACAGAACAGTATTTTATTTGCATAGCTCAGTGGCTTGCTGCTTTTGTCACAGAGATCACTTTGTTACTGTGCAGTTCGTAAATTACAATCGTAATCTAGCACAGTGAGCTATGAACTGCCGTCAAAGAGCTGCATGCAAGCTGCATGGCGCAGGTTAGAAAGTTATGTTTGTTCCCAGTCTTTCATTATCCTAATGTTGCTAAAAGTGTATTTGAGTAGAAATAAATTCATATTAATAAAGTCAACCCTAACCACTGTGTTACATTCTGAATCCTGTGTTTGCGACGACCAAGCAGTCCTAACAAATGCCTACATGTGAATCCTACCCTTTGTATTGCCTTTGTGTTATGTAACATTAATTTACAGTCATATGATTGAGTGTGTGTGTGTGTGTGTGTGTGTGTGTGTGTGTGTGTGTGTGTGTGTGTGTGTGTGAGTGTGTGTGTGTGTGTGTGTGTGTGTCTGCGTGTGTGTGTGTGTGTGTGTGTGTGTGTGTGTGTGTGTGTGTGTGTGTGTGTGTTGCAAACTGCTCCTACAGTGGTATGAGAGGCTATATAGCACAAATGAAATACTTATGAGAGAGGGGCTATGGAGAGATGAGAGGCACCGTTGGAGGGTGATAGTGAGGGAATCCTTGAAGAACCCTAGAAAAGAATGTTGTATCCTAGTGCACTGTAAGGCCAGCATTTACTATGTTTTAAAAGCTAATACATTTGTAAACTGAACAAGCATTGGCAAAGCAAATAAGTCTAAGCAAAGGCCAAGCTATGAGCTTTTGGCGTTGTTAATGTGAATGTTTTTAGCCGTACATTGATGCCTTTAGACTTTGCCAATGTTTGTTTATTAGGGCCAGGGCCAGCATCTATACATGAGTTGCTGGGCAAGCTCCGAGCAGGTAATTACAGAGCAATTCATTTTCGCGTTAGCCGCACAACACGCCTGGAGAGGTCATTTTTGCTTCTTTTCATTACAGACACAATTGCTTTTTGTCAGGGGTTACTAAGCAATGCTGTACTGGAATACATGCTGCTGCCCGCGTCCCACGCAGTGGGACATCAGCAGGGCAGCCTACTAGTGGCCGCCCGTCGGAGCCTCCCCCCCCCCCCCCCCCTGCTCCGCCTCGCTAGTGAGGCCGCGCCTGGGGAGGGGAGGCCCCCCCCAATGGGTTTGCCTTAGGGAGGCGTGCCAACAGGGTGGGCGGGGCTTGACCCCCCTTTTAGGCGCCTCACCCCCTCAGTCCTTCCTCTGCTTCCTGCGCCGCTCCTCCTGGCCACGCGAATTCGCAGTCGCAGTCTCCTTCGGTCGTCGTCCTCGTCGCTGCGATCTCGGCCCCACCACCATCATTCGGCTTCACGAACAACGGTGAGTCTTGCTCTACCCTTCCCGCCCGGCCCCGTCCCTGGGCAGTACCAGGTCGACGGGGCCCTGTGGCTCGGATGGCCACGGGTGGGGGGGGCGCAAGTGCGGCCATGGTGGCTCGATGGACGCTTCGTCAGGGACGTGGCGTGATTGGGGAGGCCCTGGCGTTGCGCGCGAAAGGGCGCGAAAGTTATGGCGTGGTTCGAGGGTGGGAGCGGCAAGGTCGAGGTGGTGGTTCGAGGCCCGGCAATCACGCTGGGCGTTCTGTGATGCTGGGCAATCTATTCCACAGCCACGGTGGCTTGCTGTATCAGTAGAGAGGCCAACAAGCAAATGGGCACGGTGGTCGAGTCTCTCTCTCATAGGACGATATGGGGCGTACTGGTTGCAACGCAATGAGAGCCAGCACAGCAGGGAATGCCGTCGACTGATCTCCCCGTGCCTAACAAAGGTGAATGTGCCCGGCTGGAAGGCAGCTGGTCCTACATAAAGCGCCGACTTGCTTCCCTTGCGTTTCACTCAGGTCCGGTCAGGGACACACTAATTGAATCGTGTAACCTTGTCTCTGCCGGCCTTTCGTCCCCTGGGGGCGTGTTTGCCAATAATGGCGGACCTTGCGCAAGTGAGGGTACATGGGAGCGGCTGGCCGGCCGCTATCTGTCATTGTAAATCCCCCACCCCCCCCCCACCCCCAAGGCTACGATGCGGGGGGGGCATGCATTGTGAGCCTCCGCTAGCACTGCCCATGGCAGGATTCCAGGGGCGCTCATGTCGGGAGCCCGGCTCTGCTCCAATCCCTTCAGGCACTGGGCGGAAGGGCGCGTCCGGCTAGCCCCGTCCCCGGCCACCACCGTGTCAGGCAGCTAGTTCCGACTGAACTTACCGCCCCGGGACTGGATAATTGCCCCCGCTGCGGGGTAAGTGTGGCCACAGCTGTGGGACAGGGGTGAGTGGAGGCCCCTACTCCCGGCCACACATCACCGAGCTAAAGGGCAGTTTTCAGGTGAGCAGCGGGGACGGACGTCTCTCTTGAACCGATGCACATTTAGGAAGTAAATCTGCTGGCTCGGGCCTCTTCAACAAGACTAGGTGTTTGTGCTATAACCCGAACTCGGCAGCCACGCCGGCTCCCTGAAGGCGACATTTCATACCGCTGACATTTAATGCCCTAAAATTGGCTTGGGATAATGGTGTCCTGTGTAGGGCAGCGAGGGCAACCCCTTACAAACATACTTAAAATAAGAAACGCATTAGTCCCCAAAGGGTCTCTGGAGTTCCAACTTGTTGACATAATTATTTGCCTTTAGGGCACCTCCTGTTCCTGCATCTTCATTCCCATTCTTCCGTGCATCTTATCTGGTGCTCCCAGTTGGTCCGGTGGAACCGGGTTCGAATCTGCGCATGAAATATCGCTTGTGGCGGTACATGTGAAGTACCGGACCGGGCACGGGTGCGCGCGTGTTCGAGGACGTAGCCCTCTTTCTGCGGGGTGGCCTGCGAGCGGGACGCGGGTTTTGAGAGGAAGCGGGTTCCGGCCCGCATGGTCGCGTCCGCATTCGCGGGAGCCGAGCTAGCGCGATCCGTGACATTTAGCGGGACGGGCATTAGCTCACATGGTAGAGCGATCGCTTAGCATGTGTGAGGTAGCGGGATCGGTGCCCGCATTCTCCAAGCAGCTTTGTTTGGTAGGATTGCATTTGAAATCCTCGGGCCTGGATGTGTAATGTTATGACGGTGCTCAAGAGTGGGGACATTTCAGCTGGTAGCAGCGTACTAAGCTCCCCGTGCCTGGATGTGTAATGTAAATGCGGAGCTCACGTAAAGCGCTCCAATACCTACGGGTCGATTTCACTTCCGGGTCGAGTATATAAATGTGCAGGCTGTAATTGCTGGCTGCCTCAATGCGGATACAGGATACATGGGTATGCATGGTTCATAGGTTTTCCCACGTGCCCACAGTCATGCGCATTAGGCGATTCTGGACATCCTCCAGGCGGCCTACCATTCTAGGCATTCGCGCAGCCATGTTGGTTTGGCCTCGCGACTTTTGGCTATATAGCCCGGCAACAGCCATTGATTTTGGGCAACTCACTTAATCTCACCGTGCCTACCGCGAAATGAATGTGCCGTTTTTATAACATAACTGGTTTGGGTGTACTCCTCCGCAAGGCGCTACCGCATAATAATTGTGTTGGCGTCCGGCCCGAAACGCTCGGTCGGCGGTAACGCAGATAGGGTGTTAACTTGCAGGGCTCGATTTTCGCTCGTAGGATGCAACACCGGTAGGGTAGGACACCAAGCCTCGTGCCTCGGAGTCGCGTTCGCGTTATGGTGGGGCCAAAAATTTAAGAGGCTTGCTATACCTGGTGCAGTGGCGGTATTGTGAACGCGTAATAGTTGCAGCGCTCCAATTACCGTCAGGGCGCCCTCGTGCTCAAGAATATCCTTGCGCAGAGCCCTTCTTTACCTGCACCTGACGCTGTAATTTGAACGTGGTCTGGGTAAGCGCTCTAGCAACGAAGCAACATTATCTGTACCGCGCGCTTGAATCTGTGATGGAAACGCAGTGCGGTGCGAAGCGCTCAAACACGCGCTAGATGCGAAGGGATGGGCCTCGGCTGGACTGATGATTTGGGTGCTGGTAACCAGAGTTCGATCCGTGGGGGTCGCGCCCACATCCGGTGATTCTGGCCAAATCACTTAATCTCCCCGTGCCTGAATGCGTAATTGTAAATACGGTGTTCATGTAAAATCCTCCAATACCTTCCGGTCGAGTTCGCGCTATATAAAGATGCTACATGTAATTGCTGGCTTCCTATAAGCCAGATACATGATGCAAGTACAAGCATTATTCACATCACGTGCTTACGGGCGTTACTAAACCCCCTGCACCTCAATGGTTAATCTGGTGCGGCACTCGCGTGATTTGGCACGGGGTTCGCGTTATATGGTACGAATCTCTCACGCTCCCCGTGTCTGCATGTGTGATGTAAATACGGTGCTCAGGTAAAGCGCTCCAATACCTCTGGTCGATTTCGTATTGGAACATTTAATACGGTACTGAGCTCCCAGTGCCTTGTGATGCTCATGCAAAGCGCTCAATACCTTGGGTCGATTTCGGGCTATATAGTAGGCAACAGGTATTGGTTGGTGGCCTACATGGGCAGATGCGCGATGCAGAGATTGCTTGGCCACAAGAATTTGGCGCCAATTCCTTCGGGCCGTGTTGGCGCCAGATGAATATGCAAGCTACGATTGCTGGAGGCCTATGAGCTCATGTGCGGGCATTGTTCGCAGGATCTCGATCGTGCCTATATGCGCGCGCATTAGGCGATTCAGGACATTACTCTTTGGCGCGTATTACTGTTTTAAGGAACTTCGTCGTTCCCCGTGCAGGCATGTGTAGCATGTAGCGGGCGTCCAGTGCTCCAGAACATGCGCACTCACCTGACCTGAGTTAGGTGGTACGGTGCTCGCGTCCAGGCTCAGTTGCCTTGGCGCGCGGAGGCGTTAGCAACAGAGGCTTCGCGTAAACGGGTTGTTTGGCCTCGCGTATATTATTAGGGCCGGTAGATTGACGTTGTGGCCTTTTGCTCCATACGCTGAGCTGGGGCAAGCGCCCCCGCTACTGTCGCGGGATGCAAAGGGGGCAGTTGTGCGAGTCACGAACGAAGCCAATAGTGCTGACTTGTGGTAGGTATGATGTTACGCGTATCATACAGCTAGGAGCAAGGTCAGAAACAGCAAAATTACAAGTCGGCCGCACAGTATGGTGAGCACATAGTTGTGCTTTGGGCCCCCCGCACCTCAAGGGTTAATCTGGTGCGGTGCTCGCGTGACCTGGCACGGGGTTCGTGTTCTATGGTACGAATCCCTCACGCTCCCCGTGCCTGTATGTGTAACGTAATTACGGCGCTCATTTAAAGCGGTGCAATACCTTTGGCGGCGAGTTCGCGCCATACAAACATGCAACATGTATGTGCTGGCTTCCTATGAGGCAGATACTTGATACAAGTGCAGGCATTGTTCACAAGATTTTGCTCCAGTACCCTCGGGTCGAGTTCACGCTAGATAAATATGCAACATGTATGGGCGGGCTTCCTATAATGCAGGTACATGATACAGGTGCATGTATTATTAACAATAATTTGCTCGTGCCCACATTCGCGCGCATTAGGTGAATCTAGGCATTACGACACCCCCTGCATCCGAATGGGTTATTTGGCCGGTGCTTGTGTCCGGCGCTCTAATAATTTTGCCAGCATTACGGTTTGAGCTAATCACTAATCCACCGTGCACGAATAGGTATGTATATATGGTGCTCAGCAACGGCGCGCCATTACCTTAGGATCGAGTTCGCGCTGTCGTTGTGACTGGGCAAATCACTGATCACCCCAGGCCCAGATATGCATGTGTGCTGCTGGGCCTGGTCTGCCAGGACCCCTGAGGGTCGCGAATCTTGGCGGCTCATGATCCCACTTCGGTGCCCGAATATGTATGTAGATATGGGGCGCATGGACGAACGGTCATTGCCATGTTAGTAACAGTTAAACACGGGTCGCTGCTGACAGGCTAAAAGAGGCATACTTAAGCACGCAACCCTGCCCCGCCAACATGCTTATGTGGGCCACCTTTACCTGTCACTCATAGTGGCACTGATAGGGGGGAAATCACACATATCTAACTGTAACCTAGACACCCAGGTGGGTGCCCAGACGGGCAGGGCAACGCAACCGAGATAGATTGGTAGATATCTAATGCTAAAGGAAGTCTGGATTGAGCCACTAGACGGGTGTAGGTATGGTTGTAGCTCAGTGCCCCATTCGCATTGAATACGGGGATGCACTGACTTAGCACCACATAGGTTACCGGCGTGATCGACCAAGTGGTTGCGGGTGCGCCACTCGTGAGCAGATTTTAACCCGTGGTTATTTCGGTGTCTTGGAGTGTCCCTCTGTCTCAAACCCACCGATAGTTCATTGTTAAGCCGATTAGCCTGCAGCACACTGAGCTGGGCACCATAACCAAGAGTTAGGCCTGCAGGAGAAGTAGCTGAAAGAACCATATAGGAATAGGTACAGGTGTACTTTGGGGGGGCATTCGACTGCAACCAAAGACAGATTTCGGGTTGCTTCAGTGAGGACCTTCCACCCACAAGCCGCCCTGGCTAAAGCGCGGGTGGAATGGAAAGGGCTTAACACCTTCTGAAATGAGCATGACCAGAGATGTGCTGCTTTCCACTGACATTTGACAGGTTAATGGGCAAGGCTAGCGGGAAAGCCAGATGTATTGTCATCATTTAAGGCAGACGTGACCCAGGTATTGGCAAGATAGAGACACTGCCAACTATGAAGATGTGAACGAAATCATAACTATGTCGGTGCCACGAATTACCTATAGCACAGCAACACCGGTATAACAAGGACTGTAGGCAAACCTATTAGCTCCTTTCAGCAGCAATAAAGTTTAAAAGCTAGCTTCTATTCAACAAGCAAGGAAATTGGATACGCTGTCCCAGTGGAGAGCAAGAAAAGATTGGGATGAACAGCGGGACGAGTGTAAGACTCTATCGTCCAATTCAATGTAACTTAATTTGCAAGTAGAAAGGCTTAAACGAGGAGATGTGCTAAGATATGGGTCAGTTTGTAGTAAACAATAGGATAATACAATGTGTCAGCTTGTGTTTATATACGTAGGGAAAGCGGTGAACTCACACGTTTCCTTCACCCTGCTTATTGTGCTGTAGCTGTTGGGAACACAATTCTAAGCCAGGAAGGCCCCATATTTGGCCAATCGAAAATTCTTAACAGGATTGCAGGTCCATAAGCGCCTATTTCACCAATGCCTTGTTACCCATGCCATATTTTCCAGCCTGAGAAACAGATTTAGGTGTTGCTCTTCTCGCTCAGCCTTTCCTTGGAGCCAGGGAGTTGGGAAACATTCACAAATTTGGGTCCTCGTGCTGAGAGATGTATGCTTCGGCAGCTCAGTCAGTCATATGGGCTTTATCCGGAGTCATGATAAAAGGCGTCCATATAGCAGTTACGTTCAATGTTTTGCCCTGCCGAGAAATCAGGCAATCCTCGCAGCAGCAGCAATTCGGGAACCATGACGCTATCAATCCATCACCTTTGTAGTCAAAGTGGAAATTAAGACCTTCTTCGTGCTAGGATATGAAGGGAATCGATGGAATGAGGAATTTCAGCCATGGTTCTTTCTGGCTCCATATGTAGGTGCTAGATCTTCCCATAATTGCGTTAGGAAGATCTGCAGTGGCATCGCTAAGAAGTTAGGAACGCCATTCACGTCTAAGCTGAACGGCAGTGGGGTCAAAAGACATCCTTTGTTAGTCTGCCCTGGGCTTCTGAGTAATGTTGCAAATTAATGCCGTCATTTACGGGTTACAGAACAAGACCCATAATTTAGCCCACTAAAAGCTGGCTCGCAGGGGCAGGGCACCTATAACAGCGAAGGGAGGAAGGGGGGCTCTGGCAGCGACGGAAGCCTCCCCAGAGCTGTGGCGGAGTTACAGGGCGATCTGGAGGCAGAAGGGTACAGTAAGGGTACCTCTGCGACAGGCGGTACAGTAAGGGTACCCCTGTCAGGCACAGTAAGGGTGCCCGAGCCAAGGTCCGGGAGCCGAAGGAGGTTCTGGGAAGACCGCGACGGCGCCCCGTTAGTCCTTCGGGCGGTTGGGGGGCCTGACCAACCGGGGGTGTGCCACAACACGCTCCGCCCCCGTCAAAAGGGGCGGGAGTAGTAAACAGATCACGTGATCCAGTGGATGATCTGAAAATAGGTGCCGCACTGCCGGGCATCGACCCACCGTGCGTGCTGGCTCGCCAGGCGGGCGGAGCAGCGAGGGGCTGCTTGCCCTGGATCGCCCGTAAGATAACCCACTTATCGTCATACTTATGTTGTATGAAATAAACCTGCAGCAGTTCTTCACCCACAATGAAAGTGTCAGTGTAATCCTTGGGTGACGTCTGTGCATGCGTGTTGAGTGGAGCGGATGACGGTGTGGTCACTATGCTGCTGCCCGCGTCCCACGCAGTGGGACATCAGCAGGGCAGCCTACTAGTGGCCGCCCGTCGGAGCCTCCCCCCCCCCCCCCCTGCTCCGCCTCGCTAGTGAGGCCGCGCCTGGGGAGGGGAGGCCCCCCCCAATGGGTTTGCCTTAGGGAGGCGTGCCAACAGGGTGGGCGAGGCTTGACCCCCCTTTTAGGCGCCTCACCCCCTCAGTCCTTCCTCTGCTTCCTGCGCCGCTCCTCCTGGCCACGCGAATTCCCACCCTTTCCGCTTACCCTGCGCGGCGGAGGTAGCGCGCTATTGGAATGTTTTAATGTTTTTTCTTGCGTTGCAGGCGGAGTTACAGGGCGATCTGGAGGCAGAAGGGTACAGTAAGGGTACCTCTGCGACAGGCGGTACAGTAAGGGTACCCCTGTCAGGCACAGTAAGGGTGCCCGAGCCAAGGTCCGGGAGCCGAAGGAGGTTCTGGGAAGACCGCGACGGCGCCCCGTTAGTCCTTCGGGCGGTTGGGGGGCCTGACCAACCGGGGGTGTGCCACAACACGCTCCGCCCCCGTCAAAAGGGGCGGGAGTAGTAAACAGATCACGTGATCCAGTGGATGATCTGAAAATAGGTGCCGCACTGCCGGGCATCGACCCACCGTGCGTGCTGGCTCGCCAGGCGGGCGGAGCAGCGAGGGGCTGCTTGCCCTGGATCGCCCGTAAGATAACCCACTTATCGTCATACTTATGTTGTATGAAATAAACCTGCAGCAGTTCTTCACCCACAATGAAAGTGTCAGTGTAATCCTTGGGTGACGTCTGTGCATGCGTGTTGAGTGGAGCGGATGACGGTGTGGTCACTATGAAAACTTGCCTCGCTCCAAGATCAGATGACCCTCGCTGCAAATCAGGAAATGTGTTAAATGTACTATAATTTGCCTTACCAGAAGGTGAAAACCTAGGACTGCCCCCAGAAAATCCTGGACACCTGGTCACCCTAGGTAGAGTGAAACTAGTTGTCGACCCCATGCAGCAAAGGCCAGCAGAGGTACACGATGCAGCTTGGTGATGTACTCTCCAACACTGCTCATGTGAATTGAACATACAGTTTTGAAGAAGTGGCCAAAGTAACATGCATATTGTGGACGGTCCCTTGTAATAAAGTTTCACACATTCGGCAATTGAATGCTATTCATACACCCACTGAAGGTATGGGAATGTCACAATTAAGAAATATGAAAACTTGGCAGTAGTTCCGCATAGAGGAAATCTACTAAGGGCAGAGGAAGAATCTCTTAAAATTCCAACGTTGAAGAAACAATAAGTTGGTTAATATCAGCAGCCGTTAATTGAGTCGCAAACCCAGGCGCAAATTATATAACAACATAAGACCTTAGAAACCGCTCTTCTGAGAAAGCCTCACTTGAAAGAAAGTGTACTTATCCACACTCACAATTTGCCATCACTCCCAAAATTGGTGAGTTGTCACTCCAAACCCAAGACTAACATAGAAAAAGGCCCACACAACATACATTTCACGCCCTCAAGTGCAGCGGCCATATTGGAATGATACAAGTAATGTCACAGCAATGACATGTTACTTTCATGCGTAGTGGTTGTTTTTCATGGAAATTTCTTCTCCCTAAGCTCGTTGCTATTTGTTTGTGTATCGAAACAGACTGTTAAGCCTTTCTCAATTGATAAATGAAATAAACCGCCATCACACAGCCTGTTAGGTAAAACTCACTCAGATGAGTGCGTAGAAGGTCGCCATCTTGAAATGCCACCCGGTTAGTGAGCTGTCAGAGAGAATGCATAAACAGAGCGTAAACAAAGTATCAATATAATAACATGTGCATTTTAATGTGCGATTTAATTTTTTATGATCGCTGGGCATTGCGATGTTTAACAAAAGGTTGACTAACAAAAAACACAGGCAAACTCCATGTTGCATTATCAAGTCCTCTTTTTAGAACAGTCAAAGTAAACTGATAACCAAATCAACTAAAATGAGTTGAAAAAATGCAGAAAGTTTTTTAAGCAAAATTTTGGCATTTGGAAATGTATTTGATTTTGGAATTGAAAGAATAATAAATGCGTTTTTCAATGCACATTTTTACATATTTGTTTAGAATGCCTTCCCTTGCAGCCTACATCTCTTTCGCTTCAGGGTGACGTGTCAAACTCAGAGCCCATCACAAGTATGACAGGCCGGCTTCAGTAAAGCACACAGCACACTACAATTCACGTCACATCGCCCCACCTTCACAGATGGTCTGCGTACTAGCTTATTTCTAAGCAGGGTAAAAATGCAGTTGCTGCTGAGGTGGGAGATGCAGACCGCTGGATCGTGCGCCACAATATCGGAAAGGCAGCGTCTTTGGTTCACCCAACTTTTGCAAGTACAAACAGGACCGCTTTAAAAGAAATAGAAAATTAGTCACAAAACAATGCCCTACAATGTCCGCTGCGTATTTTTAACAGTAGTTGGCCAGTGGGTTCGAGTAGGACTAAACAACAAAAGACGCATGAAGTATGCATGCCCTTGACAAATGGGTAGAATGAAAAATGGAGTGATGATGGTGCCAGCAAATGGGAAGCCTATGGGCGGGCTGTAAACCCACGTGGTAGATACGGCATGTCTCAGATCGAGACAGCGCATGTGCCTCATCTAGAACCAAGACCTAAAAATGTGCTGTAGAATGCATGACTTTTGCCAATTATTCCCAGATTTTCTTGGGGGAGAATACCCCAAAACCCCCTTGTAGTAGTTAGGATCGCTCGCTATGCACCGTATGGGGGCTGGTCTGATCAAATTTGCCAGGGCTGCTTTGGGTTCCCAGTCCGGCCCTGCTTAGCAGATATGTAATGCTGTAGGAGGAACATAATTAATCACACATTGGTTTGCAAATGTGAAACAAATTAAACAAAAAGTAAAATGAAACCACTTACTGGGACTGCCATGCTGTGATTCCTGGCAGGTTGACGGGCCATTCTAGAAGCACACCGAAGTCCACAGCCAGCAGACTTGTGCATGGTGGAGGCTGAAAGCCTCAAAAAATGTTGCTTAGCAACAACTTAGCTGTTCCGACAAGTTAAAACATTTTAAATGTTTCAATTTTGCTCTGTGCCCAGCTGCCTTCAGAAGCTGCTTTACAAAGAGTGCGGAATTAAAATGCCTGCGCTTCCATTTTTGTTGCTTCCTTTGCAGCCTTTAACCCCTTCAGCGCGGCGCGGATTACCGCGCCGTGCTGAAGGTTCCGTGCGCGGGCGGGGCCTTGACGGAGCGGTTCAATCATGCGCACAGAGCAACCGACGCGCTTGACGGAACCGCTCCATCACTCGCATCGAAGGGGTTAAGGCCAGGGGTCGCAAAGGAAGTGCTAGGGATCACAAGGGGCAAGCTAGGGTCACAGGTGCGACCCCTGGTGACCACTAAATGATGTCCATTCATGCAGTAGGGTATGACAGCAATCACTGAGATTAAGTTCAGGACTACCTTGTGGACTTGCAGTCTCCTGAGTGGCTGCTTATCACCAATTCTTGCAACACACTCCAAAAGTCTTCAACTGTAAGGTGAGGTAAACATTGTATTCAACACTGCAACTCATGCTTAGTCCTTCCTCAGCCAGAGAAAATTCAACTTCCTTGCTTGGAACGCCAGCTCTTTACTTATAACATTAAACACTACTGCAATTCATACGTACATAAATAGTGTATAGCATGCTGCCATGGAAGCAGGTGCCTTCCAAGCGCCTACAGCTACAGGTCTCAGTATCTCACACCAGGGCCGGACTGGCCATAGCAAGCACCGCGCGTTTCCCCGGTAGGCCGCTAGGTTGGAGGGCGGTTTTAGGCCCCTGGGGGGCCGTTTTTGTTACCGGTGGTCGGCAATCGCAGCCCCGGTAACAAAATCGGCCGAAACCGGCCCTCGCAAACTGCTCGCTGCACTCCCCCTCACCCCAGAGGGGAGGCGGCTCAGCAGTTTGCCAGCTCCGGTTTCTGTTACCAGTCCGGCACTGTCTCACACCAAATGTTGTAAAACAGTTCCTAGTTTATAGGGCATGTTATGCAAGTGCATTCAAAATATCCTTTGTTTTTTCATAAGATGAAGCAACATAAAATTGTCTCACTTGGAGCAGAAACAGTTCAAGCTTCCCACTTTCAGGGGCCGGGTACAGCTAGGGAAGCAGCAGTACAATCTTTCCCCACCACAGGACACATACAGATTGGACAACAGCAGTGTAAGCTTTACTTCCTCACAGAACAGGTGCATCCTGGCAGTGACAAAGCGAGACTCCCTGTCTCACGGAAGGCAACAAGTGCAGTCTTCCATCCCCTGAAGTACAGATCCAGCAGGCAGACTAGAACAAGCTTTCATCCCTCGTAGAACATGTACAATTGAGGCATAGTGGCATTTAAGTCACAGACAGATGTATGGAATAGGGGTTTAACCAGAGGAATGTACAGGCTGATGAGTTTGTGTATATGTAAGATCTGACACCATGCTCAGTGAAATGATACTCCATGTCAGCTTCCTGAAAATCACGCTGCTGTGACTTGGAGACCTACTGCATGAGTTGATTCTGTGTTTTTCCATGTATTGAGTAGTAACTACTACTTAGAAGGCCATTTTTGCTTGGAGCAGACCAACCATAGAGCAAATAGTAATTTTCAAGACAGGCATACAGGTGCCAACCTCTTCGAGAACATTTTGAATGTGTGCCCGCTGCAACCCCAGCCTTGGTGTTGCGTCTGTCCAAGCGTCTGTCCAAAATGTCAATGGTCACCACTGAGCTTACATATGTTTTGAGGGCAACATTAACATTGGTTGCAAAGTGAACAAGTACGGAAAAAGCAAAAGAGCTTATTTTCATCGTGAGTCCTGTATAAAACATTAAACAAGCTTGCTGCAGTGAAAAAATAAAAAACGCATGAATAAATTATTGCATTTTGCATGCAAGGCATCTATGAGATAAATATTTAATACTTGATGAGTCGGTGTACCTTAGAAATGTAAAACAGTGTTGCATGCATTCCAAAGTAAACACTCCATAGGAAGCGGAACGATATGCCAATAGCAAAGGTTAGTGCGAACTACTGGCGCATAAATCGAGCTCTGTTGTAAACGGCAGCAGCCTTCATTTTCACAAAATCCAATCTGTATTTAAATTGACAGTAAAGTTCAGTTCAAAATAAGAGTTTTCTGTAGCCCACTTATCTCTTTTATTTATGCCTTAATCTTTTAGGTGTTCATCTATGTCCACCTGCTGGTTTTTTTCTCCATTTCTACCACCTCTCCTAACCACTAAAACAGGTTTCTAAATGTCCTTAGAAGTGTACGTTATTCTTTTAATATGTTTTGCTAAAGGAAAACACAGTTCTATTTTGTTAATCAGTCTGTAGAGAGTTCCCGTCTTACGGCGCATACTGTCTGACACGCTGAGCTCGCGGGTGTCGTAAGCTCCTCCAGTCACGCGGCTCCACGCGGCCAAAATAAGATGTTCATCGACGGGAAACATGGCCGCGCTATCGTTATCTCTTAGTTATCGTGAGACTGCGCGAAACAAAGTTAGCCTCATAATCACTGAATTTTTAAACAGTCTAGAAACTGTGCGCATAGAACATTAAGAAACGCACAATTTAGTTCATTTATTTCATTTTTTAACAGTTCATGGCCACTAGCAGTGAAGCAATACAAGTACTAGCGGAACAGTCCGGGTCCGAGACTAAGGGTTGATCTTTTGGGAGGGCATGGCCCCAAGGAACACCTCTAGAGGGCTTCGGCTAAGAATAGGGTGTTGGCCCCCCACAACATTAAAAAAAACAAGCATTTGCAATGCAATAGGTCTCACATTTGTTAAAGTTGAGCTGTTGGCGTTGAAAATTACAATGTTTTTTACTTTTGTTTCTTTATTTGCAGTTGGGTATTTATATTTGCATAGCGCTATTGTCATTGGTATAAAAAAGCAAAAGTAAAAAACATTGTCATTTTTAGTGCCAACAGCTCTAACTTCAACAAATGCGAGACCTATTGCATTGCATAGGCAACTTTACCTAGCTATGGTGCAGGGTGCAGACCATATGTGGCCAAAAGAGGTCCCATGGGACCTCTTTTAGCCACATATGGTACTGTACTCTGCAACATGGCCAGGTAATGGAACCTCTTTTAGCCACATATGGTCTGCACCCTGCAAAAAGCAAAAGTAAACAAGCATTGGTCTTGCATCAGTTTTGCCTATGCAATGAATAATAAGTTATTTTTGACAAAGGAAGAAGCTCCCTTACAAGTATCACGAAATTGGAGGCGAAACCTAACAGCACTGCACAAGCACTGTGCAGGCGAAACCTAAAAACAGCGCATGCAAAGTGTAAAGCATTGTGACACTGGTTGAAGTGAAAATATAGGTGCTCTCAAGGTTAACAAGCATTTAAAATGCAATAGGTCTCGCCTTTCATTAAGTTAAAGCCATTTGCTTTGCTATACAATACCATTAGCAAAGCAAATGGCTTTAACTTAATCAAAGGCGAGACCTATTGCATTTTCAATGCTTGTCTTTAATAGCAGTGCACTACCACACCACGCATACTCCACTCTACGCCACTCTGCCCTACTCTACTTCACGCCACTCTACTTCACGCCAATTTGCTCTTGCATAAGTGAGACCTATTGGCTTTGCCAACACTTGTTCTGTGAGTGCATCTTCCTCGTCGAAATTCAGGAGTAAGTCACAACCAAGAACATGCCGGCCTCAGCTGCAACTGGCTTATTATGGTATCACCTCTTTGATACACCTCTCTGAAGTTACTACAAGGTAGAAGTGAAAAGCACATTTCCAGTTAGAAGTCCTGCTCCCTGAGCCTGTCAGAATATCACTCTTTGAGCCTTTGAAATGTGCAAGAACAGGTTCTAGAATAGGGCTTTCGATTAATTCAGCTACTCAAGAGATTTTTACTTTCACGACGCTTGGTAAGTCAATTGTGTGCCATTTAAATGCCAGCAAATTCTGCTCGAGAAGGAACGGTGTTCCAGGCAGTAGTTGCCCAACCCGTGCCTGCCCTGCTGAATGGTGGTGGCGGCGGCGGCAACTGACACAGCACCAGCCCTGCTTGCAGACAATACCTCACACTGTGACCCTCGCTCTTTCTTTCTCCGCGGCCTTAATTGAGTTTGAAGTGGCCGCTCCCAAAGGACTGCCGCCCACAAGGGCACATGCGCGGAGGCACTTTCAAAACCCCAAATCGGAAACCCGGGACAAGGCAGGCCCTGTGCAGAACCTGCGGAGGAAGCGCCTAGCGCCAAGAAAAGCAATCGATTCCCACAGTCGATGCCAGGCACTGCCAAAGCAGCACTTTCAGTGGAAACAAAAGGCTGCTCGCAAGAGCCTGTCATGTTGTAGCAGTATATGGAATCCGTCAGGCTCAGCGCACACAACAGGCCGTGTCAGGGGGGCTGTCGACGGGCCAATAATCCAAACCTTGGCCCTTGAAGGACGTGCACACAATAGGCCGTGTCAGGGGGGCTGTCGATAGGCCAATGAGCCCAGCTCCGGCCCTTGAAGTCTCAAAGCGCCTGGCGGCAGCTGGACATGCTAGCAGAAGAGCCCCGCTGCATTTAAATCGCAAGAATTAAAGATAGGCATGGAAATGGTAAACACAGTTCTAACAAGCATTGCCGCGCGACGCGGGAAGCTTGTAGTAATGTTAAAAAAAAAACATGCTAGTGATGCGCGCGCATGCGTGCATGCAGCAGCACGAAAAAAGTGAAAGTGATCGCGCTGGAAGGGAGGCAGATGGCGGCTGCGTGCATGCACTCTCACGTGAACGCAAGCGCTAGGCCACCAAAAGCCTGTAGCAGCCCTTTGAAAACCCCAGTACTAAATTTCTCGCAGAGCAGCGCATGCGCTGGCTCAGCGAGGCCTAAAAACGTGGTGGTGAATATCTAGACTACTGATCAGGTGCCCGCTTCTTAAGCAAACTAGGAGGAGAGGTGAACAATCGCAAGTTATGAATAGCGACATGTACACCCAGTATACAGGATTAAGAAACTGCCATAACTTACCCAAATGTCCGTGAATCAAACCGTCATGCTCATGTGCACCCTCGTTAGTATGGATCGGAAGACAAAGTAACAGTCAAAAAGGTGTATTAATTTAAGGTGAAGGGCGTGCCGTGCGTGCACAATGATAGAAACTGAAATCAGACTAATGAAGGACAAAGAGAGTATCCGAAAACAGGAAAAGATAGTGTGGCAATGTATGTGAAAGCTACAAAGCCCCTCCCTGCAAACCCATGAAATAAACATCATTAATACTGATGACCTCAAACCAAATGCCTTTGTTATAATCAATGAGTCAGGAACTAAGAAACACTGCAAAACAGGAGTTTGAATTTATAACGAATGCTACAATAGTACAGAAAAAACCTTGATACATCGTAGTAAGCTAATGAGTGTATAACAAATCATGTATGGTGCACATTTGTTTAACACATTGCTAATTTCCAAACAGGTTAAATACAGTGACATAATTTTCTGTGGTACACACAGCTAATATACCTCCATCACTGCAGTGATTGCAATCTTGCTTGTCTTGAAATGACACTTCTAAATGATATGATAACAAGAATCTAATGTCATGGAAACACTATGAATGGCATATGTTGTTTCTAGGGTATTACTGTTAATGCAGTAATCAGAAAAAACATGTGAAAGAAAACAGGAGCTGCCTGATACATTAAACGTGATAGACATGTCAATGCTATGGCAAACCAAACAAGAATCACGGGAGTGGAGAGGATGTGGCACAGTGGCCAGAGCTGCTGACTCAAGAGCTGGGGATCCCAGTTCAAGTCTTGGTGGCCCAACATCCTGTGATTCTGGACAAATCCCTTAATTATTCCTGGTGAGACAGTTGCGCTATATTTATCTGCTGCAAGACGAAAAAGCATTAAGAGGCACAACTTTATGGAAAAAATTGTCCCGCCAACGCGGATGTTAACAGTATTTTGGCGACTGGTAACTGATAAGAGAAGCAGACGAGGAACAAGTATTGGTAAATGCAGGAAAATATGCTACCTCCCAAAGAAATGGAGGAAATTTAAGTGGCACATACAGAAACCAATGAGAAGCAACAAAAGAGAGGAGGTGGGTATATGCCCTTTTTAATTGTATATTAAAAACAATAGATTTATCTAGCCATCACAAGCTCAAGCACAGTGCAAGCGCTGTGCAGGTGAAACCTAAAAACATTGTAATTTGTAATGCCAACAGCTCTAATTTTAACAAATGCGAGACCTATTGCATTGGAAATGCTTGTTAATTTCAGCACTCAAAGTCTGCAACAGTAAGACCTAAGCAGTCTCTCTGCTATTTTACTGACAGAAGTTCTGGCCATACTTATGTGGCGCATTTGTTTTTTGTGACACAGGAGTGGCAAGTAGAGTTGCCCAGGGTTAGTCAATACCAGTCTTTGAGTTGGGATCAGAGCCCACGAGTTCTCCATTTTCAGCCCAGGAATTTTGAAAACGTGACCATTCTGCTGGGCAGAGGCTGGAGAGTAACAAAAAAGTAATGTGACTGTGACCAGCCGGGCATGGGTGGAGCCTAGAAGATGGGGAGTCTGGGTAAAACACATTCCACTCTGGCTGTAGTGGGGTAACTACCCACTATAAAATGTGCGCCAAGTACAACTGTAAAAGAAAGAGGTGTGGTGTGATCACAAGCATGATAACAGTGCAACTGTGAAAATGTGTAGGACAACCAGTGAGACTATTTAAGAATAACAACGAGAATAGTGTAACACAGAGCGCACGTTTTGAAATTGGTCATTCATAGGCCCTCAGTGGATGAAAGGTTGAGTCTGATTTCAAACTGCCCTCGCCTTGGACAGCTCAGGTGCCTCTCTGGCGTCAGCCAACAGAAGTGGACAGAGGGGTCAGGGGCACCCAAGAAAGGCCACTGGGATGTAGTTAATATTAATCATTGCAGTTGCAAGCGTGGTGAAGCCAGTGACAGACTGATGTACACAGGAAGGCAAAAGGATGGGGAAGAGTCAGTCTCTCTTCCCCAAGCTTCAAAACAGGCTTTAAGGTGGACAAATAAAGGGGTCTCTTGTGATTTCAGGGCTCACAGAAACACACAGTCTGCCTGGTGAGACAGTGGGCATATTTCGAAGAAAAGTATCCTGAACAAAAAAAAAACATGAGGTCACGTATAAAAGTACCGGGTCAAATGAACTCTAATTGCCATGACTAGTGAGAGGAACATTACACTATGACTAAAAAAGACAAAGGGATTGACGTGAAATCGCAAGTTATGTGTTTTATGTCTGTCCATGCATGTGATATATGTGTGTGGCTGAGGTTGGTGTGTGCAACATTGCGGTAGGGGTGTATGTGTGTGTGTGCAGTTGATGCATGTGTGTGTGTGTGTATATAAACACTTGATACGGCTGCACAGAGGGGGGTGTATTTGTTTATTAAACTCATCATTTCAGGTTTAGCTTTATTCAATGATTTTTCCCTCTGTTGCTTGCCTCTTTCTTATCACTAAATCTTTTTATTTGCAGCACAAAAGCCTGACAGAAAATCTTGTTTGAAAAATCATTTAATCAGAAAGAATACCATGTCTGGACTGACCGATGTACAAAGAGCTCAACAGGGACAATAACCAATTGTGTGGGGTAACGGGATATTCTAGCTGCAGAATGCCAGGTGTTAGAAATGGGATTTCTGGTTGGCTAGGGCTTGCGCCAAAGCCAGGCAGAAACCACCACTCTAGTCAGGGCAAGGAAGTTACACGCCAAAGATAACCCCTGCTCACCCCCTTGGTAGCTTGGCACGAGCAGTCAGGCTTATCCCGGAGGCAATGTGTAAAGCGTTTGCGCGCGCACCCAGCAACAACACCCAAGGCCCACCACAAAGGAAACTCCACACAAGGTATTGTATAAAAATAGCCTTTGTATTATACCAAAACACATTAGATAAAAACACACACTTTACAATGTGCCAACAGGCACGGGCAGAATTTACAAGGGATTATATATACAGGGGACAGGGCCACATGGACCACTGTCAGGAATTAGCACTTTGTAGAAATTAGCACTTAGAACATAGGATATAAAATTACTGTAGCACAAAATAACACATGTAGCACACTACCAGTAACTACTGGTAACAGGTAAGTACCACCTACGCAACCCTAACCACCGTAGGAAAATACTGCGCAGGGAATCAGGACCTCACTAGCACCACCTGTACTAGGAGAAAAACAACCACCTAAGTATCACACTACCTGTAGGGGTCTAAGCACATAAACACATGATGCATAAAATCCATTCAGAGGTGTAAACACAAGGCACATTAGCGCAAAACCCACATTCGCCACCACCTGTGGCAGTCCCTAGGCCAACGGGCCTTGTTGGGGCTAGGACGCCCTGCGTCCAGCAGAGTCAGGGGCCTAAACGGAGCAGCTGCCCACGAAGTGCTGGGCAGCTGTAGGACAATGATGGGGCCAACGCGGGAGCCTTGCAGGCTCTGTCTAACTGACTGTCCCCTGAGCCCCTCTGGGCTCTGAACGATAAAGAAATGCCCCCGTTAGAGCCTCACAGGCTCTGAACAAACAATGCGCCATCGTTGGAGTCCCTCTGGACTCTGAGCAACAAATAATGCCCCACGTTGTCGGAGCCTCGGGGCTCAAGAACCAATGCCCCCAAACGTTGGAGCCGTGTAGGCTCTAGAACAATGTGCCTCGTTGGAGCCTTGTGGGCTCGAAAAGGATGGTGCCCCCAAAAACGTTGGAGTGGCCCGCTGCCTTCCGGGGCCGCCCTGATCACAGGAAAAACGCCCCCGTAGTTGGAGTCCCTATGGACTCTAGGACGCACTTGTGCCCCACAACGTTGGGGTCCTCCGCAGGGACTCGAGAGAATGAGGCCCCCAGACGTTGGAGCGCCCCCCCTATTAGGCGGGGGGCCGCTCAGGACACAGACCGGTCTCCCACAACACCCGCACGGAGTCCCCCAGCCCTCCACAACTTACCGGGCTGTTCTCTGGGGACTCCCGCGGCGTCTCCGCTCTCTGGCTGTTGGCCGGTAGCACTCGGGGCAGCAACGTCGTACTGCCTCTCCACCTCAGTTCCTTCTTCTTCTGCAGGTCACCCGGGGCTCTCCCTCGCTCTCGGGAGCCCCGGGGGAAGACACCAGCTTCTTCCGCTTCACGGCCAGACGGACGGAACTTCCTTCGCGCTGGGCCAAGCCCCGCCCACGTCTTCTCCGCAGCTGCCTGGCTTCCTGTTCCACCCGGCCGCGGCGGTGATTTCAATCCGGCGGCAATAAGGGGTGGGCTCCCTCTTTCTTGCGCATCAAGCGGGGTAGGCACCCGCGAACAACGTTACCAGCGGGGTGGGCACCCGCCAACGGTGAAATATAGTCAGCAACGGGGTAGGCTCCCGTTTAAGCACATAGACGCGGGGTGGGCACCCGCTCGTAATTACAATAAGCCGACAGGCGGCAATAATGCGGGGTAGGCTCCCGCCAGTCGTCTAAAGATAGAATACACGGGAATAAGCGGGGTGGGCACCCGCCAACGAACACGGCAATGTCCCTGGCAGGGTGGGCACCTGCCAGGGGACTTCAGGATCAGAACAGCCTACACGCTGCAAATGCCGAGTGGGCACCGGCTTCCAGAAATAAAGCGCTCCTAGCGCTAGGGATAAAAAGTGAAAGCGCTAAAGGCCAATAAAAGCTCCCAGGCGCTTTAGGGATGAATAAGCACAAAGTCCAGCAACGTTTTTAGGAAGGTAGGCAGGGGGGCAAGGCTGGGCCAGGGGCCAGCTCACTGGGCCCTCCAGGGCAGGAAGGCAGTCCCAAGTGGCGGTTCCTCCTGGCCTCCAGCAGCAGCAGCAGCCCCCCTCAGTTAGGATCCTGGAAGAGAACAGATTCTGTGGGGACACAGCCCCATTTTTATACATAGCTTTCCTTTGTCTTGGTTCAGGGTGAGGGGGAAAACCAGTCGCAGCTGGTTGGGGAGCACCCTTGATGTGCTCAGCCCCTCACTCTATTCACTGGCAGGGCTAGGGTCGTCAGTCGCACCACAGGGGGCGGAGCCAGCATTGTGGGGGAAAGCCCTGCCCTATTCAGGTCCAAGGTGCACTCCTCCCCAGCCATCAGCATGCTAATCTCCCTATTCACCACCGGGTGACTCCTCCTGACTCTGGGAAATCCCTAGCCCGTCACATGACCTCAGCCAGCCAATCACGCGACAAGGCACACATTTTACACTGCACACCGAAGTGCCCACTTCTAGAAGTGGCACTTCCATACTAGCTACACGCACGCCACACGCATCATTGCGCAGCATTTAACCACACGAATCTGTACATACCAGACTCGACCATGCACACCCCACGCATCAGGAACTACCAGGGACGCATACATTCCCCATGCATTCCTATGGGAGGGCAGGCCTATCTCACCACATGCACTCAGAGTGCGCACGCACTTTACCCTGGGGCAAAGGGAAAGTGCGCAGAAACCAAAAACCCCTATCACCAAGTCACCAATAAAAGCAAAAAAATTCAGGGGTGAACCTGCCAGAAGGGCCAAGTCCAACACCAGGGGTAACCTTTGCTACTTTATAATTCCGACTCTGTAAATCACAGAAAAAATATGAGCGGCTAGAAGTGGCCCACACTCAGCGTGGCACAGCCCTGTCTGTAAAATAGTAGCTCAAGGTTTATTTTACTGCTGTATTCTGTGCAAGTGAGCTCTAACCAACCCAAGCTCCACTCGGCCTTCATGTGCCAGAGGAGGGAGAAATATTTGTCATTAGAGTATGGTAATGTCAGTACAGAATTGTAGTGTAGTTCCAATAGTACCCTTTTATGCAGGACCTACGCATTTGCGGATAATATAAACCGTGAGCCTGGTGGCAGACTGACTCTGTACACCCCCACCGTATATGTTAGCCTGTTTTCATATTAGCTAGCTCGTAGTGCTACTAGAATCTCCTGTTATCAGAGAGATTCGTTTTTGCACCCAATCACTCTTCCATACTTGTTTTGCTCTCAGAGAGATACAGAGAAGAAACAGTCGAACGTTTTTACAATAAGAATTTATTGTACCGTAGATCTTCTTATGTAAAATAAGTGCGCTGTTACAACTGTAACACAGTAGCAGAGATCTAGAACCAGCAGTACAGTGAATAAAAAGGAATAGTATTGTTCTACCATTTTGCAATAGTCTTGAATATATACATGAATATGAAATACATTTATAAAATAAAGTGCGTACTCCTAAGATGCCTGACTAGATGTACCTAAGTGTACCTAGCATGTAAGTAAGTGTGAAAGAGCTACTGAGCCTAAGAGCCTACTAGTCTAGAATCTAAGAGTCAAGAATCCTGCTAGGATTGAGTCGAACCCCCATAGCTGGATAGTGAGAATGTGGGACTTCGTCCTGGAATTTAGCTGGACACCCCGCAAAGGATAGTTAGACCACTGTCAGCTGGAGCGAGATCATGCCGGAGATGCAGCGTCTCTGGTCAGTGTGTCGGCCTTGAAGTCTCGGGTCCCTCCTGCTTTCTGATAGCAAGAGGTGCAGTATTTATACAGTCTATGTACGTGTGTTACCCATTGTTCAGTATGAGGTATGACGTTGGGGATTAATCCTTGTGTGTCGATGGGAGAGGTGAAGTATACCTCCTGGAGAGTGTACTCATTAATTATTCATATGTGCTAAGGATGACGTCTTAGCAATATCGATTGGGAAAAACCCACCCTCAGCATGGAACTAGGTGAAAGGTTTAGTTCATAAAAGGCTACAGTCCTTATAAGGCGTTATGTCCATACAAGGCTGTCTGTCCTTATTTGGAGTTATGTCCCTATAAGGCTCGTTCATATGAAATAACGGGAGCTGATGTAGGGAAAGTGTACGATGTTCCCTGGACCTATGTTACGGTACCTATATGAAATATAACACAATAACTCCTAGTGAACTACCCATCAAGGAATGATGAAAGGCCAAGTCAGTTTGGGAGGTTTTCAACTCTCTCTCTTTCTCTCTCCCCTGCTAAGGTTTTCAAACCATTAGAATACAGATACAACTCTGTGGCCGGCGCTCAACCCATGTAGCTATCTTCATTGTTAATATGCTTGCGCAGGGTTTTAGTTTCCATCCCAAGCTAAAGGTTGCGTGACTGGCATAATAAGAGAAGGGGGTGTTTGACAGGGGAGAAAGAGCACGAGGGAGAGCAACACAAAGAGAGGCTGGATTGTGGGGCAAGGGCATGAGACAGCGAGACGGAACAAGGGGGTTGTTTTGCAAGGGGCAGAAGAGAAAAAGAGCAATACAGGTGCCGTGAGATGTTTGTAGGGTGACCAGATTTTGAGAGAAAAAAAAAACAGGATCAGACATAAAAGTAGGACTAAAGCCTTTTGCCTTACTTTATTGTCTGGCCTGTCCCCATACAACGTAAATACAGGCGAACACCCGCCCATCTCCACAGCAGTGTTCAGAAAGAGAGCACTGCGCTGATTGGTAAAAACAATAAAGCAACAATCACAGTAAAAGCAGTGTTTGTAGCCAGGGCACAAGTCCTAAAAAAAGAAGTGGTGGCACTAACCTAGTTCGGCAGTATGCAAGTGACATCATGGCGGGCGACATCACGGCGCATGACATCACAGCACATGACATCACATATGGCATCACAGGAATTGACATCACAGAAAGTGGCATCACAATCCACGACTTCACAGGAGGTGGCATCATAAGAAGTGACATCAGCTCTAAAGCCCTCACATATATGTTTAGCAGGTCTATCATGTGTACGTTTGAGCGCATTGTGAGGATAATAGCACAGTGACCTATGGAAGATGATATGTGACTTCTACACCTTGCAATCCCCCAGTTTTATGTAACAAATCCTGTACATTCATTTAGAAATGTATATTATTTATTGTACATGTAATATGCACGTGTTGATGTAAAGCGCTCTTACACCCTCCATTGGGATGAGTAGGGCTATACAAGAAAAATATTGGTACTTAAATTATTTCAACACCTCCTCAGGTGTGAGCCTTTGTTTCCCCTCTACTTCATTTGCATCTAGGTGTGAGGCTCCTGACTGCTCCCAGCCAGGAGACTCGGACAAAAGGAGGCCAGATGGCCCCCCAAATTCGGCCTTTGTTATGGGCCCAGCAGGAGTTTTAAATAAGAAATCCCGTTCCCCGCCTGCATGTTCATCGAGCATGGAGGCTGGCCGTAAAGCGGGGAGAGAATGTTTTTAAAAGAGGAAGGGCGGCATCGATTATTGACTCTAGGCTTTAGTCTCTGAAATAGGGCGGGTTTGGTAATCGGGAGAGTTGTAATGGCTACAAATAAAAAAAAAGAAAAGTGCTTAGTCGCCATGTTTTGTCAAAGGCGCCAATCGTTTAAAGCAAGTAATGTTAAAGTATGAAGGGAGAGTGTGCAACAGCAGGCAGGAGCAAGGCATTTAACAAAATAGTGCCCGGAGGCTATAATTAAAACGGCCCGAGTAACAACATATGTAACAGGGGGTGTCCTCGTTGGAGGGCACAAGAAGAGACAGGGTGGTAGTAAGGAGGGACGACTAAGACTATTGACCTACCTATGAAAAGCCACCATTTACAAAAGACAGTGACAGGACCCAAGTACAAAGATGGGCGGAAGTGGGTGGAGCTTCATGCACCTACACCGAATATAGCATGTCTCAAAGAGATAGCGCAAGCACTGACCAGATGAGACCTAAAAATGGAACAATATTGTTAAGGAATGCAGCCTTTTTTTAAAGTGTTAGTATTATGCTACCCTTACAACTATATGTGATAACAATTATGAAATGTTGTCTTTCAAAGGAAAAGTGAGCCAGGGAATTTTTAAGGAGATGCGTGTCAGATGACTTATGGCTAGTAAAATTGATGAAAACTAAATAGAACATAAATGCAATTATGCATGGGATTGTTTGTTCTCCCTCAAGGCACCTGTGGGGAAATGTGTGGCAAATACTACGGGCCTCATTTACAAGCCCATTGTCCCGCCGGCGCGTCACTTTTTTAGACGCACCAGCAGCGCAGTTTGCCTGCCCATACTCACAAGGCCACATAAAGTCATCCTGCATGACTTTTCATGTCTTTGTAACTATGGGCAACTTTCATGCTTTGCTTTGCGGGAAAGGGACGTTCCATGGGCGTTGCTGTGGGTGTTCCCACACAAATTCCATCGAACATGGCACATTCTCAGATTTACAAAGTGTCTTAAACCTGGGAATGCGTCAGAATCCTACTCCTCCCCTGGGGAGGCGTAGGAGTGGCACAACAAGGAGAAATACTTTTATTTCTCCTATTTTTGTGCTGTTTATATGAGTGCTGCATTTTGCAGCACACATAGGAGCAGCAAATGCCATTAATAATTGATGATGAAGGATGTCTGCATTGGCGCACGGCTGGTGTTCGTGCGCCAGCGCAGGGAAGAAGGAGAGGAATGCAGCTTATTTTGACTACCCGGGGCATTCCTGCCCTTTTATTTTGACGCACACCAGCACAGCAGAAAGGCTTGCCGCGCTGAAGTGTGTCAAAATATAGTAAATGAGGCCCTACATTTCTAGGCATATTTTTGTAGCAACCACTGATAATAATTGAATGGGTTTTGAAGGCAGGTCTACAGATATTTGCACATAGCTATGAGTACACAGACATTGTGCAATATCACAATAAGTTAGCACTGCATTGACAATACTTGGTTTCTGTGGGAGAAACCTTGGTGGGCCAGTCATAAGGACAGGTCAACAAGATAGTCATGGGGTAATTGGAGAACATGGGCATAGCTCAGGGATTGAGTGTGGCAATAAGTCAACTTCCACCAGTCAAAGGAGCAAGAACGAGCCATCATTCCGGAGCCTGGTACCCAGTGCTTAATATGTGCAGGTGGTTGCAAGTTGTGAGCACCCACAACCATTTGTGGAGACCCCAAACTTATTGTTCAGTATCAGACTTTGACCAAATTAGGGAATGGCAAAAATAGAGAAAGGAGGAAGAGAAATGTAGAAAAACAATGACAAGTGTGGAAAACAGGCTTTACAAAGGAGCTGTAAGAGTACGAAAAGACAGATAGGAAGTGCAGGGAGGTGGAAGAAAGAAGTCCTAGGTGAAATCAAAACAAGGCATCCTTGGTATTCAAATACCTTCATGTGCAGCAAGCCTAACCTGATTGAAGACCCTTCTTCTAAACTGTGATAGCAGAAAACATGTGGCCTTCTCCCAGTGCTTGAAACCCAAAACGTGTATTTTGGTAGCTCACAATGTTTGAGGCAGTGGCTAGATTTGTTTTTGTTAGGGCTAGGCGGGGGTTCATTGTGTATGGAATCTGATAGGCTGCCTTATTATTTTAAGAATAAAGGTTAACAAGTTAAGCTGATGATCAACATTTAAGAGTTACATCTGCTTGGTGCTGATGGCTACTAAAGAATGGTGTTTAGTTTGTTCTTATGCCCATGGTAGCACTGTCCATAGTCACCTGGTCTGTTGTCCTATCTTTGCATCTACGCCTTATTGTCCCTGTGTCATCTTCTGCCAGTGTCAGGGATAAAGTTTAATGTCTAAGTCAGGTTTCCTGTTTATTCTCGGACTCTGTATCTCCATGTCCCAGTGTAGTGTCAGTCTCCTGATGTTAGTGCCAGTCACAATGCCCAATTCTCAATGTCCCATATCAGTGTCCAAATGTCACTGTTCACGGTCAGTGTCCCCATATCCACGTGTCCCTTTGCCCATTTCAATGTCCCTTTGTCAATGTCCCAGTGGCAATATCCCAATCTCAATGTTTGTGTCACTGTCCGTATGCAAGTTTAACTGGTCCAGAAAAATGTCTCACAGTATATGTGACTGTATCCCAGTGGCAGAAGTCAACTTCTTACTGTCTGTGCTAGTGTTCCAATGTCTGTAACAACACCCTTTGGTTTCCGTGTGAATGAATCCATGTGAGTTCTCTTGTGGTAGTGTCACAGTGTCAGTATCTCTTTGTCAGTGTACCCCATCAGCATTCTTCTTCAGTTGTTGATGTCCCCTGGTAGTTTACCTGTGTAAGTGTTGGCACCCTCCTGCCAGCGGCCCAGTGTCAGTGCCTCTATCCTTGTGCCCTTGTCTTCTGTCTCTTTCAAGTGTTAGTGTCCGTATCCGTGCATTGTAGCATCCCTGTGCCCCAGTGCTGGTGCCTTGTCTCACTGTCTCAGTAATAGTGTTTGTGGATCTGTCGCTGTTCATGGGTCAGTGCTCTATGTCAGTCAGTGTTAATGCATATGTGTCAGGGTCCCACATCTACACATGTCCTAATGACAGTGACCCTATGGAGCTGTCCCAGTGTCAATCTTCCTATTAGAAATGGCGGTTCTGGTTGGCTAGGGTATGCACCTAGGCCAGGCGGAACCGACTACTCTAGTCAGGGTAAGTAAGTTACACACCTTGGCACAGATCAGTCAGGCTTATCCCAGAGGCAATGGGTAAAGTATTTGTACACACGCCCACAGCAACACAGTGACAATACGACAAAAGGACTTCACACCAGTTTAGAAAAATAGCCAATATTTATCTAAAAGACCAAAAAGACAAAAATCCAAGACACAACTCAAGATATCACTTTTTAAAGATTGAAACAAGGGTAGCATTTAGAAATCAGAAATAGCTCCAACCAGGGCTATTTGGTCACGGTCGACGTCAACGACTCCACAAAGACAGTCCGACCTCGATGGAGTGAGGGCCGGTTACACAGTTGGGCAGACCCCAGTACAGTACCTTGGAGGTGTCTGGAAAAACCAAGAGGATGCAAACGCAGGGGCGATGAGGCGTCGCGGAGGTTGGTGCAGCGTCGGTTCATTCCTGCCAGGCAGGAAAGGTGATTCGTCGGTTCCTTACTGCTGCAGGGGAGGTGAGGCGGTGGTGGTAGGTGCGGTACGTTGGTTTCATACTGTGGAGCGGCATCGATGCGGTGTAGAAGATCCAGCCAACAGGCTTCGGCTCTGCGGTGTCGATGCAGAAGCGATGGCGCCGGCTGGGCTGGGGCTGTGGTGTAAGTCGAAGCAGTGCGTCATGCTCTTCACGAGTGGTGCCCTCGGCTCCGGTGCAGGAAGCGGCATGAAGCGGAGGCTGGAACACTGTCATTGGTGAAGTCAGGGCTGCAGTGTAAGTCCGGGCGGTGCATCGTGCTTTTCATGAGCGGTGACCTTGGCTCCGTTGCAGGCAGCGGCTTTGATGCCGACATGAGAGTCGATAAGCTCTTCATGAGCGGACCCCTCGGCTCCAGTGTAAGCAGCTGTGTTGATGTTGGGGTTCCTTTTCTTGGGTTGCAGCACACCACTTGACTCCAAGGGCCCAGGAACTAGATTTGGCACCACTTGGCAAGACAGGACCGTCAGCAGAAGAGTCCAAGTGCTGTTAGCAGGAACAGGTGAAGTCTTTGATGGCCCTGAGACTTCTTAACAGGAGGCAAGCTCAACTCAAGCCCTTGGAGAACCTTGGAAGCAGGATCTACAAAGCAAAGTCCAGTCCTTTCACTCTCAGGAAAGAACCAGCAAAGCAGCAGGCTAACACAGCAGAGCAAACAGCAAAGTGGCAGTCCTTCCTGGCAGGTATCCAGCTCTTCTTCCTGGCAGAATGCCCTCAACCCAGAAGTGTTCTGAGGATATGGTGTCACAGGTCCAGTACTTATACAATTTCAGCCTTTGAAGTAGACAAACTTCAAGAGTCTTTGTCGTGCACAAGTCCTTGCCTTTCCCTGCCCTGGCTCCAGACACTACGGGGGTGGGCATGGTTTGTGTGAGGGCAGACACAGCCCTATTCAGGCGTTAGTGTCAACTCCTTCCACCACTCTAGATCAGGAAGACATCCTGAAGTCATCAGGATATGCAGGGAACACCTCAGCTCCCTTTGCGTGACTGTCACGAGTGAATGCACAAACAGCCCAACTGTCATCCTAGCCCAGACGTGTATTCAACAGACAGGCAGAGGCACGGAATGGTTAAAGTAAGAAAAGGCCAACTTTCTGAAAGTGGCATTTTTCAGACCTGTAATTTAAAAACCAACTGCACTAAAGGAAGTATGTTTAAATCCTTGGTCCAGTGACACTAAATTCCAATTTTCTATCAGCTCCCAATTGGTAGATACACTTGTAAGATGTTTCAAGGCAGCTCCAATGGTAACCTATAGGAGATATAGGCCTTGCTGTAGTTGAACACTAAATTTGCAGTACTTCACTACTTGGACATGAAAAACACAACAGTACATGTCCTACCTTTTAAATACACTGCATCTGCCCATGGGGCTACCTATGGCCTACCTTAGGGATGCCTTTCATGTAATAAAAGGGAAGGATTTGGCCTGGCCAGTTGGTGCACTTGTCAGGTCAAAATGGTAGTTTAAAACTGCACAAACAGACACTGCAGTGGTAGGTCTGAGACATGTTTGCAGGGCTACTCATGTGGGTGGCACAATCAGTGCTGCAGGCCCACTAGTATCATTTGATTTACAGGCCCTGGGTACCCCTGGTGCACTGTACTAGGAACTTACTAGTAAATCAAATATGCCAAATATGGAGAAACCAATTACCATTACATTTTAGACAGGAAGCATTTGCTTGCATGTTAGCACTGGTCAGCAGTGGTAAAGTGCCCAATGTCCTAACACCAGCGAAAATTAAATGCAGCACACAGATAAAAACAGGCGGACAGAGGCAAAAAGACTGGGGAAACCACGCCAAAAGATGCCAGGTCTAACAGCTCCGACCTCAATTCTTCTTTCATTCTCATGACAGTTGTCATTCTTCATTGTCTTCTGTCTGTCACTGTCCATGTGCCGATTTCAGCATCCCAATGGCAATGTCCCCATGTTAGTTTCAGTGTCTCTGTGTCAGTGTCCTATTGTCCCAGAGTCTGTGTCTTTGTACCCTGGCAGTGTTGCTGTGACAGTGTTGCAGTGTCTAATTTTCATGTCAGTGTTTGGTGTCAGTATCAATGCCCATATCCCTATGTAAGTAACTCCATGTCCGTATGCTTCTGTCATTATCGATGTATCAGTGACCATTGCAAATAATCCCAGGTCAGTACCTGAGTGTCATGTTACCGCAGTCAGGGCCCTTGTGTTAGTGTCCCTGTGTCATGTCACTGTCCTGGTGTTCTGTCCAAGCATCAGCATTTTTGTTTCTCTTTGTCAGCCTACCAGCGTCACTGCCTTGCGCCATTGTTTCATCATCAATGTTTGTGCCCTCCGTCAGGATTGCCGTGCCACTGTCCCCAAGTCAGTATCCCCTAGTCAGTGTCCAATTATTTGTATTCCACTGGCAGTGCTGTAGTGTTGGTGTCACCATGTGATTGCTGGTTCTGCTATGTCAGTGATCTAATATGTGTGTTGGTTCCTCTGTGTCAGTGTCCTGGTGTCAACCTTTGTGTCCCATATCAATGTTCAAGTGTCACTATTCCCATGACAGCATCCCCATGTCAGGGTTGGTGCCCCTGTGTCAGTGTTCTAATCTTGATGTCCCAGTGGCAGTGTCTTCATGTCTGTGTCCTTGTTGTCAGTAGCCCCTGTCAGCATCCATATGTGAGAACAGTAGTGTTGCTTTCCCCCTGTCAGTGTCTTTGTGTCAGTGTCCTGTGTCATGTCTATGTTCTGGAATTGTGTCCCAGTGTCTCTAACTTAGAGTTAGTATCCTTATATCCTAGCATCCCTGTACCGCAGTGGAAATTACCCTTACCAGTGTCCCCGCATTAGTGTGGGTGGCCCATATTAGCATTCCTGTGTTGCCATGCCTCACTGATGCTCCTATTTCAATGTCCCCTGCGACATTCCCCTAGTAGCAGTATTGATATGTCTGAGTCTTTATCTTAGAGACAGTGCCCCTGTCTCAGTGCCTCCTTGTTAGTATCCTAGGGTAAGAGCCCCTTCGTCACCGTACCCATGCCAAAGTCCACATCATAGTGTCCTCCTATACCTGTGGCAGTAAAAATGGTTGTGCCCCTTTGACAATGTTGGTGTCCTTTTCTCAGTATCCTAGTGTCACTGGAAATGAAAGAACTCTAATGTTGAGGGGACAGATCAACAAGTGATCTGACGAGCTATAAAATGGATCAAATGTATAAGTGTTTTAGGAAGGATAACATGAAAAAGCTATTAGACACCATTTTTGTTAGAGAGATCCTCTTTAAAAAAAAAAAAGGGAGAGATGGCAAGCTAAACATGTATTTCACTAATGCATTCATTACAGCAACTGATGCTCATTATGATTATCCGCCACATCTGGCTAATTTTGGATATGACCATGCGGGAGAATTTTCACTGATCTTATCAAAATGTTTTTAAAAAACGGTACGAAGTTTGTTTCACAATGCTGCACTGATCTTTAATTTTAGATTCCATGTGAATGTATTCAGAGGTGAAAGAAGTGTTAACACGAGTTAAGCTTTTATGGATCAATTACATAATGTTTAAACCACAAATATCGACCTACAGAAATATTGAGTCCTAAATATCGTTGTCAAAAATAGTCTACCTTTACTTATAAAGATAAGTACAATAATATTTTTAAAAAATTGTTGTACACTAATATGGAATTTAAATATACCAAAGCATTCTTTTTCAATATATATATATAGTTAAAAATAGAAAATATAAAATATTTTGACATGTAACATTAATATGTCAATGAAATATGTTTACATAATATATAAATATATATATATAAATATATACTTCTTTAACCAAACATCCACACATATATGTATGTGTGTATGTTTATGTACACATATATAATGTATAACTATTATTACAAATATTAATTTTTGTTTATATTATGATTATTATTTTTTAATTTACTAATATAACAACTGTGTGTTGATATGCAGACCAAAACTCCCATTGGATTAAACAGTGGAGAGGAGTTGGGGGTATACCTGTAAATAGCACGAAGAATATCTAGGAAGTGAAACTGTAGAAAGAGCAGAATTATGTCTTTATAACTTGGATGTCATATTTTGTTAGTGCAGCTATCTTAGATGAACTTTTAGAACAACATTGTGTAAAAAGGGTAGGTTGTATGTGATCTATGCCCACATAGGGCATGGTTTATTGTAAGGCTATGCCATAATATCCAATTTGTCACAATGCAGAAGGATGTGATAACTTAGCCCATACAGGGCATGATAGCATTCAAGTTTGATTAGAAGATACATCTGCTAGTATAATTTAGATTGAGGTATAAATTGAATCATGTATAACAAATTATGATGATGAATTTTTAGACAACATCTAATGCAAAGTACATGTTCTAAGATGGCATTTATAATGGGACTTTCAGAATGAAGCACAAAAGTCTGTTATTGATGTTGATGTGTGAAATGCAATCAAAATAGATATAAAAAGAGGAGTGAAGCGGCAGCAGCCAACATTAATAAAGGCTTTTGCCGAAAAGCGTCTGTGTGCATGGAAGATCCAATAAATTTGGTCTATTCTCTCCCATGAGTGCTGGTCTTCTTATTTATAAGAGCGTGAGATTCAATCGCGAGTACACCGTCGTGTGACCCATCACCCTTCTCGTGAGTGCGGAAGCTCTGGTGTGGACTGGAGCTTATATATATATATATCAGTTAAAGCACCACATGAGGCCCATTACCGGAATGAAGGTATTTATTCACAGGCACAGCAACGCCAAGTGTCTCTTGTCCCTTACGCGTTTCGGCTTCTGCCTTGGTCACAGAAGCAGAAAGTCATTTGCACAGTGCTTTGTGCGCGCTTTTTTTAAATTTCGAAAAAAAGTCACGTGACAGGCATAAAAAATACAGACCCCATGATGCATTGCACTGGTAGTTAAAGTTCGTGTAACATCAAAATAGATTATATTTCTCTTCAAGTGTCCAATTATATACAGTGCATGTTTCATTCTTAGTGGGTTAAATGACTCACATTGCCACGTGAATTCCATCTGTTTAGCATGGTGCTTGATTTCCATGTTTGTCTGCGAAAAAAAAGCCTTCAGATCGGCACGATCAGAGTGAGAGAGTCCCCCTCTCTCTGAATCCCTTCCTGCAGCCACAGTGTATTTTCGCTGAAATAGCATTCCTTTGTTAAGGTCACGGTGGGGAGTGGGTCCTGCTCCAGATTAAGTATTTCCAAAAAGCCTCCGAGCACAGGAGCATTACACCCTACAGGGCGGCCTCAGAACACCGGGCACGGAGCAGCCCGACCATTTCTCATCAGTTAAAGCACCACATGAGGCCCATTACCGGAATGAAGGTATTTATTCACAGGCACAGCAACGCCAAGTGTCTCTTGTCCCTTACGCGTTTCGGCTTCTGCCTTGGTCACAGGGGGAGAAAGTCATTTGCACAGTGCTTTGTGCGCGCTTTTTTTAAATTTCAAAAAGTCACGTGACAGGCATAAAAAATACAGACCCCATGATGCATTGCACTGGTAGTTAAAGTTCGTGTAACATCAAAATAGATTATATTTCTCTTCAAGTGTCCAATTATATACAGTGCATGTTTCATTCTTAGTGGGTTAAATGACTCACATTGCCACGTGAATTCTATCTGTTTAGCATGGTGCTTGATTTCCATGTTTGTCTGCGAAAAAAAAGCCTTCAGATCGGCACGATCAGAGTGAGAGAGTCCCCCTCTCTCTGAATCCCTTCCTGCAGCCACAGTGTATTTTCGCTGAAATAGCATTCCTTTGTTAAGGTCACGGTGGGGAGTGGGTCCTGCTCCAGATTAAGTATTTCCAAAAAGCCTCCGAGCACAGGAGCATTACACCCTACAGGGCGGCCTCAGAACACCGGGCACGGAGCAGCCCGACCATTTCTCATCAGTTAAAGCACCACATGAGGCCCATTACCGGAATGAAGGTATTTATTCACAGGCACAGCAACGCCAAGTGTCTCTTGTCCCTTACGCGTTTCGGCTTCTGCCTTGGTCACAGGGGGAGAAAGTCATTTGCACAGTGCTTTGTGCGCGCTTTTTTTAAATTTCAAAAAGTCACGTGACAGGCATAAAAAATACAGACCCCATGATGCATTGCACTGGTAGTTAAAGTTCGTGTAACATCAAAATAGATTATATTTCTCTTCAAGTGTCCAATTATATACAGTGCATGTTTCATTCTTAGTGGGTTAAATGACTCACATTGCCACGTGAATTCCATCTGTTTAGCATGGTGCTTGATTTCCATGTTTGTCTGCGAAAAAAAAGCCTTCAGATCGGCACGATCAGAGTGAGAGAGTCCCCCTCTCTCTGAATCCCTTCCTGCAGCCACAGTGTATTTTCGCTGAAATAGCATTCCTTTGTTAAGGTCACAGTGGGGAGTGGGTCCTGCTCCAGATTAAGTATTTCCAAAAAGCCTCCGAGCACAGGAGCATTACACCCTACAGGGCGGCCTCAGAACACCGGGCACGGAGCAGCCCGACCATTTCTCATCAGTTAAAGCACCACATGAGGCCCATTACCGGAATGAAGGTATTTATTCACAGGCACAGTAACGCCAAGTGTCTCTTGTCCCTTACGCGTTTCGGCTTCTGCCTTGGTCACAGGGGGAGAAAGTCATTTGCACAGTGCTTTGTGCGCGCTTTTTTAAATTTCAAAAAGTCACGTGACAGGCATAAAAAATACAGACCCCATGATGACACACACACACACACAGATGGTAATCCCTGATTGTGCATGCAAAATAGACAAGCCACTCCGGTTGTGGAGGTGTAAATATACGGATTTATTGGCAAACAAAAAGACTCCTGGCGGCCTATCAGTACAACTCCAGACTTAGTGCCCATGTCCAGACAACTGCCAAAAAGAGGATTCAAGTGGTCATGACTATAACCTACTCCTAACTATTATTTGTGCTAGAGGAGATATGACAGTTCGGTAGAACGTCCCACAATCCCCGGTGCTCTTAACAGTTTCATGGTGGCTACTCTCCTTCTGTTGCGCCAAAGGGCTCTGTCAAGAGAAAAATAATAACAAGCAATTAATGTCACATATTCACTGAAGCTATGTACAGTATTTCCACTATAACTTAAAATACATTCAACATTTGCAAGAACTGATGTATTGTATCAGCGGTTACTGGACATTTTGAAAAACCTCCCAGTGGGTCCATGGGGTAGATAGTTTCAACATAAAGCGGGTCCGGTACGAACTGAAACAATTCAATAAACAAATAGTTTAAAACATATTCAACTTCTCAATTACTGTACCTACTGGAGTAGGGCACAGGGGAGGACATAATGGATTACAGATGTGCATGAAGCTCTTCATCATTATTCATCCCTGTGGGGAACATGCTGCCTGCCTGTAAGATTAATCGCAATTCGAGTCTGCGTAGGGCTTGGACTCCTTTACCTCCTCTTGGATGTTTAGGTATTGTGTCTAGGCCAAAGTATTTACTCTTGGTCCAGTCACTGTTATGGACTTCATTAAAATGTTTAGCTGTACTGTAGCTGAAATCTCGATTTGTTCTAGCTCGCCAGTGCTCCAGAATCCGTTTTTTAACTTGGAAAGTCATGGACCCGATGTACCACTTTCCACACGGGCACGTGATAACATACACCACAAACTCATTCCCACAATTTATTGGTCTGGGAATCTTCCATTGTTTCCCAGATCTCTGCAGTGTTACCTCCCTGACATAATCACTGTGACTACATGCTTTGCACTTATTGCATGTGTGAAAACCTCTACCGTACTCTAGACAATTTTTCTTACGGGTTTTCAGGTGACTGTTGACCGGTATGTCTTTCAAGGATAGATTCTTTCTGTAGGTAACTGATGGTGCCCCCTAGTTTCTTTTCTGGCATTGGATCTTGGGTCAGAATATGCCACCTTTTCTTCAATAACTTCCTTAGGTCACCTGCCTGTGTATTATACGTGGTTATAAAACGTATTGGATTGTCCCCTTCACCTATCCTATCTTTGGAGTTAGGTGGTTGGAATAGGGCCTCATTGCGATTGATGGTGTCTACTTTCATCACACCTCTACGTAACACCTTCGTAGAGTCCCCCCTGTTCCTGAATCTCTTCAGCAGGTCACTCTTGGTTTTTTCACAGGAGGCTTCAGAGCTACAGTTACGTTTTGCTCTGAGAAATTCCCCGTAGGGGATACTCCACCTGAAGGCTGGGGGATGGCAGCTGGCGGCATGGAGGATTAAATTGCCTGGGGTCTATTTTCTATAGAGATCTGTAGCTAGTTTTCCCTCACTTTTTGTCAGTCTGATATCTAAGAAATCAATGGTGTCTTGGCTATGCTGCATAGTAAACCTCAAGTTGATACTGTTGTAATTCAATTTGTTCACAAAATCAATTAGATCACATTCTTTTCCCTCCCACACAAAAAACACACCGCCAATAAATCGTAGCCACAAACCAATCTTGCTGGTCCATGGTTCCATGTCTTCACTCCACAGCACCTGATTCTCCCACCAGCCTACCACAAGGTTGGCATAGCCGGGGGCGAAGCAAGGCCCATAGAAGTGCCCTGTAGTTGTTTATACCACATTCAATTGAACATAAAATCATTCTCAGTGAGACAAAGTTTAATCATTTCGAGAATCATATGTGTGTGTTCCAAGAGATATACACCCCTAGACTTAAGGAAGTGTTGACATGCTCTCAAGCCATCAGTGTGTCTAATGCTGGTATAAAGATTTTCCACGTCAAGGCAGACCATCCAGTACTCCTTCTCCCAGTGTAAATGTTGGATTTTCTTTAGAACATCCTTGGTGTCTCATATGGATATAGAAAATGGTCTGCGAAGATAGATGTTTTCTCGAGTAAACTATTCTTCGAGGAGACAATAGGGTGTCCTGGGGGGTCAGTTGTACTCTTGTGTACCTTGGGTAGGACATAGAAGGTCATGTAGTGGGTTTCTCATTGAGTAGAAACTGATGTTCATCCCAGCTCAGAAGTTCTTTTTCGAACCAACCCTTCAGGAGGTCATGGTACCTGCGCTGTAGACTGTCTAAATATGACATATCGACCCTTTCATAGCATGTCGTGTTGCTCAACTGTCTTAGCGCTTCCCGTATATATTTGTCTTTACCCATTACAACAATGTTGCCCCCCTTGCCCGATGGTTTCTATATGTATATATATTTATATATGAACATATACAACAAAAAATTGCAAAGAATTAAAAAAAATATCCAATTTAATAATACATAAAAAGTAAACAATAAAAAAATACGTTTTACAATAGGGAAAACATTGGACTGTGGAGAGTTAAAATTTACTCTTCCCACTCCAGTTGATGCAGAAGTTGGGAAAGGGTTGGACTCAGGAGCAGTAAAAATTATTATTCCCACTCCAGTCTGTGCAACAGTAGGGAAAGCGTTGGGCTGTGTCAGGGTAAAATTTACCATTCCCACTCCAGTCAGTGCAACAGTCGGGAAAGCATTGGATTCAGGAGGGGTAACATTTACTATTGTGTATCACACTAAGGGGTTCGAACGGTGGAGTAAAACAAAGCATCAGGCATCACTAACTCCAAATGAATGTATCTCACTAAAAGTGATGGAATGCTACTGTCCTAAAAGACAAAGTCAGTGTGTGTAAACAAGGGAGGAAAAAGAAATCTTTTCTTTTAAAGACGAGAACCCTCACTCACCCGAGGGTGACATGCTTCATCATTGGGTCCCCTCTTGCACACTGCAACCGCAAGGTATACAGTGTGGGCTACAACTCTCAAAAAAGAATAAGAGAGGAGCGTGAGGTGTTTTAATGGGGATACCAAAGTTGGCAGGGGGAGTAAGGGGCAGAGTGTGAATTTAAACAAAATGTGAGTAAATAAAACTAGCTACAGGGTAACAAAATTTAATTTAATAATAGTTCCCATCAGCTAGAGTTAAAATGAGGTGATCTAGGATTGAAATAATATCCTAGTTATTGGTGGTCGACATGTTTCTGCCAGGTGACTACTTGTTCGCGGCATTCATCAGGACCTCTCAATATTATCACTCTACTCGTGGAACAAAAATTAATAAATTACAGACCATACTCATTGGTAAGGTGTTTATGACAACAGAACCAGCTGCAGTCCGGTCCAGTGTCTCTGAAAAAAGATAGTTAATAAATTCAGTATCAATTCCAAAACATTAAAGTCAACCTCCACACACCAAAATAAACACCACACACGTGACATGTGTTGCACACGTGGTTAAAAATGGGGAACATTTTGTGTGAACTCACCTATGGGTAATGTTAATTTACCTCTACCTTTCGAAGAATAATGCTACAGAGCACAGATTACTAGAAAGATAATAGATAGAAGACCGGTTCAGTATGGTTCTCCCATGTTGCACAAAAATGGACATATATACTGATAGATTAGTTTTGCTGTCATTGGATATCGTTATGACAAGCACAATCTGTTATTTACACCATACACAATATTCAGGACAATAATGAAAAGTGAAAACTTTATTAACCACATGTCCCAAAAACGAGTAACTCACAGTCACTACATAGTAACGTGTAGCTGTTGAGGTGTATAGCGTGTGTTAAATGCTATCAGTAATGTACAGACATTTAATATGTTCTGCACATAGCCGGACCAATTTATTCTGGTCTAGTGCTAATGAAAATGAATTCTAATACAACGAGCAAAATCTATTAAACTCGTCAGTATGCAATATTAAACCTGGTAACCCAAGCATCCCCATAAAACGAGTTGGTCAATATCGCTACAAGCGGGCGTCTAGCTCTAAAGATTATATGGCATGCGTTCGCTGGTATTGGCTTAATCAGTCAAAAAAACTGAACATATGGGGTCTATAATCACTCTATCTAGACAGCGCACAAGCCATCGACGGCTACCCACACTCGCACCCTCCAATACCTTGAGTTAATCCGTGTCGTCCTATTCAGAGCCCAACCGTGGGCATACTATCCATCTTTAGTGCGGCCGGTTTGATTTCTGTGTTTTTTGAGCTCTTGAGACTGCTGCTACTGTTGTCTTCCGACCTTTTATAGTGTAATCCACTGCTTTCCCAAGGATTAAACTACATTTCCCTTGATCCCTTGCAACTCGTGGTGGCATGGCCCCGTTTTTGTGTCGAGCTCCGATTGACAATTCAATCATTACACTACACTGTGGGCACATTATTTATCTTTAGTGTGGCTGGTGTGGTTTTTGTATTTTCCAAGTTCAGGAAACGGCGTACACTGTTGTATTCCGACCATGTATAGCGTAATCCACTTCTTTCTCCATGACTAACACTACATTTCCCTTGATCCCTTGCAACCCGGACGTTAACTGTTCTACTTCCGGGTAGACGCATTCATGAAGGTGCATGGGTTGATTTATAAACATTGTGAGACGCGCGGTCTCTCCCCCTTCGGTTGGTGCTCTGAATAGGACGACACGGATTAACTCAAGGTATTGGAGGGTGCGAGTGTGGGTAGCCGTCGATGGCTTGTGCGCTGTCTAGATAGAGTGATTATAGACCCTATATGTTCAGTTTTTTTGACTGATTAAGCCAATACCAGCGAACGCATGCCATATAATCTTTAGAGCTAGACGCCCGCTTGTAGCGATATTGACCAACTCGTTTTATGGGGATGCTTGGGTTACCAGGTTTAATATTGCATACTGACGAGTTTAATAGATTTTGCTCGTTGTATTAGAATTCATTTTCATTAGCACTAGACCAGAATAAATTGGTCCGGCTATGTGCAGAACATATTAAATGTCTCTACATTACTGATAGCATTTAACACACGCTATACACCTCAACAGCTACACGTTACTATGTAGTGACTGTGAGTTACTCGTTTTTGGGACATGTGGTTAATAAAGTTTTCACTTTTCATTATTGTCCTGAATATTGTGTATCGTGTAAATAACAGATTGTGCTTGTCATAACGATATCCAATGACAGCAAAACTAATCTATCAGTATATATGTCCATTTTTGTGCAACATGGGAGAACCATACTGAACCGGTCTTCTATCTATTATCTTTCTAGTAATCTGTGCTCTGTAGCATCATTCTTCGAAAGGTAGAGGTAAATTAACATTACCCATAGGTGAGTTCACACAATATATCGACTTACCTGAATGGTGTTTGTTCCCCATTTTTAACCACGTGTGCAACACACGTCACGTGTGTGGTGTTTATTTTGGTGTGTGGAGGTTGACTTTAATGTTTTGGAATTGATACTGAATTTATTAACTATCTTTTTTCAGAGACACTGGACCGGACTGCAGCTGGTTCTGTTGTCATAAACACCTTACCAATGAGTATGGTCTGTAATTTATTAAATTTTGTTCCACGAGCAGAGTGATAATATTGAGAGGTCCTGATGAATGCCGCGAACAAGTAGTCACCTGGCAGAAACATGTCGACCACCAATAACTAGGATATTATTTCAATCCTAGATCACCTCATTTTAACTCTAGCTGATGGGAACTATTATTAAATTAAATTTTGTTACCCTGTAGCTAGTTTTATTTACTCACATTTTGTTTAAATTCACACTCTGCCCCTTACTCCCCCTGCCAACTTTGGTATCCCCATTAAAACACCTCACGCTCCTCTCTTATTCTTTTTTGAGAGTTGTAGCCCACACTGTATACCTTGCGGTTGCAGTGTGCAAGAGGGGACCCAATGATGAAGCATGTCACCCTCGGGTGAGTGAGGGTTCTCGTCTTTAAAAGAAAAGATTTCTTTTTCCTCCCTTGTTTACACACACTGACTTTGTCTTTTAGGACAGTAGCATTCCATCACTTTTAGTGAGATACATTCATTTGGAGTTAGTGATGCCTGATGCTTTGTTTTACTCCACCGTTCGAACCTCTTAGTGTGATACATATTTAGTACAGCAATTGCTGTGGGTTTCTGTTTTTTAGGTTTTTTATTGGTTCGATTGGTTGTTCCGTTGCAGTGGACACATAACTTTATCTGACTATTTGATGTTATTCTAGCATTAGCCCCTGTGTGGACATGACTGAATACACAGGCTTGGCTTTTGATGAGGATACAGTACAGGCAATACTTGATACACCTAGCATCCTAGATACTCATATTTCACAGACCTTATCTAATGCAGAAGAATGGACGAAACTTAGTAACATCAAAAAACAACAAGTACGTACCATTTTACATGCCGCCATTCTGACAGAATATCTTAGAGGGAATATAGCTCCTCCTGGCCTTATTGTATCTAATACCCCTAGACTATTTTTAGATAACAAAGTCTTTGTTACTAACTGGTCGAAAATAGCCTGGCGCTGTACCAGGGATTGGCTTGTCTTAATAATCACGACAGCAAAAGAAACAGCTGACCTACTAGTCATCGAAATTCAATCTCTGGAAACACAGCTTAAATCAGGCATACAGATCTCAGTATACAAAAAGAAGCTTGATGAGATTACAAAAAATCTGAACGAGATCAAAGACGACCTGGTCAAGTATAAAATTGACAAACTCAAGAAAGATCTTGATAGATTCTCTCTTGAAAAGGTATATCCTTACATTGCTGATGGTTATCAGGCCAGTCTTAACAAAAAGGGTAATAAGAAAGGTACACGAGGTTGGCGCAGAGATACGGATGAGTGGACCTCCAACTCTGATGAGTGGAGTGATTCCACGGACTCGGATACGGACCAATCTCTTTTTCGTCAACAAAGGCGAGGCAGGGGCAGAGGCAGAGGCTATTCCTTCCCTCAGAATCAACAAACACCTTGGTGGCCACCACAACCATGGTCTTTTCCACCCCCTCTTTTTCACCCCGGCCCACCCTACGGTGGCCCGTCCTACCAACCTTTTTTGGGACAGGGCAGAGGACGGAGAGGACGCAGGAGAGGCAACAGAGGTCAGACATCGGAGACCCCCAGAGTCAATTGGGATCCTGCGTTGGAACAGAGAATCACGAGGAGCATGGCAGCCTCCACGAGCGAGCTAACAACTTAATGGTTAATTTGAGCAGTAAATCACTCACACAATTAGAGATTTGTGTTCTGTCCAAAGGTCTAGGTTTTGTACCTACAAAACTTGGCGACGATTTTATGACCCATAAAGAATTGGCGGAATTTTTTCGTAAAATACGTCTGTGCTTTTTCTTTAGTGATGTAGAGACAGAAACACTCGATGAGGGCTCAAATACAGGACTCCGCAATAAGTCTACTTTTTTGCCAACTTCACAACAGGTCCCTCCTGAAGTTCTTACGTTTGAAAAGGCGGTTTTGAAGGACTATGAATTGGGCCTTAGCCACACAAAAAAAGTATTTTGCAATCTGTCCAACTCAGAGAGACAATGTGTCTCTAACTTGGGTAACGATCCCCTGATCACGATTAAACCAGCTGACAAGGGGGGAGCGACGGTAATTTTGGACACAGAGGTTTATCGACAAGAATGCCATAGACAGTTAGAGAACACCACTTTCTATACACGCATTGCATTAGATCCTACCAGACGATTACAGCTGAAAATCAAGTCATTGGTAGAGGAAGGGAAAGAGGCTGGCTGGATAACGAAGAATGAGGCTGACTTCCTGATCCAAAAAAATCCCAAAATACCAGGCTTTTATGTCCTCCCAAAAATCCACAAGAATCAGCGACCTCCTCCAGGTAGGCCGATAGTATCTGGGATCGGGTCCCTTTTAGAGCCTTTATCGAAATTCGTGGATCACTTTCTCCGACCATTTGTATCCTTAATGCCATCGTATCTACAGGATACTAAACATGTGTTGCAGTGTCTTGAATCCTTCTCTTTTGATCCCAACTGTCAACTGATGGCTACATACGATGTGGAAGCATTGTATACAAATATACCGCAAGATGCCACCCTGGAGACAATACGGGATCTATTAGATAGAAATCCACGTGATGACCAAACTCCCAATGACTTTGTCATGCAATGTGCTACACTAGCACTTAAAGAAAACTTTTTCAGCTTTGAAGGACAACTGTATTGGCAAACCACTGGTACTTCCATGGGGAGTACCTGTGCACCAAGCATGGCCAACCTCTATATGCATGGCTTTGAGACTCAACACATCTATCCTCTACATAATCCTTTCCATTGTCAACTCAAACTGTGGAAACGCTATATAGATGATATCCTGGTCATCTGGGAAGGTGACCAGGAGTCTCTCGAAGACTTCTCTATATGGCTTAACACACGGGATACGAATCTGAGGTTTACTGGTGAGAATAACAACTTCTCCATTCCTTTCCTGGACCTCAGACTGTACCCTAAAGATGGGAGGATCCACACTGAGCTATACCAGAAACCGATGGCCCGTAATTCCTTGTTGAGTTTTCATAGCTTTCATCCAAGGGCATTACTAACCAATCTTCCAGTCGGTCAATTTCTCAGACTAAGGAGAAATTGTTCAGAACTGGTTCAGTATCATAAACATGCCAAGAAGTTGACTGAGGAGCTATCTGCCAGACATTATCCAACACAACTGATAAAAAGAGCGGCCAAAAGAGCTCGTAACAACGACAGGGGGGAACTCCTGGAAACGTATACCAAACCGAAATCAGACAGATTGGTGTGTGTGACAACTTTTAGTAACTTAACTACAAATGTAAAAAGGGCCATCAATAAGAATTGGCACATACTTAACACAGGCATGCTGACACTGGACTCGCCCCTATTTGCATTGAAACGGAGCAGCAATTTACAGGATCTCATGGTACATACACGACCAAGAACTGTTGTACATCATAACAGCCAATCAACACTGTGGAATACTAATCCTGTGATTGGTCACTTTCCATGTGGATCTTGTTCTTGCTGTCCCTTTACAAGTCATGTAACGGAGCTAGATATTCTACCGGGAAGACCATGGAAATTGAATAACCACACAAACTGTAACACCAGTGGGGTGATATATATGATCAAGTGCCTTTGCTCACTAATCTATATTGGAATGACTTGTCGTAAAGTACGTCAAAGAATCACTGAGCATCGCAGCACCTTTCGATGCAAGAAATCGAATACACGTATGACAAGACATTACCTTGAGAAGGGTCACACGGAAAATGACCTTCAATGGGTCATTATTGATAAACCTCATTATGATGTTAATATGGGACCTTTGGAACATGTTCTATTCCGCCGGGAACAACGTTAGGTGTTCCGTATTAAAAGCCATTTGAAAGGTCTTAATGAGGACATTCCCTGGGGCTCTGTTTAACTTTTCCATGTCCCCCACAGTGTTTCAATATATCTTTGGATGATTAACAACATATATATGGGAGTAATGATACTAATCATAGATGGTGGATAACATTATGACTGATTCCCATTGAATCAATGCCAGTTTAATGTTGTGAGTCTTGCCTATAGTCTTTATGTATACTATTATACATTCAGATTCACCTCCACATTCCCTACACATGCTGGTCCGATTTTCTACCTCATTGGATACACCGTCTTTAATGTGCATCATGTACCCATTTACAAACAATGTGTAATTGTGATTTGGCACCTTGCTTTACATATGGAACTATATGTATGTATTATTTCCATCCGTTAAGCCACTTTATTTAGATGTGTTACGTCGTGGTGGCATGGCCCCGTTTTGGTGCCGAGTTCTCAATCACAGATTGATCATCTCAGTACACCGTGGGCATACTATCCATCTTTAGTGCGGCCGGTTTGATTTCTGTGTTTTTTGAGCTCTTGAGACTGCTGATACTGTTGTCTTCCGACCTTTTATAGTGTAATCCACTGCTTTCCCAAGGATTAAACTACATTTCCCTTGATCCCTTGCAACTCGTGGTGGCATGGCCCCGTTTTTGTGTCGAGCTCCGATTGACAATTCAATCATTACACTACACTGTGGGCACATTATTTATCTTTAGTGTGGCTGGTTTGGTTTTTGTATTTTCCAAGTTCAGGAAACGGCGTACACTGTTGTATTCCGACCATGTATAGCGTAATCCACTTCTTTCTCCATGACTAACACTACATTTCCCTTGATCCCTTGCAACCCGGACGTTAACTGCTCTACTTCCGGGTAGACGCATTCATGAAGGTGCATGGGTTGATTTATAAACATTGTGAGACGCGCAGTCTCTCCCCCTTCGGTTGGTGCTCTGAATAGGACGACACGGATTAACTCAAGGTATTGGAGGGTGCGAGTGTGGGTAGCCGTCGATGGCTTGTGCGCTGTCTAGATAGAGTGATTATAGACCCTATATGTTCAGTTTTTTTGACTGATTAAGCCAATACCAGCGAACGCATGCCATATAATCTTTAGAGCTAGACGCCCGCTTGTAGCGATATTGACCAACTCGTTTTATGGGGATGCTTGGGTTACCAGGTTTAATATTGCATACTGACGAGTTTAATAGATTTTGCTCGTTGTATTAGAATTCATTTTCATTAGCACTAGACCAGAATAAATTGGTCCGGCTATGTGCAGAACATATTAAATGTCTCTACATTACTGATAGCATTTAACACACGCTATACACCTCAACAGCTACACGTTACTATGTAGTGACTGTGAGTTACTCGTTTTTGGGACATGTGGTTAATAAAGTTTTCACTTTTCATTATTGTCCTGAATATTGTGTATGGTGTAAATAACAGATTGTGCTTGTCATAACGATATCCAATGACAGCAAAACTAATCTATCAGTATATATGTCCATTTTTGTGCAACATGGGAGAACCATACTGAACCGGTCTTCTATCTATTATCTTTCTAGTAATCTGTGCTCTGTAGCATCATTCTTCGAAAGGTAGAGGTAAATTAACATTACCCATAGGTGAGTTCACACAATATATCGACTTACCTGAATGGTGTTTGTTCCCCATTTTTAACCACGTGTGCAACACATGTCACGTGTGTGGTGTTTATTTTGGTGTGTGGAGGTTGACTTTAATGTTTTGGAATTGATACTGAATTTATTAACTATCTTTTTTCAGAGACACTGGACCGGACTGCAGCTGGTTCTGTTGTCATAAACACCTTACCAATGAGTATGGTCTGTAATTTATTAATTTTTGTTCCACGAGCAGAGTGATAATATCGAGAGGTCCTGATGAATGCCGCGAACAAGTAGTCACCTGGCAGAAACATGTCGACCACCAATAACTAGGATATTATTTCAATCCTAGATCACCTCATTTTAACTCTAGCTGATGGGAACTATTATTAAATTAAATTTTGTTACCCTGTAGCTAGTTTTATTTACTCACATTTTGTTTAAATTCACACTCTGCCCCTTACTCCCCCTGCCAACTTTGGTATCCCCATTAAAACCCCTCACGCTCCTCTCTTATTCTTTTTTGAGAGTTGTAGCCCACACTGTATACCTTGCGGTTGCAGTGTGCAAGAGGGGACCCAATGATGAAGCATGTCACCCTCGGGTGAGTGAGGGTTCTCGTCTTTAAAAGAAAAGATTTCTTTTTCCTCCCTTGTTTACACACACTGACTTTGTCTTTTAGGACAGTAGCATTCCATCACTTTTAGTAACATTTACTATTCCCAGTCTGTGCAGCATTAGGGAAAGTACTTCACTTCAAACACATACCATATTTTAATACATGTATTCATTGAACAAAAATATAAACTATTAATATAAAAATATATATACATTTAAAAAACAATTAAACAATGTACATAATTATAATTAAAAATACTAATATCAAATAAAAAATGCTATCAATTGATTATTTAATTAAATCCCCACATTATACACCAACAGCGACCAGCCCACATTAAAAATATAATTATAATAAACAATTATAACATAATTAGCATATTAAGTAATAAATAAAATAATTATTAATAAATGAATAATTTCAATTCATCATGTCTTAAATAATTTCCCAACCTACCTCCCTAAAAGCACAACACACACCTAATACATAGCATAACAAATGTATTTATCAAGCAATGTACATAATTATAAATATATGACATATTTTAATTAAAATTAATAATTAATTGATATTGAATATTTACTTAATTAACGTCCCACCCTATACCCCTACAAACCCAACAAACCACGCCTAAAATATAACTTAAAAAATATAATAATTATACAATGTACATAATTAAAGACCAATTACATAAGTAATAATAAAATGATAATTAATTATTACTTAATTAACTTCCCACCATATACCTCTACAAATGCAACAGCCCACACCTCAAATATTACTTAAATAATATAATAATGCACAACCTACATAAATAGTTATCAATTAAATAATCAATAACATTAATAATTAATTATTACTCAATTATTACTTAATTAACTTCCCACCCTGTACCCCTGCAAACCTCACAACCCGCTACGACACTATAAATTACTATTAACAATTATATTAAAATTACAAATAACTTAAAATTATAAACTATATTTAAAAACATTAACAATTCTATAAACAATATATAACATTTACAATTAAAATATTATTTAAAACATATCAAGATAAATAAGAAACGATAATGTTTACAACTATATTATTGAAAACGATATTAACAACGATATACTTGAAAAAAATATTACTTCCCTTACAAATCAATATTTTTGTCATCTATATTTCTGCATTATGATATTTATATGATATGGTATTTAAAACTCGATATTTGTGTAGCTTGATATTTATGACTCGATATTTTGTCCAAATACCTCTTTTGTACTACAGCAACCAGAGGAAATAATAGAATTTACACAAGCCAAAAAGGAAGGCTTAGAGGCAAGGTGACCCCACAAAACTCTATGTATTCTTGGGGTACTGGAACTTACCAACATTGGCAACATGAAGCTTGCTGTTGCAGCTCACTAAATCGAAGCTCAAAGATAAAGGCAAACAGTTTTTCTTTCTGGACCCAAAGTCTGTTCTAGCTTTTGTGAAGAAGCACGCATCGGAGTCATCCTGACAATGTCCAGCTGAAGCCTGGGAAGGTAAATTGCAAGATATGGATGAAACTAAATGAAATCATAATTCGACATTTGGATTGACATTTGCATCTTTCGTCTGGGTGACGTTCAGTGGTAGAACTGAAGTGCAAGGGGTGTTGGTACAGTTGAGTCCTGGCCATGGCTAGTCACTGGGCCCTCATAGTGGGGAATGTTTGAGTACATGCTGGTGTTTGGCAGGGTTATTATCACTGTTCATTGGAGTTTACAATGTGGGGGTGTGTGTGTTTCAGTAGGGATTTTAAGAAACGTTGTTTCAAGGCACATGCCGGTCTATTGGCGTAGGTCTTCATAGAGGCACCTAGGACGACTGGCACATTTTAATAAAGGTTCAGCAGAATTGGGATACAGCTGAGGAGAAAGACATTGCCTGATAATTAAACAATCTCTACCTTTTATTGACTGGTCCACAGTGTAAGGGCAAGAGCCCATTAAAATTAATGACTGAATATTAGAGGGTTAAATAGAAGTTTAGGCACATATTAGCGTAGGGGGCTTGCTTCCTCTGTCAACGGCTGGACTGATAGCAGTTATAATGATTATATTTCTAACTCGTCTACTATATTTATTTATCAATATACCACTGCCTCTAACGAAAGTCCTTTTTGATTCAGAGCCTGATTATGACTTTGGCAGTCTTTAAGTGGATCGCCACACCACCCCCCCACTCTCAGACTGCCAAAGTCGGCCAACGGCCTCCCGCCAGATTACGAGTTGTTTTGTAGTCTGGTGGTTGGTCGACTCTGGCTCCCTCTCTTTCCCCACCACCACACTTTTCATGGCAGGCTCACACCCATGAATAGGCTGGCAGTGGGGAAAGTCGTTATATGCTTGGCGGTGCCACAGCTCCACCGCCAAGCATATTGCTTCCCCTGACCGCCTCGTAACCACCAGGGATCGGGGATCCCTGGCAGTTGCAGCGGTCCCATGGCGGTTCGACTGCCAAACTCATAATTCGGAAGTCAGGCTGCAGGTGCGGCGGTCCCCAACCGCCACCGCCACCGCACCTCCACCGCGACTATGGCGGTCCCATGCACTGCCATACTCGTTATCAGGCCCTCAGTCTGTTCAGGATTCTTGAGTTTCATTTGAGCTGAATAGCAACCTAGGGTGAGCTGGGACATTCTGACAGTTCCATATTCAGAGGGCGGGGGCAGAAGGCGGGGTGTGCCCAACCCAGGAGCAATAGTCCTGGGTGGTCCCAGCCAAACACATGTTTCATTGGATTTGCCTAGAATGCCGATTTTCTCCATACAGGTTACAATGAGACATGGCAGGGGGTTCTCTGCTCTCCGTGGCGGTGTCTCATCAGGCAGCAGGCCTGCGATGCGGCACCGTGGTCTGTACGGTGTACACCTGCCACAAATTGATTGATATCATAGAGTTGGAGAGGCTGTGTTAGACGGACCGTGGGGGTCGGCCGAGGACAAGGGGAGAGGTCTCCGGGGAGAGCCGTCTCCAGCGATCGTACAGATGAATAACTTCCCCTCCACAGATCTACACCACACAAGGATAAGATTTAGCGTTCTTTATAGGTGATTTCTTAAGGTACGATGAAATGGTACAAGGAGGTCTGGACTCAGGGGTCCCCTCGATTCGAGTCTCTTGGTTTGGGGAAAGGGGGTAGCGGGACAGTCTGGTTACCAGTCTGGTAGCTGAGATGGTATAGTGGATAGCTCACAATCCTCAAGCTCGGTGTTCTAGCTTGGACGGGCCGCGGCAGCGCCAGCAGGTCCCGGTGAAGCAGGTCGTTACACGGTCCGCGGCAGCGCCAGCAGGTCCCGGTGAAGATGGTCGTTACACGGTCCGCGGCAGCGCCAGCAGGTCCCGATGAAGGTGGTCGTACAACGGTCCGCGGCAGCGCCAGCAGGTCCCGACGAGGATGGATGTTGCAGAAGGCCGCGGCAGCGCCAGCAGGCAGGACGATAGTTCACAAGGCAGGGCTATGGCAGCGCCAGTAGTCCGTCAAGGATGAGTTCTCTCGGTGTCTCTCGACTCCAGGATACAACTGCCTTCCTGCTCTGGAGCTGCCCTAGTTATAGGTCTGGCGCCCTTTGATGTCCGGACCCTCGCACTTGGAGGTCGGGGGGTCCGGGATGAGGGAGTCCAGACACCCAGCAGGGGGTGGAGCCAGCGCCTGGGGGAGCTGGAGGGCGATCGGCACCTGGCGGGGGAGAGCCCTCGACGCTTCTTTCTCCCATTGACCTGCCAAGTGGTCCGTTCACCTCCTGGGTGGATGGTGGTGCCGGGATGCCGGGGCCGGCCAGGCCCAGGGTTAGGGTCGGGCTGAGGCCGCGCGGCCTCGTGGCGCAGTGTCCAAGATGGCGGCTGATCCGGCCGGGGGAGCCGGTAGTGGTTCGGCCCCATGATACATGGATGTCCGGGGGCAGGAGTTCCGTTGGGAGACGGGGTGCGGGTTGCCCTTGGGGGTAACACCTGGGAGTCCGGGGTTTGGGCCCTGTCGTGCGGGAAGGGGGCAAGCCCTTCATGTGGCCTGTCCAACATGCGTCCCCCCCAGCTGAAGGCGGGGAGAGTCACCCATGCTCTTGGGGACTCTCCTCGTCGAGGCGGAAAAAGCGTGACAGGCCATCTGCGTTGGCGTGGTCTTGGCCCGGTCGATGTTCCACAGTGAAGTCCATTCCCTGCAGGGAGATGGACCAGCGCAATAGTTTTGGGTTTTCCCCCCGCATCTGCATTAGCCACTGCAGGGGTCGATGATCGGTTTGCACCCGGAAGTGGGTACCGAAGAGATAGGGCCGGAGCTTTTTGAGGGCCCACACCACTGCGAAGGCCTCCCTCTCGATTGTGCTCCAGCGCTGTTCTCGGGCCCGGAGGCGTCTGCTGATGAAGGCCACCGGCTGGTCAAGACCCTCGGGGTTCAGCTGGGAAAGAACCGCCCCGATGCCGTGGTCGGAGGCGTCCGTTTGTACAATGAATTCCCGACTGTAATCGGGGGCCTGGAGCACAGGGGCGGTGCACAGGGCGGCCTTCAGCTTCTCGAAGGCCGCTTGACAGTCGGGGGTCCAGTTAATCTTCTTCGGGTGGTTTTTGGACGTGAGACCCGTGAGGGGCCCCACAATGCTGCCATAGTCCCTCACGAACCGCCGGTAGTAGCCGGTGAGTCCCAAGAAGGCTCGGACCTCGGTCTGCGTGACGGGGGGTTGCCAGGACTGGATGGCAGCAATTTTGAGTTGCAGAGGGGCCACCAGACCGCTTCCCACCTGGTGTCCGAGGTAGGTCACGGACCCTTGACCAATTTGGCATTTGCCGGCCTTAATCGTGAGGCCGGCCCGCTGGAGGGCCTGCAGGACCTCTTGGAGGTGGTGGAGGTGGTCGGACCAGTGGCGGCTGTACACAGCGATATCGTCCAGGTAGGCGGCGCTGAACTCTTCGAGCCCCGCCAAGACCTGGTTCACTAGACGTTGAAAAGTAGCTGGGGCATTCTTCATGCCGAAGGGCATGACCTTGAAGTGGTAGTGGCCATCGGGGGTAGAAAAGGCGGACCGTTCCTGGGCCCGGGGTGTGAGACCGATCTGCCAGTAGCCCGCTGTCAGGTCGAAGATGCTGAGGTAGCGGGCGGCCCCCAGGCGGTCGATCAATTCATCCGCTCGGGGGATAGGATGAGCGTCGGTCCGGGTGACAGCGTTCAAGCCCCGATAGTCGACGCAGAATCGGAGTTCAGGAGTGGTGCCGGGGGCAGCGGCTTTGGGGACCAGCACGACCGGGCTGGCCCAGGGGCTGTCCGAGGGTTCGATGACCCCGAGCGTGAGCATCTTGGATACTTCCTCTTGGATGCAGGCCCGCACCCGATCTGGTACGCGGTAGGCCCGGTGCCGGATAGGGGGACTGTCCCCGGTGTCCACGTCGTGCAAGCACCAAGGGGTGATCCATGGGGTGAGGGAAAACAGTGTAGCAAACTGCAGCAGGAGGTCCCGGCAGCCCTGGCGTTGCTCTGGGGTGAGGGCATCGGAGAGCCGGACCCCGTCCACGGAACCGTTGTTCTCCTGGGTCTTCAGGAGATCAGGGAGGGGCTCGGAGTCTTCTTCCGCCCCACTGTCTGTAGCCATCAGGAGGCTGAGTTCCGAGCGCACAAAGTGGGGTTTGAGTCTGTTGGTGTGGAGGACCCGGAGGGGGTTCCGGGGGGACTCCATGTCGATGAGGTAGGTGACGGGGCTCTTGCGTTCGACCACTTTGAAGGGCCCCGTCCACTTATCTTGCAAGGCACATGGTTCGGTGGGGGACATCACCCACACTTGTTGACCAGGTTCGAATTCGACGGAGGAGGCATTCTGATCGTACCATTTTTTCATGTCCTCCTGACTGGCCTCGAGGTTCGCTTTTGCCATTTCCCTGAAGCGCCGGGTCTGATTGCGTAGTGCCAGGAGGTACTTGAAGACGTCTGGGAGGGTCTTTAGGGGGGCCATCTCCCAACCTTCTTTGACTAGGCTGAGGGGCCCTCGCACAGGGTGCCCGTACAGGAGTTCGAAAGGGCTAAAGCCGAGGGACTTCTGGGGAACTTCTCGATAGGCGAAGAGGAGGCACGGGAGTAGTACATCCCATTGGCGACGGAGGGGCTCTTCCAATCCCCCAATCATTCCCTTGAGTGTGCGGTTGAATCGCTCAACTAGTCCGTTCCCTTGAGGGTGATAGGGGGTCGTGAATCGGTAGGTGACCCCGCACTGTTGCCAGAGGGACTTCATATATTTCGAGATAAAGTTTGTGCCTCGGTCGCTGACGACTTCTCGGGGGAAGCCCACCCGGGAGAAGATCCCCATTAGGGCCCGGCCGACCACCGGAGCTGTTACAGTTCGCAGGGGCACAGCCTCGGGGTAGCGGGTGGCGTGGTCCACCAGTACCAGTATGAACCGATGTCCGTGTGCTGTGCGGGGGTCCAGGGGCCCCACAATGTCTATCCCTACCCTCTCGAACGGGGTGGTGACCACTGGGAAGGGTTGCAGAGGGGCTTTGAGCTTACGGCCGCTCTTCCCGCTGGCCTGGCACGTGGGGCAGGACCGGCAGTGGTTGAGGACGTCGTTCCGCATCTTCGGCCAGAAAAAGTGGGTCACCAGGCGACTGTAGGTTTTGTCCTGGCCCAGGTGTCCAGCCAGGGGAACATCGTGGGCCAAAGTTAGTAGGAAGTCTCTGAAACGGAGGGGCACCACCAGCACTCGACTGGCCCCTAACTCCGCGATTCTTTGTTCACTGTATAGCAGGTCGTTATCCCAATAGACCCAATGGGTTCCGGTGGAGTCCCCTGCGCTCTGGGCGCTGGCTTGCTGGTGGAGTCCCTCGAGGGAGGGGCAGGTCTTCTGTTCCTGGCGAAACTGTTCCTGGGTGGGCCCCCCTTCTTGACGCCACTGAGCCAGGCCGGGAAGGTCCTGGGGCTGGGCGACCCCTTCGGGCGTTGGCTCTGGGGGGTCGGTATAGCCGTTGTCCTCTACTGGAGCGACCGGGGGAGGAGGTGCTGGCCATTCTGGTTCTTCTGGTCGGGGGACGGCACGGGCGGCCATGGACCGGGTGGTTACGCAGGCCCAGTCCGGGAGGCCCAGCATCCCCAGGTGCTCTCTTCTTTCGACGGCAGCCCACGGGGAACTCTCAAGGTCATTCCCCAGGAGACAGTCCACGGGGGCATCATCCCGGACCGTCACCTTCAACATGCCGGAGACCCCTCCCCATTCGAAGGGGACGCAGGCCATCCGACACAGACTTTCGGAGTTGTCGGCTGAGCGGACGGGGCAGAGAATGTTCGGCAGGATCTGCTCTGGTTTCACCAGGTGACAGCGGACGGCCGTCACACTGGCCCCTGTGTCACGTAGGGCTTCGGCCCGGCGCCCATTAATGTTCACCCACTGGCCATATTTCCGGGTGTTGGCGGGTAGGGGAGCCCGCGGGACCATGTCTTTTCCCCCTAGGCACGCTAGAACCATGGCGGCCGGTTCCCACTCTTGTTGTGACTGCTCATATTCTTCCTGTTCCTCGGAGATTTGTTCTCCCCCCAGGGCGGCGGCAGCTACCTGGCGGGGCTTTGGCGTTTGGTTCTGCGGGCAGCTCGGGTCATTGGCGTAGTGGCCGACTCGCTGGCATCGGTGACACGTGACGTTGGCTCAGAACCCCGGGCGCATCGGGGGGTTGCCCCGGCCGGCCGGGGGCGGGGTGCTGGCCGCGGGAGTGGCCGGGATGGTGTCTCTCCCTCGCCCCTGGCCTCCTCCTCCTCCTCGGGGACGGTGCTGACCTTGGTGGTTTCGGTTTTGCTCGTGTGGCCCTCTCCGGCCCACTCGGGTGCTTTCCCACCGGTCAGCTTCGGCGGCGAGTTGCCGTGGGTCAGTCAATTTACTGTCGAGGAGGTGCTGCCTGAGCTCGACGAAGCAGTTGTTAGACAGGTGCTCCCACACCATAAGATTAAAGAGTTGCTCGTAGGTCGTTACGTGGCTTCCCTTGATCCAACCCTCGAAGGCTCGGCTGAAATAGTTGACGTATTCCACCCAAGTTGTACCCGGGATCCGGGTGCAGTCTCGGAACCTCTGGCGGTACATTTCGGGTGTGAGCCCATATCGGGTGAGGAGGGCAGCCTTCATGTGGTCATAGGATGACATCTGATGATCTGGGAGCTGTAGTAGGGCATCGCGGCCTTCGTTGACGAACCTCCCCCATAGGCCGGCTCCCCAGTCACTCCGATCGATCCGGTGGGAGGTCATGGCGATCTCGTAGGCTTTGAACCACTGTTGTATGTCGTCCTCTCGGACATACTCTCGGACAACATCCTTGGGGATGTGGACTTTCTTCTCGGTTGCTCCCGGGGTGTGCGGTCGCTCAGGCACCCCCGGTTCTTTATTCTGTTTCCGAAGTTCTATTTCCGCCAGTTTGCGCTCGTGTTCGAATGTTAGTCTTTTTTCTTCGAGCTCTCTCTGCCTCTGTTTTTCTTCCCGTTCTTCTCGGAGCCGCAGATGTTCTAGATTTAGTTTTTGCTCGGCTAACTTTAGTTCACCGTCCATCTTGAGTCGTGCCATTTCCAACTCATGTAATCTGGTTCTTTCTCTTTCTTGGATCTCTCCCTGCGAGAGGCCCGTTCCTCGCTCCTCGGGAGCTGTGGTGTTCCCCTCTGGTGCTACACCGTTTTGGTCGGGGGATCCGGCGACCCCGGTTTCCGCCCACGACTCAAGGGCGTGCTTCAAATCGTCTTTGGTACTCAGGCCGGTGGTAGCAATGCCTAGTTCCATGCAGAATTGTTTCAGTTCGCGATGGCTATACTCTTCCAATTTATCCATCTGGAATTTCTCGGTGGAACCGCTCTCTTTGGTTGACATCGTGGTTTTGTCGTGGGGTGAGCTACTCTCTGTACGATTACGCGTTGATTCGGATCGCGCCGCTGGCCACCAATGTTAGACGGACCGGGGGGGTCGGCTGAGGACAAGGGGAGAGGTCTCCGGGGAGAGCCGTCTCCAGCGATCGTACAGATGAATAACTTCCCCCCCACAGATCTACACCACACAAGGATAAGATTTAGCGTTCTTTATAGGTGATTTCTTAAGGTACGATGAAATGGTACAAGGAGGTCTGGACTCAGGGGTCCCCTCGATTCGAGTCTCTTGGTTTGGGGAAAGGGGGTAGCGGGACAGTCTGGTTACCAGTCTGGTAGCTGAGATGGTATAGTGGATAGCTCACAATCCTCGAGCTCGGTGTTCTAGCTTGGACGGGCCGCGGCAGCGCCAGCAGGTCCCGGTGAAGATGGTCGTTACACGGTCCGCGGCAGCGCCAGCAGGTCCCGGTGAAGATGGTCGTTACACGGTCCGCGGCAGCGCCAGCAGGTCCCGATGAAGGTGGTCGTACAACGGTCCGCGGCAGCGCCAGCAGGTCCCGACGAGGATGGATGTTGCAGAAGGCCGCGGCAGCGCCAGCAGGCAGGACGATAGTTCACAAGGCAGGGCTACGGCAGCGCCAGTAGTCCGTCAAGGATGAGTTCTCTCGGTGTCTCTCGACTCCAGGATACAACTGCCTTCCTGCTCTGGAGCTGCCCTAGTTATAGGTCTGGCGCCCTTTGATGTCCGGACCCTCGCACTTGGAGGTCGGGGGGTCCGGGATGAGGGAGTCCAGACACCCAGCAGGGGGTGGAGCCAGCGCCTGGGGGAGCTGGAGGGCGATCGGCACCTGGCGGGGGAGAGCCCTCGACGCTTCTTTCTCCCATTGACCTGCCAAGTGGTCCGTTCACCTCCTGGGTGGATGGTGGTGCCGGAATGCCGGGGCCGGCCAGGCCCAGGGTTAGGGTCGGGCTGAGGCCGCGCGGCCTCGTGGCGCAGTGTCCAAGATGGCGGCTGATCCGGCCGGGGGAGCCGGTAGTGGTTCGGCCCCATGATACATGGATGTCCGGGGGCAGGAGTTCCGTTGGGAGACGGGGTGCGGGTTGCCCTTGGGGGTAACACCTGGGAGTCCGGGGTTTGGGCCCTGTCGTGCGGTAAGGGGGCAAGCCCTTCATGTGGCCTGTCCAACAGGCTGCATTCCGTTTTGATATCTATTGTTAGTAATCCACTGATACCAGCACCATATGAACAGCAGGGCCCAGAAACAACTATCGACCCTGGCATTTACGATGATGGGTGACCTATATGCAGATGGTGAGTTGAGTATAGCTCATTAAAACTATTCAAAAAAAGGGGGGACACCGCTTCTAGATATTCTTTGTATTTCAGACTCTGACATACACTGAGAGAGACATTTTTCTGTATTTCCGGCCACGCCCTCTGCGTTATTGGCTCTTGCAGCAGAGCAGACCTCTACAAACAAGGGAGGCGTAAAAACTACGCTTTACAGTACGACTGCGGAGGCACTTATAGTGCTAGCGGGGTGAATGAAAGGGCTGGGAAAACCTGGGAGTGAAAATCACTGATGGGATATTGCTCCATTGTTTTATCCAAAATCACAATTTTTCACTAAATAGCAGGCACAGATTAGTGCATTTCAAGTTTCTGCCCAGAGTGTACTACTCTGTGTCCGGTCTTCAAGCAAGGCCTTTGGGGACAGGTCCATCATGCCAAAGATGTCGGCATCCCAGAGCACATTATTTGCACTTACCCTGGGCTTGTCCACTCATTCAGGATTTTTGGAGGGCGGAGTGTTTAGGACTCACTCTGAGATGACATCACACCCATTAGATCTGTCACCACCTCTTGCCCTGTTGGGATGTGTTAAGGAAACACCTAGAATAATTCTTAGGTTTCTAATGCTGGCCTGTTTGCTGCCAAAGAGGAGGGTGGCTGCTTAACGGGAATGGGGTCCTGTGCCTAAGGTGCAAGAATGGATTCCTGATTTATTATACTGTAATGAATCGGTGGATGTGCACTCCTTTATCCATCCTCCTTCTTCATGACCAAGGGGCATTTGGGCTTCTCTCTGAGGCCGGCCCGCATCATAGGGTAGACTGGGTTTGGCTGACCGGGGTGAGGAAACAGCTGGTAGATAGTTGTAGTCGACCACCTAAGATTGCCATGGTTAATAGACCTCTTCTGGTGATTCCTTCAGATATTACATAGGACTGTGGTCCATGTGAGGAGCATGCACCATTGGGACGTTATCAAAGAATGGAATGGAATGTTGGTTGACTGGTATGTGTGTTTTTTTGTTTTCTTATTTCTTCCGTTGTTGAAACCAATTAAATGCATTCTTTTAAATTTTTAGTTTTGAAAAAACTGCTGACAGTTGGATTTGGGAAGTGACAAGCAGTTTTATGGGGTGCCCAGCCCTGCCATACACCTGTGGCTAGGCAGAATCTGGGCACTGGTGAGTTCCAAGACCCATGACATACCTGTTGAACCATAAGCATTAAGCATACAATACTATACAAAACAATTTCTAAGGCGCACTGCTGCCTCCAAAGAGGCGTCCTGGCACTAGCGGCCTAGGTCAAAAGAGAACAGAGTTAGATTGGGAGCATGCCTAAGGCTAGTAGGAAGGACATTCCAGAGACCAGCAGTAAGGGAGGGGAATGATCTTCCTCCTCTCCTTGCTTTGTGCACCCGAGAAATTTGAATTAGCCTTTGGCTGCTGGATATCAAGGAACGGGATTGGGAGTAGGCTATAATTCATTTTTTTAGAAATGTGGTCCTCTAAGCTGTAAAGCTCTAAAGGCTATGGTGAGCGTCTTAAATCGGGCTAGCTTCACCACATGCAGCCAATGAAGGTGTCAGAAATGGGGTGTTATGGAATGAGAGTCAGTAATTTTCAAAATCAATCTGGACATCGCATTTTGTGCGATCCTCTGGTGACGGAGCAAGTAACCCGGCAAACCCAAGTAAAGGCTATTCGCAGAGTCCAATTTGGACATCACTAAGGCATAAAGAATGGTCTTTCGCATTTCTTTGGAACTAAGTGAATCATTCTTCTTAAAGATTTCAGGGTGGTGAAGCAGCTGTATGAGACACGTTTTTAAGGGTGGCGAAGCAGCTGGATGAGACACTTTTTGCTGAGGCACAAAGGAAAGGTCTAGGTAAAAAATGACTCCAATATTCAGTTATTGGTGGGGGGGGCATTTCTGAAGGCCACCAATTGCTCGTGTCAGGATAGCACCTAGAATCGAAAAAAAGGACATCTGTTTTATCAGAGTTAAACTTGAGGAAATTGTTGTTCATCCATTCACCAACAGACTTTAGGCCCGCTTTAAAAGAATTATGGATTGCGAGTCTTTCTCCTGAAAGAATAGGACTAATTGGATGTCGTCAGCATAAGAAATCACCCTGAGACCACAGGTTTTAGCTAGGCTAGCTAGCGGCTCCAGATATATGTTAAAAAGGGTGGGGCTTAGGGCAGAGCGATTTTGCAGCAGAGGAAAAAGACGAATAACAAGACAGTTTGACTCCTGTCCTCCAGGAAAGATTTAAACCATTGGAGGGCCTGGCCTTGAATCCCTATGTCCCTGAGCCTGACCAGAGGGTTCTCATGAGAGACTGTGTCGAAAGCTAAAGATAAGGTCTAAGAGCACTACTATGGCCACCGAGTTGCGATCAAGGCTCTCTTTAATAAATACAGTGACTCCCAGCAGGGGTGACTCAGTGCTAAACCCAGTCCTAAAGCCGGATTGGGAGTCGTGTAGGAGACAATTAGATTCCAATAAATTAGTCAGTTGCCAAATATCAAACTTCTCCAACATTTTTGCCACTACCAACAAAAGAGAGATTGATCTGTAATTGCTCAAAGTCTTTGGGTCAGCATTAGGTTTTTGAGTAGTGGAAGCAAGAGAGCCTGCTTCCAATATTTAGGAACCAGGGCAGAGTCAATAGAACAATTCATCAACTGATTCAATATGGGATTTACCATAGAATATATGTTTTAAGGATGTCAGGTGGGCAAGAGTCCAGGGGAAATCCAGACTTGCAATTAGCAAGTTCTAATAGAGAATCTTCCAGAGATATAGGACTAAACTTTTCAAGGACTGGCCTGGTTGGGCAGTTGCCCACCTTCCTAAGGATTAATCCAGAGTTCTAGGGGAATTGGTCATAGATGGTTCTAATCTTGTTGTGAAAGAATTCTGAAATCTCATCACTAAAATTGGCGGCAGTGATAGGCTTATTCTGAAGGGTGCTCGGAGAGAGGAAGGCAATCATCATTTTGAAGAGCCCCTGAGGTTAATTGGCAGCTTTGGCAACTGTTGAGGAGATATACTCCTTATGTGCATGTGGCCTCAGCATCATAGGATTTCCTCCAAATCCATTCTAGCCTTTTACACAGAACTTTCTCTCTTTTTAGGTCCACAGAAAACCAGGGAGCAGATGGTGGTCAATCTTTTACTAGCCGAGGTTCTTGTTGGGACAATAGCATCAAACGCATCTGTAAGCCAGACATTAAAATGTTCCATATCTTGATCCAGGGTGCCTGACAACTCTAAAGGTGTATGTGAGAGCATCTCTGTTAAAGAGGATTCAGAAATGTTATGCCAAAGTCTCGAGGTTTTGTGAACCCTACTAATTTGATTACATATCCTGGGGGGAGTGAAAACAAAAGGAATCAAAACATTATCTGACCATGTTAGTTGTAAGGCAGGTTTAACTGAAAGATTTAAACAATCTGCAAAAATCAGTTCAAGGGTATGTCCCGCCTTATGCACTGGTTCCCTTACATGCTGTTCCAGATTAAAACCCTCTAAAGTGTTCACACATTGAGCCACATTAGGAATGTTGGCTTTATTCACATGTAAGTTAAAGTCACCAAGTATTATGAAATTAGAACGTGCAAGCGATAGTTGACTCGATAGGTCGGGAGACTAGCGACAGATTCAATTGGGCCATCAGGGGGTCTATAGCATACTAACGCAACCCTCTCAGATCTCTCTCGCCTCCAAAAAACACCCTCAGCTGGGGGTAGGCAACGGCTGCGGGCAGAGCGCAAGGCCTGGCCGCATGTGATTTTAAAAGTATTACTTATGACCAATGCTGTGAGAGTTATTACTTAAGATAACTAAAAGCAAAAAGGTTGTTTCCCACAACATGGCAAGAATTAGCACTAGTTTGCCTGGTCCACTATTTTACCATGCACTCTTACACATGGACAAACATACACACATGCATTCCACGCACTTGCACACACACACATGCACACACACTCACACATACATACCACACACACATCCGTACACAAGTACACAGAGAAGCTCTGAGGCAGGCAGAACAAGAAATGCCTAGTTTGTGCGGCTCGTGCTTGAGCTGCCTCGAGATTCTCCTCTCTGTCTTCATTACAACGTAGGCCTCTATCAGACTACAGTGCTACTGCAAGCAAAGGGTGTGATTCGATGTTGCACTGTCAGTCACACTGATAGTGTTATTGCAGAGCCTGCCATTGGTTGCTGAGTGTGACGTTAGGCAGCCTCTCTCTAACAAGGTACTGTGCATCCGGGCACAAACCATACAGACTGTGCATTTCTGAGCTAATGACGAGGCCCTGAAGTGCTGCCAGCAGGGGGCCAGGTACATCGTATGTGCAGGATCAAAAGAACGGGGTTCGCACCCGTCAAAGCTTTGGTGCAAATTTCAAACCTCAGCTGTACTTGATTGGATGGATCTTTCCCTCAAATTGAGGCCTTGCATCAACAATTCAGGAGCAATCGATAACAGTGAGGCATATTTCCCCCCACATAGACGACAGAGATTCGTAGAATTGAGCAATGATGGTTTATTATCAGATTAATCAAATCGCAATTTCAAACCAGTCAATTAGTTATAAATCAATAATCACCTAGTTACAGCATGAATTGAGATAATGCAAAGCAAGTCTGAGTAGCATAAAAAGCCGAGTCATTTAAAGGTTAGAGAAGGCAAATCATGAAAGATTTGGGTCCCCTGAATGGAAACTCCCTACTAATAAGCGAAGATTTCAAATGAATTCGGGGAAATACAGAGCAGCAGGTGTCAGCAAATGAAGCCTCCGATGTAGAGCCAAATGAAGGTTCAAATCAGATAAAAGAAAAAGTATATTTGCTTCAGAGTTTAACTCTATGAGCAGCAAAAGAATAAGCATTGGGTTTCGAAAGAAGCAGAAGGGAACCTGCCTCGAGAAGTGGACAGGAGAAACCTGAGACACTTACTAAGCAATGGACAATTGAAATAAAAGTTTCAACAAACTACTACGCATCCCACAGTTCCCAGCAGACGCCAACCAATCAGCTTCTGACTCTCCGTCACGAAGGCGCCATCGCCCAATTCTCAGGCATCACACAAAGAAGGCCCAGAGCTGCTTGGCCTTCTGGGATATCTCGTCAGGACTGTCAAATTGTCTTGCGTGCACCGAAGTACGAAACCAATTATAAGGTTTTAGTGAAACTACCAACAACGCGTTCTCATGCAGATTAAAACAACCATTATTATTCAAACTATGGCAGCTAACTCGGCACCTAAACCGAGAACAAGGGGTGAGGCAGCAAAGGCACAGTTTCGATGCTATCAGAAATTTACACTCTGAGGCCTACATTAACCATGGCTAACTTTACGCGACCACACTCTATGTTTTACTATTAACAAAAAAATCACTAATTATCATCAATCTAAGCATAAAGTCACACTTGAACATAAGTATGAAGGATTATATAGGATGTGAATTAGCAAATTATTAACCAAAAATGAAAAATAGTGACAACCTGTCACCCCATGGCTAGAACTGAGGGGAGAGTATTGGACACACTATTTAGGGGCCGATTCCAATCCTGGAAAAAGCCTGTACGAATCATTGTACGGAGTGTTTTCCCCTTACGACTCGTACCCGGTAAACTTTGAGTACAACCTAGGAAGTACGATTCGTACAGAAAGCCTATTTCCGTACGTTTCGTACAAAAGCCCGTACGGGTCAAAAAAACCTACGATTCTGATCCGGAACAGCTTGTACGCGACGTCCGGAAGTAGGTGAGAAGGTGAGAACAACACCCAGGGGCCAGGGTGGGGGTGAGGGGCAGGAAACAAACCCCATACTCAAAGCCAAACCTATAATATGGAGGCCATACATTACCACCAAGGTCTGGTCACTTGGGGGGGCGTGCCCAGCAACCCCTGCGTACCGCAACAACAGAAGTGGACGTGTACGGTGCGTTTCACACGTACCCCTACGGCACCAATAGAACAGTGATACGCACCGTACACACGTAATGAATGCGTGGGTAAGGTGCGTACCGCATGTACCCCTACGGCACAGTAGAACTGTGATACGGACCGTACACATGCAATGAATGCGTGGGTACGGTGCTTACCGCACGTATCCCTACGGCACAGTAGAACTGTGATACGGACCGTACACGCGCAATGAATGCGTGGGTACGGTGCGTACCGCACGTACCCCTACGGCACAGTAGAACAGTGATACGGACCGTACACACGCAATGAATGCGTGGGTACGGTGCGTACCGCACGTACCCCTACGGCACAGTAGAACTGTGATAAGGACCGTACACACGCAATGAATGTGCGGGTACGGTGCGTACCGCACGTACCCCTACGGCACAGTAGAACTGTGATACGGACCGTACACACGCAATGAATGCGTGGGTACGGTGCGTACCGCACGTACCCCTACGGAACAGTAGAACAGTGATACGGACCGTACACACGCAATGAATTCGTGGGTACGGTGCGTACCACACGTACCCCTACGGCACAGTAGAACTGTGATACGGACCGTACACACGCAATGAATGCGTGGGTATGGTGCGTGTCACACGTACTCCGTTACGGCACCAGTACATTTGGGATACGAGGCGTACACACGCCAGGAATGTGGGCTTAGAGGACTGGCCCAGCATGTTACCTTCATATTGGTCTGTGTGTAGGTCCAGGCCAGCAGTGTACTGCTCCAAGGGGGTGCGTGGGTGGGTGCATATGACTCCCATCAGTGTGCAGACATATGAGGGGTGGGTGTATATGACTACCAGTAGTGTCAAGACATATGAGGGGTGGGTGCATATGACTCCCAGCAGTGGCCTGCAATATGAGGGGTGGGTGCAGAGGACTCCCAGCAGTGTCCCGACATATGAGGGGTGGGTGCAAATGACTACCAGCAGTGTCCAGACATATGAGGGGTGGGTCCATATGACTACCAGCAGTGGCCTGCAATATGAGGGGTGGGTGCAGAGGACTCCCAGCAGTGTCCCGACATATGAGGGGTGGGTGCATATGACTCCCAGCAGTGTCCAGACATATGAGGGGTGGGTGCATATGACTCCCAGCAGTGGCCTGCAATATGAGGGGTGGGTGCAGAGGACTCCCAGCAGTGTCCCGACATATGAGGGGTGGGTGCATATGACTACCAGCAGTGTCCAGATATATGAGGGGTGGGTGCATATGACTCCCAGCAGTGGCCGGCAATATGAGGGGTGGGTGCAGAGGACTCCCAGCAGTGTCCAGACATATGAGGGGTGGGTGCATATGACTACCAGCAGTGTCCAGACATATGAGGGGTGGGTGCATATGACTACCAGCAGTGGCCTGCAATATGAGGGGTGGGTGCAGAGGACTCCCAGCAGTGTCCCGACATATGAGGGGTGGGTGCATATGACTCCCAGCAGTGTCCAGATATATGAGGGGTGGGTGCATATGACTCCCAGCAGTGGCCTGCAATATGAGGGGTGGGTGCAGAGGACTCCCAGCAGTGTCCCGACATATATGGGGTGGGTGCATATGACTCCCAGCAGTGGCCTGCAATATGAGGGGTGGGTGCAGAGGACTCCCAGCAGTGGACAGAGATATGGGGGTGTGTACATCATTATCAGATGACCACACCTACATGGTGGTGATGTAGCGCTTAGAAGGTTGAAAATCGTAGGGGTGCGTTATATTCACTGTTAGTCGGCACCCGCATATAATCAAATGTGTACTCAGGTATTTTTGTGTGCAATGTATTAAGAATTGTATAACCTATGTCGATTTCAATAGAAGTGTTAGCCATGTACAAGCATATTGTGTATATATTGAAGCAATGCATAGAGCTTAGTCCTTTTGAACAATGTGATGTTAAAACGTGTAGATTAGAATTCGTGTCTGTAGACTGTTTAGTTTGACCACACATGAAAGAAAGACGTAAATGTCAATACTGTGATTTAAACCTGCTTGTGTAATCGAAGTAGTGGCCAGAATTCGCATATATCGTTGAGGCGAAAGGCCTGGTATTTTCTTATGTTAGCCAAGGGCAATAGGCCAAAAAGGATTTATTCCAGTAAAGGTTTTAGGCTGTAGTAAATTGCAAGTTAAAAGATGTGAAGTATGTCTGCCTTGCATGATCTCACCCCAGGTGCAAGGACAGTTGCTCGTTAGTAGAGAAGCTCTTTGTTCACAAATTGACTTATGTAGTAAAAGCCAGACATGGGAGTGCATTGGAATGTGCCAATCGTAACTCCTAGTGCGGATGGCGTCTGGGACTCAAGGCCAAGCGATGGACGATGGAACTGGACAGCGCTCTGTGGAAAATTACTGAAAGTCGACCCCGCAGAAGAGGAGGCGCAAAGGGCGTGTTCTGAGATTTGGGGTTCTGTATTAGGGACAGCGCCCCGAGGGTGGAGGCAGATCAGAGCAGCCCAGGTCAGAGGAAGGCTAGGCGAAGGGATAGAGGGGGCAACTTAGACCAAGCTCTCTAAGTGAAGACTTCTTAGGAAGTTTCACTCTGACACCTTTTATTCGATTGCGGGTCTCATGGGATTGCTAAGTAGGGATGTCATCTAGTGCAGAGTAGGGACAGAGATGGTATGGTTCAGTGTCCCTAGTATCGACATTTGCTTGGTGGTTTTCTACCTCATGCTTTTAGAGATTGTACTTTTAGTTATTTTTAGCCGTATGCGGATTCTTCGTAGAGTAGCATTTGTGTTAGTGCCTATGTACTTGTTGTGCCTCGTACTGAGGACTCTGTATCTCCAAATCTTTATGCTGATAATAAAAACCAGAGAGCCAAGAGATTAAGTCTCGAGTCCTTGATTATGGCAATTTGTGGACAGTAATTTTGATAATTGTGTTTATTCCCTCTACGCTATTGGGCAAGTAAAAAGTTCCATCCGACCAGAGTGGGTTCTAGTAGATAATTGCCAGATACTAAAATGGGCCGGAGCAGTTGGTAGCAGAAACGGATGGTTACTTCCGATAGCGAGGGACGATTAGATTAGATAAGGATAAGTGATCCTCGAGGCCCAAAAGACGATAAGTGATGCCGAATCATCAGATGGCGAGCAGCAGACGGCAGCAGATGAGCATCGACGGCGAGTAGCAGCGCGGCCGAAAGCAGCAGTTCCAGGAGTGAGTATGAAAATGAGATGTTGTAGATTGCGGTGTTGATTTGTTGTGTGATGTCTTGCGGAGTTGATGTTTATGTCGTGTGATTGTGAGATCAGGCTGTGAGCGCGCGCAGCCCTGGAATTGTGGTGTAGAAGACACCTGAGATAGATTTTGTTGACCACCCAAAGGAGATCGTGAGGTACCATCGATCACCTGGACCGAGATAGGGGGAACGACGTGTGTGTGTATGGCAACTTAACGCTGGTCGTGGGTTGTTGTGTGCAGATCGGAGTGTTAGTAACCTATCAGTGGCGATCTGTCTGGCCGGACGGGGGCAGACGGGCGCCAAACGAGGTCAACAAGGTCGAGAGACTGTGGACGAACAGTCAGAGGCTGTGGACGGACAGCCAGAGAAGTAACTTAATTGGTTATTTCAGTGTATGAATGGGACGAGAGCAAGCGTGAAACGTGTTTGGGGAAAGCGAACTGCTGCGAACGGAGGAAGGTGACGTCAGAGGGTGTCGCGCTGTGATAGGCCGGTTGGTGTGAGTCGCGCTGTTATTGGAGGATTTAAGAATAAGAAGTAAACAGAGCGTGAGATCGAATTCGCGCATCATGAAGTGTCTCAGGGTTTTGCGAGAATTGTGTAGAGGCGATAAACATGTGGTTGTGCGTGAGGGAGAAGAAGCCCCTCCTGAGGACACCCCAGCACATTACATGGCAAAGAATGTGGGGTTACATACTATAGTTTGGATTGAGAATTGGCACAAGATTACACAAGGTGAAGGGGAATTAGCTTTCCCGAGGTATGGCTCATTTAGACTAGCAGTGCTGTACCAACTGAAGACGGTGATGGGGTCCTTAAGACCCTTGCCAAGACCGGCGCAGTTCGAAGCATTACATGCGTGGATTAGAGCAGCGCATGATAAGGAAAAGGGAAGAAGTCAGGAGAGGATGAGGAAGTCGATTAGAGCATTTCAGGATGCCAAGTGGGACGCAGCGGAGAAAAGATGGAGAGTGCAGACAATGGAGGAAGAGAAATTGTATCCCTTGCTGATAGACTCGACGGGGATAAGGCATGTGAAAGCACAGGAAGAGGAGAGTGACTCCGATGATGGGGTATTGCAAAGACTGTTAGACGAGAGACCACCTCCTTATAATCCAGATGAAGTGGATGATAGGTGGGGTGAGAGGGGAGAAGCTAGAAGGGTAACGATCCAACCTGAGACCCGAGTAGAAGGGTTGGTTTCGTTTGAAACAGCGAGTTCACAGGGTCAGTCTGAGGCTAGTGGGAGGATTGAAAGAGAGATGAGGTTACCGGATGCATTGAGGGTACCGGTCACCATTGGACCGATTGTGTCGATATACAGTCCGGAATCAGAGGAAAGAGAGAGGTCAGAACGAGTGGCAGAAAGAACGAGGAGAGAAAGCGGAGAAAGTGGGTTGGAAGGGGCAACGGCCCGACCTTCAAGCCCTGTCCAATGGAGTACACCATTAGCAGCGGTGTCAGATACATCTAGGGGCGAAGAGGACCAGAGATTGGAGAGGCCGAGGACTCTGATGGAGTCGAGATCAGATTTAAGGTCATGGGTACCGCCAGAGAGGCACCGGAGCTGGAATATGGGCCAAGCGGGGAAAGCTCAAGACGGCTTTAAGAGTCGTTCTGCTCCTATAGAAACACCAGAAGAGAGGAGAGAGAAGGAACCAGAATGCGAATATGATGAGGGACGTGGAGCAAGTTGTCAGGTGTTGAAAGGAGCCTTGAAGGCAGGGATGATAGACATAGTAAGGCTCAAGGCAGAGGTGGATGAAATTATATATGGAAGTCTACCTCTTGAGAGGATAGTATCTTATAATCCAGATGAGCTGTTTTTCGTGGCGAAAGATGTGACGCGGAAAGCACGAATGGCACACGAGAAATTGAGGGGATTGGCGAAGGAATATGATGTGGATTTATCCAAGACTAGGGTGTTGCAAGGAAGCCATAGGATGCATTATACTGAGCGAGAGTTGGAGGAGAAGAGGGTTGTTGGCTTGAGGTCACATGCCAGAGAACTGGTCCTAGCCATGCGGCCATGGCTGACGCTGGAGAAATGGGAAGAGAAATGGTCTAAGAAAAAGACCTCTAGGGGAGCGGAAGGAGGGACCCCGGCTGAAGGGTTGTTACTAGCAAAGACCTTTCCCCTGAGGGAAGTGGCGAATGGAGGGTATGTGCATGTACCATGGAGCAGGGGGGATTTGGCATCATTTACGAATGATTTTCCCAGGCTCAGGGAGAAGCCTGCAGAGTGGTACAAGCAAGTTGAGCGTTTTGTTAAGATTTCGAAGGTATTGTGGATAGACCTGAACACCTTATTTGATATTGTGGTTCCAGGAGATCTGTGGAACGCATGTAAAATTGCTGTTGATTGGCCGGACTATGAGCCTGAGAGGAATATGATTACAAATGGTCCGTCGCCTGCGGTGATGAGGCTGTATGAGAAAGTAATTACCTGGTTGAAATCGAAGGTTTCACCCCAAGACATTGATTGGGTGAAAATAGACAGGACGGTGCAGGAGCCTAAGGAGACAGTACATGAGTTTTATGAGAGACTTTTGAAGGCTTTTAAGCAGTACAGTGGCCTAGATGAGCTGGAAATGAAGGATATGGGACAGTTTGTGTCTAAGTTCGTGTTGGGTTTGAAGCCCGAGGTTAGTCTCATGATACAGCAGCACTTAATTTGTTGGCAGAATAAGCCCGTAGATGAAATCTTGCGGTACGCCAGGTACTGCACGGATGAGATTGAGTCGAAACACAAGAAGATGAAGGATAACCTATTGCTCATTCAGATGCAAGCTGCTCAGGGACCGCCGAATGGGGGTCCAGTGGTGAGGAGACAGGGAAACTATCAGACAGGGAATCAGAACGTGCAGGGTCAAGGAAGGCCGAGGCCCGTAGACCCTAGGACAGGCATAGATGTGGCAATATTGAAAAAGACGACAGCTTGTCACCAGTGTCATCAGGTGGGGCACTGGAGGCGCGAGTGTCCCTTGAACCCCTATAATCAGCCACAGATGGAGGGAGGAATGGGTCAGGTCCCTGGGGCGGAACAGGTACAGACGGTGACTGTACCGAGAATGATGCAAGGGGGGACCAGCATCTCGCAAGTGCAGGTTCCCCAGCCACCCAGAATACAGAACATACAGCAGGGAGCTCGAACTTATTTACAGATGCCCATGTTTGAAGTAAGCGAGGAGAAAGATGTGGATTTGCTGGCCCAGTTAAGTTTAGGCCAGGATGATGATTGCATACTTAGGGCCATTCTAGAGGTGGATCAGAGAGGACCCTTCGTGGAAGCAGAACTTGATGGACACCCTACTACCTTTTTGGTAGATACGGGGGCTACCAGGTCAACTATAAGATCAGCAGTAGTTCCGGGGGTAGCCCTTTCTGGAGAAAGCATACAAGTGGTTGGAGTAGCGAACAAAAGGCTAGTTAGCCCTTTGACAGAACCAATTCCAGTCAGGATAGGAAACTTTAGGGATCGACATCAGTTCGTGGTGTGCGATTCTAGTCCTGTTTGTTTGTTGGGGAGAGACTTATTGTGCAAGCTCAATTGCACAATTTACTGTACCCCGAAAGGAGTAGAGGTGCAGACAAGAGATGAGGATGCGACCTTTAAGGTTGCAAATCAGCAGGTGTGCCTGGAAGTGTACCCAGCTTTGACGGTGGAGGAGCTTCCACAGGATTTGAGGGAGTCAGTATCGGCTGACGTGTGGGACCTAAGTGGAGAGGAGATCGGCTTAGTCAGGGGAGTAGAACCAGTGAAGATACAAGTTAAGCCAAACGTGGAATTCCCGAGAACACCTCAGTACAAATTATCCCCTGAAACGATTGCAGGGATTAAACCTGTGATCGAGTCCATGATTAGACAGGGAATACTGGTGGAGATCATGGGTAGTCCATGTAACTCGCCCATTATGGGATTGCAGAAACCAAGTGGGAAGTTCAGGATAGTGCAAGACCTGCGGAAAATAAACGACATAGTCGTTCCATGTTGTCCAGTGGTACCGAATCCATCTGTGATACTGTTTCAGATCCCATGTGAAGCTGGATGGTTCACGGTGATTGACTTGTGTCAAGCATTTTTTTCGATTCCCCTACACGAAGAGAGCAGATTTCTTTTTGCATTTAGACTAGAAAATCGGATATTAACGTGGTGTCGTATCCCACAGGGGTATACGGTGAGCCCATCGATTTTTAATCAGCTCCTAAAGAAGAATCTCGAAAGTCTTGTGTTGCCGCGAAATTCTGTTTTGGTGCAATACATTGACGACCTGCTTGTTGCGTCAGAAACAGAAGACGCTTGCAGGACTGATACAATTGCGTTGCTGAACTTCTTGGGAGAAAATGGTCACAAGGTGTCTCCAAGCAAGTTGCAATACTGTTTACCTGAGGTACAGTATCTGGGGCACAGAATCGAAAAGGGTAAAAGGAAGGTGTCTCCAGATCGCATTGATGCGATCCTAAGAATGCCAGTTCCCTCGACCCAGAGGGAAGTTAGAATGTTTTTGGGAATGGTGGGCTATTGCCGCCAGTGGATCCCAAACTTTTCCTTTGAAGCGAAGCCTTTACAGCGGCTGACGCGAAAGGATGTAAGTGATCCGGTACCATGGGACGACGACTGTTTGAAATCATTTCTGAGGCTGAGAGAAGCCTTATGTAGCGCTCCTGCGTTGGGAATGCCGGATTACAACAAGGCATTTGCATTGTTCTGCTGCGAAAGAGAAGGTTGCGCATTAGCAGTGTTAACTCAGAATCATGGAGGTGTCCGTAGACCAGTTGCCTATTTCTCAGCTACTTTAGATCCAGTAGCTTCTGCGTTGCCCGGATGTCTCAGATCCGTTGCGGCAACAGGTGTCAGCATCGAGAGATGTGAGAGCATTGTGATGGGTCATTCTCTTACTGTACATGTGCCACATTCTATTGAATTGTTGATGACTAGGACTAAAACACAGCACCTCACGAATAATAGGCTGACTCGGTATGAGCAAGTTATCCTTGCAGCTGATAATGTGACATTGAAGAGGTGTGCTGTTTTAAATCCTGCTACACTGTTACCTGTTCCCAAAGTAGATGATAATGAAGATTGTGAGGACCATGATTGTCTCGACGTTACGGAACTATGCACCAAACCGAGACCTGACATTGTCGATGAACCACTCCCAGTTTCAGATGAGATTTTCTTTGTGGACGGTTCATGTTTAAGAGACAGTGTCGGTCGACTGAGAGCAGCGTTTGCTGTATGCACCATCACGGGTGTGGTTGAAGCCGCTTGTCTAGAAGGAGTACACTCCGCGCAGGTGGCCGAGCTCATTGCTTTGACTCGTGCCTGTTTGGCAGCTGAGAAGATCCGTGTAACGATTTACACGGACAGCCAATATGGGTTTGGTGTGGTTCATGACTTCGGACAGCTATGGTCCCAGAGAGGGTTTATGACGTCGTCCGGTTCACCCATAAGAAATGGTGACCACGTACGAAAATTGCTTGAAGCATTGCAAGGCCCTGATGAAATTGCCGTTGTTAAATGTGCTGCACATATGAAGGGGAATGATTTTGTTTCATTGGGTAACAACTATGCTGATGAAGTAGCTCGGTTTTGTGCAGAGCAGGGATGCAATTTTACGGGGACTCACATTGAAGAAACTGAGAAGGAATTGGTGTATGATCAAATGTTAGCAATGGCAGACTCTTGGGAGGAACTGAAACAGCTTCAGGAAGGAGTTTCTGATCAGGAGCGAGACAGTTGGATACGAGCTGGATGTGAGAAAGGAGAGGTGGATATATGGGTTTCGAGTAATGGATGAGCAGTGTTGCCGGAAAGTTTGTTGAACCCCATGGCGAGGCTGATACATGGTGCTGTGCATCTTGGGAGAGACGCAATGATGAGAGTGTTTCGTCAGACTTGGTACAACCCAAAGTTTCGGGCAGTGGCTGAAACCGTGTGCCAGAGGTGTGTTACGTGTCAACAGATGAATGTAGGAAAGAGGACAGCTGTGACGTTGAGCCACATAGGGAGGTCAGGAGGACCTTTCAATAGGATGCAGCTGGATTTTGTTGAAATGCCGAAGTGTAATGGATTGAGGTACATATTAGTCATAGTATGTGTCTTTTCCAGGTGGGTGGAGGCATACCCTACACGCAGATGTGACACACTCACGGTAGCAAAACTACTCTTGAGAGAACTCATTCCAAGGTACGGGTTCCCGACGTCCTTTGAATCGGACAGAGGAACTCACTTCCACGGCGAAGTTATGAAGTTGCTTTGTGCTGCCTTAAATATAGATCAGAGGTTACATTGTAGCTATAGACCAGAAGCTTCAGGGATAGTGGAGCAGGTGAATGGAACTCTGAAGGCTCGAATGGCGAAAGTGTGTTCGTCTACGTCTTTGAAATGGCCTGATGCCTTACCCTTGGTCCTCATGAGCCTTCGAAGTGTGCCTGATAGAAGGACTGGGTTGTCACCCCATGAAATCCTCATGGGAAGAGCGATGCGTTTGCCTGCAATACCTGCTACTGCTCTGATAAATATCACTGATGATATGATCCTGGACTATTGTAAAGGCCTTGCTGACGTGGTCCGTTCTGTGTCTCAGCAGGTGCAGACAGCAACGGTTCCAGCTGCGAGTGACTTGTGCCACGACCTGTGTCCAGGGGACTGGGTCCTGGTTCGCAAGCACGTGAGGAAGAGTTGCTTGGATGCAAGGTGGCGCGGCCCATTTCAAGTGATCCTCATCACGAACACAGCAGTTAAGTGTGGAGGTTTACCGAACTGGGTGCATGCTTCCCATACCCGTAGAGTTCCAGCACCCTTAGAAGATACAGCCCCTCTCGAGAACGAAAGTCCAGCTGAGCCGATAGAATCACCTGAGAGGGCCAGTCAAGCTGTAAGGGTTGCTGAAGCGGCTGATGGTGCACTGAATCGAGTTGGGGGAGGACGTGAAAGAAGTACTGACCCAGAAACAGGCGAAGGAGCAGGAGGTGCAGTGGGCAGTACGGAATCGAGTTCTGCCGAAGAGGAGGAGATCAGTGCACAGGGTATCGAAGGGAAGACGGAGGTGCCACCGAAGCAGAAAGGGTTTGGCCCGCAAGACAGAACCGGGTAAACCTGAGGTCGGTACCGGACACAGATCTTGCACCAGTTTCGGAGGAGCCAGAAGAAGAATCAGGCGACGAGGAGAATCCTCAAGGTGTGAGAAGATCAAGGAGAACAAGAGTGCCAAGTCGGAAGTACGCTTCACCAGAGTGGGCATATCAAGTGACTGATGCCAGGGTTACCGAGCACGGGAAGATTGAGGTCGATGACATTGGTCAACAGTGTCCCGCTCCAGAGAGTGGAAGTGTTGTTGAAAGTTCCGGGATTGGAGATCGAAGGAATTCTGACAATTCATATTCCGAGTCCACCCTTCCTGAGTGTCATTCGAGGTATGATCTTGGACAATTTGGAGTTCCCGACGTTCACGACTGTGCCAGACCCACAAGAACTGATCATTCTTAAGCTCGAAATATTGCAGGGAGTCCTGGAGCTGTTGGGACCAGCGGTTATGTTGGATTGATTTGAGAGGGTTGCAGCAGAGAAGAAGATAACCTAGACCCGAGCGGAAGAAGAACAAATTTAGGGATTTTTCCGTTATAGAACGAAGAAAAGTTAGGGAGGTTTGCCTAAGTACACGAAAGAGACATTAATGAGAAAGAGACTTACCTTTCCAGAGACTGTATTGGACACTGAGTATATTCCGAAGATGGCAGATCCTGCAAACCCACATCGTAGGGCTAAATTGATAATAGGCACATTGATAGGAGTTGTGATAGTCACCATATTTGCAGTAGTGATAAGTTCGTACATGGTGGCTCACAGGCAAGAGGGAAAGGTTCAGGGAGCACCCACACCGATTACCCCAGAACAGAGAGGTGTCAGTATCAGAGAGCAGGGAATATCGAAGTTGAGGGATGATCGCAGACTCCACATGGATTTGTCGAGGGGTGATTTTAAGCTTAACGCGTATGCAAAGCTGCTGTATGAGTATGTTGATGCGATGGATGTGAAGGATTGCTATGTGTGTATGCAGTTGCCTGCTTCAGTGGATGAAGGTATCAAGTATCATCATCTCCCATTGACATATGGGATTTCTTGTAGTTTATTGCTTAGTTTATTTTACGACAGGAGACAGTTCGAGTACTTCTTTTCAAATTTTGACACAGTACTTCCTGAAGTTCCAGCAATGAAGCATTTGAACAAATACGATTATTATAAGAAAGAGGACAGACTCCTGAAGTATTTTAGACCGACTGTGAAGTTGGATACGGCGCATGCTCACAGGAATAACCTGACATGTGCGTTATCTGAGACGGAGAAGAAATTCATTGATCAAGTAGAGGACAGGTATAGAAAGTTGACCCAGACACGACACACCGGAGATAGTCCAGTTGATTGGACAGACGAGGAGAGGGCTCACAGGTCAAAAGGAAGTTATGGACCAATAGCGTTAGATGAAGTGCAAAGAGGGAATTTGTGCATTGGGCGGCCTCAATCGGCTACGGAGAAGGTCGCAGTAGGACATAGTACCTGTTCACAGACTTTCACTTTAGACGCTTCTGTTAAGGGCTTTATGCAAGGTCCAGTAGAAGTGATTCCGACAGTGTATTATGTCTGTGGGAAGAATGCTTATGTCAGGCTACCCGCGAATTGGTATGGCATATGCTATTTGGCTATCATATTCCCGAAGATTTATCACACAGAGGACTTGGAGTTGTTAGAGACGAAGCGACATTCTAGAAGACGGAGGGCTGCAAACGCAGGTGCAGTGATTGGGGACATATACGGAGCAATGATACCTAGTATGGGTGTGGTGTTGAATGATGTGAAGATCAGGAGGTTGGCGACTGTAGTTGATGAGTTGTCTATGAACACGGCGAGGTCCTTGTTGTTGGTGGCTGGAGAGATGTTGTCGATACGAAATATGGTTATGCAGAATCGCCTTGCGTTAGACGTGTTATTAGCCAAAGAAGGCGGAGTCTGCAAATTATTGAAGGTTCAAGAATGCTGCACATATATTCCAGACAACACGAAGGAGATAGGGAAGTACATAGATAACATCACAATTATTCACAAGGAGATTATGGACTTGACGGAGGAGAATGTATGGGAGAAGATTGGAAAAGGATTTGGAAGAGTGGGAACGTGGTTTGCGAATTTGGGAAGAGGATTTCTTGGATCAGTGCTGAAGCCAATTATCATTGCTGTAGTTTGCGTGATTTGTTTGTGGGGATGCGTGAAAGCATGGAAGTGGTATCAAGGAGGCAAGGTTGAGAGAGCTCTTAGGGCAAACGAGAAGAGGGTGGCGAAGCTCCAGGAGCAGCAATATGAGAGTCTTAAAAGAATGGAGGGAATTCGACATGGCGGAGCCATGACTAGTACGGTTTAAATCAGTTCAGAAAGAGGGGATTGTAATGGTGTGATGACAGATGTCATCAAAGGGGGGAACTGATGTAGCGCTTAGAAGGTTGAAAATCATAGGGGTGCGTTATATTCACTGTTAGTCGGCACCCGCATATAATCAAATGTGTACTCAGGTATTTTTGTGTGCAATGTATTAAGAATTGTATAACCTATGTCGATTTCAATAGAAGTGTTAGCCATGTACAAGCATATTGTGTATATATTGAAGCAATGCATAGAGCTTAGTCCTTTTGAACAATGTGATGTTAAAACGTGTAGATTAGAATTCGTGTCTGTAGACTGTTTAGTTTGACCACACATGAAAGAAAGACGTAAATGTCAATACTGTGATTTAAACCTGCTTGTGTAACCGAAGTAGTGGCCAGAATTCGCATATATCGTTGAGGCGAAAGGCCTGGTATTTTCTTATGTTAGCCAAGGGCAATAGGCCAAAAAGGATTTATTCCAGTAAAGGTTTTAGGCTGTAGTAAATTGCAAGTTAAAAGATGTGAAGTATGTCTGCCTTGCATGATCTCACCCCAGGTGCAAGGACAGTTGCTCGTTAGTAGAGAAGCTCTTTGTTCACAAATTGACTTATGTAGTAAAAGCCAGACATGGGAGTGCATTGGAATGTGCCAATCGTAACTCCTAGTGCGGATGGCGTCTGGGACTCAAGGCCAAGCGATGGACGATGGAACTGGACAGCGCTCTGTGGAAAATTACTGAAAGTCGACCCCGCAGAAGAGGAGGCGCAAAGGGCGTGTTCTGAGATTTGGGGTTCTGTATTAGGGACAGCGCCCCGAGGGTGGAGGCAGATCAGAGCAGCCCAGGTCAGAGGAAGGCTAGGCGAAGGGATAGAGGGGGCAACTTAGACCAAGCTCTCTAAGTGAAGACTTCTTAGGAAGTTTCACTCTGACACCTTTTATTCGATTGCGGGTCTCATGGGATTGCTAAGTAGGGATGTCATCTAGTGCAGAGTAGGGACAGAGATGGTATGGTTCAGTGTCCCTAGTATCGACATTTGCTTGGTGGTTTTCTACCTCATGCTTTTAGAGATTGTACTTTTAGTTATTTTTAGCCGTATGCGGATTCTTCGTAGAGTAGCATTTGTGTTAGTGCCTATGTACTTGTTGTGCCTCGTACTGAGGACTCTGTATCTCCAAATCTTTATGCTGATAATAAAAACCAGAGAGCCAAGAGATTAAGTCTCGAGTCCTTGATTATGGCAATTTGTGGACAGTAATTTTGATAATTGTGTTTATTCCCTCTACGCTATTGGGCAAGTAAAAAGTTCCATCCGACCAGAGTGGGTTCTAGTAGATAATTGCCAGATACTAAAATGGGCCGGAGCAGTGGTATGGATGCATCCCTAACTTTGGACTATAATTTTAGTGCTATTACAACACATCACTGACAGCAGTGTCCCACTCCCAGGAGGATGGATGTCTTTCACACACTGCATGACACACCACATGTGGGTGTGAGGACATATAACACATGCATACCCACCCATGGCGGATGAACCACAATACACACCCTGATTTCATGCCAACAGACTGTATAGTCATGTAACTGCATACAAAACTAAGATAGCCAAAGGGAACACACACTGTCACGCACATACCAGGAGTGATAGGAATTTTCAGGTGCTGGTCCAGCCACCAAGATGTTGTCTCTCATGGAAGGAATAGGGTTCTATTCCACTAGATACAATGCCCACAATTGTGAGTCAGGTGCCCAAATACCCTGCATAACAAGTACCATTTGTGTGGTAGGCCGTGATTACACCTATGCATAGTGCTGAAAAGGGCCAATTTGTCCCTGAAGGCATTCCTACATACCTAAAACACAAGTACAGTGACTAGCAAGGATGGTACAGACGATTCAGCAGGAGACATCGGTGAGCAGGCATGGCCATTGTTGAAGGTATCCCTCACCAACAAAGGAAATGTTGACACAGGTCAGCACAACAATTGTGCAACTGTTTGCAGGGAAGATGTCAGGTGCCACAGAGGAAGGAACACTCCTTGGGACAATGTCTCCAAACAAAATGAACACACACTACCAATGATTCTTTGCAGAGACATTGTGATGGCACACAGATACCATGGTCCACCTCATGACCATCATAAAAAAACATTTCTCAGAACCCTAACACATTACCAGAACACCAACTCCAGGAGCCTCATCACCAACATCAAGTACCTGAAATGCAATAGTGTTGAAAGTAAAAGAAAAGGCTTTATTCAGCCACAAAAAAAATTAAAAAGAGACTATGTACAATGGCCAATGGCCAGTCCATTTCTCAAGTCCAAGGGTGGACGTAGGGGACCGCGTCCACCCCTACCTTGCCTGCACAAAGGAACCTCAAGGTTTGTCAACCGTGGGGGGCATCATCTGTGGCAGTACCAGGCACCGCAGGGACATGAGGGGGATGGGTAGGTGTGGTGGGTGCAGGGGTGGACGTCTCCACCACAGGGGGTGGGGCAGCGCCAAAGTTGGAGGTGAGCTCGGCGCTGCACACTGCTGCTAGGACGTCCATCCTAACCCCTGCACCTGAAGATACCCCAGGGCCAATGGAGGGTGTGGTGGGCGAGGGATGGGGAGCAGCGCTCTTGGGGGAGGGGGTGGACATGGTGGGGGACTCAACTCCCGTGCCCGCGGACTTCCTCGCCCGCTTGTGGGGTGGTGGCTCAGTGGGGGCGAGGTCCAGCCCACCCATATAGATCTCCTTGGGTGAGAGTTTGGCAGGGGAGCTAAGGGGAGTGGTCTTGGAGGAACAGGGTTGTGAGGACTGTGGACTGCGACTGTGGCTGCGTGTATGTCGTCTGCCCCCAGACCCTGTGGGTGTGCCTACATCCCCCTGAGTGTGCGTGCCAGGAGGTGTGCGCTGTGCCTTACTTGGGGGTGTGCTGGATGTGTCTGGTGGGGTGCGTGCCCGTGTCTGTCTGGGTGTGCGTTGGGCAGGCATGGGAGAGGGCAGTGTGGATGGGTCCAGGGTAGAGGGGGGACGGAGCGCTGCAGGAGAGAAACTGCTGCCGTCAGGGAAGAGTCCATGGACCGCAGAAACCTGCGTTGGTCAGACATCGTTGCTGACATGCCCTCCATGACCGACACCATCTGTGTGAGCAGTTTAGTGTGTCCATGGAGGACATTCAGCACCGATGCCTGCCCAACCTGCAACTGCCGCAGTATGTCCACAGACTCTTCAAAGAGGGCAGCAGGGATGGCAGGGGGTGCGGTGCCTGGGCCGAAGGAGACATGTTGGGCCTCTGCACGGACAGCAGGGACGGGAGCAACTGGGAGGGCGGAGATGGTAACGGAGGAGGCGGGGACAGATGTGAGGATGCTGCCAGTTGGTGTTGCAGCCTCCGCCTCCTCAAGGAGGTCCGCCTCGGACCCGTCGGCGTCGTAGCTGCTCTCGCCTCCAGACAGGTCCTCCGACTGACTCCCCTCGTCCTCCGTGCCACTGGGTCCTTCTGACTCCACAGCACTGGTGGCACTGTCGCTGGGTCCCTCCTCCAGGTCCATGCAGGTGTCTCCCTCGGTTGCGGATGATGATGCTGTGGGCAAGGAGAAGAAACCGAAAGGCATCAGTCACCTGTATACATCTGACACATGAGCACAAGAACAATTAGTCACAGTGCATATCAGGCAATGCATCATGAGTAACAGCTAGGTTACTCCGCACATATGTAAGCCCTGTACTGCCCAGTTGGTAGACCCACTATGCCACTTGGACACCAGGAAAAAAAGAACAAAAAAGGCTACAACTTGAATGAGAAATACAATGAGAAGCTAGTGTCTGTGAACCGGTGAGCACAGCAATACAATGAAGTCATGCCACCTCTTGTTTACCCTGAAAGAAACAGTAGTGGTGCACCCAAGGGAAACTAACACACCTCAATACTCAAGGTGTCACCACACTCATAGACCTGCAAGTACTTTGGAACCCAAAATGAAAACATTTTGCTACCTTGAGAGTCACAAAACTTTACACAATCTACATGTTTTGAATGTGCAATTCGCCATTTCGTGAAAAGAACACTCATGTGCCTGCATGAAATATGTCGCACAAGGCAGTGCACACAAAAGTACATTTACACTGTCATTGAAGAAGCTGGCAACTTTTCTAAGAAGCCACTGTTAGAAATAAATGGTGTTGCAGAAAGTACATATACATGGGACCACAGAGGTCTTGATGTCTTGAGACTCGTTAGTTTGTATCATCAACAACAAAGGAGTCTCACAAAATCAAGAACACTGTGGGAACATGTATATGGAGAATCTGCAACACCATTTAATTCTAACAGTGGCTTCTTTGAAAATGTGCCAGTGTGTTCCATGAAAGTGGAAATGTTGTTTGGTGTGCACTTCCTTGGGAGACTTTGTTCATGCAGGCACATCAGTGTTCTTAACACAAATCATCAAATTTCCACATTTAAAACATGAAGAACTGTCGACAAGTGCTGTGAGTGCCAAGGTACAAACATTTTTGACAAACAACTTGAATTATGTCAGTTGTCACATGGCCATCCATCACCTGATTACACAGTTGGCTACACATATGACCTACTGCTGTCATCTGGAGTGGCACACTTGTCTACACCCAGGACAATGCATAAGCTAATGGGCCGCCAAATTGGGTTGAAAAAAAGCCTAGCTGTACTGTGGGGTCACCCTCATGGCAAGCCAGAATGTACACACAGATGTCAGCACACAAAGTCCAAACTACGTTGCATCTGAACCACACACAGGTGCAAAAAATTTATGAGCAGGAATCATGTTTTTAAAAAACTGACACAGGCTGCAAAGCATGAACATTAAGCACTGGCCAGCATCACAGGGGCACTGCACGGTGATTCTTTGTACAGCCAAGTCCCACACACAAGTCAGACCTGGCAATGAAAAATCAGGGTTGCACATGTATGACTCTCCCGCACACCCCACCCCATACCTGAGTCAATGTGATTGATACAGATCAAGAAGTGACACCTCTTATTCAGGGTTACAATAACTGTGCTGGAAAAATAGCTTCATTTACACAACATCACCTCGTGGGGCTGGCAACACTTATTTGTAACAAACAACCATCAACAGATTGTTTTGAATAGCCACACAGGCACTGCCCAGTGTGAGTATGCACAAGCAAAATGGTGTATCCCTGTCCAGTGGACACATTTAGCACACATTTGCAAAATACTAACTAGGCCAGGGAACAATGCCACAGAGGCAGACCTATGCTGAACCCACAGAGAATGTGCACAGTGTTGGATGACACACATGATTAGGAGGCCAGGGTGACTCAGGGGACTGTAGTGGGCACACTGCTCCGTGGTCCTGGAATGAGCTGACTGTACCATGTTCAACCGTCATGGCACTATGCATGTCTCCCACTCATGCACATCATGTCTGAGGCCACAACATTGGTCATGCATGCTGCAAGGGTATTCAGTTGAAAGCTCACACCCCTATGTTGAGAATCATCATCAGTGACAACAAATATGGACCCCCAACATAGTGAACAGGTCATGGCACAGGCATGGTACCAACACAAGTCACAGACCACCCTCCCACATGATGCAGAAAGCAATGTGCACTTAGATTTAATGGCACCCTAGATGACCATGTGCAAATGTGATTACACACAGACCAGGGGACACATGTCAAGGAGGGGTAAGGATGAAAAAGAGCACCAGGTGACATTGGGGAACAGAAAATGCACTGCACATATAAACTCTGGGAGTGTATCCAGGCTACAGAGCATTTCCAAAAGCTGGCGACACATAACACGACAAACAGCCATGTACCTACCCCCTCCTTGCTGCAGTCTCTCCTGTAACTGCCTATCGAGCTCAGGGAAGACCACCGCCAGGACACGTGTCATGTGGGGGTCAGGCGTCGGCGGCCGCCGTGGGGGCGAGGACTGTCGAGCCCCAGCTGGACCAGGGTGATCCACCGGGTCCAGCACCGGATGTCCCACCACCTCTTGTGGACCTGTGGCAGCTGCCGACTACGCTCCCCCTCAGATCTCACGGCCCTGACGATGTTTTTCCAGATTACCCCCTTCTCGTAGGCAGTTACCTGTCAGGATGACAAAGTGACACAACATCAATAATGTGGAGAGGTGTGGCTCACTGGTTAGAGGCGGCAGACCCGTAAGCAGATGACGGCCCGGGACCAGGGTTCGATTCCCAACGTGGCAGGGTCGTGGACCAGGGTCAGCGGGCTCGATAATTCTTGCCTCGGTGCCTACTCCAGTCAGGGACCACACTCGGCAACTCTGGGCATTAGCTTGCCTCATCTTCACAACGGCCCCCCCAGACCGCCGGAGATGCTTGGTCGCACCTTAGAGATACCCATTAGGGACCATCTCTCAGGGTGAGCCAGGACGGGTTCCCCAGCGGTCGAAGCGCGGAGATACTCCTCCGGGAGTCGATTCTAGCGCTATATAAACCCACAATTAAATTAAATTAAATTAAATACACCTGCTCCATGTCCCAGAGACACACATTTGAACATCATTGAAATGTTGAACAGGGCATAGGATGCAGACAGGAATTACATCATACACAATAAGAAATTGGCCTGTGTGCAAGCCCCAATGCACTACATGGCATTGAAAGTCTACAGGTTGGCATGAGGGGTGCGACACACTCACTAACCATGCCACACACTGTGCAGCACATGCAACAGCAGGCTGATGGCCAGCACGTGCCAAGCAGTCACATGTCCCACTCCACTGACGCTCCATCAAAATACTAGACAGACACACCCAAGCACAGATCACTCACCTGTCATTGACAACAGCGAATACAACCCTCACTCTGCACATGTGCCACTTGCCAGTGGGGTGTCACAGGTGTCATGCTAGCTCTGCAAGTCAGACACACAGCACGGCTTACTTGTCACATCAGATGGGTTGATCTGCTGCCTCCTCCATGCAGCTGTGGTGCAACACTTCACATAGACACTCACCCACATGACAAGGAACATTCACACACATCAATGTCCATGAGGTTGTACACATCATTTGGAAACTCTCACCACAGGTCCACTCAACTCATACACATCTGTGGGTACAGTCACCTGTCACACGGGGTGACCACTGAATCACCTCAGGACAATAGGAAACAAGCATTGGCATAGCCAATAGGTCTCGCCTTTGGGACCTTATAAGTGTTTAGCCATGCAACAGTTGCATAACTAAATACTTATAAGGTCCCACAAACGAGACCTATTGGCTATGCCAAGCGGCCGTGCGGCCGTCAAAGTGAAAGTGATCCCGATCACAATCAAACAACAAAGCGGCCCTGCGGCCGTGAAAGTGAAAGTAATCGCGGTAAACCGCGGTGCGCGCGCCCGCGCACATGCACTGTAGCTCTAGGCTGGCCTGGTAGCACTTTTTGGAGCCCTCTCAATAAGTCTCGCCAGCCCAGCGCATGCGCTGGGTCAGGCGAGACCTAAAAAAGCCACCAAGGATTTGCCAGGCTGAATGTGTCATGCACTATGCAGTGAAAGTCACAGTAAGCACAATGCAAGTGAGGAGTGCACACAGGAACTACATCATGCTCTGCATGAGAGACATCAGCATGTCCCCCCCCCCCCTGGGACCCACTCTAAACAACATTGCATGACTGTCCCACCTGGACACAATATTGACAGTCACACAACAGTTGCAGTGGCAAAGGTAGTGGACTCAGCATTCACCTGCTCCCCTGGTCTCCCATACAGCTGGGTGTACTGTGGGAGGAGGCAGTCCAGCAAGGCCTCATTCTCCTCCTGGGTGAATGGCTGGGCCCTCTCCACAGTACGTGACATGGTCCAGAGGAAGCAGAGACAACAGCAGTGTGGTCGACTGGAAAGTTGTGCAGGCAAGTGCCCTCTCATGGGTTCTGGCTGCCTTATATCTGTCTTGCTGATGGGCATTCATTTAGAGGAGTACATAGTGATTGGTCAGACTTATTAGCATCGTACGTTTACTCCAATCCCTTTAAACATATACCAATGACAGCATTCGCATCGTTCAAATTTTGAGCATCATGTCAAGTCAACAACCACTTTGCAACATTGTATTTTGTGGCCAACTGACTGTTCCAGGATACATGATCGACACTTTTCAACTGAAAACTCTGTCTCCATGACAACCAGCATGCATTTAGGGCCTAATACATGTCCCTTATGTGTCCCCTATGTAATTTTGAAATCCACACACAGGTACGGTGCATTTCACACGTACCCCTATGGCACTAGTAGTATAGTGTGTTTGACACGTACGGGTCGCACTAGTTCACACATACGGGTACGCATTAGTAGTACAGTGCGTTTGACACGTACGGGTACGCACTAGTTCACACGTACGGGTACGCACTAGTAGTAAGGTGCGTTTGACACGTACGGATACGCACTAGTTTACACGTACGGGTACGCACTAGTAGTACAGTGCGTTTGACACGTACGGGTACGCACTAGTTCACACGTACGGGTACGCACTAGTAGTAAGGTGTGTTTGACACGTACGGATATGCACTAGTTTACACGTACGGGTACGCACTAGTAGTACAGTGCGTTTGACACGTACGGGTACGCACTAGTTCACACGTACGGGTACGCACTAGTAGTATAGTATAGTGTGTTTGACACGTACGGGTACGCACTAGTTCACACGTACGGGTACGCACTAGTAGTAAAGTGCGTTTGACACGTATGGGTATGCACTAGTCCACACGTATAGGTACGCACTAGTAGTATAGTGCGTTTGACATGTACGGGTACGCACTAGTTCACACGTACAGGTACGCACTAGTAGTATAGTGCGTTTGACACGTATGGGTATGCACTAGTTCACACATACGGGTATGCACTAGTTGTAAAGTGCGTTTGACACGTACGGGTACGCACTAGTCCACACGTATGGGTACGCACTAGTAGTACAGTGCGTTTGACACGTACGGGTACGCACTAGTTCACACGTACGGGTACGCACTAGTAGTAAAGTGCGTTTGACACGTACGGGTACGCACTAGTCCACACGTACAGGTACGCACTAGTTCACACGTAGAGGTATGCATTTCACACGCTTACAATGGTAATACAGGCGCACACATGCCAGGAATGGAGGGCTACGAGTCGCACAAGGATGTCCATCAAGTACTTGTCATTGCATACTGTCATGTGCAGGCTCTAGGTGTGGCAGCCAGTGATATTGCACAGGTCATCTCATCTAGTTGCACAATTGATGTGTGATGACCTGTGGACACATGTTATGTGTGATGGGGCACTATGTGGCACACATCACCTTGACACTCGCCACATGTGTGTCTGTAGTCCAACTGTGTCATGCACAGCAGCAGTGGGATGGCACAGTCATCAACACCCGCACCTGTCTCCTGATGCCAGGGACAGGGACACTCTAGCACCTGACATGTCACGATCAGCGTCGCCCTTTGTGACTATGTCAGGTGTGTGTCATGTGTTCCCATGAGCTTGATGTCAGTGTTCCGTCAACTGCATCTGCTGTTGGTGCATCCAACATGGGTCTGTGTGGAGATGGGCATGGAACACATCTACGCACACCATGCCACATGTGGATTCCCATGACTGTAGGGTCTGTGTGCATCGGACATCATATTTTCCCAGTCATACATGTCTGCGTTGTCTCAATGGCTGTGTTTTTCTCTTGTCACGTATACCCCTTCATCGCAATGTGTTTGTTATGTACATTTGACATTCCATGTGACCTGTGCGTGTGCCTTGCAGTCAGCTGTGTGGATGAGATGACATCCTTCCAATGCAGCTATGTGGTTGTGTGTCACTCCGGTGATATCTGTGGCTCTTCACTCAGACTGGCCACCAGCTCATTTCAGGGCATGTCATGTAGACTTGACAATCAACAGGTGTATCTGGCTTTTTGTAGAAGTGCCAGCAAGCTGGCATATGTGTCCTGTATGTATTGTACACACCCGACTCCATAGTTACCTGATGTGTATTAGCAGTGTAGCATGTGCTATGATCATTGACATTGATATTGGCAGACTCTCAATCTTCATTCTTACAAACAATGTCTCGCAGGGCACAGCCTGTCCCAAGAACAATGCCAGACTTGGGTGCCATGTGGGAACGTGCCTGCATACGCCGTTACAGATTCACTCGCCGGCTGATTGAGGACTTGACAGACAAGCTGCCACCACACCTGCAACCGCGACACAGGTATCCTACTGCACTGACCCCCAAGATGAAGGTGATGGCAGCCCTACATTTTTCTGCCACAGGTACGTTTCAATTCAGCATAGCTGATGTTGGTAGCATGTCACAGACAATGTTCAGCCGTGCCCTGCGTGATGTTTTAGCAGCCATGTTGGAGCACCTTGATGAATTCATCCGATTTCCTACTCCTGCGGAGTTGACAGATGTCAAGGGTGATTTCTATGCCCTGGGAGGGATGCCCCATGTAATTGGGTCCATTGATGGGACACATGTGGCTTTGGTACCACCACAGGCACAGGAACAAGCCTATCGCAATAGAAAACATTACCACCCGATAAATGCCCTTGTGGTGTGTCTTGCTAACATGCTGATTTGCCATGTCTGTGCATGTTTTCCAGGATCAGCACACAATGCCTACATCATGAGGCGTAGCAGGGTGCCACAAATGATGCTGCAGCTGCACAACGAACAAGCATGTCTTGTTGGTGGGTATACTCTGTTTGTCCTGTGTGTTGCGGTATCTTTGGCTCTTACGGCATCTCCTGACCCACTTATTTACATGATGTTTCCATGTAGGGGACTCTGGCTATCTCAAAATGCCATGGCTGCTGACACCTCTCCGCAACCCAAGAACAGCTGCAGATCACCGGTACAACAATGCACATGGGCAGACCAGGCGAGTGATTGAGAGGACGTTTGGACTCCTGAAGAGCTGATTCCGGTGCCTGGACAAGACAGGCGGGTCCCTCCCTTATGCCCCGGAGAAGATCTACCGAATCTTCCTCGTGTGCTGCATGCTGCACAACATGGCAGTTGAGAAGGCAGTGCCACTCTTCCTGGATCTGGATGAGCAGGAACATCCACCCTTGGAGGATCAAGGGCTTGCTCACAAGGCTAGTGATGAGGAGGAGGAGGATGATATCCGGAGTCAGCTCATACGGAACTTCTTCTCATAATGGTGAGTCACTGGGTATGAGTGTACAAGCTTGTAGCATTGAGTGGCATGTGTTGCAATGTGTGTGTCCAGCTGACTGAATGCAAAGTGACTTTGATGTGTGTTCTCTCTAGTGATGATGTCATGCCACACAGTTTTGCGGAGAGACTTTCTTTGAAATTTACATGTGTCCAACATTGTTCATGTTTTGTAAATGTCCATGTGTGCGGCGAGAATTGTTTTAGGTGACTTCTTGTGTGTCTGTCATTCCCAGGTTTTTGCGCCTGTTGTCTGCTCGTGTCATCGTTGTCCTCCTGCTATTCCTCATGAGGATTGCAACGTGTGCTGAATCAGCGTTACATGCATGGACATGTGGAAATCTCAGTTTGGGTAAGGATTGCAGCAAGGCTTTTTGGTGGTGGTACGGGTTGGGAATGTGTGGGCCTGCTTCTGTTCATGTTGTGGTACCATGCATACATGTCTTCTAACCATGGAGCATATAACATGTAGCATCAATCCCATGACATGATAGTCACCCTTCTTGACAGTCATCTGTAGTGGAGTGTGGCGTCTGATGAAGGCATCAATGTGTGTAAACCTTGCCTCTGAAACATTGCGGATGCTACGGGTGGGCATAGTGTGGGACATCACAACAACAGGCTCTATGGGGAATTGCAGCCTCTCCGTGTGCAGCAGGATGTGTTTGGCTCATCCCCTTAACTTGTGTGCCAGTTCATTGGGATTGACATCATCCGTGTCGTGAAGGGGGGGTCCAGCGTATGTCCCACATGTTATGTCAACTGACCTGTGAGTCTGTCCACATGGATGCATTTCCCTTTGTGTCTGTATGTGGAATAAAGGTGTTCAGCACAATCCAAAGTGCCTCATCTATGTCACTGCAGCTCTCTTGCCAGTTTGCATGCGCCATCTATGGCATACTTGTCAAATATTGAGCATATGTGTATGTGTACTTAGGCAACATGCATGCAGTTCTTCATGGCTAATAATATCTATTGTGCATGAAGTCCCTGGTTGTGTATGTATTTGTGCAGGTTGCTCCCCACAACGGGACGTGAACGCATGCTAATGGTGTGTCTCCTGTGCGCAGCTCCGCATTTTGTTGCCTGACCCTGTGGCTGTCATTTTTGGTGATTGTTCATACATTTTCTCGTAGTGACCCATGAGTAACCTGACACTCATTCCTTTACATACACCTGTTGCACTGTGCCTTTCTGACCTCCTTGTCTTTGTGTGCTACTTTTTGCCTAATTTCTCACCCCTTCCACCTGCTTCTGCCTCACCTGCGGCACCGCCCCACCGAGTGCCCTGATTCTGCAACCCACACGCCCGCAAAATGCTCAGTCCTTCCCCCTCCACCCATTCTAAGTGCAGCCAGCAGCTTTTCGTTGCCACTGTTGCGCCAACGCCGTGCCAAAGGCAGGACCGTCTGCGCCTGCAACGTGCACAGTGCACGAGCCTCTGGTCTTTGCATGACCCACATCACACAACAGGCTCATGCGGCAGCCAACCTCCAAGCAATGTCCTCCAGACAATCATCCGCCTGCTATCAGGCAACCCCTAAGCGCACACACGACACCTTCGCATGCTGAGTGTGCAACTCCAACTGCCTACACAGTGCTGCCCAGCCTAACAGACCCTGTCAGAACAACCAGGTCATGTGCCTCCTACTCCACACCCGCTCTGTCCACCAGCACGCCATTGAACTCTGTTACCTCCTCAACACAACAGCCCCACACATCACCTTCATGACAGTAACCTGGACATCAGCATCCTCAGCACACGACTTCTTCACTGCCATCTCAGAATGATACAAGATCACCCGCAGGGACGACACCAACAATCCCGGAGGATGAATTGCAATTTATTCACAAGTACACCCTCAGAGTCACAAATCCGGGTTTGCAGCAACTCCCTGGCAACCCTCAGAGTAACACTCATCTACAGATCTCCAGGCCTACATCCACAATTCCGCTAAGCCATCAACACGTACATCTGCACGCACGCCCTCACCTCCACAGGCTACATGTGGCTGGGGGCCAGTAACTTCTGGCTGGAGGAGAACCACACCACCATCCATCATTGGTCCATCAACATTTTAATCCACGTCTACGACAAGCAACACACTGCCCCACACCCCGCTAACGATACCCCAAAGATGCTTGATGTAAGTCACTACAGACAAGCTGTGTGGGACACTCAAAACAACACCACCGCAACACCCTGAAACCTCACGCACTGGATCAGCAACTGATCCAACAATCTTGCCACATTGACTGACTTTCCTGTGAAGCACAACAACAGTTAAGGCACCTGGGACAAGGCAGACCTACTGGACTCCTACAGACCTAGCCGGACTCTTGTGCAAACCTTGCAACACAAAGAGCCATCATTTACCTTACAGGCCTGGAAAAGACCACACACAGACATCACCATATCATCAGCAAGGACAAGTGGAGATCCTTCAGATAGTGCCGAGACACCAAAACACACGACATCAAGGAGCTCATCAGCATTGTGAGTGAAGTGACAGCAGATCTCCATCCAAGACACCCCACCCTTGCAAGGCAGATCACATCCCTTGCAACTTTGTACCACTGCTAGCTCATGGCCATACAGAGGCAGACAGCACTATTATCCGCAGGACAAACCCCCCTCAGGTTCTGGACTCCCGTCAGCAGCAAGTACACCACCTGGCTCATGTGCACCATCCACTCTCGCTCTCCATCAGGCCCCTTCCCACACAACATCTCAACCACATCATTCCCCATCCTTGAAGCCCACGTCCAGCGTGTCGTGAATGTCTCCTTTGAGTTTGCCACATTCCATGGGTGCTGGAGGCATGCAGAGACCCAGGCCCTTCTTAAACAACGGACGGCAGTACCGCAGGATCTCCTGGTACATCACCCTGCTTCCCTACCCAGCAAATGTCATCAGGAAGACACTCAACATGCAACTGACAAATTTCCTCCACGCAACTAGCTCCAGGCAACCGGCACCAGACCATCTTCCACAGTAATCACACCACTGCAACCGTCATCATTGCCACCACCAACGACAACTTTGCCCTGCTCAACAATGGTGAGCCCACCCCCCTTGACCTCTCAACGGCATTGTACACCATGTGCTAACACACTGTCAGCTCACACATCTCCAACACTGGTATCCAGAGGAGGGCCCAGGATTAAATCAGAAAGTAGCTCACCAGCAAGGCCCAGGGAGTCTGCCTCCACCCTGCAGCATGTAGTACACTGGGGTCATGTGGCACATGCCCCAGGGCTCTTCTCTCAGCGTAACGATCTTCAATGTCTCCATGACCACCCTCTCCACCATCACATGCGCACACGACCGCATCATCATCTCGTATGCCATTGACACCCAGCTGCTCCTCAAAATCACCAAAGAGCCAGCCATTGCCAGATCCAAACTTCAAGAAGGCATGAGATCCGTTGACGAATGGCTGAACATCAGCCACCTGAGGCTGGACTTGGACAGGACTGAGGTCATCATCTGAGTATTGACCCCTTACGGCTGGGTCAACTCCTTGTGTCCCACTGGTCTGGGCACCGCACCAGCACCCAGTGGCCATGCACGCAAGCTGGTGTTCATCATGGACCCATCGCTCACAATTACCATGCAACTCACCACGATCTGTACCTCATGCTGCAACACCCTCCGCATGCTGCAAATGATCCACAGATAGATCCACTCCAAGACAAGACAGACCGTCCCGCAGGTCCACGACACCAGCCGGCTCAACCACAGCACCGGCCTCTACGTAGAACTTCAGCAAAACTGCAGGAGAACTTGTCCACATCCAGGGTGCATCCGCACACCTCATCTTCAACATCCCCAGCCCCAGCCACATCACCATCCACCTGAGATAGCTACAATGGCTCACTGTCTGCTGCAGGATCACCTTCAGACTGCTGAACCACACTCAGGAGGCAGTCCACAACCCCAGACCCAAAACAAACTTTGGACGTCTGTCATCCAACACCCCGTTGGCCCAACTCCATGCAGCCCACCTTGCCCTGGCCAGCATTCATCACATCCACATAAAAACTGCATGCAGGAGATAGTTCTCCCACCTCGCCAAACAGACCTGGGACTCCCTCCCCGGGCACATCAGCATGACCCATGACCTCTACACCTTCATGATACTCTTCCAAATTGGTCTGAGCAGTATTGCAAGCCCCCCCTCAGCAGCTTGAGGCCATCACGGGTGAGTATTGGGCTCCATGTCTGTATTTGGTGATACATTGAGACACATGTGTCTCCTCGACCGGACTCAGATCCAAGTGTATGGATGGCTGAAGTTAGTTCCACGCTCAGGCATACTTTGACATATGCCCACACGTATGTTGTGGACTCATGCTAAATGACTGCAACATAAAATTTCACATATTAATTTTTTAATTATAGCTCTGTGGCGTGATTTGTGCACTGAAAAAGGTGCAATGCAGGGACCATAGAATCCAAAGTTCACAGGGGGAGATGGGATCCTTGCCATTTGAAATCATCAGAGTCCAGACCACAGTATTTGGCATCATTAGTCAGACTGTGACCAGCAGGTCCATGTGGCAGATGATGTCAGTCAATGAGGTGATGCTGTCGCACATGAAGTCCAGGTGCCAGGCCAGGTGACCTGGGAGATGTGGATGTGCCGCTGCCTCTCACGGTCTTTTCCGTGGACGACCCACCTTCCTAGGGGGACCCTCAGAAGCAGGCCTTGACGATGCTTGGGACGCTCCGCCGGACGAATCCTCCTCCTCCTCCCTCCCTGTGGCTGGTGGTGGTCTTCGCCTGGTGGCACAGGGAGGGTTGCCCATGTTGTCGGCTATCCGATGGAGTGATTGGCTTATGTCCCTTTGCACCGCCAGGAGCTTAACCAGTCTTGCCTCCATCTGTCCTTGGTGTTCTTGTTGACCGGCGTGTTGCTCGGCCTGCTGGTTCTTGATCTCTGTGAGGGTCACCACTACCTGGCTGAACTCCCTGGTGTCACGCCGGTATGCATCCATGATGTTGTGTATGTGTGACATACCAGTCCCTTCAGCTGGCTGGTCAGGTTCTCGCCTCAGCCTGCCTCCACTCCCACCACCCCTGCCCACACGAGCCTGGCCTGCCGTTATGGGCACATCGGGTCTACGGGACCCCTGAGGGATGGCAGTGGCGGTGTTGTCTGCCTCCTCCTGGGTGCCCGGCGCTCCTTGTCCCTCCTGGTCAGACTGGCTCAGTTGTTCACTGCGGAAGGGCTCCTCGGTGTCTCCTGGGATGGGGCAGGAAGGGGGGTGGTGGTTGACACAGATGGTCCTGAACCAGGTGCTGCAGGGGCTTGGACACCAGAGGGTCCAGGTCGGTCGGGGTCATCCGCGGAGTGTTGAGAGGCGTCGCTGCCGGTGGGATCAGGTTCCTCCCGGGCCAGGGACTGTGAATCTTCACCCCCATTGTTGGGGGTAGATTCATGACGTTGCCCTGTGTGTGAGAGACAGACAATGTTAATGCTGTTTCATGCAACATGCATGTTTCATACACATTCAAGTTGGCACTGTTCTTCCAGGTAGTTGTATGTGCCTAGCATTCTCCTCAATGTTCACTTGTGGATGGGTATGTTGCGGAGGACAGATTGATATGTTCTCCTGAGTCTCTGACATGTAGATTTTTTGCTTGGATGCTTCTTCGGCTATGTATTGGTGTTGTTGTGTTACATGTCCATTGTGACAGTGGGTAAATCCATTGCCTGTCCCGGGGGTGTCTGCTTGTGTAAGGGGTGTGTGTGACAGGGCCTGCTGGTGGGTGTAGTGTGATTTGGCACTGGGGCTCCCAGGTGATGTAGCTGTCCCCCCATGGAGCATGCTACCATGACAGTGAGTGTGAGTTCCTGTCCTAGATATCTGACCTTGTTGCCTTAGTGTTTGTGTTTGCACTGGTCACAGGAAGGCCTTGTGCTGCCTACACCCAGGCCGAGTGTGAGCTATCTTGTCAGTACTTTCCCAATCCCTGTGCATTGTGCATGGTGCATGGGTATATACCTGGGCCATATGGGATGAGGGCAATTGTGTCTGATTTGGAGTTCAATAATGTGTTTTGTGCCACCCACCCGCCCAGCATACCGGACATCCATTCTTGGGTTGCTGCTTCGTGTAGCATGGGACATAGCATGGCCTTGCTTTCTCAATAGGGCATACACATGTTAGTGGAATTAGCGTTATTTTTGACTGTGGTTCTGGCAGGTGAGGACTTGGGGGTAGTTGCGTGCATTTGGTGTAGTTGGGATGTGGATGCCATTACCCCCATGTTACCTACGTTGTTTGTGTACTCACCAGGCTCTGGAACCCCTTGCAGTCCATGTACTCCCACCGGCGGAAGCAGGGCCATCACCTTCTCCTCCCAGGGATGGAAATGTACTGGTCTGCGGGGCCCACCACCTCCAGTGATGTTGCTCTGGGCGTAGTCATCATTCATTTTGAGCTTTACCGCCCTCCGCAGATCGTAATGTAATGTAATGTAAAAATTACTTATAAAGCGCGGCATTCACCGGACGGTTTCTTGGCGCTATTCACTTTATTCAACAGGAGGCAGAAGCAGAGAGCGAGGAAAGAGAAATTTATGAGTAAATACCGAGAAAAAGGTAGGTTTTTAGGAGGGACCTGAAGTGAAGGTGGGAGGGAGAAAGTCTCAGTTCCAGCGGAAGAGAGTTCCAGAAAGAGGGTGCCAAAAAGGAGAATCTGAGACCACAGTGTTTTTTGCGCTTGAAGCGGGGAGTCTGAAGAAGCGCAAGGTGAGAGGAACGGAGGCTCCTGGAGGGGATATACGGATGCAAGAGGGAGGAAATAAAGGAAGGACCGGTGCCTGCCAGAAATTTATGAGTCAGGCAGCCAAGTTTAAACTTGCAGCGCTCCGAAATAGGAAGCCAATGGAGGGCCTTGAGGAGAGGACGGACGTGGTGATATTTCGGTTGGTGGTAGATAAGGCGAGCTGCCTGATTCTGAATCAGTTGCAATCTGTTGATTTGGTATTTTGGGATGCCAACGTACAGGGCGTTGGCATAGTCAATTCGAGAGATGACTAATGCCAGCAGTACCAAGGTGAGGGCTTCAGTGGTAAGAAAGTGGGCAATTTTCCGGATCTTCCGGAGCTGGAAGAAGCAGGAGGACACAGTGGCACTGACCTGGTGCTGCATTGAGAGGTCTTGGGAGATATAGACCCCGAGACTTTTTACTTTATCAGCAGGGGGGGGAGGAGGGCCGAGGGAAGAGGGCCAGAAGGTGGAATTCCAGGGGTTGGAAGAGCCTCCGACAAGAACGAGCTCCGTCTTGTCGGGATTGAGTTTAAGATGGTGAGTGCTCATCCAATTACTGATATGACAAAGGGTGGACTGGAAATCTTGAGCCGCTTCGTCCGAGGAGTCGAGATTGAAGACGAGCTGTATGTCATCTGCATAGTTGAATGCGGTGACATTCCTACCGCGGAGGGAGCGGATCAGGGGTGTGAGGTAAAGATTAAAGAGAAGGGGTGATAGGGATGAACCCTGCGGGACACCGCAGGTGACTCTCGTCTGGTTCGCCGTAAACTGAGAGAGACGGACCGATTGATGGCGGTCTGCAAGGAAGGAACAAACCCAGTTAAGGGCCGTCCCGCTGATGCCTGCCTCTTTGACACGGTCGACTAAGATGGTATGATCAACCGTGTCAAAGGCCGCTGATAGATCTAAGAGCACCAGGGCTTGACTGATGTTGGAGTCAGCGCCTCTACGGAGTTCCTCCATAACAGAGAGGATAACCGACTCTGTCGAGTGGGCAGGTCTAAACCCAGCTTGCTGGGAGTCTAAAAAATTGGAGTCCTCGATGAAGGAGCTGAGGACGCTGGTCACGTGCGTCTCGAGTACCTTGCTCAGGTAAGGCAGGAGGGAAATGGGGCGGAAGTTGCCCAGGACCGTGGGGTCGGGGTTGGGTTTTTTTAATATGGGGACCACTTCGGCGTTCTTGAACTGGCTGGGGACCACGCCGAGCAACAGAGAGTTGTTCAGGAGGGCCAGTGGGGGGCCAGGGCAGGTCGAAAAAGCGGTCCGGAGAATTGCCGGGGGGCAGCAGTCTGTGGGGGAACCAGATGAGACTTTGTGGAGCAGGGGGAAAAAGACTTCATCGGATATAGGAGGGAGCTGTGTCAGGGAGCGAGAGTTGAGAAAGGGGGCGGCCTCTGGGGGGGACATTGCTGGGGACCTGGAAGAGATACTGTTTTTGATTTTACTAATTTTGTCAATGAAGAATTGGTTAAGGGAATCGCAGAGTACCTGAGAGGGGAGGGGTTTGATGGTCACTCTATCCGGGTGTGAAAGTTCCTCCACAATAGCAAAAATGTCTTTAGATTTTTTTTCAGAGTTGAGAATTTTTGTGGAGAAATAGACAGATTTTGCAGCTGAGATTGTATGTTTGTATTCTCCGGATAGTTTAAGGAAGTGGACTTTTTCTAAGGGGTCGTAGCTTCGACGCCAGCGACGCTCAGCTTGGCGGAGTCCCAGTTTGAGGGATTTGAGGCTGTCGGAGAACCAGCGATGAGCGTCGTGGGGGCGATTAGTTCGGATAGACTTAAGGGGGGCGACTATGTTGCTGGCAGATTCCAACCAATCGACGAGTGCGGCTTCCTGAGAGTCTAGAGGGCCCAGGCCGGGCGGAGCCGAGGATGTTAGGGAGGAGAGAAAAAGGTCAAGGTTAGCTTTATTCCAGTTACGGGCCAGGAGGCTAGCGCCTCGACTACGGGAGGGAGGTGGGGGGACCAGAAGAAGGAAAGAGATTAAGGAATGGTCCGACCAGGAGCAAGGGAGAATCGTGAGTGATGTAATTTCAAGGTTGTAAGTCCAGACCTGATCTAGGGTGTGGCCTTTAGAATGAGTAGCTGTGTGGACGTGTTGACGGCCATTAAGGCCGCTTAATAAATCGGTGAAGGCCAGAGAGTGGGGGCTTTCATGTGGGTCAGATGGCCAGTAATTAAAGTCACCTAAAACCAGGAGTTTGGAGTTATTTAGTGTAAGCTGGGATAGAAGATCGCCAAAGAGGGAGGGGAAATTGGGCATGGGTTGAGGGGGGCGGTATACCAGGACACAGGTGAGCGGGGACACTGAGGATTCGAGTCTAATAGCCAGGCAGTCAGCCTGGGGAATGGTGAGTAAAGAGAGGGAGGAGAATCTGAGAGAAAATTTGATAATAGCGGCTACGCCGCCTCCGGATTTGCCAGCAGGTCGGTTGGCTTGGAGAATATAATACCCCAGAGGAATGGCTGCCAGGATGTCGGGGGAGGAGTCCTCATTCAACCAGGTCTCAGTTAGGAACAGGATGTCGGGGCGGTCTGAGTCCAGGAGGTGGTATATGTCGTGTTGGTGGCTGATAAGAGACCGGGTGTTGAGGTATGCAACTGCTAGCTCCATGTTGACAGGTGACTGGGCAGGCCGGGTGATAGAGGATGGGAAGGAGGCAGTGTGCTCAGGGGTGATGGAGGATGGAAGGGCCCTGAGCTCTGGAAAAACACTACGAGCGTTGAGAATCCCCAGTTGGAGAAGTTTTGAAAGGCTGGAGAATTCTAGCGGCCAGTGAGAGTGTAATGCAATCAGGTCCCTAGGGGCATAGGAAGTAATTTGGGCCGAGTCACGGGCCCCGGGCCCCTGCCGGCCGCGGACGGGCGCAGACGAGCTTGCCTTAGGCGCGCCTTCGGCGCGCTTTCGTCGCGCCCGCTGCGCTCGTCCGCTGCGCTGCCGGGGGTGACACATGTTATATACCAATGAAAGAAAGGGTTGGGAGGGGGTGTGGCCTGCGCGAGTGGGCGTGGCCTAAAGCTCGCGGCAGAATGGCGGCAAGAGCAGTTCAAACACCCCACCCGTGGCAGCGAAAGCTAGGGTGTGGGGGGGGTGTCCGAGCCAACTGAAGGAGATATGCCAGGGGTGAGTGCGAGTACACAGATAAAAATACACACAATAAACAATTTTTAAGAAAATACAGCGAAGAGCGCTACTCCCGGCTGTGCCTCAGGAGAGCAAAGTGAGTCCACCTGGGGTGGGGTGGGGCTGTCCACCATGGGCATAGCCATACCTCCACCTGGCTTGGCATTCATTCCTGGTCCTTCTGATGGGTGCAACAGCATTCACCCTATCGACGATCCACTGCCACAGGTGTGATTTTTCAGCTATGCTGGTCTGTCTGACCAATGTTCCAAACAGCTGTGGCTTGACTCCGATGACTTCATGACAAGGATCTCCAGCTCCTCCCTTGTGAACTTTGGATTCTTGTCTGTGGGCATGGTGTGGGGTGAGGGTGTGGATGGTTGTGGGTGTGTGGGTCTGAATGTGACGGTGTGGGTCTGAATGTAAAGAGGGGGTATGTGTGAAGGAGGTTGTGTGAAGGTGTATATGTTAAGGTGGATGGGTGCAGTTGTTGGTGTGTGCTCTCTAGCTGCAGTGAGTCTGTTGCAAAGGCTCATGGTTTGTGTGTGTGGGCCCTTTTTATTGGTCCATTTGTGGGTGAGCCTCAGTTTGAATTTTTGGTGGGTGTGTTATAAGGGGTGGTTGTGAGTTTGCCCCTCTGTTTGCCTGTTTGGATGTGTCCAGGTCAGTCATTTCCATTTTTTGTGCACTGTAGACGTGTTTTGTGGTGTTGTGCGAGTCGAATAGACCCTCCTTGTGCTGTTTTACAGTGTCCGTGGTTCAGTACGGTACAGGGGTACGAGTCGTACAGGCACACACCCCCATGCGCTGTGTATGTACGGTGCGTACACGGACATTGTTATGTATGGTGTGTACACCGCCATTGCGTATGTACGGTGCGTACACCGCCATTGCGTATGTACGGTGCGTACACCGCCATTGCTATGTACGGTGCGTACACTGCTATTGCGTATGTACGGTGCGTACACAGACATTGCGTATGTACGGTGCGTACACCGACATTGCGTATGTACGGTGCGTACACCGACATTGCGTATGTACGGTGCGTACACCACCATTGCGTATGTACGGTGCGTACACCGACATTGCGTATGTACGGTGCGTACACCGACATTGCGTATGTACGGTGCGTACACCACCATTGCGTATGTACGGTGCGTACACCGACTTTGCTATGTACGGTGCGTACACCGACACTGCTATGTACGGTGCGTACTACAACATTGGTACGTACAACAACATTGCGTATGTACGGTGTGTACACCGCCATTGCATATGTACGGTGCGTAATACAACATTGGTGCGTACAACAACATTGCGTATGTACGGTGCGTACACCGCCATTGCGTATGTACAAGTCATTCCCCATGTACGGGACATTTTCCGTACGATTCGTAAATCGGAAAGCCGGTCCGGATCGTACTTGTACGGTCGGACTGTATTTTTAGGCTTCGTACGGAAAAGTGTCCGGGTCCGTCTCGTACAACTTTTCCCGATCGAATTCGTACGGATCGGGCCGATCCGTATGTATTTTTCCCGTACGAATCGTACTTCATGGGTGGGACGGGACTTGTACGATTCGTGCTGGAAAAATTACGATACGAGTCGTACGGGAAAAAAAATACAGGATCGAAATCGACCCCTTAGTGTGAAAGCCAGTTCACAGAGCTGACTGGACATGGCTAAGATATTGTGGGTAGGGGTCAAAGAATTTCATCATTAAACCCCAAAAAATCACTCAAAAGCTTTTCTAATGGAGAATTTGGAAAAATGAATAAAAAGATGTTATAATTACAAATCAAAGACTAAAAATAATTGAAATTTCCCCACCATGGTGATCTATGCAACCATAATACCCCAATGCATTTCCCATCACCTCACATATCAGAAATAGCATAACGGGTGTCTTCATTATTGACATCAAATACAACCTGTTGAGCAGCATCAACTACTAAAACACGTATTTTGAACAGGCCCACTTCAATTATGTGATTGTGCAGCACATCTGTTTTTTGCATGATTATGGATTTGCCACATTTGCCACATAATTCATCATCCGCTTCATAATCTAGGGGCATATTATCAAGAAACTGCGTTGAAATTATCGCCGCTTTAGCGGCAGAAAACTGCCGCTAAAGCACCAATAATGGGCTTGATAATATGCCCTTGAGAATTCCAATAGAAGCCCATGTTCTGGTGTCAACATGGGCTTCTATGGGAATTCTCTGTGGCATATTATCAAGCCCATTATCGCCGCTTTAGCTGCAGTTTTCTGCCGCTAAAGCGGCGATAATTTTAACGCAGTGCTTAATAATATGCCCCCCTAGAGATTTTAGCAAAAAAAATACTTTTCTAGCTCCCAACGGTTTAAACGTTACTAAAAACGAAGTGACACTTTTTCTGCTCAGACAAATGCCCTTTGCAAAGGTTTATTTGTCCTCTTTCTGTTGCTTATTTCTATATTTCGGTGCTAATAATGTGAAACCTATGCACAGACAATGTTAAGAGTAAACATTTGAAAATAATTAGGTAATACTGTCACAGAATGTGCCGCATTATGCCACATAATTTGCCTTTTCTTGCCACATGATTTAGTTAACCCTGCCGCATAATTTGTTCCTCCCCTGCCGCATAATTCCAGTGGCCCTGATTATAAGTCATATTAATGCATAGCTGCAAGATTATATTTTTCCAAATGTGTTGGGTCCAAATGTATAAGATGCTTTTTTAAGGGTATCATAGCACAACTTGAAGATATGAGACTAGCATTTCAGCATTCAGGTCTACATTTAGCTCTACTTAACATCTGCGGGTATATTTGGTCTCTGTTAATTTAATGCAGGCTTCAATGTAGGTAACTACTGGAAGATCATCTTTTGGTTGTCTGAAAAAATCAAAAGCCTTTCCTCTGTATGTAAAGGTTGCAAGAATATTTTTTTACCTGTCAGTTGCAAAGACATTTCTTATTCTATTTTCGCTATATAGTTTATGCAAAGATGTTTTCTATTAATTGAACTTCTGCCTTTGAAGGGCATGTACTGTCTCTTTAACTTTTTGGGAGAATGTTTGTGTGTTTTTAACTGTTTCAGTGTGGGTGTTGGCCAATGGCCAACACCCGTACTACCTCCCCAGTGTGTCTGCTGACACTTGAGAGGTATATAAAGGACCCTAACTCTGCACCAGAGGGAGTCCTTTATTGTATTTTTAGTCTAGGCTGTTCGAGAAGAACTTCCTGAGAGTTTTTAATTACCTGCAATGGCGATCGGCGTGCAGGGCTCGCTGATGTCATTGCAGTAAAAGTGAGAGTAACACGAGTGGATGGGCTTATTTTACATTCACTAAGTTAGTAACCAGGGCACATCTCAGCCCCCCTAGCACTGATTCTCTTGGGGGAGGTATCGTTGAAAAGGGGAGAATCTCCCCTTTCTAATGGTACCTCTACCCAGTGGAGCCCGGATTGGGAATTGCCATAAGGGAGAGATTCCCAAGTAGGGATTCACCCATTAGGCACCAGGGATAAGGGGAGCAATCGCCTAGGCAAGGGCTTCTGCTCCCCAGGGGGACGTTTAAAATGACGGTCTTTTTACCCTAACGGGCGGCGCATGGGGCTAGTTACCCCCAATCTCCCCACTTCTCCAGAGGGACAGAAAGCCCATTAGACATCAAGGTAATCAAAAAAATAAATATAGCGTTGTGGGCTGCCCACTATGTGAATTGCCATGCCCCACCCCTAAAACATTTAACATGAAAGTCTTCTTGCCCCCTGGAGGGCAGATGGGGGTGATTGCCTTGAATCTGCCCCCAGAGGCAGAAAGCCCACAAGACACTAGGGAATGTCCTTTTGCAAAGAAATACAGGGGTGGGGCTGTCCACCATGGGCATAGCCATACCTCCACCCTCAACAAGAGGACAGACACTCCTTCTGGGCAGATGGGGGTATTTAACCTCAAAATCCAACTAGACACCAGGGTCAATAAAAATAAATATAGGGGTGGGGGCTACCCACCATGGAGACCCCATGCCCCCACCCCTAAAAAATGAGGTGAAAGTCTTTCAGCCCCCCTTGGAGGTGATTGCCCCCAATTTGCTCCTCCGAGGGGGCAGAAAGTCCAATTGACACCAGCGAATGTCCTTTAAAAAATATTTATAGGGGTAGGGGCTGACTGCTATGGGCAATGCCATGCACCCACCCCCAACAAGAGGATAGACAGTCTTTCTGCTTCCTGGGGGGGCAGAAGGGGGTAATTACCCCAAAATCTTCCCTCTCTGGGAGGCAGTAAGCCCACTAGACACCAGGGGCAACAAAAATAAATATAGGAGTGTGGCTGTCTGCAACGGGAATAGCCAAGCCCCAACCCCTAAAGAAATATTAGGGTGATTGTCCCCAAACTGCCCCCTCCCTGGGGCAGCAGAAGACTGACTGGACACCAGAGAATGTATTTTTTTTTTTTAAATATAGGGTTGAAAGTTGCCCCCCATGGGCATGGCTACCCCATCCCAACAAGAGGACAGACAGCTTTTCTGCCCATCTGGCAGATAGGGGTAAATATTCCAAACTGCCCAACAGGGGGAAAAAAGCCAATTAGACACCAGGGTCAATAAAAAAATATATATAGTGGTGGGAGCTGCCCACTATAGGCATTGCCATGCTCCCACCTCTAAAACGATATGGTGTTATTCTTTCTGCCCCCCCCCCCCCCTCGAAGGGCAGATGTGGTGATTGCTACTGATCTACCCCCACCTCCTCAGGGGCAGAAGCCCCACTAGACAGCAGAGAATAAAAACATAGAGGTGGGGGCTGGCCACTATGGGCATGGCCATGCCCCACTCTAAAAGGACGCAAACAGTCTTTCTGCCCTCCTCAGGAGCAGATAGGGCAATTACCCACAGTTTGCCCCCCTGGAGGGCAGAAAGCCTGCTAAACACCAGAGACTACATTTATGCAATATTTTTGTGGGTGAGGGGAAGGCAGTCCCCCTGGGCATGGGCCCAATGGACTTTCTGCCACCCCTGGGGGTGGATAAGGGTATTCATCCCCAATCTTCTCCCCAAGGGGACAGAATGCCCACTAAGCACAAGGCATTTAAATATGGAGACAAGCAAACAATAGGAGGGTGCTTCAAGCCATAACCCCTCCCCAGAAGGGGCAATAGTGTCTTTCTGCCCCCCCAGGGGCAGGTAGGAGCTTTTTTCCAATTGGGGAGATTGCCCAAATATGCCCCCCCCCATAGAAATTCCACCTGACACCAGGAATTTTGCCTATAGGGCAAACAAGAGAGGCGTGGGTGATGCAGTCTTGCATTGGCCCCCCCACTGCCAAAAAAGGGGGAAAAAACTATTTTTTTGCCCACCCCTGGTGCACACAGGAGGTTTGCCCCAATTTGCCTCCAGCGGCCAGAAAGTCTACTGTATGGCAGAAATATGTTTTTTAATAAAATAATAGGGTGGTTCTGGCCCATCCTTACATTTTCCCCACCGTCACCCCTAAAGCCTTAAAAGTCTTAATGCTTCCCTGTGTACTAAGAAATCCCATCTTAATGGCAAACGAGAGGACATTTGATCGCTTTGGGTGTTGTTTTTACACATGGGCCAGGATAGTGTGGTTAACTCCCATGATCGTCCCTCTTGCAATGGTGAACGGCTGCACTTGTTGGAATTGGGTAGGAGTCCAGGGTGGTGTGCTTTGCATGGATCCCACAACATTGTCTTACCCACAATGCCCTTCAAACCACAAACCTGGACTAAAAACACTTTCTTCATATGTGTGTGAGGAAGACTTCTGGAATCTGGGAAGAGACACAAATTTCCTTCCACCCAGCCTTCCCTCAAGTCACCCGATAACAATGGTACCTCACTTGCATGGGTGGGCCAAGAGACCTTAACATAAAAGGTCCTAAAATACTAAGTGGTGAGATCTGCGTAGGGGTAGCTGGGGGATTTGTGGCCGTGCTCGGCCACCACCCGTGGAAACCTATGAACCACAGAAAAATAAGAAAACTAGATAACCAGGGTATTCCAGGGTGGTTTGCCTTGCATGGATCCCATGAGATGTTCATACCCGCAATGCCATGCAAACCTCAAACTATGACTGAAATCATACATTTTTCTTATCTTTATGTGATGGAAACTTCCGATATCTGCAGGAATCCACAAAAAACCTACCTCCCAGCATTGCCCCACTGGTGCCGATAAAAACACTGCATCACTTGTTTGGCTGGGACAAGTGCCAACGACAGGAATGGATTAAATGAAGGTCAGTGGGAGCACTGTGTGAAATAAGACCCTGGGCAGCTGTGAGCTATCCCGGGCCTTCCTCACCTCATTTTTTAATAATGAATAATGACTCAGACAGCCAGTTTTGGCCTTTGTCCTGATTGCAGTTGCAACCAGGACACCACATATACCATAGGCCTCTTTGAGCCACTAAATGGCACTGACCTAGGAGGAGTAATGCAGCTGGTCCTGCCCCGCACACTTTTGTCTTTTGAGAATAGTGTGCCCAGCTGCTGTTACCTCTCTCAGGCCTCCTACGTCCCACTTGTTTGAAGGTGAAGGAGGCTGAGGACAGCTGTTAGATAGCCTGCTGCCCTGTTCAAAATTGCACCAAAGCACCAGGCAGTTGGCACCTGTCCCAGATGTCCTAGGGCTGGTACATGCTGCTCTCAATTGGTGAAGGTGGGGGAAGTAAATTAAAAATATACATGGAGTGACATCATTAACACACCTGGATTTTTGAGATCAGTGGATTTTTAAGTATTAGGTACCTCTACGATAAGGATCGGGGCTTGGTGGCGCATACTTTAACCCTCCCCAGCCCTTTGACAAGGCAGACAAGGTTATAAAAATGACCCTTCAATTCTTAGCCAAGGCAGGTGGTGTCTATTTTGTAGGGACTGGGAACATGAGGTCCCTCCTGGGCCATTTGGCAAGACCGGGGAGGGAGAAGAGTTTAATGCCTCAACCTGGCCAAGGTCGGAGAGCATTTATATCTCTCTGATCCTGGCTAGGCAAGGGGTGAGTGGGTGTTCGGGGCCTTTTGTGTTTTTGAATCGCTTCAAAAGCTGTAAGACAAGCTGGGCAGTGGGGGCTCCTCTGCAATGGTGGTGGAGCATCGCCCCACTGTCTTGCCAGCAAATGAAAAAAAACGATGCTCTAGCATTGTTTTATTTAATTTGCCAGCTTGTGCATGGAGGGGCGGGACATGGGGATGGAGGAGGAGTGCATGTGCACTGCCTAAGTGCTACTGTGTGTTTGGCTGGTTGTCTCAGGCCGACCAAAACACACATGCGCACTTAGGTTTTTCCAGCCCGACTGCATTCAGCAGCTGGGCTGGAGAAACCCCCACAGACTCCCTGGTCTGAGCAGGACATCTTTCCTGCCTGCTCAGACCAATTCCTGTGCTGCTCTACAGCACAGGGATTGGCTGGAAGTCTGTTCCAGGGATTGCTGAGACCCAGGAAGAAGAGGCCAGCAGGAGCGACGCGACGTCCACCCACCCCTTCCATCCCACGCTCGCTTCTCCTCCCTCGCGATGCCCCAACCCGCCTCACCATCCTTTGTTAGTGGCGGCTGCCACTGAAACTGAGGAGAGATTTCCATACGTGGCTAGACCCGCAGCCTGCACAGGTATACATACTGTCATATTTTGCTGCTTCATTTTTTATTATTTCCTCACAATGTTGGTAATCATTGGGAGGAGCGGTGCATGTGACAAGTGCCTGTGCAGTTTGCCAAACTTTAACTGCTCTCTAATATAGCTGAATACAAATTCACAAATCAAGACATACATGGCACCCACTTCTGCTCACACCCAATCTCAGACATGTACCCATACATCTCCCACTAGGGGAATTCTGCCACCTACTTTGCAGTCTGTTCCTTCTTCCGTTGTGGGGATGTTTCAGTCCTGTAGGATGGTGCTGCTTCTTTGTCCCACATTCCATTACTAATATCTTCTCCTAATATAGAAGCTGGTATGTCCTTCAGCAGCTTGTGCCCAATCCATAGTGGCACTTCTATGCATATACTTTCTGATCACGTTTTGTTAGGATATGAGCACGCCGCTGACTTTTCCTCATCATGTCATGGTTTCTCAGGATTGTTCTTTGAATGCTATGGGTTCCACACTCTAGGATTATTTCTGTGCTTCAGCCCTTTTAGCTTCTGGTTTTTATTTCCATACCATTTCTCCTGAAACCGCTTTTGCCAGCCTCAGCGCGGGCTACATATATGCTGCAATTTCCACCCTGCACATCCAATAAAGATTTTTCTAGCTTAGAGCTTGAATTCAGTCCAAGCCTGAAAGAATGGTAAAAGGACTGGTCCTGCCAACAGGGCTTGCTCCCAAATGGGTCTTATACCTTAGTGTGTTTTTTACTCTATTGCTACTGGGGCTACATTGCAGGCAGCATACATCTGTAATGTGTTAGTTGTTATCTGGACAAACAGTATCGCTTCTAGAAGAGGCTTCCTTTATTTCATGAAGATTGAGGTTGACCCGTGCATCCTGCACGTGATGGGTTGTGATGTTGAAGAGCTTCTACTCCCTCTGTGATCATAGATCAACTCCTTAGGAAATGTGATCACTGCTTTAATACAAGGTTAACCTCGATCCTCTATAGTGAAGGGCGTTTGGTACAGTGCTTGGTACAGTATACTTTTTGTCACGTGCAGTTTCATACTGATCCTGCTTGGCACTTCTATGCATATACTTTCTGATCAGGTTTTGTTACGATATGAGCACGCCGCTGACTTTTCCTCATCATGTTATGGTTTCTCAGGATTGTTCATTGACTGCTATCAATGCTATAATGCTATCAAAACACGCCTTGTTTTAAGCTCTGCCATTAGTCTACCAGTGATCCTCGGTCGAATGTGTATGCTGCAGTTTTGTCTTCATGCAGCTGTTTTATTGACTCCAAGCTAATCCATTAGATGCATTGTGTGATCTTGGATGTCACGACCTATATTAGCCACTTCAAACTATTAGCAAAGCAAAAACTATTCATATTGAGAAAACTCTGACTTAATTAATGGAAGAGGGCTTTTTCCTAGATTGATGGAATAAATTTTGTTTAACAAGGAGTTTCCTGATCTGTACAAAGGACTTAACTTGCCTTTCCATTGCAAGCTGGGTCAGCAAGCAAACAACCCTGATACCACAAGTATTACATTTACTCCAAGGAAGGTAGGACTAGTAATGTACTCAAGAAAATAGTGCTGTTTGATGAATGGTTTTGCATCTTTTGCACTACATGTAGGCACGAGAACTCTGTATTTCAAACTATGTTTTCCCACACGACCACTGAACTCTCACTGTGCTTTGCAAGTATTGGGCCCATTTTGAAGCTATAAGTTCCACATAGTCCAGAGTGTCCTTGCTGGGCAATCAAGATACATTGTAGTAGCAACTAGGGCCGCTACTATTAGATGCTCTCTATGTAGGTAGCCTTGGAGATCGGTTTTTCTTGCAAGTCGTGAGAATGTTTGAAGTAGAACGCAGAGAAGCAATCAAAGAAATTAAGTTGTATTTTGTACTTTTCAGAGAAAACCTGGAATGGATAAAAATGGGTAATGGTCTCTACATTCCTATTTTCTTTATGGGTTCTATAGCTACTTGGGTAACGGAAAGGCTCCTCAACATATAGAGTCTGCTGATAATTCTTGATGTACATATTTGTATCTAAAGTATACAAAAAGTGATGGAATGAATGCTTCTCACTAGAAAACACTTTACGTTCTCGATTTTCATTCTTCCTAGTTTCTTATGTACGTTAAGGTTGTGTCTCAAGCTGTAACATAAACAACCATTTGTCAGGATTGTATAGTTTGCACACACACTAATGATTCACCCGCTTGAGAATTTACCCCTGCCTTAGATACAAATATGAGTATACAAAACAGTGAAGGATGGAATGCTTGAATTAATCCAAACCACTGGTAATTACTTGGGCCGCATCCCAATCCATTGCTATTTTGCACACCATGTCACCTCAGTTTGGACCCAGCTATATGCAAATCAGTCTTGGCTCTGCTCCAATTGGAACGGTCCTGGGTTGCTTTTGTTCGGTTCAGGGAGGAGCATGCTTGGCAGGTTGGGCTAGACTGTTCCAACTGGAGCAGGGTCAAGACTGATTTGCATGTAGCTGGGTCCAAACTGAGGTGGCATGATGTGCAAAATAATGATGGACTGGGATGCGGATCAGAGTAATTACCAGTGGTTGAGATTTATTCAAGCATTCCATACATCACTGTTTTGTATACTCTTATTTGTATCTAAGGCAGTGGCAAGTTCTCAAGCGGGTGATTCATTGGTGTGAATGCAAACTATGCAATCCTGACAAATGTTTGTTTATATTACAGTTTGAGAGACAACCTAAATGTACATAAGAAACCAGTAAGAACGAAAATCGAGCATGTAGAGTGTTTACTAGAAAGAGAGAGATCAGTATTGAAACACACATCCATATTGAAACACACATCCATATTAATTTCATAGAAATTGTTTATGTTTCAGTTCAAGGAATAACCAAACATTACCCAATATACCTGAGAGCCTGAATTTTAGAGATATTCTGGCTGTATGTCATATTTTTGTAAAGAGCATTAAAGCTGTGTATTCATAGAGACATGAGAAAAAAGGTGCAATCTTGTTGTTAGATGATCCACCAGTGACTGATTTGAGCCAGTATTTGCGGGTGGCCCCACCCACCCCACCCATTTATGGGGACTGACATCTATTTTTCCTCATCAGACATTTTCCAAGAGTAAGGAAGGAAAAACAAAGAAATGGGAAAGGAGGACAAAGAGAAAGAGGGAAAACAGTCACAAATAGAGAAAGTAGGAACCTGTGCAAGTGAGATAAAGGGGCTGAGAGTGTTTGGTAGTGATTAAAGGTGGATTTCAGACTAGGCATCCTTGGTATTCGTTGTGCTAACACGTAATATCGCAATCGGCGGTCTTCTGGGAGAGCTTTGGGCACTGGGCACTCATTGTTTTGAAAATTAACAGTGGCGGCTGGTGACATTTGAGAGTGAGGAGGAGTAAAAGTTTGAGATGAGTGTCCCATGGCGAGTGAACGTAGCGAGTGAGACCGACTGCCATAAGAGAGGGCAAATGGTGCATTTCCAAGCAAATTTGAGAAAGTAAGAATGTTAATAAAGCAATTGTGAAAGTGTAATTGTGACTACTCCACGTGGTAGCAGGGACACAAATATCATTAGTGCAGTGCCCTTTGCACCCTAAAGGTGTTTTTGAACAATGAAGACAGATGATGGGGGCCTATTTAACTTGCTTGTTTTTTGGCACCGCGGGCTGGGCCACTACCTTATACTTTTTAAAATTTTAGCACCCTTGCCTCAAGGCCCACACTGGTGGTGCCTTCTCAATACCAGGTATACAGGCCAGTCTGTGTTGTTAAAATTTGTTAATGGTTGTTTCAGCTGACTTTCACATGGTTTTAGACACATTTAGCTTGTGAACGTTTAGGCCGAGATATAAAAACTAAACTAGGGAAGGAAATAAACATGGGAAATCCTACTCAGAAGGTAACCGTGGAGGGAAAGCGCATTGTCCAGGCATCTGACCTCTCACCTTCCTCCAGAAGGCTGTAGCTCAGACCGATGAGAGCAGGGCAAATGTGGGGTAATGGGTGGCGAGCAGGGGCGGCTCCTCCACGTGGGCGGAGGAGCGTCGCCCTACTGCTTCTCGCACAGCAAGAAAGCAGAAAGCAGTGTGTAGTGTTCTGACTTTATTATGCTAATGTGTCCATGTCAGGTTTATGATGTCATGTATTCAGAGTATGTTCCTTTTTAGAATGTTCTTCAGCTGGAATGTGATTCATTGAATGTTAAGTCAGTTATATATGTTATGTTGGAGGATGAGGTCTTATGATTACCTACTACATTAAAGGACCCTCTAGCAACTCAACTGCTTCCTGTCAGATTCATGTATACCATCCATACCTCATTTTGGCGACGATTGGAAATCGACATTTAAGAGACCTCAACTCAACATCCACTTCCATCTTCCGTTTTTTTCAAGTTTTCGTTCAATCTGGTAATCTACTTCGCTACTGCCTTCAACAACGGTCTCAGAGTACCCACTAATACCTCCAGAGAAATGCAGCTTCCGCCTTTTACATTACCCATCGAAGATTCTTCATGGCATTGCTGTCATTCTGATGCGGTGGTGGTTTGCCTATCAGCTGAAATCCCTCGAGTGAGAGTGCCTCGACTGTGCCTTCTTCACATTTTTCGGGGACTCCGCAACAGCCTTGGTGAGTTGGTTTGAGTCTTCGCCGGGCAGGCCTATAAGCGCACCGGGTGCTGTTACCTAGCAACCCGTGTTGCCTGACTGTGCTTGCACCCAGCGTCATCTCGTTCACCTTCACCTACGTGATTGCGTCAGCTCCCTGAGAACCAGAACACACTCGGTGTTGTTGCCTAGCAACCCGTGTTCCTGCACCCGGCGTCGCCTCGTTGATCTTCACGTCACTGACACTAACAACTTCATCGCGTCATCTCCCAGAACCGGAACTAACGCTCGCACTCTTCTCCTTGGAATAGCAAACTACTCATTGCCGGCGTTCAACTGTATACGGAGGTACTGTTTGCGTTAATGTGCGTTTTGCTTCCTACTAGTTTCCTTGTTGTGCCACGATCTCGTTGAACAGAACTCCTCACTTCGCCTCATTGCAAGGGAACGAAGTCATGTACTATGTAGTGAAACAATCTTGTCTCGCTTGGTAAGCGTCTGTCAAGACACCCACTCGCTTTCTCACGGAGACTCCTTCAATAGTTTCTACTATTGTTTCTCACACGTAAGAGGAAAGTGCCTTTTCTCATCGCTGATCTGCACAGCTCGCTTCCTCTTAAAACAAGTTCCTGCAGATCGTGTTTTAAAAAAAAAATAATAATAATAATAAGGGGGGCTTTCAGCAAAATATCTACTGCTATTGTTGAATGTCTGGGGATTTACTTATGGTACTCTTATTATACTACTACTTTGGTACTAGAGTGAGACGAGTCTCAGGCCAACATCTGTGTGAAGCTTTGTTAACCTTGGATTTTTAAATGTATAATCTGTAGGATTACCATGATGTTACTACTGAAAAAGTTGCGTCAATAATTATTCTCATTACTTTTCTTTAGGTTGACTTAGGTTCAGTCTTAATTCAAACTCACGTCATCTTTCTCATTTCCACTATGCAGAACGTCACTTCTCCTCCTTTCTTTCTCTCTGCTCCAGGTGAACCTCCCATACCTTGGTTGAAATGGAATAAAGTATTTGCTAACTACGCTAGGGTCTGCGGTACTTCCTTAAGTGCTGAAAGGAAGTCTGCTCTGTTTCTACACTGATTAGGTTCAGAGGGACAGGAAGTATTTGAACATCTTCCTGATTTACCAGATAGTGAGGGTAACTCCCTTAACGAGTATGAAATTTGCATTAGGAAAATGGACCTGCATTACCTACCTAAAATGAGCATGATATTAGAACGCTATCACTTTGGTAAAAGAGTTCAGAGGCATGAAGAATCTGTGGAGCAATATGTTACTTCTTTGTGTAAACTTGCTTCCACCTGCTCGTTTGGGGGGAGCTTAGATGAAAGACTCAGAGATCAACTCATGTTAGGCTCCTCTATAGACAAAGCGAAAGATGCGCTTTGGCAAAAAGATAACCCTTCTCTTGAAGATGTCATCACTACTTTAAAATTGCATGAACATTCCAAAGCCTGCTCTGAAGCCATCCGTAAGGTTGCAGACAACAACAAGAATACTGATGTTGATGTTAAAGAAATTAAAACAGATTTGGCTCTAGGGTCTGATAAAACTTCCAAATCGTCCACACAGGGTATTTCTATTTCTTCAAAAGTCATACGGCCAAACCCGAATACCAAGTTCTTCTCTGTAAAATGTTTTCGTTGTGGAAATACAGGGCATGTGGCTAATTTCAAAGACTGTCCTGGGTGGAAAGCAATTTGCTCTATTTGTAAAAAGAAAGGTCATTTTACGAAGTGTTGCAGATCCAATAGGAATCAAAAGAGCGTAAGAGAAGTGGATCTTTATGAACAACAGGAGGATGATTTGATTGTATCTCAGATTTGTTGTCAAGTGATGGATGGACCTATGGAGGAAGTGTTAATTAATGACAAATGTGTTAATATGTTTTTTGACTCTGGGGCGAAAATTACCTTAGTTCCCAAAATATTTTATGAAAAACATTTATCTGCAAAGGTGAAGTTACTTAAACCTGAAATTGTGCCGAGGGGTTATGGTGGACAAATCATAAATCTTTTGGGATACTTTATGGGGACGAATTGACTATAAAGGTAGAGTCACTGCAGGCAAGATATATGTCTCGATGAAAGGTGATTCCTTGATAAGTTGGTCTCATCAGCGTGATCTTGGGGTCTTTCTAGATCCAAATGAAACTCCTTCAGAATGTTTGAGAGACCTGCCCACTATAGCCTCATTCTCTGATCACAGTAATTGGATTAAAAAAATTCCCAAAGTTTTTGATAAAAAACTTGGATGTCTCAAAAAATACCTACACCTAATCAAATTGAAAAATAATTCTGTTCGTGTTGTAGCCAAGGTCAGGAATGTTCCTCTGTTAGTCAGAGACAAAATGAAAGAAGAATTAAATAAATTACTAGTTAATGGTGTCATCAAAGAGGTGGAGGCCACTGAGTGGGTTTCTCCGGTCGTTATGGCTCGGAAAGCCAATGGTGAGGCCAGGTTATGCATTGATTTAAGGGAACTTAACAAAGCAGTGGTGGTTGATCGTTATCCTCTCCCGAATATAACGGAAATGTTGTCCTCATTAGGTGGTGCCACACATTTTTCCACGCTAGACTTGTCTTCTGCCTACCATCAAGTCAGACTCCATCCTTCTTGCCAAGAATTGACTACCTTCATAACACCTTTTGACACTTATAAGTTTCTTAGGATGCCGTTTGGCTTAATATCAGCTGCATCAGTGTTTCAAAGGGTTATGGAGAATATTTTAAATGGCATTGATGGAGTCAAAGTCTATCAAGACGATGTTCTCGTTCATGGTTCCACCTTGAGAGAACACGATGAGAGGTACTGGTCTGGTACTCTCTAGATTTCAAGATTCAGGCCTTACCCTTAGATTAGACAAATGCAAGTTTGATGTGAAAGAGATAGAGTATCTTGGTCATTTGATATCTGGCTCAGGGATCAAACCCAAACCTTCATTGGTTGAAACTATCTCTAATCGCAGTTATCCAGTAAGTAAAGATGAACTTACAAAAGTTTTGGGTATGGCAGAATTTTATAATACATTTGTTCCTGGTTTTGCTAAAAAAAACTGAAAAAATCAGGTCTTTGTTAAAAAAAAAGGGAGTGAATTTGTTTGGGATAAGTCATGCAGTGATGAATTTGACTTAATTAAAGATTGTCTAAATAAAGCGCCCAACCTTTCTAGTTTTGATCCAAAGAAAGAGTCCTTCATCATGTCTGATGCCAGTTGTAAAGGATTGGGTGCAGTGCTGTTACAACCCGGAGAAAAGGTAGGCAATATAATTTTGTTCATTTCAAGACCACTTAGGGGTGCGGAATGCAACTACTCGGTTGTTGAGAAGGAGGCTTTGGCTGTGTATTGGGCGATTCGTAAACTCAAGAAATTGTTGTGGGGTAAAGCATTTTCTGTAATTTCCGATCACAAACCCTTAAAGGAAGTGTTTGAAAAAAAAGGGATTGATCGAGTTTCACATAGAATAAGGAGATGGGTAGTTGCTTTCCAAGATTTTGAATTTACTGTCTCCTATTTGCCGGGGGCTAGTAACATTCTAGCAGACTGCTTGTCGAGACTTGGTAGTACATCTGACTCTGACAATGGAAATTATGATTCTTTCCTTGGGGAAGATTCTGGAGAAGATATGCAAGTGTGCTTAGTTACTCAAGGTATAATCACTGAAGAAGAATGGAGTGCAGGCATGCGTGATGATTCGATTCTTCAACAAGTTATTTCTTATATGTGTGATGGGTGGTGTGAAAAACGCCTGTGTGATGAAGAAATCAAAAGGTTTTGGTCTATCAAAGAAGAATTAGCTGTCTCCAATGATCTTCTTTTCAGGGGAAGCAGGCTGATAGTCCCTTTGGTTTTGCGTAAAAAGTTGGTTGATAATACGCATGCTAACCACATGGGCATTGCAAAAACTAAAGAGAGACTCAGAGAGAGCTATTGGTGGCCTGCAATGGATACCTTTGTGGACAGATTGGCGCGTGACTGCCTTCAGTGTGCTAGTAGTGATAAAGTTCTGAAATGAAGAACTCAACCTATGGTGGTTAGGAAGCAAGCTACTGGTACTTGGATTGATATCGCTATTGATATTCTAGGCCCTGTCAAGGTAAGATCTCAGGATCAGTATGTCCTAGTTTGTCTGGATATGTTTTCCAGGTGGCCAACTATCAAAGTTGCAATTGTGTAGATTCCTTGACTATTATTAGTTTTCTGGATGAACTTTTTGCGAGTGAGGGGTTGCCAAATTCCATGTTGTCAGATAATGGGGTACAATTTGTCTCCAGAGTGGTAGAAGAGTTTTTGAGTGAAAGAGGAATTACCCATAAACGTGTGGCCTTATATCATCCAGAATGCAATGGGGTTGTTGAAAGATTTGTAAGAGTTCTAAAGGAGGCCATGCAATTGGCCTTAACCTCCAATCAGAACTGGGAGGAGGCTATCAAGAAGAAATTGTTTGAGTATAGGTTCACTCAGCATTCTTCTACTGGAGTCGCTCCTTTTACTTTATTTAAAGGTAGGGTGGCTAGTACACAAGTAAGTCCTTTTTGGGTGACTTCAAAAAGGTTGGAAGTGGGTGGTGTGGTTGACAAAAATGTAGACTGGAAAAACCGTGAGTTGGAAAAAATGATAAAAAGGAAACTGGTATTTGATTCAAGAAAATCTGTTAAAAAAACTATTGTTCAAGTTGGTGATTTGGTCAGGGTAAAACTTCCTGAAAGAAAGTTTGGTAAATCCAAGTTCAGTCAACCAATTAGAGTGACTAAACTTCTCGGTAATGCAGTCAGGACACAAGATCATAGAGTGTGGAATCTCAATAGAATAGCTAAATGCCCTCCTAATTGTAGCGAGGATAATCTCTCTGGGATTCCCAATAACTCTTCACTCTCTGAGGATATGAGACCAGTCAGGCCAAAGAAAATTCCTCTTCGATTTCAAGATTAATTGCAATGTGTTTGCCTTTTGTTCTTTCTCTCACTTGTATTTCTCTCTTTGTTTGGTTAATGAAAAGAGGGAGGTGATGTAGTGTTCCGACTTTATTATGCTAATGTGTCCATGTCAGGTTTATGATGTCATGTATTCAGAGTATGTTCCTTTTTAGAATGTTCTTCAGGTGGAATGTGATTCATTGAATGTTAAGTCAGTTATATCTGTTATGTTGGAGGATGAGGTCTTATGATTACCTACTACATTAAAGGACCCTCTAGCAACTCAACTGCTTCCTGTCAGATTCATGTATACCATCCATACCTCACAGTGTTTGGTCGGGGGCGGGGGGGTGGGCGTTCCTGCTCCAGGCAGGGGAGGAGTGGCTTGCCCACTGTTGTGGGTGCTGACAGTTTGGTCGGCCCCAGGGCCGACCAAACCAGTCATGAACACTCTGCATTTTCTCTATGTAGGCTGCATGCAGCCTACATAGAGAAAAAGGCCTCCCCATAGACGTTGTGGGGTCGGCATCAGTAGCGGTCTGTGGAGGGACTTCCGTGGGGCGGTGAGGCGGGGCGGGGGAGGGGCAGGGTGGGGGAATGTAAACACCGGAATATGGATGAACGGAGGTAAGTACACATTTAAATAAATAAAACAAATTTCGTTGCGCGCACTGCATCGCATTTTGCAATGCAGCGTGCGCAAAGGAATTCGTTTTATTTATTTAAATGTGTACTTACCTCAGTTCATCCATATTCCGGTGTTTACATTCCCCCACCCTGCCCCTCACCCGCCCCACGGAACTCCCTCCACGGACCGCTACTGGTCGGCATCCTAGCCAATCACACTGTGAGGCGCAGAGAGAGGAGACAAAATGCGGGACCTCCTTGCACGATCCCCTCCCCGCGCCCTCCCCCCCCCCATCATTCCCCTACCCGCGAGTCATGCCGGCCGCGACTGACGGAGTGTTGCCTCTGTGGAAACAAGGGAAGCAGTTTCAAGTCTCAGCATCAGTTCAACAGCATCCTGGGATTCATTCTGGGAAAATCACAATCTCCTCGTGCCTAAAAAGCACAAATGTGTTCTTGTGTAATGTAACTGGTAAAGCGCTCCAATACATTCTGGTCAGGGTGGCGCTACATATTAAAAGTGCAATTCTGCAAATATAAAGAGCTTTTGCAGAGATGAGCACTAGCGCCTACGAATGAAACATGGCGCTCTCAGGGTGAGAGCAGAGCACGGCTGTGGGTTGCATACATGGCAGCAACAGATCCGATCCAGGTGGGAGACGCTTGAATAAACATGGCTTTCACTTAGCTTTCTCCAGTGGCCTGAAATTGCTCCCAAGTCAATACAAGCCAAAGGGGGAAAATATGTTCTCTCGATAAGTTTAAAAAAAATCTTAATCTACCTCCATCTTCTTTCCAAATCTTGGCATGAATGTGGGTGTTATGACGGCAGTGATTAATTAAGTTGTGCCTATATAACCGCAGTATGCATCAAATACCCGAACAACGGGTATAGCCGGTGCTGCCTGTCTCATGGATACTGCAACAACTTGAGCAGGGGCCTGTGCCTGCAAAGCTGGCGTCAAGCAGAAAGAGAGTATTTTAATGCAAAAAAGGACCCCAGTTAACTAATCTGTTGCTTGTATTGTACAAACAGACGTTCACGGTCGCCCTGAAGTTCAAGAGAGATGCCTATTTCAAATCGATGCCTAAAGTTAAAAAATGCACAAACATGCAGCGGATTTGTGGCGCTGAGGCATGATTCATTCCGGCTCGGAAACAGGCGGAGACGGTTTTTTGGGCAGTTTTTATACAGCGCAAACTCGACCCAAAGGTATTTGAGCACTTTACATGAGCACCATTATAACCACCAAACAAACATACCACACCATGTAACACTTTATGCTACCCATGGCTTTTAAGACAACATAAAATGAATTCAGGAAATTGTAACTGCGCTTTAAATAAATTAACAACAAATTTTAAAAATCCCACCCTTTGAGTAGAAAGCCAGACTGGCTCACTACGTCAAACCACCACGACATTTAACAGTTCTGATATTCCAGCGCGACATGAACCACAAGATGTTCAGAATGTCCTGCTTCCGGTCAATCCACCTAGTGATGTTGTACTAGTAGTTTAACTAAACAGAGTGATAATGCTCTTCATTACACACTTCCATTAGCACTATGAATAGTTCAAACAAAAAGTAAGATTAGAAGCATATGCTTTAGCTGGGCCACAGTCGGCTATTACTGGCGTTTCTGAACAGCGAAAGTCAACGACCAACATGGGGAGAACTCGTCTCCAGCCGAGGATACTATGGTGCAGCACAGACAAGCTGCAGCAGCTCCTCTGCTAAGGCGGAGGAGCGTCGCCCCACTGCATTGAAGCACTAAAAGAAAGGAAACACAAAATGATAATAACTCAAGGTTATTATCATTTTATGTTTTCCTTCTGCTGGAGGTCTGTGGGCGGGGCTGCTCCAATGACTGAGGAATGGGGGAGGAGTGGTTTGCCCGCTCCAAGTGCGCATGAATGTTTGGCCGGCCCTCTTGACCCGGCCAAACATTCATGCGCACTTTGCATGTTCTCCATGCAGGCTGCATTGCAGCCTGTGTGGAGAAGATGCCCTGGCTACCATTCCCTGGCTGAACGCCGAACGATGATGCTCAGACCAATCACAACGCTGCATTGCAGCATTGTGATTGGCTCAGGGGAGCCTGGGTGCTTCATTTTCATTCTTTTTTTTAACCCCTCACACCCACCTCCCGCGCCCCTCCCCTCGGCCCCTACCCTTCACCGCCCACCGTGCCAGCCGCCATTGTTGTTTTCTTTTTTTAATGTATTTTGGATCGGGAAAATTCACATTTAAGCGGCAGCCATTGAAGGGCATGCTGGTCCTGAACTGGTAGCTGCTGCTTGAGGATAGCAATGAATTGTGCTGCTGGATCTGGTAATAGTGAACCACCATTGTGGAATGGTGTATGTGCTGCCTTACTATTTTTTATAAGGCACTCAGCCCGAGGGTTGTATGCGTGGCCAGAGCTCGTGCATTCTCGTGTCACTGCTGGCTGTCTCTGGCAACTGGATTGCTCTTCTTGAAAAGATTAGGCTTTCTATCTTTTTTTGTAAATCTGTGTGGAATCCGCCGGACTTTCCTCTTGCAGATATTGCATGTTCTTGTCTGTGCTGCATCAAAGTAACTGTTAGAAATGGGATTTCTGGTTGACCACGGTTTGCACCCAAGCCAGGCAGAAACCACCACTCTAGTCAGGACAAGGGAGTTACACTCCTAAAATAACCCCTGCTCACCCCCTTGGTAGCTTGGCACGAGCAGTCAGGCTTATCTTAGAGGCAGTGTGTAAAGCATTTGCACAAAACCAACAGTAATACAATGTAAGCACTACAAACGGACACCACACCAGTTTTAGAAAAATATCCAATATTTTTATATAAACAAGACCAAATACGATAAATATCCACCATACAGTACTTCAGAAAAAGTTACTTCTCAAAATGTCTTTAAGTTGCAAAATACGTTGAAAAACACAGTTCATACGAGTTGGTAGCTCGGTCCGAGCCTACCGCGATGCTGAAAACAACAGAGTCTCGCAGTTCCCGCTGACTGCGTTGGTACGGGCCAGCAACAGCGGGACAGATTCGTTCACAGTACCTTTCTTAGTGCGGCTCACATGGGTGTGCGAGTCGGTCTTGGCACCCGTCACGGTTGCGATGCAAAATGGAAGCGGTGCAAGGTGTGGTGTCCCTCGATGCGGTGCGAGCAGCAGCTCGGTGACGATCGTGCAGACGGCGTCGGTGAGACCAAGGCTTGCGGTGCAGGGCGAGTCAGTGCTCGATGCGGTGCTGGCAGGTTGCGGTACAGGTGACAGAGCCGGTTGTGGCGTTCGTCGCGGTCACGGTGCAAGGTGGAAGCGGTGCAAGGTGTGGTGTCCCTCGATGCGGTGCGAGCAGCGGCTCGGTGACGATCGTGTAGACGGCGTCGGTGAGACCAAGGCTTACGGTGCAGGGCGAGACGGTGCTCGATGTGGTGCTGGCAAGTTGCGATGCGAGCGACAGAGCCGGTTGGTGGGAATTGGCACTGGCCGAGCTGGACAGCTGTGCGTGACGAGTCGGTCACGGATGTCGAGCCAGCAGCGACCGTGTCGGTGAGCCCAGGCCAGCGAAGTGAAGCGACGCGATGCAGGTTGCGATGTCTCTCGATGCGGTGCAGGCAGCGGCTCGGTGACGGAGTCGGTGAGACCAAGGCTTGCGGTGCAGGGCGAGTCGGTGTGGCCTGCGGTGCCTTCAGAACACAAGGCCAGCGACGGAGTCGGTGACGGAGTTGGTCGTGGTTCCCTCTTCTCTGTGGCAACTGAAAAAGCGGTTCCAGGAGCGGTACCCAGAGGTTGGTGAAGTCTTCGCAGTCCCTGAGACTTCTTAACAGAAGGCCAGCTCGGTTCAGGCCCTTGGAGATACTCAGCACAAGTAGAGAAAGTTCAGTCCAGTCCTTTCACTGCCCAAGGCAGAAGCAGCAGCTGCAAGCCAACCCAACAAAGCAACAACACAGCAAAGGGGCAGTACTCCTCCTGGCAGCTCTTCCAGCTCTTCGTCTTGGCAGGTTCCTTGATTCCAGCGAGATCTAAAATTCTTGGGTTGGGGTCCCAATATTTATACCAAGTTTCTCTTTGTTCTCTGAAGGCAGAGAGGCCTTTGCCTTGTCTAACCCAGTTCTGGTCAGTCCTGGAGCACTCTGTTTACATGACTCCTTCTTTCCTTTCACAGTGCAGGGCAGAGACATCAGACGTACCGCAGGAGGTGGAGCCAGCATTGGGGAGGGAAAGCACAGCCCTATTCAAGTCCCAGGTGCAACTCCTCCCACCCATATACATGGAGATCTCTCTATTCAGCCCTGTGCGGACTCACCCTGTCTCCGGTAATTCCCCAGCCCCCTGGAATTCCCCAGACCCTGTCACTCAAACTCCAGACAAGGAATACACAACCTAGCAGAGGCAGGTTTGGATGGTCACACAAGAAAATACATACTTTCTAAAAAGTGGTATTTTCAAACTCAGAATGTTAAAACCAACTTCACTAAAAATGTATTTTATCATTCTGAGTTCAGGCATACTAAACTCGAATTTCTACCATGTTCCCTGGGTCAGTTAGGATTATAGGATGTAATAATCCAACTGCCCATTCTGGCCTATGGAGAACAGGTAGCCTTGCAATAGTGAAAAACGAAGTAGGCTGTAATTCACTATCAGGACATGCCACACACACCAGGGCATGTCCTACCTTTCACATACAATGCACCCTGCCCACAGGGGTACCTTGGGCCTACCTTAGGGGTGACTAACATGTAGGAAAGGGAAGGTTTAGGCACTTGCAAGTGTGTGCACTTGCCAAGTCGACATGGCAGCCCCAGGCTGCACACAGGCTCTGCAATGGCAGGCCTTAGACACACTTTACAGGTTGTTTGCGTGGGCGGCACAATCCAGTGCTGCAGCCCACCAACAGCATTTGATTTATAGGTCCTGGCACTCGCCGTGCACTTTACTAGGGACTGACACATAAATCAAATAGCCAATCATGGAAACACCAATCAAAACACAGTTTACACATAGAGCATATGCACTTTAGCACTGGTCAGCAATGGTGAAGTCCTAAAACCAACACACACAGGTCAGGAAAAAATAGGAGGAAAAAGCTAATGGTTTAGGGATGACCCTGCAAAAAGGGCCATTTCCAACAGTACCCCGTGCAGTAGTACAGGCCAGTTGATGAAGCTTTATCAGCTGGAGATGAGTGCTCCCCATGGTGGTCGTTGTCTGTCGCTATTCAGAAACGCCAGTAATAGAAGACTGTGGCCCAGCTAAAGCATATGCCCCTAATGTTACTTTTTAACCTATTGTAGGAAGCTGGCTCTGTATATACTATACCAAAATGAGGCATAGTGTGCACAGAGTCCAGTGGAACCCCATAGGTAGGCAGAGGTAAAAGTAGATAGCACCTTACTCTCTATTTGTGGTAGTGTGGGCGAGCAGTAAGACTTTATCAGAGGGTAGTGTTAAGCATTTGTTGTACACACTCAGGCAGCAAATGATGTCACACACTCAAAGACTAAACTCAGACCAATTTGTTTGTATCAAAAATAATATTAAGTTATTTTATTTCTAGAACCAAGCCAAGCCTAGTGCAGGTAAGTGAAATAATACTCTGCAAAATCTTATGCAATGTTTTACAATTGAATGGAGGTTCAAATGCAGTTGGTTTAATTACAGGTAATGCGATATTTCGTAATTACTTTTGAGTTACTTTACAGATTACGTTGTACGTTATGTTTTAGATTACTTTTTAAGTTATTTTTTCTACTGTGTGATATGCCTAGATATCACACAGGGACATTTCCTAGAGAAAAGGTAAATAAATCAGTTTTTGTACATTTGCAGTTTTCAGGGTTTCATACAAACCAAATCCACAATTAGAAGAATTTTCAAGGAAAACAGTCAATGCAATCCTATAGGAGAAAATTAAGTTATCGGTTTGCAGGTAAGTACAAGTTTGTGGGAGTTGATATTCTGGGGTTAGAACCAGGGTTCCCCCAGGATCGAGGATGCACTCTCAAAGCATCCTCAGCAGCACTAGGGCGGCCGTGTGCGGAGTGCTGAGGCCCAATGTTATCCAATGGGAGATAGGGTGCCTCCGGATGGTGGCTGCTCAGGAGCAGGCCACAAGGATATGGGAGCAAAGTTCCTGGTGTTAGGCTCAGGGCAAAGGGGGGGAGTTAGCACCCAAAGTACACCCGCAGCGGCGCCGGTGCGGCTGGCAGGGTGCGGTTTTGGCGTCGGATGCCCTGTTGTTTTCAAAGGGAGTTGCCAGTTTTGGATATGGGCTGCAGGCTCGGTCCAGGAAGACTTCTGGGAGAAACCAACAGCTGGGCAGGTAAGTTGGAGGGCTCAGGGACGTAGGTGCACCTCAGGCTCTCTTCTCCAGGGTGCAGCGTGGCTGGATGCAGGGGTGTCTTTTGAGGTCAGATTTCACCTTACCAGGCCACTCGCAGTTGGCGGGGTCTCCGTGCAGAGGCTTCAGTCGACGTCAGGGAGTCCTGGAGGGGTCAGCCCACGGTGGACTCGGACTCTTGAGTGCTGGGGGACCTTGCTGGGAGTGGTGGCCCACCAGGATTCAGGCTGTAGGCATCGGCTGCAGTGGTGTTTCCAGGTGTCAGGTTTCTTTGTCCTCAGCAGGCCCAGAGTCTGTCTTGGGAGTTTCTTTTGAACAGAGCTGCAGTTCACAGGAGATCCGGTCTTTGTTGAAGGCAGTCAGTCCTCCCAGGGGTTCTGGAGGTCGCTGGCTGCAGGACAAGGCAACTTTTGGCCCAGGATCTCTGGATACTGCAGACGGGCTGGTAGGGCTGGGGCCAAGTCAGCTCTTCTCTGCAGTCTCCTCTGCTGGGCGTCTTCTTTTGTCCTTCATCTTCGCAGGTTGCGGGAATCTGTCAACTTAGTTCAGGGCTGACCCCTAAATACTGTATTTAGGGGGTGTTTTAGGGGTCTCGGGGTCAGTAGCTAATGGACTACTGACCTTAGGGTGACTACACCCTTGGTGTGCTCACCTCACGTGGGGGACTGGACACAATCCCTAATCCTGATTGGAGAGTGCCTGCCATCTGAAGAGTGAGCTTCACCTCGCCTCCCCTACCTGAGGGGTGGGGTTGGCAGAGGTGGGCACACCTTCTGGGCTGGCTAATATTTCCCGCCAGTCTCCCCGCAGAAAAGGAGGCGAGACGGGAAGGGGGCCTGGTCCTGATAGCAGGAGAGGCTGTGGGTCGCGTTACAAAGGGGGCAAGGCCTTTGAAGCTTCTGTGCCACAGATGGCTCTTCCTGGTCTGGCGGAGGTGTGAACACCTCCGCCCAGGAAAGGCTTTGTTTTTGGGCTCAGGGAGTGAAGGCTCCAACCCCAGGGGTCCAGAAACATGTCTTGTGGTGGCAGGCTGGTGTGTACCATTCAGGGAACCCACCAGAGGCTGGTTGTTTTTCAGGGGGCATCTCTAAGATGCATTTTTCATTAAATCAGTGTGGGTTTAATGTGCCGAGAAGTTTTATACCAAACTTCCCACTTTTCAGTAAAGCCATTATGGTGCTGTAGAGTTCATAATGACAAACTCTCAGCACCATATACTCAAAGAATTGGTCTTGACACTGTAGGGGACAGGGCTCATCCACCTGTACCCTCACCACTGATATAGTGTCCCCAGGTAGAAGGGTGGCTGGCCTATGCCAGGACAGTGGGTTGTAGGCATGGCACACAGGGATGTGTGCCATGTTGACTCTTCACTTTGTTCTGCACCAAAGCATGCAGCCTGCAATGGCAGGTTGTGTGTGTGTAAAGGTACAGGATCTCTAAGGGTGACACAATAAGTGCTGCAGCACTTAGAAGCCTTACCCGGCCACAGTGCCCTTGGTACCAATGGTACCTTTTACAAGGGACTGATATGTGGCCAGAGAGGTGCCAATTGGGGGTACAAGGTACAGTTTTGGGAAAGAACACAGGCCCTGGGGACCTGATTGGCAGGGACCCAGGGCACATCAAGTCAAAGTGCATCAGTAGTCTGGCAAATAGTGGGGGGTTACTGCAACAGAAACCCAGCTACCTACAAATGTGCATAGGGCTAATGGCAGGTGCGTAATGATGAGCAAAATCACTCTGCCAAGTTAAACAAACTATTACCACATTACTAGCTGGATTGACCGGAAACAGGACATTCTGAATGTCTTGTGGTTCATGTCGCACTGGTATATCAGAACTGTTAAGTGTCGTGGTTGTATGACGTAGTGAGCCAGTCTGTCTTTCTACTCAATGGGTAGGATTTTTGAAATTTGTTGTTAATTTATTTAAAGCTGAGTTACTATTTCTTGAATTTATTTTATGTTGTCTAAAAAGCCATGAGTAGCATAAAGTGCTACATGGTGTGGGATGTTTGTTTTGTGGTAATACTGATGCTCATGTAAAGTGCTCAAATACCTTTGGGTCGAGTTTGCGCTGTATAAAAACTGCCCAAAAAAAGTCTCCGCCTGTTTCCGAGCCTGAATGAATCATGCCTCAGCGTCACAGATCCGCTGCATGTTTGTGCATTTTTTAACTTTAAGCATCGATTAGAAATAGGCATCTCTCTTTTTTTTTTTTTTAAGCTTTAAAAAGAATTTTATTAGGTAATGAAAAATGAGAATGTAATACAGAATATCCGCTAGGAAGGGGAGAGAAGAGGGAAAGGGAAGGAAAGTGAAGGAAGGGGAATGCAAAATATAATAGGTAAGAGAGAGTGTACAACTAAAGAATAATCATGGGCATTTGGAAAGAAGCCAAAAAAATTGCATCAATCATATTTTAAACAACTAAGTACAAAAAGAGTGAAAACAAAACAATATGGTGCCGATTAGGATCCTGGAAAAAATTTCCCCAACCGAATTGAATCTAGACTTTTTTCCATACAAATGGTAAAAGCGCCGTACAAACTGCCAAGTACGATTCGTATGGGAAAAAGTCCATACAAATCGCATTGGGAAAATTCCCCCACACGTCCTCGGGTCGGGAAAAGTCTCCTACACGTCCCCGGACATTTTTACGTACAAATGGGAAAACTGAAGTCCAAATGCGCAAGTACGATCCGTCCCATCCATCCGATTGTACAACTGTATGGAAAAAAGACCGCCCGGAGCGAACTCCCATAGCAACCATGGAGATGTCCAAACAAGTGCCCGGTACGCGCCGTACCCCCAGCCCCCCCGCGGATGGGCGCGCCGTACCCCCCAGCCCCCCGTATGTATGGAGCGTACCCCCCAGCCCCCCGTATGTACGGAGCATACCCCCCAGCCCCCCGTATGTACGGAGCGTACCCCCGTACCCCCCAGCCCCCGTATGTACAGAGCGTAACCCGTATGTACGGTGCAGACCCCCAGTGCTACGCGCTGGGGGTCCGCACCGTACATACGGGGGTGGGGGTACGCTCTGTACATACGGGGGGCGGGGGGGTACGCTCCGTACATACGGGGGGCTGGGGGGTATGCTCCGTACATACGGGGGGCTGGGGGGTACGGGGGTACGCTCCGTACATACGGGGGGCTGGGGGGTATGCTCCGTACATACGGGGGGCTGGGGGGTACGGGGGTACGCTCCGTACATACGGGGGGCTGGGGGGTACGGGGGTACACTCCGTACATACGGGGGGCTGGGGGGTACGCTCCGTACATACGGGGGCGGGGGGGGTACGGCACGTACCGGGCCCCCTAATCAGCTCGCATCGCTGCGTACTTAGCTTTTCCGGCACTTTTTAGGTGTCGTAAAAATTTTCCCATCCGGACTGCAGTCGGTGCGAATCGTAATTGCTGGTACGTAAAAACATGCCTAACTCCGTCCGGACGTCACGTCCGCGGTGTCCCGGATCACATTTGTATGTATTTTTCTGTCGGTTGGTCTTTTTTCCGATTCGTACGGAAATGGTGTTTCCGTACGAATCGTAATTGCATGTTTGTAAAGTTTTACAACCCGGTACGAGTCGGACGGAGAAAAAGCTCCGACCCACGGTTTGTACCGGGTTTTTCCAGGATCGTAATCGGCCCCTATGTTGGAAAATTATGGATGTGGGAAGGGTATCACGGGGGTTTAGGAACTTCTTGTTGAGCAGGCGATGGACGAGAGGAACAGGCAACACAATTATCTAAATATAGCGTAATGGGGAGCCATAAGTCCACACGTTTAGTTGCTGCTTGAATAGGAAAAACGAAGGCATTATCAAGTCTATGATTGTGACAGACATTGTACCACCACGCTTTGAAAGAAATATTAGACGTATTTTTCCAATTAACAGTAATCTGTTGAAAGGCAACGGCCAATAACAAATCAACAATGCGAACATACATATCTACATTATCCCAACTAGAAGATAAACTTCCCAAGAAAAGGTGAGTGAGAGAAAAAGGGATACAGGTATGAAAAATAACATTGACTTGAGCCCACACCTGTAACCAAAAAGCATGCACATACTTACAAAGAAATATCATGTGAAGTAATGTAGCATTGGGAGAGCCACACGACCAGCATTTGTCTGAGGTATTGGGAAATCGCTTGTGTAGTGTAGAAGGAGTGTGAAGTAGTCTGTTATAAATAAAAAATAAGGATTGTGTCAAGGAAGCCGCTCTAGAAGTTATACGTAGTTTTGTCCAAACTTTGTCCCATAGAGATATCGGCCAATCTATTTCGAGATCGATTTCCCACTGAGATTCAACCTTGGACTTAGGTCTGAGTAGTTCATGCATGTGAAGGTATTTATAAATAAGAGACGCTGTGGGAGTGGTACGCAGGAGAGAATGAAGTTGAGAAATAGGGGTGTGCGGAACAGGGAAAAGAGGAGAAACCGAGAGTCGTTCATGAACCTCCAGAACCGCAGCTTTAAGTAAAAGATATTTGGAGAGAAAGGATAGGGGTAGGTCAAAAGAAGAACGGAGATCAGGAAAAGAGAAGAAGGTGGAGCCAGAGAAGAGCTGCGAGATCCAAATCAATCCTCGAATTCTCCAAGATTTCCAATAAAAGGGCTTATGGCCAATTAAGAGATATTTATTATGCCAGATAGTGGAGGAAAGGAAATCAGCAACGGTCTGAGGGGGACCAGGGGCAGCAGACAATAAAAGTTTAAGGGTGTACTTGTGAATAGAAGTAGGAAGCAAAGAGGGTTTGCGAGAAAAAGCAAGATATTCTGCAAAAGAAAACGGAGAAAGGAGAGCGCGCTCAACCTTAATCCATAGAGGACAAGGGGAAGTGGAGTCTTGTAGCCAGAGGGAAACTTGACGTAATAAAAAGGCCTTCTGGTACGCAGGGAAGTCAGGAAAGTTGACACCACCCTCAGAGGCAGGACGGATAAGTCTGGCAAGAGACATTCTGGGTTTTTTGGAGTTCCACAAAAATGAAGATAACGTTGAGTTGACCTTTGTAAAGAATTTCGTTGGAATGGGTACAGGAATATTGGAAAGCGTATAGAGAATGATAGGGGAGATCATCATTTTAATAGTGTGGAGACGACCCCACCAGGATAGGTATAAAGGATGCCACCTTGCAGTGAGGTCAGCAACCTTTTGCACGCATTTGGACATGCACAAAGAGACAGTGTCCGAAATGGATGGGGTGATATATAAACCCAGATACTTAATATGAGAAGGACACCAAGTAAACTGAGAATCATGAAATTCTTGCTTGAAAGTGAATTTGGTCAGGGGAAGGTTCTCGCATTTGTCATGGTTAAGTTTATATCCAGAGATAGAGGAGTAATTTCGGACTTCATTCAAAAAGGCAGGGATAGATTCTGCAGGGTTGGAAAGAAAGAGTAAAATATCATCTGCGTAAGCAGCAAGTTTAATATGAGAGTCTGCAATCTGGAAACCATGAATGGCAGGATTCTGACGCAACCTGGATAAAAAGGGCTCTAAAGCGAGGTTAAAGAGAAAGGGGGACAAAGGGCAACCCTGGCGAACGCCTCGGCCTAGATCGAAATAAGAGGAAATTTGACCATTCGCAAAAACTGCAGCTCTGGGATGCGAGTATAGCAGGGAGACCAAAGAGATAAATCTAGGGCCAAAACCAAACCAAGTAAGGGTGTGAAAGAGATAATGCCATTCAACCCGGTCGAACGCCTTTTCAGCGTCGAGGGCAATCGCTGCAAGCGAGTGTTGACAACGGGAGGATTTCGCCAGGATGTTAAATAAAAGTCTAGTGTTATTCGTGATATACCGACCCTTGACAAACCCGGATTGCTCTTCGCCTAGAAGATCGGGGAGAAGGTGATCCAATCGGATCGCCAATGCTTTAGCAAAGAGTTTGTAGTCAATATTGACTAAAGATATGGGCCTGTAGTTTTTGCAGTATTTTACATCTTTCCCAGGCTTAGGTATCAGGCAGATATGGGTATCGGAAAACGTCCCCGAGGAAGCACCGTGGGCAATAAAAGTATGAAGAAGGGAGTGCAGTCGTGGAATCAACAATTTAGAAAAGTGAAGGTAAAATTCGACGGTGAAACCGTCAGGGCCAGGAGCCTTATTGGGTTTGAGATGTTGCAATGCAGTGAATAATTCCTTTTGTGTGACGTCAGATTCTAAAGAGGAAAGATCAAGGGGGAAATTGGATGGTGTGTGAATGGTGGAGAAAAAACGAGCAAGGGAGCTGGGATAGGATTGAGTTTCAGGTGTATACAAAGTCTCATAAAAACGCGAAAATTCAGTAAGAATATCAACATCCGTATGCTTCAAGGTATCATCAGAGTCATATACAGATTCTATATTTAACTTATTATGCTTGATCTTCAAATAATTAGCTAAGAGCTTTCCTGCTTTGTTCCTACCCCCATAGAATTTAGCAGTAGACTTCAGCAAGTACAAGGAGGCGTCCTCCGTAGACTTCTCATTAAATTTCATTTTTGCAGCAACAAGGGCAGTCAAGCTATCAGCAGAATGAGAGGTAAAATATGCATGTTCCAATTTCTTAATGTCAGAAAGGAGGTTTTTGGTGAACCTTCGCGCAGTCTTGCGTTTGTCCGCAACGTAACTAATAATGAAGTCACGTGCAGCTGCTTTGAAAGCATCCCAGATAATATGGTCAGGGAGAGTGACGTCATCATTGATCAGAAAAAATTCATCAAAAAAAGAGGTGAAAGTGGTTGTAAACTTGGGATCGGCAAGGAGGGAGTTGTTGAACCGCCATCTTCTAGGGCCAGTAGTTTTAGGGAATACATCAACACTTGTAAGGGCAGGAGCATGATCAGAAAGCAATATTGGGCCTATCTCAGAGTGTAGAAGTGATTGGGCGAGATTGTGGGAGACAAAGATGTAGTCGAGTCGTGACTGGGAATGGTGACAGGGAGAATAAAAAGTGTACTCCCGTAATTTTGGATTACAAAGGCGCCAAGAGTCTACTAACTTATGCTGCGAAATAGCATGGCTGAACAACTTATGAGGTCTGTTGGGAATGTGGGGAGCCCTAGACATCCTATCGATAAAGGGATCAAGAGGTTGATTACAATCCCCCGCCAGAACAAAATTGTGATCCATAAATTTGGTCAAGAGTGGAGAGAAATCAGCCCAACAAGAAGGTTCACCCGTGGTTGGGCCATAGACATTGAGCAGAGAAATTGGAACACCTCTGAGTGATAGCTTGGCAAAAGCCCATCGACCAGAAGCATCCGATTCATGGGTAAGGACCTGAAAGGGGAGAGACTTGCGACACAGGATTGCCACACCATTTCGCTTGCCATCACCCTGTGAGTAAAACAGTTCACCCACCCATCCACGTTTAAGCTTAACAGATTCTACATCAGTTAAATGCGTTTCTTGGAGGAATGCAATATCAACATTCAATTTAGCTAGGTGTGATAAAATCCGTTGACGCTTAATCGGAGAATTGATACCCTTCACATTCCATGACAATAAATTCAATGACATAACAGTAACTTAGCCATAGAAAATGTGGAAAACATGATTAAAGAAAGAAAGACTCCTGAAAAGGAGTGAAGACAGAAAAAGAGAAGAGAAACCAATGGAGATATGCTGAAGTAAAAGAAAAGAAATAAGTAATCGAAAACATGAGCACTAGTAAGAAAGGGAGAATAAAAGGCAACAGTATCAAGATTGAAATAGAGAGTCAGAAATAAAGAAGAGGTTGAGAAACAAATGCACCGAGAAAAACAGGAAATATAACTCTTACACAAGCAAAGGATTCCAACCAGAGGTAGGAAGACAAGATATAAACATGTGAACAAAAATGAGAGCAAGGAAAAGGGAGAGGGGGAGGAATCGAAGGAAGGAGCAACGGATGCATAGGGAAGACAGATAAGGAAATAGAGAAGGGACATACCTACAAAGGAAGGGTGCAAGAAAGGGTGGAGGAGGGAAGGAGCCACTTGGGTGAGGCGACACATCCAGGAGCAACGAGGCAAGGACCGGGAGACATCATCAAAACACGAAAACAAAAGTACCTGTAGAACGAAAAAGGAGAAAAAAGGATTAAGACAAATTAGGAAATTATGATGAGACCATGAGAAACATGTAAAACAAGGGACAACCAGCAAGCATAAAACAGTGAGGACTGGCAAAGTGAATATCCGGAGAGTCAGAAAAACCCAGGTTAATTACAGCAAGAAAATCATAAAATCACTAGTCAACCAGGAGCAGAGGAGAATGGTCCAGAGGCATCCATAGCAGATGATTTGTGCGCATTGATGAAGCTTTGCAAGCGCACTGGATCTTCATAAGTGGTAGTATGATTGTTATAAGTAACTTTGAAGAGACATGGATGATAGAGGCCATATCGCGCTCCCATCGCACGTAGACCATTTCGAAAGCTCAGGAAGACCTTACGACGATTGGCAGTAGCCTTAGCATAGTCCTGTGCGAAGAACAGGGACGAACCAGACCAAGTCAGATTTGGAGAAGACTTAGCCGCTGTCAATACCATCAGGAGATCTGTATATTCCAGAAAGTAGAGGATGACCCCTCTAGGTCTTTGTGAGGAGGATGCAGAAGAGGGTGGTCGACCCAGTCTATGAGCACGTTGGATGTTGAGGGCTGTGCCCTGTGGCAAATGCAGGATCTTGGGGAGGAACGACTTAAAGAAAGTGATTGGGTCAGACCCCTCAACCCCTTCAACTAGACCGTAAATACGAAGATTATTGCGCCTACTCCTGTTTTCCAACTGCTCGACGTGTTGCTGAAGATCCGAAACTTGAGATTTCAGGTTTGAGACAGCAGAGGATGTCTCTTGGAATGACTGAACAGATTTTTCAATTGAAGTAACCCTTGTTTCCATTTGTGACCAATTATCTGTAAGGACCTGGAGCTTAATATTAGTCTCTTCCATAAAAGGACGCAGGGATCTTATTTCTTCTAACAATAATTCCATAGATACTGGCCCCGGATGCTTTGGGGGTGAGAGGGAGTTCGACTTGAGCCGCTTCGTATTAGATTTAGAATTATCCTGCGTAGGTCTGGAAGGATCCATTGGTGTATCTGAAGCAGATGTGTTAAGGGAGGCTTCCAATTGCGAGAAAGCAGAAAAAACCTTGGAATTCTTCACAATATGAAGTTTGGTCGAACGGGGCAAATGCGACATTGACTTGAGCCTACCCATGTAACAAGGCCGTAGAATTATTGGCCCAACCGAAGTGCAAAAGGTCAAAACGTGGACAACACAAGACGTGGCACAGCAGGCGTATGAGGGTAATTGAGTACGTTATGAAGGGGGACGCAGCCAACTCCATACAACTCAAATGTGTAAAGTCACCAGGGCGCTCTCGAAATGAATATATTCTGGCCAGTGCTGTCTCGAATTGCTAGCTTACAAGGACCGAGTGACTGTTGGTATTGTTCATTAATGACAGAAGACACTGTTTGGTTACTGTTACAAAAGTTCAGTGCTCAGTCACCTCGTACCATCCTGCGCAATACCTTTTCCCTTCAAACTTCTTTGAAGCCCCCTGGAGGTCTCTAGAACAACCAAGTGAAACCTTGTTAGACTGTTTCTTTAGCTTCAGAGTGCTTGAGGTGGCTACCTTACATTATCAAAAAGCCCCCAGAATGCAACTCCCCGCGCTCTCCTAGGGTTTCAGTTACAGACTGGAAGGTGACAATGTAATTTGGAAGCAAGTGCGAGTCGCAGTTTTTTCATAGTAGCCCTCAATACAAGATGTACCGCTGTAGTGTAGGTGTAGCGTGGTCACAGCAGGTAGGGCCCTGCAACCCAAAGCACCTAGCCAAATTTGTGTTTTAACAGAAAAAAGTCCTCGTACGTGTTGTATCACTGGTCTAGCTAAGGGTCCGTGAGGAAATGTCTCATTTGAAATATTGTATATATTACATGCTGGGTCTCAGACGTGGATATAACAGTCTCTGGGGCCACACCTTCGGTTATGCTGAAATATGGGAATCCTGCACTGCCATTTAGGAGCTGACGGCGCGGTATCCGCAATGTAACGCGCGTCGTTCGAGGAATCTAAGATGGCGGTCGTCACCATGAAAAAGCCTGTCAGAACTTACTGGCGGCAGTTGTAGCGTCGCGGAGGCAAAAGAAGGCTGCCATCGATATTAATTAGATTCAGGGCATATTCCGACGCATCTTCAGCTGTTTTCCTCCATGGTTGAGAAGCAGGAACCAGCTTGTCTCTCTGTGCCGTCCCGGAGCCTCACTCGAGCGCCGCCATCACTCGCGGGCGCCAAGCCACGCCCCCCAGAAATAGGCATCTCTCTTGAACTTCAGACGGCCGTGAAAGTCTGTTTGTACAATACAAGCAACAAATTAGCTAACTGGGGCACTGGGATCCATATCTGCATTAAAATACTCTCTTTCTGCTTGACACCAGCTATGCAGGCACAGGCCCCTGCTCTAGTTGTTGCAGTATCCATGAGAGAGGCAGCACCGGCTTTACCCGTTGTCGTGGTATTTGAAGAATACTGTGAAGGGTGACCAACCGTCCGTAAATTTAATGGACCGTCCGTGATTTGGATCTCACGTCCAGTGTCCGTGATGATCGCTTTTACGGATGCCTTTTGTCCATAATTTTGGGCATTACAGGGAGCAGCACTGTTCCCCGGCGAGGAGCCTCGGGTCCCTGTTGGGGCCGCACCGCATTCATCCGGCGGAGCACAAGAGCAGCCCCACCCCGCCCAATATCATTCTGTCTGCCGGCTGATTGTCACATACAAGCCCACCACCCTTGCCCGGAGCCCACCCGCCGACCCCACCGACCCCGACACCGCCGCCCGCAACCTCAGACAGTGGATCGACGACTGCGCCAACCCCGATCAAGACACCCTCCAACAGCCACACCAGCAAGAAAGCCAGCTGGTTCACTGAAGACCTCCAGGCCTCCAAGCAAACCTGCCGAAAGCTAGAGAAGAAATGGCACCATGAACGAACACCGGACATCTACGCAGCTCACAAGAACGCCACCCGCAGACACCATCACCTCATCAGATCCACCATAAGGGCATCCTTCAAAGACCGCCTAGACAACAACGCACACAACAGCAAAGAGCTCTTCAACATCATGAAGGAACTCTCCAACCACAGCTCCAACACCAACGACATCCCTCCTTCGCAGGATCTGTGCGACTCCCTTGCCACCTTCTTCAATCGCAAGATCGCAGACATCCACGACAGCTTCAACGCCACCACCGCCACGACAACCACTGAGACCTCCGCCCCCACGAACACCATCCGCACTGACCCCCTGCTCTCCTGGACCAACATAAATGACGACGACACCATCAAAATCATGAACACCATCCACTCTGGATCACCGTCAGATCCATGCCAACACCACATCTTCAACAAAGCCAGCACCACCATCGCACCCCATCTCCGGAAAGCCCTCAACATCTCCTTTGAGACCACAACCTTCGCAGAGAGCTGGAAGCACGCTGAGATCAACGCCTTACTCAAAAAACCCAAGGCTGACCCCAAGGACCTCAAGAACTTCCGGCCCATCTCCCTGCTCCCGTTCCCGGCGAAGGTCATCGAGAAGACCGTCAACAAACAACTGACCTGCTACCTCGAGGAGAACAGAATCCTGGACCCATCCCAGTCCGGGTTTTGCAGCAACCACAGCACCGAAACTGCCCTCATCGCCGCCACCGATGACATCAGGGCCCTTCTAGACAACAGAGAAACCGCCGCCCTCATCCTCCTGGACCTGTCAGCTGCCTTCGACACAGTCTGCCTCCGCACCCTACGCACACGTCTCCACGACGCTGGGAACAAGAGAAGGCCCTGGACTGGACCACCTCCTTCCTCTCCGGCAGAACCCAGAGCGTCCGCCTACCCCCTTTCCGCTCCGAAGCCACCGAGATCATCTGCGGCGTACCCCAGGGCTCATCCCTCAGCCCAACATTGTTTAACATCTACATGGCAACGCTCACCCACGTCGCCAGACTGCATGACCTCAACATCATCCCCTATGCCGACGACACCCAGCTGATCCACTCCCTCACCAAGGACACCCACACCGCCAAAACCAACCTCCACAAAGAAATGAAAGCCGTTGCCGAGTGGATGAAGAACAGCCGACTGAAGCTAAACTCAGCCAAGACGGAAGTCCTCATCCTCGGTTCCACCTCCTCGGCCTGGGACGACTCCTGGTGGCCGACCGCACTGGGAACAGCTCCAACACCCACCGACCACGTACGCAACCTAGGGTTCATCCTCGACTCCACCCTCTCCATGACAAAGCAGATCAACGCCGTCTCATCCTACTGCTTCAACACCCTCCGCATGCTCCGCAAGAGCTACAGGTGGATCCCCACCGAAACGAGAAGAACGGTCACCAAGGTCCTCGTCAGCAGCAGGTTTGACTACGGAAACGCCCTCTATGCAGGAGCCTCGGCCAAACTCCTGAAATAACTTCAACGCATTCAAAACGCCTCTGCACGCCTGATCTTCAACATCCCTCGCCACAGCCACATCACACCCCACCTGAGAGACCTGCACTGGCTCCCCGTCAACAAGAGTATCACCTTCAAGCTCCTCACCCATGCGCACAAGGCACTAGACAACACCAGGACAGCATACCTCAACAGACAACTCAGCTTCTACACCCCCAACCGCCAGCTTCGCTCCGCCGACCTCGCCACAGTCCCCCACATCCGAAGAACGACCTCCGGCGGCAGATCGTTCTCCCACCTTGCCGCCAAGACCTGGAACACCCTCCCCATCCCCCTACGGCAGACCCAAGACCTGCTGACCTTCAGAAGACTCCTCAAGACCTGGCTTTTCGAGCAGTAGCAGCATTCTCCCCCCTCCCCCAGCGCCTTGAGACCCTCGCGGGTAAGTAGTGCGCTTTACAAATGTTCTGATTGATTGATTAATACAGAATGGAAATGGGCCGGTCTGGGCTCTCACAGCATGTGATAGGCCTCCTCCTGCCTCAGTCTAGGGCAGGGCATTCTGATTTATCAGTACATAAATAAAATGTTGCACCTCACTTGATGGAAGAAATGTACAGAATCCAGTTCATGGAGAGAAGTCAGCGAAAGAAGTTAAAAAGAAGGGGTTAGAGTTCTTTCACAGTATCATTATTTTGGAACTGAATAATTTTCAATATTGTATTCAATGAAGCCATAGTTGCTGCTTTTTTATTTTATGCAACTAACAACCATTGACAAAGCCAATAGTCTGGTTTGTTGTAGGTGTAATGTACTATATATCTGGATGCAATAACAGAAGTATCAGAATAACAGTCGGGTAGCACACTATGCTAAGCACAAATTTTTTGCTTATGTGTTTTAAGCCACTCCCTTAATTACATCGGTCACGCCATTTGGAGAGACCCCCACGTGTTTTTCAACCCACTTAAAGCTCTGGAAACAACACCATGTCACAGTCGCCTCTCGTCCTGGCACTATGCATCATACATGACTCATGACTTCCAAGGTTTCAGATTGTCTATGTGCAGGGGCATAATGAACCTTCCCTCACCCATCACTTGCTTTAGGATCTACAGCAGGTGTGCAGTTCTTGATAACATAACATAAACATAACATGTGTATTTGTAAAGCGCACATATCACCCAAGCTAGGGTATCAAGGCGCTGAATAACAGATGTTATTGATGGGCCTCTTCTGTCTGCAACTCAGTAGACAAAGGCTCAGCTCATCTTTACTTTGAAAAGGTGGGTGAGTAAGTAAGTGAAGGGATGTGTGAATGGCTGGATGAATTAGTGAAAGGATGAATGGATGAGTGATTGGAAGGATGGCTGAAAGAAAGCGTAAATAAATAAATAGATGTATGAGTGGAATGGTGGATGTATGGGTGGAATGGCTAATGTTTGAGTAAAAGTGTGGCTGGATGAGTAAAAAGGTGGATGGATGAGTGAAAGGATAGATGGATGAGTGAAAGGGTGGATGTAAGGATGGATGAGTGAGTGAAAGGGAGGGTAGAGGGGCAAAAGAATGGATGGATGAGTAAAAGGGTGGATGGATGAGAGAAAGGATGGATGGATGAGTGAAAGGATGGATGAGTGATAGGGTCAATGGATGGATTTATGAGTGGATGAGTGGATGGATGGGTGGGTTGGTGAAGAGATGGCTAAGTGAAAGGGGGATGGAGAGAGAAAGGGAGAATGGATGAGTGAAAGTATGGTTGGATGACTGATATGATGAATGGACGAATGGGTGTATGGATGAGTGAAAAGAAGGATGTAAGGTTGGATGAGTGAAGGAATGCATAGATGAGTGAGGGTGAAGGGCTAGGAGAAAGGATGGATGAGTGAAATGGTGAATGGATGGACGAATGGATGGATGAGTGGCTGGATGAATGTATGGATGGATGAGTAAGTGAAAGAATGACTGCATGGGAGAAAAGGTAAATGGTTGGATGGATGAGTGGATGGATAGGTGGAAGTGTGGATGGATGTGTGAAAGAATGGATGGGGTGAAAGGGTGGATGGATAGATGAGTGAATGGGTGGATGGAGGGATGGATGAGCGAAATGATGAATGGAAGGATAGATGATAGATAGGTTTGGAAATGGTTCAATAGGTTTGGATGCGGGTGGGCACACAGATGGAAGGATAGACCGAATGGTGAAAGCCTGAATAATGGATAAAAGAATGAATGGATGCCACACCCCCAGTTGACTCAACCCGCCATCCCAAACCGATACATGATGCTCATGATGCCAGGCAGTAAGCGGGGAACTCTGGCTTGAAATGCTCCTTCTGCTTGCCAAAACGCAGAAACGAATTCCTTGTACGACACCGTGGTACCACAAGAGACGTTCCGCATGCCACCGGGAAGCGGCACGAGCAGCCCTCCACCTGACCCGAGGCCATGAGAGATGTGTGAGGGCACGGCTCCGTGCAGCCCTTCTGCGGGGAAAGGCGACCAAGACAAAATAACCTGCACTTGCAGACAACAGCACCGACGTGACTTGAGTCCCTTCCACCACAATTGTTTTTTATTTTAAATGTTGCACTCTTAAGAATATTGCGCCCGAGGCAACCGCCCCTGTGGCCCCGCCCAGACTACGCCACTGCCTACCAGTATGGATGATATCTGATTCTTACCCCTTGTAGCCCTCATTGTCTTAAGTGACATTTCCTATATATTGACTTTCACATTTATGAGTCATTGTCTCTATATAATATGTGTGTGATGTAACGCACTCCGACACCCTGCCATACATACTTTGGATACGTAGCACTATAAAAGAAATTAAATACACATAAGAGAGGGTATATGTGAAGATGAGGGGCTCCATTGGAGGGCGGTAGCAAGGCCGGACTGGCCGGACTCGGCATCAGGCATTTCCCTGGGAGGCTGTATGGGTGGGGGGGGGGGGCAGTTTTGTTTTGTGGGGGCTGCCACTGCAAAGTTCATTGCATATCCATCAGTTTTCAGGCAACAATAAAAGTGTCACGATAACTCTGGTCACTAATGTACCTGCCGGGAAGAGATGGGAGTTTTGTTTAGTGGCAGTTTTGAATCATCTAAAGTAGCACAGAGGGTTAATATGCCTGCTGCAAAGAACGTCTACGGTTCACTGACACAACATCGATGTAAAAAATATCAATGTAAAAAATATAGACAACAAAAATATCGACTCCTATACTTAAACAGGTAAGTACAAAAATATTTGCTAAAAACTATCGATGTAAAAAATAAAGATGTATAAAATATCGGCTTTTATATCAATGTAAAATAAAATAATATATATTAAATACATTACATATAATGTTAACAAAATAAAATACATTTAATATACATTTTAATAAAATATAACAAATAAACCTAATAAAAAAACACACAAATATAATAATTTATACATATTTATTTACTTTAAAACAATTAATCAACTATTATTTTTAATTTATGTTGAATGTTTAAAATATTACAAAAAAATAACAATATGTATTAATGATTTAAAATATAAAAAAACAAAAATCTATTATAAAATAAAACAGTAAACTATTAAAAAAGATTTAAACTTAAATTTCACAATACAATCAGTGCAACAGTAGGGAAAGTTTTGGATAGCAAAGGGGTAAAAATAACTATTCCCACTCCAGTGAGTGCAAAAGTAGGGTAAGTGTTGGATAGCGGAGGAATTAAATTTACTTTTCCAACTCCCAAGAATTCAACAGTAGCGAAATTGCTGGATAGCGGAGAGGTAAAAATTACTATTCCCAATCCAGTGAGAGCAACAGTAGGGAAAGTGTTGGATAGCGGAGGGGAGAAAATGACTATTCCCACTCCAAAGAGTGCAACAGTAGGGAAAGTGCTGGATAGCGGAGGGGTAAAAATAACTATTCCCGCTCCAAAGAGTGCAACAGTAGGGAAAGTGTTGGATAGCGTAGGGGTAAAAATTACTATTCCAACTCCAGTGAGTGCAACAATAGGGAAAGTGTTGGATAGAGGAGGGGTAAAAATTACTATTCCCACTCCAAAGAGTGCAACAGTAGGGAAACTATTGGATTGCGGATGGGTAAAAATTGCTATACCCACCACAGTGAGTGCAACAGTAGAATATGTGTTGGATAGCGGAGGGTTAAAATTACTATTCCCACTCCAGTGAGTGTAAAAGTAGGGAAAGTGCTGAATAGCGGAGGGGGTAAAAATTGTATTCCCACTCCCGTGAGTGCAACAGTAGGGATAGTGTTGGATAACGGAGGGGTAAAAATTACTATTCCCACTCCAGAGAGTGCAACAATAGAGAAAGTGTTGGATAGCGGAGGGGTAAAAATTACTATTCCAACTCCGGTGAGTGCAACAGTAGGGAAAGTGTTGGCTAGTGGAGGGGTAAAAATTACTAATCCCACTCCAGTGAGTGCAACAGTAGGGAAAGTGTTGGATAGCGGAGGGGTAAATATTACTATTCTCACTGCAGTGAGTGCAACAGCAGGGAAAGTGCAGGATAGCGGAGAGGTAAAAATTACTATTCCCATTCCAGTGAGTTCAATATTATGGAAAGTGTTGGATAGCGGAGAGACAAAAATTACTATTCACACTCAAACAATTAAAACAAAAATATAAAATATTTTTTTTTAAATCATAAAATTCAATAAACAATATTTAAAAAATGAAAAATCAAATATATTAAATATATAAAAAGAAAACATATTATAATTTTAGTTACATATAACAAAAACCTACAAATAATATATCAAATACATTAAAAATTAATTCTTTTAAACTAGAAAATATTTACAAACAAAAAAAGTAATTAATACATAAATATATGTCTTTTATTTCCTACCCTATAACACCACACCAATAACAAAACACTTCAACATTTTCAATTAAATTTACTTCCATAAGTAACATAATTAATAATCGATTAAAACATATTTTTAATAAAAGAAACTAATAAACATTAATTGACTACACACACTTTAACACTATAATATCCACAAGACACATCTAAATTAAACTATAAAATAATAAAACACAACTTAAACTTATTTTTAAATTAGAAACTATTAACAACTAATAATAAAGTAATTAAAATGTATTTAATACCCTCCCTTTAGCCCTTTAAAAGTAAAAACACACACAAAAATCAACAATTACCCAAAATAAATATCAAATAATTAACATTAATTAACAACTATATATTAATTAATTAAATAAATATTACTTTCCTCCCTTTACTCCTATAAACACCACAACACACACCTAAAATGTATCACACAATTACCATAATTAATTACTAATTAATTAATTAAAATGAACATCCACTTATTAATTCATTAATTAAAAATAAATTACTTCCCACCCTTTACACCTATAAGCACCACAACACACACCTAAAATGAATTACACAATTACCATAATTAATTACCAATTCATTAATTAAAAGTAATTAACAAGCAATTATTAATTCATTAATTAAAAATAAATTACTTCCCACCCTTTACACCTATAAGCACCACAACACACACCTAAAATGAATTACACAATTACCATAATTAATTACCAATTCATTAATTAAAAGTAATTAACAAGCAATTATTAATTCATCAATTAAAAATGTATTACTTCCCACCCTTTACACCTATAAACACCACAACACACACCTAAAATTAATTACACAATTACCATAATTAATTACCAATTAATTATTTTAAATTAATTAACAACCAATTATTAATTAATTACTTTACACATTTAACACTATAATAGCTCAACTAAACAAATATTAATAAATAAAAAATAATTAGTACATTTAATATAATTAAAATACTTCCCACCCTATTCCCCTATAAACCCACAACCCGCTACGGAACTAAAAACGCAAAATTCAAATAAAAAAAAAATAATAACTACTAAAAATGTAATACATATATTAAAAATACAAACAATTCTTATACAAAAAAACGTACATCACATACATATAAAATATATAATGAAATACATAACATTAATAAAAAAACGATATTTTAACAAATATATTTTAGCAAACGATATTAAACACTTCAATAATCTTAAAATCGATATTACTTACCTTAAGTCGATATTCTTGACCACAATATTCTTGCAGTCAATATTTCTGAACCACGATATTAATGACTTGATATTTGTGCAACTCAATATTTTTTACTCGATATTCTGTCTCTGCACCAATGTGTACCATGCATATCAAAGGACAGTATTTTATGTGCAGAGCTCAGTGTGTTACTGAGATTCTTTTGTTACTGTGCAGCTCATAAGTTACATATGTAATCTTGCCAAGTGAGCTATGGACTGCCATCAAAGAGCTGCATGCAAGCTGCATGGTACAAGTTATAGTTTTTCATTATCCTGATGTTGCTAAAAATGGTTTGTTGGGTAGTAATAAATTCTTATCATTAAAGTCAACGCTAACTACTGTGTTATGTTCTGAATCCTGGGTTTGAGCTTCTTCAGACCAAGCACTCTTACAAATGCCTACCAGTATGGGTGACATGCATCCTACACCTTGTTGACCCCGTTGCCGTATGTAACACTTTCTGTACACTGATTTACACATGAATGATTCATTGTCTCTGTATGGGTGTGTGATGTAAAGTGCTCTGGCACCCTACAATGGTATGAGAGGCACTATAAAACAAATGAAATACATGTGAGAGAGAGGGACTGTTGGTGATTGTGAGGGAATCATCGAAGAGCCCCATCAAAGATTGTCGTATCCTGGTGCACAGTAAAGTCATCATTTACTATGCTTTAGAAGTGAATACAATTGATATATAATGACAAATGTGTTGTAGAATGCACCATGTTTTCCCAATTTTTCTTGGGGGTGTGAAAACAAAGGCTGTAAGCTGTCAGTTTGTTTGTAACACACAACTTTTAAATATCTGCAAATTAACTGTGCAAATGTTTCAAAACATATCAGCAGTTAGGAAACCAGAAATGGACCACTTGTTTGTAATTCAGAAGTGTGCTGGTCACAGAGTTTTAATAGGATCAAAACAATCAAGACACTTTACTTGGTGAGGTTGAAATTATACATATTTGCCGAACCCACATTTCCACACATTAGTATTTGTGCGCTACATATTTTTATCAGTAAAACTGCATGTTGGCATTTTGCTTCCATTCAATAGAAAATGTTCTGTATGTAAAAGACAGCGCCTCCTTCTGCCCTACAATTATGCTTCAACAGTGTATGCAGTTTCTAGTCTGTAACACACTCCTGTGCATCAGTGAGAATCTGCAGTTTACAGCTCACCGAAAGGAAACAGCCCAAGCAGTATACTATTTCCACTATACAGGTAAAATAAGGAGTGCTGATATATTGCTAGCCAGCGCATTATATAGTATTGTCAACTCCTATCTAACCACTCTGACCCACAAAAGTACCATAACGCTCAGCAGTGGGCAGTCAATTATAGCTCACGCAGGCTGGTTAATAACTACCTTTTCCTGCTTAATGCTCTTACCCTCACACAAGTTCTGTCTGCTATGAGTCTTACAATACAAAACAACTGGTCATAGGGTCTGAGGGAATTTTAAAGACCTGCGCAGACAAATCCCCAAATCACTTGAATCAACACAACAAAAAGAGTCTGCGGGTCTAAGCCAAACATTCAAAAGGAAAAAAGTGACAGGTCAGCACATTCAAAAATGAAAAGAGTCCTCATGAAGAGGGCCAAGTCCCATCACCCACCGAAGTGGCATGCTTCATCATCTGGGACCTCCCATAACTACACCTGGTGTAGTTATAGAGCTGCTACTCCTTTGTTTACTGTAATAAGGAGGAGCTCCGGGATGTTTTGATTCCTGTAATTGGGAGGGTAGATAAACTCAGACTGAGAAAGCTGTCATAAGTGTGGTGAATCTAAATGCAGTGTGTAGAAGAAAGTGGTTTAAAATTGATCATCATTGGAAAATAAATTTTATTCTGTATCCAATGACACCAAACTAAAAACAGCAGAAATTGTGAGGGGAGCGTGTCCACAAACGTTATAGGGCCACGCCCTCGTGGGTCAACATGTTTCAGCCAACCTGTGTCTACCCAATGTCTATGGCTTTCGTCAGGACCAAAAGGTAACACTACTGCAAGATCGTGAGTGACTAAAGAGTGAAATAAAAAGGAACGATACAACCTACTGAAGTACCTACTTATCCGTGGATATGTGGCACCGTAGTGATGTGACTTAATCACCTGAAGGTAAAACAGAAACAATAATACATGAATATGCTGAACAAAACTACTCTTTTTCTTTAAACTAATACAAATGTCTCGTACATAAACATTTGTCAAGCGTGCAGACTGCGTAGTTTCCTTACCCGCAAAAAGTCGGGGATGCACCTACACTCCTGGTTACAACTCAGGGCGTGAGGCAACGCTCTAGAAGACAAAGAGAGAGGGAGAAAAACTAGCTAATGCCAAATACAGCAGAAGACGGTATATTCAACTGTATGTGCACCAAGCTGTATAACTCTAAAGACTTAAAAACCCATCTACAGACAAAGATGTATCGACTAACTACAGAATGGAATAAGCCATGCTGCTACTGGGATGGAAAGCAGATTAACCAATACCGTTTAGCAGGCATGTTCATGACAAAAATGCTGATAAAGTTACACACATCAATCACGGGTGGCTCTAAGCCCCATCTTTATGGTAGAGTCAAGTGCAATTAAAGCATGTCCATGACAAAAATGCTGATAAAGTTACACACATCCATCACGGGTGGCTCTAAGCCCTATCTTAATGGTAGAGTCAAGTGCAAAGACCAAATAAGTGTGTACTAAGGTGTAGGGAGCAGGCTTACCTGTCCGTCGTTACCCCGGACTTTCTTCCTGGTTGTAACGAGCGTGACGGGGGCCTCGTAAGCCTGCCTTTCAACTGTGTGACGCTCCGGTCAGCGAGCCAATCATCGCGTAGAGGCGCGATGACGTGGAACGTGTCCTGAGCGTGCGTGTGTATTCCAAAGGTTCATGGGAATCGTAGTTTGGGCAATAATCGAGGGCGCTCGTAACTTGAGCGATGTAATGCCTCGGACAAAAAGTATCGCTAAAAGATACCATCTCTGTCCCACATTTCCCCGTTATGAACAACAAAACCCTGAACTACACTTGTTATGTTGACTGACCATGATTGACCAGGATGACCAGACAAATTAGGTTAGGACAAGGGTGCAGAGCGTGGTCTTTGCACTTGACTCTACCATTAAGATAGGGCTTAGAGCCACCCGTGATGGATGTGTGTAACTTTATCAGCATTTTTGTCATGGACATGCTTTAATTGCACTTGACTCTACCATAAAGATGGGGCTTAGAGCCACCCGTGATTGATGTGTGTAACTTTATCAGCATTTTTGTCATGAACATGCCTGCTAAACGGTATTGGTTAATCTGCTTTCCATCCCAGTAGCAGCATGGCTTATTCCATTCTGTAGTTAGTCGATACATCTTTGTCTGTAGATGGGTTTTTAAGTCTTTAGAGTTATACAGCTTGGTGCACATACAGTTGAATATACCGTCTTCTGCTGTATTTGGCATTAGCTAGTTTTTCTCCCTCTCTCTTTGTCTTCTAGAGCGTTGCCTCACGCCCTGAGTTGTAACCAGGAGTGTAGGTGCATCCCCGACTTTTTGCGGGTAAGGAGACTACGCAGTCTGCACGCTTGACAAATGTTTATGTACGAGACATTTGTATTAGTTTAAAGAAAAAGAGTAGTTTTGTTCAGCATATTCATGTATTATTGTTTCTGTTTTACCTTCAGGTGATTAAGTCACATCACTACGGTGCCACATATCCACGGATAAGTAGGTACTTCAGTAGGTTGTATCGTTCCTTTTTATTTCACTCTTTAGTCACTCACGATCTTGCAGTAGTGTTACCTTTTGGTCCTGACGAAAGCCATAGTCATTGGGTAGACACAGGTTGGCTGAAACATGTTGACCCACGAGGGCGTGGCCCTATAACGTTTGTGGACACGCTCCCCTCACAATTTCTGCTGTTTTTAGTTTGGTGTCATTGGATACAGAATAAAATTTATTTTCCAATGATGATCAATTTTAAACCACTTTCTTCTACACACTGCATTTAGATTCACCACACTTATGACAGCTTTCTCAGTCTGAGTTTATCTACCCTCCCAATTACAGGAATCAAAACATCCCGGAGCTCCTCCTTATTACAGTAAACAAAGGAGTAGCAGCTCTATAACTACACCAGGTGTAGTTATGGGAGGTCCCAGATGATGAAGCATGCCACTTCGGTGGGTGATGGGACTTGGCCCTCTTCATGAGGACTCTTTTCATTTTTGAATGTGCTGACCTGTCACTTTTTTCCTTTTGAATGTTTGGCTTAGACCCGCAGACTCTTTTTGTTGTGTTGCTATGAGTCTTATCCATTACTCAGTACTGTACCAGCCCCTATGCAAGTCATTACCAGCTGTACAGAAATGGAATACCTGAAGCGATCTGACAAATAAGGCTGGCCACTCGGAGGACTGCACTCTAGTACAGCACTGCAGGTCCCAATTAGCGACATCCTATGCATGCCGATTTACATCTCACAATGGCACTGATGTGTCTGTAAAACATACCTTTTGTCCCGAAGTTTTGTACTGACTTTTGACCATCTGTCCTGAATTTTTGTTCTGAATTTTGACCCTTTGTTCTGAATTTTAACACTCACCGTCCTGAATTTGCACCCATGCCAGTTGGTCACCCTAATACTGTGGTTATATAGGTGTGATCTAATTAATCACCACCCTCATAATATCCGCATCCATGCCAACATTGGGAAAGAAGATGGAGGTAGATTAAGATTTTAAAAAACTGAAGCGAGAGAACATATTTTCCCCCTTTGGCTTGTATTGACTTAGGAGCAATTTCAGGCCAAGGGAGAAAGCTAAATGAAAACAATGTTTGGCTTTCGAAATTCAAGCGTCTCCTACCTGGATCGGGTCTGTTGCTGCCATGTATGCAACCCATAGCCGTGCTCTGCTCTCACCCTGAGAGCGCCATGTTTCATTCGTAGGCGCTAGTGCTCTTCTCCACAAAAGCTCTTTTTATTTGCAGAATTGCACTTTTAATATGTAGTGCGACCCTGACCAGAATGTATTGGAGCGCTTTAGCAGTTACATTACACAAGAACACAGTTGTGCTTTTTAGGCACGAGGAGATTGTGATTTTCCCAGAATGAATCCCAGTATGCTGTTGAACTGATGCTGACACTTGAACTTGCTTCTCTAGTTCCCACAGCGGAATCGTCCATTAACCCCCATTTGCCCTGGCCTGCTCTCATCGGTCTGCGCTACAACCTTCTGGAGGAAGGTGAGGGGACAGAGGCTTACCCTGGTTACCTTCTGAGTAGGATTTCCCATGTTTATTTCCTTCCCTAGTTTCGTTTTTATATCTCGGCCTAAACTTTCACAAGCTAAACATGTCTAAACCCATGTGAAAGTCGGCTGAAACAATCTTTAACAAATTTTAGCAACGCAGACTGGCACGTATACATGGTACTCAGAAGGCACCACCAGTTTGGGCCTTGAGGTAAGGGTGCTAAAGTTTTAAAATGTCTATGGTAGTGGCCCCAGCCCCGCGGTTCCAAAAAACAAGCAAGGAAAATAGGCCCCATCATCTGTCTTCATAGTTCAAAAACACCTTTAGGGTGCAAAGTCCCCTGGTGCCACAGTACCTGCTGCACTAATGATGTTTATGTCTCTGCTACCATGTGGAGTAGTCACCATCAGAATTTCACAATTGCTTTATTAACCTTCTTACTTTCTCAAATTTGCTTGGAAATGCACCATTGCCCACTCTTTTTTCAAACTTCTCTGGGGGGAAACCCCCCCCACCCCCGAACACCCTTATGGCAGTCGGGCTCACTCGCTACGCCCGCTGGCCACGGGATACTCATCCAAACTTTTACACCCCATCACTTTAAAATGTCACCAGCTGCCACTGCGGACAAGAACGTGCAATATCTGCAAGAGGAAAGTCTGGCGGATTCCTCACTGATTTACAAAAAAAGATAGAAAGACTGATCTTTCCAAGAAGTGACGTCCAGTTGCCAGAGATAGCCAGCAGTGACATGAGAACACACCAGCCCTGGCCACGCATACTACTCTTGGGATGAGTGCTTTTATAAAAAGTAGTAAGGCAGCACGGACACTATTCGACAATGGTGGTTAACTATTACCAGAGCCAGCAGCACCATGGGTGGTTGCATGGAAAAGCCCATGCACCACCCATGGAACACCCCCTTGTCACTGAGTAATACGCTGCTTTGCAATACTTTCATGTGAATTTCCAGCACAAAACAAGTTTTGCGTTGGAAAGTAAATTGGGTAAAAAAGATTTTGCTATGATTTGTGTCACTTTTGTGATGCAAACATGGTACAAACTCTTTGGTGCCGATCACGATCCGGCAAAAACCGGGTACGAACCGTCGGTCGGAGCGTTTTCCCCGTCCGACTCGTACCCGGTCGTAAAACTTTACAACCATGGAATTACGATTCGCACGGAAACACCATTTCCGTACGAATCGTAAAAAACACCGACCGACGAAAATATACATACGAATGTGATCCGGGAATGCTGCGACGTGACGTCGGGACGCTTTCAGGCAGCGTTTCACGACCCAGGAATTACGATTCGAACCGACAGCAGTCCGGACGGTAATATTTTCACGGCACCCAAAAAGTGCCGCAAAAGCGAAGTACGGCGCGAATCGACCAGAGTAGGTGGCCCGGTACGCACCGTACCCCCCCCGCCCCGTAGGTACGCGCCGAACCCCCCCCCCAGCCCCCGTAGGTACGCGCCAACCCCCCCCAGCCCCCGTAGGTATGCGCCGACCCCCCCCAGCCCCCGTAGGTACGCACCGACCCCCCCCCAGCCCCCGTAGGTACGCGCCGAACCCCCCCCAGCCCCCGTAGGTATGCGCCGATCCCCCCCCAGCCCCCGTAGGTACGCGCCGACCCCCCCCCCAGCCCCCGTAGGTACGCGCCGAACCCCCCCCAGCCCCCGTAGGTATGCGCCGACCCCCCCCCAGCCCCCGTAGGTACGCGCCGACCCCCCCCAGCCCCCGTAGGTACGCGCTGAACCCCCCTGTATGTACACCCGTGTACGTGTCGAACCCCCCCGTGTACGTTCGAGTCGTACCCCCACCCGTGTATGTACGGTGCGTACCCCCCGTGTACGTTCGAGTCGAACCCCCCCGTGTACGTTCGAGTCGAACCCCCCCGTGTACGTTCGAGTCGAACCCCCCGTGTACGTTCGAGTCGTACCCCCACCCGTGTATGTACGGTGCATACCCCCCCGTGTACGTTCGAGTCGAACCCCCCCGTGTACGTTCGAGTCGAACCCCCCCGTGTACGTTCGAGTCGTACCCCCACCCGTGTATGTACGGTGCGTACCCCCCGTGTACGTTCGAGTCATACCCCCCCTCGAACGTACACGGGGGGGTTCGACTCTTACGTACACGGGGGGGTTCGACTCGAACGTACACGGGGGGGTTCGACTCGAACGTACACGGGGGGGTACGCACCGTACATACACGGGTGGGGGTACGACTCGAACGTACACGGGGGGGTTCGACACGTACACGGGTGTACATACAGGGGGGTTCGGCGCGTACCTACGGGGGCTGGGGGGGGTCGGCGCGTACCTACGGGGGCTGGGGGGGGTCGGCGCGTACCTACGGGGGCTGGGGGGGGTCGGCGCGTACCTACGGGGGCTGGGGGGGGGTCGGCGCGTACCTACGGGGGCTGGGGGGGGTCGGCGCGTACCTACGGGGGCTGGGGGGGGTCGGCGCGTACCTACGGGGGCTGGGGGGGGGTCGGCGCGTACCTACGGGGGCTGGGGGCGCGTATGCGGGCACGTCTCCATGGTTGCTATGGGAGTTCGGTGCGGACGGGGATTTTTCCATCCGGTTGTAACCTCGGACGCACGGGATGGATCGTGATTCCTCGGTCGGACTTCACCTTTCACGTTTGTACGGTAAATCGTCCGGGGACGTGTCGGACACATTTTCCGACCCGAGGACGTGTGGGGAATGATTCCCAATGCAGTTCGTATGGACTTTTTACCATGCGAATCGTGATTGCCAGTTCGTACGGCACTTGTACGATTCGTACGGTAAAAAGACCGGATACGAGTCGCACGGGGATATTTTTTACCGGATCGTGATCGGCACCCAAGTAAATATACCCCAGCTACCAATTCAGCAACAGCAAGTCCTCCAATGACTGCCACTACTTAAATGTGAATTTTCCAGATCCAAATATAGTTTTAAAAAAAAACAACAGTGGCGGCCAGCACGGCGGGGGGGTGGAGGGCGGGAAGTGGGTGTGAGGAGGTAAAAAAAAAGAACAAAAACCACTTACATGATCGCCGGTTCTCTCCTCCATCGCTCCGTCACCGTCTCTCCCCTGGGGCCAGAAAAGGAAGCACCCAGGCTCCCCTGAGCCAATCACAACGCAACAATGCAGCATTGTGATTGGTCTGAGCGTTGTGGTTTGGCACTCAGCCAGGGAATGGTAGCCTGCGCATCTTGTCCACAAAGGTTGTAATGCATGGAGAAGATGCAAAGTGCGCATGAATGTTTGACCGGGTCAAGAAGGCCGGCCAAACATCCATACACACTTGGAGCGGGCAAACCACTCCTCCCCCGTTCCTCTGTCATTGGAGCAGTCCCGTCCATAAACCTGCAGCAGCAAGAAAATATAAAAAAATTATAATAACCTCGAGTTATTATCATTTTATATTTCCTTTCTTTTAGTGCTACAAAGCAGCGGGGCGATGTTTCTCCGCCTTAGCAGAGGAGCCGCTGCTGAAAATAAAGCACTGTGATGCACTATGACCTGTGTAGACACAACACTAAGCAGGGCACAGTGCTGATATCCAGCGTCCCTGGTGTTTTTCTTGTCTTATTCTCCCCTCTCTGGTGCCAATTACGATCCGGTAAAAAAATTCCCCGTGCGACTCGTATCCGGTCTTTTTACCGTACGAATCGTACAAGTGCCGTACGAACTGGCAATCACGATTCGCATGGTAAAAAGTCCATATGAACCGCATCGGGAATGATTTCCCACACGTCCTCGGGTCGGAAAATGTGTCCGACACGTCCTCTGACGATTTACCGTACAAATGTGAAAGGTGAAGTCCGACCGAGGAATCACGATCCATCCCGTGCGTCCGATGTTACAACCGTATGGAAAAAACACCGTCCGCACCGAACTCCCATAGCAACCATGGAGACATGTGCCCGCATACGCGCCCAACACACCCCCCGCCCCCGTACGTCCGAGACGTACCCCCCATGTATGTACACCCCCACCCGTGTATGTACACCCCTGTACGTCCGAGTCGTACCCCCACCCCTGTACGTGTCGTACCACCGTCAATGTATACCCCTGTACGTTCGAGTCCTACCCCCACCCCTGTACGTGTCCGACCCCCATGTATGTACACCCCAGTACATTCGAGTCGTACCCCCACCCCAGTACGTGTCGTACCACCGTCTATGTACACCCCAGTACGTTCGAGTCGTACCCCCACCCCTGTACGTGTCGTACCACCGTCAATGTACACCCCAGTACGTTCCAGTCGTACCCCCACCCCTGTACGTGTCGTACCACCGTCAATGTACACCCCAGTACGTTCCAGTCGTACCCCCACCCCTGTACGTGTCGTACCACCGTCAATGTACACCCCTGTACGTTCGAGTCCTACCCCCACCCCTGTACGTGTCCGACCCCCATGTATGTACACCCCAGTACATTCGAGTCGTACCCCCACCCCTGTACGTGTCGTACCACCGTCTATGTACACCCCAGTACGTTCGAGTCGTACCCCCACCCCTGTACGTGTACGTTCGAGTCGTACCCCCACCCCTGTACGTGTCGTACCACCGTCAATGTACACCCCTGTACGTTCGAGTCGTACCCCCACCCCTGTACGTGTACGTTCGAGTCGTACCCCCACCCCTGTACGTGTCGTACCACCGTCAATGTACACCCCTGTACGTTCGAGTCCTACCCCCACCCCTGTACGTGTCGTACCACCGTCTATGTACACCCCAGTACGTTCGAGTCGTACCCCCACCCCTGTACGTGTACGTTCGAGTCGTACCCCCACCCCTGTACGTGTCGTACCACCGTCAATGTACACCCCTGTACGTTCGAGTCCTACCCCCACCCCTGTACGTGTCCGACCCCCATGTATGTACACCCCAGTACATTCGAGTCGTACCCCCACCCCAGTACGTGTCGTACCACCGTCTATGTACACCCCAGTACGTTCGAGTCGTACCCCCACCCCTGTACTTGTCGTACCACCGTCAATGTACACCCCAGTACGTTCGAGTCGTACCCTCACCCCTGTACGTGTCGTACCACCGTCAATGTACACCCCAGTACGTTCCAGTCGTACCCCCACCCCTGTACGTGTCGTACCACCGTCAATGTACACCCCTGTACGTTCGAGTCCTACCCCCACCCCTGTACGTGTCCGACCCCCATGTATGTACACCCCAGTACATTCGAGTCGTACCTCCACCCCTGTACGTGTCGTACCACCGTCTATGTACACCCCAGTACGTTCGAGTCGTACCCCCACCCCTGTACGTGTACGTTCGAGTCGTACCCCCACCCCTGTACGTGTCGTACCACCGTCAATGTACACCCCTGTACGTTCGAGTCGTACCCCCACCCCTGTACGTGTACGTTCGAGTCGTACCCCCACCCCTGTACGTGTCGTACCACCGTCAATGTACACCCCGTACGTTCGAGTCCTACCCCCACCCCTGTACGTGTCCGACCCCCATGTATGTACACCCCAGTACATTCGAGTCGTACCCCCACCCCAGTACGTGTCATACCACCGTCTATGTACACCCCAGTACGTTTAAGTCGTACCCCCACCCCTGTACGTGTCGTACCACCATCAATGTACACCCCAGTACGTTCGAGTTGTACCCCCACCCCTGTAGGTGTCGTACCACCGTCAATGTACACCCCAGTACGTTCCAGTCGTACCCCCACCCCTGTACGTGTCGTACCACCGTCAATGTACACCCCTGTACGTTCGAGTCCTACCCCCACCCCTGTACGTGTCCGACCCCCATGTATGTACACCCCAGTACATTCGAGTCGTACCCCCACCCCTGTACGTGTCGTACCACCGTCTATGTACACCCCAGTACGTTCGAGTCGTACCCCCACCCCTGTACGTGTACGTTCGAGTCGTACCCCCACCCCTGTACGTGTCGTACCACCGTCAATGTACACCCCAGTACGTTCGAGTCGCACCCCCAACACAACCTCCTAAGTACGGAGCGCACCCCAGGCCCCAACATCACAACCGCATGTACGAGTCGTACCAAGCCACACACAAGGACAGCACCGTACAACCAAATGGCCCATGTACACACCGTACACACACTCAAAACGCACGTACACAACCAGGACAAAACAAAACAACACAAGAATACACTATTCGAATGGCACAAAGCCACTAAACATGGCCAACAAACACTAAAAAAACACATTCACTGACCTGCAACTGCCAAAAACACACAGAGGCCCAAAACACCACCACTCCATATAACACACCCACCCAAACTTCAAACACAGCCACACCCACCCATGGACCAATAAAAAGGGCCCACACACACAAACCATGAGCCTTTGCAACAGACTCACTGCTGCCAGACACCACAGAACCATACTACAAGCTTCAGCACACCTTACACTTGCACACCTTCACACAACCACCTTCACAAACACCCCCTCATCACATTCACACACACACACCTGCACAACCACACCCACACACCCACAACCATCCACACACACCCCCCACAATCCACACCCCTCACCATGCCCACTAACAAGAATCCAAAGTTCAGTAACCGAGAGTTGGAGGTCCTTGTTGATGAAATCCTCAGAGTCGAGCCACAGCTCTTTGGAACATTGGTCAGACAGACCAGCATGGCAGCAAAAACAGCCATGTGGCAGACCATCGTCGATGCTGTGAATGCTGTTGCGGACACCAGAAGGACCAGGCAGGAATGCCAAGCCAGTTGGTACGATCTGCGAAGGAGGGTCCGAGCCAAGATGCTGGAGGAACACAACCAGGCCAACGCCACTGGAGGAGGGCCCTCCCGCAGACCCGTACACTACCAGCCCTGGGAGAAGAGGGTGATGGCCATACAGCCGGTGGAGGCAGTCGAAGGATTAGGAGGACTCCGAGACCCGGGTGAGTACACGAACAACGCACCTCACATGGGGGGGACCTCATCCACAACCAAAATCACTAACAGGCACGCAACCACCCCAACCTATCGCATGACTCAACCACACTCCATGAACACGCACATGCCACTGCCGCCACCATGCCCCATGCACCCAGCTGGACAATGTCAAGTCACAGGCCACAGAAGACACCAACACATGACACGGTAACCCGGATGGCGGGAGGGTGGGCCCCAAAAATCACATAGTGCAACTCAGAAGCAGACAACAATGCCCTCTGCCCATATGGCCCAGGTCACAGCCAGACAAACAGTGTGTCCCCACACAGGAAAGACTCGCCAGCAAATGGCGGACGCCTTGCATCAACACATGGGGGTGAAGGCACTGTTTTGCACATGACAGCAGCTAATGAACAGCCAACACTGTGAAAGAGTGGCAGCACACACAACCACAGCAGCAGCGCACACACAGACACTACACCCAATGGGTGCCTGGAGATCAGAAACAAACTCACATTAACAAGCCAAGGGCCATTCAAAGGACTGGAAAAAGTGTGTGTCTAGGAAGCTGGGCTGAGGTGACAGAGGGTGACACACAGAGGGAGGGAGAGGGGGACAGAGAGGGAGGGAGACACAGGGACACGGACAGAGGGAGGAGGCTGACACACAGAGGGAGGGAGAGGGGGACAGAGAGGGAGGGAGACACAGGGACACGGACAGAGGGAGGAGGCTGACACACGGAGGGAGGGAGAGGGGGACAGAGAGGGAGGGAGTCACAGGGACACGGACAGAGGGAGGAGGCTGACACACAGAGGGAGGGAGAGGGGGACAGAGAGGGAGGGAGACACAGGAAGACGGACAGAGGGAGGAGGCTGACACACGGAGGGAGGGAGAGGGGGACAGAGAGGGAGGGAGACACAGGGACACGGACAGAGGGAGGAGGCTGACACACAGAGGGAGGGAGAGGGGGACAGAGAGGGAGGGAGACACAGGGACACGGACAGAGGGAGGAGGCTGACACACGGAGGGAGGGAGAGGGGGACAGAGAAGGAGGGAGACACAGGAAGACGGACAGAGGGAGAAGGCTGACACATGGAGGGAGGGAGAGGGGGACAGAGAGGGAGGGAGACACAGGGACACGGACAGAGGGAGGAGGCTGACACACAGAGGGAGGGCGAGGGGGACAGAGAGGGAGGGAGAGGGGGACAGAGAGGGAGGGAGAGGGGTACAGAGAGGGAGGGAGACACAGGGACACGGACAGAGGGAGGAGGCTGACACACGGAGGGAGGGAGAGGGGGACAGAGAGGGAGGGAGACACAGGGAGACGGACAGAGGGAGGAGGCTGACACACAGAGGGAGGGAGAGGGGGACAGAGAGGGAGGGAGAGGGGGACAGAGAGTGAGGGAGAGGGGGACAGAGAGGGAGGGAGACACAGGGACACGGACAGAGGGAGGAGGCTGACACACGGAGGGAGGGAGAGGGGGACAGAGAGGGAGGGAGGCACAGGGATACGGACAGAGGGAGGAGGCTGACACACAGAGGGAGAGAGAGGGGGACAGAGAGGGAGGGAGACACAGGGAGAGCAAATCAGCCGTGTGGTGTGTGGGAATGTCTGCTCTTCAGCAGGTAGACTGCGTGCATGTAGCCAAGGGTGGCCAGTGCCAGAACCCCCCCTCTTCACCATGGGAAAACACACGGCCATGTCACAACCTGTTCACGAGCACAACGACAGCTACCTGCATTATATAAGTGTGTGGATCCACTCCATGTGCACATGTACAGTGCTACACGGAAGGCGCCAATGCATGGCTCGCCACACCTGCCCACTCCACTGCTGACTGCAGTCACACTTGACGCAGCAAGTAAGACTGTGGCACACATAGTTAAAGGGGCCAAAGTGGTGCCCAAGGGACACACCCATGCACAAGTGCACTGTGAGTGGAATGCAAGACAGATCCTAATTCCAAGAGGAAAAGTGCCAACTTTGAAACTGATGAAACATGGATGTTGCATGGACCAAAATTAACATTGTCTCTCTCACACACAGGTCAACGTCGTGGTTGACCCCCCAACACAGGGGGGGAAGACTCACAGGACCCGGATCTGTGGGAGCCCGATCCCACCGGCAGCGACGACTCTCACCACTCTGTGGACGACCCCGACCGACCTGGCCCCTCTGGTGTCCAACCACCTGCAGCACCTGCGTCAGGTACAACTGTGCCAACCACCACCCCCACTCCTGCCACATCCCAGGAGACACCCAGGATCCCTGCCCCACCACCACAATGCAGCCAGGCTGGCCAGGAGGGACACGGTGTCCCGGGCACCCAGGAGGAGGCAGGCGACAACGCCAATGCCACCCCTCAGGGGTCCCGGAGACCCGATGTACCCACAAGGGCAGGCCAGGTGCAAGTGGGCAGGGGTGGTGGGAGTGGAGGACGGCGGAGGCGCAAGCCTGACCAGTTGGCTGGGGAACCGGTATTTGCCCATGTCCGTAACATCATGGACACATACCGGCAGGACACCACGGGCATGGCCCAGGTTGTGTCCACCCTCAATGAGATCAAGGGGACCCTCGATGAGATAAAGACCCAGCAGGCCCAGCAACATGCGGAGCAACATGCCTGTCTACTGCAACACCAACGGAGGATGGAGGACAGACAGGCTGAGCAAGTGACGGTGTTCCAGGGGATTCACGATACACTCCGTCGGATGGCCGACAACATGGGCAACCCTCCCTGTGCCAGACGGCGTAGAACATCACCACCCACAGGGAGGGATCAGGAGGAGGAGGAGACATCCGACGGAGCATCCCAAACATCGTCACGGCCTGCTGCTGAGGGTCCCCGCAGGAGGCCGGGTCGTCCACGGAAAGGACCGTGAGGGTCGGCGCTACATCAAAATCTCCCAGGACACCTGGCCTGGCACCTGGCCCACTGGAGCAACAGCATCACAGCATCAAGAGACATTCTCTGCCACATGGCCCTGCTGGTCACTGTCTGACCAATGTTGACAAAGACTGTGGCATGGACTATGAGGATTTCCAATGGCAAGGACACCAACTCCCCTACTGAACTTTGGATTCCAAACTCCCGGAAAGCCCCTCACTTTATCTCCCCCCCCCACCCCCCAAAAAAATAAAAAAATCACACCATGAAGAGAAGATGCCTGCTGGTTGCATTATTACCTTACATGTGTGTTGTAAAGTCTAAACATGCCTGAGTTCTCTTTTGACTTCAACCATCCACACCCTGGGGCCTGAGTCTGGCACAGGACACACGGGTCACAGTGTATTAGGCAAGACAGACATGGAGCACCATACACACCAGTGATGGGCCCAACCAGCTGAGGGGGTGGCCGCACAACCGTGCTGACAGACACATTGAGTACAGCAACAGTCATGCGCAGAGGTCAGGGATCATGTGGAGTGTCCTGGGGGGCACCCAGGTATGTGTAGACAGGTGGCAGAACCATGTCCTGCAAGCCTGAGTCCGGTGGATGCAGAGAATGGGGGCCTGGCCAACGTTGGATGCATGGGGATGGCACATGTCACAATACCCACACAGTCATGGACATCATGCCCAATACACAGTCTCAGCCCACACACACAGCTTGCATCTTGCTACTCGACACATCGACACATAGCCACTATCCGGGAAAACCATGCCAGACATGCTGGATGCACCGTGGCAACACACCAGCATTGACTGAGAAGAGGCACCTTGGAGGCATAGGGACACCTTTATTAGGCATGTTTTCGGGATTACAGAGGCAACTTGAAGTACACATGAACACATCCTGTGGAGTAACATGTGGGTCCAACACTGGCACCCCCCTTCTGCAGCACAAATGCGTGTTAGCCATGGAACTGGCACACAATTGTCGGCTAACAGCTAAACACCCACAGCTGCTCACGGAGAGACTGCCATACACCATTGATCCGCTGATGTGGAAGTCCCACACCATGTCAAGCCAATGCTAACCGTATGTGTCCGAGGGCAGTGTCACACACATTGATGCCATCATCTAAATCCACTATCCCATCACTGATGACTGTCAACCAGTCAGACCATCTATTCAGGTGTACACAGCTGCATGTTGTGTCCCATGGTGATGCTACATGGCGGCAGAGGAACCAAACATCGACAGGGGCAGTGTGCATACATCGTGAACAACTGCCACACCCAATACACCCCTGATGCATCCCTTACCCTATGGAGACTTCCAAACGTGTCCGTGCCTGTAACGCTGAGTCAGCCCACAATGACGTGTCCATGAGGAATAGCAGTGCCACAACAATGCAACCAGCAGACGGCATGCGCAAGTACCTGGGGAAGAGAGACACACAAGAAGTCAGCCACAAAAAGCACAGCCACTTGCATGTGCATTTACTCGACACATGTATGGATGACAACATGCTAGGTGTTGGACTTGGCCCTTTTTCCTTCATTTTTTTTCGTTTTTGTAGTGTTAAGGTGCAGGTGCTTACTTCTCCCAAGATGGCGGCCAAAGACCCCTGCTACTGCAGGGTAGTCATTTTTCATAGTAGCACCCTAGCTGCCAGGAGCTGGCTGGGACCCACAACAATGTTGCGACACCAGCCCGCCTTTTTGTCCCATAGTTAGAGTGGGGAAGCTCCTGGAAGATGCTGGAACCTTCTAGAAGGGAGGTGGGGTTTTACTTTTGCCGCCTTGGCTAGAGGTCACCTGCCCTAGGGCTACTTAAGAGTGGGAGGGAAACTTTTGTGGTGAGTTGGCCATTGGGGTGAAGCAGAGCTGGAAGAATCCACCAGGAGTGTAGGCGGTAGGGCCTAGCCAAGGACTTATGCCTCTGAGAGTGACAGGATTTAGACACTGCCTCTTAAGTGAGTGAGGTGCCCTGTGAATCCCACTGATCTTGCCCAGTAGTAGGAGGACCCAGAGACTCTCTGCCAGCCTGACTAGGAAGGACCTAGTCGCCCTCTCCATTCCTACCCCTGTAACAGAACCCCTTAAGGGCGCCAGATATATCTGCGCCAAAAGACTTCACCTGTCAACTGAGAACTGAAACCTAACTTTAAGAACTGAGACTGCATGACAAGAGCGAGCTGTAAGCCTTGAATGCCAGAACTGAGACTGCGTGTCCAAGCTAACCTATTGAACTAATTGCTAAACCGATTGCCAAGCCACCGGGGATCGACCAGGTACTAGCGCTGTGACCCCCGCGCTCCCTGCCCTGGTCTGGGACCCCCGGCAGCGTGCTCCGCTGAGCACTTTACCCCATCCTTAATTTGAGCCCCCCCCCCCTGCGACGACGAAGTCAGCGCGCTCACCGCCGCGGCCTGGAGGCCTGGAGGAGTGCCCTGCTGTGTCGCGAGGCCCAGGCGAAGCCCGGGGCCCCGTCGCTGCCGTCGCAGCCGTGTGAGGAGGTGCGCCAGGTCGGGGCCGAGTTCCCCCAACGTCGTGAGGACGGACGCCTGCTGACGCCGAGACGGAGGTAAGCCCGGAGGCCGAGATCCCCCCTGGTGCGCCCCCTGCTGGTCTGGAAACCACACCGCACTTGGCCCGGGTTGTCCCCGCCGTGGGAGTCCCCTCCCCTGCCTGCGCGACGGAGAGACCCCGCCGAGGGATCCTGTCCGTGTCCCCCCGTTTGTAATACTGAGCGCGGTGCTCTGTGAACTGCACCGGAGCATAGGGACGCGCTCCTCAAGTCCGGTCACCCTCCCCGCTGGAAGCCGCCCAAAGAACTGACTGACATTACCCTCGGGTGGAGCTTCACGCCACCGACCCTGCTTCCCCAGCCGGGGAGACCAGGAATGCGAGTAGCGCACTGGGTTATATGCTCTGCTCGAAAGTAAATTATATGCCAAGGAATGCGAGTAGCGCACTGTGTCATATGCTCTGCTCGAAAGTAAATTACATGCCAAGGAATGCGAGTAGCGCACTGTGTTATATGCTCTGCTCGAAAGTAAATTACATGCCAAGGAATGCGAGTAGCGCACTGTGTTATATGCCCTGCTCAAAAGTAATCACCTGCCCAGGAACGCGAGTAGCGCACTGTGTTATATGCTCTGCTCGAAAGTAAATTACATGCCAAGGAATGCGAGTAGCGCACTGTGTTATATGCTCTGCTCGAAAGTAAATTACATGCCCAGGAACGCGGGTAGCGCACTGTGTTATATGCTCTGCTCGAAGGTAATGATATGCAACTGATTACGAGTAACGCGTTGTGATAACTGTTCTACGCAAACGTTTCCACATGTAACTGATTGCGCGTAGCGCTGTGTTTTATGTGCCTTGCTTCACAGTACTAGGGGCCAGTGGTCACGAGGAGCGCTCAGTTCGACAGGCGCCATGTTAATGAACCCAATGTTCCCCCTTACAAGTAGTACGCTGTGTTAGACGGCCTGTTCAGGGAAAGACGTTACATAAGCGCGCACAGCGCTAGAATCTCCCGCATTTAACCAGCGGGCGTGGGTACATGAACGAGGTTAGGCACTGCATAGATATCACCAAGAGTGTCGCATGTACTGAACGATGGTATTATGATTCATGTATTACCTTGTTATTAACTGAACTGCAACTGACCAGCTATACTTGGATAAACTTGAAGTATTTGCATAATTTAAACGGTGTGGCGTCCCTTATTGTGTGTGACTCTAGTCCATGAGAAGCGTGTGGTGTATGGTTGCTTAACACATAGCCCTCTGATTGCCTGACCGGCTCGCGCCACGTTACCGCCCTTAGGGCCTGGTGAACCCAGGTTCCTACATTGGTGGCAGCGGTGGGATCCTTGGGACTTGTGACCATACAGCACCCTTCCGTGAGGCGAAGGGCGCCACAATTAAACGCCTGTTGTGTTCCAAAGCTCTAAAAACATTGATTGCTGCATTGTTAGTTCCACTGTCCAGGTTGAGAGTGCAAGACGCCTGGTGAGCCGGTAACTGTTGCCTATACCCTAGGAATTTTCTCCTTAGTGTCTAGGTCCCCACCTGCCAGAATGGAATCCCGGTCAGCTGACCTCGAGGGGTACACAGTGAAGCAACTAAGGGAGTTTGCGCAGGAGTTGGGGGTGCCTGGGATGCGGCGGGCCAAAGCGCCGGAACTCCGTACCGCCATTAGGGCATGGGTAGAAGCCCACCCAGAAGGGAGAGGGAATGAGGGACAGGAGGCGCCAGATGCACCTCAGGAGGAGAGCGCCCAAGAAGTCCTAGACATTGTAAACATAGAGGAGTCTGAAAATGTGCCCCCAGGGAGACGTTCTGGGGCCAGTAGTAGGACAGGGTCTAGTAGGAGCGCGTCTCCAAAGGAGTATGAGGACAGAAGGGAAGAGAGGCAATTAAGATGGGAACTAGCCAAGTTGGAGCATGAAAAAGAAAGGGAAAGAGAGAATAAGAAATGGGCAATGGAGGAGAGGAGGATGGCGCACAAGCTTCGGATGAAGGAGTTGGAGCTGCGTGCCCTCCAGATGAGTGTGTCCAGTGAGGACACTGGTGGCAGCATACCGGAAGCTCCACAGGAGCTAGAAGTTTATTTACCCCAGGATGACATCACCAGGGTGTCTGAGGAGGCATTGGGGTGTGAACCTGAAGGGGGTGGTGCAGGGATCTCCCAACCCAGCAAGGTGGGAGAAGTGGCAGATAGCCCAGCTAGGTCCCAGGGAGAGAGGGTTGTAGGGCCTCACGACCTATCTGTAGGAAGGCGTGAGACGGGGAGTTGTCCCGAGGTGCCCCAACCGAAGTCTCAGGGCCTGGAGAGTTCCGCAAGGGAGCCCCAGGTTGGGAGCCTAGGCTGTCCCGATGTGCCATCCAGTGCAGGGGAGCCCCTAGTGTCAGGAGGAGCCAGGGCGACTGTAACCAGCGCGCATGAGGTTCTGGGGTTGGCCCAGTTTCAGGGCTTAGATCCTGTGCTAGGGTGCCAGGCTCAGGGGTTGCCTGACCTGGCGGGTGGGACATCTATCAGCAGTGTCCCCCCAGGATTGACTTCCAGGGGTACCTTTCCCGGTGGGAGGGTGCGGAACTCTGGGAGGGGGTGCAGAGGGAGGAAGGTCTCGCCTCGGGCGCCGACTCAGCCTAAGGGTTTAGACCCTAGGTTGAGGAATCAGTTGAAGGGTCAAGGCCCTAGACTGAGGAGGAAGTGGTGGTCTGAGGGTGCCTCGCAGGGTAGGGTGAGGAACCCCAGAAGGAGAGTTAGGGGGAGGAGAGCCTCGCCCCTGAAGGCTGGTCAGCCTAAGGGTGTGAACCCCAGGAGGAAGGACCAGAGGCAGTTTAGGACTGCAAGGAGGAGGACCGGAGTGGTCAACAGGCACTACAGGCCTGGGGCTACTGCCCCCCACTCCGCGAGATCACCCGGGCCAGAGACATCTGGACGGCCCAGGGGCCGGTCCTGGCCACAACTAGCTAGGGAGCCCCAGTGGGGTGGTTTCGTTGGTCCAGGGATGTTTGTTAGGGAACCATCGGGTTCCAGAGCGGAGGAGAACCTGCGGGTGCTCCTGCCGTTGCGGGCCTGCGTCCACCTTTTCTCGCCCCAAGCAGGGAAGACCATCAAGGCATTGATCGGTCTAGCCTGGCTTTCGGCTGGAAGGGGGTTATGTTGGACTTGGCCCTTTTTCTCTCATTTTTTTCGTTTTTGTAGTGTTAAGGTGCAGGTGCTTACTTCTCCCAAGATGGCGGCCACAGACCCCTGCTACTGCAGGGTGGTCGTTTTTCATAGTAGCACCCTAGCTGCCAGGAGCTGGCTGGGACCCACAACAATGTTGCGACACCAGCCCGCCTTTTTGTCCCATAGTTAGAGTGGGGAAGCTCCTGGAAGATGCTGGAACCTTCTAGAAGGGAGGTGGGGTTTTACTTTTGCCGCCTTGGCTATAGGTCACCTGACCTAGGGCTACTTAAGAGTGGGAGGGAAACTTTTGTGGTGAGTTGGCCATTGGGGTGAAGCAAAGCTGGAAGAATCCACCAGGAGTGTAGGCGGTAGGGCCTAGCCAGGGACTTATGCCTCTGAGAGTGACAGGATTTAGATACTGCCTCTTAAGTGAGTGAGGTGCCCTGTGAATCCCACTGATCTTGCCCAGTAGTAGGAGGACCCAGAGACTCTCTGCCAGCCTGACTAGGAAGGACCTAGTCGCCCTCTCCATTCCTACCCCTGTAACAGAACCCCTTAAGGGCGCCAGATACATCTGCGCCAAAAGACTTCACCTGTCAACTGAGAACTGAAACCTAACTTTAAGAACTGAGACTGCATGACAAGAGCGAGCTGTAAGCCTTGAATGCCAGAGCTGAGACTGCCTGTCCAAGCTAACCTATTGAACTAATTGCTAAACCGATTGCCAAGCCACCGGGGATCGACCAGGTACTAGCGCTGTGACCCCCGCGCTCCCTGCCCTGGTCTGGGACCCCCGGCAGCGTGCTCCGCTGAGCACTTTACCCCATCCTTAATTTGAGCCCCCCCCCCCCCTGCGACGACGAAGTCAGCGCGCTCACCGCCGCGGCCTGGAGGCCTGGAGGAGTGCCCTGCTGTGTCGCGAGGCCCAGGCGAAGCCCGGGGCCCCGTCGCTGCCGTCGCAGCCGTGTGAGGAGGTGCGCCAGGTCGGGGCCGAGTTCCCCCAACGTCGTGAGGACGGACGCCTGCTGACGCCGAGACGGAGGTAAGCCCGGAGGCCGAGATCCCCCCTGGTGCGCCCCCTGCTGGTCTGGAAACCACACCGCACTTGGCCCGGGTTGTCCCCGCCGTGGGAGTCCCCTCCCCTGCCTGCGCGACGGAGAGACCCCGCCGAGGGATCCTGTCCGTGTCCCCCCGTTTGTAATACTGAGCGCGGTGCTCTGTGAACTGCACCGGAGCATAGGGACCCGCTCCTCAAGTCCGGTCACCCTCCCCGCTGGAAGCCGCCCAAAGAACTGACTGACATTACCCTCGGGTGGCGCTTCACGCCACCGACCCTGCTTCCCCAGCCGGAGAGACCAGGAATGCGAGTAGCGCACTGGGTTATATGCGCTGCTCGAAAGTAAATTACATGCCAAGGAATGCGAGTAGCGCACTGTGTCATATGCTCTGCTCGAAAGTAAATTACATGCCAAGGAATGCGAGTAGCGCACTGTGTTATATGCTCTGCTCGAAAGTAAATTACATGCCAAGGAATGCGAGTAGCGCACTGTGTTATATGCCCTGCTCGAAAGTAATCACCTGCCCAGGAACGCGAGTAGCGCACTGTGTTATATGCTCTGCTCGAAAGTAAATTACATGCCAAGGAATGCGAGTAGCGCACTGTGTTATATGCTCTGCTCGAAAGTAAATTACATGCCCAGGAACGCGGGTAGCGCACTGTGTTATATGCTCTGCTCGAAGGTAATGATATGCAACTGATTACGAGTAACGCGTTGTGATAACTGTTCTACGCAAACGTTTCCACATGTAACTGATTGCGCGTAGCGCTGTGTTTTATGTGCCTTGCTTCACAGTACTAGGGGCCAGTGGTCACGAGGAGCGCTCAGTTCGACAGGCGCCATGTTGATGAACCCAATGTTCCCCCTTACAAGTAGTACGCTGTGTTAGACGGCCTGTTCAGGGAAAGACGTTACATAAGCGCGCACAGCGCTAGAATCTCCCGCATTTAACCAGCGGGCGTGGGTACATGAACGAGGTTAGGCACTGCATAGATATCACCAAGAGTGTCGCATGTACTGAACGATGGATTCTGATTCATGTATTACCTTGTTATTTCCTGAACTGCAACTGACCAGCTATACTTGGATAAACTTGAAGTATTTGCATAATTTAAACGGTGTGGCGTCCCTTATTGTGTGTGACTCTAGTCCATGAGAAGCGTGTGGTGTATGGTTGCTTAACACATAGCCCTCTGATTGCCTGACCGGCTCGCGCCACGTTACCGCCCTTAGGGCCTGGTGAACCCAGGTTCCTACACTAGGTCACAATTATGACTGGGGAAATACAACCATCACTGCCACCATCACTCCAGTGACACACCCACACACACCTCTGACTCACGTGCCATACATGCAGGTGGAGACACACATCACAACACATGCCACACGGGGACCAATGCATGCACACTCAGACACTGGTACTCACCACTAAGCAAAGAAGTCGCGTATGAGCTGAGTCCGGATGTCCTCTTGCGGCTCCACATCCTCCACATCACTAGCCCCATTGCCAAGCCCTTCATCCTCCACGGGTGGATGGTCCTCGTCATGTTGATCCAGGATGAGTGGCACAGCTTTCTCAACTGCCATGTTGTGCAGCATGCAGCAGACCATGAAGATTTTGCAGACCTTCGCAGGGGCATATGGGAGCGCGCCGCCGGTCTTGTGGAGGCACCGAAATCGGCTCTTCAGCAGGCCAAACGTCCTCTCTATCACTCGCCTTGTCCGGCCATGGGCGGTGTTGTAGCGGAGCTGGGCCGGCGTGATGGGGTTGCGGAGAGGTGTGAGCAGCCATGGCATGTTGGGATAGCCAGCGTCCCTACATGGGAAGCACATGGACATCGTTAGAACTGGTGAAGCGGTCGTGCTGGTAGGCTATGCAAAATACTGGACAGACAGACTGTACCCACCAACAACACATGCTATTTCGTTGCGCAGCTGCATCATCATTTCAGGCATCCTGCTACGCCTCATGATGTAGGCATCGTGTGCTGATCCTGGAAAACGAGCACAGACATGTGAAATCACCATGTTGGACTGACACACCACAAGGGCATTGATGGAGTGGTAGTGCTTCCGATTGCGGTACGCTACCTCCCGTGCGTGTGGTGGTACCAAAGCTACATGTGTCCCATCTATGGACCCAATGACATGGGGCATCCCTCCCAGGGCATAGAATCCACGCTTGACCGCAGTCAACTGTTCAGGGGTTGGGAACTTGATGAAGTCATCCAGGTGAATCAACATGGCCTCTAAGAAATCATGCAGCACACGGCAGAACATGCTCTGGGACATGCCACCAACATGAGCTATGGTATATTGAAAGGTACCCGTGGCAAGAAAATGTAGGGCAGCCATTACCTTCAGCTGGGGTGTCTGTGCCGTAGGATACCTGTGCTGCGGTTGCAGGTGTGGTGCCAGTCTCGCCGTCAACTCCAGAATCAACGGTTGGGGGAAGCAGTAGCACCGGATACTGTCATTCTCCCGCATGGCAGCCAAGTCCGGAATTGGTCGGGCAAGAGGCGGCGCTCTGCAGTAATTTGGAAGTGACAAGGAAGAGTGAGTGCACTACGACAACAATTCATATGTACTGAGCACATGTTAATCTGTCAATACACATATGCTACATAGGGAGTCAGGTATGCGCTACATGCCCTGGACACGTATGGCTGCCAGGTGACACTCCTACCAAGACCCAGCTACACACGGAGATTGAGAACCTCCCCATGCCATGCCATGGGAATAGCTGTGTCCCAGTGCAAGTGAACAGCCAGACGCAAGACAGGAGTGACATACGCCCACACATCAGCAGAAGTAGGATGCCGATTGCAGAGACTGGTAGCGGAACACTAGAGCCACAGGTCACATGACATTACACTAGGACAGCCCACACACCTTGCCATGAAGGTGCACATGTCATGACTCACCACACATTCATTGTGAGGATGCAGACATGTCCTTGTCACGCTACTCCGTGTCCCATGCATACATGTGCACCTCACATCCGATACCACATGTGGCATGGTGTGCGGAACAGTGTGCAATGTCAATCTACACACAGACACATGTTGGTTGCTGCAACAGCTGCAGCTTTTGAGGGTGCTCCAACATCAACCTGATGGGAAGCCCCCACACATACATGACATAGTCACATTGTGCACCGTGGGTAGTGACAAGTCAGGTGTGGTAACCCCTGTACCGGGCATCAGGGGACACTTCCGTGTGTTGGTGTCCGTGCCATGCCAGTGACGCTCACCCCAAGTGTGCAGTACGACATGCACACATGTCAAAGGAGTCAAGGGCATGCCTGGCACACATTGCACCGTCACACAGTACATCTGTACACATCTCATCATACATCTGGTGCCTTCTCGACTCAGGAGTAATGTTCCACATCACAGCCTGTCACACCTGTGCCCCACACATGTAGTAATGCACAGACGATGCCTTGATGTCCATTCATGGACAAGTATGTCCATTCATGGACAAGTATGTCCATCCATGGACAAGTATGTCCGCCCTATTCCTACCTGTGTGCCGCCTGTCACCACTGTGATGTGTTAAAACCGCCGTACTGCTGCTAAGAGGGCCTGTGTATGTTCCCATATCACTATGGAAGTGCTGCCGTATGTGTACCCATCGTGATGGCGAGCGTACAGGCATGTGTACGGCCCGTACCACTATGAGTGCGCATACGCAAGAACACCTGGGTGTCCTCGCGTATGCGTACTCGTAGTGGTACGGGCCGTACACACGCCTGTACGCTCCCTATCACTATGGGTGTCCTCGCGTATGCGTACTCGTAGTGGTACGCGCCGTACACACGCCTGTACGCTCCCTATCACTATGGGTGTCCTCGCGTATGCGTACACGTAGTGATAGTGAGCGTACAGGCGTGTGTACGGGCCGTACCTCTAAGAGTACGCATACGCGAGGACACCCATAGTGGTAGGGCCGTACACACGCCTGTACGCTCCCTGTCACTATGGGTGTCCTCGCGTATGCATACACGTACTGATAGTGAGCGTACAGGCGTGTGTACGGGCCGTACCTCTACGAGTACGCATACGCGAGGACACCCATAGTGGTAGGGCCGTACACACGCCTGTACGCTCCCTGTCACTATGGGTGTCCTCGCGTATGCGTACTCGTAGTGGTACGGGCCGTACACACGCCTGTACGTTCCCTATCACTATGGGTGTCCTCGCGTATGCGTACACGTAGTGATAGTGAGCGTACAGGCGTGTGTACGGGCCGTACCTCTACGAGTACGCATACGCGAGGACACCCATAGTGATAGTGAACGTAGGCACGCGTGTACGGGCCGTTGCTATGCATTTGGGGGTGCCCTAGGGCCCCGGAACGCACCGTACCTGTGTGTGAAGCTCAAAATTACATAGGGGAAACATGAGGGACAAGTATTAAGGCCTACATGCATGCTGGTTGTCATGGAGACCAAGTTCAAATTTTGAATTTGTTCAGGAAGGTGCACAGCAGAAGTCAGTTGGAATTAATCTACTTTGTTGCAATGTGTTTGTGGGGCTGACATCATGCAGGAGAAAAAACAGATTGAGAACCCACAGACTGCTAGGTTTGAAGGGATTGGAGGAAACATAGAATGCAAATGTGAGTGACCAATCACTCTGTACTCCTGTGCATGAGATGGGCCAGCAAGGCAGATATAAGGCAGCCAGGTCCCATGAGGGAGCACTTGCCTGCACATCTCTGTATTCCACGACCCAGCTGCTGCTACTGATTCCCTGGAACCATGGCAAGGGCTGTGGAGAGGTCACAGCCATTCACCCTGGAGGAGAACATGGCTTTGGTGGATGTGATCCTCCCACGGTACCCCATGCTGTATGGGCGACCAGGTTATCAGGTGAGTGCAGTGTCCTCTGGCACAGACTGTGTCCCTTTTTTGTGACTGTGACTTCTGCCATTGTGTCCAGGTGTGACACACATGCTATGTACTGTAGGGGGTCCCAGGGGGGGGGGGATGCCTGATGTCTCCCAGCAGTGCCCTGAGACAGGAGGGGTGGGTGCAGAGTCCTCCCAGCAGTGCCCTGAGACAGGAGGGGTGGGTGCCTATCACTCTCAGCAGTGCCCTGAGACAGGAGGGGTGGGTGCAGAGTCCTCCCAGCAGTGCCCTGAGACAGGAGGGGTGGGTGCCTATCACTCCCAGCAGTGCCCTGAGACAGGAGGGGTGGGTGCAGAGTCCTCCCAGCAGTGCCCTGAGACAGGAGGGGTGGGTGCCTATCACTCCCAGCAGTGCCCTGAGACAGGAGGGGTGGGTGCAGAGTCCTCCCAGCAGTGCCCAGGGACAGGAGGGGTGGGTGCCTATCACTCCCAGCAGTGCCCTGAGACAGGAGGGGTGGGTGCAGAGTCCTCCCAGCAGTGCCCTGAGACAGGAGGGGTGGGTGCAGAGTCCTCCCAGCAGTGCCCTGAGACAGGAGGGGTGGGTGCCTATCACTCCCAGCAGTGCCCTGAGACAGGAGGGGTGGGTGCCTATCACTCCCAGCAGTGCCCTGAGACAGGAGGGGTGGGTGCAGAGTCCTCCCAGCAGTGCCCAGGGACAGGAGGGGTGGGTGTGATGCACAGTGTGAGCCTGGCTCATTGATTGTGTAGTTGCCCTCATTCCACCTGTGTCCTTTCAATGGCACGTACTGCTTTTGGCATTCCCCCAGAGGATCATGTCCCTATGACAAAGGTGCAATGCGTTGGATGCATACTATGCCTTGTTGTAAACAGCAAATGTGTTCTAATCTGTGTCCCTGTGACATGTGCCAGGTGTATTGATGTAGTGTCACTTGTTCATCTTCACAGGTAGACGCCTCTGCCAAGGAGCAGATAAGGCTGGACGCCGTCAGCGCCGTGAGGAGTGCGGATGGTCGGAGGCGGCACCTGTCCCAGGTGAGGAAACGCTGGCAGGATATCCGGTGCTGGACGCGGAGGATCGCACGGGTCCTGCTGGGGGACTCACCTGAGAGCCATAAGAACCGCGGGCGCCGCCGTCTCTCCCACATCCAGAAACGTGTGCTGGCGGTGGTCTTTCCAGACTTGGACAGGCGTCTACAGGATATGCAGCAGCCGGAAGGGGGTAGGTACATGTGTGTGTTTGTTGTGTTTCACCAGCATTTGTAGGTGCACTGTTCCATGGATACACATCCAGGGTTTATGGTGCTGTGCAGATCCTGTTCCCCACAGTATTGCAGTGCTCTCCTGCCTCCCTTCCCCTCCTTGCAATGTGTTCCCTGGTCTGTGTGTAGTCACTCCATCACAAGGTTATGTAGCCTGACACCTTCTCCAAGTGTACAATGCCTGCAGCATCATGTGTGGGGGTGGTGTGTAACAGGTTTTGTGACCTTGCCTGTGCCCTGTCCAGTTCTGGACTTGTGGGTTCCATGTCAGTTGGCACTAATGCTGAGTCCAGACATGGGAGTTAATCTCTCGAGTGCCAGGCCTTCCAGCAGGCATGTCCCATGTGGTGGCCTGTGACATGATGTGCATGAGTGTGCGTTACACATAGTGCAGGAATGTTAGCGTGTGTTGTAGTCATTCCCATTCAGGACCATGGAGTTGTGTGGCCACTACTGTCCCCAGGGGCATCTTTTCCTAGGTATCATGTGTGTAATCCGAGAATGTCGACAATCTCTGTGTCTACAGCATAGGTTGTGCTCTGTGCCATTGTCCCCTGGCACCATGTGTATTGACGTGAGATGTATTACAAGTGTCCACTGTCCTGCCTGACCTGATTTTCCAAGTACATACTCACGGTGGCCATTGCCTGTGTGTCTTGTTGCAATCATCTGATGATGGCCATTTGTACATGATTATTTGGACATGCGCACCTTGGGTATTTGGTGTGCAATCTTGAATTATTGCATCCCATGTGTATTTCACCCAGACTAAGAGATGTAAGTGCTTCCTGTGTCTCCACAGATTTGTCTCATGTAGGGGGTGGGTGGTGCGGGCATGGCCTACATGTCAAGACCTGTAATCTCCTTGCTAGGACTGGCCAGTGTGTGATGTTTGTCTGGACATACACTCAAGGTGCAGTGTGCCAGTCAGGGTGGGCATGTTATCAGTATTACCTATGCTGCATGTGCCTCTAGTTCCTGGATATGGTCCCTGCTCATCCCAATTTCCTGCCACGCTGTGTGGTGCAGATGCAGTGCTGGATTGTCCCCAGGGCCTTGCTCCTCAGTCAAAATTCCATGTCATCTCTTTTGCTATTGTGTCATGCTCTCCATAGTTTTTCCATCGCATGGTGGGTCACACAACTGTGTCTTGCATGCCCTACATATGTACCTTGTTTTGTAATTGTAACTCTTCCTTTGTTTCAGGCTATGCACTGTGACCTAAGTAGATTTGACTCATGTGACATATGTATACAGGTGTATGATTAATTTCTGTCTCTTCACCCTGCCCACAGCATCGTCGGGGGACACGGAGGGAGACATGGACACAGACGGCGCGGAGAGACCGAGCACCAGTGCCAGCGGTGACATCGGGGCTGGCACTTCGAGTGGGACTGAGGCGGAGGAGAGTGAACCCGGGGACCTGTCGACTGGCACAACAGAGTATGAAGCTGACGGGTCCGAGGATGATCTCTCCGAGTGGGCGGTGGCTGCACCACCATCTGACAGCAGCCCTACATCTGGCACCGCCCCCTCCATTGGCATCAGCCGCCTCCCACGTGCTCATGTCCCTTCCCAACGTGCCCGGTCACCGCATGTCTCCTTCCTGCCAGGCACCGCACCCCCTGCCCCTGTCTCCACTGCTGCCGCCAATGCTGAGTCTGTGGACATCCAGCGGCAGTTGCAGATTGGTCAGACTGCGATCCTTAATGTCCTCCATGGCCACAGCCAGGTCCTCAACAACAGGGAGGCATACTTGGAGGGCATTCATTCATCGCAGGCTGACCAACGCAACTTGCTGAGGTCCATAGACTCCACACTGACTGCAGCAGTGGGTCTCCTGCAGCGCTACGTCCCACCCCCTACCCCTGCCCCTTCCACACTTCCCACTCCCATGCCTGTCCCACATACACCCAGACGTAAGCATGCACCCACCACAACAGACGCAGGCACCACACCAGCAGGGAAGGTCCGCCGCACACCTCCTGACATGCACACACAGGGTGAAGTAGGCACACCCACTGGGTCGGGGGGGCAAACGTGTGACACGCAGCCAGAGTGGGAGTCCGCATTCCACCCAATCCACTCCCTCCAAATCCCCTCCCCTCAGCTCTCCTGGCCAGATCTCCCCCAAAGACTCCTTCATGGCCGCTCTGTCCCTGAGCCCCACAGTGACAACACCCCGCAAGCGGTCAAGGAAGTCCACGGTCAGGGTGCTTGAGTCCCCCCCCTGTCCACACCCTCCCCCAGTGGCGCTGCGACCCATCCCTCTTACCCCCCCCCCTGCTTGGGGCCTGTGGTTCCTTCGGGTGCAGGGGAGTCCCTGGAGGACCTTGCCGAGGTGTGCAGCGCGCTCCTAGAATCCACCTTTGGCCCTGCCCCAACCCCTGTGGTGGAGTCCTCCATCCCTGCACCCACGTCGCCTACCCTTCGCCCTCCTGTCCCTGCGGTGCCTGTTCCTTCCCCCCCACATGATGCCCTCACCCCTGTGGAAGACAACGGCTTGTAACTGTGCAGGCAAGCTAGGGGACACGCATCCCACTGTGTCCCCCATCCAGCTGTGACTCCTGGACTGCCCTATGGGCTTTGTAAATATTGGACTTACTTCATACCAGTTTTTTGCTCATGCTGAATAAAGCTATTTATTTTTTCCCTTCTAACACTCCTGCTTTGCTGGCATTGCTGTTGGTGGGGCTGCTACATGGTTGTGGGTGTTGGTCATGTGTTGGGTGTGTGGGAAATGTAGTAGTGTGCTGCTCATAGGGGGGACCCTGGGATCTGTGTGCCATCACACGGTGTTAGCTAGCTTTCTCCATTCATGTTAGCAGTTGCTGCATGTTGCAATTGTCCCAAGGTGTATTCCTTCCTCTGTGTACCCTGACTTCATCCCTGCAGGGTGTCCCCTGACTTTAGCGCAGAGCTGTGTGTACATTAGCTGGGTGTGTGACGTAGTCCTTCACCTTTGCACATGCATGCTGAGCCATTCTCCACCTGCATCATTCGTGGCATCCTTGGTAGTCATTGTACTTGTGTATGTGGCCTATTGACATGACTTCATGTGGACATGTTTTCTTTTTGGCCCTATGCATGCGTATACTCCCAGCCTCGCACACATGTGGTACATGTACTGCAGGGTCTTTGTGCACCTGACTGACATTTGTGGGCATGGTATCTGTGGCTACTCCACCCTTTGCGTTCCATGGGCACTGCTGGGAGTGATGGGCACCCACCCCTCCTGTCTCTGGGCACTGCTGGGAGGACTCTGCACACACCCCTCCTGCCTCTGGGCACTGCTGGGAGGACTCTGCACACACCCATCCTGTGTCTGGGCACTGCTGGGAGGACTCTGCACACACCACTCTTGTGACTGGGCACTGCTGGGAGGACTCTGCACCCACCCCTCCTGTGTCTGGGCACTGCTGGGAGTGATAGGCCCCCACCCCTCCTGTCTCTGGGCACTGCTGGGAGTGATAGTCAACCACCCCTCCTGTCTCTGGGCACTGCTGGGAGGACTCTGCACCCACCCCTCCTGTGTCTGGGCACTTCTGGGAGTGATAGTCAACCACCCCTCCTGTCTCTGGGCACTGCTGGGAGGACTCTGCACCCACCCCTCCTGTTTCTGGGCACTGCTGGGAGTGATAGGCCCCCACCCCTCCTGTCTCTGGGCACTGCTGGGAGTGATAGTCAACCACCCCTCCTGTCTCTGGGCACTGCTGGGAGGACTCTGCACACACCCCTCCTGTCTCTGGGCACTGCTGGGAGTGTTAGGCACCCACCCCTCCTGTCTCTGGGCACTGCTGGGAGGACTCTGCACACACCACTCTTGTGACTGGGCACTGCTGGGAGGACTCTGCACCCACCCCTCCTATGTCTGGGCACTGCTGGGAGTGATAGGCCCCCACCCCTCCTGTCTCTGGGCACTGCTGGGAGTGTTAGGCACCCACCCCTCCTGTCTCTGGGCACTGCTGGGAGTGTTAGGCACCCACCCCTCCTGTCTCTGGGCACTGCTGGGAGTGTTAGGCACCCACCCCTCCTGTCTCTGGGCACTGCTGGGAGTGTTAGGCACCCACCCCTCCTGTCTCTGGGCACTGCTGGGAGGACTCTGCACACACCCCTCCTGCCTCTGGGCACTGCTGGGAGGACTCTGCACACACCCCTCCTGCCTCTGGGCACTGCTGGGAGGACTCTGCACACACCCCTCCTGTCTCTGGGCACTGCTGGGAGGACTCTGCACCCACCCCTCCTGTGTCTGGGCACTGCTGGGAGTGATAGGCCCCCAACCCTCCTGTCTCTGGGCACTGCTGGGAGTGATAGGCCCCCACCCCTCCTGTCTCTGGGCACAGCTGGGAGTAATAGGCACCCACCCCTCCTGTGTCTGGGCACTGCTGGGAGGACTCTGCACACACCCCTCCTATTTCACAATATGTACGCTTATGGCATACACGGATGTGGGTACGCTCCATGCATTCAAGGTGGGGGTACGTGTCGTACTTACACTGTTGGGGTGGGGGTACGCTCCATGCATTCGAGGTGGGGGTACGTGTCGTACTTACACTGTTGGGGTGGGGGTACGCTCCATGCATTCGAGGTGAGGGTGCGTGTCGTACTTACACTGTTGGGGTGGGGGTACGCTCCATGCATTCGAGGTGAGGGTACGGGTCGTACTTACACTGTTGGGGTGGGGGTACGCTCCATGCATTCGAGGTGAGGGTACGGTCGTACTTACACTGTTGGGGTGGGGGTACGCTCCATACGTACGCGGGTGGGGGTACGTGTCGTACTTACACTGTTGGGGTGGGGGTACGCTCCATATGTACGCGGGTGGGGGTACGGGTCGTACTTACACTGTTGGGGTGGGGGTACGCTCCATACGTACGCGGGTGTGGGTACGGGTCGTACTTACACTGTTGGGGTGTGGGTACGCTCCATACGTACGCGGGTGTGGGTACGGGTCGTACTTACACTGTTGGTATGGGGGTACGCTCCATACGTACGCGGGTGGGGGTACGGGTCATGCTTACACTGTTGGGGTGGGGGTACGCTCCATGCATACGGGGTGGGGGTAGGGTCCGTACATATCTGTCCCCACGCTATGTGATGCTTGTGCGGCCCGTACCCAGGCCTTTGCCACGTGGGTACGAGCCGTCCCGCCATTGTTGGGGTGACGTGCCTGAAGACCGTGGGTACGGGACGTACCTGTCTGCTTGTGTTGCCGGTTCGCGTCGTGACGGACTTCCGTTGTGGCGGTCGCTGGCTTAGCTGGACACGCCCCCACCCCCTCGTAGTGACCAGGGCATGGGAGTCAGGTATGTCCAGGGCATGTGTGCTGTGTGACTTTGGTGGGGGTTTGTGGCCTGCCCTGGTCCTGCCACCCCCACCCCACCCCACTTTCCCCCCTCCCTTAGTTGTTCTGACCTTCTGCGGCGTCTGCGTCCGAACCTGTAGAGGAGGTCGACTGCTATGAGGGCCGGGATGACACGTAGGTTCGGGTCCATGTCTGTCCGTCGCGTACGGGTCCTCCTTGTTCGCGTCGTCCTGTCTGTCCGTCGCGTACTGGTCCTCCTTGTTCGCGTCGTCCTGTCTGTCCGTCGCGTACTGGTACTCCTTGTTCGCGTCGTCCTGTCTGTCCGTCGCGTACTGGTCCTCCTTGTTTGCGTCGTCCTGTCTGTCCGTCGCGTACTGGTAGTCCTTGTTCGCGTCGTCCCGATTTCCCGGCAGTTTTTGGCAGCCGGAAAATATTCACCGTGCGGGATGACGTCGGTGCGAATCGTAATTCCTGGTTCGTGAATGGCAGGCTGCGAGCGTCCCGACGTCAGGTCGGCGCTTTCCCGGATCGCATTTGTAGGTTTATTTTGTTCGGTCGGGGTTTTTTACGATTCGTACGGAAATGGTGTTCCCGTGCGAATCGTAATTCCATGTTTGTAAATTTTGACGACCGGGTACGCGTCGGACGGAGAATATGCTCCGTCCGACGGTTCGTACCCGGTTTTTAGAGGATCGTGATCGGCGCCATGTGTCTACTGCTAACCATTACATTCCTCTTGTGAATGACTGGCCGTGGATAAGGGAAAGTGCAGAACTGTTCATTGCGCTCCTTGGACCCGGAAGTCAGGTTAGAGCATTCTGACAAGGATAGAGGAAAGATCAATGCAAATATTTCAAGGGCCGTGACGTCAGCTTCCCTCGGCTGGCCAACCTGCGTCGACAGCTGTGTTCGGCTCTTCCGCCTATTCTCAAGGACTAGAAGTTCTCTGATACTCGGAAATCTCTCAAGCGCTGAATATTTATTTAACATAGAGAACTGTTTATAGAAAGACCAGGAATGGTGCAGAAATTTGCAGAACGCCAGACAAAATAGTTTATGGATAATGAGGTACTCTCTAATCCCTAATTTAAAAAAATGCAATTTTCTAGTCCTTTCTTGTAATTTGGCGCCACCTTGACACTGCACGCTGAGGCTGGGCCTTCCTTCGCCTTAGGGATACGTCATCCTCGATAGAGACTGAATGGCAGTGAGATCTTTGAGCATCGCTTGTGACGCATCGGCCATAAATATTGCATGGGAATAAAGGTACAGTGCCCCAATAAAAGAGATCTATACAGGAGCGCCATCAACAGCGCAGCCACTCAGCGGCTCTTCAGTCTGCAAGAAATCAATGCGACTTACGAAGTCACACTTCATGACTAGGCCATCTACACTCCAAGCAAACAAAGCGCCGCGGTTGTTGTTTGTTCCAACCGAGGGTACACGCTGTTCTCGCGCGGAAGGCTCCTCGGAGTCGGAGAGGGCCGCAGATGAAGGAATCTCTCGAAGGGAGATTATTGTATGTTACAAGGTTACACGAATATTCTTATTACACATTACAGGTCACATGAACACAGTGGAGCCCAAAAGAACAAAAGTGGCATTATGCGTTTCACTCATGGAGGCGGTAACGTTGTTAGTCAATGACTCAGTCTCCCAGAGTCAAAGGTTCGAGGCTGCTGTCTGGGCAGTTGTGAGAAAGATGACTGGATTGTCTTTCTCCCACACTCATCTCCGTGTCTCTCACAGAAGGCGGGTGTAGATATGGCCTTGTGTTTCCTGAGCTGGGTGGGTTATGAGGAGAGCTGGCCAGTGACAAAGGGAAAGAGGGATGGAAGGGTTCATGATGCGTTGCCAGGCACTGCCCCACATTGGATTTGGTGTCTAACAGCAGTGGTATTCATGAAAGGTCTGTAGCTGGGAAGGGACCGTGGATTCCGGTGCCTTGTAGAAGAAGCAGAGAGCGCCCACCAAGCGAAGATGAGGCCTTAGGGCGAGGGAAGCTTTCTTCAGACTCCTTTCGTGTCTCTGGGTTTCACTCGGGTAGTTTCTGCAGCGTCTCTAGTATCAGAAGGCCAGTTCCAATGACTCCTGCAAGGCCTTTGGAACCAGGTAATTGGGAGGGACTGGTCTATCTCGTAATATGAACACAGTGGTCTTGCATTCCCTGGAGGTGTCTGGTGCTAGGGGCTTGGAGGGCTTGACTTTTACCCCCGGTCCCTGCTGGGCAATGTTCCCCATTCCCCATTCTGTTGTCCATGCATCTGTCTGCAAAGGACAATGTCCGGATTTCTGTAGGATACTGCATAGTGCACGTTTATGGCATATTTAGAAACATAGGGGCAGATTTATGTTTGACTTGCGCCTCATTTACGCCGCCATTGCGTCACTTTTGTGACGCAGCAGCGGCGCAAATCCTGCGCCATGGTGCGGGGTATTTACAACGTGACGCATCTGGGAGATGCGTCACGTTGTAAAGCCCTGCGCCACATGTAGGCGTTCCAGGGCAGGTGGGGGCGTTCCGGCGCAGGAACGCCTCCTAAAAGTGGCTGAGTGAAATCTACAAGATTTCACTCAGTCACTTTTGAGCCCATGCTGCGTCAAAACCCTGCGCCTGCTTGAAGCAGGCGTAAGAATTGACGCAGCAGTGTGGAGATAGGGCCCCCCAGAGCAGTGCTTGAGCTTCGTCGCGCTTGCGACGCAACTCCAGCAATGCGCCACTTTTACGGCACAGATGCGTGACGCATCTGTGCCGTTTTTGCCCCATGGTGCGCCGCATTATAAATGCGGCGCATCCATGATGGCGGAGCTGGGGCGCAAAATAACTGGCACATCCCTGCTGATATGCAGGGATGCGTCAGTTATTATAAATATGCCCCATATATATTTTTTCTCAAACCATTGTAGTTCTAATAATATTTAAAAACACAGCCCCAGATTTACTGCATTTTCACGCAGCAGCCAACAATTCTGTGAGTAGCAGAGAGCAGGAGACCGCCATATTTACAGAGCTATGATTCTCTCTTCCCCTCTCCCTAGCGCAGGTGCAGAAATGTGGTGCTGAGCGCCTCGCGCACACCTTTGTGCCTTAGTGCAAGGGTGACTGCGTGAGTCTAGCATGGGCTTTGTACTGAAAGGATACCCTTCCAGTATAAAATACTATGCTTAGATTAACTTTAAACGTTTTCCTACCTTGCATGTGTGCAGTACCGTGCAGTACACATGCAAAGTCGGAAAAGAAAACAGAAATAAAAACATTCTCCTTGATAGTGCCGATTTGAAATGGGTGTTATTTTTTTAAGCAACCCCCTGTCTACTTTTTTCGTAGATAGGGTTTGCATCAAAAACCTTGGGTGGTTGCATGGAAAAGCCCATGCACCACCCATGGAGCACCCCCTTGTCACTGAGTAATACGCTGCTTTGCAATACTTTCATGTGAATTTCCAGCACAAAACAAGTTTTGCGTTGGAAAGTAAATTGGGTAAAAAAGATTTTGCTATGATTTGTGTCACTTTTGCGATGCAAACATGGTACAAACTCTTAGTAAATATACCCCCACAGTGTTGCTCAGCATTGGTTACATCTTACTATTACTCAATTTGAGGGGACTCACTGAGCTTGTGCTCAGGGCTTGGATTGTGTTACATCTTACTTTTACTCAAATCCAGGGGACTCTCTAGGCCTGGCCTAGTGACAGCTTTAGGTGTCTTGCCAGCCTCTTGTTCTCTAAACAACAAAACATAACAAAAACACATACATATATGTATATATACGGGGGCTTTCCGTCAGCCCTATTCATCCATCGGTTTGCTCATTAATTTTCTGCTTCCACCTGGGGCAGGGGGTTGGCTCACTTACTTTAGCCACTGGTTCTCTTCACTCTGAATGGCGGCATTTCGCCTGTGCATATGTGCAATGATTCCATGTGAACAGGCAGCTAAGAAGTAGGTCACTTCAACCCTATGGCTGATGGGCCCATCTCTGCTTTCATTTCATGTTTTCTTTATCTTTTTGATAGGTCATTTTTTAGGTCTCGCCTGACCCAGCGCATGTGCTGGTCTGGCGAGACTTATTGAGAGGGCTCCAAAAAGTTCTACCAGGCCAGCCTAGAGCCACAGTGCATGTGCGCGGGCGCGCGGCAGCGCTTTACCGCGATTACTTTCACTTTCGCGGCCGCACGCCCGCTTTGCATAGCCAATAGGTCTCGCTTTTGGGACCTTATAAGTATTTAGTTATGCAACTGTTGCATGGCTAAACACTTATAAGGTCCCAAAGGCGAGACCTATTGGCTATGCCAATGCTTGTTACTTATTTTTTTGCCGACATATGCGCACTACTTTTAGACAGTAGCACTGTTACATTTTATCGCTTTCGATCTTGTAATGCCTTTTGCATAAGTACACAAAAACATCACAAGCTTGCCAAGGCCAGGCCTATTGGCTTTGCAGTGCTTGCTTTATCATCGCCTTAAATATAAACGGCTGTGTCATACGGCACGGATTTATACTCGAATCCTTCAGACTGGATTCGGATGTTTGCAACGGGTGCATTGATCCTCTGAGCTATCTCACCCAACCGCAGACACATCATGGGCATTGTTTTGAAGTATTCGGTGCGTGTGCTCTTTTGCCCAAAACACATCTCATTTAAAATGCACTCCGCATTGCTGTCGGTTCATGTTTGCTTTTCAGTGTTCCAGGGGCTGGAGCTGCTTGTACAAGAGATGGGAACACGTCACCCTGAGCTCGAGAGAGTTTATGACAGAATCCTTCTGACAGATCTGCAATGTGCAGAACTCTGCAAACAAGTCGAGGCTGATGACGGCCGTGTAGGCGGTTATGATGTGGAGGAAGGAGGGGGGTGAAGGAAGGGAGGGGGTTAAGAGGGAAAGAAGTTGTAAAGTAATAAGCAGGCACAAATAAACACGGAGAAGCCAAATCAACAGAGAAGGCGTGTCAAAGAAATACGGGCACACACCTACACGAAGTCTGAAAGAAAGGCAATCTGTGACTCACTGAAATGGGAGACAAAAGGATCCCTCAGCACCCAGCAAGGGTGTACAAAGGACACATGAATATGTCATCCTGCACAGAGCTCTGCTTCGAAACTGAAACAAAGAGCGGCGGATGAGGAGCAGAAACTCGAGATGGAATAGTACACATTCTACCTTTGAAACGATACAAAATAGTAAATGGTCGGAGCTGAGCCAGCTCTGTTGATGCCAGACGTGAGAGTGAGGCTTTACAAGTCAGAGATGGGCACAACTGGGCAGCATTGGTCTAACACTGGGCGTACAGCGACGCTAAGGCAAATCAGGAACATTTCATAATCCCTCATTCGCACAATATTGTCCAACCTTCAGAGCAAATCTATCAAATCAATCTTCATATCTGGTCACTTCATCCAAAATAACTTCATTAGAATATTGCTAAAAGAATCACACTCAGAATTGTTATCAGCATTAATACCGATGTCTAGTAATGTGAAGGGGAATGAGGGAGCGGTTTCTTTACTTCTGACACGACAATGGAGCATACACAAACCGTGTTGAATATACTCCCACAACCCCCCCGCCCCCTCCATGCCACAGTCCCTCCTATCCAGCCTATACGTCATCCCACGGTCCTTCCATTCCGAGCCCTACTCCTCTTCAAACTATAGCGTTTCCACTAAACGCGAGCCTGGCCTATGCAAATCCATATTATGTAATCCTTTTATTACATAGTGCCTCTTACCGCATTTCTGCGGTGTCTAAACGCTACAAGTAGGAATTACTATTATCCTATGTGAATTACCGACATTAGAAGGATGGAACACCGAGTCAGCCTGGAGATGACTGCATGCCAGCTCGAGCGTTTAATTATCTGAGCCAAAGGGCTGTCTCTAACTTATAACATATTCCCATCCTAGAATCACATACAGTGGCTGCGATACCTCGCTGGGTAGTTTGTTTCCTGAGCTTGCCCAATAGGCACTCACTGATCGGCGTGTGCTGCCGCCCAACACACACACAGTCCCACAAAGAAACTGCTAACGTCCTTGTCAGATACTACACATGGAAGAAGCCTGCCTCGGGGATAGGTTTCTCCTACCGATGCACTCTCCCCTAAAGCTCTATTTCTATGGTGACACGAAGGGGCATATTAACAAGGGCCAGCGATAATTATCGCTGGCCCCACATAGTGGTAGAAATATTATCGCCGGCTATCGCTGAATATTATCGCCATGATAACGCTATATTAACAATACATAGTGCTATGGCGATAATATTTCAGCGATGTTCCATGGAAAACAGCGATAACATTGCTGATACGACCCTGTGGTCGTCTCAGCATAATCCACCTACCATTATTAGTATGCCTTGGTCTGGAATTTAACAGACGTTATTTTTTCTATCGCTGCACCTCCTTGTTAATATCGTGTAGCTGCCTTCGCGATATTTTCATGTGTTGTTTTCACAGCCACGCCTTATTTGCATCTCATTAGCGATGCAAGGCGAGGCTGTGATAAAACGGGCTCTACATCAAAGAAACACACGCTAGCGTGCCCTTGATGATATTGTGATATAATTATCACCGCTTATCGCCCGAAAACGGACGCTAAAGCGGCGATAATTATATCGCCAGCCCTTGCTAATAAGCCCCTATGTGCTTTAAAAATAGAGCGCAATTAAACATAAAGCAAATTTGAAGCTACAAGTTGCACCCCAGGAGGAGTTTCTCACTGGAAGATTAGAAAAGACATTTTCACAATCTTCATAGGAAATCGAACACTAAATGGATGCAGGTGACAAGGTTCAGCATCCACCAAGACAATAACAGGGGGAGAGATGTGGATAAAAGAAAACAGCGTCTGCCGAAAGGGGTTAGCATAGTCTGTATTTTCAAGTAACAAAAACCTATAGAAAGCGCGGCTGTGAGAATCCTGCCTCTTGGAGATGCTGCGGAGGTGGGCGAGTGCAGGGACCAGTGATTCTGAGAATCAACAGAGCTGCACTGGCATCTATGGAAATCGGAACACTGACTCGGGAAGGCCCATGAAAGGCTCGTAGGCTTTGGGCATAGCCAGTGGAAGGCTGGGTATTTTTCACCAGCAAGCGGGTGTAGCCAGAGGTAGCATAATTCATCCTTAATTTACCCTTTGATTACCCTGGCACTTCCCTTGTTCCGCTTGGCCTCAGAGGGTCAGGGAGGTAGAATCAGAAACTCACAATGTTCTGAGAGTCCTATCTTCTGTATGGCCTTGTAATAAAAAATCATAAAAATAATATATATGGTATACAGTAAGTACCCCCTGTAGTGCATTATAAGGATATTGCAAGTCACAGGGGAGTTCCATGGCCATATAGAGAAACCAGACTGAAGGCCGAGTTCCTTTATGATGCTATGGAACTCCGAGGTGACTTGCAGTAGCCTCATCGTGTACGAAAGGGGGTACTTTATTCCAGGACATGATCACACCATCACCTTTCCAACAAACCACTTAAATCCTTGGGGCGTAGCTCCTTTATATGAAAGCGAGAGCACGTTTCCAAACATGAAGAATACAAATAGAGTTACTAGTACAACATTAAATATACCAAAAAAGTTGTTAGCTTGTTAACTAGTTGTTCAAAAAAGATATTAGAAGAAGTTGAATAGAATTCAGCAAAAATATGTTGAAAGATTATAACTTTTTTTATAATTGTCCAAGGAGTGCAAAAAATAAACATGTTGCCATAAATATCTACTTTCTGCTTTGCAGCATAGAGTAAAAAAAAAGAGAGCAGAGGAAATAAAAGTAATGTTTCATTTTCGTTGCTTTAAACAACTGCTTTAAATATGCTCCGTAACCTGACCTGCCTCTCCCCTCAGCTACTGCCTCTGGCAGCAGGCAGGGTGACGTCAAAACTCCACTGTAATAAGCTATTACAGTTGAGTACTGATGTAATTTCTTTATAATTGGCGACTGTGTGTATTACAAGTCACCAACTATAAAGACATTAGAGGCACATTTTTATACAGGGATTATAGAATCTCACATATTATATACAAATATAAACATAGAGGGGCTTTTGATCAGCCACCTTCATCCATTGATCTGCTCAAGTGTCATTCACACTTTGCTTCCACCAATAGAGCAGCATACAGCATGAGGCAATGGGGACAACTTTGAATTATTCCATTTTGCTTAATTTCATCCAGATATCCACGAAAAAAGGGTGTGCTTTACTGCTAAGCGCCTGTCAGATCCACTTCACTGTTACTGGGTCACCAGCTTATTTATCAGAGCACGTGACAGCTCTCCAGTCAATGTGACCATGCAGTTCCTATGTAGGGTGCCCCTACTTAAGGCCCACTTCTTCTAAACCAGATGGCCATCTTGGAAAAGTGTTGTATATAGTGTATCTGTTTTGCTATTCCAAGATGCCCTCAACGTTTAGAATTATCTTGGAATGGTAAAACCATGACACACTATGCACAATACCATTCCAAGACGGCCACCACCTTTAGGTAGTTGTATGTGCTTGTTGTCTTTCCTATGCTTCCAATGCTTGTTTTCTGTTGCATTCACTCCTTGCGTTTTCAATAGCCACTCACATCCAAAAAGGAGGCTGGTGAGACCGCCTATGGGTAGAATAAGTGGGCAAACTTGTATCGTCATTGTGGGTCCAAAAGTGTCTGATATTACTCCTACTTGGTTGAATTGACACTTATGCAAGCATAGGTGAGCCAGCCACCGAGACGTTCGTTTCTTGGAAAATCTCCAGATAGCTAGCAAAAAAGAAATTTTCTCTTGGTGAATTACATCTTCTCCCTAATGTAACACTCCTGTGCCTTTAACTTTTGGATGTTACGCATTTTTTAAAAATCTGAATAGTTCCCTGCTAAAAATGTTTGGAGTAAGAGAATTTTTCGACAATAAAATGAAAGAAGTCACTATGAGGTAAAATGCCTCTTAGAATCCTCCTTCTTTTACAAACCTGAAAACAAAGCTTCTGCCCGGAGTAATCTACTCAAGGAGCAACTAAAGGGGTGCAACTGGCCATCAATCAGAATGTTTAAGCATCGTCTTGAGGCTCAACAGTTGGAAACAATTCCCCAAATAAATAAAAACCCCTTAACTTAAGCTCCAGATTTCTGCATTTCGGGACAGTTCACTACAGGTGTAACAGCTATGTGTCCACCCTGAATGGGCTAGGGCTAATTTAATACTCTCTATTTTAAGCAGGTTCCAGGTATATCCCTCTCAAACCGTCCACCCAAGACATTCCAACCAGAATGTACTGTCCCAGTTGACTATCCTGGACTTCTGCCAGCAGGTTTATTGCAGTACAGCTGATAGGCATCTATATGGCGTCTCTTCCTGAACTAACTAGAAAATAAAAATAAGCCACAGTCTTAGTGTGGCAGACGGAGCAAGCACAGGTGGACCTTTTGCTACTAGTAGGGACTTCCATGATGAAAACTGTAGTAAATTCTGTATTATCCTCTGAGGCTTTCTACAAATTAATTTCTTTCAGCAAACATCTTTCAAGACCCTCCTATAAAAGATTAGGGCTTTTTTACAAGCCTCTTGCGCCACCGGTGTGTCACTTTTTGTGACGCACCGGCGGCGGAACCTGCTGCCACATAATTACAAGGACACGTAAAGCCACGCATCATGGCTTTTCGCATCCTTGTAAATTTTGCCCTTTTACACGCAACACTTTGCGTGAAAGGGGCGTGCCATGGGTGTTGCTGTGGGTGTTCCCACATAACATTTCCAGATTTACGAAAAATTGTAAACCTGGAAATACGTCAGAATGCTACATGTCCCCGGGGAGGAGTCGGGAGGTGCAACGAGGAGAAATATTTTAATTTGTCTTAGTTTTTTCCTCTTTCTGTGGGTGCTGCATTCTGCAGCACAAAGAGGAAGAGGAAATCACCTCTTGTGATTGTTTTTGAGCAGGAAGGTGTCCCTTCCTGCACAAAAACAATCATCTCTGTGACACAGGCACTCTGCACCATGTTGCAAGGGTGCCTGCGTGGGCGCATGGCACTTAATTGTGCGCCAGATCAGGGTTGAGCAAGGGGATCCGTCATATCGCTGTAGATATGGCACATCCCTTTGCTTCGGAATAAACACAGCAGGCACAGCCAAATGGCTTGCTGCACCACGCTGTGCCAAAATAAACCCCATTATCTTTACAATCAGCCACAGGCCATTTGGGATGCAGTGGGTAGTTCTGGAGCCCTTCTATAGAGTAATATGGCAAGTGCACAATCCCGACCTGGAGAATTGGGACTAATCCTGGGTGCCTCATCTGAACTATTGATCCACACCTGGCATTTTCTATCCGATTTTGATGGCCATATTTAGGGCTCTTTGCCCTTTTCCAGGGGCCACACCTAAATTATTGTGTTAACTTTTGAGGACCCCTTTTTTGCACCATGGCAAGGTCTGAAGGCCTTACCTGCAATGCTGTGTTCTGTTCTGGAGACCACTTTTGTTTCATTGTCTCTTGTTGGGGAGCATTGTGTTTGGATCTAGTGGCTGTTTCTAGAATCCAGTTCTGGTGGTCTCATCTTAAGTACTGTGTAAAGTGCCAGAATCCCCATCTTGAGTCTTCTTTCTGGTTCATAGTGTCCAAGCTGGATTATTGATACTACTTATAGATGCCACATTTGGCATAGTGCATCATATTAGGAATTCACACCGACAATGTTGAGTCTAGATCTGATGACCTGATCTGGAGTAATGTGATCAGTTCATCTGATCACATATGGTATCTTAAATGGAGATCTCATCTGAAGAGTTGTGTCTAACTACTGATGCTTCACCCATGTATGCCTACTACTTTTAGATGCCAAATCCAGCATATTTCTTCATGTTTTGGAGGCCTCTCAGATTTTGGGAATTAGCAACAAGTAGTAAACATTCTCAAAGGTGTAAATAGCTCAAAGGTGTAAGTTACCTTTGTGAATAAGGCATGTAGTGTCCAATTTTTAGGTCCTCTTCTGTTGTATTGTCACTAGGCCACCTATAGCATATTGTGTGAAGTTCTGAATGCCATATCTGAAATGTTCTTCAAAAATTTTCGTTTTCATTGTTGATGGGTGAATTTGTGTCTTAGAGTAGGTTTATTGATGGGTTTAGTGATAAAAATAGATGAGTGACTGGACAGGTGAGCAATAGTTGACCAGTGATAGTGTAATTGAATGAGTGAAGCAGTCTACGGAGAGTTTAAAGAAAGGGTGAGTGAGTGAGTGAGTGAGTGAGTGAGTGAGTGAGTGAGTGAGTGAGTGAGTGAGTGAGTGAGTGAGCCAGCGAGCGAGTGGGTGGGTGAATGGAAGAGTGGATGGATGGATGGAATGATTTGCAAATGAGCAAGTAAGACTGAGTGAATGGATGGGAGAATGAAGGGGTGAACTAGTAGACTGGTTATCTGCAGATAAGTGAGTGTGTGTGTGTGTGTGTGTGCAAGCATGAGGATCTATGGATGGGAAGTTGGATGAAAACATGAGTGAACTAATTTAAGGGTGATTGGATGACTGCATAGGTAAGTGCATAGATGAGCGAACCGGTGGATGAGCAGATGGATGCATGAGTGGATAGGCTGAGTCAGTAAGTTAACTATGACTTTTGCATGGGAGCGTGGCTTTGTCAGCTGCAAGATGGCCACACTCTGAGTGGGCTCTGCCGGCCAAGCCTTTAATCAGCCATAATCCTGCGGACATCAGTGGAGCCGTAACTCTGCTCCACGCTATCCTGACTCTCCTTACCTTGGGGTGCCGATTGACCTTCCTCTGGGCCCCCGCTGCTGCCATCACTTCGAGATCTGCTGCTGGGACCAGACGCTGCGACTGGGCCCTCCTGCCAGCATACGGCTGGTGCCCGAGCTGAGTTGCTGTGGCGCCGCCGAATCGCTGCATCACCCGCGCTGATCCTCAAGGTCCGAGTCGCCTCATCGAAGCCTGCGTGCTGCCCAGCCTCACCTGACCCGGTGAGTCGCGTCACTGCGGGGGCTTCCTGCGGCGGGGTAGGGGGTCCGCACGTCACACCGCGGGGCCTGGGCCTTTCTCCGCTAGGGCACCATTTATCGCCATCTGTGCCCATTGCCTTTCGGCGCTCCCCTGAGGCCCCGCAACGTGGGCAGCGCGCCCCCGAGGCTCCTCGCTGCACTTGCCCCTGCGGGCGCTGTCTCCTTCGCCGCACGTCTGTTTCCTCACCGCGGCGCACCGCACCTGCAGCGCCGGCACCTCGTCTCCCTTAAGGCCTGGGGACTTACTTTACGGCCTTCACTGCCCTCTACCGAGTGCAACAGCGCATCAGTTCCCTTCTTGGCAAGTGGCCTCTCCGTTATCTCTGGGCCTCGTGTTGAGGTCAGCCACCCGCCCTGGCCTGGTGGCCCGAATTCGTTGGCTGGCCCTCCACATTCATCCTTCTCCTTCAGGGGGCCCCCTCTGGCTGCACTGTCCAACCCATCTCCCGGGACCGCGGCCTTCCTCTGCCTCATATTGAGTCGCTGCCCCTGCCTCTCTCAACGCTTGGGGGCTTCTGCTCACACAACTGTGCCAGACCATGGGGAAAGCAGACCCCAAACAACCCAAATTCGCCTTTGATCAACGTCGGCAAACGTGCCAAGATGGGGCGGCCACCGATGCGGGTGAGCCTGCCGCCCAGACTGACACCAACCCGACCAGAGAGGATGACTTAAAGGCCATCATGCTAGACGTCAAGACCGCAGTTAGTGGTATAGCTACCCAATTTGATCAGCTGCCCGCCCGATTGGACACTGTTAAGGCTCGGGTCAACTCACATGATGCACGTCTGACGCAGGTTGAGGCGCGAGTGTTGGACACTGAGGACGCCGCGACACAGGACCACTACAAGCTCCTACAAATGGACAAAGTTCTTGAGCTGATTAAGAACAAGAATGAGGATTTGGAGGCGCGCTCACTTAGGAGCAACCTTCGCATCCCTGGTGTGCCCGAATCCTCCATTATCACTAAAATGGAGGACTTTGTGGAGCAACTCATTTGTGATCTCTTTGGAGACGTCCTCTCCCCCGTTTTCATTGTCGAGCAAGCCCACTGCTCTCTTGGCCCTCGACCTGCACCTGGACTGCCGGCTCGCCCCATCATCTCCAAGCTGTTGAACTTTAGGGACCAAGACGCCGTTCTCCGCGCGGCCAGGGAGAAGGGGGAAATCCGTCATCAAGGGAACTCTTTGGCTTTCTTTCCCGATTACACGATGGGGGTGCAGGCTGCCCGCCGCGAATTCCTACCTGCCAAGCAAATACTCCAAAAACATGACATCTCCTACTCCTTGGCTTACTGCTAAGCTGCGTGTCAGGCAGGGCTCCAAAATGCAAATCTTCACGGAGCCGCAGGCCGCATTGGCTTATGCGAAGAACCTTGACCAGGCACAAAGTTCCTCCCCATCCAGCTCCCGGACTGGCGCGTTTTTTTGCGATGAGATTCAAACCGCAATCACAAACTACTTCGAGCTTAACGTGGGTTCTGTCGACTCCCCCTCTACGCTTTGGGAGGGGTTTAAGCTGGTAATCCGAGGTGAATCCATCTCCAAGCAGTTCGGTGTGTTACGTTCCATTCGCGGCACTCTAGACAGGCTGGAGGTGGAGATTAAGGCTTTGGACTCCTCGCATTCTCTTGACCATAACCCTGACACTCTCGTGCAGCTCTGGGGCAAACTCACCAATTTCGCTGATGAGGCCAATAGCAAGTTCTCTTTTTTGGGCAGGGAGGCGAGGGCACGCCACTTCGGTGAGGGGGATCGCCCTGGTAAGACTGGCCAACCTCCTACGACAGCCCCACTCTGCCTCCTATATTACTGCGCTCCAGAACGGGGCCCCGGACAGAACTACTTCTCCCAAGGAGATAATGGCCCGATTCACTGCATTTTATTCCCAACTGTATTCAGCGGGGGCCGTGCCACCGCATGACGTACTCGATCAATACTTTGACACCCTTCAGCTCCTTTGGCTTGGCACTTCCCACCGGGAATATCTTGATGAGCCCTTCTCCAAGGAAGAAATCCTAGCTGCTATTAACAGTCTGCCTGGAGACAAGGCTCCCGGCTCTGACGGCTTGCCAACATCCTTTTACAAGGCTTTCGCGCCCCTTCTGGTCCCGCACCTTGCTACCATGTATAATGAATCGTTTGACAGTGGCCAATTCCCCCCCTCGCTCCGCGAGGCAATGCTCACGCTGCTCCTAAAACCGGACAAGCCCCCTGAGCTCCGCGACTCTTATTGTCCCCTGTCTCTAATTAATACGGATAACAAGATCTTTGCCAAATTACTAGCATCCCGTCTTCTCCCTCTCATGCCGCTTATCGCTCGCGCGGACCAGTCCGGCTTCATCCCCAGCCGCGCTACGTCTCAAAAGCTCCGGACCATTTTTTCCATACTTCATCAAATTAATCCCGCACTCGCGGTGGTGGCTGCCCTTCTGGACACCACCAAAGCCTTTGACACTATTGAGTGGCCTTTCCTTTTTTATTTACTCCCTCGCTTGGGCTTTAGCCTGGTTTTGCTGCGCAAGGTCCTGCTTCTCTATACCCTCCCCACAGCCCGCCTTCAGATTAATGGCCAAATCTCGGAGCCTATTCCCTTCGCTAGGTGCACTAGACAGGGTTGTCCGCTTTCACCCATGTTATTCACACCCAGAGGGACCTCGGTTTCGCGGCTCGAACTCTGGTCTTTTCCATGTATGCGGACGATGTCACACTCTATGACCGCAACCCTCAGGTGAATCTCGGCCTTATGGTCCATGAGGTCGTACGTTTCGGGGGTCTTTTTGGCATTCAGGTCAACTGCGGCAAGTTCATTCTTTTTCCCCTTACGGATGCCACAGTCCCCTTCACTCCAGATTACCTTTTCGTATGGGCGTCGGGATCGACTAGATATCTAGGCATTTGGCTCAGTAGGGACGTGGATGACCTCTGGAAAGCTAACTTTGTCCACGCTGTGGATTGGCTTGAGTCTAAGATCCAACTCTGGCGACGGCTGCCCCTGTCTCTGGCAGGCCGTATAGGCATCGCCAATACGGTGGTGCTCCCAAAATTTCTGTATTTATTGGTCAATGTCCCCATCCCCCTCACAGCGCACTTCTTCCGTAGACTACGCTCTCTTCTAGTTGCCCTTGTCTTGGCCGGTCGGCAGCCTAGAATCGCATATAATATACTCACTCTCTACCTAAGTCTCGTGGAGGTCTGGGAGCCCGGGATTTCAAACTATACGTCCTCAGCGCCCAAGCCAGCTTCCTCCAATCCTGGCTCCACCCGACACCTTTCCAACCGTACGTCGCGGTGGAGGCTGACCTCGCTGCCCCCTGGCCGCTCCTGACTGCTCTTTTCGCGCCGGCGAACCCCCGCACGGCGAGATCGACACGGTGGAGACTTTGCGATGGGCCTGGAACGGGCTCTGGAGATATTCCGGCTCTAGCATGCTCTCCGCAAATGATATGCCCATTGCTCATAACCCGACATTCCCCCCTCTACAGACGGCCGGAATGGTCAAACACGTGACCCGCTTGGGGCTCTCCACGGTGTCGGACCTCTACTCAAGCAACACTTTCTTTACTCTTGCTAATGAGTGCGGCCTCATAGATACTCTGCTTTATTATCTACTCAGGGCTCTCTGTAAGGAGCTTTATCCCACGTTTCCTCAGTCCCCCCTCGATGGCCGCCCTCAATTTTCTCTACACATCCCCTCTCCCCACAAGCTGGTCACCAAGATCCACGCCCTTGCGCTTGCGGACTCCCCCATCTCCACTGACCATGCGGAGTGGAGTGAAGATCTGGGCGCCGACCTCTCTCAGGAGGTCTGGCTCTACTGCTGCAATCAGACCAAACGCTTATCCCCAAACTACCGCCTGTGCCTCATTCATTTTAAATATTTGCAGATTGTACCGCTCCCCTGCTCAGCCGCACAAAATGTGCCTTATCCCCAGCGACAGAATTTTGCGATGCTCCGCTCCCGCGGCAGATTTCTCCCATCTTGCCTGGCTGTGCCCCAAAGTCTCAGCATACTGGAGCGAGGTATGCACCGCTACTACCGAGATCACCTCAACGCTGGTTCAGCAGGATCCTCTGCTTTTGCCTCCTAGGCTTTGTGAAATTCTGCACAGATGGTACACGTCAGCTGACTGTGATGCTTCTGGTTCTTGTGTAGGGCAGGGTTTCCATGTTTTGGGGTCGAAGGTCTGTGCCCAAGGTTAGCACTTGGCTCGAGGACGCTTCGCGTTGTCAAACACTTATGTCTGAATTCTGGGACCTGATGCCGGCCACTTCCCGCCCAATTGATATTTGGGGTCCCCTTGTCTCCTACCTCCTGCGCCAGAACTCCCTGCACTCAGCGACCTCTCCCGCGCTCCCCGCCGGCACTCCGCCCGCAGCGCCCGCCGGAGTTGGCCAGCGAGTTGCTACCTCCCCACCCGCACACCCACCTGGCCCCCTGAGCCCTCTTCAATCTGCGTCGGGCTCTTCCCGGGTGCTCTCGCCCACTCCCCCAGCTTTGCCTCAGAACCTCTCTTTCAGTACATTGCAATGAGCTATTTGTTTATGATGTTTCGTTTGATGTATGCAACGACTGTGGTTCTCCTCTCTGATTGCGGACCCCCCTCCTGCATATACTGTAACCTTGACGTGCACATTTTTTTTCTTCAAAAAGGGGTTTGAAAAAAAAAACTAGGACTGCATAGCCCACACAGCCAAGGTTTTACATGGGTGAGTGAGTACATCGATAAGTATATGATTGTGTCAGTATATTTATCTTTATTTTGCTGTTTATAAACGGTAAATAGTGTCTTCCTAAGAAGTATACCAGCACTAAATTATGGAGAAAGATAAACCATGCAGTGAGCTCAAAATAATAGGCCATCGCCCACGTAAGCCCAGTTGCAGATTAAGATCCATAAGAAAACAGGAAGGGTTTAATCTGTTCCCCGAATTACAACAGATTCAATTGAGTCCTCATCTAGTAGAAAGTGCCAGAGTTTGGCAGCGACCACAGCAACTCTACCTGGATAGGAGAGCACCAAGCAGAAGGTTGGCGCAACACCCATCTTGTGAAGAGCCTTTAAGAAGAGGCAGGGACTTTGCTCCCTCGTGTAGTCATAGATTTGTATTTGACATTAAAGACCCCCCCTTCTCCTTTATGGTGACAGCAACTGCTCAGAGTCCCAGTAGACCGTAACGTCTGGCAGCACCTTCATAATGTGTGAGCTCCCTGCATGGATCCGACTGCTACCACTGAGTATACCTGTGCCACACCCCCTCTGCCTCCAGTTCCCCATACGAAAGGAATAGTAACAAGCTTTTTCCTATAAAACACTGAATTACATATAGTGGATTAGTATGTAGTTTGTATGACAATATTCACTACAGAGCAAACTTTAAATGGTGGCAGCATGCACAGTTTTTCACTTCTTGCCCTAGACTCCACTTGAAACACCAACGCAAAGGTTTACTCCTACTGCCACTCTACCAGGATTAACAAGCATTTACAATGCAATGGTCTCGGCATTGTTAAAGTTAAAGCTATTGGCATTGTTCATGACATTATTTTTGTTTATGTTTTTGTTTTCAAAACCTTTAAAGAAACGGCATTGTTATTTACAGTGTCAATAGCTTAATCACTATCAAATGCGAGACCTATTGCATTTGCACCCACACACAGAGCCACACACCCAAAGCCACCCACACACACAGAGCCACCCACACAGAGCCACTCACATAGAGCAACCCACACACAAATAGAGCCACCCATAGAGCCACACGCAGCCTTCGAGCCGAGACCTAAAAATGAATGTGTCCTTATGTAATAGTACAACTGGTGCTCTTGTAAAGGACTCCAATACCTTTGGTTTGAAGTTGCTCTGTACAAAACTGCAAAAAAGAAACAAAAACGAGGTCCGTACACTCGAGTAGTCGTCAGTATGCGGCCTGCTAGTGCACAATCTATAGTATAGGGGCCATTCGATGAATGACGTCACGGCCACAGTAGGTCTTGCACCCAAGCCAACGTCAGCGAAGAAACATTCTAGAATGCCTGTCGGTAGTGCTTGTTGGAATTGCAGATCCGGGGAACGAGAATTGCCCCTTTAAGTAACAAGGTGGCGTTATTGGGGGCGATGCGGTATATATACGGCTGCGGGCCCCGCCGGAGCCACCGCCGGCGGCGGATGCTCTGTCAATAAGCGCGTTTTTAACGAGGGAGAGAGATGGCTCGTGACAGGCGGATCACACAACACGGCTTCTCTTAGATCATCCATCAATCCATCGCAGGGGCCTCACGCCTCCGTTTGTTGCCGGAATCAAAGCGACTGATAAAACAATGCAAATCGCATTAACATTTTCCGTCGCCGTCCCTGCGGTGAGGGAGAAACACATCTGGCTGACAAATCACATGAGAGCTTGTCGACAAAACAACTCTCGAAGCGAGGAGTGAACAGCCAAGCTCATCTGAAGAGACGAAAACACGGGGGGGCTGGTCCTCTAAATGTCGCCCTCTAAATGTCATCTTTAAATCGAGGGCTTCAACTCGGATTTAAGGCATTGACGGAAGAAGGGTAGATGTTCAAATTCGGAACCACGGGGAGTACTCATCATATGCCTTAACCCCCCCCCCACCCTCTCACCATGCCTCGGGTCATCCGCCCGCATCCTTTCTTGTGCGGGGACGCGCTTTCGTTCTCTTGTGTCAGACACGCTCATGTTTTGTGATATTTTTACAACTGTATTACACCCATATCAGTACATTTCTGATATCAGAGCGAAGACGCCGTAAATCCCATCTCTGACGTATGCTCTGGTGATTTACACGCTCCTCTGACCTCACAATGCCCTGGTTATTTAATAACCCGCAGGCATCACAGTGCCCTGGTGGTTTACACGCTCGTCTGATGTCACAATGCCCTGGTTGTTTACATAACCACTTGTCATCGCAAAGCCTGCTCTGTTGGTTTTCACGCTCCTGTGACGTCACAATGCTCTGGTTGTTTAATAGCCGGTTGGCGTCCTTATGGTTTACACGCTCCTCTGATGTCACAGTGCCCTGATTATTTACATAATCACTTGTCGTCACAAAGCCTGTTCTGTTGGTTCTCACGCTCCTGTGACCTCACAATGCCCTGACTGTATGTATAACCCTTTGGCGTCACAAAGCCATTGCGGTTTACAAGCTCTTCTAACACCTCAGTGCCCTTGTTCTTTACGCCTCAATGCCCTTTGAACGGGGCCGAAGATCAGGAAACCAGGAGTTGAATCCTCCAAGGAACGAACAACATAAGGGGCCTCTGACGGTAATTACAGTAATCAAAGCTGCCATATATCTTTAACCAATTACTGTGCACAAAAGGCCCCCGGGAGCCCCACGCTGGGCCAGCCTGAGAGGACAGGGGGAGGAGACCAGAGCAGCAGCCGAACACAGGAGCCGACAGCAGGGGGAGAGGACGCCATTAACACCACCGCCTTTCTCCGAGGTCAAGCAGAAATGCCTCGGAGAAACGCAGTGGCGTTTTGGGATTCGGGGCGTGTTTTTCTTTCTCTCCTCTTGCCATTGGCTGGAATGTTTACATTCCAGAGGAGAGAAAGAATCGAAAAAACACGCCCCCGAATCCGAAAAAGACGGGGCTTGTTTGGAGAGACAATGCTCTTCTCCAATGGCTGACCAGTATTTTAGAGGCCAGCCAATGGAGAAGAGGTATAAAAAAGGGGCGGGTTAAAGCCCCACTCCAAAACATTAAATCTCGGAGCGAGACTGCGCAAGCGCAGCCTTCGAGCCGAGACCTAAAAAGGCGGAACTCTGCAAGGCCGTAGCAAATATTGAAAGAATATACGTCATCCGGTGAGATATGAAGCGATAGGAATGAAGCGATAGGGATACCATTAACCAAGACAAGTGGAGAAACTGGGAGTGAATGACTAGGGTTGGCTTTAGCAATAGGTACATGCAATAGGCTAACTTTCTTTGGTAGGCAAGTTACTTAAAGGAATCAAAGATCGGAAACAACCCAAGACCAAGTGGTGCAAAGCTACATCGATGACAACTACATCTCCATATAAATTTAAAATGTATTCTAACAATACACTGTCCCACTGTCCCGACCCTAAAGCTAACACTACCTTTCTAATTGTAATATTTTGAGTTATTGTTGTAATGGTAACGGTAGGCATAGGAAGGACATCTCATACAGTCTTAGAAATGAAAAATCAGAGCAACAATTCATTATGCATATTTGGGTGTACTATTGTCCCAAAGTTGTGGTCTAGGCGTCATTTAGAAGATGTTTCTTCGAAAGCACTAACACATTGAGGAAGACTAAATAGATTACATAATATAATGAGAAGGAGGCATGTTAAACATTTGCTCCCAGTCTGTGATGCGAAAGTACCCCTTGTCAGAGCCCCTTTCAGAGGGGCACAGGACATGCAGGAGTTACTGGGGGTGAGGCCTTTTACTAAGATCAGACCTCCTATTGATTCTGAGAAACTGGGAAAAGTACCCCTCCTGCACTTGACTATCAGTAGTAATGTGATTGAACAGTCCAAGGCTCTCTTGGGGAAGGTTTGAATACAGAGTAACTAACACAGGCTCATAACTCACAATGCATGCAGCAGCAGCAGCAGCAGCAAAAAATCAGTGTCCAGCCACTCACTTTTATGAAAAAAGAGAAGTATTTAATTTCCACCGCTACCAATACAAAGAAAAAATACAACATTCACAAGCAACTACAGAAGCCCCCTGAGTCCGGGGCGCTAGTGTTCCCTTGGTGGCTTCGTGTTCCACCTCCTCCTCTAGAAATAGTGGTTATTCCCCATTCACTACTAGGAACATCCAGAGTATGCCTCACTGGTAGTTCGAGTCTCAAAAGTTCACTCTGACTCTGTACTAAAATCAAAGTATTCCAGCGCAGATGCGCTATTCTAGCTAGTCAGTCCCCCCGCAGCTGATGGGCCTGAATTTAGTCTTACCCACACCTGCAGGCTCGGCGGGTCCAGAATTCCTGAACACACCCCTCTGTGAGCGTCGAAGGGGCAGTGGCTCGTCTAGGTGAGTTCACCGCATGCAGCCCAGGCAGGCTGCACGGATCCCCGAACTCCTTAACACGCAGTCATGTTCCTGCATAGGATCTTTTCCTACTGGGCTTTCTTCCCCCCTGGGAGGCAGAGTGGGGGTAAGTACACCCATCTGCCCCCAGGGGGCAGAAAGACTGTTTTCCCATTTACTTGTGGTGGGGGCATGGCCATGTCTATGCTGGGCAGCCCCCACCCCTATATAATTGAAAAACTGTGGTGTCTAGTTGGCTTTCTGCGCTTCCGGGGGGATGGGGTAGAGGCTGATCAGGGGTAATTTCCCCCATCTGCTCGCTGCAATAGAAAAATTGGCAAGGGGGGAGCACAAGCTGTTGCCCAAGGGGCCATTACCCCTATGCCTGGTGGCTTTTGGGCAGATCCATGCTTGGGGATCACTCTCTTATGGTGATACCAAGCAGGGATCCACTGGGCAGAGCTACCTTTGGAAAGGGGAGATTCTCCCCTTTCCAGTTATACTTCTGCGGTGAGAATCAGTGCTCAGGGGGCTAAGATATGCCCCAGAGCATTGATTCAGTGAAAGTAAAACAAACCCATCACCTCGTTTTACTTTCACTTTTACTGCAATGACGTCAACACACCCTACCCGCTGATCGTCACTGCAGTAAAAAAAAATTAAAAATTCAGGCTGCTCGAGAATCTCTTCCCGAGAAGCCTGATGTAAAAAAAACAAAGGACTCCCTCTGGTGCAGCGCCCTTATTTACGTCCCTAGTGTTGCCGACACAAGCACTGTGGAGGTAGTGTGGGTGACGGACACTCAAAAGGTTAAAATAAAAACTTTAATGATGACTTTACTTTAATACAATTTATTTAAAGTTGGGCTGGTAAGTATTAAAATTACTTTATGTATAATTATTTCAATTAAATGAAATGTGAAATTACATACTAGGTTAGGGTTAGTATAAAGGTATTGTTAAGAATAACAATGTAATTAAATATATATGATAGAAAAGAATTAAGGTAACATTAATGATAATTTCTTTATTTAATAAGTTAATTTATTATAACTTAATTTAAATTCATTGAGAGTTAGTGATATGTTAGATATAATCAATTCTTTTAAATTAATAAAGGGTTAGAGCTAGTAGGATTCTGAATCCCTTTTTCAACAAAGAAACAAATACATTGCTCAGATCAGAGACCTTCCTACTTTCCAGTATAAGCCGGCAGTGGGAGACCCTCAGTCCTGAGATTGAAAATGAATATATATAAAGTGAGCTCGTGAAATATCATCATTTATTTCTGCATTGTTCTCAATGCTGCTTTATTTGAGACTACATTCCGACCCTCAATTCTAAGGCAGAGCGATCTATTGTCATCAACATGCAAAGCCTTCTTAGCTTTTCCCATTGATGGGTTCCATACAACATCTGAAGATTCCAAGAAAGATTCTATTGGAGTAATTGTAGCGTTTGAGACGCCTTACTGCATGTTTCAAGCACAGAGAATGCCATGGAGTTATTTTCTATAAGCTCTCGTTTTTCATTTCCCATCATTTTAAATTCTCACCATCCAAGGTGATTTTAACCCTCAGTGGAGAGAAGCGCCCATGGTTTTATATCCAGCTCAGACTATACCGGGCTCAAGTTGAGCCAGGTGTACAGATGAGACCAGAGTATAAATAGCATAAAGATTTTAAAATATTTCCTTCTGTTCTATTTAAAGAGGTTAACCTAAAAAGGGGGCTCCCTTTGCCCTGGACAGAAGGGGGGTGGGTGTTGGGACGCAAAAGTCCTCCGCATGGTAATGGATGCAGACACTTGCTGAGTGCCCAACTGTGCTGATGTCTGGATCCCTAATGCTGATTTTTGTTGTAATAGATAAACACAGATCATGCTTGTGCGCCATGAAATGGGCATGTCTCATGGATTGCAGTCCTGTTAGACCAGGAAATGGGCCCAAAGCACTACCCTCTTAGTGATGGATGGCTACTGCCTTCTTCAGTAGTTAAGCAGCACGAGCGTGGTGGTGGTAGCATACCATGTAGTTATCAGCAGGAGTGAACAGGTTCTTTTTAATTTGTGTCACTGGAGTAAGGCCTACAGGCTCACTCATTTAGGATAGCTCTGCTGCTGTGTGCTTAACTCACCCTCGGCCTACAGCAGTTTGGTGGGTAGTGCTGTGCAGGTCATGAGTGCTGTATCTGCGGTGGGTGTATGTTTGCCTGGGAAGGGTACAATACGGGAATAATGCAGTACTGCACAGTGTGTGCATGTTAAATGCATGCACTGGATGTATGTGTTACTATGAGTAGTACATTAAATGAAGGATATAGTGCAGTGCAAGCAGGTTAAATGCATGTGAAGGGTGTACATGTACCTGTGAGTGGTACAATACATGAAGGGTGCAGTGTGTGCATGTCAAATAGATATGCTTGATGTATGTGTGCCTCTGAACTGTACAGTACATGAAGGATATAGTTATGTGCATGTTAAATGTATGCAGAGGGTGTATGTATACCTATGAATGGTACAGCACAGGAGGAATACATTGCTGTAAGTGAGTGTATGCTGTATGCATGCATTGGGTCCAGGGCTTAATTAGAGTCTGTGGTTTCCAGTGCTCCTTACCGGCAGTTAATTGTCAACACTGGTACTTATGACAGTCTGACACATGGAGTCTAATTTAGAGATGATCACAACAACAGATGTTTATTAATAATTATACATTAAAAATGACTAATACGTGCCGCCCAAGAGATTCTTACAGCTTTGGGGGCCTGGTGTACTCTGACGTGTCACACTTTTGGGAGTGTGATGGTTAATAGCTTTGTTTTGGCAGCACTGGCAGGGGCAATGGGTGGTGCCAGCTCTAAGGGCCTCCTGAAGAGGGCCCCGGCACTTATTTTATTACAAATTAAGCACTGACTGGGAGACCTAGGCCTGCATGGTGAAACATGAGGAGGTACAGAAAACCCCCAGACAGATTTATGTATTGCAGCATTCCTGTAAACTGGGTGGGACACACACTGAGGAGGGGAGGGACAGACTGCCCCTGTACGCTTCAAAGGGCATGCTTTGATTCAGTGAGAGGTCACAAGGAAGGGGCCTGGATACATCTCAGGAAGGAGATGGAGCTGATAAGAGAATCATAAAGTGGAGGGCTGGGGCCCTGGGCTAATCTTTTGATGCACATATCACTGTGGCTGACATTCAGGTGTGAACTGTAGTCACTCCCATGGCCTGTGTTGTGCGGCTATCAGCTATAGTATCACTCCTGCTGTGTCAGACTGCTTTCAGGAGGAAGAAGAGGGCAGGGGAGTGGAGTGGGCCCTTCCAAAGAAACAGACCCCCAACAACTTCCAAGACCCAGTCTCTAAATCACATTGGGTGTCTGGAAATGGACTATAAAAAGGGGAATTTAAGACCCCAAAATTGTCATCTGTCAAGCAGCCAGACAGGCTGTCTGAGGAGGAGAAGCTCTGCAGACTTCTGCCTGTGACCCGGATTGGGGGCCAAGGGTTGCTAGTCTCCCTGCTAGGTGAGGGGACATCACCCAGGGAATCCAAGAACACCTTCCCTGGAGCCTGGAGCACCATTGCCTGGCTGCTTGCCAAGACCAGTGTGCTTAGTGAGGAAGTGGAGAGCGTTGGAGTTAGGGAGGTCCAGTGGAATCCTGTCAAGTGGATTCCCATTGCTAGGTGTGATGAAACTGCTGCTACACTGATCTTGTCATTGCCCGTGTGTCGGACAATGTCGGTACCCCTGTATGCCAGGAGAGGATCACTGTGAAGTGAGCCATTGTGAACTCTGTACTGATCAGGCTGTAGCCCGCGTGCAGCTGATGATCGGCAACCCTGCATACGTGGAGGGGCTGCAGTGCAGACACCTGCTGTGCCAAGCGGGGTGTTGACCATGTACAGGAGAGATGCAGTGACCCTGAATGCCAGAAGGGCCACAGGACCTAGCCAGAAGTGTTCACCGTTCCAGAGCATTGTCGGAGGAGTGAGGCTGTCATGGGAAGTCGCCATGCATCTACCCCCAGATGAGGGATCAGCACCGGTAACTTCTTGTCATCTTCCCTTAGTCGTTGGAGAGACCAAGAAGAATTTACCTGCCTCGAGGAGTATCAAGGAACAGCGGGGAACCTCCAAACAGGAAAAGATCAAACCGAGGTCAATAGGAGTTGAGACGTAAGGGCGCACATTGACTCTGGTTTGATCCGTTCCTGTCGTGGACACTAGGCTCAGCCACATAAGTGGGACTGCATTTTCGTAGGCCCAAGTGGTGTAATGCTTGGTGGTAGGAATTTAGGGAATTCCTGTGGATTCTGCAAGTTTTCATCACATAAATGTAAGGGAAATTCATGATTTCAGGCAAAGTTTGAGGATTGCATGGCATTGTGGGTAAAGACACCTCATGGGATCCACACAAGGCACGCCACCCTGGGCTCTACTGATTGTCTAGTTTTCAAAAACGTGCACGTTTGCTGGGTTTCCCATGGTGCCGCCTGAGTTAGGGCCCAAAATCCACAGCCACTCACTCTGCAAAAAAGGGTCAGTTTTGCTTGGAAAAATGTGATGTATTAATGTTGTATTTTGGGCCATTTCCTGTTGTGGGCAATAGGCCTTCCCACACAAGTGAGGCACCATTTTTATTGGAAGACTTAAGGAAATGCTGGGTAGAAGAAGTGTGTGGCTCTTCACAGATTCCAGCAGATTCCAGAACTTTCCATCACAGAAATGTGAGGAAAATGTGTTTTGTTTAGTCAAACTTTGAGGTTTGCAATGAATTCTGGGTAAAATAACCTGGTGAGAGCCACACAAGTCACCCCACCCTGGATTCCCCCAGGTTTCTAGGTTTCCCTTTCCCAAGGTACTGGCTGGGCTAGGACCCAAAGTCTACAGCTATCCACTTTGTAAAAAATTAGTCAGTTTTGAGTGAAAAAATGTGATGCGTCCAGGTTGCATTTTGGGCCGTTTCCTGTAGCAGGCACTAAGCCTACCTGCACAAGTGAGGTGCCATTTTTATCAGAAGACATGTGGGAGCAGAGAATAGTAGTATATTTGTTATTACCAATTGGATTTTGCTGTATTTGTGCCTTCCAAATGTAAGCCAGCGAGTACGAAAGAAGACATTTTGAAAAATACCCTATAAATCACATGCTCGTACGGGTATTTCACCAAATGGATTGGTCTGTACTCAATACACAATGAAAAACCATTGTATGGTGCAGCTCAGTTGTTGACTCTGTGTACCTTGGGTTCCTAGAGAACCTACAAACCCTATATATAGACCCACAACGAAAAGGGTCTAGCAAACAGAATGGCGCATTGCTTTTGTAAATCGGCCGTTGTGACAAGAAGTTACAGATGAAAACATTGTCACAACTGGACGTTTTTTCCTACTTGTTTTCAATATTTCTTTACTTCAACAGTTAGTTTCTTTAGGAAAACCTTGAGGGATCTTCACATATGACCCCTAGCTGAATCTGGAATTGTGTCTACTTTTCAGAAATATATAGCAGTCCGGAATCACCCATGGGTTTCACACTGGTTCCCACCACTAACTGAAAGTAGGTTGAAAGCGCAAAAAATAAGAAAATGGGCTACCTCTTTGAAAAATGCCAAAACTGTGGTAAACAAATTGTTTTTTTATTCAGTTCTGCATGTTCCTGAAAGATGGGAAAATTGTTATTTTAGCACAGCAAACCATTTATTGATGACATTATTATGAAAAAAAACAGACACTGTAAACCAGAGCACTTTTTTCCTATTTTACCCCAAAAACTCAAAATGTAGCGGTATTTTGGCTATTTTCTCAGTCCCCTCAAGGGGGACCGACAAACCCTGTGTACCTTTAGAAACTCCAGGATGTTGAAAAGAAAGGACACAAAGTTAGCTTGGATACCTAATGTGGACAACAAGTTATGGAGGCCTAAGCACAAACTACCCAACATAGCCAAAGAAGGGTTCAGCACTGGGGGGTGGGCGGGAGGCCCAGCAATTAATAAATATAATTAAAATAACCCTTAACCTTATTTAAATTAATGTCCCTTAATTAAATATTTATTTACCTACCCAGATTGAGGTAGTAGTCATTTTGTGGCTGTTTTATCAGTGCAGTGGCATCACAGTTTCCAGTGTTTTTTCAATATAGGAGGGGACAGAGATCTGGCCCTAGTTCAACAAAAGTTCAGAATCTTAGTTTACTATTTTCACAGGTGGTATTTCTCTGATATGTTTGAGTTTTGGGGACAGTAAATATTAGGGCATTGATTGCATTGGTCATCGTGCAAACAAATGGACAAGGCCTACACTAATGAATGTTGTGCTGTAGATGTGATAAGGACAGTAGGTATTTTATAAGATAATTGGATATTAGTGGCATCACATGTCTGAAATTGGATGAAATCAAGGTGAATCACCTTCAGTGGGCTTAATGTACTTTCTTTCATGGAGTATATTATATTTTGAAAAATATAACGAGGCTCGGACAGACTTATAGATGCAGAATAGAGCAGTGGAAGCAGTGGGAGATCCTAAAGGAAGCATGCCACTTTTATTTGGTGACGTTTGGAGTCCTATGTTTTTTCCAGTGATACTGAAGGTAATAATTTAGCAGAGATAGACAAGCACTCGTCTCTAAATGAGAACTGGATCCTTCAGATGGATTTCAGACAAGCTTGTTGATACAGTTTGTGTAAAAAACAGTTTGGTGCAGAAGTGTGTACCGAAGCCTGTGAAATAATAAATTCCTTATGCTTCCTTTAAATATTTGAACCAAATTTCATGAGTGTGCTATGGCCAATACGCAGGCTTGGACGTGAGCCTTTTCTGAGTGAGTCTAGTACACTAGTGCCAGTGACTGAATCCAGGGTCTTTTCAGATCCCTGCCATTCCAGTTCACTTGGCAGTGGTTGTCACTGGTCAACCAGTTAGCACACATCTCATGTTGACCTACATGGCCTTGTACTCCAAGCACGTTAGCATTTGTTTGGTGATTTCACTGGCATGTCCCCAGGTGAAAGGAGCACTGGTGTAAAGGTATCAGGGAGAATTGTAGTCGAGTTGTATCCTGTGATTGGCAGTGTACATTTCGACATTTGCCTTGATTTTGCACCGTGCACTCTGCCGGGTAGCCATTTGATGTTGATATGGTCATGCTGGGAGAGGAGCTAGCAGGCAGCGGACAGACGCTCTGCTGGTAGAAGGTCACTTGACCATCAGCTGTTACCCACGACCAGAGGCTCGCTTGTCCAGCAGTCAATCACCTCTGGCATCCAGCTGCAGCCGCGAGGATACGATGCCGTTCAACAGTATTGCAGTGGTCCAGGTCTTCCTGGATTCAGATATGTCTCAGAACCACAAGTAACTTGGCATCACATGCAATCCGTTTCCTACTCACTTAACACCTACATCTAAACAGCTTTACATTAGCCTGCTCCACTGGCAGTGACCGATCGGTCATTCAGTCACACAGAGATCTTTTGTATCCTAGAGGATCCTTCTGCTGGAGGGCGACTGGTCAGTCAGCAGTCACACATAGGTCTTGAAGTCTGCTAGAGTAGGTATCTGCTTTAGGGATCTTGCAGAGGATCACCTTGGGTGCCTCTCCAATTATGAGGTCACTCTGTCCTTCAGTGGTTCATTCTGAGTCTGCTCCTGCTAGGAAGGGCATCCATGATTGTGATCTCTTATCAATCTACTGTGTAATCCTCTTTTTCCTTACACATTCTCCCAGCAGGTTATCCAGGGCACAGGCTGGATCATGTGTCCGTTTTGTCATTCAGCAGCTTCCAGATGCCTCCTCCTGGTTCCAGGTTTAGCAGCCTGGCTGTCTCCTTCGTCGTCTGTCAGTAGACTGCCTGTCACTCATCCTGATTACAGCTCTTGCTCAAGAGTTGACATGGTTTTTGAAAGTGCCCGAACCATTTGAGTTTGAGGTGATCTGTTAACTAGGACAAAACATCTGCCCGATTAGTGCTAACGTTATCTTTCCATTAGTATAAAATTTGTCTTTAGCAAAAAGACCACCCGCCCCACTAGAAACCATCCTGCGTTCAGCTCTGGAAAAAACAATTCTTGCTTTGTTCGTGCTTCACATGAGGTGTAGCACACTATGCTCCAGTGCCATTGCTTCCTCTGCCACCAGGCACTCAGTTGCTCATCGCCCCCTTCACCCAGACGGAGTTAGTCGCCATCTTCCTCATTGTGCTCACATGCTGGGCGTCCTACTGCTTGCTCTTTCGGCTGATGCCACCTGAGGCTGGAAAGGATACCCCTTCAACCTTCCTTCACAAGCCACCAGGGGTCCTCGTGAAATGCGTAGACAGAGGATTCATGGGCAGAACAGGTCCTCACAGTGATGTTACAGACTGTATTTACAGTGTTCTGCCTGATGGGGGTTCATGCGATTATTACACACACTTGGGTGGATGTCCAATCTAGAGTGGCCCAGCAGTAACAGGAGTGCCCATAACTGGTTATCTGGGGATGACAGGGCCAGAGAGGGCTCAGTGGCCGGAGATGTGCGGTGAGAACATGTATTAGATCGCAGCACTTCCCAGAAAGATCATCTCTAGGGATCCCCACCCGATAGCGTTAATGAGGGAGTGAGTGCGTCTCACCTGGCTGTGACAGGTTATCCCCACAGAGGGAGGATGCTTTGAATGGGAGAAACTCTTGGCTGTGAACATGCAGTGCAGCTGCAAAAAGAATGTCATACATAGACATGCATAGCAACACAGGGATAAACATCCTTGAAAATAAGGTACTTCTAGATGTGAGTTGCGAAAAACCAACAACTTATTTCTTCACCCTACCGGGACGAAGCAGGTTAAATATGTGCATATTAGGCATGGTTGTGTGTGTTAGTGTGAAATAATTTTTTCCACAGCAAGGGGCATGTGATAAATGGCCCCTTCCCATTCCAAGCTGAATCCCAGTTAGTGCCCTGAGTTCCATGGCAGTAGTGTTGAATTTAGAACCAGAGGAAATAGACAGCATAAACATAATTAACTTGACTGATCTTCAACTTACTGAGGATGCCGTATCTGTACTCACCAAAGGAATGAATTTCTGCCCTAAAAATGTTGGTAATATATGTGATGTTAAAATCGACTTGTTCAAGTTTGTCAGACGTATGAAATTGAAAAAACACTTTGGTTCTACTAATGTTGTGAATAAAAGCATGAACAAAAATTTGGGTATGTCCACATTGAATGAAAATTCAATACAGGATATTCTAGACACGAGATTGCTGCTATCCATTACTGAGAGTGAGGATGAAGTAATCACTACAGATTCTGTCATGAGAAATTTAGAGATCACCACTGATTACAGTATTTCCAGTAATCTAAAGGAGAAGTCCAAATGGACACCAACGCTGACTACTGGTAATAATGTAGACATTTTTCATAGATTGGTCCTGGCTGACTTGGACAGACATGAGGATAGGAACACAATATTTAACTCCAAAACAGACAATTTAACTGCTAAAGAACGGGCTGCTCTTAAGGAACTGAGTGATAATAACGACATCATTATACGTGAAGCCGACAAGGGTGGGAACATGGTAATTATGCGAAGTATAGACTACAACAACGAGATATACTCACAACTAGCTGACATAGAATGTTACGAGCCCATACAGACCAACCCCATTTGGACCCTTACGGAATACATTAACACACATTTAAAACGCTGGCATGGACAGGGCTTACTTGATGAGAATGAATTGACATTTTTAAAGGTAGACAGGCCAAGATTCCCATGCCTGTACACACTACCCAAAATTCACAAGAATGCAGCATTCCCCCCAGGAAGACCTATTATATCGGGAATTGGGGGTCCAACTGAACGTATGTCTGAGTACGTAGACACTTTTCTCAAACCCATGGTGGTGAACCTCCCATCTTATATAAGAGACACCAAGCATATCCTCAGCACCCTAGCCGATTTCAACTGGGAAGAGGGTATGACATTGGTGACCCTTGATGTTACAGCTTTATACACCAGCATCAAGAGGGAGGGAGGGATGATGGCCGTCAGAAGAATGCTGAATAATAGGGCAGCAAATACCTGGGAACACACCGAAATGTTAATGGAGATGGTGGCAATACTTCTGGACAACAATGTATTTCTATTTCAGGACAGATGGTACAGACAAAAGCAGGGTGTGGCAATGGGTTCCAGATTCTCTCCCTCGTATGCCAATCTCTTTATGGGGTGGTTCGAGGCGACGAGGATCTGGGGCCCATCGGGTACACAATGGAATGATTCGATACTATACTGGGGGAGGTATATAGACGACTGTTTTATGATATGGACAGGATCCCAGACCAAACTCACTGATTTTATTAAACACCTCAATTCAAACGATCATAATATTCACTTCACAACTGAACAAAGCAAGGATAAGATCTCATTTCTAGACATAGAGTTCTACGTAGAAAACAAATGTTTACAAAGTAGACTGTTCAGAAAACAAACAGCCTGCAACTCCCTACTACACGCATCCAGCTCACATCCACCGCATCAAATCAGGTCCATCCCTTATGGTGAACTGGTAAGGGTGAGACGGAATTGCAGCACAGACACTGATTTTGAACAACATAAAAAGGGAACCATAACTAGATTCAGGAGCAGAGGCTATGACCATGAGACCCTAAGAAGGGCAGAGAAGAGGATTGAGACAGTCAAAAGAATAGATACTTTGAAAGATCGATCTATAAAAGAAAAAGATGAGGACAAGATACGTTTGGTCACAAGCTTTAACAATTGGTCAGGGATCCTCAAAAAAAGCCTCAATAAACACTGGCATCTACTGAGGGCAGATAAAACCTTAGATGAAGTAATTGCCAACAGACCAGATATCACCTACAGACGAGGCTTTACACTTAGAAATATCCTGAGCCCCAGCTACCCAATACCGAAACAAGTTGACAACTGGTTGTCACAACACTCGATTGGTTTTTATGGCTGCGGCCGTTGCATGGCATGCAAATGGGCGCTTCCAAGGATCACTGAATTTCAAGGACCTGGTGGGAAGACATTTAAAATCAGACACAATATCACATGTCTGACCAAATTTGTGATCTATGCCATTAAATGTAAATGTGGGAAGAGATATATTGGGAGCACTATCAGACCTTTAAGAAACAGAATTGGGGAACATATACGAGCAGTAAAGATTGGTGACATGAGATACCCCATAGCGGCACACACATCCATCTGCTCAGAACAAACATTGAATAAGAGCTTTGAATTTTATGGCATTGACCATATACCTAAACACCCGAGGGGTGGGAACCGAGAACTAACACTGAGACGCAAGGAAGCATTGTGGATTTTAAAATTGAGGAGCACAGAATGTGGCTTGAATATTGACCATGAGCTTCATTACTTTTTGGGCAGGTAATATGCATACCCTCTCATTTGAATTTCCCTGTGTTTTTTATGTAGACAAGAAGTTTCAGCTACTAGGACAAAATGATGACAGCAACAATGTGTATCGATGGGCGTAATGATCACGATTTGGTTCAATATTAGATGAAGTAATCTTATTAATCACTTTCAATCTGTGATACAATGTCTATGTCGTAAGGAATGTACAACCATTCGAATTACAACTCGTTTCACTGGTTTGAAACAATTTACACCTTTGTTGTAAGACCTTAACTGATGGAGAGAATGGAGGAGACACAATTGATATTGGAATCTAAACACAACGGCTCAAATAGGAGCATTTCACTTTATTTACACCACAGACTCGGAAATTCAAGTATGGCGCCGGTTTTCTGAACTACGGATACATGTAAGGACAATAAGCATGCTGTCCTTCATATACGGAATATGACTTGGCCATGATACACTTGTACGTATACTGAATTCAGAGGCATTGTATTCTGCTTGATGATAATTAAGACCCACATTGGCAATAGGAGTCAGGGCGTTCAAATAGCTCTCTCTTAAATTCTAAAAGAGATGTGATTGTCTAGGCTCAATGAATATGATTTTAATTAGAAGAATTCTAAAATTTGGGGATCGCATATATCCCGTTTTAAGTATTAACGAAGGTACAGTCATTTGGTCCGCTTGACTCTGCGCAGTCTTATTTCTATCTCTATTGTTAAGACGTAAGACGTTTTACGTGACCCGGAAGTATATTCACCAGGGTTCACTCGTCACTTCGGAGAAATCGGAATCCACGGACAGCTGCACTCGGCTCGCCGGATACTTTTAGATGGGAATTGGAAAAGATAACGTGAAACCGACTGATAAGTTGGGTAAGATTATACTACTTTGTGAGGGTGTGTTCACAGATAATGTTAGGGATTGGAGACTTTGAGTTTATTTGGCAAATACTAAAACGGGGATAACTTGATAGAAAGTAAGAATCCAGGCGGGACTTTTTCCTTTGATTCATAACAATAGAATACGCTGAATTATGTCGGGATCTGGTGACTGTAGACAACAGTTGAGGATAGATAGTTGTGAGCTTACTGTGATAGCTTTGATATTTAACTGTCATATAACAGTATTAGATGATGAGATACATATGAGAACATACTCCTAGCCATCAGCACTGACCGGCGCATTTACTCTTTACAGCTCAGCGCAATACTTACGCTTCACTGGCTAAGGAACCACGAATTTTGAATGTTCCAGTCTTGGATTTGACCCCTATGTGGTCTGGAATTTTAACCACATATTAAGTAGGTTTAATTTACGGATACACACCTAAGATAATATTATATTATATAGTTCGCATACTAGACCACTAACGCACTTGCGCTTTGATTATGTTTCCCTACAATAGAGGTACCAATTGAATAGAAAATAGGTAACTATTCTTGACTTTTTTCCTCGTTATGAGTGGACTCACGATTATGGGCATGCGGTGTTGCTCAACACCTCGTCACCTTCACGAAAATCACAACTAGCACCCGAGTAACTGAATCTCTTACCAGGCGGGACCGGATCACGTTTTTGTCGATATATTGATTGCAATTTTACTCAGTCACTTTCACGTGAGACACGACCAGCACCATAGTGACCGATTCTATTATTAGGCGAGACCTGATCACGTCGTTTTCTGCACGCCCTTCCGTTTCTCTCCATTTTCTTTTGGTCGCTAGCTCTTTCAGATACCTAATTTAAAAATTTTTCGATCTCTTTACTTTAGTGCACTTCTTTCCAAATGTTTACCTGTATGTATCCATTTTTTGCGTCTATTCACTTCGGATTTTACAATAGATTCCTGTTCTTGTAATTTTGTATAACTGGTTCACTGCATGGGAAACCTCTGTGTAACAACTTAAGAGGTAATGCACAATGCCACCTTATATGACCCATCTTTCAGAAGTTGATAATGCCATATGGTATGTATTGTCTCTTAATTCACACAGCCTTGAGGAAGTCGTGGGTTAATGCCCCTACACGACGAAACACGTGTTGGCTGTGACTAGGATGTCCCATTGAAAATAAAGAACAAGGAAGACTAAACCTCGCACAAGAAATTTATTGCTATTGTTGTTTCTGACTCACACGTCACAACTGTTTTGAAATTTTGATTAATACGAGTGCTGGGGATTTGTTGAATTGAATTTAGATCAGCAGGTACTGGGGTGCAGAGGCAGGTGGTGCTTGGGTTCTTTGTTGGAGGGCAGCAGAGAAAGAGACAGCACCCCCCCAAACACACACAGACTGAGAAGGACCCGGCCCTCTTCTGGCACCCTTGAGGGCTCACAGCAGGTTAAGGAAAACTTACCATAGAAGCAGGACCACAGCACAGCTCCTCTGCCTTTGCTGGCCTCTCCACCATGGGTTAAGAGCCTTTTTCATATGGCTTCATTATCACTCCCCATCTCAGGATCAATCAATCAATCAATCAAAACATTTATAGAGCGCGCTACTCATCCGTGAGGGTCTCAAGGCGCTGAAAGGGGGGGGGGGGAGGAGGTGCTGCTACTGCTCGAAAAGCCAGGTCTTGAGGAGTTTCCTGAAGGTGAGATGGTCCTGGGTTGTTCGTAGGTGTGCGGGGAGGGAGTTCCATGTTTTGGCTGCCAGGTAGGAGAACGATCTTCCTCCGGCGGTGGTTCTGCGAATCCGTGGAACGGTGGCGAGGGCGAGGCTGGCGGAGCGGAGCTGGCGGGTGGGAGTGTAGAGCGAGAGGCGGTAGTTGAGGTATTCGGGGCCTATGTCGTGGAGCGCTTTGTGTGCGTGGGTGAGGAGCCTGAATGTGATCCTCTTGTTGACGGGGAGCCAGTGCAGTTTTGTCAGGTGGCCGGATATGTGGCTGTGGCGAGGGATGTCGAGGATGAGTAGTGCGGAGGCGTTCTGTATGCGTTGTAGTCGTTTCTGAAGTTTGGCGGTGGTTCCTGCGTATAGGGCGTTTCCGTAGTCCAGTCGGCTGGTGACGAGGGCCTGGGTGACCGTCTTTCTGGTTTCAGTGGGGATCCAACGGAAGATCTTTCGGAGCATGCGCAGGGTGTTGAAACATGATGAGGAGATGGCGTTGACTTGCTTGGTCATCGTGAGGGAGGAGTCCAGGATGAATCCCAGGTTGCGTGCGTGGTCCGAGGGTGTTGGTGCGGAGCCCAGTGCTGAGGGCCACCAGGAGTCGTCCCAGGCAGCTGGGGATTGTCCGAGGATGAGGACCTCCGTCTTGTCTGAGTTCAGCTTCAGGCGGCTGAGCTTCATCCATTCTGCGACGTCTTTCATTCCTTCCTGTAGGTTGGTTTTGGCTGTGGCTGGGTCTTTGGTGAGGGAGAGTATCAGCTGGGTGTCGTCGGCATAGGAGATGATGTTGATGTGTTTGCGTGCGATGGCGGCGAGGGGGCTCATGTATATATTGAAGAGGGTAGGGCTGAGCGATGAGCCTTGGGGTACGCCGCAGATGATCTTGGTGGCTTCTGAGCGGAAGGGAGGGAGGCGGATAATCAGCACTTGAGGAGAAAAGAGTGTTCACCAATGGCTGTTCAGCTGATTTACGAAAGCTCCACGCCCTCCCTGGAGTGTCAGCAGCATGTCACTGTCCTGCTGACATGGGGGCTTTCTCATGATCTAGTGCAGAGCGCCGCCCTGCAGGTAACTACATAATGCAACATAAACCTTATCGGGGCTAGTCCAGGGTTAGGCACTGCCTGCAGCCTGTCGCCTCCTCCAGAACCCACTCTGTTGGGCTGTAGTCCTTTGCAGCACAGCAGAGCTCACATTAAATTGACTGAACTTGGGAGGCCCCCGTTTACTGTGCAGAGGTCCCCTCCCTACCTTCACTATCAGGCCACCATGGGCTAGAACTGAAGTGAAGTCCACCTTTATGGGCACTAAACAAGGAACGGGGAGATTCATTCATCAATATGGGAGACATCATTCTATCCATCATGTCCGCCATTCTGGGGCAGGAGATAAAACACAAAAGTTGACCCACTGCCCTCCCTCCCCGGTAAGGCGGCCTTGTGTCCTGCTTGTCGGTACTGGAGTATGCCAAGGGGATGGGGATTACGTGGCAGACAGTTAACCAGTGTCATCAGGGGTGAGCTGGGGTGAGCTGGGAGGTACACCTGTTCCTGATGGGGCCATTCGTGTATCTATCTACCTTGAAATAAACCCTTTACTAACAAAGCCATACCATACCATTAGTCTTTATTCGATTTAACAAAATCATGAAAGACACAAACATAAATCAAAACATTACATATAAAAACACATTAAAATTGTTAAGTTCATCAATAAATAAGTTAAAATGGATTCTAAAAAAACATTAAACTAGTCGGACTAACAGCAAGTTTAACAATGTATAATTTAAAAAAAACCCTGGGCTACAGCATTGTAAAAACATTTTACAGAATTTGACACTAGGCGACAGCGATGTGGGTAGCTTGAGAGGGAATTATCTGTGATTTGCTAGAGGCTTTCGCCCTTAGGTTCCACGCCCAACCCAGAAATTTTGCTACTGGAATAGAAATGGTTGGGGAAGTGCTGGTGCATAAAATTCTTAGGGCAATGGCACTGCTCGTGGTACCCAGGTTCCTACACAATGGTGACAACCACACTCGCCTAGGAACAGCAAGTGCTGGACAGACAAACAGTAAATGGGCGATAGATTCAACATGCACCCCACAAGCTGGACAGATCTCTTCATTTGCACTAGACCATCTGCCTGTAAGAGACTTGATTGGAAGAGAACCTGCTCGCAGCTGAAAATACAGCTTCCTGTCTCTAGGCTTTGTGATCAGGTCCCAGTAGGGTTCAAAGGCGGGTGTAAACTTCGCCTCCAGATAACGACCAGCCATCCCATTAGGATTTACACGATTCCACACCTGGTGGTTAACCCGCTCCCAATAAATAGCTTTCATAACTTTCTTTGGGGGGAACTGCGCAGTTGTTGGTTCACTCCATAGTCCCGCCATGCCCATGGCTGTTAAGGTCTGGCGAAGCTGCCTCAGCCATTCAATTTTATGAAAGACATCTAGTTCTATGACATCAATAATCCCTTTGGCGTACAAAGAGAGCTCGGGAGTAGTCCAAAGCCTTCGCCAGTATAAAATTGGACGTAATCTGGCGATATCTGCAACAGCATTCCTGCCAAGCTCGTACCTTACAGGGACCATAGGTGAACTCTGCGGGAGGCTTGTTATGCTACGGAGAAAAGAATTTTCTGCTGTTGTTAGGGGAGCCAACCGACTAAACCCCCATAATTCTGCCCCGTACAAAGCTGAACCCAGTGCCTTTGCCTCGTAAACTTGGAGTACAGGTTTAACGGGCTTGGTAAAAGACTTCTTGTGTTCTTTTATCAGGGTTCCCGAGATTTGTCTAAGCTTCAGGGCAGCGACCTCAATGTGCTTGTCCCACTTGCTGGTACTAGTTATGTGTATACCCAAGTAAACAAAGTTGGAAACCATTTCTATTTGTTGCCCATCCAGAAAAAACTTACTCTCTCTACGTTTTGGATGCGGATTAAAGGCCATGAGTTTAGTCTTGGTCACGTTTACCTCCAAACCATGGCCAAGACAAAACTCCTCAAAGACTTTTAATGCTCTCTGCAAGCCGTTTGGAGTTTTTGATACGATTAACGTATCATCCGCAAACATTAATATCGGAGTAGTAACTCCAGCAAGTTTTGGGGCATCAATAGTGGCGTTGAGCATAGCTTGGGCAATCCTATTAATATACAAGGAAAAAAGGGTTGGAGCCATGGTGCAGCCTTGCCTCACACCCCGCTCGACCGGAAACTCTGGAGTGACTTCACCTGCTCCACCCCACTGGATCCTTGCAAAATTAGACTCATGGAGCCTCCTTATCATTGTCAAAATTTCTACCGGGAGTCCTAATTTATTGAGCACAGCCCATAGCCGATGACGGGGGACAAGGTCAAAGGCAGCTCGCAGATCCACAAATGCTACGTAGAGACTGCCTTTCCCCAAAGTAACCACTTTCCAGTGGAGTTGCACAAATCTAAAGACCTGATCCAGTGTGCTGGTTGACTTACGAAAACCAGCTTGAAGGTGGGAGAGAATCATATTATCGTCAGCCCACGCTAAAACCTGGTTCAATAACATCCTCCCAATAACCTTCTGGATTGTGTCAATTAAACTGATTGGTCTGTAGTTTCCAGGGAGGGTTCTGTCACCCTTTTTAAACACAGGAATTATGACAGCCCCCCCCCCCAGGATTTAGGAACTGGCGCACCAACAGCAATTGCATTTGCCAAAAGGGTAATGTATTCGCTCCAGGGTTTTAACAAAACATCTTGCATCACAGCACCTGCCCTGTCTGGCGAGGTTTAGTTTGGGTTTCATGGCACCAAACTGAGCTGTGAGTAGGGAGGCCCCAGCTGTCTGAGCCACATTGGCCCCTGTGCACGTTCAAATGAAGAACATGATGGGCCGACTTGTTTGGGGGGGGGGGGGGGGAGTGCGGCCGACGGACGACTTGTTCTCGGGAGCGAAAGGATAGTGGTAGTCGACAGACTCGACTCCCGCCGTCCCCCAAAACAGTGACGACGGGGGCGAACAGTGACGCCGGGGGCGAAAAGCTCCCCCCCTCCCCCAGTTACGCCAGTGACTGTCCCACTTTGCAAATAGGGGGGCACTTCTTTTAGCTATCGACTTAATTCATGGCAGGATCCTTGGTACAAGGTGGGCCGCTGGCCACGTCCCACGCACCCTTCTGGAGTAGTCGGTGACATAGGTGGAGAAGGTGCATTCTTGTCTTGCAGAGGGTGGAGCCCACTCGTAAACCATCAATTTTCAGCTTTTGTTAGAGGATTAAATAATCTCCCTGCTGTTGATTACACGAGCATTGATGTTTTTCAGGGCAACAGTGAACTTGGGCTACAGTTCTTAACAGCAGAGACCAATCGCAGTCTAAAAGGACACAAACAAGAAGCGCACCTCGCGAAGCATATACCCCAGCTGCTCGAATTACTTGTGTCTCTGCCAAAGCATGATCGCCGCCGTCGGTATTATATAATATTCAGGTTTATGGACATTTGTGTGCGCTCCTGAAATTGCTTTTTTCCGGGATTCGATTTAGTGTCTTTATAGAATCAGAGTAATTAGATTATGTTGAAAGACGTACTGCGCTCGAGCTCTCGCGGTACAGGCCTGCATAAATAGAGTCTGCCGGCTGTTGTCTGGCGTTCTCCAGAGAGCGCTGCGCCGCTGCGGGGCGAGGAATGAATCGATGCACCGCGGGCTGCAGGCAGCGCGGACTAGCCCAGGCAAACACCGGGCACACACACTGGGCAACAATGAGGCGTCCTCCTCGACGGCCGCTCCCGCCCGACGGGATGAGGCCGCCCAAGGAACCAATAAGCGTTCATTACACGGGGAGATGGTTCCCGCAGAAGACGGGAGCGACGCTCGCGCGCCCCTCTGACTCCCACCCACTGTCCCGCTTCGGAGCAAGAACGTCGCCAATTCAGATGCACACACACTTCGCAACACAGAACACACATATTTATTATTTGTTTAAGTTGGACAGGCTTATTTAGCGCAAACTCGACCCTGAGGTATTGGAGCGCTTTACAAGACCACCGCGAGGAGATTGCGCGATTTTCCCAAAATCAAAGGATGTTGAGCAGACGAAACAAGACTCGAACCGGGCAGTTCTAGCCGTTACGCCACATTCTCTCACTTTTTCATCTCTTTATATAGAAACAAACATTATCGAAAGTAGATTGATGCATTGCCACAGAGAGTTTGAATATGGCGCGGAAGCTGCAAACAATTCAAATAAAAGATGCTTGTTTTATTATATAAATACGTTATGCCGCAGTCTGGTATTTGCTTTGAGGTATGAGCGATGATAGCGCCTCCAATTCTACTACAGGACCGGAGGCTTCAGATTATGCTTCTCTTTCATTTACTGCAAACCAACAGCAGCCAATGAGAATCATGATAACATCACAATATAACATTCCCAGAATGCTTATAGTAAGAAAAATAACAACCATAGAGACTAGCTCTATATAACAGTCAGTCAAACCGGAACACTTCCTCTTTCTTTGCTGCTCCTACACAGAGATAAGTGCTCGATTTTGCATATCTTGATTTGCCTCTTGCGTTGTGTGTCAGTAATGTTTGCAGCCTTTATTAAGGGATTACGATGTATTTAATACCCAGCGCGTCTCTCTGAATTGTGCATTTTTTTTTCTTCAATTTTGCGCGCTTGGTCGCATCTGGACAGCGCACCGCGCTCACGCGCTTTAACGGCCGATCGGAAGGTGGCGGTTCCGCCTTTTAAGCGCTCCTCACCTTCCGATCGCTGTCTCCCCTGTGCCCGGTATATTTTGCCACGTTACTGTGGCGGGCGGTGCTCCTCCTCGTTTGAGCCTGCAGTCCTGGAGCCTCGCGTCGTGTAGCCCAATTGGGCTCCTTTTGGGCTACACAACGTTTTCCTTCGTATTTCCTCCTCGCTCCACGCGTTTTTCTTTGCGCGTTGGAGCTACAGGTTGTCCGGAGATAGTGCCCTTGAGCTGACGCCTTCCCAGGCTGAAAAATAGTGGCTGGCCCCCAGCTATGTGCAGGCTGGTAGAAACATTTAGGCTCTCCATGCCCTTTGGGTGTCTTGAGTACAGCTTTGCTGAGGAGCATTTATAGAGACTTTGTTCAAGTGTGATTGCACCAGGGTGGCTCCCCCTTGACTGATCCCTTTGGGATTCCTATATATATATTTATATATTTTGAGGTCTTGATGTGCCGCCTTCTCCCTGGTTGACATGGAAGACTCGGCCTACTTTGCGGAGGACGAGTATGGGTACTATGAGGAGGAGCATGCCCCCCTCGAAGACAACCTTGTACAGGCGCTAGACGCCTCTGTTCAGGACTCCGTCACTAAGGCGGTGGAGGTGGCAGTCCCTAAGACCGTTAATAAAGCATTGGCTGCGGCATTAAAGCCTATTACAGCGCAACTGGAAACTTTTGCCAAACGGCATGGACTGTTGCAACAGGATACCGCTCAGGCGTCTACTTCTTCAGGGGGTAAATCTAAATCTAAATCCTCCAATTGGCCTCACGCCCAGACGATCACCACTCTCCCCCCCTGCGTCCAAGGACCACCCATATTCAGGGGCCCCTAATCCTTTGCCTGCGGCGTCCAGGGTGGTCACGGATACGGATACCGACACGGATACAGATTCCACCAGCCACACTATGTCCCCCAAAAAGAAAAAAACTAAAAAATCAGGGGTGCGCTCTCAATCGTCCCTAGTCTATCAACCTTCGACACCCTTTGATTTCAATCCAAGGATATAGTGCATCCTAGGTCTTCGGATTGGGCGCCTCCGCCGGAGGTGGCGGACTACATCCATCAGAATTTACATCATAGCTTCGACAGGGATGTTAGGAACCGCCTAAGGTCAGAATGCCCCCGTCCAGATGTTCCGGACAAGGTCGCAGAGACCCCGGACATAGACCCTAACATGTTAGCATTCTTCAAAAAGTTTCAAAAGGATCCTAAGAAGGGCATCGACCGCGCTTGGCGCGGATGCCAAGATAAGTTGTCAAACACTATTGGTCCGTTATCTAAAATTTTGCAGATGGCTCTGAAAGAGTCTGGAGTATTGATTGACCCTGACATTTTGGCAGGTTGGACCCAACATGCTATCTGCTTCCTAGGCAATGCAAATTGCGCCATTTCAGCCGAGCACAGGAAATCCCTCCTTATGCGCATGGATACTAACCTGACGGAATTGGCTGGAGCTGAACCAGGTCCCCTGGCGAACGGCTTACTCTTCGGGGACCGTTTTGTGAAAGACGTCTCCAAATACGTAGGGACATTCACGAGTTTAGACAAGGCCCAGTCAAACATCAAAAGGGTGTTCACCGCTGGCCTTTTTGGAAGGGCCGGGCGAGGCAGGGGCAGCTCGTCAGGCCGCCAGTACCATCAAGGTCCAGCGAGAGGTGGTTATGGCCGAGGCCGCGGAGACTTTCAAGATGCAACCAGAGGTGGCACCTTCTACCCTACGAGATGATCCAATCGTCGCGGGTTCCACCGTGGTGGCAACAGAGGAAATCCCCGTCCTCAAATTACAGCAGGTAAGCCCAGTGTCTTTGTCTGTTTATCCTCTGGGGGGTCGGATTCGCCATTTTCTTCACAATTGGCAGGCCCTTACTCAGGACGCTTGGGTTCTCCAAACAGTGCAAGGTTTTCACATAGATTTTTATCAAACTCCTTTTCAGGAGTCGACTCCCAAACCCCTATTTTTTTCCCAACAAGACGTGCCTTGTATAGATCTAGAATTAGACGAGCTGCTGCGCAAGCACACGGTGACCTATTGCGAGGATGGCTGTCCCGTAGGCTTCTGCAGCACCGTGTTCCTCGTACAGAAGAGGGGTGGGGGGTTCCGTCTGGTTCCCAACCTGAAAGGGTTCAATTCCTTTGTCCTTTATCGACATTTCAAGATGGAGGGTATCCATCTTCTGGCGGATCTCTTGAGACGGGGGGGACTGGCTAGTCCGCCTCGATCTCAAAGACGCATACCTTACGGTGCCCATTTTTCCCCCCCATCGCAGATTTCTGCAGTTTCAATGGCGCGGCAGGCGCCTGGAATATTTGGTCCTACCTTTTGTTCTTTCCTCGGCTCCGTGGTGTTTTACCAAACTCCTGAATCCAGTGGTGGTGCATCTCAGGGAGCAGGGCATACGGTCTTATAATCTACCTCGACGATCTTCTGATTATGGCGCCCTCAACGCACATAGCATCTCTGCACCTGCTGCAGCAGGCGATGTCACTACTAGAGAGTCTGGGTTTTGTAGTGAACAGGGAGAAATCGGTCCTCACTCCGACGCAATCCCTGGAATTCCTGGGATTTGTGGTCAATACGCAATCGGCGCAATTGCTTCTGCACAAAACAAAATCAGAGACCTGAAGAAAGAATTGAGGAAGGTTCTCGACCGGCAGGTAATGTCTCTGAGGGAGATCGCTCGCCTGGTGGGCTTGCTAGCATCATCCATACAAGCGATCTTCCCAGGCCCTCTACACTATCGCGCTTTACAGCGCTTGAAGATCAGACACCTCCAGAAGGGCCTCTCCTATTCAGACCTTGTCCCGCTCTCGGAGGAAGCCCGAGTAGAAATCCAATGGTGGTTGACCCATGTGGAGGCATGGAACGGTCGGGCGATCTTCGGATCTCACCCCGAGGTGATCATAGAATCGGATGCCAGCAGGTCACGACGGGGGGCAGATGGTCTCGCCAGGATTTGGAGCTTCATATCAATTGCCTCGAGCTCCTGGCGGGCTTGTTTGGGATTCGCACCCTTTCCCCCGGGAAGGTTTCTTGCTGTATTCTGTTGAGAATGGACAACATTTCAGCTGTTCGCTATATCAACAAGCTGGGGGGTACCAGGTCCCCGATGCTGGCGGAGATATCCAAAGACTTTTGGCATTATTGCCTGGCGCATCAGATATCGGTCATTGCGGAATACCTTCCGGGGAGAGACAATGCGGTGGCGGATTGGCAATCACGCCATTTGAAGGATTACAGCGATTGGAAACTCCATCCATCCCTGTTCCATCAGATCCAAGCGCTGTGGGGCCCCTTCTACACGGATCTTTTTGCCTCCAGACTGAACTATCAGCTCGAGGCGTTCTTCAGCTGGAGGCCGGATCCCTTGGCGAAAGCAACGGATGCATTCACTCAGGATTGGTCCCTGAATCTTCAATACACGTTTCCCCCCTTTCTTCTGATTCCCAGGGTGGCGAATCAAGTGTCTTGGCAGGGAGCAGAGATTGTGCTGGTTACTCCAATTTGGAAGTCGCAGCCGTGGTTCCCGGTTCTCCTAGAAATGACGTGCGACTGCCCACTCTGTCTCCCTTGCTTTCCTCAGATGCTCCAGGACCCTCAGGGACAGCTCCATCCGCTAGTTCTAGCAGGGCAGTTGTAACTGATGGCCTGGAGGCTTTCCGGCAACAGTGGTCGTTGCCAGGAATTTCGGAACAAGCTTCCACCTTTATTCAGCAAGCTTGGGCCCCTTCTACCAGAAAGAGATATGGATCGGCCTGGAAGGCCTGGTTGGGTTGGTGCTTGGAGAGACATCTGGATTCCGTGGAAGCAGATCTCTCTCACATATTGAATTTTCTATCTCGAAAGGCCGCCGAGGGTCTATCATACAGATCAGTGAATAATTTTCGTTCCGCCATTTCAGCAGGGCATTCACAGCTAGATGGCCGGCCGGTGGGCATGCACCCGGTGGTGTGTAAGCTCCTGAACGGAATTTGCGTTTCCAACCCACCTAAGGCTAAGTATACTTCTTTGTGGAATGTTTCAAAAGTTTTGACTCTGTTTGATGCATGGCCTAATAATGAATTATAATCTCGTAAGCAATTGTCAGCTAAGCTTGCCATGTTGTTGTGTTTATCTTCATGCCGCAGGGTGTCAGATGTTAAAGTGCTTGATTTGGAGGGTAGGATTTTTTCTCCTGAAGGAGTGTCTTTTTCCAGGTCTATAGATTACAATGCTTTTCCTTTGAATGAAAAACTTTGTGTGGTCAAATGTCTTAAGGTATATGAGGATTGTACCCGACCAATTCGCCCTTCTGGTTGTTCCTGGTTACTTATTGCCTTACAGAAACCGTTTAAACCGGTGACTTCCGCTACTATTGCCAGATGGCTGACATTTGTTATGTCAGAAGCAGGCATTGATGTTAATGTGTTTGGGGCACATTCAGTCAGAGGTGCTATGGCCTCCAAGTCTTTCATGCTGGGTACCAGTATACAAGATATCATGAAAGTGGCCGACTGGTCCTCCAGCTCTACTTTCAAACAGTTTTACTATAAACCTGTGGGTGATGTTGCCTCTGTGGTATTACATAAGCGTTAAACTAGCATAATCTGAAGCCTCCGGTCCTGTAATAGAATAAAAAATTAGCTAGCATTCGCGCCAAGAATTTTCAATTCTATTAAGGACACGGAGGTGAGGATTATCCCGGCCAGGGACAACTGAATATTGGTGATGATTCATAATGTCATGTTATCCACCCTGATTTATCAGTCGATGACAGTTTTTACGAGTATGATATTTCTGTTTCAGGCGCTGATCAGAAAGGAGATTAGACCAGATGGTGATCCTCTGAAGAGTGCGTTCCATGTTTTTCTCTTGCCAGTTCTAAGTTTCCTGGGGTTCCAGCCTGTTGGAGCGGTTTGGATGTTTCGCTGTGGTTATCGGATTTATACTGATGGACTTGGACTGTGCTCGTTGGGCAAAGAAAGAGGAAGTGTTCCGGTTTGACTGACTATTATATAGAACTAGTCTCTATGGTTGTTATTTTTCTTACAATAAGCATTCTGGGAATGTTATGTTGTGATGTTATCATGATTCTCATTGGCTGCTGTTGGTTTGCAGTAAATGAAAGAGAAGCATAATCCTCGCCTCCGTGTCCTTAATAGAATTGAAAATTCTTGGCTCGAATGCTAGCTAATTTTTTATTCCACAGACGTGCTCTCTACAGTTTACCCTCATTTACATGCTGGTTAAACTCAAGATCACACGCAGGCAAGCATCTCATGCCGGCGTCCAAATTCTTGATTGACCCCATTTCTGCCTCCTTATTAGGTCTCGCCTGACCCAGCGCATGCGCTGGTCTGGCAAGACTTATTGAGAGGGCTCCAAAAAGTGCTACCAGGCCAGCCTAGAGCTACAGTGCATGTGCGCTTTACCGCGATTACTTTCACTTTAGCGGTCGCAGGGCCGCTTTGATGTTTGAGCGTGACTGCTTGGCATAGCCCAGGGTTCTTCAATCAGTGGGGCGCGCCACCATCTCGGGGGGGGGCGCGTATTCCAAGTCTTCTTGGAGAACTCCGGTAATGGTTGGAGGGGGGAGTATGGCTGTAACACCATAGGCTGGCTTGTATTGTGAAAAAACTTTCACAGGTGTGTAGGTTTGGTGAACGGCGGGATCGTACCACCAATCCGAAAAGCGGCCCAAATGTTTGTTGACTGCGAGCGACTACAGAGATATTTGACCCGGAAATGGTCTTACTTTCATAAGGTTCCTTGCTTCTGTTATTCTGAGCACTACCACGTGATAGAACAATATTGAAAAACTAAATTACGTCCAGATGATGTATGAAATTACGTCCAGATGATGTATGAAATTATTAAATAGGATTGTATAAATTAAACAAAATGGATGTTTTATTACAACTGTTCTATAACTAAGGCATGATAAGAGGAGTTATTTATAACTGTTAAATACCAGTATAAAGATACTAACATGATGCAATTTACCTACAGGAAGTGTGATATAATGGTAACCAACCAGTGCCAATAATAGGAGAGACATATTTTTTGGTCTTGAAAAAGATGGAATATTGAATTAAGCCATCGGAACGCGTCGACGCTGAAACTAACACAATTCGTTGGAAGAGGTTCTCCTAATGATATAGAATTATAGAAAAGGCTTAGGATGAATTATTGCTAAAAGAACTCTGTGAGAACGGATGTGTTAATTAATGACAAAATATACTGTCTTCTTTCTTGTCTCTCTGTAATGTGTCTGTTGCAGTATTAGGTGTCCAAACTGAGGAGGGTATTGTGTATTGTATATGAAGTGTGTTCTGTATGAATTGTGCTTTATGATATTAGACAGTTATATGTCTATTTTTAATTGCATTAGAATGTGTTTTTAATAAATTTAATATATAACATTTTTATATACGGAAAAAAGTATTTGTTCTGATTTTTTCAAGTTGAGGTCTATGTCCTAACAAATGGGCTCAGAAATCAGGGTGTAAAAGAACTGAACTTAATTGTCAAACTTATTATTTGTGCCAAGGGACAACACATTTTCTCTACCTTTTAGTAGTACCTTAATCCCCTGGTTGTAAAAGGGTCTCCCTCTTTATCTAACATTTATGGTACAGCCTCTGTTGGTTGGAGAGGAGTAATTGGATTATATTTAATCCACTATTTCGATAGTCTTCCCGGTGAACAATATGGATCATTTAAAAACATTCAGGTTTACCGAGGTTCAATTTAATAGGCTAATAAATCAAAACCCACGAGGCAATGGTAAATCTATGATTAATATTAGTAGCCATGAACAAATACCTTAATCTGAAGAAGAAATTGACAAGGACAGAACTCCATGCTGATTTTTTAATTGAGTATTTAAAAGCTGGTGTAATACCGATTGGCTTACGTATTAGAAATGAACCTGGACTTTTCATTGAAAATCAGAAGTTCTTGGAGATTTGGACTCATATAGCCAACCGTTGTAGTAGAGATTGGCTTATTTTAATTATAGAGACCGCACAAGAAGTTATGATCATAGAGCGGAAACAAATAGATGAGTTGGAAACTGCATTAAAACAGAATACAGCTGTAGAAGATGCCAAAAAGAAACTAGAGGAGTTAGAGTTAGAAACAAATGGATACCGGGAATACCTTACTAATAAGAAGATGAATAAGCTTAGAAAAGATATTGATAAATTTAGTGCGGAATTAGTGTATCCTTTTCTTAATAAAGAGTACTACAATACTAAAAAGGAACAAAGGTGGGAGAAACCTTATCCCCAAAGACAAGTATACTCAAGAGGCGGTCACAAGAAAATTACATTCTCTGAGTCTACGGGCTCAAGTAGCGAGGAAGATCAGACTAGTGAACAGTCCAGCAGGTCCATGACAAATTTTGAACGAGAGCCTTTTTTAGGTGGACGCCAGAACCGAGGACAGAGAACTTATCGGAATTATACCAGAGAAGAACCAATGAGGAACCATCCACCTCAAAACTACTCAGCCCAAGATTATTTAAAAACCAGGAACCAAAGGTATTGGAGGTAGAAGAAATGCCGATTTTTAACCTCTCTGATAGAATTTTGACAGATGAAGAACAGGAAGTCCTTAGGAAAGGGTTTAGCTTTGCCCCTACTGCCCCACCCAATAAATTTGAACTAGAAAAAGATATGAGGAGTTTTTTTAGAAAAATGAGATTAAACAGGTTCTTTTTAGATAAGACGTATGAACCAGTTTATATATAATAGGACAGGTTTTAAACCGATATCTACCTTTACTCCAAATTTGAATCAACTGGACAAAAATGTTGAATTGTTTGAAAAAATAGTGGAGATAGAAACAAAAAACAGTTTTGAAATGAACTACAATCAAAATAATAATCTCCAATCAAACCAGAGGAAAGCCCTAAAAACTTTACAAGATTGTAGTCAAATCACAATCAAACCCGCCGACAAGGGGGGGGAGGTTGTGATTTTAAATACAATTGATTATGAAAACAGTATGAGGTTACTTCTAAATGTGCCAGATCACTACATACGGGCCTCTTTCATAATGATTGATGTATTAAAAAGAGAAGTAGCACAAATTTTAAACAAAGGAAGAGAGGAAGATCTGATATGTGACAACGGATATAAGTTCCTCTTTAACAATAATCCTATTATCCCTGCAATCTATGGCCTTCCAAAAATACACAAAAATCAAATGAATCCACCAATGAGGCCTATTGTAAGTAGTTTAGGCTCGCTTTTGGAGCCATTGAGTAAATATGCGGACTTCTTTTTTAGGCCAATTGTCCAAAGACAGAAGTCATATTTGAAGGACACAGCTCATACTATTTCAATGTTTGAGGGACAGAGCTTCGAAAGGGTGACCCAATTCCTGGTCACCCTGGATATCGAAGCTCTATATACAAATATCCCACAAGATGATGCCATTAAGGTTATGGCATCTATACTACAACAAGAAGATCTCAGTGAGGGCCATCAGTGTTTTATTCTGAGTTGTATTAGGATGGTCCTGAAAAACAACATCTTTCTGTTCAAGGATGAGCTCTACAAACAAATTAAGGGGACCAGCATGGGGGCCACATGTGCCCCAAGTCTGGCTTGCCTTTATGTGGGCCACTTTGAGGAAAAACATATATACAACGAGATGGCACCTTACTTTGAGAATGTTTCTCATTGGCACCGTTTCATAGATGACATTATTTTCATCTGGAATGGTGCCAGAGAAGATTTGTCGTCCTTTTTGGAATGGCTGAACCTGGGTGATGACAATTTGAGATTAACAGCTAATGGACATTAGTTTAAAAGATGTACAAGGCCAGTTGGAAGTCGAGCTTTGTGCACCGTTAGTAGCCTGGCTAAATAGGATATGGCAGAGCTGAAAGTAAATCATTTAAACCCAAAGCTGTACTGAACAAGGGCCCAAAAAGTTTTGGACCAGGGCACCCAAAAATCCCTAACATGTCCATGCCATCACAAAGTCTGTCAGACAACATTACTCTGAAGTAAAATAGACAACATCATTAATTTATTATTAGGTCTATTTTTTTTATACATCAACCCGACGTGTCCTAAACCCCCACTGCTTCAGGCAAGCAACTTATCGTACCACAACGGAATTCTCAATTAGGTGTTCGTTCAGCGCCCTCTGTGTGGACTTTCAACTGTCTTCGGATCCATAACTGGTTGGTGGGCCATTATCCTATTATAATGCTGCCTAAAACGTTTGGTAAGGATTTCTAGAGAAGATTTGTTTCTCGTACACCAGCTCTAAACTAGGGAGTGGTCGAAAAATCTGACAACACTGTCTACCTTACAGTCCCTGTCTTGGCTGAAAATGTCTGCAAAATATTCAGCTTTGGGAGAAAACGCTATCAAAACTCTCTTGCCTTTCAGCTCGTCCTATTTATGTGAGATTGGGTTCTCAGCACTTGCGGTTTCAAAGACTAAGTACCGTTCAAGACTGGACGTGGAACATAACCTGAGGATGGCAGTAGCAGAAATCCATCCACAGATTGACCGTCTCTGAAAAACAGGCACACCTCTCACATTTATGTTGGTGGTGAAACAAAGCATCCTAGTAAAAACAATTTGAGCACATTTTATCTTGGAAAGTGGTGTTTTGAGCTGTGTAATAAGCCTCTGTCATTTCACCACACCCACTCACAAACCTGTCATTTACTAAACACTCTTATTGTACTGAACATTATTTGCTGGATATGCCCGGAATATGCGCGTGGCGGTCGATTCTAGAAATTTCTGTCAGGATGTGGGGGGGCCCAACATCCAAAAAAATTCAGCTGGGGGGGCTCAACCTACAAAAGTTTGAAGACCTCTGGCATAGCCAATAGGTCTCGCTTTTGGGACCTTATAAGTATTTAGTTATGCACTTATAAGGTCCCAAAGGCGAGACCTATTGGCTATGCCAATGCTTGTTTTTGTCTTCCATCATGTCCCTGACCCACTCTCCACGTCAAAAGTGTTTTATCCTCCAATGCCACACTTTTATAATAATGGCACCTTTGGAAGGCGTGCTTACTTTAACCCACCAATTTATATTCCACTATATGGCATCTGGGATGTGTACAACCCTGTCGCACACGCACTTGCCACTGCTATTGGGCCATATAGTTCTATCAACGCTTTTGTTAACTTGAATTGGTCTTGTTAGCTGGCTTTCTACTGGCTGTTTATCCGATACTCACTTCCGTTTAGTCCGGAAGCAGCAGCGCCTAACTACTGTTTTCATCCGCTTTTGTGATTTATGTGTTTTTGAGTGGAACTTTCTTTGTCGTTTTTTGCAGCCCTGCAAGTGCCCAGCATCTCCTCCCCTTCACACTTAAGGCATTGTGTTTTTTCGCACACGCTACTCGCAGATCCTGTGCTTCAGTATGCCTCTCTTTAACTTAAAGCGTGCAGCGTGCAATGTCTCAAAACATTATAAGTAAATACATTACAGGTGGGCGCCACCATTACATCAATGTCGGCATTACCTTTCAACATGGAGGCAGCCCGTCTACTTATTAACTTTTCTAGCACTGACCCAAATAGCACAATTAAACTTTAAAGTCCAGTATACTACAAAGGCTAAAAAAAACGAAAAACAAAAATGCCACAAAATGCTCGCTCCTGTTGCTAAAGCTACTGCTACTGGGTAATATAATTTAAATAAAAGGGCTCAAGAAAAGGGTGCAGTACCACATGCTGTTAATAGGTGTCCCTGGTACTTGCAATGTTCATTCTCCCTCGCTATGTGCAGCACGAGTACTCTCTTGTCAAAATGTTCTGGACTGCTTTCGGGCCCTTGTCCTGCCCTACTGACAACATAAAAGTATGTGTGGAAAACAAAAAGTTTGTGGAGTTCGGTATTTAGGGCCTCATGTAGGTAGCATACCAGTTACCACTTCTTAAATACCGAGCCGTACCGAATCGGTATTTAAGAAGTGGTAACTCGTATGTAGGTAATGAGTCGGTAATTTTTACCGATTCGTTACAATTCGGTAATTACCTAATCGGTATTTACCGATTCGGTAATGAGGCATATCTTCCCATTGAGGGGAAGGTATGCCTCATTACCGAATCGGTAAATACCGATTCGGTAATGGTGGAGAACATGCAAGGGTGGCAGGGTGTCACATTGACACCCTGTTGCACCCCTGATTCGGCCATGTGTGCACATGTGGCACACATACATGCCCTAAGGGCATGTATGTCTGCCACATTGCACACTGCTAAGCGCTTCAAAATGCTTACACACATCCATTAATTATTTACCACCAACTATTAGTTGGTGGTAAATACCGACTCAAAACATCACCCACACACTCCCCCTACATCTCATTTTTGTATTCGGAATTTACCGATTCGGTAAAATTACCGAATTCAAAAATGATCCCCCTACATACCAAAAGCCACAATACCGGTCGGTAACGGTATAATTACCGAAAATCGGCCGTTACCGACCGGTATTTGGCGACCTACATGAGGCCCTTTGTGTTTTATGTGGTTTTTTTTTATTTCAACAAGTTTTATTTATTTTATACAAGAGCATGTTCGCAAATCTGTTACAGGGTTAGCATCGGTTGTACTAAGCACAGCTTGTACATCAGTGTAGTGAGACGTTATGTCGCTTTTGTTTAACTAACCCCACATGGCGATGGTTAGAGAAGAGAAAAGAAAGGAAAGAGAGAGAGACAGGTAGTAAAGGTCAGAAAGAAAGGGGGGTAAGAAGAGGAAGGAGACAGGCAAGTGGAGTTACATTCCTTATCAATTACATCTGACATTCTGCAGAGATGTTGGTGCGTTAGTAGTCCAGTTAGGTATCAATGTTCATATGGGGAACCAGGTTGTGTTACGCCGACACATCTTATTTTCATGGAGGATCATAAGAGTCTAGGAACGTGTTGAGCAATTTCCACATCCTTCTGGATGCCGGTTTCCAGGGGGAGTTCTGTAGTGCAGTGTTGTCCGCTCCTCTGAGATGGGTGATCCAATTGAACCAGCCTTTGTAAGAAGTCTTACTTGTGTCTTTCCAATTGGTAAGGACCATTTTCACTGCTGCTGTCAATAGCAGGTCTAGTCGAACCTTATCTGGTTCAGATCTCGAGTCTGTGCACATAAATACCGTGGTGAGGGTGGAAAATTCTTTTGTTTGTGTACAATCAAACAAACCATTTAAAAAGGCAAAGATCTTCTCCCAGAATGTTTTGAGTATTGGGCAATGAAAGACACGATGTGCCAAATCCCCCATTTCCTTGTTACAGTTCCAACACAACGCGTCCTCCCTGAGACCTAATGAGAATAATTTCAATTATTGTGCCTCTGATAGTCACCTTCAGGGCATCCCAGAGCGTGGAGGTGCTAGTTCCTGGGGAGTCGCTGTGTTTGAGGTAGTCTGTTATAGCCTCCTCAATCCTTTTTTTGTCTGCAGGGCCTGAAAGAACATTGTTATTAAAGCTCCATCTCCTAGGGACAGCTTCATTGTGGCAACCACTCAACTTTAGGCTAACACATAAGTGATCTGATACTAGTCTTGGTGCAATGTCTGAGTGTTCGATTAGGTGTGTGTGCGAGCCAGAGATTAGTATATAGTCTATCCTGGTGTAAGAATTGTGTGGGTTGGAGTAGAATGTGTAGTCTCTTGTGGCTGGATGCTGGAGGCGCCATGCGTCTTTTAGGTTAAATTTGGCGCAGATATTTTGGAGTACAGCATTCAAGTTCATGGGGTGATATTGGCAGGAGGATTGTCTATCGGTTATGTGGTCCAATGGCATGTTGAAGTCCCCTGCTACCACCATGAGGTCGTTTTTTGGAAAGCTATCTATTGTGGCTGACACCGCAGACCAAAAGGAAGGGTTGTCTGCGTTAGGACCGTATATATTTGCTACGTGGATTAGCTCTTCCCCCCTTCTTAAATGGGTCACCAGAAGTCTACCCTCATGATCATGGGACTGTGAGTCTATTTTAATGTTGGATCTTTTGGATATCAGTGTCATTACCCCTCATTTCTTTTTGTCAGCGGGCAAGCACGCCATCTGTGAGATCAAGTTACCTCTCACTAGTTTGGCGTCCTCCAGGGATAATTTGGTCTCCTGTAGTAGGACTATATCCCCTTTAGTTTTAGCTAGGTAGTCTATAATCTTCTGGCGCTTAATAGGGTGGTTAAGACCTTTGACATTGAGGGACACTATGTTGAGGTCAGTTGCCGGGGTGAGTGTGTGGCAGTGGTCTCCGTTCTATGAACACAATTCTCAAAATCACTATCTCGACTCTTGGAGTTGAAGGGTGGCAATAATTGCCCTACCTCCCATCCCCCACGGCTCCACACATCACCAACCCCCAGGCGATCTACAAGCTGGGTAGATGTCAGCTCTGGGTCAACATGTACTCCATGGTTCCCAAATAAGATGGTTAGCTGGTCATACCCGACATAGTTTGCATGGAAAAAAGAGGTTAAAAAGAAAAGGAATATAGAGAATATAAAAAAGTGAAGAACAGAGAAGCCCTAGTGTGGGGGTCCTCCCCCCCCTCACCTCCCTCCCTCCCCTCACCCCCCTCCCTCCCCTCACCCCCCTTGAAGAAACTCGTATGTCGGCGGTACGACGGCAGGATCCTCGTCCCGCCTCTCGGAGAATACCTGACTGGTAGTTTGTTCCGCTGTAATCCCTATATGCTCTATTAAGTGTGTATCCTCTCTGTGCGTATGGGCCAAATTCTGATATCAGTCCGATAACCATGTGTTTCGAAGCAGTATACTCGCCTATAAAGGATACATGTCATGCTCCTAGGTTGCGCGTCTGCGTGGCGGCTTGTCCGTTGCCTTGAGGGCGATATCGAGGTAGTTTGTTGCATGTCTTAGTGAGGTAGATAATGGTTGTGGTTGTAGCTCCCATCTAGTCATACTGTGCTGGATGAGGAAGTTAGTGAGGTAGATAAGGTAATTGGTGTCTTCTTAATAGTAGGTATTTGAGCTACGGCCTGCCAGCGAGGTGTGAGGTCTAGCTTCATTCGAGGTTCATACAGTACTCGGTTCCGGCGATGACCTTTTGCTGGAACCAGCTTGCGACGTTTCCATGTCTTGAGCCGATGGTGCTTCCAGGAACGCCACCAGGTCCTTTGGTTCAGTGAAATATTGATGTCTACCTTTGTCGATTATCCTGAATTTGGTGGGGCCGACAAAGGAGAACTGTATGTTTTTGCCCTTGAGTTTAGAGTAGGTTTAGAGTAGTCTTGCGTAAGGATGATCTTATTGCCTTTCCATATGATCTGGTGGTTTTTACGTGCATAGTTAAAGATGGCCTCTGTGTGTTGCGATCTCAGGGGCTTGCAGATGATAGGCCGGGCTGCTTGGTTTGTCGTGGATTTAAAGAAGGGAACTCTGTGTGCCCTGTCTAGCTCAAACTGCCGGTCAAACTTTAGGTTTGTAATTTTGGGAATCAAATCCTCGAGGAAGGTGGCGCAAGAGCACGCTGTGTCTTCTGAGCCCTCCGGGACCCCAATTATTCGGATGTTCCCCCGCCGGTTACGGTCCTCAATCTCCGCTGTTTGTTTTTGCAGTGACGATGTGATTTTGGTTAGTGCCTTCATCTCCTGTCTTGAGCTGTAGCTAGTATCTTCTATGTCATTGATCCTTTGCTCTGCTGCTGCAAGTCTGTTATTCACTGTATTCAGGTCAGCTCTGACCGCTGCAATCTCAAGTTGGATTGCGTCCGTGGTGTGCTTTGTGGTTTTGACCAGGTTGTGGACATCAGCTAGTTTTTTTAGCATCATGTCCAGGGTGCTGTTGATGTCAGGCTTCTGTTTGAGTGGGGAATCAGATATCGCCGGCCCACCCCTGCTCTTCTTTAGCTGTTGCTGCAGCCTTGACTCTCTCTCTGCCATGATTGTTTTCTGAGGTGTTCCTTCGGTTTTCTCTGCTCTCTCCACACTTGACCGCCCCCTGCGATCTCACGTGGCCCTTTTCGTCTGGTATCTCCTTGCGGGTTCTTTCGCTTCCCCCTTTTGGCGTCTCCCTGTTGGCCTGGCGGTTGGCGGCTGGCAGTCTTGCGTGGAGGAGATGTCCTGGAGTGAGTGGCCTGGCTTCCGGGCCCCTGTGGCACATGCAGTTCCTTTTTAGCGTAAATGGCGTTTGATTGTGTCGCCAGACCTAGCTGCCAGCGGTATCCGTGTCTTCTCTATATCTGTGCCTTTGTTTTTGGAGAGCCCCCCTTCTAGGCCTTTCTTTAACTTAAAGCGTGCAGCGTGCAATGTCTCAATATATTACAAGTAAAAAAAATATATTCATTAAAGGTGGGCACCGTACAAGTAAAAAAAAATATATACATTATAGGTGGGCGCCGCCATTACATCAATGTCGGCATTACCTTTCAACATGGAGGCAGCCCGTCTACTTATTTACTTTTCTAGCACTGTCCCAAATAGCACAATTAAACTTTAAATTCCAGTATACTACAAAGGCTAAAAAAAACGAAAAACAAAAATGCTTCGAAATGCTCGCTCCTGTTGCTAAAGCTACTGCTACTGGGTGATATAATTTAAATAAAAGGGCTCAAGAAAAGGGTGCAGTACCACATGCTGTTAATAGGTGTCCCTGGTACTTACAATGTTCACTCTCCCTCGCTATGTGCAGCACGAGTGCTCTTCTGACAAAATGTTCTGGACTGCTTTCGGGTCCTCGTCCTGCCCTGCTGACAACATAAAAGTATGTGTGGAAAACAAAAAGTTTGTGGAGTTCGGTATTTTGTGTTTTATGTGTTTTTGAGTGGAACTTTCTTTGTCGTTTTTTGCAGCCCAGCATGTGCCCAGCATCTCCACCCCTCCGCAGTTAAGGCGTTTTTTTCTCACACACCACTCGCAGGACTCTGTGCTTCAGTATGCTTCTCTTTAACTTAAAGCGTGCAGCATGCAATGTCTCAATACATTACAAGTAAAAAAATATATACATTAAAGGTGGGTGCCGCCATTACATCAATGTCGGTATAACCAAAAACCAAAAAGTATTTGCAACGCCAATAGCTCAAACTTTCACTAATGCGAGACCTATTGCATTGCAAATGCTTGTTAGGGTTGTGCCTGTGAGAGCATGCGCTTGCCTCTCCTTTGCAAGACAAGATTGTTAGGGTCGAGCCTGCGACAGCATGTGCTAGAGCGTGCTTCACATTTGCGAGACACTATTGCTTACCAAAAGGGTTTGGAGCCCACCCGTTGCTTACTATTTGCCTGCTTCAGCCTCACTCTTCTTTGCAGCTGTCTTAATTGGGCAAGGCAGCCAAAACATCACTTTTGATGCTATCTGTGGAGCATGGACCAAGCACTGATTAATTCCCTGTCCACTGCTACTGATGTGATTCCGGTCCTATTTCTTCCCCCTCACCCTGCTCTCCTCATAGCCTTTTTTTATCCTTGTTTTTTTTTTATTGGGGCGTTTTATAAGAGCACCAGTTACATGACACAAGTTCACGATATACTGTGATAGCCAGTACCCAGCGCTCCAATACCTTGGGGTCCAGTTTGCACTATATAAAACTGCATGATGTGCAAAGCTGCCCAAAAAAAAAAAAAGGGTCAACTACTAATCCACTTTCTTAGTTTGCTTGTAACTCACCAGCATGTCGTGTCATCACTGCTTTTCGGCTTTGGCAGCTCAAAATGCTAAAAGGCCAGGACTTGATAAGCATGTTTCAATTTGATATGGGGCCCATGTTAGGACTAATAGGCATCAGCGCACACAAGGTTGCCACTTAGAGGTCAGCAGCCCTTTTCTTCGCTTTTTTTAGGTCTTGGCCTGACGTCAGCAGCACATGCGCTGCTCTCGTCATACGAGCCTTCTTGGAAACGATACGATTCCAGAATCCTCGTCTCAGCTTTGCCTTCAGCTTTCATTTGTGCTCGTCGTTTGGCGTCACAAATTATGCCAAAGGCAGTGCAATGATTGCACTGAAGGCATGCCAATCATTCCTTGTTGCCACCCTGTCTCCTTTTAGGCACGCCCACCGGGATTGGATCATTTACTGGCAGATTTACAGTCTTTCCTTTAAAGGACTCGAAGAACTTTTGTTTTCTCATTTTCAGCGCCGTCTACACGCTTGTAATGGCCGCTGACAGCCTCTCCTGCTTCAGCTCCCCACCCTCACAAAATGTGGAATTCTGCTGCATCATCAACACACCTTATCTCTCTGGTGTTTAGCTTTTTAAAGCAATCTATTCATGCATTCATTTGCGCATTATGATGAGCTAACGAGTATATTTTGTGTGAGGCGGGGTTGGACTACAGAGGTATGTTTGAATGGTCCTAGTTAATGATACAATGTATATTTGTAATACATGTTCTGGTTTGCGGACATGAATCCAGTGGTCTTCGGGGTAGTTAGCCAGGCCTTGGAAGAAACGTGGGCTCTCGTCACACAGGGAGTGCAGCATCATCTTAGATCTTGCACGGCAAGGATGCAATGAGCCCCAGTGAGACACTCACCGCTTAGAGGTGATGCAGACACACCACAGAATGAACACAAGTGCCTTTTGTGCACCCCGCATGTGCGTCTGTTGTGACTCCGCGCTTGTGCCCTGTTGCTGTGCATACGGAAGCAGGGCCACGGGAAGCAGGGCTGCGGGATCAGAGGCGCCTGGAGGATACTCGGCCTTTGTGTACATTATCGTGACCCTCTGTCGGGCAGCAGCTCAGTGCTGTATTTAACGATTGGAGGAGATGAGACCCCCTGATGTACACACACTCGCTGTGCATCAAGAGGCAGAGAACCAGGTCAGCAGAGCTACTGTAGAGCCAGAGAAACCAGGTCAGCAGAGCTGCTTTAGAGGGAGAGAACCAGGTCAGCAGAACTGCTTTAGAGCCATAGAACCAGTTCAGCAGAGCTGCTTTAGAGCCAGAGAACCAGGTCAGCAGAGCTGCTCTAGAGCCTAAGAACCAGGTCAGCAGAGCTGCTCTGGAGCCAGAGAACCAGGTCAGCCGAGCTGCTGTAGAGCCAGAGAAACCAGGTCAGCAGAGCTGCTTTAGCGGGAGAGAACCAGGTCAGCAGATCTGCTTTAGAACCAGAGAAACAAGTCAGCAGAGCTGCTCTAGAGCCAGAGAACCAGGTCAGCAGAGCTGCTGTTGAGCCAGAGAAACTAGGTCAGCAGAGCTGCTTTAGAGGGAGAGAACCAGGTCAGCAGAGCTGCTCCAGAGCCTAAGAACCAGGTCAGCACAGCTGCTCTAGAGCCAGAGAACCAGGTCAGCAGAGCTGCTTTAGAGCCAGAAAACCAGGTCAGCAGAGCTGCTGTAGTGCCAGAGAAACCAGGTCAGCAGAGCTGCTTTAGAGGGAGAGAACCAGGTCAGCAGAGCTGCTTTAGAACCAGAGAACCAAGTCAGCAGAGCTGCTCTAGAGCCAGAGAACCAGGTCAGCAGAGCAGCTGTAGAGCCAGAGAAACAAGGTCAGCAGAGCTGCTTTAGATGGAGAGAACCAAGTCAGCAGAGCTGCTCTAGAGCCTAAGAACTAGGTCAGCACAGCTGCTCTAGAGCCAGAGAACCAGGTCAGCAGAGCTGCTGTAGAGCCAGAGAACCATGTCAGCAGAGCTGCATTAGAGCCAGAAAACCAGGTCAGCAGAGCTGCTGTAGAGCCAGAGAAACCAGGTCAGCAGAGCTGCTTTATAGGGAGAGAACCAGGTCAGCAGAGCTGCTCTAGAGCCTAAGAACCAGGTCAGCACAGCTGCTTTAGAGCCAGGTCAGGAGAGCTGCTTTAGAGCCAGAGAACCAGGTCAGCAGAGCTGCTCTAGAGCCTAAGAACTAGTTCAGCAGAGCTGCTCTAGAGCCAGAGAACCAGGTCAGCAGAGCTGCTGTAGAGCCAGAGAAACCAGGTCAGGAGAGCTGCTTTAGAGGGAGAGAACCAGGTCAGCAGAGCTGCTGTAGAGCCAAAGAAACTAGGTCAGCAGAGCTGATTGTGCCCTGGTGCTGTGCACACGGAAGCAGGGCCACGGGAAGCAGGGCTGCGGGAACAGAGGCGCCTGGAGGGTACTCGGCCTTTGTGTACATTATCGCGACCCTCTGTCGGGCAGCAGCTCAGTGCTGTATTCAACAATTGGAGGAGATGAGACCCCCTGATGTACACACACTCGCTGTGCATCTAGAGGCAGAGAAACAGGTCAGCAGAGGTGCTGTAGAGCCAGAGAAACCAGGTCAGCAGAGCTGCTTTAGAGCCAGAGAACCAGGTCAGCAGAGCTGCTCTAGCTGACACTAACTGACTGACACTGACTGACTGACACTGACTGACTGACACTGACTGACACTGACTGACTGACAGACACTGACTGACACTCACTGACTGACACTCACTGACTGACAGACACTGACTGACAGTCACTGACTGACACTGGCCGACTGACACTGACCGACTGACACTGACCGACTGACACTGACTGACACTGACTGACTGACACTGACTGACTGACACTGACTGACATTGACTGACTGACATTGACTGACTGACACTGACTGACACTGACTGACTGACTGACTGACTGACACTGACTGAGTCTGACTGACTGACACTGACTGACACTGACTGACTGACACTGACTGAAACTGACAGACTCACACTGACTGAATGACACTGACTGACACTGACTGACTGACACTGACTGACTGACACTGACTGACTCACACTGACTGACTGAAACTGACTGAAACTGCCTGACACTGACTGACATTGACTGACTGACACTGACTAACATTAGGTCTTGCCTTTCATTAAGTTAACGCCATTTGCTTTGCTATACAATACCATTAGCAAAGCAAATGACTTTAACTTAATCAAAGGCGAGACCTATTGCATTTTCAATGCTTGTTTCTTTAGATTCTGATACTTGTCCTACATTTATTATGAGAGACAAAGACTGCAAGTATCAGATACAAATTAAAACCTGGCCTGATTTGCTACTTAAGACAAGCATATATTAGGGAAAACTTGAGAGCTCTGATAAAGTACTTTGTGCACAGCCTGAGTTGTCAAATCAGTCAATGTCATTGGGGACTTGGTTTCCCTACACCTGTGTTTGGTTTCGTTCGACAAATCACCGATTTGTGAACTCGAATGTTTCAACTACAGTAAGACTACAACTAGCAGATTTCACCAGTTAGTTATAGGAAATCACAAGCCTGCAGATAAGTTATCATAGATGACGCGGAGTTAGCTGGCACCACAGAGCAGCCTGAAATTTCAAATGAATTTATATAGCGTTTTGTACCCCCTGAAGAGTTGTACATAGTGTGAACTTGACCCAAAGGTATTGGAGCGCTTTGCATGAGCACCAGTTACATCACAAAAGATCACACACATTGTTTATTGGCAAGGGTAGAATAAGTGATTTGCCCAAAATCACAGGATATTGAGCCAACGCCGAGACTGGATCCTGGTTCAATAGTTCCAAATTTGGCAGCTCTGGCCTTCTCTCTCCCACTTGGGTAACAACATTTCAACTGCATAAACTTCATCACTCAGTGGGATGAGTAGTTGTACATAAAAGCACCTCCGCTGAAAATAAACTATGCTTCATAGTCTAGGAAAAGTTAGCCTTCCTTAAGTGACAACATTAAAGCACACATGGGGAAGCCAGATGGCTGCATGTCACCAGCACACCCCATTTCCATCCCCAGGGCGTTTTTTTACAAGTCGTCACCAGCTGCCGGATGTATGACGTTACAACGCATGCTATTACAACGCATACCATTACAACGCATTTTTTACAACGCAAATACTACTACAACGCATTACTTTACAACGAATACTTTTACAACGCAAAACCTATTAAAATACTTAAAAGTGCAGTTACAACGAAATCTATTACAACGCATACCATTACAACGCATTTTTTACAACGCAAATACTACTACAACGCATTACTTTACAACGAATACTTTTACAACGCAAAACCTATTAAAATACTTAAAAGTGCAGTTACAACGAAATCTATTACAACGCATACCATTACAACGCGAATTTTTTTTTTTTTTTTTTTAAAGTACAATAAAATCTGGCACGGGATGCAGGGAAATTAGGGGTTTTAGGGTGGGGAAGTGTATTAAAATGTGGAGCAAAACTGTACGTAAATCTACTGAAATGCATTACCAAATTAATACTCGAGTATTCAAATTAATACTCAAAATCCCCCATAAAAATCCGTATTCACACATTTCAAAGTTTTAAACAAACAACGAAAGATTTAACAACAATACATACACATTTTTATCATGATTACATCGGAAAGAAAGTAAACAGAGAAAAACAGAAGACACATACACATAGGCGCCATTTTATCCATCTCACTTGTAAAACTTGTCCTACAACACTTTCTATGAAAACAATAGCAAAAGACATGTTCCAAAATGGATGCCAAAACGGAGCAAATGAATGAAAACAATACATTTTAAAATGCTTTTTTAAATTATCATTTTCCACAGTAAAATAAAGTATAAAAAAAAACACAACGAACGCACTTTTTAAAAAAATTAATAGTGACACTGAGTAAAACTTATAAATACCAGGAAGACACCATTTTGCAATCAGTTGATTATCAACTACCAGAGAGACCAGACGTCAAAACCTGACCCTCTGTCACCTCCACTGCGACCTCCTCAGAGAGAGCACTGAATTCGTTTGGAAAAGCATTATTAGTAGGCAACTACTAGTAAGTCAGTAAAATATTTTAACACCTTGCTTTAGCATAAAATATGTTTGCTTTCCATACAAAATATGTTTTAAAATTTTTTATATTAACTTTTAAAATGTACTGTTTCTAATTTGTTATCACTAAAAATATATACCAACTTAAAACAACTACTTTCTTTTCCAAAAACAGAAACTTGCTATTTTTTCAAAATCCAGAATTCGTGCACCTAATTTTGCATCACCTCAACGTAATCGACTCACCTTTACTATTGTGAAGGTAAATGTTATTTAATTGTAATTGTTTTACTTTAAAAATATATTTTTAGCATTAGCTAAAGTGTTGTATGGTTAAGGTGATTATATTAATTTTTTACTCATTCACACTACATCATAAACGAAATAATACCATGGTGCAGGGGTAACAATTACTAATATGACTTCAATTAGGTACTACATTTGAAAAAGCGTTTCATGTTACTAGGGTAACTATTACTATTCTAAGTCCCAGAATGTTCAGCAGTAGAGTAATTGAGTGATGGTGTAGGTGTATCCATTATTACTCTTATTTAATAATGCATTCAAAGTGTATTATGTTTTGCTTTACCAATTGTTACTCATACTCATTTGTCAAAAATCATATTTACAAAAAATTGGTTTTTTGCTTTAACCAACGTTGACTAAGTAACATTAATTTATGAAATTTTTTTTTCATTTCCACAGTAAATCGGTTACAAGTTTCTGGAATAAATAAATTTTAAAAATAACTTATTCCTGCAGCCAGCATTACCAAAAAGCCACGAAAACAAACAACAACAGAAAAAGGTATTTTATATTTTCAGAGTTAAAATTTCCACAATGTAATAGTCATTCCTTTTGCTATTGTTACTCCAGTAAAGTGCAGAAGTAGGGTAAGTGATGGATAGTGCAGGGGTACAATTAACTATTCCAACTCCAGGAAGGTGCAACAGTAGGGAAAGTGTTGGATGGTGTAGGAGTACATTTTTCTATTCTAACTCCAGGAAGGTGCAGCAGTTAGGAAAGTGTTATGTACTATTAGTTATATTCTATGTCATAATTTTAAAAAGTTATTCAGAATTTGCATTTGCCAACAACGTTAAGTTATTTTTTTTTCTCTTTTTTTTTTCCAAGACAATTGTTTGTTTCTTTGCTGAAAGATTCAGTCCATCACATAAGTGACAACTCCAGCCAACAGGCCAATTCCACTTCAGAAGCCTCACCAAGGAAAGCAATTCCAAAAAAACAAGGTATTGTTATACAGCATTGTATTTAAACCATCAATATGTTAGACTAACCATTTTATTTTTAATATTAATATAATCCCAAAATAATTAAAATACGAGTTGCATTTTGAAGAATTTTTTTTCCTAACTCCAGGTTGGTGCAGCGGTAGGGAAAGTGTTGGATGGTGTAGGGGTATAATTTACTATTCCAACTCCAGGAAGATAAAGCAGTAGGGAAAGTGTTGGATGGTGTAGGGGTGAAATTTACTATTCCAACTCCAGGAAGGTGCAGCAGTAGGGAAAGTGTTGGATGGTGTAGGGGTATAATTTACTATTCTAACTCCAGGTAGGTGTAAAGTCGGACGACAACCTGCAACAGAAAAGGGAGCCCAGCCCACAGCCACACCTGAAGACCAACAGATGTCATGGAGCCACTGATCATGCAGCTCGGAGCCCCAACAGGGCCACAACACCCACCGCCACCACCCCCAGGACCGCCACCCCCCAGGATCCCCCTGACACCTGCCCTTCCGGACCACCACAAAGGCAGCACAGACAAAGACAGTGGACCTTCAGGAAACGCACCAGCCTCACAGACCTAACACCAGACAATGTCATTGCCCACTACAGGCTCAAAAGGACAACCATCCTCCGCATCCTGACCATCATTGCCCACAGGCTGACGGTACCAACACAGCGGACAACCAACATGCCACTTCAGACAAAGCTGCTGGCTGTGCTGCACCTGTTGGACTCTGGTACCTCCCAACCAACAACCGCCAGAGTCGGAGGAGTCTCACAGGCAGCCCTATCCAAGTTCTTCACACCTGTCGTGGGTGCCATCATCAGTTTGATACCCTGCTCAGCTCTTCAGGTGCCACTAACTCAGTGCACCACAACTCATGGACCATTCTGGTTGCATATTGGGTGAACACTGTACTTTCTCCAGCTACCACACTGATGCTTCACAGTTGTTTCTGTTAAGCTGGTATTTTCTGTTTCCGCTTCAATTTTGATTACTGTTCAAGTTGTTGCCAGCACCAACGACTCCATGAGGGCTGGTTTACACTCACCCACACACATCCAGCACAGGCGTCACTTTACAGGTGACCCTGGCAATAAAGGTGTCGAGCGCACGTGCCCATAGCCAGTTCAACGAACTATCTGAGTATGTCCGTGTGCTCGTGATGTATGCATTAGGGCCCTGGGCCTTACAACATTACATTGTGCCGTGTACAGTGGACGTAGCCATGTCACCGCAGGCAGCGGGTGAGACCTTGCACATGTAGCTTTGTCGTCCCCACCTCAATACGTAAGAGGAGTGAACTGGGCTGGTGTGCGCCAGTCCAGCGTGGGTGTGTGGATGATTATCCCGTGGCTCTGGGTGTAGTTCAGTACTGGAAATGTGCAAAGGCATGTGTCTCTGTTGCAGTGTGGGTCTCCTTTGGGGAGTATAAGTGGCCCCTGATGGGACTTAGACACCCACGTATGTGATCTACTTCGGGTTCCATGAGGTCGAACCCCACCCGCACCTGTTCGGCCACCCCCTTCTGGCAGTCTGACACCTGGCCTTGTAATGCGATGTGTGCTTCGGTGGGCTGCTGGGAGCCAGCCATGGTGGTGGGTGCGTGCAGCTGTGTGGTCTGTGCAGGGGTTGGGATATCCTCGATGCAGCTGGGCTGCCCTGCTCCTGGAGATCGATTGCCTAAGATGTCCATGTTCTGTTGTAGGGCGTCGGTGTCGAAAGTGTGGAGGTCCTCTTCAGCATCACTGTAGAGTTGTCTGGTCTGCTCTGCTGGAGGTGTTGTTTGTCCCTCTGCAATGTGAAGGGGAGATGCTTATTGACATTGTATTGGCATGTATGTTGACGCTCACCCTGTTGATGTTGTGTCAGGTCATGTCGAGCTGTGTCCAGACTCCTGACTCCTTGCACCGTCTCCACACTGATGACTGTGGCCGCCATTTGCTCCAGCTCCTCCTGTGGCGCAGGACTCCCACCTCCAGTCGCCCTTGCTGCCTTCCTGTTGGCAGCGGGTTACTGCTTGGTTTGGCTTTTCACATCAGGCCAGCGCATCTTGACCTCCTCGACACTCCGACCACATTCACGACGGAATGCCATTTTTCCATCTGTATTGCCAATGACACGGTGAAGGTGACGGACAGTTGTTGTTGGCGTTTTGTCACCTCCGTGACGACGATCCGGTTGTCATGCGGACTGTGCCCTGTCTTCCTCTTCTCCTTGGCCTTCCCCGACCGTGAGGTTCCTTGCTGGTGGTCTGTTGGGCTTGTGGGGTTCACGTTGACCTGGGCACTCGGTCCGGGTGCATCCATGGTGCTACGCAGTTTATTTTGTTTTTGGTGTGTTATTCTTGTTCGGCTTTTATAGTGCATTTTCCCGCATGACGCGTGGGAATTGCAGGACTGGCGCTGGTTATCAATGATTTTTGTATCGCGATTGGCCTCATCGCAACTTTTTTCGCTTTCGTGTTTTGCATTTTTTGCAGCATCACGGTGATTTTAACTCGGTCATTTGACGCGTTGTTGTGAGACTATCGCATGGTGCCACTGGGTTGAGAATACTACATTAACACGGCGTTGTTTTCCCGCGATATGCAAAGTTGCGTTAAGCTAATTTTGCGATAATTATCACACGTTCTTGAGAATATGCCCCAGAGTGTGATATCAGCAGTCCCTTGCCGTAATCTCTCCCTGAAGGCCATCTGCCACCATCATCACTGCCCCAAGAAATCTTGTGATTGGTCCTGCTCCTTGCCGGTCTTGAACCCTACATTGCTTTGGTATCAGTAGCTAACATTAGAGAATATTAAATAACCAATGCTTCCCTATATTCCCACTTTAGAAGCAACCAATGTGAAAACACAAACATACTACTGGAAATAATGAAGGCCAAGGCTGACATGCTCCATACATGTCCAAGACATCTAGCACTAGACCTTCCATAGCAATCTCATATTGTTTTGATCCTGTGCACATCTATCCATCACACTATGATACACTGGCTGTGGCAAATCACTTTCTTTTAACTTTCCATCGAGCTGCAATGCAGCAACTTAGCTGTACAGCATGGCTTGACAAATATTCAAAAGCCAAATAGAGGAGCTATTTGGCTTTGCCAGTGTTTTCTTTGCCATGTTGTAAAGCAGTGTGGCCGCTGTGCAACATGGTTGAAATTTAAAAAAAGCACTATAATGCTACCTGCGGTGACCGGTCATAGCACTTTTATTAACTTTAAGCCATGCTGCACAGCAGATAGGCTGCTGTGCAACATTTCTAAAAAACATTTACAAAAGCAATGGCTCTCGCATAGGTGAGACCTATTGGCTTTGCCAATGCTTGTTTTTCATTACTTCTACGTCTGTCCTCCTCGCTATAGTTCTCACACTGTAAGGCTGCTTACACAGAGCACTGGCAAAGCTGTCTTTTTATTTTCAATATGCGAAGTCAAACTTGTCAATCAGTGTCCAAGGTGCAAGGAAACACACTTTGCAGGTTTGTCCTGCAATTCAGCCTCCTGTTCGGCTGCCCATTCAGAGACACCACAGGATGCCCATTGTCAACACTTTAGTGTCCCCAAAGTTTTTCAGTTCAAATATTTTTATTGCTTTCGTTAAAAAGAAATACATTTGCAATACAGTAGCAATACATAAGAATCAGAAGCAAATATAAAATATTGAAGAATTTAAAAGGACTACCTAACAAATAACTACTGGATTGGGATAAAAAGATGTCAAAGTTATCATATAAAAATGATCAGATAATTGCCATGACAGATAACCGATATTACAAATTCATCAAATATTAAGTATATATCTCAGGAATATGGGACAGGTGGAACATTAACATATATCCCAGCAAAATCATGTGTGAGTTTGTATTGCTCGGTAACTAGGATACATCGGCGAGGGGAAAGAGGTGAAAGAAAGGAAGGGAGAAAGAAAGAGAGAAAGAGTAAAGGATACTAGATGGAAGGAAAAAGGATGAGATGGTGGAAGGGGGCATCTGCTACACACCTGAAAAATAAGTTAAGAAACAGATTCAAAAGGATATTGAGCTACCAACCCCTGAGAGGGTAAATCCATGTGGTTATCCAAAGAACGCCATACCCTACTGGCAATGGAAAGCGAATAATGTTTCTTTTCAACAAAAGAATGAGCTCCACGAAAATATGAAACCCACGCCCACCAAGTATGGTAAGAAAGGCAGTGAAAAGATTTCCATTCTGTGAGTATAATTTTGACTGCAATGGATAAGAGCAAATCCAAGAGGTAAAGGGGTATCTATAGCCAAGGCCGGACTGGGAATCAAAACCGTCCCTGGCAAACTGCTCGGCCGGCCCCCCTGGGGGAGTCTAAGGGGGTGCGGCCGAGCTGTTTGCAATGGCCGGTTTCGGACGATTTTGTTACCGGGCCGATATTGCTGTTCCCAGGTAACAAAAACGGCCCCCCAGGGGCCCAAAACCGGCCCCCACCCTGGCGGCCCACCGGGGAAATGCCCGGTGCCCGCTACGGCCAGTCCGGCCCTATCTATAGCCCATGGACCCAGCATAATCATAGGTAAAGAGAGAACTATAGGTGTATTAAAGATTAATGATAAAAGTTTTTGAATCGGGCCCCAAAGGGGGTCTAATAGTGTACAATCAAAGAACATATGTTGATGGGTGCCTGGTACTGAGTGACAATTCCAACAAAGATCACTCTCTCTTAATTTCAGCTTGTGCAAACGAGCGGGAGTCCAGTGTAAAAGATTCATAGAAAAGATTTTAGATTGAATCAGTGATGGAGCAATTTTATTACGTAGAGCTAATTTTCCTATCAATTGCCAGATATCCTGCAAAATATGTTGAAAAAAGTCCTCCTCAAAATGGCGAGACCGTTTAGCAGAAGTAACTGGAATGTAAAGGTATAGGAACAGATAGGAATTCATAGATTTTAGAAGTGGTATGGACTGAATGCACCGACATAAAAAGAAGTGAGACGTAACCGAATCTGAAAAAAAGGGGTATCTTAGAAAGTTTGATCGTTTAACTGAAAAAAAGTATAAAAATCCATGTTATTAAGATTATATTTTTTGGCTAAGAGGGAAAAAGGAAGAGGATCATGAGTATTATCATAAAGGTCTTTCACATGCCTGATGCCCTTGTCTGCCCACAAAAGAGCGATGGTGGGATCAGTGTTAGTAACAAGCTTAGGATTACACTAGTCCATCTTGACTTAAGAATAGACTTTAAAACTTTCCGACCAATGTATTTCAACACATTAACTATTTCTAATATAATACGTTGAGAGCGTGCTAACGTAATTTGTGCGCTGTGAACAAAGAAAGAGTGGAAAAGGGAGTACACAATTCATGTTCTATAAAAATCCATGGAGGTATATGTTGGGGTACTGGCAAAAACCAGCAAAGAAAAAAATCTGATATAGATTCCAATCTGGGAGGTTACATCCTCCCAATATAGAAAGTTTCCTAAGATATTTGTAAGTAATTCTAGCTCTCTTATCATTCCATAAGAATCTTGAAGTGATTACGTCAATCTCATGAAAGAAAGAAGACGAAAGCTTTATAGGTAGCATTGAGTATAAAAAAATTAATGATTGGGGTTATCATAATTTTAAGAGTTTGTAACCTGCCCCACCAAGAAATTTATTTAGGAGGCCAGGAGGACAAAAGATCCTTAACTTTATTTATTATATGGGTTTCATTAGAAATAATAGTATCTGTACGTACGATTTTTACAGAACCAGATCCCAAGATATTAAATGCACGTACATTGCCACTTAAAGCCTGAGTTACCCAAGTGAGAAGGAAGACACAAAGAATTTAAAGGAAACAATTCCGTTTTCTCTTTATTAGGAGTATATACAGAAACAGCCGAAAAAGCATGAATAAGATTAGAAATAGAAGGAATCGCAGATTCAATGTCTTCTGAAAAGATAAGAACATCGCCAGCATAAGCGCCTGTTTTGAGTGTATGCATTTCAAATTGGAAAACTTTAATGTCCGGGTTCAGATTAAGTAAGCGGAGAAGTGGATCAATAGACAAAAAAAAAAGAAGGGGTGAAAGTGGGCATCCTTGTCTAGTGCCTTGGCGAAGATTAAAAAAGGAGGAGGTTGTGCCATTAATCCTAATATTAGCCCTCGGTTGCACATAAAGAGCCATAACCATATCGATAAAAGGGCAACCAAGATTGTGAGATTCTAACACGGATTGTAAAAAGGTCAAGAGACCTTGTCCAATGCCTTTTCGGCATCAAGGGCAATCTCCGCAGATGGCAATGAGGAGAGTTTAGCCTTTTCTGAAATATGACAGAATGTACCAACGCTGTCTCTAGCAAGCCTACCTTTGACAAAGCCTGTTTGGGAGTCATGAATGAGATTAGGAATATGACATGCTAGGCGATTTGCAAACATCTTTGCAAAGATTTTTGCTTCCATATTTAGCAAGGAAATGTGATGGAAGTGTTTTAGATTGGAATGATCCTTACCTTCTTTTGATATGACTACGATAGTATCCTCAGCAGCAGTGCCCCAAACCTTGCCAGAAAGAACATATTTGTCAAATTTCTTTTTAAGGTATTTAATTATGGAAGAAGTAAATGTTTTATAAAAGGCAATGGTAAACCCTCCGGCCCTGGAGCTTTCCCTGATCGAGTAGCCTTAATAGCTTTAATAATCTCATCGATCTCTATTAGCTTACCCAACTTGATCATATCATCGTTCGAGATAGTAGTAGTAGGAAGAGAGTTAAGAAACTGCCGGCATTTAAACTTAGTACATTGAAGGGTATGTACATTTTCATAAAATTCTCGAACAACTCCAAGAATTTCTTTGATATCAAACTTTCTCAAACCAGTTTTATCAGTAATATGGGAAACATAAGTAGTATCGGTATTCTGATATTTGAGGGTGGCAGCCAACAACTTGCCAGCTCTATTCCGTAGTAGGTGAATTGACGAGATTTTTGAGCGTGTACTCCAATATAAGCTCTTTTAGTTACTATGGAGTTGAAAGAGTATTTTAAATGTTTAATATCTTGCAAAAGAGATTTATCATTAGTATGTCTATATGATTCCTCTTTCTGCTTAATATCGTCCCCTAGTGATTGATGGGATTTCCTAATGTCGCTGTTCCTGTTGGCTATTTTTTTAAATAATGTGACCTCTTGTAGTACATCTAAAGGCATCCCATAGTACTTTCTTGTAAATTCTTGGTCCTCTTAACCAGGTGACTCAAACCCCTAACATTAAGGGAAACTACATTTATACCAGGCATTTGTATACGTAGATTTTAAATAGTAAATACTTCTGGTGAAAGAGTACAATGACACTGAAAATATACTTAAAGGAAGTGAGCAGATGTCCCATTATTAAGGAGAGGGCAAACGGGAGGAATAAAGAGTAGGGAAAAGAGAAGAGGGATCAAATGTACTCCAGAAACATACTGAGCAACATTGAAGCCCAACCCCACCAGGGGATGTCTGTGAGAGACAAATTGCATGAGGACTCAACATGGATGAGCAACAGCATAGGCTACCATCATCGTTGTAGACAACTCAATCATATATAGAAACTGCAGAGCAACAGAGAAATGTTGTCTTTCTAAATACATGCTCATATCAAGGATATAACTTGAGTGTAATATTAGGTAACAGAAGACTAAATAACTATTATGTAAGAGGAACGTCTGCAAAGAAATAACATTCTGTAAGCAAACAAATCAGCACTATATTAGCATATAAATTCCAGCTTTAACATATTTCAGTCCATCTATAAATATAATTTCGATAAATTCCAAGTTGATACGTACAAAGCTATAAAATAACTAGATCCTTATCAAGTAATAGTAATCCAAGAGCATGAATAATAACGGTGCAACCCATAATGACCTTACATTAATAGTGGTACTAAGAGCAGAACAAAATGGGAGCATAAAATATTGGGAGGACCTTGGAAGATAATGACGCATTTCATTGGTGATCAGTGGAAAATAACATATAGCCAAACTTCTATATAGAAAGGATGCTAAAATAAAGGAAAGCAGGTAAGAGTAGATAGAATATAGAATACTTCAAGAAAAGAAACTATAAAACAAAATATATAATTAATAAGAAAGTAATTTCATAAACAATGCCAGTCAATTGGAACAAAATATTAGGTAGAAGGAAGCTAAAAATGATGTAAATGGAACATCTGCAATGAGATGACATTTCATAAGTAAACAAGTCTGTAAAAAAACATATAAATCCATCTTATACATACATCAATCAGTCTATAGCAGATCATTCTAATTAATTTCAAATTGATATGTACAATATTATAAAATAGCCATATAACTATCAGGTAATTGCAAACGAGGAGTACCAATTAATAGAGATCTATCTGAGAATAACGTAACCTAAAATGTGGCATTGAGATCAGAACAAAAGAGATATATGAAGTAAAGGGAGATAAATAGTAGATAAAAAACGTATTCCATAAGTGATCAGGGAAATCATTAAATAGCATATAACATGTAGACAGACTTCCATGGAAAGAAGGAGCGAAGACAAAGAATAAGAGGAAGAAGGTTAAAAATAGGATACTTACCTACAGTAAGAGTAATAAGAGAATAATTCAGAGATAATACCAATAAAAAAAATGATATACCTTAAGGGGACCATGTCAGCTAGATATACCAACTTTTATAGGACGTATCTATAAAAGTATGAGCCCAAAAAGAACAAAATACAAATTAATGTACTGCATGGTATTGTACAAAGTATCAAATCCTGGCTATCCAGAATAGGAAGAGCATCAGCACAGTTACAACAAAATGCATTATAGCTTTAACCCCTTCCCCGCTCATGACGGAACCACTCCGTCATGAGCCACGCTTGCGCTGTGCTCATGACGGAGTGGTTCCGTCATGCTGTGGCCGTTGGCGGCCGCTCCGCCCACGCGGCGCTAATTCCCCGCCTGTGCGGGCGATTAGAGCAGTGGGCGGAGACGTGACGGAACCACTCCATCATGAGCACAGCTCAACCGTGGCTCGTGACGGAGTGGTTCCGACACGAGCACAGCGCCACCGCACCTGCCCCCATACCCCCCCAGCGCCGCGGCGGAATTCCTGCCGCGGCGAAGGGGTTAATATCATGCAAAAACACAACCAGGGCTATTATACAGCATACAGTATGAACAACATAGGCAAAGTTAGATGGAAACCTATAAATACTTGGATATGCAAAGACATATCCAAATATTATTCAGCAACAAGAAAGAAAATAGTTATTTGGAAATATAGGAACAAGTCAGGACAACTTATACAGGTGACTAGGAGCAAAGAACCAGGTAAAGAGTCCGAGTCCATATGAGATTCAGATTGATTGTCCAGGAATGTAGAAAGATCTGCTGGTTTATAAAAAATCTGTGGGTGACCTTCGAAAATGATCCTAAATCTTGAGGGCCCAGAAAAAGAAAATGGAATTCCCATATCAGAAAGCCTCCCACGTAGATTGAGGAAGCCTTTGCGACAAATGACGGTATCTCTGGCAAAATCTTGCGACCTAGAGATATTGTGACCTTCCCATTGAACAGTCTTGATTTTCCTCATTTGTGTTAAGATTTGTTTAGTATACTGATGTTGCAAAGGTTTAAAAATCAACTGCCTTGGAGAAGACATATTTCTGGATTTGAAAGTTGGAACTCTATGAGCTCGTTCTATCTCAAATTCTTGTTTGAAAGAAAGATGCAGGATATTTAGAATCCAAGTAAGTAAGAAGTCAATTACGCAAGGAGCAGAAATCTCCCTTCTCTCTGGTAATCCAAAAATATGAAGATTACTTCTGCAATTACAATCTTCCTGTTCTGCTAGATCTCTCCTTAGTGATGTAATGGAGCATTCCAAGTTTTGGATGTGTTTTGCTTGTTTATTTGTATAATCTTCTACGCAACGTATTCTTGTTTCAGCATTAGACACACATAATGAAAGATCTTTAAGGTCATTACAAATTGCTGCTACCTCCATCTGAAGTAGATCTACATTGGTTTTTGTACTTTGAGCTATATCATGGACGGTATTGAGCTTGAGCAATATAGCTTCTAGAGTTGAGGCAAAGTCAGGACTACCTTTAGCCGGTGAATCTTAGGTCGGTGACGAATGTTTAGAACGTTTCAGGTTCCCTTTAGAATCTCTGTCTTTAGTATTGCCACCCAAGCCATCCACCATTGGGAGTATTTGTAATGAAACCTAATATAAACTGAGAAGAATAAACAGGGCAATATGGGTGAGCCACCAAGGCACAAAGATCAGGGTGACTAAGAGGCCAGCACTGCTGCAACACTGAGCTACGACTCAGTAATCAGATTAGAGTTTGTCAGCAAATATAACACAAGAAGTGAGATTCAGTCAGCAGTCGCCATTATATAATCATCAAAATTGAAATCAAAACACTCCCCTAGTGTTGAGAGATGAGGTTTAGAAAACTGTGGTTTACTGAACAGAATTCATACATAGAGGATTGTATTGAAGAAGAGATAAACCACTTTAAAGCTCTTCGAAGCCAGCCAAATTTCTTCTCTGCCATGACGACCATTCAATATGGAATACCAAAGCAAGGTACTATCATGGTCAAATTACCTCTCATGTAATGAACAGCCAACACTGAGACAAGACTTAATAGTAAACTTGTAGACTTTACATTGAGGAACTCAGAATGAGATGAAGTTCCAGACAGCTGCCGACATTTTGAAGCCTCCAATTGTGAAGAGGAACCAGCCTTCCACAGCTCAGTGATAACCCAAACAAGAAAAATGTACACGGTACCTTAGGCAGAGTAAACCTTAAATTCACAGGAGTTTTAAGAGGGAGTTCCAGCCCTCGCACATCATGTTGTTATGAAAGCTGCAATGCCATTTTAAAGTAATACCGCAGTCAAGCTCTCTTCCGTGTCACAGCCTCAAGCAAAACAGCACAAGGAAAACAAAACATTCCTCGGTGCTCCCCAACTGTTCAGCCGATCTCGGGTATTCAAGAGCGACAAAAAAATCATCCGTAGCACATGATAGTTGAGCGTCCGCACCAGCAATGTCCCGGAGCTCAAGGAAAGCCAGCCATCTTCACTGCACTTCAAGCCACACCCCCTAAAGTTTTAACTCTCAGCCCCCCAAGCAATTCTCCCACATTCAGCCCGATATGAGCTGTAAAAAAGATGCTTGTACGTGACTGAGAGGAGGAGCTGCGGCCCAGGATGAGTCTGCACAAGAAGCTTCCGGAGCCCAGAAGTTGTCACTTATGTAAATTAGAGAGGCCTTGCACATTTCCTTTCTCCCGGGGCCCCAAAAATCCTAGAACCGGGCCTTATGAAGGGGAGTCACTTGTGACCTAGTGGTTAAAGTCTTAGACTCTCTCTTCGAAAGTTAAGCAGCATCGCTTCACCATTCTCTTTAGTGTCAGAAGAAGCATCGTTGTCAGACGCCATTGACAAACAAGCATTGGCATAGCCAATAGGTCTCGCCTTTGGGACCTTATAAGTGTTTAGCCATGCAACAGTTGCGTAACTAAATACTTACAAGGTCCCAAAAGCGAGACCTATTAGCTATGCCAAGCGGCCTTGCGGCCGCGAAAGTGAAAGTGATCGCGATTGCGATCGTGATCAACATCACAGCGGCCTTGCGGCCGCGAAAGTGAAAGTAATTGCGGTAAAACGCGGCGCGCGCGCCCGCACACATGCACTGTAGCTCTAAGCTGGCCTGGTTGCACTTTTTGGAGCCCTCTCAATAAGTCTCGCCAGACCAGCGCATGCGCTGGGTCAGGCGAGACCTAAAAAGTAGAGGCTTCCCTAAAAGTTCCCATGCAGCTTGAACTTTGCTCTTCGAGCAGCCACATATGCTGCTTACTCTTTGCAAAATCTATTAACAGATTTCCCACTCCTTTGTGATTGTTTACAGGACAACAAAGATCCAAGCGAATTTTTGCAAACACAGACATTTTCACACAATTTTTGTCAGATGTCTCCCTGGATTGCCTATGGTCATCAGCAACATAGGCAGGGCCTCAATTGCGTCCAGAAGTCACATCTGGTCGAAATCATGGAAACTGGATCAAGCACCAAAAGGACTAATTCTATCCCTACCATTCCTATGGGATAAGCTTTCTTCAATCCATTTAATGCAAAGAAATCGTTCATTCAAAAATGGTACTCTAAAGAGTTCCACAACAAGCAGCTCTTTCAAGGCCAGGTTTGAGGTCGGGAGCCACAGCGTGAAGAAAATCCAGATCACAACTGTTGCAATCACAACAATAAATGACAGCAAATTAAATATGGTGGGTGAAAGAATAAACCATTGTTTCAGTTGTTGGCAAGAACTGGTTTTGGACAAATGGGTTGTGGATGTTGTGCACAATGGCTACAAAATAGTGTTTGTGTATCTCCCGCAAATCCCCTTTTTCATACACACCACAATCTCAAAGGAACTGGTGAAGAAGCAATCAGTGTTGAAAAAGAAAATCATAAACACATATGTCAAAAACATAATATTCATGATAGTGTCTCTTTTGCACATAATACAATTGAAAGCCAAATGAGATTTTCTAATGACATTAGATCTTCAGGACACATATTTTCGAGTCTCTATTTATCAAGATTGTCTTCATCTTGCAGTATGAAATGAAAACTTTCAGTTCAAAGTGCTTCCATTTGCCTTGGCAAGATCGCCCTGAGTCTTCATAAAGGTACTAGCCCCAATGGTGGCACATTTTCACTTGCAAGGTGTGCATATTTATCCATATTTAGATGATTGGTTAACTGCAGTATCCTCTTTCTCTAAAGCTCACGAACAGGCCAAAATGATATGTAAGATACTCTAGTCTCTAGGCCTTTTATTGAATGAAGAAAAGTCACAACTAACACTGACTTAGCAAAATAAATTTATAGGGGCACTGTTCAGTTCAGAGAAAGCAAGGGTATCTCTGCCGCAGGAGAGAGGAGAGAATTTACAGTTGCATCTCCATCTTCTGTTACAAAAATACTTTAGCCACAGCTCGTGAATGGCTGAGAGTACAAGGGATGTCAGCCTGCACAGCAGAAGTACCATGGGCTACTTTTCCGCTTCTAGTGCACCATATACTGGCACACTGATCTCCAGCCTCATCGGATTACGAAATTAAGATTCCAGAATCTCCTCAAATTGATTTACCTTCTCCGGTGGTCATTGTTTCCTCAGAATCAGAAGAAGGAGGTTCCTATGGTAGAAGCATTCGATTAGTATCAACAACTGACACCAGTCTTTGGGGATAGGAGTAAAACTGGGAGACCAGAAGATGCCGGGCAGTTGGTCCAAGGTGAAATCCCTCAATTCGTCTAATTAAAGGGAGTTGGCGACGATTGGGAGATCCCTAGAAGGTTTTGCAACTTGCCTGCCGAGGAAATCATTTCTATTCAGAATGGACCATCACGCTGGGAAATCTTATATAAATCGACAAGTGGTATAAAGTCTCCAAAGTTAGTAGTGCTAACCAACGACATTATCTTCTTTAGATTGGTGCTAAGTACATTCCAGGAGTGGTCATTGTGCAGGCAGACAGTCTGAGTTGGCACATTCCTTCATCAAATCAATTCTATGTCAATCTTTAAGCCTTTCAGTCGGTAGCACAAATATTCGGCCATCTGAATCTGGATTTTTTTGTATTTCTTTCCAATACCCTCCTGCCCCATTTCTGCATGGAGAGTCCCTGCCACGAAGCATGGCGGAGTGAATGCCTTGTCCCTTCCTTGGACTCAGAAGTTGGTGAACGCATTCCCTCTGTTTCCCCTCATCCAGAGGGTGCTTATGAGATTCAGAGGGAATCAATGACAGTAATTTTAGCCAAACAGACAATGGTTCTCCTTGTTGACCGAGTTAGCAACTCACCCTTCTCTTCCTCTTCCATTGTATCCCAGTCCCCTTCAATTCAAAATGTTGTCTCCTACTCAGATACGTCAGATAAGACTGAGGGCTTGGAGGTTAAAAGGACTGGCTTTCAACGCTTAGGTTGCTCAAGGTAGGTAGCTTGCTCTAGTCTATACAAACTGTAAAAAAAATCTCCATCCATAAAGCTTATGCTAAGCATTGGAAAGGTTTTTGTTCTTGGTGCACAGTATTTAATCTGAATCGAGTTCTAGTTGACCCATTAAAAATTCTGGATTTCTTAAGGGACATGTTTGCTAAACGTCTAGCCCTTCCATCCTTTCTTTCCTGTGGGGAGCAATAAGATCTTGCAGAGAATGAGGATGTGATTTATCATAAATTTTTCCCTTTTTTAGAAACGTCTAGAGTTTCTGAATAAAACAAACCAATTAATCTCCTCTAATTCTATCTTGGAATCTTTTGACAGTTTTAGAAGGGCTACAAATGAGCCTTTGGAGCTAACGGCTGTCTTGAGTAGCTGCCTAAGGGCCAGATGTAGGTAGCCAAATACCGAGCGGTAACACAGAAATTCGCAGAATTTCTGCGTTACCGGCCGGTATTTGGCTGAGTGCAATGTAGGTGAGTTGAAACCTACTTGCAAAATAAGGAATCGCAAAATAGCGATTCCTTATTTTGCTCTTGCATTTAAGGAATCGGAAATACCGATTCCTTAAATGCAATGTACGTAGCACTAAAAATAGTGCACTTCAGCCTTAAGGAATCGCTAATTACCACCAACTTCAAGTTGGTGGTAAGTAGCGATTTCCTTTGAAAAAGCACTTTTTTGCTTTTTTAAATGTGCCATGTGGCACACATCCAAGCCCTTAGGGCATGTATGTGCGCCACATGTGCATACATGCACATTTCAGGGGTGCAACAGGGTGTCCTTTGGACAACCTGGCATCCTTGAAATAGCTCCCGCTATTAGCGATTCGGTAATACCGAATCACTAATAGTGAATATCTTCCCATTCATTCCTATGGGCCTCCTAGCCCAGAGAAATGAATGGGTAGGTATTCCTTAATAACGAATCTCAATTACCGATTCATTATTAAGGAATGTTAAGGAATCGCTAATATTTTAGCGATTCCTACCTACATTCCATTTAGCGAGTCCTTAATAGCGATTCGGTAAAAATCGCTATGAAGGACTCGCTAAATTGAAGTTACCTACATCTAGCCCTTAGTGGCTTTCTTGTAGGCAATTACTTCGGCAAAGAGGCTCAGATAGTTGACTTCTTTATTTATTTCATACCCTTATGTGGATTTTTTTCCGGATTCATTTGTCCTCAGGCCGGACCCTAGTTTTAGGTCAGAAGTACAATCTCATTTTCATTTCGTTACACTCAAGAGATTATTCTTTCTGTCTTCCAGACTACAAATAATGTTCCATCAATTTTAGATGTAAGAAGGGATCTTTTGTTCTAGTTAGAGAGAACAAAGGAATTTAAATTCTCTAAATCATTGTGTGTTTAATATGGGCTTGCATGCAAAGAAAAAGTCTCAACCTCCTATACTATTAAAAGGTGAGCTTTTGTATGGAACAGGAGATATGAGAGGAAGGAGGGATCTTATGCGCATGACACATTTGGGTTCAATAAAAATAAAAAAGCTTTGCTAGCATTCTGTGGAAGCCTCACAGAGTGAGAACTATAATGAGGAGGACTATCCTTAGGGTAATAAAGATCACTGGTGAGTAATTCATTCATTCAATCCCATGCTTGCTTCCTGCATAGCCTGCGCTGTTGTCCTAACCTCCTGCACAATTTTACTACTGCTGTTACCTCTTGCTGTCCATTTCAGCGACCAGCTGAGATTCTGGTTCGAAACACTTTTGTGACCGTAAAGTAAAGTAAAATATGTCATGCGAATGTGTGTGATGTGCATAGTAAAAAGAGTAGAAGTACCCATTGAACACACATCATTCCGGTGGTGTCATCTGCCCGTGACCCTTGTGGGCAATGCTGAGTAGCTTATCATTGTATTCATAGAAGGTGTGCATTTCTTGCCTGCCATAAATATTTCAAGCTTAAACAACAACTCAGCGTGTTTACACACAGCTGAATGCCAGAAGGTGCATTTCACTTGTTCAGTCCCTCTTCACCGGTCTCCTAATGACTCATCCCGCATCCAGCTCCTTTCAGTCATGATTCTTTCATTCAATAGTCACCCACACCTTGTAAACATAACTCATAAATGTTAGTGTTTGTCTTGTTCATGGCCACCTCTCATTGTTGTCCAGTTCCAGGGGCGGCTGTTGCTATCGCTCATGCTCGTCATCATCCACAGCTAAGCAGTCGCTAACTATAGCAAGTAATCGGGACAACAAGTACATCAATATTTTTTTTTTATGCCATAAAAATACCCCATGACATATTGGTGCTCATGATGTTAACTCAAGGCCTTGCTTCTATCTCCGCTCTGAAATGTAGGTGTTCCACTGCCCTTGTGTAGGGCATCCAGGTAACTGGGTGGTGCTCCTCCACCTGCAGAGCAGGAGACCCCATGCGCTCTTTGAATTTCTCAAAACGGTTTGCCTTGACAGCACCCATCCCATTCAGATGCTGCACCCTTTCTTATTAATTACTTAAGGGGCTTGGTACTTTTAGCACATCCCTGCAAACACCTGAAATAAAATCCCCACGAGCCAAGAAGAGACTAAACTAATCAAGATCTTTAGGGGGTGACACTTCTTCAATGGTCTTGAGCAGACCAAGGTGCAGACTTATCTCTTTTCATCAGATTGTGTGACCGAAGTGCTCATCACACACTTCCATGAATACACATCCTCAACGAAGGTCATCTCCTACTCTTGGAGAATGGTTACAATCTTTTATAGAGGTACAATGTGTCCTCATTGGGTGTGCCTACAAATGAGCAGATCATCATGAAATGCGAAGATCTCGTCTTCGCCACTCAACATCATGTGCATCAGCCTATGAAACACCACAGAGGTGAATAGAAGCCGACAACCGTCCACTTGAAGGGGTACACCCTGGTGCCACAGAGGATGTCAATGGATGGAATCAGGATGTAGAGAGATTTGGTGGTAAGTCGGTTTAGGGACTGCTATTGCGAAGAAACGTGCACCATCAATAGTCTCATTATTATTTCTTGCTAGGGTGATTGGCAAGAGCCATAAATTCCATAGACACTTTTTTAAACATCATTTTAAGGACAAACTTTCGTTTTTTAGGTACACTAATAATTGCTCCTTTCACTTTGTGATTTCAGGCTTGACTTCACTTCAATATTTTGCACAAATCATTTTAACTGCTAGAACTCCTGCTCAAAAATTTTCATGTGCTATTTTTGGAATAAAGTCTAGGGCTTTTTTCTAAAGCGCTTATGCGCATGCACCATACACATTTTTGTAGGGCTGATGATCACACATCCCTAAGACCTGTAAGGTCTTTGTAGTGTCTTTGATATTATGCCTGCTAGGACCCTTGTGGTTCTGGATGGACTCTAAACAGGAATTCCATAGTCTACTGGGAGGTGTTTAGGTATGGGAATGAAAGTTATAACTCAATGCATACAGACTGTGATTATATGTTGAAGAATAAAGATATCTGTTATAAAGTTCCATGTGTGGCATGTTTATTTGCATGCTCCCGGGCTGGGGAAGACACTACAACTGGAGGCGAGGGTGGGATACGTGTCCCGAAGAAACAAGGCTGCTCTCCCTGAGAGTTTGCAAAGGTACAGCAAACTGCTCGTGAATGCCATGTACTCCCCAAATTGATGCAAAACTGCCTGCAGTTGGCATATGTGGAGTCAAAGCCCTGCTTCAGCCCACACACAGCCATCAAAGAAGTTGAAGGTCCTGCAGAGGAGCACTTTCGAAAAGCCCACCAGAACCTGCTGGTAAGGTTGAAAGAAGAGAGACTGCACCGAGCCATAACACAGAGCCATCATCCATACGAAGCAAATCTAAAGGCAGTGACGACCAGATACGAACACAGAAACTTTACTTACTGGCATAGGCAATCAAGCACCACACAACATGGACTAAGATGCAACAGTCCAAGGCTCAGGGGCACAGCTGATGTGTGCAGCAGTTGCAGGTGGCAACCTGTGAAATGAACGCTTATTTTCTTACTGGCGGTACTGCGGCTACATACCAGAAGCCTCCACCACCCTTTGGCACAGTGAAGAAACAGAGCATTGTTGCCAGGTGGACTGCATTTATCGAAACGTTCCATGATTTCATAGATGCGCTAGAGGAAGAAGACGATAACAAAATCAATAAATATTTTGAAAACCTTGCCGGTGATGGTGTGAAAGAAGCGGTAAGGAAAGTCTCACGAACTGTTGCAATATTGTACCGAAAGATAAAAGAAGCATCGGAAGCCAAGTTCAATCCAATGCCAAATGTCAACTATGAAACGTACATCTTCAACCAAGCACGACAACAGGCTGGTGAAACGATGAATGAGTTTGTTGAGAGACTTGATGCACTTATCAAACACTGTAAGTTTTGTGACTTTAATGATGAAGAAGCCATGCGCCATATGTTGAGAGAGACTCTCAGTTTACAGAAAATGCTAATGGCTGCAAGGGCAGAAGAATGAGCAGATTGACAAGCGGCTGATATGAAAGCAGGAACAGTGTGTAATGAATCAGCGTTGATCATGAAAAGTAAGCATAAGCACAAAATAGATGCACACAAGTCGACGTCACCAAAATAGAAAAGTCATGCTTCCGATGTGGGTTTTAATTTCCCCATGAAGGTAAATGTCCAGCCAAAGGACAGATATGTAAAGGCTGCAGGAAAAAAAAAAACACTTCATACCGGTCATCAAAGCAAAAGAGAAACCAAATGCATCACAGCAAGAAAAGAAAATTGACACCAGAAGGTTTCAGAAGAATTCTCACCACTCCCACAAGGCAAAAAGGCAACATCAGTTACAGCAAGTAGAAACCAACCACAGTTGATCATCATCAAATTCATCATGTAAATGCTCTTCAACGTCAATATCAAACTCTAGCAAAGAAGATGGATGAGCATTGATGATATCGACTAAGGAACGACATGGACATGTAAGATAAGCTGCTTGCAAGAAAGATCAAAAGTCAAAGAAGAATCACCAAACGAAGCAACAAAAACTAAATTAATTTGGACATTGTCCTAAAATTACATTAAAGGTATACTGTGACCCCATAACCTTCCTTATAGACAGTGGTGTGTCGATTAACACCATACCAGTAGAAAAGTTTAACAGTTTATCTCCTGTGCCTCACCTTATTACATCAAACACAAAGGTATACACGTGGGCTGCCTCTAAACCGTTACAAAGTCAAGGGCATTTACAGCAAACATACGACATAAAACATCAGTCCAAATGCCGATTCATGTCCTTCAAAGAACTTCATTAGTGCATTCCTGCTTAGCTTTGCCAATGCTGCTGATATGGGACTGGTATCTCTCAATTACAACCTCCATGCTCATTCTGAATTTGTCAGTTGCCATCATTGTTTCATTGCCTAGGAAGACTCAAGAAAATTAAAGTGCAACTTCATATTAATGAAGACATTCACCCTGTTGCTCAACAGCACCCCAGTCACTGTTCATTTACAAGAAGCCATTGAGAAAGAGCAATAAACACTGTTGAAGCATGACATCATTTAATTCTCGACTGGTCCTACACCAATGGTCTCACCCATAGTTGTGGTGCCAAAAAAGGACAGTGGATGTGCAGTGCGCATTTGTGATGATATGCACCAAGACAACAAAGCAATCGAAAGAGAAAGGCATTCTGGTCCCCACATAGCGGACATGGTCATGAAACCGAACGGAGCCAAAGTCTAGTCCTGTGGTGACCTGAACAAAGAATCCCATCAAAACAAGGTGGAAGAGAACTGAAGGTACATTACCTCTTTTTTTTACTCTTGTTGGTTTCTTCAGATACAAAAGACTGAGTTTTGGATCATCTTCCGCTGCGGAGATATTTCAGGATGTTATTCACTGAGTAATTCAACCTGTTACACATGCTTTCAATTACAGTGATGAAATACTGGTATTTGGGACAACACTAAAGGAGCATGACAAGGTTCTTACACAAGTGTGCTAATTACTTGTTGGTGCAGGTCTCACTCTGATTGCAGCAAGGTGTGAGTTTCACAAAACCAACTTAAATTCATTGGGCACATATTCTCGGGAGGAGTAATGACTCCTGACCTGGATAATGTGCAAGCACTGTCATTTACTTGCCCCCCACAAGATGTTGCAATGCTGTGATCCTTCTTAGGTATGGCCAGTTATTGCTCAAGGTACATTTGTGACTTTGCTACAATGTGTGCCCCATTGAGAGACTTAACAAAGCGGAATGTCCCATTCCAATGGTCTCCTGATTGTGACCAAAGTTTCAAAGAAATAAAACATGCGATTGAGAATGCAACTTAAATTGACTATTTTGTCCCTAAGTTACATATTGAGATCACAGTAGACATGATCCTGGTGGGGCTGGAGGCAATCCTTTCTCACCACAATGGATATCTAAATGCCACTGTGGCCTATGTCAGGACAAGCCTGTCTGAAGCAGAACGTGACTACTCTCAGCCGGAGAAGGAGAGTCTGGCTGTAGTGTGAATTTGCAAACATTTTCATGTGTTTTCATATGGCAAACTTATCACTATCATCACAGGCCTCCAGGCATTTGCTCACCATCTTTGGAAACTCGAAAGCTAAGATGCCCCCTTCGCATCGAGAGATGGGGGTTGCGACTGCGAGAGTACGACTATGCAATTATGCACAAACCGAGGAAAGACCAAAACACCGCAAATGGCTTTTCATGAGTGCTGCTACCTCACCACAGTTTGCCAACCAAAGTGGCTGAAGAGTATCTCAACTTCATTGTGAGGTCCAGCACGCCAGCAGCTCTATCCATTTAGGAGATCTTTGCTGCTCACCAGCCAATGGCGAAACCAGTCCTAGAATGCTTGTGTTCCGGTTCAGGGAGGACCTGGCTTGGCAGTTCGGGTTGGGCTGTTTCTATTAGAGCAGGGTCAAGACTGATTTGCATATAGCTGGGTCTAAACTGAGGTGGCATGGAGTGCAAAATAGCGAGGTACTGGGATGTGGCCAGAGAAATTACCAGTGGCTGAGTTTAACAAGCCTTCCATCCATCACTCTTTTGTATACTATTGTGTCACCCTAAGTGGGACTGGTATGCTCAGATGTGGGTTCCTTGCACAGTGTATTACTAGAACCAAGCAATATATGGCTGATGAGCCCAAAACAAGGGCACAACCGGTCCTGGATTGCTGGTGTTCTTGTTCAGGAAGGACCAGGCTTGCCAGTTGGGGCTGGATTGTTCCTATTGGAGCAGGTTCAAGACTCATTTTTTATATAGCTGGGTCCAAAATGAGGTGGCATGGTGTGCATAATAACAATGGATTGGGATGTGGGCCGGAGTAATAACTAGTGGATGAGATTAATACAAGCATTCTGTCCATCACTATTTTGTATACCAACACAGATAAAGACATGCTCATCCTCAAAGACCTCATTACAACCCAATCTTGGAAGAAAAGTATTCGAACCTTTGCTGATGATGTTGAATTTAAAAAATGTACAGGATGAGCTATTCCTCAAACGAAAGAGTATCATATTGAGGGGCTCGACAAAGGTCACACCTGAGACAAGTCATTGAGCTAGCCCATGAAGGACATTGTGGCATTGAAGCCACCAGACGAGCCCTAGGAGACTATGTGTGGTTTCCTCGTCTAGATGAACAAGTTGAGAAAGAGCCAAAAGCGTGCCACCTTTGTAACTATTTATCCCCCATGATATCACAGCATTCACTGACAATGTCAGACCTTCCTGCGCATGCCAGGGGGAGAGTTGCTATTGATTTCTTTGGGCCTCTAGGAAATGGACATCTCATGGTGGTCATTGATGAATATTCATGTTTTCCTTTGGTGGAAGACTCATCATCGATAATACATGACAAAGTCATTGAGCAGCTTGATGACATCTTTGCAGCGTGGAGCATCTCTGCTATTCTCAAATCTGATAATAGCCCGCCTTTCAATAGCAAAGAATTCATGGAGTTTCTTGTCCGACTCAATGTCAAGCATCAAAAGAGCACACCTCTCTGACCCCAAGCCAATGGTGTTGTTGAATGATTTATGGGCACCCTTAAGGGGGTAATTCAGCGAGCATCGATGGAGGGAATAGATCTAAACTAAGCCATGGGTCAAGCCCTTCATGCCTATGGATATACTCCTAACTCCACACCTGGTGAGAGTCCTGGCTCCTTGCTATTTGGGAGAGCCATCAGAACCAAACTACATCAGGCTGATTGATGAATGCTGATAAGCTTCGTGTCACAGACCCTTCTCCAATGCGCTGATCCACCCAGGATAAAGGGGACTAGGTACTGTTCAAACAGAAATTGAAGTGAAATATGGACACTTCTTTTGCTTTCGACCCTTTGAAGGATGTAATGTGCAAAGGACACACGGAGAGAGCACATCTTCCCAGAAAGTCCATCACACTGGACTCGTCACACTTTAAACACCTACATCAATGTCCGTCAGCTCCTGAGATCATGAGCGAGGGGACCTTGCCTGAATGTCCAGATCAAACATCTGAGCCTATGCAATCAGAGCCTAATCAAGGTGCATCTCATATCACCCGATCTGGCAGACCAGTGCAAGCACCTCAGCAACTCATTGAGGAAATATGATGCTAATGTTGTCAGTACTTTTTATCTAACAGAGGGGGAGATGTAGTGTCTTTGATGTTATGCACGCTAGGACCCTTGTGGTTCAGGGTGGACTCTAAACCGGAATTACGTAGTCTGCTGGGAGTTGTTAAGGTGTGGTTATAAAAGGTATGACACAATGCGTACAGAGTATGATCATATGTTGAAAAATAAAGACGTCTGTTAAACAGCTCTATGTGTGGCGTGTTGATTTGCATGCTCCTAAAATGGGGAAGACGCTACAGTGATCAGCCCAGCAAAATCATAACTATGCCTATGGTGTACAGGCGAAGTTAGCCCGAGGCGCATTAAATTTAAGCCCTGAAGCACCGAGATTGCATATCAATAAGAGTTTTAACAACTCGTCAGAGTTTGGGGTCAGCTATCCTCACTGACCCTATGATGAGTTGTCAAAGGGTGGGGCTAATGCAAGAGAGGCTTACTGTAGAACGCTGTGCATTGGAGCCTGTGAAGTTGTGATGATCCACCTATGTAGACTCCAGCTTTCCATACTTTACTGAGTCAGTGCACAGTTAGCGGTGTGTGCTAATAGAGCAGCAGGATCCCATCCCAGACCTGAAGGAAACACAGGTATTTACAGAGCCTTAATGGTCCTGTTTCCAGCAACCAGAAAACGTTCTGCTAAATCTGCTGGTAAGATAGCTTAGTAGACTGTGTGCTTACTGCTGTGTTTTGAATCTTAAACATTCTCACTCACTCCTTTGCAAATCGAAGGATAATAACTTCTGTCAGTGGAAACAACTCAGGGGCATATTCTCAAGAAGGTGTGATAACCTTCGCAAATTTAGCTTAACGCAACTTTGCATATCGCAGTCCATCGCGCGAAAATAACACCTTCTTAACGTTCAATTCCCAACCCGGCGGCACCATGCGATAGCAGCAGGATAATGCGCCAAATGATCGTGTAAAAACCACGCGACAAACAAGAAATGCGAAACACGAACACCCAAACAGCTGCGATGACACAAAGCACGATACCAAAATCTGCAAAAACCAGCGATAGGCCTGCAATTCTCACGCGTCATGCGGGAAAATGCACTATAAAAGCAAAACAAAAACACCAAAACCTATTAGAACCGCATAGCACCATGGATGCACCGGACCGAGTGCAGAGGAAAAGCTGAACTCCACAAGCCCCACGGAGGACCAGCGAGGAACCCCGTGTTCGTGGAAGGGCAAGGAGAAGAGGAAGACGGGGTTCAGTGCCCAGGAAGACCGGATCATTGTCACGTAGGTGATAGAACACCACCACCAACTGTTCGTCACCTCCACTGCGGCACTGGCAACCCAAACGGAATTATGGAAATCCATTGTCACCAAAGTCAATGCAGTCAGAGTGTCGAGGAGGACAATGGAGGAGGTCAAAAGGCGCTGGCATGAAGTGCACAGCCAAACCAAGGAGAAAGTCGCCGCCAACAGGAAGGCAGCAAGGGTGACTGGAGGTGGGCCTCCTGCGCCACAGGAGGAGCTGGATGTGCTGAAGCAAATGGTGGCCACAGTCATCAGTGTGGAGATGGTGGCAGGAGTTGGGGGTCTGGACACAGCTCCAAATGACCTGACCCAACAGCAACAGTGTGAGTAACCACCAGGGACTGGGAGGATGTGGGGAGATGGGCACAATGGCACACATGCACAATTATGTATAGCACACTACACACCCCCAACGATTGTGGAACATGTACCTGATACCCTTGGCACACTGCAGCACACATAGGAACACCAAGTAGGCCCACCCCCACTATGTGCACATATGGGCCCCCTCCAAATAACCAATGACACAACCGAGCCATGTGATGAATCCAGAAAAGCAGCGGCTGTGTGAGCCACACTGACTATGCAAGTGACACTGCATGACCGATAGCATGGCAGCAGCCAAAATACATGACATGGGGCACGATTCAACATGGAGGTGGCCCAGTGCGGATCACATCCGTAAAGGAGCAGGTCACACTCTGACACATCCACGTGCACCCACAACCCATGCCGTTCAGTACACGCAGCAGACGAACAATGCACAAGGCCACAAAATCTGTCCAAGAGCACATATGACCCAAGTCGCAACATTTCAGCCCCCGAAAAGCACGCAGTGCAAAGGCACACCGCCTCAAAGGGACAAGGGTACACGAAATCAGAACTGGAGGGGAAACTCCCCCACAACGCAGCACACACACATTGCAATCACAGAACATCAGCAATGACGGAAATGTGGTGTAAAGTGCAACAACTACACAACAGGACAGAGGACACAACATGTTTCGCTTGTGCATAGTAATTGGCTACTCACATCTGGCATTGACTGATACTGTGTGATGATAATGTACGGGTACCACCACACATCCGTCATTTTTTCGAAAATCCCACTGTCTGCCATCAAATAGCCAGCTCCACCAAAACAGTCACAATGTGCATTGTCATGCAGTCTGTATGTAAACATCTGCAAAGCGTCAACATACAGGGGAAACTCTGTTAACCTGCATCTCCCCTTAACATTGCAGAGGGACAATCAACACTTAGTGCAGAGCAGTCCACAAACCCCATCAGTGATGATGAAGAAGACAACCTGCACATATGTCAAGACACCCTCCAACGGATAATTGTCAGCCTCCGCAGCCCACCCCCAGAAGCAGGGCAGGCCAGCTGCCTCAAGATGACCCCACCACCTGCACAGACCACACAGCAGGAAACACACACCACCACGGCTGTCACCCAGGACCCACACGAACAATACATGGAATTTCAATGCCGTGTATTGGGTTGCCAGGTGGAGTTGGCGGATCAGCTGCTGGTGGGTTTTGAGCTCGTGGCAGCCAAACTCCAGGCCATACGTGGGTGTCTGAGTCCCATCAGGGACCACGCACAGTCCCTAACGTACACCCCCTGTCCGCACCATGCCCACCGACAATCCTTGGCTGACCTCGCTGGGGCCATTACTTGGATACATGAACTGTACAGTCAGACAGGCACCAGCGATGACAGCACAGAGTTGGCACAGATGCGGAGGACAATGGAGACCATGGAGCAGATGCAGGCAGGAAGTAGGGCTGCCAAGGCAGAACACCAGCGGGATGTAGCTGGGATCTTACGGGCCCTGCAGTTCATCATCTTGCCATTGCTGTCACTGAGCCAGTCCCAGATAACAGCAGCAGGAACTTCGACACACACATCTCCGACCCCTGATGTGTCAGTGGCACCCAGTGATGCAGCCCCATCACCTTCGCATCCTGATGTGTCAGTGGCACCCAGTGATGCAGCCATTACACCGCTACACACACCGGACACACCGGACACCGAAGAAGTATCAGAGGAGTAAAATGTAGATGGTAATTACTATGTGAAGAAGGAGGTAGTAGCATCCATCACCGCCAGTTGGCCTGGTTCAGCCCTATGCGTAATGCCCTGGGACCACACCTCCCACTGTCCCCCGTAATACTCTGCGACATCCACACGAACCCCGACATGGACTGCCACATCATCACTGCATGACAATTAAACAGCAATCCTGCTTCAGACTGCACTCTCCCTCTCCACAATCACTTTTCAATCCCCAAATGCCTCTGGTTGGCCCACCACTAGGCTTCCATGTTATGTGGGCTTGAATGGCCATGTACAGCTCCAGCTCCGTCATTCACCAGAATGTGAATAAAACATTCGAAATCACACAGATGTGTCATGAATATGTTCACTCATGTATGAAAGTATGGTTGGATGTAGGGACAATGATTGCACAAGAATGTACACCCTGGTGAATGACATCAATGCTCATGTTCATCCCTGAGCCACATGTCCAATTGCATGACTGTGAAGGCGAGTACTAGCTGTGTCCCCATTGCACATTAACAGCAATCTCACAACCCCCCAACGTAGGCACCCGTCCATGTATTGAATAGGGCTGTGTGTAGGAATGACCAAATCGGTAGCAGGCCAGGAGTGGTGTCCTACATCACATGTGCCAACAGAACTTCAAGTCGCATACCTACTCACACATCTGTGTGAACACATTCTGTTATGATTTATGACATTGCTCCACATGGTCAGAGGTTGGACCCCATACTCACTTCGCTGAAGCCATGTAAGTGCACAGGTCTGCCAGCAACTATCCCAAAACAATGTGTGGCTCACAGAGGTGGAGCTGTCAAAAGGGACCCACCCCCATTGTACATGCATCAGTCAGACTCTCCCTGTGTAGGGACTATGCTCATTGTGGCACAGGAGTGATCATTCTAATCAACACTCATCATAATTAGACACCTGTGAATTTATTGGCATGTGCGTGACATTTCGGACAAGGCAATGGCCACAACATGCTGGGACATGCTTAAGACACTTACACCGAGCATGGGAACTTGTCAAGGTGCAGGAAATGGGAAGGCAGAAATGAACACCAATCATTACGGATGGCAACGGTCTCCACCCACCTTGCCTTGCTGGACGCATCATGTGTTGTTTGGCATCTGCCCATTGCCCCGTGTGAGGGGGCACGACTTACAGCCCGTGGGGTCTGCATAGTGCTCTGTCACCGGACTGCGCCGACTGTCTGCTCTGCTGACAGTGATCAGGTGAAAGGGTCCGACAAGGTCACATGTCGTGCTACATTGCCATGTGTGTGCTCTCCCCCCAGCAGTGTGTCCATTTTCGTAACGTTGCCAAACGACGCTGTGCTGCTCCGACCATGGAGCTGCATCACCTTGCACCGGTGTGTGTACACACGCGTAGTTCCACGCACATGCATTCAGAGTCCAGGCGAAGGCAGACATGTCCTCTGTTGTGGTGGGATCTGTGAGTATTCCCCACGATGCAACAAGTTGTTGAGACCTCTGCTGTGGGTGACAATCCGATGTGGCTGCAGGAACGTAGTTACTCGTCCATGAATGCTAGCGCAGCCTCATGTGCAATGTGTTCCAATAGTACGTCGTTGTCGGGTTCAAGGAACACCAGGGTGTGCCAATCCATATACTCCATACACTCCCTTTCCCCAATCCGCAACACTGCCCAATAGGGGAGCGCCTCGATGTGGTCACTGCACACGAGGAGTTGTTGAAACTCCCATGCGCAACTGCCAGCACATACGCCAAAGATCAGTGCATCCCATGCACGGCTATCCCGGTGACACTCGTGTGCGTGGGCCAACAGTGGGCACACTGTCGGGTCATAATCCAATTCAGCTACTGTTGCGTTGGATACGCAGACCTCTATGGGCCACTCGAATGTGCATGATCGACAGTGGAACCAGGGCTGGACGCAGGTGACGTAGGCAAGACGGAAACTCAGACGGAAACTGATTTGCAACACTGCCATTGGCAGGTATTCCAACAGATGCAGCATTCGTGCACGGTACAGTTCCACGTGACAGGGGTTGTGCATGTGCCTGCGAATGCCTGCCATTGCGTTTGTTGGGCTGGTGGCACAGGCACTCCTCAGACCAGCAGAAGTTCGGTGGACGATATGCTACAGCTCTGGGCAATGAGTCGTATGTGTGTGCGAGGTTTGAACATATGGGTAGTTTTTGACTTATGTGTCAAGGGCATCCCTCGCAGGTGTAGGTCGTACAGGGACAAGTGTGTGTGGGGTGTTGGTGTTTCATTAGCGCAGTTTGTGGTGTGGGAGTCGTCGGAGACTGGTATGGTATCTCATGCAGGGTGTGCCAGCCGCATCCAGGACCAAGGTCGGTGGTTGGGTTGGCCTTCAGCCTTGTGTGTTGAGACAAAGGGGCTTTCATTCTTGATATCAGTCTAACTACTGCTTGCATTTCTTGAATGTAATGTGGACTTCGCGCTGACTTTGATGCCAGGCCTGTGATTTGGGGTGCACAGATTTCGAGACACACGCAGCTGTTGTCATGTTTGCATGAGCCAAGGGCCCGATTGGCCTTGCGCTCCTTGTTCAGTCTCTCTCTTTCTCTCTCTTTCTTTCTCTCTCTCTCTTTCTCTATCGCACTGTCCTTTGATGAGTGCCCGACACACCATCTTATCTTGGATATTGTCTTGCAGGCTGTGTGTCACAGTTTGTCCAGGGATGCCCCGCCATGACTCTTCAGAATAGTTGTTTGGTGACAAATTAGGATGTGACATTTTGTTTGGTCTTTCAATGGTGAATGTATGAATCAGGATTTCAGTACTCACATGTATGTTGATTGTTGCAATTGTGCGATATCATGCGGGTGCTTTTGTTCATGTTTTTGTGCCGTTGATGTGCACTGCAGGGGGGGGGGTCCAGGGGGTGGTGGCGGTGGGTGTTGTGGCCCTCTTGGGTGTCCGGCACGCATGTTCAGTGGCTCCATGGCATCTGTTGTTCTTCAGGTGTGGCTCTGTGCTGGGCTCCCTTTTGTGGTGAAGGTTGTAGTCCGATTTTGCACCAGGTCAGAGCAGGTGTTAGTTTCCTGGTGCTTACGCGCCTTAGCACATGTTTTGTGATCTTATCGCCGATGTGGCTGGTCGTTGAGAATGTTGTGGAGTGGTGTTGTCGCGGCCTTTTGCTCGGGAACGCCTACTCTGCATATCATTAGCGATAGTTGCCGGGGACATCTGTGGTAATGTTTTTTGCGGATGTTTTCGCAGAGAAACTGGTGGTATGGGCTGTTAACACCAGCTTGTGCATGGGGAGATAAATTAATCGCAATTTTGGCTGAGATAAAGTGCAGGTAACTCGGCGATAGCTCCTTGAGAATATGGCCCTCAGTCTGTGATGTCGTGTGAATGGTTAATTAAAATATTTTAATGATTTTGGTTGTACCTTGAAGCACTGAGTGCACTTTGGCCTCAGATAACTGATGAGTCAGCAGTAGAACAGCTTAATCAGGCGCCAAGCATGCAGACCTAAAAGCACACAAACTATCCAAAGGCATTGTTGCTGAACTGTGTAAAATGTACATCCATTCATGGCTCTGAGTCCAGGGGACCTTCCTTCTGGCAAGCAGAGAGCCAGGCTCCTAGGTCACACAACCTGTGCTTTCTGCCAGTTGCCGCTCATATACCCACAGCATTCAAGGCTACATGTCCTAGCTGAAGTCTGAGCTGGTGTGTAATGTTAGCTTAGGATAGGGTAGGGTTGACTGTGTTCTGCTATGTTATAATATGGTATACTATGCTGTTGTGTTCTGCGGTGTCACAGCGTGTCATTGCAGTGTGTCATTGCAAGTTTCGATGTGCTCTGATTCGTTACATTGCGTGTCACTGTGCCAAGTTATTTTACGTTGTTTTATGTTGTGCTATACAATTTTCCATTATGTTTTGCTTGGATGAGGTTCTGGTTTCTAAATTACCTACCATGAAAACAAGAGTTCTGGCTCACCCACACTCCAACTAGACAACACTGTGTCATCCTGGGGGTATAGGCCACCTCCCTTTGCCTCTGCTCCATTCCCTGCCAAAATAAGGCACTTTTAGAACCTAGCTACTTAGTGCTACATCACCTTCACGTAAATGTTTACTTGCTTCATAACCCTCCAATGAAACCACCATCCTTTGCATTCCAATAGGAGATAAAGATGCCTCTCTTTAGTTGCAACTATTCGATGTTAGCACATGTCTTTAATCCCCAGGCAAAGTTTGTCTTTCATGTGTCGCTATGACTTATCTGATTATTCTCACAGTGTGTGGTTAAGATAGTGGAGTTTACCTGGTTAATGCTCCTTAGCTCACGCAAATTAATGGTTTGAAGTTACACCCCACCACTTCTAATGTTCACGAGCAGCCACTGGTTGTGTTTTTGTGCTGCATACTTTCATTGTGTTGTTGTGTGTTGTATTCGGCATTGGCTGTTGTGCCCTGTTATGTTTTGTTGTGTGTTGTGTTGTTATTTTGCTTGTTGTATGTCACTGTGCGGTGCTGTGTTATTTGTTTTAGAGATGACATCAACAGCTAGTTCTTTGAAAACATAATCAGCCCCTTCCAAACAGAGCTTTATTACTGTCTACAGTGGTAAAATACTGCTTTATATATGGCACGGGGAGGTGGTGCCATGGGGTAGTGCGGAGAGTGCTGCCATTAGACGGGAAGAGGCTTGCGGTCTGCGCAAAACCCTGATATCAATGGACTGGGACCTTCTACTGGAGGCATTCAAAGCCCTTGAACCAGCGCCCGTCCCAGCAGTAAACGATGCATAGAGAAATACTTGCAAACTGGTCTCCAATCACCTGAATTCTACCACAGAGCAGCCCAAACGCGCAAAGTCATTACACACATTATACACACCAAGCACGCCCTATGAGTGCAAAAGCGGGAACCAACGCACAACTGGACAACACTGATACCAGCCGGAGTAGAGCCAGTAGAGGTGGGTGGGGGGGTGGGGCAGTTTAGGAGTTAAGTTAATGCACTTGAAAGCATGCCTAGTTATCTTCCTGCTGTTACACAAGGAATGCTTGTGTAATATATAATGTAAGAGACAGTACGCATTGCTTGTTAGTTGTTAAATACTAATGTTTGTACGTGATATAATGCACAGTAGTCTACCACAATCGTGTTCCAAATGTACCTAAAACTGTGCATGACTCAAGAAACCTCGAAAAAACAATAAAGTGTGTTTAAAAAAAAAAGTGGTTAAATACTGCTGCTTGAACTCTTCAACTATTTAAGACATTAGTCATCCCAAAACTGTAGCAGACACAGGGGAATATTTTCAAGCCCCTAGCACCACCGGAGCGTCATTTATTTTTACGATCTGGTGGCACTGTGAGCTGGCCCATATTTACAAGGCCACGCAACTTACACAGTCTTGTAAATATGGCCCTTCCCAGCAGTATTCTGCGTTAAAGGGGCATGTCATGGATGTTGCTGTGGGGGTTCCCACGTAACATCCATGGCTTAATGACACTGCACGAGATTTGCAAGGATTGGTAAATTTGAGGCAGCGCCAAAAACGAACGTCTTTCAAGGGGAGGCGTTTCTCCTCGTTTTTAGGTCGAGCCTAGAGCCAGCGCGCATGTGCTGCTCTGTGAGACTTATTGTAGAGGAGTAGGTGAATTGAAGCTCCGCCCATATTTGCCATTGGCTTGTGTCATTGTCTGTCCTAAATGCTGGCTCCTGATTAGTCAATGGGCTTGTTAATTCCTCCTTAGTACCGCTTTCTCTTCCTTTGTCACCTCCCATGGTGACTGGCCCCTTTACTTTGGTTGTTACATGGTTGATGAAGGGTAAATATTTCCCTTCTGTTGTGGTCACGGCCACACAAACACTGCTTATCTAAAAATAATGAACACAGGTGTGAAACAAGGACCTTGCGTTGAAGTGGCACTTTTATTCATTAAGTCATTAGCACGGCAAAAGAAATATATTCATCAACTCATTAGTCAGAAATTACATTCAAATACTAATTTCAATCAATCAGAAATAGCAACACAAAATACATATTAATAAACGTGTGAGTGCCTAGAAGGCAAGCCCCAAAATGAGACAACTAACCATCCAAAAATACAATTTGAAAGTATATTTAAATGCAATGAATTGGGTGAGGATGAGAAACCTAGTATAAGAGAAAAGGCTATAAAAGGAAAAATGATATCTAGATTGGGCTCTACCACCTGAGAGTAGGCTTCCTAAGCCCAATGCAGATATACGGCCGGCCGGGAACCCACAGCGTGCAAGGCACTGCAAAAGAGTTCTGGTCACCAACTGGGGTGCAGGCCTTTTATACCTGTTTGAGGCAGAACTACAAAACCACATTTGACGCAAGTTCTTGACCGCACGCCTACAGTTATGTTGCTAAAACTCTGAGAACACAGAAGTGGTTTCACAGTGGGCAGGTGTTTGATCGGATGGTCAGCCATGCTTGACCGCAACTTATAAACAAATAATATTGTTATCATACATTTCTCTGAAAATGTATATGAAAGCGGAACTTGAAACAGGTGTTGTCGAGGCAAGGTGCTGTCTTTGGTTACATTTGAGCAAGCTCGGAAAGTTTCATAATATAAAAAATGAAGCAAACAATTCTTGTGTAATACCGAAGATGTACCAGCTGGTCTTGTCTATGTGTGACATAAGCTATTCTTGTAACTGTGGAAAGTTTTTGTGGTTGGCCAAGCTGCCTCGCAGTGCTGGGCACAAGAGAAATTCATATTTGAGATCAGTGGCGCCTAGTAGATTTTATTATTGAGGCACTGGCCTTGGGCCTATATGTGGATGTGTCAAGGGAGGTGTGAGCTACTATGGCACTAATGACTGTGTAAGATAAAAATGGTCAAGTTAGCACATTTCCAGGTTGTAGCTGGTGGGGCCTATACAGGGACCTTCATGCTGCATGGGTCGATATTTATTTATTTGTATGGTAAAACGTGACCCTCCATCATGATACGTTTTATTTAGACTGTGAGCACTCTTTTCTTTAATAAGGCTCTCCTACTGCAGGCACGATTTGCTTTGGTGCCTTTTTTACTCCCCCCCCTCCCACTGTCGTGCCTTCTGCCCCTAACCCACCTCCTGTTGTGTTGTCCGTGACTTCTCCCCCCGCCCGCCCTCTTGTTGGCCGTGCCTTCTTGATTGTTGTCCATGTCTTCTCCCCCCGCCCACCCCCCTCCCGTTGTCCATGCCTTCTCCCCCCCACCCTCCCTCCCGTTGTTGTGATGCCTACCATTTGCAATGCAATAAGTCTAGCGTAAATGCGAGACCAATTGCATTGCAAATGCTTGTTTGGTCTTTCTATGTGTTCTGCACTCTGCAGCACTCATAGAATGACAAAACGCCATTGATGATTGTGTTTGTGCAGGACGGTGCCCCTTCCTGCACAAACACAGACATCCCTGCTGTTAAATGGTAGCGGCAGGTTCAATCGATAACCTTTCAAGTATTTGCCCGGCGGTAATCGCCTCTCATACCACTCGATAATTTACCAATGAAAGAGGCAGGCGCCGGAGACTGGAAGGCAGGAAACAAAGTTTTATTCCGTCGGAGCAGAACACATCAGATCTGACAGCAAGGTATCGTCACAAGGTGCTCTAACTGCATCTCTGAGACCTGGTCTCTTATACACAGGTTTATTGCTTTATTACACATAGTACATTCTTGAGATTCCCTTGATGTATGAGAGAACATCCCCTGAAGCCCCGGCTCAGATCCGATCCCACACATAGCTACAGTAGAAGTCCCCGTCTTACCCGCAGTAGGAGATGGCTATCGCGCAACAGGGTATTCCGCCAATTCCCGGGGGTGTGTGTAACCGGTCGGGTCTCAGGGGGTAGGGGCTTTGATCTACTGTAATCCCTTTGATGTGGGGTGTTTCCCTTACAGTAGGGGCAATAAACTGCATCCGCAGGGCTAGGTGATGGCCTGGGACCAGTTCGGACAATGGGGCGCAGAGGAAGGGGGTTATCAAAGGAGAGGCATGACCATGTATGGGATGTCGGTCGGATGTGGTTCCGTAGCAGGGTCGCGCAGAGGGAGAGGGTTTATGGCCCGTGTATGAGAGAGCGGGGGTGGCCGGCGCGCGGGGGATGCTCGCAGCGCCAGGGAAAAGCGCTGGCGATCGAGAATGAGCGGGGAGAGAGTGGGGTGCCTAAAATGGCGGCCGTGCATTCGCTGTGCGTGGCGCTGGGGAGAGGCAAGATGGTGCAGATAATGTTCAGTTTGCAAGCTAAATTTCCACAGTCCTCCCTTTTAACATATCTCGCCAGCTTGCCTGGCCGTCATTTATCTTCGTTAACCTTCAGCTATAATATCGTTAATGTCTTTCGTACATTCTTTAAAGATACAGAGTTTTTAGGGCAGGCAGGAGTAATCTGACACATTTGCTTATAGTTACATACAGGTGATAAAGTAGGCGAGGAGGTAGTACATACAGAGTTACATCAGCTGTGCCGCATGTCAGGCCCAGGGACAGGAGGAGGGGAGTTTGTTTGGGCACAAATAGGATACTGTAAAGCAAACAGGATGTTTCCGGCAAAACAAGGGATATTTTATACATTACTTAAGGCCCAGACATTGTGTGGATCGAAAATAGTCAGTATAGTCGTGTACATGGCTGGTGTTGTATGAATGTCACTATACAAAGTTACATTTTCTTAACCTCTCAGTGTACAGTCGGAAGTGATTGATGCAACATCATGAAAACTTGATAGGAAGATAGTTAATATAAAAAGGTGGTTGGGAGAGGATTTTCAACTTTGACATGGGTTCTTCTTTCCAGTGTCCTTTTTTATAAAGAGCCATCACTGGTAAGCTCTTATTGTTGTTCTTCTTTCGTTGGCACTGTTGAGCACCGGCGGTGGAGCTAAGGTCCAGCTCAAATCCAATTTCTCACGTTGCAGGGTGTGACCATTCACTGTTCTCCGATCACAGCCCTGTTCCTTAACACAGTTCACCATAGGTACTTTGAGACAGGGTACCTGCTTTTTGTTCTTCTGTAGGTAAGTCAGATTCATAATCCATATAAAAGAGGGTGAGAGAGAGAAGGGTGTGACGTGCTTCGGGACGCCGAGGGAAGAGGGGGTGGAGTGGGATCGGATCAAAAATGTGGACCAAGGGGAGCAGAATCTTCCAGCACTGGGCCCATCAATCGGGCCCGACGGGTTGAGACTTCAGGCACGCTGGTCGGTGAGCAGGGGGGCCTCGATGTAGCCCTTCGCGCTCATCATCCTGAAAATGGTGTCTCGTTTCACGCCCTTTTTGCTTCGTAGCTTCCCCCTTGGTCGATGTCATAGATGTTCCATGGTCTGCAGCCAGACTGTGCGTCACGTCCGACCCCTCCCTTCCGATGGCAGCACGTTATCTTTAAATGGGTACAAGAAACAAAAAATCTTAGAGAGTTGGCAGGGAAGACATTTACATACTTCATCCTCTCTCCCAACCACCGAGTGGTTGCGGACATGCTTTTATCGGTTGCTGTATGATTGGTGTCTATTAACTCTGATGTTAGTGTGTGCGTTACTAATCTATTAATCATTGCTGTGGTGCAAGTTTCTGTGGGTGTCCCTGCCCATCGTCTGGCCCTCTAGGTGCCGATTCCTGCGCCCGATACTGGTTGCAGGAAGCCTGACATCTGTCAACCTTCTAGTCTATTAAAAATTCGAACCGGCTTCTCCGGCAGAGGCTCGTTCGTCTCAACACAAGTTTTGTTACTACATATTTCCTTCCGAGGACTGCTAAGTTTATGAAAAGAAAGTGTGAGGTGCTACTGTCACGGGTTCACGAGTATCCATTTCGGGGAGGAACATAAGCTAAGCATTATTTTTGCTGGCGACAATAGGTAACCCTTTATCAGTTTAGGCGATGTATTATTAGTGAATAAGGTCATCAGCTGTTTCGTTCGAAATACTCTGAGGCGGCTAGTATAGGGCTGGGGTTATCTTGGGAGAACGGGGTGCTTTAGACATTCTATTTCGGGGTAATTGGGCGGGGGTAATTCTGGGCGGTGGAGATGGTGTTGTTAAAGCTCTGAAAAAACGGAAACCACTGACATATAGTCCCCGTGATGAGGGCCAAATTGGGAGACATCAGTCGTCTTACCTGTCCTTTCTTTTCTCAGCCAATTAAGCTCAATATTTGTAGAAAGGAGAGGTAGTAACGTGGCAAAGTACGGTCGTTTTGTTTCAGTCAATTTGTTCGAACACCACCGTGCTCCAGGCCAATTATACACTTACCGAGGAGGTATGTGTCGTTAATTTATTCAAACAGAAAAGAGGGTAAGAAGGCTTTTTAGTGAGGGAGGGAGTGAGAGAGAGAGAGAGAGGGAGAGAGAGAGAGAGAGAGAAAGAGAGAGAGAGAGGTGTGCATCAAGTAGGCTATTTGGCATACATACGACACAAAACGAGAGAGACATGGGTAAGATAATAGGCCACTTGGTGCACACACAACATGGAGTAGCATGGGTCTGTTCCATGTAAGAAAACACAAGCGGGGAAAAGACATAAATTCGGTGATCACGTACACACAAATGCCGGATAGGGTGTGACAGTACATGCATCAAGCGCAGAAACTTAAGATGGAGACTCAGGGCTACGTTGAGCATCGGGACCTCTCCTTTCCTGTCCTCCTTTCCTATGCATGCTGCGTACTTTCAGTATTTTGTAGTTTATCCTAGGGGGTGTCGGACCCTTTATTCTCCTCCCTTTGATCGATGGCGAGCATTTCAATCATACAGTGACGCTCTCTTCAAGTGACCTAAGCATGAGATGCACACACATTCATACCGTGTAATCACAGCACACACGCACAATCATGCCATACAGTTTCTCATGTTCTCAATGGTGGTCTGCACTTCACGCACTATCTCACAACGTTTGTCTAAATTTTCCCTGATATTGAACTCGGTGCGGTCCATGTCCACTTCATTCTTCAGTCGGAGCTTCGTCGTGACCTATAGAGGGGAAAAAGAGGGGAGGGGATGTGCAGCATTCAAAGTACCCTAGCGCGCGCAGACACGAAAAAGTTCTACTTACCACGTACCAGGCTAGTCGCAGGAATGGGTGATACCACAGACCTATTATTATTATTTTTTTTTTCCGAGACAAAGATGCTCTAATTTATTTCATTTCCTAAATTCGGGTTCCCTTGTCATACATGCATTTCTCAATCGGTCGTGTATTAAGGTGCAAGATACCATACCTTGCGTTCGGCATATACCCTGAGCTATGGTTGACCATTGTTTAACAACTCTTGGAAAAAGATAGGTGTGATGGGTACAAATTCCGTTAATCAAAAAAGATTCAGGCAAATGGGGACTGCATTATCTATTTTCTATTGCTTGGGAGTAACAATCATTTTTATTCAAAAGAAGAAATCTTTATCAACCTATGTGATTAGTCATGACACTGATTCCGTAATTCTTTCAAGAGGCCCTTTATTTAAAACAATGTCAGTATACAAGATACGGGCCTACAACCGTTCAGGCCGGCCACGGGGTGGGAGGCGTCGAGTGTCATGAGCAACGCTACTATGCATAAAATCGGTTCCCTTCCCGCCCCTCCCCGACCATCATGTGTGGAAGCATCGCATATATATATATATATATCTCTTTTTAACACAAATGTCACGTGACTGGGACGCCACAAGGGTTTGTAGGCCTCTCCTACAACGGCGCCATCTTGGGGCGAGGTCGGGCCAGAGTACAGTCTAAGTCTTTCCATGAATTAGCTGTTGGACCAGAATTCCTTTCAGTAGTTCGAGAACTTTCGTTAGCGTCAACTTTGCGTCAGCATGGCGTCACTGCGACCTCGTAGCAATGCCATGGTTCGTTCTTGGGGCGGGGCAGCAGGCGGGTTCTTCCGCCGACGCTTCGAACCAGTCTTTCTCACTGCACCAAGCGGAGGCAAGGTGGCTGCCGTCCGGGGCAAAGAGCAGTGGCAGCAGTTTGTCCTTACCGGAAGTCCGCGGGAGTCGAGTGTCAAATGACTCCAGCCGATTCTGCAAGGCTGAGGGGAGCATCTTGTCAAGGGTGGGGCCCACGCCCAAGCAGACAAGCTTTCGAGTCCAGAATTGTCTCACGGTGGGCTTTAGGCCTGGATCCGGAGGAGCCGACCGCCGGAGTTCAAGGGCAGCAGTAGCAGCAGCTCTTCGGTACAGCCACCGGAGAGGAGCCAACAGCAGTAACAACGGCAGTTCGGATGGTACTGCCACCGGGGTGATTCCAGTAGCAGCGACAACAGCAGTTTGGATGGTATCACCACCGGGGTGGGTCCCCGATTACTTGGCTGCGGGGGCCCACTCCTCGCGTCGGATGCTAGTGGCGATCCTGGTGAACCCGTGCTTGGGCAGTCGTCCGGTGGTCGCGTGCAGCGGCAGGGTGCAGCTCAGCTGGCCGGTGAGTCAAAGACGGTTGGGGTGCAGCTTAGCTGGCCGGTGAGTCAAAGACGGTTGGGGTGCCCTCATCTGCTGGCGAGCCTCCACCTGGGGAGGCGGGGGAGGCCCGTCCGCGTCGCCTCCCCCCGCCAGGGCACCCTCCGTTATTGAAGAAAGGGAATGGGAAGATCCGCACAGCGTGCCAGGGTGCAATTCAGCAGACCGATGAAAAAGACGGCTGGGGCGCCCTCATCTGCTGGTGAGCCTCCACCTGGGGAGGTGGGGGAGGCCCGTCCGCGTCGCCTCCCCCCGTCAGGGCATCAGCCATTATTGAAGAAAGAAGAAAGAAAACGGGAAGGCCCGCACAGCGTGGCGGACTCCGCCTTGGTGTTGCCAGAACTTCGACGCTTCGTATAGCCTCCGGCCTATTCGCACAGTCGTCCGCCACTGATGTCAATGGATTTTTGCATGGCTTTTATAGCCCAAAGCCGACGAAAAGAACCGCCCAAAACAGGCCAATGTTGCAATTTCGAGGAAGGAGAGGCGAGGACGGTGTCACGTGGACGTTAAGGCTTTGGGATGGAGGTTGCAGCAGACTGTCATGTAAATAGTTGTTTTAAAACGTGTTTTAACCTGTTTACCCTGTTGGTGTGTTTGTTATATCTTATAAGTTATTAAAATGTTATAACTATACTACTTCGTTGGAGTGTTTGTACATATTTGCAATCTGATGACGAGCACAAGGAGGTTACTGTGCAATCGGAAAAATAACATAGCCCAATTGTGCGCGATCTAGCCCTAGTTTGGTGACGTCGATGGTGGGTGTCAGCAGGCTTCCGTTTGTGCGGGATTTTGTCATGCTTATTGGGCGGGGTGGGCAGTAGGGCAGACATGTTTAGGTAGCGAGAGTAATGGAGTCGGGCTACCTCGTGGCCGTCTCGACCGTGAGCTTGACTCCTTCCCTTGGTTTCATATGTCCCACAAAGGGCTAACTCCTAGCGTTACTTTAGTTTTTGTAAGGCCAAAAAGGATCCCACCAGTGCCTTTACTATTTTGTCGATTCCTGTTCGTTCATCCTTCGTTAGTCGATTCATTCTGGTGGAATCTTTCTTTCTCATCTCAGGGTCATCCAACGTTATTGCCGACGTTGTGTTCAGTACAGGAGGCTCGGCCGGCGCGGAGGCCGTGAGGACCGAGGCCCCTGTACTGCTTTCGCTCGTGTTTGGGGGTGGTGGGTGTTGCACTACTGATTGGGAGGGTGCGTATGGAGGGGGCATGTAAATGATCGGGGGACCTAATAGTAATTCATCATTCGTTCGCTGTTTAGAGGATAACTCAGGGTAGAGCAAAGAAGGGGTCCTAACAGCGTACTGGCCTGATGTTTCGGGCTCCTGTCTTAGTTTAGTTTCCCTTCTCTCCTTTATTTCTTCTTCTAACTTTCTAGCGGCAAGGTGAGCTGCCTTTCGTAATTCCTTTTCTGCTTTTACTTCTTCCCTCTTTTTCCGTTGCGTTGCTTCTTTGCGCCACATGCCAATACTGTCAAGTATAGTAGGCGTTGTCTTATTGCTACGCAGAGCTATTTCTAGCACTTCTATCTTATGGTCGTCGAAGGATCCCATCAGTGGCCACTGACTCTCGGGGTCCTTCTTTGTATATTTATGCCATAGCTTGGTATAAGCTACGGCGACTAGTCCATATTTAGTGAACATGTCCTTATTAGGGGTGCCCTCCAGTGGAGCCGGATGGTTCACCTCTAATAAGCGGTCCGGGCAGAACCAACTACCAATCAGTGGGGAGAAGATAGGCATGACGGGTTTCAACGGGGACAAAAGTCAGCACTACCTATCTTTTCACTGCTTGCAAAGACTAGACAGAATATCTCTATTCTTCGTTATTTGTAAGCAGAGAATACCTCCAAAGAACCAATATCGAACAACTAGTGTTCGGACAATCAATCAATCAATCAATCAATGGGGAGATAAAGATAGGCATGACGGGTTTCAACGGGGACAAAAGTCAGCATTACCTACCCTTCACTATTTGCAAAGACTAGACAGAATATTTCTATTCTACGTTATTTGCAAACAGAGAATATCTCAAAGAGCACTATTCTTCAAAACAATCAATGTTCGGACAATCAATCAGTGGGGAGATAAAGATAGGCACGACGGGTTTCAACGGGGACAAAAGTCTGCGTTACCTACCCTTCACTATCTGCAAAGGGAGAGAGAGAGAGTATTTCTACTCCTCCCCGTTTGTAGACAGCGAATATCTCAAAGAGAACAATCAATGAGCACAATCAATGAGCAATACTAGTATTCCAAAGCTTCAAACAATCAATCAATTATTTCGCAATTTGTCGTGTATCACGACCTTACCCGGACCGCGTGGACAGTTTCTCGTCTTCCGCCTCCAGCGCCCGATCGTCCTCTACTCTCCGTATTTGCCGCGGCACTCCTGATGGTTCCCAGTCAGGACCGTAGATCACTCGAGAGAGGTCTGCTCGGAACCAGTGAAGTTCGGATGATCGGCTGCCAGACAAGGGTCTATTGGGCAGGAGCTCTCCCGATCGTTGCAGTCGTTCACTCTGTCGTCGGGACCTCTCCCACTGGATCCACGTGTCGCTGATGGGCCCCACGTTTGGGACGCCAATTGTTAAATGGTAGCGGCAGGTTCAATCGATAACCTTTCAAGTATTTGCCCGGCGGTAATCGCCTCTCATACCACTCGATAATTTACCAATGAAAGAGGCAGGCGCCGGAGACTGGAAGGCAGGAAACAAAGTTTTATTCCGTCGGAGCAGAACACATCAGATCGGACAGCAAGGTATCGTCACGAGGTGCTCTAACTGCATCTCTGAGACCTGGTCTCTTATACACAGGTTTATTGCTTTATTACACATAGTACATTCTTGAGATTCCCTTGATGTATGAGAGAACATCCCCTGAAGCCCCGGCTCAGATCCGATCCCACACATAGCTACAGTAGAAGTCCCCGTCTTACCCGCAGTAGGAGATGGCTATCGCGCAACAGGGTATTCCGCCAATTCCCGGGGGTGTGTGTGACCGGTCGGGTCTCAGGGGGTAGGGGCTTTGATCTACTGTAATCCCTTTGATGTGGGGTGTTTCCCTTACAGTAGGGGCAATAAACTGCATCCGCAGGGCTAGGTGATGGCCTGGGACCAGTTCGGACAATGGGGCGCAGAGGAAGGGGGTTATCAAAGGAGAGGCATGACCATGTATGGGATGTCGGTCGGATGTGGTTCCGTAGCAGGGTCGCGCAGAGGGAGAGGGTTTATGGCCCGTGTATGAGAGAGCGGGGATGGCCGGCGCGCGGGGGATGCTCGCAGCACCAGGGAAAAGCGCTGGCGATCGAGAATGAGCGGGGAGAGAGTGGGGTGCCTAAAATGGCGGCCGTGCATTCGCTGTGCGTGGCGCTGGGGAGAGGCAAGATGGCGCAGATAATGTTCAGTTTGCAAGCTAAATTTCCACACTGCAACGCAGGCGCTCTTGCACCATGGTGCAAGGATGCCTGTGTTGATGCGCAGCTGCTGTTTTAGCACCGGCAGGGGAGAACACAGAGGTGTGCTGTATTTCTGTAAATACAGTGCATCCCTGCATTTTTTAAATGACACAGCTCGGTGCAGCAAAATTGCTTGCGGTGCAATGCTGCGCCATTTCATTGTAAATATCCACCACAAGTGAATAGGCCTCCTGTTTGCTAAAGAGAAGCTGGTTTTATTTTTGCTATACGCAGTCACCTTAGAACAGTAATACCCTTGTTTTTATTTTCAAGTTTATTTCCATATTTTCTTTTCATGTAAACCAACTCTGGCTCCCATCTTTCTTATTTTCTTTCTCCTATGAAACCACTTTGCTGCCTTCAGAGCCCCATTAAGTTTCACCTGGAATCGTTGTTGTAAAGGGCACACACCATTTATCATTTGTGTCATGTGGGGTGCAATAATTAGTAAGTGTGCAATTTGCACCCGATCCTGAACTTGACCTTGCAGAATGTCGAATTTGCTACAGATTGCCCATGAATTTACCTGTTCCAGACTGCGCAAGTCTGCATTTGTGCTGTTTGTTCCAGGATTTGCGTCAGGATTTTTCTTGCTGAAAATTTAGAGGCAGGCTCCTGTATCAAGTACTACTTGTGCCTGACTTACAATCCTGTTTCAGTTGTAAACTTCTATTTTCGCCCAAAATAAGATTACCTGCTCAGTTATCAGGGTTTTCGCCATTCGCTTGATTCTTATATTATCGGAAATTGCCATATACTGATTTTCTGTAACTGTTGACAACTGTTTGATCTCTTATGTGCTGAATTGTTAAATTTCACATTGTTCTGACAAAATGTTTTGCTCTGCTAAGTAGTTCTCAAGTGTTTCAGCTGTGGACTGTTTCCTTGTGTAGACTCAATGCCTCTCAAACCACATGCTGCCTTGTATATCACCGGCGCTGGAACAATGTTGAGAGCGGGGTGTTAGAAATGAGCGCCGCCTCACTAAAATCAGAGGGGTTTGAAAATCCTGATGTTGTTAAAAAAATACCAATGGGCCACAGTTCTTCAGAAGGAGAATGTTGATAAAGGACTTTTACACAAGGCATTTGTGTGAAAATGAAGTAAAGCATGTGGGACTAGAATGGTGAAATGTTGTTTAATGGCCATCAAAAATGATGCATTCTGGTCAAATAAAACACCAGAAGGTAGGCTGCTATGGAAATCACTATTATTATAAATTACAGTGCAACCATTTGAAAATATGCTCATTATAATGTCCCATAATACTCCTCTGTGCTGAAATAATACACCCTACAACAATAATGTGCTCTTTAATTTATTGGTCCCAGATCATACCTACAAATTACTGTGCCACAGAAAATGACCTTCGTATACTCTGGAACATAGTGAGGGGGAATATCGTCCTCGTCATACACATCTTGTCCGAGGTTTAAGGCAGTGCCTGCAACATTCTCTTCAACAGGCCATGCTTGTTACCTGATCATTCCAAGTAACAAGTAACACTGAAGACGGTCATATTTTGGTAGTTATTAAGGATTACTTTTTTTAAGATCCGAGCAAGTATTTTATGTTGTTCTTTCTCTGTTCTGATAAAATGTTCAGTCTCTACAATGGTTTCTGCACTATAATTGTGTAGAGCACCTGTGTAGTTTTTTGGGGTCTCGCCTAGGCAGTGCAAGACCTGACTCACCTAGACATGCTGTATCTACTTTGTGTGCTTACAGCCCGTTCATTGCTTTTCGTTGCTATCTTCACACGACCTTCAAGAAATCTTTGCTTCTCTTTGATTAATGTGTGGTTTTGATCCCTCCTTTTGGTGTTTTGCTCCCTCCAACAGAGCAGTGGCCTATTATTTGTAGTCTTACAATTTTGGTTATATGTCTTTGTGTACACGCACTTATTTTTTCGTTCTTTTTATTGCAGCCTGTGTTTTGGGAATGTTTCTCTATTGTTCCTTTTCTACCGGGATTCCATGCGCCTGTGGGGCTTGTTGTTAATCTTTTATTGCTTTTGGTCTTCAAAACCAACATTCGCTGTGAACTTTTTCATGTTGCTTTTACATTTTGCTTTTTTTGTTTTTCCAGCTCAGCACTTATTTAGCTGGGATTCCGTGCATCCGTTGGTCTGGGTGTTCATTTTGGAATGCTTAATCCTGTAATGCTTTCAGTCTTAAAAAGCAACACTCACTGTGAACTTTTCACCGTTGCTTTTAAACTCTGCTTATTTTTCGAACAGCCCGTGTTTAGCTGGGATTCCGTGCACTGGTACGACTGGTTGTTAATCTTGGATTGCTTTCGGTCTTTAAAACCAACACTTGTCGTGATCTATTCACAGTCGCTTTTAAATTGTGTGTATTTTATAGAAAATTTATGTTTTTAGATTAACAAGGCTTTCGGTTAGAAGCACCATTCCGCTTACAATTGACTGTGATTCACACGTTTTACTGGCCCTTGTGTAAAATGAATGTTTTTGGATGAACAAGTCTTTCGCTTAGAAGCACCATTCTGCTTAGAATTTATTGTGATTCATAAGCTTTACTGGCTTTTGAGAGATGCTGCGTATTATATGTAAATGCTTGATAAATGCCGGACCTGAGTTTACCTTCCGGGTTCGGCGACGCGGGCAGGTTAATAAACCTCCAGGGGACCTTTGACGTGAAACGAGTGTGTTTCTCCCCCTGATGACGCGCCATGCACCTGAGGATGAGGTTTTTATAATATAATTTGGTGACCCCTTTGAGAAATTAAAAATACAAAAGGTAGGGGAACCGACTAAGGGTTGATTTTCTAACTTTGTTCACCCTTTACACACCCCACTGTAGATAGTTTTTTAGCACACATCACCATTAGATCATCGGTCCTGACGAAGCGCCATGGGATTCTCCTGACCCACTGGGCGCGAAACATGTTGACCAGAAGAGTAGAGCGTAGCTAGCCACTCCTTTCATTGTGAGCAAGTTTAGCTTTTACGCCACTCACCCCCTTTTTAACAAGGTGGTTGACTGAACCAATAAAGTTATATCTCGGATCAACCAACCTTTTTTAACTATACACGTCTACACACACGGGCCCTCACACGCACGCACCATACGGCAGGGAACAAAAGATCTCCGACAAAGAGCCCCTGTATGGGTGCCCGTTGGGTATTGCACCGCCGACCCGACGAGGAGCAAAACCCAGATGATGAAGCATGACACCTAGCTTGCTGGGTGTGTGAGGGTTTCAGTTCCACCCTAAAGGGACCCCCCTCCCTTGTGCTTTTACTTTCACTAGGTGTAAGTCTGACTGCGGAAAACTTCTTTCCCCCAGACTCTTCACTCTGTAGGAACTGCACATCTCTTGCTTGTGTCAATACCTAGGGCTTATGTGCTGGACCTCAATAAAAATAGCCCACCCCTTACTCTCCTTCTTTTTGTTGCACTGATAAATGCCTGTGTCAGATTTAGCCCTACATATACTTTTTACATTTTTGCACTTTTTATTTGTTGTTTTCAGCTTGGCCTGTGTTTAGCTGGGATTCTGTGCACCCGTCGGGTTGGTTGTTAAAAGCGGAGTTTTCCTATACATGAATATTTGTAGCTGCTTACTTTATCCTCAGGCCTACCGACGCGACAGAGGCAGTGTTTTATAAAAATATTTGATCCCAATGCAAGTCGCTGCATGCCCAATCCTAGTGGCCTCTTAAAAGCAGCAGTGTTTTATATGTGAATGCTTGATAAGTGCCTGCAAGTATCTAGCCCTGCATGTACTTTTTTCCATTTTATATCCCGTGAACTCACACACAAGGTATTGGAGCACTTTACATGAGCTCCAGTTACATTACACACGTACACATTCCACAGTATAAGATTATAACATAAAGCCATCGGCAAGACCTATTGGCTATGTCAATGCATGTTTAATATATTCTACTATTTCTTTCTTTTTTGTGAAACACAAAATCACTCGCATAGATGTTAATTCGAATTATGGAGGGTTAGTAGCCACTATCTCAGGATAGCTATTTGATACTCCTGACACTGCCCCTGATACACTGATCCCATGTATCATGTCGGCCCGAGCAAGATTAGAAAGTAAGCAAAACTCGAAAAGTCATGTTTATATTCTATAGTTTACTCTTTTTTCCATTCTTTGGCCTCTCAGCAACAATAGGAGTCTGATGAGGGCCTAAGGATGGACCAGTGGGTCAGTCTTGTTTTGACATTGTCAGTCACAGCGTTTGTGACTTAATTTCCATTACCTGCACTTTAACCTATAAGTCACCCCTAAGGTATGCACTTCAGTCCAAGGGCAGGGTGCATGGTTCTAACTATGTGGGTATTCCTGCACAAGCAGAGGTACACCTACAAACCCTGGATTCCATTCTCTGGGCTTTGTAAGGGCGGAACAGCCATTATAAGGTATGTAGTGGACACTGGCAAGTTGAGATGTACCACTACATAATGGCTGCCCCGAACCTGGTTATGTTTGGTATGAAACATGTTAGAATCATGCAACTACACCGATTCCAATGTTAGTTGCAGGATACCATGTAATGGGGTGCTCCTTAGAGGACCCCCAGTACCTAACTAAGTAGCCTTACAGGGTCTGCCTGCCAGCCCGTGTTGCTGCTGACCCTAGACAGTGTTCTGACCCCTTGCTAATGGGTTTAACTCGGGCAAGGGAAGTTGAACAAAGAATATCCCGTGAAGAAGAGGTGTGACCGCCTCTCCTTCAGAATTAGGCAGGGTGGGGCACTTCGAGCACCTCCATACTTCATTGAAGGCCACATTTGGTGCCCTCCATGCATAAACCAGTTTAGCCTAGTTCAGGAGCCCTTGGCTCCTGCTCTGGCGAAAAACTACAGAAAGGACAGGGCAGTGTCCACCCCCTGTCCCACTCCTCCCTAGTCAGGAGCCCAGAGCTCCTCCAGGTGGCCACTTGATTCTGCCATGTTGAATCTTGGCCAATAGGAGCATCCGACTGGCTAGGGCAGCTGAGTGGTGTCCTTGACCCCCTCTGATAGGTGGGTCAGCACAGAAGAGGTCCTACCCCATTTTAGGGTTACTTAAGGGCTCCCCTAAGGGTAGGTCCTTAGATTAGTCCCAACAACAACTTCAAGATCCAACTGCCTGTTGGCTGAAGATTGCTCAAAGACTCTTCTGCTGGTGGACACTAGAACTCTGCTGTTCTGCAAGCCAGGACCAAAGACAAGACAGCTTTCGGTGGGAAGATTCCTGCTGTATCTTAGTCCCTGTGCTTCTTCAAGTTCTACAACTCTATGGCCATGCATCCTCTGAGTCACCAAGTACTCAGATGAGTCACTTCCCTGCATCCGCAGGCACCTCTACAACAACAACAACCAGTTTGCTGATCTTGTTGTCCCATGGACATCGCCCGGCTCTACAACACAGGTGGGGGTATATTGGCTCTCCAGAGGCCTGACAAGTCTTCCCTGCAACTGGGGTGACTGTAATCCCTCTCCAGTCGATGTGAACCGCCTCCCTGTGCATTGTGTCTGTTTGCTGTTACCAATGCTTATTGGCTCTCTTCACAAAAGATCTTCAAGCTCCAAGAAGCCCATTCCTCCAGCATTACACAGCTTCAAGAATGACATCCTGCCTCATCCTCTGCATCGTGGGCCTACATCTCATGTGTGCTGCTGAGGCTTCCCTGCAACTGTAAAGAAAAGAAAAAAAAGGAGGGCGGAAGAAGCAGAGGTTCATTTAGCTTCCAAGAGTTACTGGTTATCCATCAGAAAGTGGGGGAATGAACCACATAAGTCTCAATACTAGAGTCTCAGAACTTTTTGTCTCGGAGACCCTCAACCACACGTACACAGACAGCGGTGTATGTAATTACTGCTTAGTGTGGTTCAGTGGATAGCGTCCTCATCAGGTCTTGTCGCTTGAGTTTCCTGTTCTACAAGTGACATTAAAACCTCCACCAGGAGGGAGACTGTCTGGATGTGGACAGTGGCGAGTGGATTAAAATTATCTCCTATCCTTTAGTTGAACCTTTTTGGGGAGAAAAGAGTAGGATAGGGATAAGTCTAAAAACAAAGGGGTGTTTAGTGGATGAATCACTGGTCCACAACACCTATTGGTTGGGTCGACATGTTACGGCCTGGAACAGCCAATACAGGCCTATGGACTTCGTCAGGACCAAAAATATATATGGAGGCCTTATAATTCAGAGCTTCACTGATAGTGTGTTATTAGTGAGTGGAAGCACTCAACTGTGTTCAACAGTGAGCACACTTTGCTCGTGGTTATATGCAGGGTCTTTGGACCTATAACTGTGAGGGATACAAACGAAAATTAAATTCGTGAAACAAAATAACATTGCCAATTTCACAATTTACGCAGTGTGGCACTGGAAAAAACGTGGGCAGCGATCTCGCTTGTGAACGTGGGGTTATCTTCCTATAGATATACAGTAGTGAAAGTAAGATACAGCCAGTAGGAACAGGGGCACTGCCTTGCTCTCACTCTTCGAAAATGTGTATAGAGAACTGCCAGGTAAAGCCTAGCACTCTCTTTGGTTCATTTTGGCAAACATGCTGGCAGAACTAGGTAACAAAAATGTATCTTAGTAATTTAGTAATTTAAACAAGTGGATAATACTAGACTGTTTAAAGGAACTAAAATGGGGATGGGGGTATTTTCAATCGAATGTACTGTTACCTTAAATATGAATTTTATTTGCATCATTGTGTGGAGAAATGTCGGACAGGGGTTTAAGCCTGAAGGTAAAATGAAATAAGTAAGGCAAAAAATCAAAATGCACTTTTAAATTGAAAACTAAGCCATAAAGGGGTGAATTCTGTACTCTTTGTCAATTGCACTTACTTGGTTTTGAACCGTCCTGCACAGTGCTCCTGCGTGCATCTCTCCAACCGGATGTTGAAGGTGGTCTGGAGAGACACAGTTTTTATATTTATAATTGAATAATTGAGAACAGGTGGTTGAGATTAGGTTGCTGCAAGCTCATGTGGAAGGAAAAAAACAATGTTTTGTGATCAACTGCTGAAAAGGACGAGGGACATTTCTGTTTATAAAAATGAACTCTCAGAGATGTTGTTGTTAAGAAGAAACTGTTGCTGAAGTTGCTGTAATATGATTAATTAATTTCTGGGAGTTTCAAAAAGGCAAAAAAGAAAGACTCCTGCTAGGAGTGAGCTGTGTCAGATGCACACTTGCTGATAAGGTCCTGGCAAGTCTCTACTGCTCTTATGTTGTAGATATAATGAGGAGATAAATGCAGAATATTTGCTGGCATGTTATTACGACATGCACAAGTGGACTTTCAAAACCATATCAGACTCCCTGTGTCTCAAATCTCATGGGGCAAATCAGTTCAAATATAGGGCTTTTTTGAGTGCTCATAATCATGAGCACGTTTGAAAAAGAGCTATAGGGTTAACTTGTGTTTCTTATATTTAGGCATGTGATGTACATAGAAATCTTGTTTCATGGTGATGGAAATTGCATATGTAATGTAAAGCTTATCTTCAAGAGTAGAGATTTGTGAACATGCTCTAAGTAATGCTATAGGGTTAACTTATTTCTCTCAGTTTTGTGATACAATGTTATGCATGTGAGTATTTGCTTGTGGATGCAAGAGCAAACGTTGCTGTTGTCAGCATATGGTCATCCAAGCTGTAGGGATGATGTCTCCAAACTCACAGGTTATTGTCAATAGTCTTGATGGCTCATACATATTATTATTATTACTGACTGAATGCTAATCTGGGGACAGTATCATTTAGTCCTATATCAAAGGTTCTAAGATGGGAGAATTGAACAGAGATGGATACACCGTCTGTCCTCAGACTCCCTTGGGCTTAATGATGACATCCCGTGGGTTAGCTTAAGGTAAATTTCACACGAATACCTTAAGATATTTGGACCCCCATACACTCAGAAGCAACTTTTTAAGGGGACTTACATAGTCCATGAGTATCCCTGGTAACGGTCGATATACACTTACTGACCCTTTTTCAATCCCCTACCTAATTTGTTCATAATACAACTATTAACGTTGAGATATATCCCACATTATCACCATCATAAGACTCCAACACCTGACATAGATAGTCATTCTTACTTAAGTAAACCCACTATAAAATGGCGCCCACCGTAACTCTGACAATTTGGAGTTCTAACCGGACTTACATAGTCCATGAGTGTCCCTGGCAACAGTGGTCGATATACACCTACTGACCGTTTTTCAGTAATACAATATATCTCACATTATCACCATCATAAGGCTCCAGCACCTGACTTAGATAGTCATTCTTACTTAAGAAAACCCACTACAAAATGGCGCCCACCGTAACTCTGACAACTTGGAGTTCTAACCGGACTTACATAGTCCATGAATATCCCTGGCAACAGTGGTCGATATACATCTACTGACCTTTTTCAATAATACAATATATCCCACATTATCACCATCATAAGACCCCAACACCTGACATAGATAGTCATTCTTAGTTAAGAAAACCCACTACAAAATAGCACCCACGTAACTCTGACAACTTGGAGTTCTAACCCGATCACATGATCATGAATTCCAGACCAATCCAGATCAGACCCCTTTACTACATAAAGGAAGTTGAAAGACACTCGTGTTGTTTCCAGCACTGGCGGTGACGGGTAGGTTACGAACCACCTCAGGCAACATGAAACTGTGAGTATCAATTGGCTGCAAGCGACGACGCTGCGATACTGAATATAACAACCTAACATTAGATTCATATATGTTTATGGGTTAATTCATGGTACTAGAGAGCATCTAACACTAGATTTATCCAACATATATTTGTGTGGGGTTTAATAATGATTCTAGAGAGAGGTGTGTTTACGATAAGTTTATCGAATTGCTGACACACGGACGTACTCCAGATTTCCTAATGAGGTTTAAATAAGGACTCGATAAAATAGGGCTCCCGATTATCCTTTGTAACAAGATTCTTAAGCGGTCTGTTTGGCTCGCTATGTACTAATGCACGCTAGTGGTGCCTCCGCTCAGCCACTAGCAATGGCCACAATACTTGGCGATACCCTAATACATGACTATAACACCTGGTATTACCAATCAGGCTACCTTGGGACATGCAACCACTGTACCGTAGTATAGCTCAGACAAGGCATCTTAAAGCTATAACAACCGCTTTTTAATTTTCTTCTTTATTAACTAAGAGAACGTTTGGATGCCTAGTACTCCTTGTTCCATACACAACCTCACACTACAACAAGATATTCCATGTTAGGAACAGCATCCTATACCTGAATAGCCAAATCCTTTGCCGTTTAACACGTGGATTTACGTTTATTTCACTTCACAGATAGCTAATGGGCTAGCCTGTGATACCGCCAAGAGCTGATTGAAGCACTAATACCTGTCGCTCTAGGTGAGTTTCACCTTAACAAAATCATTTGCTACTTATTCTCCTATGCGATGAATTAAATTGGTGATGAGATGTCTACCACTTAAGGGTCTAATGAATGACTCCACCCCTAGTCTTGATCACCCACTCAGGTGTTCACCTGCACTCTGACATAAACAATAACGGGCACAGAACTAGACTGATGTCATATACCTCACGATGGTTTGGTTGGCTTGAGGTATGCACGGTTGCAACCTTGAACATAAGCAAATATGATTCTGATATGAATTTTGATATTCCCTTCTCCGCAGGTTGCTCCACTGCGACGATTGGCACACCTTAATGGTGCCAGACCCAGATAGTGATAGTATCACCCTCTGTTCACTGTAGATAGAAACACACACAGATCCTGACGAAATGCCATGAGGGCATGAAACATGTCGACCACTAGAGTAGGAGACAGTTAGAGACAAATACAAGTCACACTAACTGTCCATCTTCCTCTAACTTTTTAATGAGGTGGACAGCTGTCCTAAATAAACACATTCAACAGACTATCCAACCTTTTTTAACTCACTCTACTCATGTACACTCCTTCAGGCCCCTCACACCCACGCACTCAACGACAAGGAACAAAAGATCTCCGCTAAAGAGCCCCTTCACGGGTGCCCGTCGGGCATTGCACCGCCGGCCCGACGAGGAGCAGGCCCAGATAATGAAGCATGACACCTAGCTTGCTGGGTGTGTGAGGGCATTAGTTCCGAATATGGAAACTCCCCTTCCCTACCTATAGGTTCTTTGAGTCCAATCAATATCGACGGATTTGAGAATTGACCTCACTAACAAACCATCCCCTTAAGGAACTGCATACCCTTTCTAAATATAGTCTATCCGGGGCATGTATGCTGGACCTCTTGTAAAAGCCCTTCTGTCCTCCCCCTTTTGTTAATAGATTCTAAGATGGGAGACCCATCTTTGCTCATTTGCGTTTGGCATCTCCGTCTGTCCCATTCAATGTTTCCAAAATCACCCATTCAAGTTCATTGGCTGTATGCTGAGAAGAGAGAAATCTGGTTACTCATCCTTGTGGTGGCTTTCTTGCATCTGATATTGCTACGGTGTTCTCTAATCCGTGTTTTGACTTTGCGGCAAGTCATGCCAATGTATCTTAGTCTGCATGAACATTGATCATGTATATTGCATGTGTGGTGTTGCAATTTGTATGTTGTTTTAGAGACCACTCCAAGTTCTTACTCAACGTGAGGGTTTTAGTTAGTTTTGCCAGATGGCGCATGACTCGCAGGGTTAATGTCCAGCTACAGGTGGTAGGCCTCAATGTGTGAGCATTGTATTCGTTTTCTCTTTCTTTTTAGGGGGTCGTGTATGTACCAAGAGATCGCTGATGTTTTTATTCCTTTTGTTGGCAAATCTAGGCTGCTGCCATTTTAAATATCCAGATGTTATAATGTGCTAAAGTGTGTCTATGGCTTTCTTAATGCTGTTGGACACTGTGCAGTAGGTGGTCACACATGTGAGAATGTCATTATCCTTTGTGGTCGCTGTTTGTTCCAGGGGGTTATCTCTGTTCTGATTCCTGACTCTCTTTTGGCACTTGTTGATAATCCGGTTGGGGTAACCCCTCACCCTCAGTTTTTCCTGTAGTGCTGAGGCTTGCTTTTTATAATCCTCTCTATCGCTACAGTTGTGTTGTATTTGTAAGAACTGATTGTAGGGGAGGTTCTCCCTTACTGGGCGTGGGTGAAAGCTTTTGAAGGAGAGAAGGCTATTTTTGGCAGTTGGTTTATATAAGGTCTTAGTTTTAAGCTCACTACCGTCAGAAAAGATTGTAACATCTAGAAAATCAAGCTTGTTTTTATGCATTATGCACGTCAATTTGAGAAATTCATCACGGGTGGTGAGCCATCCTAAAAAGTCCGGAATGGTGTCAGATAAGCCCTTCCAGACTATAAAAATGTTGTCAAGGTATCTTTTTCAAAACAGGATCCTGGTTTTGTGGGGATTCTAATCATTGAGGATGTGCTTGTCTTCAAAGGCACTTACAAAGAGTCCTGTCAAGCTTGGGGCAACTGGGTGAATTGGGAAATTGGCAATGTTAGTTTTATCATGCATTTAATTTTCCTTTGTTTCCCTCACAGTTATAGGTCTAAAGACAGTACCTATAACCACGTTCCGTCTGGAGCAAAGTATGCTCACTGACCAAGACAGATGAGTGCTTCCACTCACTAAAAACACACTATCAGAGAAACCCTGAAAAATATGGCCTCCATATATATTTCTTTGACCCTGACAAAGGCCATAGACCCGTAGGGGCTGTTCCAGGCTGAAACATGTCGACCCGACCACTAGGTGTTGTGCACTCATTCACTAAACACCCCTTCATTTTTAGACTTATCCCTATCCCACTCTTACCCCCCAAAAAAGATTCAACTAAAGGATAGGAGATAATTTGAATCCACTCGCCGGCACTGTCAACATCCAGACAGTCTCCCTCCTGGGGGAGGTTTTGATGTCACTTGTAGAACAGGACACTCAAGTGACAAGACCCGATGATGACGCTATCCACCGAACCACACTAAGCAGAGATTACATACACCGCAGTCTGTGAACGTGTGGTTGAGGGTCTCCGAGACAAAAAGTTCTGAGACTCTGGTATTGAGACTTCTGTGATTCATTCCCCCTTTTCTGATAGATAACCGCTTCCCTGCAACTCTCTGTGCCTGCTGCTAGAGGGTCCTAGAGGGGGCTTTCCCAATTCCTCCTGGCTCTCTTGCATGCTGTGGGCCCGCCCTAACTTACCCATGCCGAGTTAGTCCCACAGACCTTGCTGGTCTGCAACACAGCATCTTCACCCGCAATCCGTTGTTTGCGTGTACCAAAGATTGTTGTTGGTCCTGCCGCCCACTGATCCTCCTGCACTCCTCGACCGGCATGGGACAGCTCGTGGAAGGCTCCTGCATCATCTCCTGGGCTCCACAGCTGCTGCTTCAACCTCACTTTGCTACAGCAAGAACCTTTGGCAAGGGCCAGTATTGTGCTCCTGTGCCTCCTGGTCCCCTTCGAGTGGTTTGGCCTCTCTCCCCTCTGCTTTCAGGTTCATCTCCTCTGGATTTCATATCTTGGTTCCACCGGCCTGGACCACAAGACTCTGTAGCTGCTGATCTTCCACAAACCTCCATTAGCGTCTATGGGCGGTTCGAACACCACCTCATCCCAATGCACCTGGGCTCCCTGGTGTAGGTATCCTGATTCCTGGGGTATCTACGGGTGGGGTGGCTCTTTAACCTTCCGTGATCCAAGTGGTTCCTTCAGGGTCCTTTGGGAAGGGTCCTACAGCTGTAAAAATCCAACCATGACTTACCCTGTGTTATCCTATGGACGTTTGACCCAGTGTAACCACTGTACACCTAGGCGCCTTGGGGTTACTCACTGGGTGGTTGTGTGATTCTCCCGGGGTCCTCTATCCTTGGGTGGGTACTAGTTCCGTGTTGATACACATTTCACATCCCTCTATTTTAGTACATGGTTTGGCCCTCCAGTTGGGCACTATATGTTTTCTTATGCTACTTACCTATTTCTGAAGTATTTCTTGTGTATAGTTGATATTTCCAGTTAGGAAATATACCAAGTTAGAGTCTAGTGTGTGTTAATAAATACGAAGTATTTTTATACTCACCTTGTGTGGTCCTTTCTTGTGTGAAAAGCTTACTGACTTACTATAGTGGTAAAAGCACCTTCTTTACACCCTCCTGAATAAGCCTTAGCTACTCTCCACAGCAACCCCTTGATAGCTCTGGCTTTCAGGGACCTAAACACAATCACTAAGGGTTGGCTGGACTCAGTGCACAATGCCTCACCATAGGTGGACACTATATCCTGAGCCTGCCTCTTACACCGACCGCCGGATTACAATCCACTCCAACCAACCACTGACGACCACCAACTCTGACAGCCTTTCTCCGACCCCCGAGATGGAGGTCGGAGAAAAACAGCAGCCATAAGGCAGTGCAGGGATATCCGACCGCCATCCGGATTAAGATGTGGGTTTCCGATGAACTGATTGTGGCGGTCCGAAAGACTACCTCCAGTAGTCAGAAACAACAGTTTTTGGGTACATATTCACCCAATTTTTCTTCTCTCCAGCAGTCTCCACTGTGGATCCCTTTTTTCAGATCCCCCTACACCTCAGCAGCTGAACCCCAATGTCAATGACACTGTGGGAGAGGAAATCCAGGTAAGCCCTTCTGCAGTATGTATCCCTTTTGACTGGACTGTGCACATTCCGCCACACTCCAGCAATGGGGTACATAGAGCACAAGGCATATCCCCACATATGTCATGCATGTGTATACAATGCACACGTTTTCTTTAATTTTGTGCGCACTTATAGCTAAATATTTGGGGATATGTGCTCCAATGTAGATGATACTGCCGCGGTAGCAGCGGTTGCATAGTAATACGGCAGGGGGAACATGCATGGCATCTGCGGTCGGAATAGGCCACAGTGTTTGGATGATTGGACCGACCCGCATTGTAATGACCCTCTAAGTGTAGAATATGCTACAATTTAGTAATGCTGTCGGTTTCTGGTGGTCCGACCGAACGTCTCAGTGGCAGTCTGACTGCCCGATTATGATGTAGGTTGTGACACTGCTTCCAGACAGCCTCCACCACCAACATCTGTGATCCCGCAGTGGGCGAGGAAGAGGTGGCGAATGGAGGCGGTGCTAGCGACCTTCAGCCCTATTGTGACTTGCCGTTCTGCCAACATATACATGGCGGGGACACCGCCATGCTCGATGCGACGGAAAGGCAGATAATGAGCCTTAATGACTGGCTCCAGGGCAAAGGTGGCAAAACCAAAGGGGATGATGGACGGAGTGTTGAACATTGCAAGCACTCACCCCCAGTCAACTGATCTGGGTTTAATCCATCATCATTCTTTAGCTCACTCCGCCACCCCAGTCCAGGGCGATGGTGCCTGTGTGCAATGTAGCTGGTGCTCCAGTAATGCCCACCAGTGCCGTCAGGTCGGTGCGAGCCCTGTTGCACCAGCACATCATGTTGCAGGGAAACAGTGTGTCCAACTGATAAGAGGCACTGCATCATAGCCGGCATCAGCTTATGTATCTTTTCTGGAGCCGAAGCATGCCGCAGCTAGTACTCCGTCGCCCACAAACTGCCAGCCCAGCGGGAAACTTGTAATGCAGTGGTTGGGATGCCGCCGGCTTGTCGGCATTCTCTCGACTGCCGCTGCTGTCATAATCGGGTCCTAAAACTTTTATATACACAATCAATACTACATACTCACACATAATTTTTGATCTATAAAATAAAAGTTACTTAAAAACACAATAACCAAAATTCAAAACCGATATATTAAAAATTAAACCTCAGCATATGGTTATCACTATTAATAACATATGTATTTTATTATTATTTACCAATATTCCTCAACTTTGAACCATAACAAACAAATGAATACTCCAAAAATGAAAATCATAAAGGTCATAAAAAATATTGAAATGATTATCAAATTGCATATTAAAAAATATTTTTTATATTAAACGTAATACATTTTAGAATATATTATCCCCGACAACAAAACGTATTCCAATAATAAACATATTAAAAATGTTATCATTAAAAATGTTATTTAATACATTTTTCATAAATAAACCTATAACATAATAAATATACAAAAAATATTTATGTATACACTGAAAATAATACAATTTATTCTATTGTCATAATTCAGCTAGACAACAAATCAATTTTATTAAATAAATATAAAAATTAAAATATTTTCCAAAACTGTATTAACAATATCATAATAATTTTTAACATTAAAAATACCCTTAAAAATATGCTAAAATGGAAACATAAATTACAAAAAATGTAAATATATTTTTATAAAAAGAAATTGACACATATTTTAAATTATTACATTTAATTTGGTATATTTTACATTTTACTAAATTCCTATGATTCAAATCATTATTTTAGTATTTCAAAATATTTTTTTACATTCAATATAATTTCTATACAAATTCAAAATAATTATAAACTATTATTTAGAAAAACATTTTATGTAACTAAATACATTTATAAATGTTACAATATTAATTTGCATTCTATTAAAATAATTAACCTTAAATATAAATTAAAATATTCACTTTTTAAAAATCTCCCCACCCCTATCCCCTAAAAAAAAACTGCTGATAAAAAAAATTATACATACAATATTGATACACATTAATGCAGCTAAAAATACAAATTTTGAAAGTTTCATAAATAATAAATTATCTTACTAAACACACAAATAAAGAAATATATAAAAACCAAACATACAATAAAATACATACAAAATAACACGTTCAAATAATATTGCATACAACTCTATTTTCTACATTGATATTTTTTACAACGATATTAAAAGCAAAACTCAAAACACTCAAAACAATGGGCCTGATTACGATGGTGTGGAGACTGCCACCAACAGGCTGTCAGTGGCGGTCTTCCTGCCATTGGAACAGGGATCTTCGTCAGTCATATTATAATGGCTTCAGGACGGGTGGCGGTCGGAAACTCAGATCGCCACGGCCCGACAGGAGTTCTGTATCTGACCGCCTGTCGACCTTCCTGTTGTCCCAGAATGGCGGCTGTGCCTGTCAGGCACTGCTAGAGAGATTACAATATACCTTTCTGCCGGTCGTTCTGCGGCAGTCAACCCACTGCAAAATGACAGGTGGAAACGTATTTGGGGGCCAGTAGCGGGCCCCCTAAACCCTTGGGCTAGGGACATAGGCATGCTGCCATATTTTGTTCAAACACCTTTCAAATGACCACAGCTATCGCTAGATACGGGACCGTGAAGCTCCATGCTAAAAAAACATGATATGTAGTTGAATTTATGTATGTGTACTCTCACTATAAGACTATGAAACCTAATCATGTGACGAAAACTTGTCACTTTCAGCAAAAACATATTTAATCTTCTTGAAAGGATCTTCTCCTGTGGGAAGCGCAAGATGTCCATGAGGGAAAATATAATGTATGAATACAATACTGAGTTCATTATTCTCTTAAAATCCGGGTCCTAATTGACAACTATGAAAGCAAGTTTATGCCTTGCAGAATAGTGCAAATGTACTCTGAACAAAATAGTTCTGGGCCTACTAGAGTCATAAAACTTGGTGAACATAAATGAGACGAAAAACCACTTCAGATCAATAAGAAAAGACATCTATATTTGATTATGAAAATATCTGTACACACAGAAATATATGAAAAACAATAACCCTGAAATACATAATGCAATTAAGGGGCTGATTTAGATCTTGGTGGAATCGGTCCTGCCCTCGCTTTTTCGGTGGTCATCATGCCTGCCAACTAAGCAGACATTCAGATGTTGGCAGGTCCATCGCAGAAGTGCCACACCAGTCCTGCTGACTCTGCCAGGATACTTGGACAGCGTCAACGGTGGCACAGCCAGAAGCGGCTGGTGGCGGCACTCCAGCCACGATTCTCACCGAGCTTATTACGATGTGCCTCCCCGCCGGACCAACCATGGCAGGAAGACTTCAAAGGAAATGAGGCAATAACTAACCTATTTCCTGCATCTCACTTCTGTTTCCTTCTTCTAACGCGAAGTCCAGGTCCCCCCATTGCTGCACCGACACCATCCTGATGCCAAACAAGTTCATTGTTGCCAGGATCGAAGGTAAGCCACTCATACATTTCTCCTATGTATCGTATGGGGTATCATTTGGTGGTGTGCAAATGCCATGCAAGCGGCATGCAAAATGGGACACAAAGTGACATACCACATTGCCTACATATGCATTGCTGGCTAACATGATACATATGTATTTAGGCCCATTAATAAGTTGTACTTACCAGTCTTCACGCACCAGGACCTCACTCTGCTGAGAAACCGTCCGCATATCAGCAACATCTAAATCAGGTCGGCACAATCCCACTGGCGTGATGGGGATGGAGTACTGTCAGCCAGGAGCAAAGACCACCACAGTCTTCTGCCTATTGCCGCAACATCTAAATACGGCGGGTGGACGGACGTCAACTCGACGGAGTAATTGGGACCGCCGCCGCTGCGGGTTGGCAGAAGTCCCACCAAGATCAAATTAGGCCCCAAGTTTTCACAGCGCGAAAATGACTCTTTATGTTGAGTCAGAAATAGTTAGCATGCATTTGTGGGGGTATCTAATTCTGGTAGTGAGGGTTATAGTAGATGAACAACTGTATTTTAGCTCTCAGAATAACAAAGAGTGCTCACACTTGACAGAGTTGAATCAGTCCTTGTGTAATAACTTGGTAATTTTCATAACTTGAAACAACAAATGTAATCTTTTGAGGTTGGGTACCTGAGGTGGTGGCTTTGTGTTCATATGAGTCTTGGCATTTATGGGGTTGTTAGTTGTATTGCAACAGTCAACTTCTTAGTCAGTTGTGTAAGGTGTGTGAAGCAGTAGGTCAGTCTTGAGAGATCTTGAGAGATCTATTTTTAGGTCGGACTAGAGACTGCTTTAGCTGTTGCCAGAACCCATAAATAAAAAGGTTAATGGAGAAAGGAACCCTCAATGGTTTATTTGAGTTGAGCTTTGCACTTGTTTGAGGATTTCGAAAGTAGTCCCTCTCAGCTAAAGCACTCTGGAATTTCCCAAACAACATTGGCCCTAATATGATGTTGTACAGACTTGCATCCGCACGACTATCTACCTAATTACAATGCGACCGAACATGGTGAGGTCGCAAACTCCCATATCACTATAGGAGCTTGTGATGCGGCCATAAACCAGCCGTAGGAGAAGCACCCATAGAGAAATGGGAGTTTGTGTGAATCTCTGCACCATGTGGTAGGCACCTCACGTTATCTGTCACACATTGCAGGGATTTGGTGCCTCCTCGGCTCCTACCTGGAGGCCGTAGAGAGTAGGGGTCCCTGTTAGGGGCTCTCTGAGCCACATTTCGACAGGCTTTCTATGTCAGAAACCCCGGCATAGAAAGCCTGTTGAAAACTGACATCATAATCCCTATGTCAGAAAAGACGTCCATAGGGATTACGTGCTGGTCTCCCATCAGAATCCAGCCAGAATGACCAGCCGGTTTCACTTTCAACTAGCGTAATACGAAAGTGAAACTGACAATGAGCCTCAGAAAGCTTCCGATCTGAGGTTTGAGGCTTTCGGAGGCTCATCGTAATCAGACCCTAAATCTACCATCAGCCCTCCGCCTGATGTTAGCACGTATCCAATGCAGGGATTTCAGCAGCAATCACATCTACCACTAAAGCAAGATCCTCATGAGTATCAAGTGCTGTCACAACAGCAGCAACCAGAGAGGATGCAACAACAGTCACTGAAGCAGTGACCACAGCTTCCACAAATGTAGACACAATAGTAATAACAGTTGCCAGCACAATAGGGACAAATGCAATAGTGTAACCCCAACAGGGACCACAGCATCAATCTTAGTTACCACTGTGGCAAGGACAACAGCAACAACAGCTGCCAGCAAAGCAGGCACAACAGCTGTGTCCACAGTTGTAACCACAGCATTGACAGCAGCAATAGCCACCACTACAGCAGCCACAAATAAACCACCACAGGCACAACAATCTCTGCAAGTATAGCATTCACCACAACAGTGACCACCACTGTGTGTATACACAGCAGGGATCACAGGAGTGGTAAAGGCTGCCACTTCACCACCCACAACAAGTAGCACATCAATCATTACAGCAATGACAAAAGTCGTATTGACAGCAGGGACAATTGGAGTGACCAAAGCTGCCACCACGACAGGGATCCGAGCAAGGACCACAGTATCAAGCATAGTCATTGCTCCAGCAGCAACAACAGCAACCTCAATTTCAGGAAAAACAGCAACAAGATGAGTCGCAACACTACCCACAACAACTGTGACCAAAGCTACTACTACTAGCCCACAGCTGGACGACTGTAGTGAGAACAGTTATTATCACAGCAAGAACCACAGTAGTACTTACAGGTGCTACCATTGCAGATACAAAGCAACAACAACCACAGAACAGACCACAGCAGGGACAATAGCAAGAACAACAGAAGCAAACACAAGCGTAACCATAGTGGGGACAATAGTAGCACCAAAAGCTGTCATGACAGCCGCCACAATGCAGGGACAACAGCTACCAGCAAAGCAGCAATCAATGTTATAACCAAAGCAGAGACTAGTAGCAACTACAATTGTCAAGACAGATATGGGCTACACAGTAACAACAACAGTTGACAGCATGGCAGAGTCAAAAGCAGTGACTACAGTTCTATCAACAGCACGGACAAAAACAACACCAGCAGCCACAAAAAGCAGAGACCACAGCAAAAACAGAAATAACAGCTGGCAGAAAAGCAGAAAAAAACAGCAATGACTACAAATGTAACGCTTCAGAAATCACAGAAGTGAGAACAGCTTTCACAACAGCAGGGACAACTATCCCAACAACACAACAACAGGTAGAAAGTTAGGGACAACAGCAGTAAACACAGTTGTAAACATTAAGAAAAACAAAAAGTGATAAGGTGAATGCTTAACTTACTACGGGCCGCATTCCACTCCATTGTTTGTTGTGCTCACTGTACCACTAACGGCAGGGTCCAACCATATACAAATCAGTCCAAATCCTGCTCGAGTGTGCACATTCCAGCCCGAACTGCTAAGATGTGCCCCACCCCTCCCCCAACAGGAACACAGCTATCCAAGCCGGCTTTCAGCCTCTAGGGCCTAATCATTGAAGTATAGCTTGAACCAAGCATGGAACACATGCCTAGGTACACCCTTTGCACTATAGGTGTCTCACAGAGAAAAACAAGTAAGCATTGGCAAAACCAACTTTATAACTTTGATGTGCTAACATTTGTGAACAGATGCACAGATGGTAGGGCTGACAACTTACAGAGTCCATCCTTATACAAACCTGCCTAAATCCTGCTCCAATAGTTACAGTCAAGCTTGAATTGCTAAGCTGTGTCCCACTCCCCCCAACGGGAACACAAGCCACCTAAGCCACCTTTCAGCCTCTTGGGCCTCATCGTTGAAGTATAGCTTGAATAAAGTATTGGATACGTCTCTGTACACTCTTTGCACTATTGGTGTCTCACTGAGAAAAACAAACAAGCATTCTCAAAGCCATCTTTCTGTCTTTGATGTAGTAACATTTGTAACAAGCATTGGCATAGCCAATAGGTCTCGCCTTTGGGACCTTATAGGTGTTTAGCCATGCAACAGTTGCATAACCAAATACTTATAAGGTCCCAAAAGCGAGACCTATTGGCTATGCCAAGCGGTCGTGCGGCCGCGAAAGTGATCGCGATCAAACATCAAAGCAGCCGTGCGGCCGCGAAAGTGAAAGTAATCGCGGTCAAGCGCGGCGCGCGCCCGCGCACATGCACTGTAGCTCTAGGCTGCCTGGTAGCACTTTTTGGAGCCCACTCAATAAGTCTCGTCAGACCAGCGCATCCGCTGGGTCAGGCGAGACCTAAAAAGGGGCATGTACAAATGTATACTTCATGTCTGTTCAAAATGCAGATTCATAAGCTGCCAATGTATGTACTCTATTTTATATTCCACAAATTTGTGGCATCATCATAATGCAGGTAGCACAGTGACGCAGCACAAACGGTGTGAGTATATGTGTGCATGTCTGTATTTGCATGCATTAGCATATTAAAGAATAGCAATCAGGTAATAATGTTTTGGAATGGGCATTTAAGGAAGCATGGTTAAATATGCTGTTCCGTTTTAGATGGGTTAGGGAAATAGATAACTCTAAAGGAATTTCCAGCTGTAGGAAGAAGGCTTATGGTAGGAGCAATATGTGTCATGCGTTAGGACAAAGGGTACAGGAAAGGGGGCATGAGGGAGATGACAGCTAAAGTATTCGGCATTGAGGACAGAAAGTACTGGTCTGTAAATAGAGAAATATACATAAAACATGAATCACCTATTAGATCAAACATTTCATATCAGATCCCATAGAGGCTAAAATGCTACCTGCTTTAAATAAATTGTTATTTATAGAGTTGAAAAACAACACTAAGGTGAAAGAGTGAGTAGCAAACCATATGTTTGCCATTCTTCCCAGCTTGAGCAATCTAGTAGTAGTTGTGAACCTTGTTACTCCAGATTATCAGGCCAAGATCTCCATGCAAAATTTAATGGTGATGAATGTTCACAAAACCCCTGTATAGCTGATGAGTTGTTGAAACTTCACTCATGCAGGCCCAAGATTTACCAACTTTTTGTGCAAAGGCTTTTGAATGCTAAACAGCACTTTGTAATGCAAAGCACCAGAGATGGCAGTGACAACAGTTTACTGGCACTAAGCCTATTTTTTAAACAAACGTTGATACTAATGTGCCACTAAAAACAGCCTAAGGGCCCGATTATGAGTTTACGCAGTGCGGGAGCAGGTGGTAACCCATCGCCGTGTCCCCGCACCGCCGAGATTCACCGCCACCAGATTACGACTTAAAAGTGGTCTGGCGAGCGGCATGACGGTCCTGTGATTGTGCCTCTTTCAAAGGCGGCTGTGCCTTTGAAAAAGTCACAGCAATAGGACGCATAACAAGGTTCCTACATGTCATCGACTCAAAAGTCCATGCCATGCAAGAACTGGTGTTCATGCACACAGGGGGGTAGATGTTATGCCCCCCAGTGTGCATCCACATGAGGTGGAGACACAAGGGGCACTGTGGGCCCCCGTTTTTTAATCTTCACCACGGTGTACATGGAGGAGGAACCTCCATGACACTGCCGGCAGAGAAGAAACTCGTAATATGCATGGCGGGAGTGGGGGGGTCCCACCAAGCATATTGTGGCCTCTGAGGACCGCAACACCACCAGGGAATGGCAGTTCCTTGGTGGTGGTCCTAGGGCAGTCGGATCACCGGTGTGGCGGTGGCTGAACCGCCACCGCTGCACCCCCATGAGTCTGGCAGTCCTCAGGCTGCCAGACTCGTAATCAGGGCCTTAGTCGTGAAATGGCAACTGTTGATAATGCATGCAAAGGGGATATTATGGGGCATGAACATTGCACAGACCCCAGGACTTCACACTAAGTCAGATCTACTAAACTAGTGTGACCTTTCGAGATCGTACAGTAATGCACATTTATAAGGTTTATAAATTTACTAAGGTTTTAATTATTTGATTATTGCTTATGTGTACCCAGTTTTAAGAGTTTTTTGTATTGTTTGATTATTTATAGGAATGAAATATGTATTTATTGAGATTTTATAGTTGCACAGACAGGAGAAAATCTAAACCGATTTTTGCGCATACCATTCCTTTTTTCTATTTATCTATCTATTTACTAATATGTATTTTATTGTTTCACCGTAAGTACACTTTGATGGTTTATGAAAACTGAAATAAAGTATTCTATTTTATTTCAGTGGGACTTGATTTTGCATGAAATTATAGCGCTGAACGAAAGCAAGTGCAAACAATGGGCAAGAGGATTATCATGTACTATTCCCACATGTATAAGTTCCATAACATTAAACCATCTAGGTTGCTTACCCACTACAAACTTCGTCTAAAATACTTCTGACATGCCTTTGCACTGTTAACACAATGCTTAGCATCACACTAGCAGTATGTTTTTGGTACAAGCGCAGCTGATGACATGCCACTCTTTGTAAAAAGGTGCTGTGCAACTTTTTACTGTTTGCCTAATGCAGAGTGGTATATTTTCACCCAGCAGAACATCAGTTATGTATACTTGCATAGTGGGTTTCTGGTCTCCACCTACACATAAACAATGACTCTTGCGAATATTCCTTAGAAATGATTCTATTTAGGTACCATACCCCATCTGTGATTTTGGACAATCAATCTAGGGTGTATGAAGCATAGCAAATGTAGCTATTTGTTTTTATTCTACCTATCCAACGAGATCTTACAGTCAGTGGTGGGGCAGGGCCATGGGAAATTATAGAATGTAGCTGTGGGCTCTTGATCCGCCTATCAGGAGAATATAAGTACAATTTCAAAAGGTAGATTTCCTAGGTCGAGCAGAATCAAGTTTTTATGTGTCTGATAAGTGGCGGGGATGGGAACCACCTGGTCGCCAAAATGTACAAAGAGGCGATAGCGCGGCTCCCGAATAGGGAAGCGGCTGTGAGGGCCGCATGGGAGAGTGATCTTGGCCACCCTTTAATTGACCTACAATGGAGTCGCTGCTGCACACAAACGCAAAAAGTGTCGACAAACCACTGCCATAAACGATTGCATTTGAAGTTCCTGCGGCGAGTATATGTCACTTCTAGCAAGCTACATCGCATTGACCCCGCGCGCTTGGACGCCTGCCCGAGATGCAGTGCCCCGAATGCGGATTTTGCACACATGACATGGATATGCATTTAATAGAGGACTAATGGAAGTCGATTTTCTGAGAGCTATTTGAGATGGTGGAAGAAGAAATAGCGCGGTCACCCTTCCTTGCTCTCCTAGGGTATGTCCACGACCCGCCTAGATCCCGACGCCACTTTGTAGCGATTGCGCTCCTGTTTGCCAAGCGCGAAGTGACCATTAAGTGGGCATGTAAAATTGGCCCTACACTCAACGCATGGTTACACAGCATGACACACTGCAACACCACAAGTGATACTTATGCCCAATTACAGCCGCCCGCCTCTAGACCGGTGGATATCTGGCAACCCTTATTGTCGTACCTACTAAGTTTGCAAGTCACTACCGATACACCTACGCAGATACCACGGCTGCCGTAGGCCCAAGAGGAACCACCTGTACAGTGTTGCAAGCATAGCCATGAGATACATGTACAGCTGAGTGTAGTGGTAGCAGCTATTTGACCATGACAAATGTTGTACCATTAACCTCTTCGCTGCGGCGCAAATTCCGCCGCAGCGTGCTGAACATTCCAATCGCGGGCGTGGTCATGACGGCTCCTGGCCGTCGTCCGCACACGCCCACCGTGACTCATGACGGCCGGGAGCCGTCATGAGCACGGAAGAGGTTAAGGCAGATTTTGTATATGCAGATATTTGTTATTGACCCCTGTTAAATCTGTCTCAGATATCAGTAGCGCACATGTTATAAGCCTTTGACTCTCTCATCCACCGCGGATTGGGTATGTGACAACTCTGGCCAACTGTTTTTATTGTAAAGGTTTTTTTTTGAAAATGCAAATAAACAAAGTTAAAAAAAAAAAGGTTTTATGTGTCTGTATAGCCCTAGGGTTGTGTGAAAAAAACTAGAGGACCTGGCTCGAATGAATATGCAAAGTAGTATTTGGGAGATGCAAGTAGTTCTAAAAAAGTGTAGGCCAGAACCCTCTATGTGCACCTAAAAATGACGCAAATCTCTGAAAAAGTAAGTTTTGTGTGAGTTCCATTGAAATACACAGAAGAGTAAATTAAGCATTCTAATATTGTCTGCTGTAAAGTGCCCTGATGGTTACGGTCACTATTAAAATAGTTATTATATTTTAATGAAAAATAGGCCTGCTCTATAGTGCAAAGCAGTACGACGAGTGTTGGTCTAACAAGATTTCACTGCCAACAATTCACTGACAAGTTGGAATACGAAAGGTCCAAATATGGGGCGTGGCTTGGACGACAAGGGGATGCTTGCCTGAATCAGCCGCTCCGTCATACCGGGAGGGAGAAGAACGATCCCGCAAGTTTACACCGGAGGAACCGGGGTAAAATGGACTTTTTCAGACATCGGAAGTTCACCCCCAGACGATGGTAACAACTTTGTGAGATACTCTCTGGGGGAAAAGGTGGAACTGGCCACTATCGCCAGCGACCCTGAGGCAGCGCGGATGAGAGAAAATGGCACCTCAAGAGCGAAACTGATACCGAGGGGAAAATCCTAACAAGCGGAGCAGTGCACAATACTCGGAAGCCAAGACAGACCCAGCCCTACAACCTAAGGCGAGTGCTCGTACAGCGGAGCGTGGTCGGCGTTATGAAAAAGGTAAAGGAAACGCGTGCCTATATAGGCATAGCAGCGAAGGTCCAGTGAAGATCCAGTATAAAGGCAGAAGCGAGAGCAGATGTCAACGCGCTAATCAAACGAGGCTGTGTAATGCACTGGATGTCAAAGACAAAAGGAAAAAACTAGCCAAGAACCCCCGTCTAACCAGTGAAACCAACCGTGCTACTCAGGGAGGGGTTAATAGCGGCAACGCAACTGTAAATCAAAACTGAAACCAAACAGACGGCTTAACTGAACAACAGCCGCCATTTTAGCTGGATGAGTCAGAGCAACGAGTCCAACCGATAACACAAGATGACAAAACTCGGCACACTTATGCACAGGAAGGCGTTAACCAGCTACGGAGGATAGCGCTGCGCTGCGAAGAGTCAAGCTCCTTTCCCCCGCACAGGACGACACAGAGAAGAAGAATCGAAGACAGAGCAGCGGGACCAGTCGACCCACGGCCCAGAAAATCGAGGACAGATGAGGCACCACATAGCCAAGAAGAGCAGCGCCAGGAGTGGATGTCCGGCCAAAGGAGCGCACGCAAAATCGGTGACAGAACTGGTAAAAAGAGAAACGTGGCGTAGAAGCAGGTCTGAACAGAACAAAAGGAGAGGACAGAGACGCACAAAGAGCGGACAGGGGTGCGGTAAAAAAAAAAAAAAGGCGATCACCTACAGTAATGGAGTCCCCTCAAACCCCCCAGCTTTTCCACAAATTACCATCAAGACTCCACAACTTGGCACCCCCACAGTCACAGAAAATGCGCAGAGGGGCGAGTCGCACAGTGTGAGTGAAGCGCGGTGTGGAGGCAACTCTGAGGTCAAACCCGGAACAAACGTAGAGTACAGAGCTCAGAGGCGCACACAGAGTGGGCTGGGGAGTGGCAAGAAAGGAAACCCTCTGTGGTAACGGAGCTACATCCAAACCCCCATTTCCTCCACTAATACCATCAAGACACCAAAGACAGGCGGGGGTCTCTCACACCAGTCACAGAAGAGCGCAGAGGGGTGCCACACACCCGTGGGAGCACAGCGTTGAGTGAGCCGTGTCAAAAACGAAGACAGAGAGGGGTCAGAGAGGGGGTGAATACAGTGAACTGAGCGAGCCGCACACAGCGCTCAAGGAACGGAGAGGGGCCACATACTGCAGGAGAAAGAGCGCATGCACTGTGACTGCAGAGCGGAACGCAGCAGAACATAAAGGGGAAAAGGATAAGGCCATAGAGAGCAGGGGGAAGCTGCCAGAAAAAATAGCCTCACAAGGAAGACCGCTCACCACCATCTCCAGGGCAGCTCCAGGGTAGCTCCAGGGCAAAACACAGAAGACCCACAATCAGTAAACGCACCAACATGTACATTGGAGGAAAGAGGCACTAGGTGAGAAACACAGAAGCAGAGCCAACCTCGAACCAATCTCCTCAAGTCAGTGGAGGAGAGCTGGTGAGAGGCTGAGAAGAGTGGATGAGCTGCACCAATCGCAACCAACAACTACACTCGCTGATAATAATACGGGGTAGAAGAACATCAACACTCCAATCCATATCAGGCTTATAGAGGGAAACTCCTGCCCCGCAAGGGAAATGACCCAGCAGAGCTAACTGAGGTACGAGCTGGGTTAACTGTGGAGTCCAAACAGACCCAACAGACACAACGGAAAACAGCTCAGGACCACAAAGTGCTGGCCGCAGCAACTAGAAGAGGGAAAAGAATTGATCTGGACCAAGAGAAAAGAGGACTAACAAACATGGCGGGGAGTGAGGCAAGACTCCAACAACAATTAAAAAAGAACAAGGGGGAACCCACGTTAACAGACTCGCCGATCAAGCAGAAGCCGGACATGAATAGCACACTGGAGGTGATCCTAAAAAAGCTAGCAGATGTTCACAACCTGGCCAAGTCCACAAAACAGACTACTGACACAATTCAACTAGAACTGGTGGCAGTAAGGGCTGATATGCACGCGGCGAACAACAGAATTACAGATGCTGAGCAGAGAATAAGTGACATTGAGGATGCGGACCGGCATGTGAACAAAGATCTAAAAGCATTAACCAAGGCTAAAGCGGCCCTCCAAAAACAAACGGCGGAGTTGGAAGATCGGAACAGAAGGGGGAACATAAGAATCCTAGGCGTGCCGGAGGGCGAAGAAGATAAGGCAGGGTCCTGCCTGAGCTTCATCGAGGAAATGATACCAAAAATCACAAACCTCAAATTTGCCCAACCCTTTGAGCTGGACAGAGCCTATAGAGTACCTGCATTCAGATCACAGCGAAGTCAGGGGCCCGCCCAATAATCTGCAAACCACTAAGATCACAACATACAGATGCCATTTTCAGTTTTGCACGGAAAAACCAACATATCGCGTGGAATGGACAAAGGATAATCCTCACGCAGGACTACTCCAAGCCCACAGTGGACATCAGGAAGGGCTTCCTGGCCCTACGCAACAAAATGAGGAAGAAAAACATCCTTTTCTCATTCACCGGCCCGACAAGATTTTGGATAAGTGACAATGGGCGAACATAAATCTTCGAGGACCCGAGAGAACTAAGCAGATACCTGGATGGCCAAGCACAACAAGAAATGGAGACCTCCCAAGCAGGCACCAGCAAGAGAAGAGCGTCACCAGAGTTGGCGGTGGAGTGAGCGTATTGTTAGACCCTTGCAGGACAACGCTGGTAATGCACTATAAGAGCAACCATAGCTACCTCATAATCTATGTAAAACTCCAACTAAGTTTGGATTAACAACACAATATACTACCTCATGGCGTAGCAAGAGCCACAGTATACACAAGCTACAGTAAAGCAACCACAACTCCGCAACCCATTGTACGAGCACAAGGTCATCCTACTCCTATAGACACCAGAAGGAGCCTCCCGACACCAGCAGGTGAGAGGAGGCCCACAACCCAATTCCACGATCAACCCTGCCCAGCAAGAAGACAGGACGTAGTTGTGCTTGGACTTAGCCCTACGCGGCTGCAACGGACCCAACCAATGCTCACCCCGTGGAAGATTACTCACAGAACCAAAGCGAGAAGGTGCCCAGAATAGCAGACACCGAAGTACCAAGCAGCAGCCAAGAAGAACGTCATATCCTTTTTGCCTATCCAGTCGGGGAGATGCAGGAGGGCGGGGAGCGGGTAAGCTAACACAGCTAACACAGACTTTTAATTATGTATGCAAATTGTCTTCAAGAGACTATATATATATATACGACATAAGGACTGTAGAGGTGTATTCGAGGGAAGGACAGAACATAGAATCGCAACTCCTGGAGAGACGGAACGGCGATCCTGTCATCGCACATTCAGCATATGATGTTTTTATGTAGGGGGGTGGGTGGGGTGTGGGGTGATGGGGGACTCACCTGTCTGGTCTTTTTCCTTCTATCTTTCCTCTGTATTTCATCCTATTTCCACTTTCTTACCTATATATTTCTGCCCAAGAAGTTACACTGTGAACAGAACAAGAATGATAAGCGGTAGACCTAACTCTGGGTTGCGCACTGGCACTATACCAGAAAATGAAACCTAACGGGAGGGGGAAGAACGCAACAAACGAGAGATGAAGACACAGAATAGGCACACCAGCGCTTCCCTATCATAGACAATGACACCCACCAACAAGCTTAACCTGGCATCTGACCTAAAGATAGTCTCCCTGAATGTCAAGGGCCTCAACCACCCAGTCAAGAGGAAAAAGATACTCGACTACCTGGCTAAAAGTAAGGGAGATGTGGTCTTGTTACAAGAAACCAAACTATCCCTGTAAGATATCAAACTAGTGAAAGCCAACTGGATATCGCAAGTGGAAAAAGCGAGGGGTAATTACATTGATAACTAAGAACTCCAACCTCTCAATAGAATCACATCAGCATGACGAGGCAGGTAGAATACTGATAACACACTTGAGAAGGGGGGAGGAGATTATTCACGTGGCCAACATATACGGCCCTAACACAGACGACCCCGCGTTCTGGGAGGGAGTATCACGCAGGCTAGATGATATACCACAGAACGACCTCACAGTGGTGGCGGGGGATTTCAACATTGCTCTTGACCACATACTTGACAGACAATCACACTGCCACTCACAACCCTCAAGCGCACACTCCACACTAAAGAACATATGTACCAGATTCAACCTCAAAGACCCATGGCGGCTTCAACATCCGGACACCAGAGATTACACCTTCTACTCCAACCCACATAACTCGTACAGCAGGATAGATTACATACTAATCACAGGCCCACACACACATCTAATTGAACATACGGACATTGCCCCGAGGCTAGTCTCAGACCACTCAGGCATCAGCCTTATGTTGAGCAGGTGCCACAATGAAGACATCCCCCGAAGATGGCGCTTTAACAGTGACGTATTGACTGACCCAGTAAACAAAGCGAAGATAGAGGAGGCCATAAAAGAATACCTTAGGCACAACGACACACAAGAGACTGACACTACTACATTATGGGATGCACTCAAGGCGACAGTCAGAGGCGCAATAATCGACATCAAGTCCAAAATCAACAAAAACGCAAACCAACAACTGACCCAACTCGAGCAGGACATCAAAAGACTAGAATCTGCCCACGCCAGTGCCACACAAGTCACTAACATCTTAACAGACCTAACTAGGAAAAAGTATGAGTACAACAAAATACTGAGCGAGAGGGCCGGACTGTGGGTCAACAAATACAAGGCCATCAATCTTTGCGAGGCTAACAGAGCGGGTAAACTCCTAACTTCCTATCTAAAGCACAAACAAAGCCAGTTCACCATCTCATCCATCACAGACTCACACAACAATACCCACACAAGACACAAAGAAATCCTACGTACCTTCAAAGAGTTTTATCAAGAACTCTATAAAAATGATCAGACCTTAAACCTGGGGGAGTGCACAAAATACCTTGATAGACCTAACCAAACTAACGAATGAAGAAGCACAGAACCTAGAAATCAGTATGGCCGAGATTGAAATAGCGGTCAAGTCCCTGAAGGGTAACAAAGCACCAGGCCCAGACGGGTACACAGCCACTTTTTATAAAGCCTTTTTTGTTCACCTAAAACCCACCATGAAAAGGGTTTTCAACCACTGTGCGGAGAATGGTCTAGTATCCCAATCCATGTCAGAGGCCAACATAATCGTAATCCCAAAGGAAGGCAAGGACGCACTACTGCCTAAAAACTACAGGCCCATATCTTTAATTAATGTGGACTGTAAAATGTATGCAAAAATCCTGGCTGCAAGGCTAAACCCTGTCCTGCCCAGACTAATAAGCAACTCACAGGTAGGCTTCCTTAAGACCCGTATGTCAAACGACAACACCAGACTCCTATGCCACATACTGGAACACACCAACAAGCTAACAGAACCGGTGGTGGCTATCACCTTAGATGCCGAGAAGGCTTTCGATAGAGTTTCATGGGCCTTCCTGGAACAATGCATGCACACATTCAACCTTGGGGAAGCATACATACGGAAGGTACTGGCTCTGTACGGAGACCCCAGAGCACGCATTATCGTTAATGGGTCGCTTTCCGATCCCTTCACATTACAACGCGGGCTGCCCCTTGGCCCCATCGCTATTCCTGCTGGCCTTGGAACCCCTTATCAGAGATATCAAGGCTAACGAAGAAGTGAAAGGAATCAGTATCAATGACGTGGAAATTAAACTAGCCGCCTATGCGGACGACATCCTCATCGTAACAGAGCAACCTAGGACTTCCATTGTAGCACTGATAGACACATACTCAAATCACTCAAGTTATAAACTCAACAGGGACAAATCAGAATGTAAACCCCTCAACATCCACACCACTAGAGACACCCTAGAGGGGTCAGGCCTGTCCTGGCAAACAGGATTCATCAAATACCTAGGGATCCAATTTGGCAACGACCTTAGGTCCACTCTAGACCAAAATGAGAAGCTACTGTTAGGGAAAACAAAGACTCTCTTGGAGTCCTGGCCCCCCAAATTCATAACCTGGTGGGGCAGAATAGAAACGATCAGGATGATGATTACCCCAATGATTAATTACCTGCTGAGCATGCTACCACTTTTCCTCACTGACGATTTCCACCGCAAAATGGATAACCAGATTAAGCGCCGAGATGCCCCCGGGTGAGTCGCGCGCTATAAAAATATCCATAACATAACATAACAATAAATTCCTATGGTGAGGGGAAAAAGCGCGTATAAGTATTACAAAACTAAGGCTAGACAAAAATCTGGGGGGACTAAACTTAGCAGACTACAGAACCTTTCAAACAGCTTTCTTAGCCAAGCAAGGTGCCTACTGGTTGGCACCCCCCCAAGGGTACACGCCAGTATGGTTAACAATTGAGCGAGCCATTATAAACAACCTAAACCCAATGGTACTTCTAACAGCTAACAAACACACACACGCCTCCAGCCCAATATTCAAAAATACAAAAATTGCCCTACTCAAAATAGACAAGAAAATGGAGGACAGTGTTAAGAACTCGAAATGGGAATCCCTGTGGGCCAACAGCAAGATTAAATACAGGGGGAAGTGCCTGGCCATGAACGCATGGAAAATGAAAGGCATCTCCTACCCAGCCGAACTGGAGGAGTAAGGCAGCCCCATCACGTTTGCTACGCTAAAAGATAGACATGGGCTACCAGACATCGAGTTCTACAATTTCCTAAAAATCAGAACGGCGTTGACAAAAGCCAAACTAGCACAACACACTCCATCAATTATGCAATATATGACAAAACTCAACAGAGTAGGCCATCAGGTATGGCACCTGTACAAACTTCTACGACCAAACACCACCAAAATTAACGATAAACCATCAAATTACTGGGCAAAACAACTCAGCACCCCACTAAGTGAACAAGACCTGGCTCTACTCTGGGCCTGCCCCTCACGTAACAAAATCTCCCCAGTTCTATCCCAAACAAAATTTTGGCTACTCCACAAAAAGTACTGGACCCCGGCCCGGCTAGCCGCGCTAGGCCTTAGGGAAAACGACCTTTGCTGGAACTGCGATAACGAAAAGGGGGACCTAGCTCACCTCATCTTCTACTGACCCAAAATTAAAAGTTTCTGGGAAAAAATCTTCGTTTTCCCTAAAAAAGTGCTGGGGTGCACACTGAAACCAGAGTTCTCTACCCTTACCACCGCATTTATGACCACCACACTTGAGTCACAACATGACAGGGATCTATTAGACCTCCTACTGACCTCGGCAGTAAAAATGGTCCTGTCCGACCGGAAAGATACAGCTAAGACGTCATACAAGGGCTGGGCGGGTGACGTATCTCAGGGGCGCAGACAGCACCACACTGCAAAACTCACCCTGGAGGCCAGCTACTAGGGGGATGTGGAAACGGCTGGACGACTATCTGGACCCTTAGGAACCCCGTGAGATCACTTGAGGGGGACGGCTGTCCGCAAAACAAAGCGATGCAAGCCCAGACTAGGCCCGCTGCCAAAGTACTCTTCTTGTAACTATCTCCTCCCTTTCTTCTCTACTCTCTTTCTTTCTCTCTCAGCTGCCCTTAATCTTCTAGCAAGACACTTGAAAGCAGTACAGCCTAAAATGTATACCATCTACCTGTAATCATGTCAACACCAGCCAAGTTTGGCTAGTACCCTTTAACGGTAAAGCGAATGTACCTGTTTATAAAATACTTTGAAAGAAAAAAAAAAAGAAAGGTCCAAATATAAGCTGAAATCATGTGTAAACAGATAATGCTTGACTGTCTATTTCCCGGTGAAGATTGCATCAGGCTTGGATTACTTTTCATACTTCATCAAACGGGACTTGATTCTTAAAAATGCACAAATCATATTGTTGGAGAAGGGAGTGTGAGGTGGAGTGATTCTAAACAATCAACAAACCATATTTGAGGAGGCAGTGAAACAGAAGGAAAGGTGCAGCCTGAAAATGTTGGAAGAAGTGTAACCCTCTACTTCTGCCCTTTGATACATTCTAGAGAAGTTGCCAAAGTTAATATGCTCTGTAGTTTCTTTTTGTTTGTCCTAATGTCTATAATGGATGACTTTCGTATGTTGTACTGGTATAACAAGATGTTTTGTTTTAAGCAAATACACAGTGAGCAGGCTTAGAGTCAGCCGCCTTACTTAGCTATTGGTTGCTCTCAGTCACTTCCCTTCAGCCATTGTTTTAATTCACATACATGTTGGATTACCCCACAGGAGTATTTCTCTCTTACTGCCTTGCTGTTGCCTATTGGACAAATTATTTGATTTTCTTGGAGTGCTTCCGTTGCAGTGCATATGATACATTTTTTTATGGCTGTATTTATTTAGATATATTGGAATGAGGGTTTCTGCCACTAAGAGCAATACATTCCACGTCGTAAATTAATGAATGCTCGAAGTTTGATATAAATAAGTATGTTTAGGCACTATAATATTTACCAGTTGTTATTTTTCAATAAAATCATTTTTGTGTGTGAAGCAAACTCCAGATGAAAAAATGCTAAATATATTACATAATAGAAAAAAAGAACATATAAGAAGTAGTATAATTGGGGGCACCAGAGAGCAATCTACTAAAATGGCAGCCTGAGCAGTGAGCTCCCACAGCTAAGAAAAAAACACTAGCAGCACCTACACCTATCCATAAGCCCTTAAACCCTCTGGCTTCTGCACTGAGGCTTGAGGGTGACCAGAGGCCGTTTTACTGGAGTGCCACAGGGGTGCAACGGGCATCTCTGCCTGCTTCATGAGCCTTCAGGGCAGTTTGGTATTAAAGAAGGGGTCACAGATGCTCGTGCTTCCCCTTCTGTACTACTGATAGCGCTGGTGCACATAAAGCTCCTCTGCTATCATCAGAGAGCGTCCCCTCATTTGCATGGGGGCGTGGCTCCATGCAAATAAGGGAATCCCTTTTCCTATGCGCCCATGCCGTTTTACAGATGCTGGTGCAGAAGCAAAGAAGCTGTCAGGAGGCGCTCTGGGAGGAAAATAGACCCAGTGGACCCCTCAGACATCCCCTTGCCGGCCGATACAGTCTCACTACACTCACCTGCAAGGGGACGTCTAATTCCCTTTAAAAGTGCAGGTGGGTTGAATTGAATTGAATTGAATGTAGATTTGTAAAGCGCGATTGCTGCCCAAGGGCGTCCAAGCGCTAGGTGTACAGAAGTGATCATTGAGGAGGTGATCAGGATCAGGGAGACTGTGTGAACAATAAGGTCTTCAATTGTTTACGAAACGATAGCAGGTCAGGGTCGGAGCGAAGTGATAGAGGAAGAGAATTCCATAGCTTGGAGGCATTTAGGGAAAACATCCTACCTCCGGTTCTGGCTCTTTTAACTTTAGGTATTGAGGCCAGGAAGCCCTCCGTAGATCGGAGCTTCCTGCTAGGGTGGTAATGGGTGACTAGACTGTTGCTGATTGCTGGGCTCTTATTCCAGAAGGCTTGGTGGGAGATACATAATGCCTTAAATGCAACTCTCTGTTTCACCGGGAGCCAATGTAGTTTTTTTAATCCGAGTCTGATTGACTGTCTGCGTGGAATCTGAAGCAAGGTTCTAGCTGCACAGTTCTGTACCAGTTGAAGCTTCCGCAAGGTAGACTCAGGGGAGCCCAAGTAAAGGGCGTTATTGAAGTCTAACCGGGATTGAATCAGACCCTGTATTGCTACTTGTTTCGCTTCCATTGGCAGGAGAGGTAGGACTTTCCTCACTGTTCTAAGTAAGCCAAAGCACGTGGCAGACAGCTTGGTGGCTTGGGTGGTGAACGAGAGATTTTTGTCTAACCAGACTCCCAGGCTTTTTACATTTTCCTTCGGGGTTGGGGGAGGACCTAGACAGGACGGCCAGAGGGAGCTAAAAGGCACTGGTGAAGGTGGGCCCAGGAGCATAAGCTCCGTTTTGTCTCCGTTGAGTTTTAAGGAGGAGGCTGTCATCCATTCCTTAACATTCTGTAGGCATTTCATAAGGCCTGTTGTTATGTGCCTGTTACCCTCCTGCGCCAGAGACACCACTAGCTGGGTGTCATCTGCGTATGATATGATCTTGATACCGAACGGTTGGACGACCCCAGCCAGCGGCTTCATATATACGTTGAACAACGCAGGGCTCAGAGAGGACCCTTGTGGCACCCCGCAGCTCAGTGATTTGCTGGTTGACACTGTGTCACCATCAAAGATTTGAAATGTTCTGTTGCTCAAAAAGGAATTGAGCCACCTAAGTGCATTTCCTGTTATTCCGATCTCCGATAAACGGTTCAGCAGAGTGGACTAGCTGACCGTGTCGAAGGCCGCACTTAGGTCAAGGAGGATCACTGCCACTGAACCACCTTGATCCAGTATCCTCCGCGACTCTTCGATAACCGCTAACAGTGCGGTTTCGGTTCCATGCCTAGGTCTAAACCCTGTCTGAGAAACATCCAGTAACGAGTGGTTTTCAAGATATTTTAGGTTGCCGCCTGCACTGTGAAACACAGAGCGGCTTCAAAGCAGCCGCTCTGTTTTGCACCTGAATGCTCTCCCCTGGGATCAGCGTGAGTTTGCAGCCGCCCTGAGGGCAGCGCATTAACTATAATCAGCACATTTTCCTGGTTAGCGCTGGGCACACCTTTTGAAAGGTGCGCTCAGCGCTAACCAGGACAATGTGCCGTATACTGTAATATGACCCATGGACTCATTTTTGGATGTTGGACCCGAGGATTTAGTGGGGTCTGCAGAGGCAGCATGGAGTGGCTGAGGCAAGCACTGTGCAGGCTGCTCTGGCTGTCTGTCGCACGGGTGCAGTTGCCGACTGCCGGGGCACGGCGCGTGGAATCTGGTGCTGTTTGAAAGATAGGATGGCCCCCCACTGCACCCTGTCTGCAGTGAGGGTGAATTATTGACCTGGGGTGAACCCCTCCCCTGAAAGCTGTGTGATGGCCTGCGACCCTCCTGCTGTGGGGAACACAGAGAGGACTCAGTGAATGCAGGTGCTGGAGGCCACAAGGATCTATATGCGGGAGGGCTGTGCAGCCTAGGACCCTGGATCTCCAGACCAACTGCAGCTGAGGAGGAGAGCCCTGAGCCCAGATTTGTGGGGGCTGCCCCTCTGTACCGGCCTGCCTGCGATTGTTGAGTGGGGGAGGCTGGGGCCTGTACCGGTATCGGGTGACTGGCCATTCCCCGTTAGATGATGTTGAGAATCATGGCCCCCTGCTTGGATGACCTGCTGACAGGGGCTTTGGAAATGGCTCCCTTCACCCTCCTCCACCAGCAGCACATCCCCCCTTTGGGGGGCCTTGGGTGATGAACTGGTCCCTCTCAGATATTAGGGGAACCCATCCGGTTCCTCAGGCCGGGGCCTGTTGAGGCCCAGTACCGCTGCGGGTGGCTGGCTGGATGCCATGACTTCCCCCTCATATAATTCATTGGAGGATGCTCTGTTAATACTGGTAGTGCTCCCCATTCTCAGCAACGTAGCCCCCCTGGGATGACCCAGTTCTGTATTCTGGGGTAGCCATCAAGACATTGCGGCTAGGGCCTATCAAAGCCTTGTACCACTGATGCGCTGCTTGTTGGCTATTGTTGTCCTCTCAGCTGCGATTTTAGCGGGCCTATCCTGTGGGGGGGAGTGCTATGGTGGATACGAGCAGAGCACCAAAGTGGCATCGTAGGGGTTTCTGCAGGCATACAAAAGCCTAGTGGCTGCTTACCCAAACTTTTTCAATTGGAGCAGTGACTCTATCTCACAAGTGGAGCCCATTCATCAGATGCATGGCTTTTGCCCCCACCCTTGCTCAATGCCCCATTGTTGCCCTGGTGAACCTGCTAAGGCGATGCATTGCGTCACCCTTATTGTTACTGTACGTGAATAAGAAAGGTGGCCATACCGTTTTTTTCTCCTGCACCCGTTCTAGAGCTGAGCATGGCTCCCCCTCACAATGGGTAAGACTGGCCACTGGCAGGCTAAATTCCATTTTGACAGGAGACAATAATCAACACAGGGAGACCAGCATGGGATGGCACCTCCAGGCACATGGGGGGGCAGATGAAGCAGCAATGTTTAAGGAAGTGCAGGCAAGCCTTCGGGCTTTTGACTGCAAAATGGATGCACTTACTACCAGATTAGACAGGTTTCAAGTTCGGGTTGATAAGCATGATATTTGACTTCAGCACCCTGAAGCCAGCATCTCAGAGTTTGAAGACGTGCAGTGGGGAACCAACCGGAACCTGACTACTGCTTTGTGTGAACTGAAAGGGGTCAAAGTAAAAAATGAGGACTTGGAGGGGAGATCCCACAGGAATAATATTAGGATAATTAGGGTGCCTGAGGCAGACAAGGACAGCAATATGGAAAGCCACCCTTTGCTCTCATCAAAGGTTTGTTGGCATGGAGTGAAGGCTGCAGGGTGCTTTTTATAGCTTTGGCAGGTTGCCTCCAGCACTTGCAAGCCCACTAGTATCTGCTGCAGCTATTTATCCAATTCTGTGTCACAACCAGACTACTGTCCACTACAGGTAAGTGCCTACTTCTGTTGGTTGGATGTGCTTGGCTCGGGGGTCCTTTTTCAAGCAGACTCAGATTATAGGAGACACACTGAATCGCCAAAGCACACCTATGATTTACCATACTAGCCAGGTCAATACCCACAGTCAATCATTGTGCAATTGCTTAGTTATACAATCAGAGACACCATATTAAGGCTGAACAGAGAAAACCCAGATCTGCAATTTGAAGGCTCCCAAATCTCTATTTACCCAGACTTCATCCCTGCGGTGCAGGAAGCATGGCGGTCCTCTCAGGAGGTGATGACGAATCTTAGAGCCCGAGTGGTGAAATATTCCATGCTGTTCCCAACAAAACTTTGTATTGAATAAAGAGGTAAAACTTTTTTTTCTCACAGCTTGACTTGGCTGTTGAATTTGTTAAACAAGCTAATCCCCCTCTCACTGCTCAGGCCTCAACAAGTCTGGCGTCATCCCAGGGTAGCCCACTACATGGATCCTTTGCTCTCAACAACAATGACCGAGTGTTAGTAGTTACTGTACTCCTCGTTTGAAGCTCCCGATGGACACTAGCGCTTAACCCCTGACCGTTGAATGCTGCTGGCTTTTAGCTCAGAGTTCTGAATTGTTTCTATATTGATTGTAAATTCATGGCTGTTTCTGACACAATTGACTGTAATACAGGCAACTGTTTATGTCTATTTCACACATAGTGAGCTGTGTGCTCCTCTGTTATGCAGTACAAGTTGTAAGTTAGAATGCTAATATGTTTCATATGCATCTCCGTGATACCGGCGTAATGTGGGTCTGTATCGCTACATGCCCCCCCCAAAGCGTGGCTCGTGCTTTTCTTATTTCCGAGTTCGATGAGCCCTGTCCAAGGGTGTTTACCTGGGGTGTTTTGGGTATTTACTGACATTTGGGGTTGGTGGGGGTGAGGAGGGGGCAGAATGGGGATGCTGTTGTTCTGTAGCTGTTGATTTTTGTTGTAACTGCCATAGCTGAAATGGGGATCATGATCAGACCATACACAATCCACCACACACTAGACTGATGCATTCATACTGTAGGCACTCTGCAGCACCCGGAAGACTTTACACATTTTCGCATGGCTAACATTTTGAACTGGAATATTCAAGGATTGAATAATCTGCGCAAAGCCTGCCAGGTACTTGCATATTTGGACCAGCATCGAATTGACTTAGCCATGCTTCAGGAAACTCACTGCTCCCACATTTGCAGCATCCTGCGACACACATTGTTATTTTTCATCTTATTCAACCTACTCTCAGGGAGTAGTTACACTGATTAAAAAGATGATCAACTTTCAGTTGGTAGAAAACATTGCAGATGCGGCTGGAAGGGCGCTGGTGACGATGGATGGGCATACTAGAGGGCTGAAGTATTTTGCTTCTAAAGATCGATGGGCCAAATGTGGATGACCTGGTCGTTTTATGATGACACCTTGCAGATGTGCAGTACATATAGGGATTGTCTGGTGCTTTGGGGAGGTGATTTTAATCTTACATTCCTTCCCTGCGCAATATCGGGATTGGTGCAGCCAACCTCGAAAGCTGCCTCAACGTTCCTACACTTAATGCAGCTCTATGATTTAAGAGATGCTTGGAGAGAGCTCCACCCATCACTGGTTGACTATACTTTCTATTCTTCGGTGCTTGACATGTCCTCTCGTCTTGATATGTGGCTGGTCTCAGGCACACTCATCCGGCAGGTTCGGACTTTGGAAATACTTCCCCAGGCGCTACCGCACCATTCCCCTGTACCGCTAACATTGCATAGACCTATCCACCACCACTGTTTCACTACTGGCAGCTGCAAGGTACTGAGTTACATGACGCAGTTTTTCAATGGGAAGTTAGGGAGGCCATACCAGACTAGTACAGCTTCAGTAAACACACTGTGGATGCAGTTTCGACATTATGGGAGGCCTTCAAGGGTATATTCGAGGCATCTGTCTGGCACAGAGCACTGGGGTGCTTAAATCGATTCAACACTGGGGTGATTAAATCGTCTTCCTCATCTAGAAAGGGCGCTTCAGCTATTAGAAACTAGCTACACAGCTACCAATGACGTGACACTTCTGGCTCAGCTCTAAGAGACACTGTTAGACTACAGAGAACAGGCAGAGCGCAAGGTCCTGTAATTGGGACGTGGTGCAAGAGTGAGACAATTTGGGGAGAGAGAAAGGCCAAGCAAAACCCTTATCTGGATTGCAAGAACTGAAAATGTGTCCTGTCACCAGTCTTAATTGTGGTGATCCGGGTGTTACAACTGACCCCAGTCTCTATCCTGGACAAATTCAGGAAATATTACGAGCACCAGTATACCCCTAAATTTCATAGAGATAACCTTGAGCTGTCAGAATATCTGGATAAAGTTGCCCTGGCATGGCGTGATGATGAGTCACATGAATTGCTAAACTGCCCGTTAACTTTGAAGAGCGTAAGGCAGACTGTCATGAGCCTTCTGGGTGGAGATGGCCTACCAAGTGAATTTTATAAAACATATATAGATATACTTGCTCCGAGACTCCTGGATATGTAGAATGAAGTGCTTCGCAATGAACAGCGCCTGCCCATGGCTATGGAGGCAGTCATTACAGTAAAACTGAAACCTCAGAAGGACCCTTCTGAATGTTCCTCCTACAGGCCCCTGCCCTCACTTAATACTGCAACAAAACATTTGCCAAAATTCTGGTGCAGCGTCTTCAGCTTCTGATGCAATATTAAGCCTTGTCGGACAACCAGCTTTCTTCCGCAGCGCTCTACTGCATTCAATCTCCTGACATTGATGGCTGTTTTCCATAGGGTGGACCCGGGGCTCCCGTCGGTTGCAGTCCTCCTTGACGCTGAAAAAGCGTTTGACTCAGTGGAGTGGCCATTCATGGCGGAAACTCTTTGCAGACTTGGACTGAGGAAATATTTCCTGCTGTTAATTAAATTGCTATAGTCTTTCTGATGTTGTAACGGGTGCTTTAAATGTGTTTGCATTCTGCTGCTGATGTTTCATCAAGGGTGATTTTGCACCATAAAGTGCTACTACAATGATGCTCAAATTGCAGATTTTGCACATAAGTGTAATTTGTGGTTCTAAAAATGTTCTGCTCTCATACTGATGCACACCAAGGGCGATTTTGCACCTCAATGTACTGTAGACAAGATGTACTGTCATACTGATGCTCACATTTTACACATAATGCCATATCTGAGTACCAAATTTTCTTTTGAGACTCAGTGGGCCCACATGGTTGTATACGTGACTATCCATACTAAATTTGCTTCTCAATATCAACAGTCAACTTGCTTTCTGCATGCTTCTGCTTCTCTCATGAAGCCTTCGATTACACCCGGCTCGACACACCTATTCCTGAATATCCCAAAATGCACACCAATCCCAGCTTCACAGCCTTCCTGCACATAGATTCCCCAGAGGCGCGTCAACACCCATGAATTCTCTGTCATCACAGATCCCACAACAAATCCAGTTACAAATAAAATCTAATGCTAGATACCTTAAACAAAATAAAAGAGCAATATTCCCAAGCAACTTCAGTGGAATCTTCTCCTCTCAACTCAGTGACCCATCGCCTACACATCAAATCAAAGATGAACACTTGAACTATGTACCTACAATCTCTATTGCAATGCAACTTCTTTATCTTCCTTTATCCAAGAATATGACTTTGACACCTAGTTTTGCTCATTCTCCATCCCACTAGGATACAGCAACCTCTACGTCAATAGGTCTACGACAATCGCTGCTGCGTTGCAGTATTTACAAGGAGTCCGATAAATGGAAACTGATACATTCAATAAACTCTTCCTTGTTCCATTGTTTGACTCAAAGATTACAAACATGACTCCTAAACCACGGAGGTTAAACATCTGATACAACCCACCTGGCAGCATACAAGAGTTTTTAATTATGGCTTCTTTGATATTGCACTAATATGCTCATCTCCTCTTGTGATCAGATTGTCCTGAAACGTTTCAGCCTTCTATGGAAAATTTAAAATAAACACCTACATCCCTCAAATACTTCTGATCAGACAACAACCTTCTACAATATTGCACCTTTCTAATCAAGGGCAAGGGCTCAGTCCTGGACATGATTACCATAGAGAACTGCCATACACAAATCTCTAACACAAAGACATTGTATAGATCAGACCACTTCTTCATTCCTTTTACAAATCTGACCTTCATGTGCTACACTACAGATGGAAATAGTAAAATCAAGACCTCAAACACATTGATAACAATCGTTGCAAAGCCAACAAGTCTGCCTTTCATGTACTAATACATGCGAACACAGGCATGCACAAATGCAAAGAGATTATTTGTGCCTCGTCTCTTTGCAACCTGTTCTTTCTGTGACTCCTATGTCAGTGTTCTGTTTTTTGTTCCCCAACCTTGTGGTTCTGCTCTTATTCACTCCCCAAGCTTGTGGAGCAGATGTCATGTAGCAAGCAGGTTTGGGGAATTAAAAATACGGTGCAAACAGATGAGGCCCGGAGAAAAGGAGGTTGCACATAGACAAGGCACTGTCTGTGCACATGTTTGCATGCCTTTGCACCTGTTATCACCTTACAGCTAAAACTATTAGCGTTACCAATTCCTTTCAGGTCTGTGCTGCTTGCTTCCAACCCACCCATCCTCATCTCTGTTGCTTGCCCCATGTGCTCTCCCCCTTATCTGTGTTGCTTGCTCTGACCTGCCCTTCCTCTCTCTCTCCTCTGTATTACTTGTTCCCACCCATCCTACCGCCTTTCCTTGTCTGTGTTGCTTGCTCCTATATGTCCGTCTTGCTTGCCCCCACCTGCACTCTCACCTCCCTCCATCAGTCCTTCATCAGTGTTGCTTACCCGCATCATCTGTGTTGCTTGCCCCACCTGCCCTCCTTCACTAGTACTTGATGCTTGCCCCCATCCACCCTCCCTCTAGGGTGACCAATTGTCTGTACTTTCCATGGACTGTCCGTAAATAGCCCTGACGTCCGTTGTCCGTGATAGATGTCTTAACGGGTGCAATTTGTCCATAATTTTAGCCTCTCCTCTAAAGGACAAAAGTTAATTTCCACAATCGTAATTTCCCAGCTGAAGTGGAAGAGAGTGGATCTCCTGTGCTGCATTCCGAAAGAAGGGGCAGACAGCTAAAAAGAAAGAAGCATTCTTTCCGGAGTGTCTGCTTCCCCAGAGAAATGCAAATGTGTGCAACCAGCAAACATAAAGGCTGCTCTGGAGCCTGCATCATCCTGAATTCATGGAATCACTTGAAACTTCATGATAAGATAATTTCCTTTTGAGAGGTTCTGTAAGGGTGTGGCAAGCTGAGCTGCAGAGTGCATGTTTTTAATGTGCAGTTATAAAAAATGCTTGCACTAGGTATAATCTGTATATTACTGAAATCTATCATTTAGAAGCACTTTTGATCTTTAACCTAAATTGATATGTGAATTTAGTGGCAGCCTTTATTACACTGTGTGTAATGAACGTTTAAAATAATGACTTAAACATTCACAATGCTTTCATGGATCTCCTTTGACAAACTATACACAATTCGCTTTTCCCTGCTGCACCAAACAGGATTAATTCTGCGGACCTCTGGTTGCATACATATACATCTGTAGTGAACGCATTAACCAAAAGAGGTTTCATACGGTACAATAGAACATTTTCCACTGATTAGTTTAACTTTTATTTATTTTTCAGTTAAGGTGTGCATTACTTTATGTGTAGTTAACGGGACGGTAAGATATCTACAAAATAGTTACACAATACTTTGCTCTTTAGCCATGCCTTTGATTCCACCTCTGTTGCCATTTAGCCCTTCCCTATGGCAGTATCCATACTTTTTTCAATGCACTTCAACCACTGTGTTGTATAGCTTTGAGGTGGGCAAATTAACAAGGTGAGCCAATCAAGGGTCTGGCTCAGATCTTCGAGCCCATACATGAACTAAGCCCTGATATGTTTGCTATGTAATTCATATAACAAACATCATGTAAAATATGATGAAATTCAAGAGATGTGTATTTCTTCAACATGTGAAGCATTGACGTTAATACTTCACATTAAAGCATATTAAATCAAGTACAATAGGATTTTGTACAACTGATGTTCAGAACTCACATGTTTGAACGTGCTTTCATACGCATTAATGGAAAAAATGTTGGTGAAGTAAAATATTTGCCTAGGTTCATACAATTTAAGTAGAGAAGCCGTGATTTAGCCCAGTTTTCTAATTTAGCTTTGTAAAAATCAGCCGGGAAATGTGCATTTGTCTTTCCTTATGTTAAGGCTTTGTTTTTACTTCTTTGTTCATTTTTCTGCAGTTTTTATTTAGTATAAACTCGACCCAAATTTGAAACAAGTCTTTCAGCACCCACAATAGTGTATAAACACAAATAAGTCATCAGTGGTCCTCTTCTTCTCCAGTTCTTTATTTAATTGGGTTTTTGATCCCTCTGTCAGCCTGCCAGGCATCACGTGTTTCGTCTGTGGGTGTGTCACCCTGCGACTTCCTCAGGGCTGGAAATCAAATTGAAAACCCATCTTACTTAATGTATACATAATCGAGGCATTGTATTCAATGTCCATATCAGTCGTTTTTATCAATATTTCCTTAGTGCAGTTAATGGTGGAAACGTGCTCCTTTAAATTTTAGAGCTGTTCATACGGCAAACAATTTCCATGTTACATGCTTTGGTGCTTTATAGAGCCTCCTATGTCCGTTGCCGCTACAACCTAGTTAGTAATCAGTAAAATTGAAATTCGGCAAATGAACCATATTCCCTGATAGTCATGCACAAACTCAATGATTAATGTGTGACTATCATATCATAGACAAACTAGTGCTCAAGAAAGAGCATACAATTCAATGTGTAATGCGAGATTGTGCATTAAATTAATATTTGGCAAATAATCAAATATTCCCTGATAGTCATGCGCAAACTCCATGATTAATGTGTGACACTCCTATCATAGACAAACTAGTGCTTAAGGAAGAGAATACAATTCAACGTGTAATGTGAGATTGTCTATTAAATTACTATAACCGCAAGCTGACCCAGTATCAAGTGACAAGGAGAGTCAGTGACCATCACCCTTCGAATACCTGTTTTCGCAGTTGCACACTAGTGGATAGAAAGAAAGAGTCTTGTGAGCGCTTGTTCACCCCTGGAAGGAAAAACTGTAATATATATTAAATACATCCATAATTGATAATCATCTTTGAGCTTATGTTCATGCTACTATAATCAACAATATTCATGTATTCATTTGCATACATGAATATTGTTGATTATAGTAGCAGTAACTGTACGTTAGACTTCTCCTTTTAAATAAGCTTTTATACAAATGTATATGTTTTATCTTCACAGGTGCAGGGCTACATCACTTTTTTCTTAACTGTTAGAGAGTATTTATGAATTTATTAGTGGTATGTTTTCCTTAATAAGTTCTTGCAGATCATGGCCCACTGGAGCAAGACTTTGCGACTGGTATCTTTATGCCCAATTAGGCTTTGTAAGGCAGTATTTATCATTTATATATGTCGAATGATATTGTACTAAATGCTTGACCATCTTTAATCTATGCATAAGCTCAAAAATGATTATCAATTACTGATGTATTTAAATATTTTATTAATGAGCTTCAATCATTGTTATAATGAATTGCATTGTCCATGCGTATTTGTTTACAATTAGGAACATTGGAAAAACGATTATATTCCGGTATATTCAAATGATGTTATAAGATAGCCGCCATTATTCTACTTTCTAAGTCACGTTGTGGTGATGCAGTCCACTTCCTGTTTTTGTGAATGTATTAAAACATGGAAGTGTGTTTATGGAGTTTGTAGACCGCGATGAAGGCGTAAGCCGAAACGTGCCGTTTTGCCATTAAAATACATATTTGCAGCATACTGGAGTGTCTGGCAATTCCTACTGACTGGGAAGAAGACTCTTTGATATATATCTCTATATATATCAATATATATATATATATATTCACTGAAAAAACCATAGGTTTCAGGGGTGTTATAGTTAGCTGGACTTTTCACTTGTACAAAACCATTGAAATTCCCCCATTATAGTTAGTTCAGCTAACTATAACTCGGGCGCCCGCAATGCACTGCTGATGACGTCACATATTACATCACTCATGACATGGTCAGTGACATCACTCATGACATCACTGATGACATCTCAAATGACATCACTGATGACATCACTGATGACATCATCCAGTGAATGTGTGTTTTTCTGAAAATTAAATATGTTTTATATATGTATATCTCAAGGTCGATGGAAGAATAAATGGGTATATAAGTGTCTAAATGGATGATTTGTTTTTGAAAAATTGATTGTGTAACTGACTGATTAAGTGTATCATAGTGAATACATGGCTTAGTGAGTAATGTTTAAATATGTAAATATCTGTATCAGTCTCTCACTTTGTGTATAAGTGGCTGCATGGGTTGGTGAGTAGCTACATGGGTGTCTATATAGGTTATTAGTTGGTTTTTTGAGTATCAGTCTGAGTGTCTGCATGGTTCGGTGGGGGGTATTACGTAGTGCATAGGTGCATGAATGAGTGACTCACTGTTTGTATGTGTTGAACACAGCATGTGTGCAGGACTGTATGGGTGGATGAGTGTGTGTATGGGTGTGTTAGTGAGTGAATGACTGTCTCAGTAGTGTCTTTATGAGTAACTACATATGTTTTAAACTAGTATATGTGACTATTGGTGTATATATGTGAGTATATGTGAGAGTGAGAGATTGAAAGAGTTCCTGTATGAATAAGTATGTGTTTCTATAAGTGATTGTTTAAAAGACTAAGTATGTGTAAGTTTCCGTAGAAGTAAGTATGGTGGTGTGTGTATAACTGTATATGCAAGTAAATGTATGTTTGATTCTTTATTAGCATGAGTGACTATGTGTGTGAGTAACTCTATGGATGAGTGGCATTGTGTAACAGGATGTATAGGTGTATGAGTACATATGATGAGTGAGTACATGTATGAGTGACTGTATAGGACTGTTGGTGAATGAGTGGATGTGTATGTGGATCTTAGAATTACTGAAGAGGTTGTTGTAACTGGTATTGGTATGTCCATTGTTTTGAAAATTTTAGTCTCTATTTTTGAATGTGTGTATCAAAGGTTATATTAGGGTGAGAGGAGGTCTGCCACTCTATCACAAGGATGATGTCATCAGTGATGTCATGAGTGATGTCACTGACCATGTCATGAGTGATGTAATATGTGACGTCATCAGCAGTGCATTGCGGGCGCCCGAGTTATAGTTAGCTGAACTAACTATAACGGGGGAATTTCAATGGTTTTGTACAAGTGAAAAGTCCAGCTAACTATAACACCCCTGAAACCTATGGTTTTTTCAGTGAATTTCTGAGGTTTTTTAAATGCTAATTCCTAACTATAACGTGCCTGAAACCTATGGTTTTTTCTGTGAATTTCAAAGGTTTTTTAAATGCTAATTTCTAACTATGCCTACAGAGATAGGACATGTGAAGAAAGAAGAAAAAATGCACAGAAAGAAACAAAAGAAGTGCAGAAAGAAGCAACAAAAGTCCTCAAATACGAAGATAAGTGCAGGAAGAAGGATAACGTGCAGAAAGAACAAAAAGAAGAGCAGAAAGAAGCCTTGTTGCAAAATCATCCTGTACCCTCAACTTTTTCAGACGGATACTGGTGGTAACTGAGCCTGACTAACCAGTCCTAGAGCCAGTGCTATGTTAAAAGACACTTAGAATACAGTGAAAACACCTACATACACTAGGGAACATTATGCGTTGGGGTCCCCCTGTGATTAGCATGACCTCCTCTGTAAGCCCCTAGTATATAAGAGGGCATGGGGATTAAAACTACCTCTTAAAACAGGCCACAGGGCATTTTTGCACACGTTAACTCAGGCCCCGTCCCCTCCCTTCACCACTGTGTAAACACGCCCTGTGTCCATTTTTAGTTGGGAGATTAAGTTCATTTGAATCCTGAGGGTCCCTGGGGTCCAACTAGCCCACTAGGTACCTCCAGTAAGTGCCACAGAGCTGCGTTGCAGAGAGGTGTAAAAAGTGGCACGGCCTGGACCACCTCTCTGCAATGCAGCTCAGTGGCGCTTACTGGAAGCACTTGGTGGGCTAGTTAGCCCCCAGGGGCCCTCAGTATTGAAGGGAAATTATATCCCCAATTTAAAACGTGCCATAGTGCGTGTTTGCACACGTCACCTCAGGCCCCGTCCCCTCCCTTCACCACTGTGTAAACGCGCCCTGTGGCTGTTCTAAGTTGAGAGATGAAGTCCCCTTGAATCCTAAGGGTCCCTAGGGTCAAACTAGACCACTAGGTACCTCCAGTAAGCGCCACAGAGCTGCGTTGCAGAGAGGTGTAAAAAGGGGCTTGGCCTCAGAACACCTGGCTGCAGCGCAGCTCCCTGGCGCATACTGGAGATACCTGTTGGGGGCGCGTTTGCAGAGTGCTGCACGGAGGGGGCATGGCCTCCTGCACGATGCCAGTCTTTTATTTATTTTAGTTTTTTAAGAAGGGGGGCTGTTTGGTTCCCCTTCTTATTCTAATTTATTGGCCCTGATGACCCCATCCCCCAGGGCCAGTCTCCTAATTATATTTTTTTGACCCCAATCCCCAGGGCCGGCCACTGTTTTTTATTATTTTTAAAAAATATATATTCATAGACACACCTAGGACATGCTGGACAAACCGTACGTACCTATCACCATGACGATTTGCGTGATATTCATTAAAAGGCGACTATGCATGCAATGAATCCACGTGGAATGTATTTACACCACTAGTGAAGCTCTGACATGTCTGATGCCCTACCGTGCCTAATCCCGGTAGACACCCTTGTCGTTTATTTATACAAACTTGGGTAGCTATTGACGGGCACATTTAATACACATGCACACCAAGCCATTCAAAGGGGATTCGACAAAAATTCGACCAAAACTATGCAAGAAACCCCCCTCACGGTTAATAAAACACACATCCACTGCCGGATGTGTAATACTTTTTATTTTACTCTCTGGAAAGGGGACGAACATCACTTGAGAGTCACAGCGCGCTCCTGACAGAGCCCAATGCTGTGTTACACCCACCATTGCCTGCCGTGTGCCACACACCTCTGTGTTGTATTCCACTAGCCAGTGCATATGCTATGACACTCTCTAGCCCATGTGCACTGTAACACCACCCCGTGAATATGTCATGCCACACTTGTCTTCGCACGGGTTATATTGCCCCATCTAACGTGCCTTTCTCGATGCCTATGTTATAACGCACAGTGCTATGCCATACATATTACAATCTGGGATCCATATCTTTGTCACAGTGCATATGCAACCTTACACTCCCCAGCACATATTTTATATTACAACTTTAGAGACTAGTTAGGTTACACAACACTGCCCTGTGCATATTACACTCCAAGGCGCATATCGCATAGCACGCGCTAGTGCCTGTGCTATCTCGCGCTCTCCAATGAATCTGTCATTGCGCACAATGTATTGCATATTATATTTCACGCCCGGTTCATCTTATATCACACTTTTTGGTGCATAGTTTATACCATACACTATATCTAGTTTTCATTTTCAATCGTGCTCTCAGGACTATGTTCTATATAACACTGTGTTCACCTACCCTTTTCACGGGCATTACATTTTGCGATAGGGGGTGGAGGGTCAGGGGGTGTTTCTGCCAAGTGAGCCCGGAGTCACAGTCACAAACGTCCTCTTCTTCCTGAATAAAAGTGAGATTATGCTGCATACTTGTTCATATTTTAAGTAGTTCGCACAGACACAATGTTTTAAAAACAATAAAGTTCCTAATACCCGCCTTCTCTGAACAGTTAGCTTGCTGCCCCATCCCCTTCCTCCCTATCCTCTGTTGTGTGAATCCATGGACTAGCCTCCTCCCTCCTGCCATGCATGGTCTGATGTGCTGCCACTGCCCTCAGTATGATGCACCAGTCCACTCCTCCTGCCCTCCATTGCCCAATTCTATGCCCCATCATTGACCTCCTGCTTAAACTCTGTGCTTAGCTTGCTGCCCCTATTCTCCTTCCCCCTGCCCTCCGATGTCTTTGTGCATGCCCCTGCTCCATCCTTTTTGCCCACCATGTCCCATGGACCTGCCACTCCTATCTACTCTGAGTGTTCTGTTGAGCTGCCACTCCCCTCCCACCTGCCTAGCATTGTCAGATGACTGTAACCTGTCCCTGTCACCTCCACCCTGCCTGTCCACATGCCATGCCCCTATCCTCTTCCTCCTGTCCTACATGGTCCATTGTACTGCCACACCCTTCTGCCCTCCCTGGTCTGTTGTGCTGCAGCTGCTCCTCCTGCCTGCCCCGTGTGGTCTGTTGTGAGGTCCCTTCCCCTGAACTTTCTTGTCTGTGCACAGGTCCTGACCCTCCCTTCTATCCTCCATCGTCCTTTGTGCATGCCCCTCCACCCTCCTTCTTGCCCATCATAGCCATTGTGCTGCCACTAACCCTCCCACTTGCCATGCATGGTCTTCTGTGCTGCCATGGCCCCTCCCACCTTCCCTGTGTGGTCAGTTAGCTGCCCCTGACCCCCTCCCACCTTCCCTCCATGGTCTGTGTGTATGCCATCACAGTCTCACTGTTGCTCTTCATGGTGTGTCTTGCTTCTAGTGCCCATCCTGCCTGACCTCCATGGCTATCTTGCTGCTCCTGCCCTGCCCCCTTGCCCCCAGCCCTACTCCCTCCCTCCTGGCTTGTCTGTTCCATTGTAATGCCCCTGATCCGTCCCTCCTGCCCTTTATGGTCTGTTATGCTGCAGCTTTCTCTCCTGTCTGTCCATTATGGTCAGCTAGCTACCATTGCCTCTTGCCCCTCTGTTCTCTGTTGTCCATGTGCATGGTCCTGTCCCCTCCCTCTTGCTTTCTATGGATTGTTGTGCTGCACTCCCGTGTGGTGTATTGTGCTGCTGCAAACCCTGATGCCTGCCCTGCAGGGTCAGTTTGGTGCACCTCTCCATGTCCCTCCTGTCCTCTGTTATCCAAGTCCATGTCCCTATCCCATTTCCTTCCATGATCCAATGTACCATACTTGCGAACATTTTGAACTTGGTAAGAGGGAGATTTTGAAAAAAAACTGGGGTATTGATTTTCCCCTTTGAGTTACATTGAAAAAGAGGATATTGTAGACAGGAGACAGATCAAATAAAGCCCATTTGAGCTTAAAAACATTGGACGTTTCCTGGCTGAATCGGGTCTGTTGGCATGTATGGTTGTACTACCATTGCCTCTTCCTTCTGCCCACAATGGTCTATTACATTGCCACAGGCTTGAAGGAGGGTAGATTTTGTATCACAGGGGGCCCCTGGCCCGTTCTGTCCACACCTGAAGTATGAGACCCTTGTCCTTGCCCTGCCAGCTGCATTTGTAGGCCGTATTAAATTGACCAGCGGGTCCTGTGTTGCTATATAATTATCCTGAGACATCCTTACCACTCAGCCAGTATAAAACCCCTGTGTAGGCCCTTCTGTTCAATATGTAGGCCTCTTTGTTAAATTGACCATAGCTCTGCAATTTTAGTGTATAGCAGTCTGAAGGCAAGTCTGCGAGGCCTTCTGCTCCAAACCAGTAGCCCCCACCCTACCCGAGTGCTCCGTGCTCGGTATCAAAGTTCAACATCCCCCTGAAGCTGTCGACATACAGTAGGCTGCATCCTGGACTGGTACTTGCTTCCTGGGCAGGTTTCCCGCTTTTAAGGAAGTGGCAACCGCAGAGCGTCAAGTTAGGAGAACTGAGGAGATTTTATACATGAATATATTGAATTCCCGTACAATACCCATTATTTTCTGCTTGCTCTATGGAACTTACGATAAGCGATTGGCCTGAGAGACTGACCTTTTCACCCAGTCCATTGTCAGCATTAAGTGGGTAAATGACGAAATGTCTGGTAAAATCTGCAGACGAAGCTTTTGGGTAGCATACGTAGGTAGATGTAGCGTGCAAAGGAGCCCACAAAATGATATAAAAAGGGAGCACCCACAGATATCGACGGACTACCTCGCCGTCTGTATGTAGGTTAACAGGCAGTGCAGGTTTTCCCCAAGAGCTGGGAGCTCTTGTCTTCCTTTGCTTAAAATGTCTTGCTCTGCTTTGCTTGAAGTATCTTATTCTATTTTACCTATATGAAATGTCATGTTATGTTTAACCATTGTTCTCTTTACTTTTGCATTTAAAAGATTTTGTATTGTAATTGCAGGAATGCTTGCTCTAAGAGTAAACGTGAGTGTTCCTAGGTAACATTTTCCTTGGTGTAACTTGTTTCTCATGATGCATTTATAGATGTGTTTTCTCTCTCTCTCTGTCAGTACATTAATTGAGATACAGAGAATATCATGACAGCTGTATGATTATCTGGATTCTGTATTTTGTACTTTATGTCTCTATTCTGCGGTTTCTTTGAAGTTGCATCTTCTCATTAAACTGCCATTGTATTCTGCCTCCAATTCCATGTCTCATATGTCTGTTTTCTTCATTTTTGGAGCAAGCGTTCCTAGGCACCCCGGCTCAAATTAAGGTGCCCCTTTTGTCCCTGACTCACTCTCCTGCTCAGTTCTGTGGTGGCTCCCGGGGATCTGGGGACCGCCCCTAGCTTCCTTGACCCGTAATAGATCTTGCCTCCAACAGCCTCTCTTGCAAGTCCTGTATTGTTGGTTTGTTGCCCCTGCCCCCCTTTCCACTGCCCTCCATAGTCTGTTGTGCTTCCACGGCCCTTCCTGCCTGCTCAGTGTGGTTAAATTGTTGCCTTTGCACCCTCCTACCTGCCTTCAATTTTCAGAGTCCGTGCCCCTGGCCTCTGCCTCTCAACCGTATCCTAATGAACAACTAGATTGCTAACATTCTATATTTATTACAAAAGTGTGGAACGCCTGACATCATCTTGATGTAATCAAAACTGTAATACCTAGAGCATTTCCTTTAGAAATTACATATATGAGAGGGTCTTATTGGCATCAAAATTATGGTTAGTGCTCTAAAAGGCTAAAATAAGGACATATTTTCTGAGTTTTCAAATAGCGACAAAGCACTTTTAAATTATTTGTTATCTTTATGTTTTTTTATCCAGTTGACCACTTGATTAAATGTTGCACTTAGGGGAGATGATGTGGTGTTACTTCCAGAACTGCAGACTTTGCAACTGGGGAACCAGGTTGAAGTTTCTGCTTCAGCTCGACATTCTGTGATTCTGGTCAAATCACTTAGTCTCCCCATGTCTACAACCAAAATGAATGTGTTCTTGTGTGATGTAACCAATGCTCATGTAAAGCACTCCAATACCTGACAAGTCTGCACTATATAACACTGCAAAAACACAAAATAATAAGTGTTTTGCACACTTCTGTCATTGGGCTATATTTGGGCTACATCTGGGTGATTTTGGGCTACATTTGGGCTCTTTTGTCTCCGGTGGCCATCTTGGGAGATTTATTTGTTATGAAGTTTCCTAATTTCCTCATGTACTGCAGTCTCCTCAGTAGGAAATGCTTTCAGTTTTTTACTTTGATTCCATCATGAAGGTATTCAGATATGTCACACATTTGCCATAAATTCTGAATGTTAGCACTCTAGTTGCTCATTAGATCATTGTAGTAAAACTACTGCACCATGGAAGTCTGCTCCTGGTATTAAAAGTGCATGTTTCAGTCTGCATGTCAGAATTTTTTTAATGAAATAGAAGAGGATTTGAGAAGTCACTCAAAATGTGCCCTCATTTTCTTTCTTCAGCATTAATCATAATTTCTATGGCAAAATGAACCTCCTCATTTTGTTCCTTTTTAAATTAAATGTTTTAAGTGTTACCAGTTTATTCCAATCAAGATGGCTTCAGGTGTGCCATACTTTTGTCATAATGAAGACAGTAAGCGCTCTAGTTGTTTTTAAGAACATTCTGGGACATTCTGTCATTGGGCTATACTTGGGCTACATCTGGGTGATATTTGGGCTACATTTGGGCTCTTTTGTCTCTGGTGGCCATCTTGGGAGACTTATTTGTTATGAAGTTTCCTAATTTCCTCATTTACTGCAGTCTCCTCAGTAGGAAATACTTTCAGTTTTTTACTTTGATTCCATCAAGAAGGCATTCAGATGTGTCACACATTTGCCATAAATTCAGAATGTTAGCACTCTTTTTGCTCATTAGATCACTGTAGTAAAGCTACTGCTCACCAGGGAAAACTGCTGCTGGTATTGAAAGTGCATGTTTCAGTCTGCATGTCAGAATTTTTTAATGAAATAGAAGAGGATTTGAGAAGTCACTCAAAATGTGCCCTAATTTTTCTTTCTGCAGCACTAATCATACTTTTTATTGAAAAATGAACCCCCTCATTTTGTTCCTTTTTAAATTAAATGTTTTAAGAGTTACCACTTTAATCCAAGCAAGATGGCTTCAGGTGTGCCATACGTTTATCATAAGTAGGACTGTTAGCGCTCTAGTAGTTCTTTGGAACACTCTGGGAAGCTGCAGTAGAACACAAAGGAATCAACTGACAGTCTCTGCCCTTGTTGGATGTACATGTTTTACTGAGAATGTCAGACTTCATTCTCACATGACTGAGAAAGATAATGTGAATTTACAGAAAATAAGCTCTCAGTTTAGCCTATAGTTCACCTTCCAAACCTCTGTGGTAAAAGCATGAGAAAATATGTTTCTCTCAATCATGATATCCCAGCAGAAGGCTTTTTCACATGGTGAAATCACCTTAGAACATACCACAATTCCTAAAATGAGTATGGTACCATCAACAAATGATTTATAATGTAACTAAAGTCTTAAAACCTTCTATTAACTGCAATGCTTTTTAATGAGGTGCTATCATGTATATTGGTCCCAAGATGGCTGCCAACACTTCTTGGATGAAGTGCTGACAGCCAATCAGATCTCAGGATGAGATGTGTGGTTAGGCTCCGCCCACATATATATATGCTTTTAAATGCTATTTTCTCAGGATCTACTGAACAGATTTACACCAAACCTACAAAAGGCACTTCCTTGACCTGAGGACTACCTCTCTGCCAAATTTCAAGTAATTCTGTTCAGCCGTTCGGGCTGTAGCTCGTTCTAAAGGTCCTATGGAAAAATGCATGGGAAAAACGCGTTTTGGGACCCCCCTTTTATCTCAGCCCCCGCTTGACGAATCCCCCCGAGACTTTCAGGGTAGGAGCGGAGTGTAGCGCCCCACCTATTTTGAGAAATTCGCGAGGATTCGTCAACCGGCGCCAAAGTTATTCAAAATAGAATGTTGCGGATTTCCTATGGAAACGTGGTCCTAACTATAACTACCTACTGGCGACCGCCAGTAGGTAATATATATATATATATATATATATATATATGTATATATGTATATTCACTGAAAAAAACATAGGTTTCAGGGGCGTTATAGTTAGTTGGACATTTCACTCGTACACAACCAGTGAAATTCCCCCATTATAGCTAGTTCAGCTAACTATAACTCGCACCCCCGCAATGTACTGCTGATGACGTCACATATTACATCTCTCATGACATGCTCAGTGACATCACTGATGACATCACTGATGACATCTCCAATGATATCACTGAACCGGCATTCAAAGTAAGGGCGGTGTCACGCGCATGTTGGGAGCTGCCGTAGCCTCTGAGGAAGGAGTTCAGATTTTACTCCGAAACGCGTCAGGCATGAATAAGAAGGCAGCGCTGTGATTGATATCGGTGTGCGGGACTGTGTGCATACCTATTAAAGGCCTGAAGCCTCATAACTTGTGTCAGAGTGCTTCTTAACTGGTTGGGTAAACCTTGGAGCAGGGGATATATATATATATATATATATATATATATATATATACATATATATATATATATCTATACATATATATAACAGCAGTAAAACGATAAGTCCAAGTATGTTTTCACCCATCAAAATCCTGTCACCTGCAGTATAGGAAGACAAATAAACTGTGCTGAGCTATCGAATCAACCCCGTCCTCATATAAAAATCTAACCAAAGTTCTTGAACAGCTACAGCGTGGTGCAAATTAACTCATGTGTCCTTCGTTCCTTACCCATGTCCTGGTGAAAGGCTCCGTAGCCCAAGTCTCGGCAATGCTCCCGTCTTGAGTTTTAAATGGGCACCATCTTGCCCATATCTTTAATATAAGATCGTCTTTATGCCTCTTTTGAAAATAGAAAGCGACAAGGTTATACCTATAAAAGGCTCCGCTATCTTAGACTATGTCTTTAACCAAGATAGTACATTCGTGAGCCTGCCAGTCTACCTAACAATACTCTTCATTGCTCCAGCACATGTGAATTTGGAGCTGTGTTATCATATATCTACATTAATGTTCAGAAAATTATATTCCAAAATAAAAAATTATCCCAATATTTGTACCGGTCAGGCCATTTTAAAGGGAAAATCATGACAGTGTGTCAGAGATAGGCACCCTTAAACCACTGCCTTGAGTATATGCCTAGATGCGTCAAGAACAACTACTATTTACAAACCGAGAGTGCATGTGTTGGGGATGGATTATGGGGAAGAGTACCAATCTTGTTGCAGTCTTTAAAGCCTTCCACCAAAATTCCCCACGCCTATGCAACAAAATATTTTATCAGACTGGCTCATTCCTCCCTGTTTAACAGTTTGCTTGCATATCAAAACCAAGAGAGACAGACCTTGGTCCAACTTATGATAACCGGAGGAAGTGGATCCTTCCAGAGCAGTGTAATATTGCGTTTTGCTAGCAGAGGAGCCCAGTCGACAAACTTGGCCAAGGGTTTCTCGAACTTAAGGTGGGGGAATACGCCTAATAGGACTGCTTCTGGGGAATTCTTTAGTACATGGCCCATTGCGGTCGACAGCATCTCCAGAATTCTCGGCTAGTAATAAAGGAGTGTGGGACAAGACCAATAAATATGAAGCAAATTGGCATCTAATTGCATACAGCGAGGACATGCAGCTGCGAATCCCGGGTATATTTTGTTAATTAGGGCAGGTGTAAGTTAGGCTCAGTTCAGAATATTAAATTGAATGTACTTAACATGGGAGCTGTGGAATACTTTGTTGGGATACTTCAATATTTTAGCCCAGTCCATATCGTGCAGAGGTTTGGCTGGATCAGATTTCCAGTTAGTAGGGAGAGACCTGTAGAGGTCCTCATGTTGCAGGAAAGCTCTGTACATCTATATTATCAGTTTGCAGCCAGTTCCCATGGTGTAGAATACTGGAATTTCGGAAATCGAAACGCGGTGAAGATAGACACTTTACTTGGTGGAACGTATTATGGCTCCACAAGGTTATTGAAAGTTGGTTTTAGAGGCTCAGGGATTCTAATACAGATCCCAAAAGAAACATGTAATGAGAACGGATGAAAATTTGAAGCACATTGGATTCCTGACAACGTTCTGTGCGGATACAACATTTTGTACAATCACTAGATAACAGTGTGTGAGCTACGACATAAGTGTGCCTTGAGGAAGCCCTAGGTGGGGCGAAACGCGCGTCGGCTGCTGCATTCCTAAAAAGAAATAAAATGATTTCTGAATGATGTACAGCTACGTGGATATTGATTTGGAACTCTCCTGTAATATGATGACATGGCTGTTGAAAGTGTACAAAACATATGGGATTAGAGTTACTTGTGTATGGTGTGCTCTTGTGTCTCTGTTCGTCAGGGTGTAGAATGTCTAGTACACTTCATGTGGGGGGGGGCTAGGTGTTGGACATGAAATAGGGCATTTAATGATTGATAAGGTGTTTGTAAGAAAGGAATTGATCTGGGTGAAGATTCTAGTCTGCTGTAAGAGTTTGGAAATCTAGTAGCTCACTGTCAACAAACAAATACCCCAATTTCAAGAGGCCTGCAGCATGCGACTGACAGAGTTGCCCTGAGTGAAGCCATCCGGTGCGAGTGGGGTGGCCTAGCGCAGGGAATTGGAAGAGTGTAGAGTTTCCTCAGGTTAGTGAGATTACGGATTCTAGTAAGGCAAGAAAAATCTGTGCGAGATAACCCTGTGTGGCACTGGGTAGAATGGTCAGTAGGAAACAATGAATAGTGCAGCAAGCCCACCTTAAAGTCTGTACGGGTAAACGCTGGGACGGTCAGAGAACCACCAAAGGCGGCAGCTTAATAATAGCATTCTATGTCCGGAAGAGCTAATCCACCGGCAGTCACAGGTAGTTTTAGAGTGGTAAGAGTTACCCGGCGGCTCCCTGGTTCCCGATCAGACGTGGGCCGTGCCTAAATGTCTGAAGAAGGAACGAGGGATGAGCAGGTGAAGGTTTTCAAAATATTACAAGAACTGGGGTAGCACCACTATCTTCACTAGTGCCATGTGGTTCATTACTGAAAGTAGAAGAGAAGATCAAAAAGCAAACTGGGCTAGGTATTGAAAGGTAACTGATGCAATGAAGAGACACTATTTCCTTGTATGTGTTAAACAGGATCCAACTCAACTTTCTCGACAAGTATCTTCTGCACATTTGCTTTTAAGTTATGACGATATTTAGTCAAGTTTATAATGTAAATGTTTTGGTTTCTGCATTTAGTGACTTTACCCCACACCACCAGTCAGAAGACAACTCTGACACAAAGAGCTGACTCGAGGCAGCTGGAGACAGTCATTCATGAGTGAGTTGAAGGTTGGGAAAATAGCATCTTGCAAGCCCCTGGTCATCTGCAGCAAACAGCTGGGCTTGGCTCAGACTGAAATGTATGACAGCTGCTGTCAGTGCCCATTGCAGCTGTCAGTGCCCCTTGTAGCTGTCAGTGCCCCTCGCAGCTGCCAGTGCCCCTGGTAGCTGTCAGTGCCCCTTGCAGCTGTCAGTGCCCCTTGCAGCTGTCAGTGCCCCTTGCATCTGTCAGTGCCCCTCACAGCTGTCAGCCCCCCACTGCAACTGTCAGCCCGCCCCTCACGGCTGTCAGTGCCCCTCGCGGCTGTCAGTGCCCCTCGCAGCTGTCAGTGCCCCTCACGGCTGTCAGCCCCCCTGCAACTGTCAGCACGCCCCTCACGGCTGTCAGTGCCCCTCGCGGCTGTCAGTGCCCCTCGCGGCTGTCAGCCCCCCACTGCAACTGTCAGCCCGCCCTTCACGGCTGTCAGTGCCCCTCACGGCTGTCAGTGCCCCTCGCGGCTGTCAGTGCCCCTCGCGGCTGTCAGTGCCCCACACGGCTGTCAGCCCCCCTGCACCTGTCAGCCCACCCCTCACGGCTGTCAGTGCCCCTCGTGGCTGTCAGTGCCCCTCGCAGCTGTCAGTGCCCCGCGCCGCGGTCAGTGCCCCTCGGAGCTGCCAGTGCCCCTCACGGCTGTCAGTACCCCTGCAGCTGTCAGTGCCCCTCGCAGCTGTCAGTGCCCCTGCTGCTGTCAGTGCCACGTGCAGCTGTCAGTGCCCCTTGTAGCTGTCAGTGCCCCTCACAGCTGCCAGTGCCCCTGGTAGCTGTCAGTGCCCCTCGCAGTTGTCAGTGCCCCTTGCAGCTGTCGGTGCCCCGCATGGCTGTCAGCCCCCCACTGCAACTGTCAGCCCGCCCCTCACGGCTGTCAGTGCCCCTCACGGCTGTCAGTGCCCCCGCGGCTGTCAGTGCCCCACACAGCTGTCAGCCCCCCTGCAACTGTCAGCCCCCCTGCAACTGTCAGTCTGCCCCTCACGGCTGTCAGTGCCCCTCGCGGCTGTCAATGCCCCTCGCGGCTGTCAGTGCCCCGCGCAGCTGTCAGTGCCCCTCGGAGCTGCCAGTGCCCCTCGCAGCTGTCAGTACCCCGGCGGCTGTCAGTGCCCCTCGCAGCTGTCAGTGCCCCTGCGGCTGTCAGTGCCCCTGCGGCTGTCAGTGCCACGCGCAGCTGTCAGTACCCCTGCGGCTATCAGTGCCCCTGCGGCTGTCAGCCCCCGCCCCCTGCAACTGTCAGCCCGCCCCTCACGACTGTCAGTGCCCCTCGCAGCTCAGTGCCCCTCGAGGCTGTCAGTGCCCCTCGCAGCTGTCAGTGCCCCGCGCAGCTGTCAGTGCCCCTGCGGCTGTTAGTACCCCTGCGGCTGTCAGTGCCCCTCGCAGCTGAATATCATCAGTTCTCCAGGGGGGGTGGGGGGGTGCAGGGAATGCAGAACAGCAGTCTCCACTTAAAGGCCACATATTCTCTGACAGGAATTAACTTTTATCTTTAACTACACGTTATCAAAACGCATTCCAGTGTGTCATCTAACTTCTGTAAACAAAATAAACCCTGCTTGAAAAAAGCAATATATTTTCATGCTAACTCAAACTAAACGATGTACTATTACAAAAGGGGTAATATGTGGTAATATAGCTTGCCCACAAATACCGCCCAGGGACTTCCTAGTTATGGTTACAAAGCTCTTCCCTCTCTCCAACAAGAAATAAGAACTACATTGTTTGGTGTATATATATTCCCATATATAGATGTTGATCTTGTTAGGAAAAAACTGAATTATTTTCTACACAATAAAGAAGAATAGAATCATGTACAGTCATCTGCCACCCCTCGTCTGGCCGGGAAGCAGTTGTTAAAGTCTTAAAAAGCCGCCATGGAATACGGAAATGACATTTAAATAAGCCCTCTCCCTTTTCATGTCACTGATTTTCTTTCAGTGCATAAGTGTTGCTATGAACTAAAGTATTTAGGCGATTCCAGCGCACGGACAGGCCGCCTGAGAGCAACGTACGGTCCGGGTATCAGCATGACTTGTCATCAAAAGCAGGGAACATAAAAACATCAAAAATCATACATTAAAACATAATAGCTCCAATCGTCTTGGAGACCTATACTTTTTTTTCATTAATAATATGGGAAAAATATAGGCATTTTAACTTGTCGTTCCTCAGTATGGAGTGTATTAAACTAAAAGGAAAGAGCGGTAGAAAGTCAATTGCAACAAAAATGCATTTAGATCACTTTCTAAAACCCATTCCACTGTGGCTATTGTTCCAGAGGAAGCAATTTTCAAGCTGGGTATCCCGTTCTTTTTTCCCACAGCTATTCAATCTGCTTGTTAGCCTGTGTTGAAGCACTCCTTATGTTTTAGAATCTGAGGGCCTGAGTACGAGCTTGGAGGTGCGGCGCTGGGTCCTCCCTGCCACCGCACAGCCAAACCCGTGGTTGGGCCGCCTGCTAGATTACAAGTTTTTCTTGTGTTTAATGGGCTTTTTTTTGGCATTCCCACGGCGGTGCCTCAGAAAATGGGCACTGCAATAAGAATGCCCAAAACAGTTCTAGCAACGGCATGAACTGTAAAGCCGCACAGGAACTGGGATACATGCAAATAGGGGGTGCTTGCACCCCATGGCAGTGAGGCACAAGGGGCCTCGGGAGGGCCCCTTTGTTTATTTTCTGCCACGGTTTTCATGGAGTAGGAACCACCATAAACAAAATGGCAGAGAGGAAACTCGTAATATTCTTGGCGGGACTGCGGCTGCCCCTTCAAGCATATTGTGGCCTCAAGACTGTGGCAACACCGTCAGGGAACGGTGGTTCCCTGGCAGCTGGGCAATGGCGGTCCGACCACCTTAATTGCAATAGGGCAGTCGGAAGACTGCCACTGCCCGCACCCATGAGTTTGGTGGTTCTCGGACTGCCAAACCCGTAATTAGGGCCAGAGAAATTAGGATTTACATGAGATTAATAGTTTTGCCCATCGAGGTGAACTGAGATCGGGGTCCTGGTTTCCTGGTTTCCTGGTTCTGGGGTCAGCATCTTAAAAAGTCGGGAACATGCCCCCAGGTCACATTTTGAAAGAAATGTTATCTGTCTTAGAGGCATGAAATGCTAAATTGCTCCAATTGGGATATTATTTTTATAATCTAGGTGGCATGCATGTTACTCAAGTATCTTTGTATCACTCATAATGCCCATTTCTCCCTCGCCTCTCTGGACATTTGAAGCAAGCACACCCATGTCAAGACACCAGCCATGGCGCTACTGCGGCCCAAAAGGTAGAGACACCATTGGTTAAGACAATAATGCATTTGTAAAGCCCAGCTGTTTGCCATGTTGAGCTGACAATAAACACTGATAGCAAATATTTAAGAGTCTCTTTACCTTCATGGGAAAATGCTAAAACACATCCTTCTCTGGAAAGGTGTCATTCCTATGATTTAGGGAACATAATTCACTGATATGTCTTATTTTAATGACATTTTTTTAAACTACTTCTTTTAGCACACTTACAAAAGTACTCTGTTATTACAATGCACTATAACATTTAACACACGCCATTTTGTAAGTTGCTTTACAGTAGCACTTCCAAACACCAGCTGAGAAGCTAATACAACCTTAAATCCCTTGCCATGGATGGACTGCTCATGATCTGACACATGGCTTAACTGATGACATCGCCAGTAATATCATTAATAACATCATGGTGGGGGCTTTGGACTGCATGTTTTCACATGTGTTGATACATCTCTGCCTCAAACTGGATCTTTCAGCACATAGGACTGCACCTTTAGGAGACTGGGATAATGTTTAGGCATGCAAGTCCTGCTGACTGCTGAAATCTGGCATGATTTGCGGTTGATGAGTTTCAGTCTCAGTAAGGCCAACTCTAGCTTTCGTATTTCAGATGTTGATAAAGTGGGTGCCATTAAACTGGGCAACACCTGCACTTACAAAAGGTAAACACTGTGGCATGATATTTTCGGCAAAGTGATAGTCTTGCTTATCCATGGGTAGTTCTGAGATGACATCTGTTGGCTGTCAATGGAACTGCAAATTCTGTCCCCAGTGTAGTCTCTGTGTGAACATCTGTTGACTGACAGAGGAACTTGTGCCTCTCATTGCCATACAATCTCATCTCTATGAGGACATTTCTTGGCCATTTGTTTCCATGTTGTCTTTTAGGTCATATGCTGGTCGACAGCGGATATTACTTCTTTAGTTTCCGTGTAATGTTTGTGAGGACATCTATGGCTGTCCGGGGAATTGCAGCCTTTTACCTTCACGTGGTCTATGTGAGGATAACTTTTGTGTATCAATGGACCTGCAAGCTCAGATCTGCATGTAATATTAGCAAAGACATATGGCGCCTTCAGTGAAAATGTATTCTTCTGTTGACTAGTGGAGAAGTTACTGAATTTTGTGACTGTGTCATATGTGATGCTCCATCAGTGATGTCATCAATTATGCCATAGGTGATGTCACATTTGATGTCATGAATCATGCTATTTCTCAAGACAACTGTGATTTCTTGTGTGATCATGAGTAGTGTTTGGGGTCGCTCTGGTATTGTAGCTAAGTATACGTGGCAAAGATCAGTGGCTTTGAGGTTTGACTCTTACCCGTGGTGTCCTCAGTATGAAGTTTTTAAATGGCGTTTACAAGGTTTTTTTTTTTTTTTTTTTTTTGAAAAACCTTTATTGACGTTTCAATCACTTACACATATGGGCCTACAACCCCCCGGGGCCGGCCGCTAAGCAATCAGAACAATAAAAGCACATGTAAACACAGGCGGCACCTCGGAGAGCAAAGTCTACAATACAGTATAGTCCGGCCAATGAGTCGCTCAGGTAGGACACCAGGAGAGAAAGGGTTTTTCATTTTATAATAAAACAAAACAGTAGGATCAGGTGCCAAACAGTTTCCCAACAGCGATAAGGGGCAAGGATAAGAGACGCAAGCAGCAAGCAGCAATACATTGAATCAATGGCGCAGACACGGGAAAGTACGGATGGGGAGAAATATCAAAGATAATTGCGCCTACAGGTCCCCGTACCTAAAGCCCAGCGAACCCCCCGGAAACTGTGGCACACATTAAGAGCAAGCGATTCACAATAAGAGAGGTGTACCGCGCTGATCCCAGAAAAACAGGCAAAAAGAAACAGAGAAGAAAAAGGAGGCCATGGAAAAAGAGATAAAGACTAAAGAGTCCCCTCCCCCATCCCCCCACCCTGCACCTCTGCGAATGAGTATGGCCCCACCCCCCAGCAGCGTGCCTGTCGCCCTGGAACTAGACCCGAAATATAGAAGAGACAGAGAAAAAAGGAGTAAGAAAGAGCCCCCCAGACGGGGGGGCGGAGGGAATGTAATAAACTGGAGGAGGGCCTTCAAAACATACCCCCGGCTTCTCCCTCCCGCACGGTGAAGACTCCCCACAGCAAACAATTAGCAGCACCAAGTTGATCATATCAAAAGAGGAAGGGGGGGAGTGGGGAGCATTATGCACCAACTATGCGACTAACCATGAGAGCACGCAACCATGAGTCCGCCTGTCTACTAGGTGACCACTCCCGAAGGATCAGCCTCAGCCTTGACCGCTCTTTGCGATTCTGCCCATGCCTGCCCCTCGACCCAGCACCATGTCCGATGTCCTAAAGTACAGGAGTGTCCAAAAACAGTCGGGAAGCGACGCACACAGGTGGGGTGGAAGTCTCTGAGCATCAGCACGGACCGCTTCATGGGGGGGCGTCTTTTCCAGTGCCGCCCCAGGATCTGCACTGCACACAAGGTCCAGACAGGCTGAAGCAGTCAAATGAGACACACGTCGCTGGAATCGTCCCTGGGCCGCCGGAGATTGCGCACGGGACAAGGCCACCATCTTCCGCTCAGGTCCAATACCTCCGGAGCAGATCAAGCCCACAGTTAGCCGACCACACGGTAGCATACTGTCCGGAGTGTCCGGCTGTACACTAATCGCGGGGGGGGCCGCAACATCTTCCTCCTGTGTGCAGTGTGGAAAGCCACTGTGTACTTGTGGACCAGCATGCCGCCACTGTCCCAACGCTGATACCACACCATCTAGCTTCCTCCCCAGGACCCCGGCGCCATGAGCCAAGGAGTAATGAAGGGCACCAAGGGCCTCCAGGAGGTCGCCGTACCCCAGAGCAGCTCTCTCCGATCGCTCTGCCACACTCCCGACCGTCACACACCCCCAGTCCCACTGCGTCCCAGCGGACAGGATGGTAGGCTGCATAGTGACAAAATGGCCGCTGGGAAGGCCCGACTCGTATTGGGGCCAGGACCCCGGGACCAACGCCTCAAGGTCCACGTCGCTGAAGACAGGGATCCTGGGGGAGGAACAGATTCAACCGTTGCGCGGTCACGGGCAATAGTCGTCTCCGCCACGGACCAGCTCCCGCAAAAAGCCGGGAGCCGCCCGCAAGGATCAGGCCGAACCAGGGACGGCGTCCGGGCAGCTCACCGTCAAAGGCAGGGGCAAACACCACAGAATCCGAGAATTGCACACCCGGGCATGTCCTCGGTCCGCAGCGCTCAGCAGGGGGGGAGCGACCACAGCAAAATGCAGGCCGAGGGGAGCACCACTCCGGCGGACCGACTCCACCCAGTCACCACAGGCCGCTGTTGTTAAACTGCCGCCCGGCCAAGGCGTCCACTCGAGGTCCCGGCTTCGGGACCGCACGGGCCGCAAAGTTCAATCGCTGATTTCTCCGGCGGTACTGCAGTCAGAAACCTCAGGGTCACACGATCGGTTGCCACTTTCGTTTACAAACACGATCTCGTAGCGCAGAATAAGGATCTCATGCAGGATATCCGTGCGGGATGCGGAGGTTCACGGAGCCGGGAATCTACGCTGCCGTCCCGGTCGCCATCTTGGCTCCTCCTCCTACAAGGTTTTTTGATAGCATTGTTTTGTAGAAGAGCTTACTAGAGAACCACACAGTCACTTAAGCAAAGCTTTTAAGCATATTTCTTGTGTTGACCAAGGATATATTTTAACTCTTGTTGGCATTACTCACAATAGCCCAACTGCTTGGACTCTGACCGTATGCTTTGGCATAAGGTATAGTTTACCACACCATGCAACCAATATCTCTACTCTGTATTTCATGGGCCTCTCCAGTTTTTAACCCTCACCATTTTCTTCCCAATGTGCTCTTGTGGGAGTTTCCATGGGTCTCCCCCTAATAGGCATGATCCAAATGTGCCACAAATACATTCCACACGACACGTAGAAACATTTCCACTGCAAGCATAACGCCATATTACCGTGAACAAAGAACACTTCCTGTGTCCTAGTTCTAACTTTATGCCCAGTTTGCTATTAGTCTCTCCAGCAGTACTACACCATTACTGACAAAACTTTACTACGGGACATTGAACAACAAATGCATCTGTAGGGTCTCTACTATAACTCTTGCCCTCTTCACGATCAACCTTAATGTAGATATTGCTTAATTACAGTTCACAAACTTTTAATAAATTAACGCAAGCTCATGGCTGACACATATAGTAAATGGTAAAAACCAATGGATTTGGCCAGTTATGGGGATGACCAGGACAATAATGACCCCACAGGCCTTCTATGACAGAGTAGGTTCGTTAGGATGAGGGTGGTGCCTACAGTCATAGCTGGCCAACTTTGGGTGTTGTGGTCTTACCTTATATTTCAGCCTTAACGCCCTTACTATAGATTGTCTCATGGATTGCTGCTGCCGATGACCTCAGAAAGGCAGCTAACATGAACCTTGCCCCAAGGTGTTTAGACTTGTCATTGGCATTCAAACCTGTTATGTCTGTCATTTTGTTCGCCAGGAGTCAGGAGATCAGTATGGGAACCATGTCCTGAGCTTGTTTCAGTCTTTCTTAGCTAATTGCACATAAAGGGTTGTTTACTCACTTATACTCCTAAGCTCTCTCCCATCCAGTGTAGTCCACGAGGCATTGGCTTCTAGCTTTTTAAATAAAAAGACAACAGAACTTTTGTGAAGCCTTATAGTTCAAAGTTATCCATTTTAAGACATCTACCTTTGACGGTAACTCTTACTCTATTCTTGCCCTCGTTTTATGGAACACTCGCTCCTCTGAAACCCTAATTTACTGATTTTAGGAAAGTTAAATACATGGCTCTTCTGGTAATGCTTTGTTGACTTCTGGCATCCACAATTGTGTTTCATTTTCTTACATATTCATTTTCTCTCTCGCTCTCAGGTGCATCGACCAGAGCTTGTCAGCTCATTAGCTCAAGGGAGCCTTTTCAATCAATAAGAGGGTGGAAGCACACTGCTCTGTACTGATGAAGGAAAACTATCCTGAAACATGTGTCTAGAGATACACAGCACTGCACCAACACAGGTGAAAAACTAAAGACTGTTACAGAAGTAAGTGTTATCATACACTGCTTTTGCCATAATGAATTGGGGTGAACTGACTGCTGGGATGTGAATCAGTGTGCTCCCACCCTCCTCATGTTTTGATGAGCAGACCAACTGGAAAATGTATTAAAAATACTTCACTACTCGTCATGTATAAATACAATTCCTATACATTTGTTTTAATAACCCCACAAGAATTAAACTAAGAACATCCCCAGACCCCCTACCTTACATCCTGAACATCTCTCAACACGTATACAATTCTAACTTCCAAATCCATTCACCTTATTTTAAGCAGCCTTTTTTTGAAAAGAGAAGGGGTGTTCTCATATCTCACCTCAATTTTCATAAAAATCCCAATGCCTTCAAAGCACATAGAAGCATAATCCAAAGACCATGCTATCGAAAACCCATAAACATCACTTGAAAATTGGAATAAAAAAATTATTTTGTCGACTTACTTACTCCTGGAAAAGTAATGCTCCTCAATACTACACATGTCCAATTGAAAATCAATGCCATTAAAACTAAAAAAAGAATGGTATTTTCCCTTAAAAAATGCTCCATTATAAATTGAGTAAAGAAGGTAGGGTGGTAATTAAGCCAGAGTATACCCCCAAACCCCCACTTCCTTCAAAATACAAGCACCTAGAATCCACAGTACTCTATCTCTAAACAAAACCACCCAAAACCTAAAAGGTCACCAATTTATTTTTTTTAAACACGCTACAGGAAAACCTGACATATAAAAGAGTGTAAAATTTAAGTTAGCATGTACCACCTTTCACCTATCAATCGATTGTTAAAAAGAAAAAACTATGATCACGATGAGTCCTGTCTGACATTATTGTTAGGCAACCTGTAAAGCAAAACAAATGCTAAAAAAAAAAAACACAAAAATGTTTCAAAATACCAACAGTTTTCCCATAAACTGACCTCTATTACCCATTCCTACAATAAACCTATCTCTTCATACCACTATTAGATACAAATAAGTTTCTTACCTAACCACTGCAGCTACAGCAGCACCTCTCCGTATATGAATGTGACACTGCACCAATTGAGGAAACAGATGCAACAACAGAGAACAAAAACCGAAAAAGCACTTCAACACCCCATCAAGGGTACCAAGCACTATATAAATGCAAACCTTTTCCCCTCTTCTATGCCTCCAGTATCCCTCTCAATACAAATAACTGACTAGCATATCTACCACCCAAATTACTTTCATATCTTCCCTATACTAATTCACCACTAATCCTTTATGGGTTCCGGAGTAGCGTGCTACTCGCCGAAAAAGCACTTAGACGCCTCATCAGGGGTAGTAAGCGCTATATAAATTAAATTGCAGTACAATGTTTAATGAGAATATGCAGTGGGAAACATTAATAACCCAGAGGTCCCAGATGATGGAGGCCTCTTGCGAATCAATTTTTAGGTTCGCCAGGAAATTAGGACACACGCCTCTGAAAGAAATGATTATGCTTTATAAAAGCAAAACCCTTAGCGCAGGTATATATGGGGCGGGTGTCTGGGGGCACACAACAGTAAAGGCCTTAGTAGGTTGTTAGTGACTCCTAAATCGATACAAAGTTTCATAACTCATAACGAACTGTGGGTAGGCTTTTTGGAAGATACAGTGGGCCTGGCTCCGACTCAACTGTGGATCAAAATTTGGTCCACTCCTGAACTGGGCTTTGCACGAAGAGTAGTGGAAGCTTGTCATGAGCTGACCAACATGATAGCCATCCCTTGGCTCAAGCATATTGAAAATGCTCTTCGAGACCTGGGATTGAACAACCTTTTTGAAGAACTGGATAAGATAAGTCCACTTTTTGAGAGCCAGGTCAAGGAAACGTTTCTTGCACACAAAGAGGAAGTTAGGTTTACAAAAGTATTGGACCTGGTAACGGTCCATTCATATGGCATGGAGCCCTTAACATGGGTGAAGGTGGCAGAGCTTCGATTTTATCTCACACGGCTTAGAGGGAATTGGATACATTTTCTAGCAGCCTTTCCTGTTACAGGCACTTGGCTCCCTCACTACTGTGTTACCCATGTGATGGGAAGTCATACCAGTCAGCCAAGTACTTCATCCTCTTATGTACCTTGTATATCTCTTTTAGAATACAGTTTTCACACCCAATTCTTAGTGGAAGATCTTTCTGTAATCATCAGATGGGTCTGGTTTTTCTCCAGTGCCTTGAGTCTCCTTTGATATGCATCTCAGTCCTGACTTTTATTACCAAGCACTGAAATTGAGAATAAAATATGCATTGTGATTTATAGAGTAATAGTGTTTTTAAACATAAACATTTGTTTTTAACTGCCTAATATTTTATGATTGCAATATGGTAAAGGGGGCATGACAAGCATAGCTTGTTGTTGATATGATTTTATAGCAAAGCAAGAACTTTTAGATGAGATTTTAATATGTCAACGGGGTCTGATTGCGATACGATTCCATTGTAAAGTGATATTTTTAGATGAGATTGTATTATGAACATTCCCTCTTGGCTGTTTAATATTTTATAATCGTGGACATTCCCTCCTGACTGTTTGATATTTGTTAATTGTTTTATGCCAAAGGGTGGCACAGTAACCTCAACTCTATTGCGAGATGATTCTATTGTCATGTGATATTCACCAAAATAGACATTTTTTGTGCTTTTATGGTCTAATGACCGAATGAAGTTGAAGACTTGGATATATTTATTATTACTATTCAAAAATATGTTTGCACTTACAAAAACATTATTTACTTTTTATGTGAACAAAAAACACCTGTTTTAAAATCTTTTACTCTAAAATTATTTACAAATCTAAATTAGATTCATGCCAATTTATACATTATTTTTCCCATATTTATTTTATCTTGTTGCTGCAATCCCACAGATGACAAGAGTGGCATTCGGCTACTACCTTTGCAGTTCCAGAAATATATTCAACTTTACAGAAGCATGATGAAAGAGACAGTACTGCAAGAATTCCTTAGCAAATTCTGCAAGAACATTTTACTTTGTACCACCCAGAGGATTTATGTAGGGCACTGCAGTCAGGTTATCCATACTTAGCAGAACCCTGCACTTAAGTTGAGCCAGTGAATGCAGGTGGGACCCACCTACTTATTCGTAATCATTAGACTATGACCTAGAGCAAGAGAGAGAAAGAAAGCAAAGGGATGAACTTGGACAGTGGCGCAAAATTACCCGCAGTGTGGTAGGGCACCTGAGTTCCAGGGGGGCCCCCTCCGGCACTATGCAGGGGTGGCAGGCCCCTGGCCTGAGAGTTCCTGACTGGGTCTGGAGAGTGGGACCTCCTCCATCACGTTTTGTTATACCACTGAAGTAAGAGGAAAAGAAACACCACAAAATAGGGACAAAGAGAGTAAGGAGGGATGAAATAAAATCTGTAAGAGTAAGATAAATGATCAGTGAGAGTATGTTCCCCTAAGAAAGATGCATGAGGTGAAATCAAAACTACACAGCCTTGTATTTGGCAGCCTGACATTTGGCAGCAGTGAAGGTGGACGTCTGGCAACATTTTGGGCCCTGGCACTAATTCTATTACAAATGAAACACTAGCAGAACACCTGACTTGATTTGTTGTGAACTTTGGAACTCCAAAATAGCCGGCAAACAGCTCTAAACAACTGATGTGCATAAAAGACACCCTCTGTGACCATTGCCCGCCAGTCAAGAACTGATCACAATGAGTCCCCCTCCCCCAGCCAGACAAACCTACATCTGATTCTATTAATAGATTTAGAGCAGAATTGAAGATGATTCTTCTTTTCCAGCTTTCGATGTGTTCTAACCACAGCGATACGTTCCTCTTCATCTCCAGATCTAATAGAACAATATCAGAGAAAGAAAGACCTTTGTTTAGATGGTGGATTTAGTGTTTCAATTGCACAGGAGTAAAGAGGTTTCAGAAATTATGCTTGGATCAAAGAAGCTAGGAGTCCCACAATCCTTTTTAGCTGTCTTAGAGTTCTGCGGGAAAGTGATATAAAATGGGGCAGCTCCATTTATGTTTGTGAAATGTTGGACATGGGAAGGTGTAGCATGGATGAAACTGAATTTATCTGAAATCTCACGAACTCCAGAGATTATCCTGGAGAAAGGAGAGAATTTGCCTGATTGATTAGAAAACCCAGATCATCTAATAGAGAAAAAGAGTATTGTAGATGGCTTATTGGAGGCGGTTCTTCCTGTGCTAAGAGAAGGCTGTTTTATATTATACTCCGATGTCCTGTGATCGGAGATGGGCCCCTACTGGCCTGAGGAGTTTGGTAAAGCACCAAGGAGCTTGAGGGGTTTGGTTAAGCACCAAGATGTTGATGAAAGGCTAAAGAAATGAGCTACAAACTGATAAAGATGATTCCTCCAATAAAAATGAAGAGATAGTCTTTCAAGAGAAAACATAGAGACAGTTAGATAAGCATCATTGAACTGCAAACAAACCATCTAGTCTTTTGGCTCCAGGAAAACGTTTAGATGGAGAATAGCTGAAGGAGTTGAATTGTCATAGGCTTGTGATTGGGTGAAGCTTCTTGTTGTTGTTTTTTATGAATAATATGTTGCTTAAGAAACTTTGAGGATTAAGGGTGGCCATTTCCATTGTCCATAAATGCCACAGATCTTGTACTTCTTGATTCACTAAAAGGGAGACTTCAGGAGAAAGATGGAATGCCTTTTGAAAGGAAAGTTGAATTGGTTACAAATATAGTAGGTGGAAACTTTGAACGTTTTGGGTCACTCAAGGTTTTCCAGAACTATGCTGGCAATTTATTTTAAAGAAAAATGCAGTTCAACTGCTAGACATAAAGATAGTAAGTTGGATAATTACTGTTGTTGGCTCTTGCCCCAAGGTGGACTGGTGCATGAAACTCTGCGCCGCGAAGGAAGAATGTGGATCTTGTATTCTAGTAGGAGTTGCCACCTCATGTGCTGTTAAAGGCATTGAGATAGAGAAAATGGGTATGGTTGTCGTACATGAAGAGAGTGGCAGAGCGACCCTTGCTTCCCCTGGTCCTGGCAAAAACTGAGGTCAAAACACGTTTTGAGTGACAACTGTGCCCTATTAATAGAAGTAAATGCAGTAATGTATTTCATAATCTCTTTTGCAAAGAGAAAGTCTTTATCATCTGGTGATGCTTCTTCTGAAGCCAATTCATTAATTTTAGGCACAATCTTTATTAACAGACCCTTGCATCTTTCATCTGAAATAACTGTGTTTGCATTCCCCAGAGGGATATAACTGTCTGAATCCAATTTGAGGGTTCTGAAGGATCCATGGAGATGTTAAATTCTTTGGCCCATTCTGCCATTTTCTTTTAGAAATGGTCCCATGGGATCAAGCAAATTGTCTTAATAGGAGAGTCTACACTGAAACTAAAAGGCCTCTTTTCTCCAGATCTCACTTTGCACCTAGATGGATAGGCCTCACACTGGTCTCTTGCAAGTATTTTGTTTTTATGAACCCTCTACGACTGCCTTGTTTGAGAGCTCATGCATCACATACATCACCCACAGTTCTTCCTGACAAAATGCCCAAGCCATTGTGCCTGCTATTGGAGCAGTTTTCACTCCTCATAAATGGGGACAACAGTGGCTGGTGGCAGCTGCTGGGAGGAAAATGCTAATTTGCCTACTGGAGCTTCAGGCAGGCAAAGTCTAACTTTTTAAAAGTTAGTTTTCCAATTTCACCATTGAATTTTATCATTAATATATATTACTAACAGTGGTTGAATCAATCAATCAAATAAGCTTTATTAGATTTAGCAAGCAAAACATATAATCACAAAGTCAAGAATTAATTAATACACAGAATGTACAAGTAAAGAAATTTCAACTATAAAAACATAAATAAAAATACAATGGTTGAATAATTTTTGTTGCATTTCAAAACCAAATTTAGCAAAAATAGGACTTTAATTGCACTTTAGTTTTTCTCATAGTTCTACTGCAGCCATTAACATTGAAAAAAATGTTTAGGGGCTAGTCTCACGCAAACATGAAATTATTGCACACACCAATTTTAAATTGTAGGCACCCTACCTTTTAGGCTACAAAACTACTTAGGAGTAATTTATTTAATATTAAAATTAGGGTTATTTCCTGTTGAAATAAATTATTTTGCCAGGTTTGCCTACAAGTTTAAAAGTTATAGCAGTCAGCCTAGTGGATGGCCCAATAGGTGCTGCAGTCCCCAGGCGACATTTAACTTTTCATACCATTGGTATATTTTCCTGCACCATTTACTATGACCTTACGGAACACTACATGTGTTAGTTGGGGATGACCAATGTTACCATGTTTTAGGGGTCAGAGTGCATACACTGGGGATTTGACAGCAGTATCCTAATGTGCAGAGTTAAAAACTCAGCAATACCAGTCAGAATAAATGGAGGTGATCACACAAAAAGAGGGATTTCTGGCATTATTCCGTTCTACCTGCAACATAATGTTGTCCAGAGTTGCTAATACCTCTACACCATGTTTATTCTAAACCTAAAACCAATGTGACTTGCATCTAAAAAGGAGTTTTATACCGCATATATCTGGAGTTAGGAAACTAAAGTAGGCTCCAACAGTTTCACTGGTAAGGTCATAGTGATATGAGGCGATCATTCAACAACTTTGGTTGCCATAAGCGTTTCGAAATTATGACTGATTTAAACTCCAGTTGTACCTCTCCTGTTGTGAAGACAAATTAAATTGCACCAATCTGGTCCTACCACAGCATCAGGATGTTGAAGAAGTTGGGTAGGGTCTCATGCAGAGATAAATCAAAGTTCCTCATAGATGGCATCAAATGGTGTGAGGCCATTCAACATTTTTTAAGAAAATAGTGAAAACAATGACAACTGGGCATCTAGAATGAAGCTCAGTTTCTGTACTGAGACAGCCAACACAAGTAAAGCTCCTAGCGCTGAGTACCACAAAGGAGATTTTCAGGAAACTTAACCACCCCTCAGGAATCACACATTTGTGGAAGTTGGCCCTCGAAGAGTTGGCCAGAATCCAGCGAGCGACATGCACTGCGGAAGACTAGCAGACGCAGCGTTGGAGTTTCCATCCAGCATGACGATTTCAGTCAAAGGAAGCCACATATGCAATAAACAAAACAGGACGAAGTAAAGACCCCTTAGGTTTACCACAGGAAGCACTACTATATGAAGAGATAAGAGATAAATACCCACCACCTATGCACAGTCTGCCAAATAGAAAACAAGGCAACCAATGGCCAAGTCACAAATCTACATCCCCTGGAACTTGGCAGTAAGTATGGAATAGTTGAGATGTGGCCTACAGATCCAAACGTACAAGTGGAGCAACACCATTGCCTTCCACAGCCCTGCGCATGTCATCCAGAGCAGTGACAAGGGCAGATTTATTTTGTGCTCCCAAAATGGTGGAAGCCTGCTGGGACACAGTCACACCTGATATAAGATTTCAGAAAATTAGACAATTGTACCATTGCTGCCTTCCTTGAAAGTTTTGCTGGCTGAAATGTAGACATCAGTGAAGCATCACAGAATTTTTATTGCTAGAAGAGGAACTACTGTTCCACCCTTTAGAGATGCAGGTGAAAATGTAAAATATAGTTTTGACAGACTGCCTGAAACACTGATTCTGCAGCTTTTTTTAGTATTGTTGATAGGGTGAGGATCAGAGTCAAACTAGATTATGGAACTATGTCTCTTCTCGACCCTTAACTCATGGAAGGGCGAAAGCACTGGCCGAAGGAATTCAAGTGGTACGGGGTCATGGGTCTATGCTTCCTCGAGGCAGCAGTTTTGCCATCAAAACTATTGCAGTTTTTGTGATTTTATGAAGTAAAAAAAAGAAACATTTTTGTAAAGCTTTTGAGAGTTCATTGAAAATTGGGAAAACGTATTTTTGGGATTAGCAGCATTGGCATTCTATCTATGCTAAATACATCTCCGGGCTCTCTAATGTTATTTTCTCTGTTTTCAGGAGGCACTCATATGAGAATGTATCCCCCACATTGTAATGCTTCTACCACACCAATTCTACCTTTTTAACAAGCCAAAATGACTTTTGCTACAATTTCATATAACTACAGAGTGACTGGCGCAAAAGCCTTATGGCAAGGTGTGTGAGGATGGGCTATCAAATCAAAAACCTACATGATCCACTGATGATAAATCTCACAATAAAGACTCAGAAAAACCCACTGAAATCCAGAGGAGAGCTTGCAAAAGATTATCAGGAGTCATCTTCAGTCATGCACCTCCAGGAAGGAGCAAGGTAAGTCGAACATGGGCAACAGAAAATAAAAGGAGAGACCAAAGTGAGTGCTCTGGGATATAGGGCGCTTCAATATAAAACACAGGCAATCCTCTCAGGAAGAATAAGATCCAAAAAGTAACTCATATGGTAAATGGCTCCTGGTTCAACTGCTCAAGCTCTCACGTTTGAGAAGTATCTCACAAGGCAGAGACCCTGAGCAAGATAAGCAATCTACAACTCTCCAGAGAAATCAGCTATGTGTTGACTAAGAAATATTGTATCTGGATATCTGCAGAAGGACAAGGAAGAAAGAGAACTATTGAAAGATGGAGAGGCTGTTGAGAAACCAGTGCTCACCATCACCAACAGCAGCAAGCAACATGAATAGAATTGAACGGTAGGCAAGCTATCAGGTCTTCGAGAGTCTCGCAAACAGGTCTCCATGATGGACAGAGGTGCAAATTCCAATTTAAATGATTCAATCATGGATAAGGGAAGTGTGCTTGGACAATGAAGTGTGTGGAGGTTGTGGAGAGGCGAGTATGAAAGGGTAAGGGTACATGGAAGGTGTGAGGGGTGAATAGTGAGAGCAGAGGGGGAGGAAGGAAGAGCAGGATGAAGCAGTGGTCCAGAGGGATGTGATGGTGGCACGGAGGCCTGGACAGATAGCGAGCAGATGTTTTGTGACTGATTTTGCGTAAGAACAGGGGTTCGGTTGGGGATTGTTTGAGTGAAAGGAATAAGGGATAAGGGAGTAGCAAATGCTGTACCGCTAGGCAGGCAGAGCATGGCAAGTCACCACTGCTAGTGGAGAGAGTGGGACGTGTGGGGATATGGGAAGGGTAGGAGTGGGGAATACGCAGGTCAGAGTGGGGCAGAGAGTTGTAGGGCAAAGGGGAGACAGTGAAGCAAGCTCACCATTGGGGTGCACAGAAGAGAATGAGCGAAGTGCAGGGTGGCCGCCCCAGATTCGGGTGAAAGAGGAAGCAGAGAGGCAGCGCATAGAGACTGTGGCATTGGTTTCAATGGTAGGGCCTAGCAGCCACCCCCAACATCAACAGGGGTTGGTAACAAAAGACAGGTGTAGATACAGGCTTGATAAAGGTTGGACATCAGGATAGTGAGTAAAAAAAGAAGACATGCAAAAAAGAAGACATGCCAATTATGGAGGAGTTAACTGTAAGGAGGAGCATGACCAGACCAAGAGGAGTAACTATGAAAGTAGAGGTAGGGGTAGAGGAGAGAGGAGATAACAAGTGGCACTGAACAGAGCAGGTGAGGGTAGCGGTGATCAGAGATTTGTGAAGCGAAAGAGATGGATCTGACTGTGCTTTTTCTCTACTAATGTCAATCCTAAAAGCGCGTCCGATGGACCAGGAGCATTGTTAATCCCCTAAAGATTTTGTTGCTTCTCAACTGGATCTGTCAAAAAATGAGATTTAATATGAACAACATAGACGGTTAGAGAGCAAATGAAAAGATACTCAGGCCTCACTGGGCCTGCCAACAAGTGGCAGTAACATTGGGGTGCATGTGGGGCAGTTGGGAGGGTCCTGGTGCGGCAAGAGTGCATGGTAATGAACCCTAAAGTGGAGGAAGGGTAATATAATAGAGAAGACGCTGGTTGGCATAAACGATGGCTGAGGTGAAAACAATACAGTGGGAGGGGAAAGATAGACAGTACATAAAAGGATCAATGAAAGGTCATGAAACACAAGTTAAAGAGGATAGGAAGATGGAGGGGAGAAGTTTTTGTACATGTATATATATATATATCCAAATGAATGCTGATTCCTCCTTGTAAAGCAGCACGCCGTAGATCTCAATGGTTGCAAAAGCGGTATTTTAATTAAGGCTTCTGACAAAACTCAACGCGTTTCGGGGAAACCCCTTGATCACGAGTAGGAAATGTCATTATTTTAGGTGTTTAAATAAACAGTCATGTGATTAAACAACATAGTGAACAGACTTCAACGAGTTACATCACTCACAATTGTTCAACAGTAAAAAGTGAAACAAACTTTGCAATATTGTTATCCTTGTGTTAGGAATATTCAGCATAATTATTTAAGCATGGTTTTTCAAACATGATTTTTCTCACTAGTATTTTAAGTGTATCTCATCCACAACTTCAAACAAAACTTCATTGTCCACATTCCATTTCTACGATGTAGTCCTTATTCATCAAGGCATTCGCCTGCAAGAAGTTGTATATTTTTTGGGCTTTCACTTTCGTGACACTATTCTTGCCCCAGTGGGCATTTGCTAATATGTCACAATATAAACAAAATATCTTTACACTTCCGCCTCAATTTTGGATATTTACATGCAAGAAATTTAAACTCATCATTTTCCAAAATGCCTCTCTCCTTCCAATGAGCTAGTTGTACTTGGTAGGTATGTATGGATTTCTCATATTCTTTTCTGCTACTGATTGCATACTTTTCAGGGTCAGACAACTGTTTCATACCCTCATTAATGTACATATCACGTGATAAGACAATCACATTTCCACCTTTGTCGGATTTTTTTATAACTATTGAACGAACATTTTTGAGATTCTCAATGGCATTCATTTGTGCATCCGACAGATTTTTATGGGTTTTTCTGATGGGCTGTTCATTGTATTTTAAGGTTGTCTTACTAAAACTGTATTAGATTTTAAAGAAACATGACCACTGTGATAATTGAAAGGATGAACTACTTGTGCTTTGACACTCAGGGCATTTGTATGTGCCAACTAGGTGAATTTTATCAACATCAAATGTGAATAGATGTGATTGAATTGGCTACCTTGCAGCATGATTTTAAATGTATTTTATTTCAGTTTTTTGTGTTTGTTTATATTATAAGTGAAACAGAATAAACAATCTTTGTTTTGTTCAGATCTTAGGAGGAATAGAATGCTGTTAAAAAAGAAAGAGAAAAAACATGAAGCATGGATCACTGTCTTGAACACCAATCTCATTTGGCCACCCGACAGAGGCAGTCATTGAATTAAGTACTCTAGCAAGAGTTGAAATTGTAAATGAATTAGAAATGATTATATGTTTGCCCACTGAGGCGGAAGTGTAAAGATATTTTATTTATATCGTGACATGCTAGAAAATGCCCACTGGGGCAAGATTAGCGTCACGAAAGTGAAAGCCAAATAAATATACAACTTCTTGCAGGCGAATGCCTTGATGAATAAGGATTACATTGTAGAAATGGAATGTGGACAATAAAGTTTTGTTTGAAGTTGTGGATGAGATACACTTAAAATACTAGTGAGAAAAATCATGTTTGAAAAACCATGCTTAAATAATTATGCTGAATATTCCAAACACAAGAATAACAATATTGCAAAGTTTGTTTCACTTTTATGTTGAACAATTGCGAGTGATGTAACTCGCTGAAGTCTGTTCACTAAGTTGTTTAATCACATGACTGTTTATTTAAACACCCAAAATAATGACATTTCCTACTCGTGATCAAGGGGTTTCCCCGAAACGCATTGAGTTTTGTGAGAAGCCTTAATTAAAATACTGCTTTTGCAACCATTGAGGTCTACGGCGTGCTGCTTTAAAAGGAGAAATCAGCATTCGTTTGGATTTATAGGGGCTCGCCATCCCGCCGTAGAACGCCGCCGCGAGAGGCAAGGTTGAGGCGACTGCGTTGCATGGCAACGCTCAGCTGAGGGATATATATATATATATATATATATATATATATATATATATATATATATATATATATATATATATATATATATATATATGCAAAGCAAAAGCAGAGAACTCTGGGTAGTTCTCAAGTTTAGGTGGAAAGCAGCTCCTGTATGGAACACTCTCAACACCAGCATCACTCTAGATCTGCTCACCTCAAATGTCTGATTTTCTATCAAAGTCTTTAAGCATAGGATTAGCACAGTGCCATCCACGCCGAGATAGAAAAGGACAAAGTCTTTTGCCATTTGTACAGCAAAACCAAAGCTATACCTCTCTGAAGAGCTCTAATTAGAGCGAAACACTGTGTCAGGGGTTGCTTTTACTTATTTCAGGTTGGCTTGATTGGTATTTTACCAATTCAAAGCTGTAATACTGAGCCTGGAGTGATAATTGGCTTTTGTCATTTTACAGCTCGGCAAGGACAGCACTGTGCTAGTCCTATGCTTAAAGACTTTGCTGTACAAATGGCAAAAGACTTTGTCCTTTTCTATCTCGGCGTGGATGGCACTGTGCTAATCCTATGCTTAAAGATTTTGATAGAAAAACAGACATTTGAGGTGAGCAGATCTAGAGTGTCACTAGTGTTGAGAGTGTTCCATACAGGAGCTGCTTTCCACCTAAACTTGAGAACTACCCAGAGTTCTCTGCTTCTTCTTTGCATATTTTATTCGGCACTCTATGCCTGAAAGGGTATTTCTTTGACTCATACTGGGTGCTCCCTTGTGTCTGGACAAAGCTATACCTCTCCGAAGAGCTCTAATTAGAGCAAAACACTGTGTCAGTGTGAGAAAGTGGCTCTGTATATACTGTTCCCTAATAGGTACAGGGTGTACAGAGTCCACAGTCCCCCAGAGGCTGATAGAGGTCAAAGTTAGGTATGACCTTACTCTCAAAAAGTGGTAGCTTGGTCGAGCAGTAAGGCAGTACCAGAGGACAGTGTAAAGCATTTATTGTACACACTCAGTCAGCAAATGGTTTCACACACTCAATAACTGAACTCTAGGCCAATGATTTGTATATATAAAATATATGCTTGTTTTATTTTTAGAACCACAAAGGGGGTAAAAATATACTTTCTCAGAATGAGAGGTTGAATATAAATACTTTTGTTTCAAGCAATAAATTTGTGTAAACAGTCACAGTTGGTTGCAATAAACAATCCTATTTCCTAAACATAACAATGCATTGAGCTCAATGGTAAATTCAGGTTATTTGTAATAAATTACTTTTTAGATTACTTTTGGAATTCCAGGTCTGGATCCTAGAACCAGCCTGGGGTCAGTATTCAGAATCAAGTGATGAAAGTCGACTTAATAGCTGTAATGATTTTTAAATAATATTTAGCTATTTTAAAAGTTAGCACTTAGAAAATATTTCACAGAAAACATTCAATGGATCTCTATGGCAAGAAATTCAAATTGCAGGTAGAGTACTTTATCGTTACTTTAGTAATCCAGGACTGGGTGCCTAGACCCAGGACTGGGGTCCTTATCAAAAGCAGGTAAGTAATTTCGTTTGCAGAAATGGTACGATTTTAAAAGAATATTTCAAATTTGCAAAAGTAGACACTTAGAAGAAATTTCACAGAAAAGCAGACAATGGTTTCCTATGGGAGAAAAATGAGTTAGAAGTAAGTATAGTTGTGAACACTTTTCAGAGTCAGGGCTGGGCACCAAGATCCAGCACTGGGAGCTCACCTAGGAGCAGGTGAGTAAATTCGTTTTTGTCACTTGGCTGATTTTTGGTGAATTTTTGCATTTTTGAAAAGTTCACACTTAGAAGATTTTTGAAGAAAAAGCCAGTCAATGTGACCCTATGAGGAAAATGAAGTTAGCGGTTTAAGGGTAAGTACTCGACTGGTAGTGTTGAAATTCCGGGCATGGACTCAGGGGTCCCCCAGTGTCAGGTAGGTACAGTTGGTTCACCCTCAGCGGTTTCAGGACGGCCGGGTGCAGAGAGAGTTGGGCCCAATGTTATCCTATGAGGGATAGGGGGGCCTTGGTTGGTGGCTGCTGTCTGGCAAGCCACGCGGCTGTGGGAGCTGGGCTCCTGGTCACTTACTCAGGGCAAGTGGGGAAGTAGGTTAGTGTAGAGAGGGCACTGCCAGGGCCACTCGGGCGGCTGGGTGCAGGGTGCTTTTGAGCCTTAGGGCGCTCAATGGAAATCAATGGGAATGTTCCGGTTTGGAAAGAGGCTGCAGGCTCGGGGACGAGGATGTTTCAGGTGCCACCACCACTTCGAGAGGTAAGTTGGGTAGTTGTAGGTTAGGTGGGTACCCCGGGATTGGGCACAGGGGGTCGCAGGGCGCCGGGTGCAGGGGTGCCTTTTGACGTCGGGAATCTTACCCTCTGGTTGATCGCGGCTGGGGTGGCACTTGGTTCTGAGGCTGCAGGCTTCTTCCGGGATGTCGAGGGGGGTCCTTGGGTGCCGGACTCTGGGTCACAGTCGCCGTGGGGTCGTCCTCTGGGTCTTTGTCCACTCCGGCACTGGCCAGGCTTGGCTGGTGCAGAGTGTGTTGGGTCCGCGGTCCCGGGCTGGTGCCAGGGATAGCAAGTAGGTTTCTTGAGTAGAGCCTCTACTCGTGGGAGTCCCAGGGGCTTAGAGCTAAAAGGTAGCCAGGTCCTCCGGGGTTGGTGAGGTTGCTGGCCACGTGGGATGCCGCGCTGGTGCAGGTTCGAGAGTCGACAGGCCGGTAGGGCTGGGGCCAAAGCAGTTGGTGTCTTCTTCTCTTTTTAGCAGCTGCAGGGCAGGTCTTTGTTCTTCTTGCTCTTCTTGTCGTTTTTCTATCTGGAATCTGAGGAAGGAAGGTTCAGGGGGCCCCTAAATACTAGATTTAGGGGCGTTACAGGTAGGTGAAGGCCAGGGACCAATGGGTCCTTGTCCTGGGGTGGGTACACCCCCTATCCTGCCTCTCTCCTGTGGGAGGGGGGCAGTAGCCTAATCCTGATAGGGTAGGGCCTCCCATCTTCAAGATGGCGAGAGCCCGGAGATGTGCTTCACCTCGCCTCCCCCACCTGAGGGGTGGGGTGGGCAGGCTGGCACATCCCCTGTCCTTGTATGGGGTTTCCGGCCAAGCTTCCCGCCAGAGTGGGGGGTTGCAGTGGCCTGGGGAAACTCCAACTGGCGGCATGCCTTTGAAGCTTCCCTTTTCTCATCCTGGGGGAGGAGATTTCTCACCTCACCCAGGATGTGCATTGTTGCAGGCCCGGGAGAGCAGGGGCTCTCCCACCCAGGGGTCCAGCAACGTGTCTGCTGTGTGGCAGCCTGGGCAGCCTCAGAGCAGACGTGGATTGCAAGTTAGCTGTAAGGGGGCATCTTCTAAGATGCCCTCTGGGGTGCTTAGTACATTAAATCCTACACTGGCATCAGTGTGGGTTCAATGTGCTGAGAAGTTTGATACCAAACTTCCCAGGCTTCAGTGTTGCCAATATGGTGCTGTGGAGCTCGTGTTTGACAAGCTCTCAGCACCATGTATTCTTAAATGACAGCACTGCACTTACAGTGCCCAGGAATGGACCCGGGTACTGTAGGGGCACAGGGCTCCTGCTCCTGTGCCCACACCATAGGCGTAATGCACCCAGCTAGAGGGGTGGCTGACATATGCCTTGGCAGTGTAGGTGATGGGCATGGTACACAGTGATGTGTGCCATGTCGACTCTTTGTTTTGTCCTGCACCCAGACACTCAGCCTGCAAGGGCAGTGTGTGTGTGTGTAAGGGTACAGGGTCTCTGAGGGTGGCACAATGAGTGCTGCAGCCCTTAGAGGCCTTCCCTGGTCACAAGGCCCTGGGTACCTAGGGTACCATTTACTAGGGGCTGACATGTGGCTAGGGTTTGCCAATTTGGAGTTTGTGTGGTTTAAGGAAGGAACATAGGCCCTGGGCACCTGATTGGCAGGAACCCAGGGTACACTCAATCGAAGTACATTCAGCAATTTAGCAAAAAGTGGGGGCATACCATGCAAGAAAGATGGCACTTTCTCACACAACCCCCCCCCAAACGAAAGGTGATGAGACTAACCTTGTCCTATGGAGTCTTCATTGTCTAAGTGGAAGAACCTGGAAAGTCCATCTGCATTGGCATGGGCAGTCCCTGGTCTGTGTTCCACTTCAAAGTCCATTCCCTGTAGGGAGATGGACCACCTCAGTAGTTTTGGATTTTCCCCTTTCATCTGCATTAGCCATCTGAGAGGTCTGTGGTCAGTTTGAACTAGGAAGTGAGTGCCAAACAAGTATGGCCTCAGCTTCTTCAGGGACCAAACCACAGCAAAGGCCTCCCTCTCAATGGCACTCCAACGCTGCTCTCTAGGGAGTAGTCTTCTGCTTATAAAAGCAACAGGTTGGTCTTGGCCTTCATCATTGGTCTGGGATAGGACCGCTCCTATCCCTAGCTCAGAGGCATCAGTCTGCACTATGAACTGCTTGGCATAATCTGGAGCTTTTAGAATTGGTGCTGAGCACATTGCTTCTTTTAGGGTGTCAAAAGCCTTTTGACAACTAACTGTCCAGTTAACTTTCTTGGGCATTTTCTTGGAGGTGAGTTCTGTGAGGGGGGTCACAATGGACCCATACCCCTTCACAAACCTCCTGTAGTACCCAGTCAAGCCAAGGAATGCCCTGACTTGGGTCTGGGTTGTTGGAGCTATCCAGTCCATGATGGCCTGGATTTTGGGTTGTAAGGGCTGTACCTGGCCTCCACCTACAAGGTGGCCCAAGTACACCACAGTGCCCTGCCCTATCTGGCATTTGGATGCCTTGATAGTGAGACCTGCACTCTGCAGAGCCTCTAAAACCTTCCCAAGGTGGATCAGGTGATCCTGCCAGGTGGAGCTAAAGACAGCAATATCATCAAGATAAGCTGCACTAAAGGACTCCAACCCAGCCAGGACATGGTTCACCAACCTCTGGAAGGTGGCAGGGGCATTCTTTAACCCAAAGGGCATCACAGTAAACTGATAATGCCCATCAGGGGTGGAGAATGCTGTCTTTTCTTTTGCTCCTGGGGCCATGCCAATCTGCCAGTACCCTGCAGTTAAGTCAAAGGTACTGAGAAATTTGGCAGCCCCCAATTTGTCTATCAGTTCATCTGCTCTTGGGATAGGGTGAGCATCTGTCTTGGTGACAGAGTTGAGCCCTCTATAGTCCACACAGAACCTCATCTCTCTCTTTTCACCCTGTTGATGAGGTTTGGGGACCAGAACCACTGGGCTAGCCCAGGGGCTCTCTGAAGGCTCAATGACCCCTAACTCCAGCATCTTGCTGACCTCAGCTTTGATGCTTTCCTTGACTTGATCTGACTGTCGATAGATTTTGTTCTTGACAGGTGCACTGTTCCCAGTGTCCACATCATGGGTACACCAGCTTGTCAGACCAGGGGTCAGGGAAAAGAGGCTAGCATATTGTTGCAAGACTTGCTTGCAGTCAGTCTGCTGTTGGGCAGAGAGGGTGTCTGAGAAAATCACACCATCTACTGACCCATCTTTTGGGCTGTAGGATAGGAGGTCAGGGAGTGGCTCACTCTCTGCTTCCTGTTCTTCATCAGTCACCATCAGCATGGTGATGTCAGCCCTATCATTGTAGAGTTTAAGGCGGTTCACATGGATGACCCTTTTGGGTGTCCTGCTAGTGCCCAGGTCAACTAGATAGGTGACCTCACTCTTTCTCTCTAGGATAGGGTAAGGGCCACTCCATTTGTCTTGGAGAGCCCTTGGTGCCACTGGCTCCAAAACCCACACCTGTTGCCCTGGTTGAAATTCAACCAGTGCAGCTTTTTGGTCATACCAGTGCTTCTGGAGCTCCTGGCTGGCCTCAAGGTTCTTGGATGCCTTTTCCATATACTCAGCCATTCTGGACCTTAGGCCAAGCACATAGTCCACTATGTCTTGTTTGGGTTCCTGAAGAGGCCTCTCCCAGCCCTCTTTTACAAGACATAGTGGTCCCCTTACAGGATGACCAAACAGAAGTTCAAAGGGTGAGAAACCTACTCCCTTCTGTGGCACTTCCCTGTAAGCGAAAAGCAAGCATGGTAACAGGACATCCCACCTCCTTTTGAGTTTCTCAGGGAGTCCCATGATCATACCTTTCAATGTCTTGTTGAACCTCTCAACAAGGCCATTGGTTTGTGGGTGGTAGGGTGTAGTAAACTTGTACTGCACTCCACACTCTTTCCACATGTGTGTTAGGTAAGCAGACATGAAATTGGAACCTCTGTCTGAAACCACCTCCTTAGGAAAACCCACCCTGGTGAAGACACCCAGGAGGGCCTTGGCTACTGCAGGAGCTGTAGTAGTCCTAAGTGGAATTGCTTCAGGGTACCTAGTAGCATGATCCACTACTACTAGAATGAATTTGTTCCCTGAGGCTGTGGGAGGTTCAAGTGGACCCACAATGTCCACACCTACCCTTTCAAAGGGGACCCCCACCACCGGTAGTGGAATGAGGGGGGCCTTTGGGTGGCCACCTGTCTTGCCACTGGCCTGACAGGTAACACAGGAGCTGACAAACTCCTTCACCTTTTGGTGCATCTGGGGCCAGTAAAAGTGACTCACTAACCTTTCCCAAGTTTTGGATTGCCCCAGATGGCCAGCTAGGGGGATGTCATGAGCCACAGTTAGGAGGAACTCCCTGTACTTCTGTGGCACTACCACCCTCCTGGTGGCTCCAGGAGTGGGGTCTCTTGCCTCAGCATACAGTAATCCCTCTTCCCAATAAGCTCTGTGGGTACCACTGACATGTCCCCTGGCTTCTGAAGCAGCTTGTTGTCTCAGGCTTTCAAGAGTGGGACAGTCTCGCTGGCCCTGGCACAGCTCTTCCCTAGAGGGTCCCCCTGGGCCCAAGAGTTCAACCTGGTAAGGGTCAAGCTCCATGGACTCAGTTCCCTCAGGGGTATCTACATCCTCTCCAGGGGGAGAGGGGTTCTGAGTGTTTGGCTGTACAGAAGCTGGTCCCCCAGTCTCCTTGCCCTTCCTCTTGGTTGGTTGGGCCATTATTCCAGGCTCCAAACCTACTTTTTCACCCTTCCTCTTGCTCTGTGCTCTGGTTTGCACACACACCAATTCAGGGATGCCCAGCATGGCTGCATGGGCTTTTAACTCAACTTCAGCCCAGGCTGAGGTTTCCAGATCATTTCCAAGCAGGCATGCAGCTGGCAACTTTGGAGAGACCACTACCTGTTTCAGGCCAGTAACCCCCCCCCAGCCTAATGTTACCATGGCCATGGGATGACTAGTGGTGACACTGTCAGCGTTGGTGACTGGGTAAGACTTCCCAATCAAGTATTGCTCAGGGGAAACCAGTGTGTCTTTCACCATAGTGACACTGGCACCTGTATCCCTCAGAGCTTCTACCCTAGTTCCATTTACCCAGGGGTACTGTAAGTATTTCTTTAAGTTGGGGGGCCACACAGCCACAGTGGCAAACTCCACTTCTCCCAAGGAGACTAAACTTGCTTCAGTGTGTTCCCAGATTTGCTCAGGGTACACCTCTGATCCCATTTGTATACTTGCTGCCCCAGGAGTGGCTGTACTGGGTGCCTTAGGGGCTTTGTTTTGGGGGCAAGATACGGTTAGGTGTCCCTGCTTCTTACAGGTATTACACCAGGCCTTTAAGGGATCAAAGTTCTTCCCCCTATATGGTTGGGGCACATAGGGAGTAGTTTGGGTCCCACCCACCTGAACAGGTTTTTGGGGCCCTTTGGAAGACTCAGACTTTTTATCTTGGGGATTCTCACCACCTTTCCCCTGGGGAGGTTTTGTGACCACCTTCTTTTGGTCACCCCCAGTGGTTGTCTTGGTCACCCTAGTCTTGACCCAGTGGTCTGCCTTCTTTCCCAATTCTTGGGGAGAAATTAGACCTAGGTCTACCAAATGCTGATGCAACTTTTCATTTGTGCAGTTACTCAAAATATGTTCCTTCATGAATAAATTGTACAATCCAGTAAAATCCTGCACACCATGTCCAGCTAACCAACCATCCAGTGTCTTCACTGAGAAATCTACAAAATCAATCCAGGACTGGGTCTGGGTTTTGTGAGCCCCCCTGAATCTAATTCTATACTCCTCAGTGGTGAATCCAAATCCCTCAATCAGAGCTTTCTTCATGAGGTCATAGGATCCTGCTTCTGGCCCAGAGAGAGTCAGAAGCCTGTCCCTGCAGTTACCAGAGAACAGTTCCCACAGGAGTGCCCCCCAGAGAGGTTTCTTTACTTTCCTGATATCACAAGCCCTCTCAAAGGCTGTGAACCATTTGGTGATATCATCACCTTCCTCAAATTTAGGGACAATCCCTTTGGGGATTTTAAGGTCAGAAGTTTCCTCCCTATCCTTGTTTTTATTATTGCTGCCACCATTGGTGGGTGCTAAACCCATCTCTCTCCTTTCCTTTTCTAGAGCCAGGAGCCTGGACTCTAGATCTATTCTTTTGGCCAGCCTCACAAGGCTGTCCTCTTCACTGGGGGGTCCCCCAGTGTTGTCTCTGGGACCAGAGCCACCTGTGTGGTCTCTAGGTGCCCAGATGCTATGTCTTGAGTTGGAGGGTATGGGTGCCATCTCCTCCCTAGGGAATAGTATGGGGAGGTTGCTATCCTCCTCCCCTGATTCCCTTTCCCCATCTGACTGGCTATCACCATGTTCAGATGGGTGGTCTTTAGCATACTCAGCCAGGAGCTCCTGGAGCCCTTGTTTGGTTGGATGCTGAACCATTTGTAAATTTTTGAGTTTACATAAGGACCTCAATTCCTTGAAAGACAAGTGTAAGTAAGGTGTGAGGTCGAGCTCCTCCACCAGGTCCATGTTATTATTATCACTAATAGCTGGGTTTGTTTGAGACATTCTAACCTGACAGTTCTAACCCTCTACCCTGACTATAGTGACTTTTATTTTTCTAAAATTCTAATGGGACTTAAGCAAGGCCCTAGCAAGACTTTTAGTAATTTTGGAAAAACCAATCAGAATTCTAAAGGCAATTTTTAAGAGTTCTGTCGTGTGATCAGATGGTAACCAAGTAGTCCAACAAATGCAAGTTTGTATCCCACCGCTGATCCACCAATGTGAGAAAGTGGCTCTGTATATACTGTTCCCTAATAGGTACAGGGTGTACAGAGTCCACAGTCCCCCAGAGGCTGATAGAGGTCAAAGTTAGGTATGACCTTACTCTCAAAAAGTGGTAGCTTGGTCGAGCAGTAAGGCAGTACCAGAGGACAGTGTAAAGCATTTATTGTACACACTCAGTCAGCAAATGGTTTCACACACTCAATAACTGAACTCTAGGCCAATGATTTGTATATATAAAATATATGCTTGTTTTATTTTTAGAACCACAAAGGGGGTAAAAATATACTTTCTCAGAATGAGAGGTTGAATATAAATACTTTTGTTTCAAGCAATAAATTTGTGTAAACAGTCACAGTTGGTTGCAATAAACAATCCTATTTCCTAAACATAACAATGCATTGAGCTCAATGGTAAATTCAGGTTATTTGTAATAAATTACTTTTTAGATTACTTTTGGAATTCCAGGTCTGGATCCTAGAACCAGCCTGGGGTCAGTATTCAGAATCAAGTGATGAAAGTCGACTTAATAGCTGTAATGATTTTTAAATAATATTTAGCTATTTTAAAAGTTAGCACTTAGAAAATATTTCACAGAAAACATTCAATGGATCTCTATGGCAAGAAATTCAAATTGCAGGTAGAGTACTTTATCGTTACTTTAGTAATCCAGGACTGGGTGCCTAGACCCAGGACTGGGGTCCTTATCAAAAGCAGGTAAGTAATTTCGTTTGCAGAAATGGTACGATTTTAAAAGAATATTTCAAATTTGCAAAAGTAGACACTTAGAAGAAATTTCACAGAAAAGCAGACAATGGTTTCCTATGGGAGAAAAATGAGTTAGAAGTAAGTATAGTTGTGAACACTTTTCAGAGTCAGGGCTGGGCACCAAGATCCAGCACTGGGAGCTCACCTAGGAGCAGGTGAGTAAATTCGTTTTTGTCACTTGGCTGATTTTTGGTGAATTTTTGCAGTTTTGAAAAGTTCACACTTAGAAGATTTTTGAAGAAAAAGCCAGTCAATGTGACCCTATGAGGAAAATGAAGTTAGCGGTTTAAGGGTAAGTACTCGACTGGTAGTGTTGAAATTCCGGGCATGGACTCAGGGGTCCCCCAGTGTCAGGTAGGTACAGTTGGTTCACCCTCAGCGGTTTCAGGACGGCCGGGTGCAGAGAGAGTTGGGCCCAATGTTATCCTATGAGGGATAGGGGGGCCTTGGTTGGTGGCTGCTGTCTGGCAAGCCACGCGGCTGTGGGAGCTGGGCTCCTGGTCACTTACTCAGGGCAAGTGGGGAAGTAGGTTAGTGTAGAGAGGGCACTGCCAGGGCCACTCGGGCGGCTGGGTGCAGGGTGCTTTTGAGCCTTAGGGCGCTCAATGGAAATCAATGGGAATGTTCCGGTTTGGAAAGAGGCTGCAGGCTCGGGGACGAGGATGTTTCAGGTGCCACCACCACTTCGAGAGGTAAGTTGGGTAGTTGTAGGTTAGGTGGGTACCCCGGGATTGGGCACAGGGGGTCGCAGGGCGCCGGGTGCAGGGGTGCCTTTTGACGTCGGGAATCTTACCCTCTGGTTGATCGCGGCTGGGGTGGCACTTGGTTCTGAGGCTGCAGGCTTCTTCCGGGATGTCGAGGGGGGTCCTTGGGTGCCGGACTCTGGGTCACAGTCGCCGTGGGGTCGTCCTCTGGGTCTTTGTCCACTCCGGCACTGGCCAGGCTTGGCTGGTGCAGAGTGTGTTGGGTCCGCGGTCCCGGGCTGGTGCCAGGGATAGCAAGTAGGTTTCTTGAGTAGAGCCTCTACTCGTGGGAGTCCCAGGGGCTTAGAGCTAAAAGGTAGCCAGGTCCTCCGGGGTTGGTGAGGTTGCTGGCCACGTGGGATGCCGCGCTGGTGCAGGTTCGAGAGTCGACAGGCCGGTAGGGCTGGGGCCAAAGCAGTTGGTGTCTTCTTCTCTTTTTAGCAGCTGCAGGGCAGGTCTTTGTTCTTCTTGCTCTTCTTGTCGTTTTTCTATCTGGAATCTGAGGAAGGAAGGTTCAGGGGGCCCCTAAATACTAGATTTAGGGGCGTTACAGGTAGGTGAAGGCCAGGGACCAATGGGTCCTTGTCCTGGGGTGGGTACACCCCCTATCCTGCCTCTCTCCTGTGGGAGGGGGGCAGTAGCCTAATCCTGATAGGGTAGGGCCTCCCATCTTCAAGATGGCGAGAGCCCGGAGATGTGCTTCACCTCGCCTCCCCCACCTGAGGGGTGGGGTGGGCAGGCTGGCACATCCCCTGTCCTTGTATGGGGTTTCCGGCCAAGCTTCCCGCCAGAGTGGGGGGTTGCAGTGGCCTGGGGAAACTCCAACTGGCGGCATGCCTTTGAAGCTTCCCTTTTCTCATCCTGGGGGAGGAGATTTCTCACCTCACCCAGGATGTGCATTGTTGCAGGCCCGGGAGAGCAGGGGCTCTCCCACCCAGGGGTCCAGCAACGTGTCTGCTGTGTGGCAGCCTGGGCAGCCTCAGAGCAGACGTGGATTGCAAGTTAGCTGTAAGGGGGCATCTTCTAAGATGCCCTCTGGGGTGCTTAGTACATTAAATCCTACACTGGCATCAGTGTGGGTTCAATGTGCTGAGAAGTTTGATACCAAACTTCCCAGGCTTCAGTGTTGCCAATATGGTGCTGTGGAGCTCGTGTTTGACAAGCTCTCAGCACCATGTATTCTTAAATGACAGCACTGCACTTACAGTGCCCAGGAATGGACCCGGGTACTGTAGGGGCACAGGGCTCCTGCTCCTGTGCCCACACCATAGGCGTAATGCACCCAGCTAGAGGGGTGGCTGACATATGCCTTGGCAGTGTAGGTGATGGGCATGGTACACAGTGATGTGTGCCATGTCGACTCTTTGTTTTGTCCTGCACCCAGACACTCAGCCTGCAAGGGCAGTGTGTGTGTGTGTAAGGGTACAGGGTCTCTGAGGGTGGCACAATGAGTGCTGCAGCCCTTAGAGGCCTTCCCTGGTCACAAGGCCCTGGGTACCTAGGGTACCATTTACTAGGGGCTGACATGTGGCTAGGGTTTGCCAATTTGGAGTTTGTGTGGTTTAAGGAAGGAACATAGGCCCTGGGCACCTGATTGGCAGGAACCCAGGGTACACTCAATCGAAGTACATTCAGCAATTTAGCAAAAAGTGGGGGCATACCATGCAAGAAAGATGGCACTTTCTCACACAACCCCCCCCCAAACGAAAGGTGATGAGACTAACCTTGTCCTATGGAGTCTTCATTGTCTAAGTGGAAGAACCTGGAAAGTCCATCTGCATTGGCATGGGCAGTCCCTGGTCTGTGTTCCACTTCAAAGTCCATTCCCTGTAGGGAGATGGACCACCTCAGTAGTTTTGGATTTTCCCCTTTCATCTGCATTAGCCATCTGAGAGGTCTGTGGTCAGTTTGAACTAGGAAGTGAGTGCCAAACAAGTATGGCCTCAGCTTCTTCAGGGACCAAACCACAGCAAAGGCCTCCCTCTCAATGGCACTCCAACGCTGCTCTCTAGGGAGTAGTCTTCTGCTTATAAAAGCAACAGGTTGGTCTTGGCCTTCATCATTGGTCTGGGATAGGACCGCTCCTATCCCTAGCTCAGAGGCATCAGTCTGCACTATGAACTGCTTGGCATAATCTGGAGCTTTTAGAATTGGTGCTGAGCACATTGCTTCTTTTAGGGTGTCAAAAGCCTTTTGACAACTAACTGTCCAGTTAACTTTCTTGGGCATTTTCTTGGAGGTGAGTTCTGTGAGGGGGGTCACAATGGACCCATACCCCTTCACAAACCTCCTGTAGTACCCAGTCAAGCCAAGGAATGCCCTGACTTGGGTCTGGGTTGTTGGAGCTATCCAGTCCATGATGGCCTGGATTTTGGGTTGTAAGGGCTGTACCTGGCCTCCACCTACAAGGTGGCCCAAGTACACCACAGTGCCCTGCCCTATCTGGCATTTGGATGCCTTGATAGTGAGACCTGCACTCTGCAGAGCCTCTAAAACCTTCCCAAGGTGGATCAGGTGATCCTGCCAGGTGGAGCTAAAGACAGCAATATCATCAAGATAAGCTGCACTAAAGGACTCCAACCCAGCCAGGACATGGTTCACCAACCTCTGGAAGGTGGCAGGGGCATTCTTTAACCCAAAGGGCATCACAGTAAACTGATAATGCCCATCAGGGGTGGAGAATGCTGTCTTTTCTTTTGCTCCTGGGGCCATGCCAATCTGCCAGTACCCTGCAGTTAAGTCAAAGGTACTGAGAAATTTGGCAGCCCCCAATTTGTCTATCAGTTCATCTGCTCTTGGGATAGGGTGAGCATCTGTCTTGGTGACAGAGTTGAGCCCTCTATAGTCCACACAGAACCTCATCTCTCTCTTTTCACCCTGTTGATGAGGTTTGGGGACCAGAACCACTGGGCTAGCCCAGGGGCTCTCTGAAGGCTCAATGACCCCTAACTCCAGCATCTTGCTGACCTCAGCTTTGATGCTTTCCTTGACTTGATCTGACTGTCGATAGATTTTGTTCTTGACAGGTGCACTGTTCCCAGTGTCCACATCATGGGTACACCAGCTTGTCAGACCAGGGGTCAGGGAAAAGAGGCTAGCATATTGTTGCAAGACTTGCTTGCAGTCAGTCTGCTGTTGGGCAGAGAGGGTGTCTGAGAAAATCACACCATCTACTGACCCATCTTTTGGGCTGTAGGATAGGAGGTCAGGGAGTGGCTCACTCTCTGCTTCCTGTTCTTCATCAGTCACCATCAGCATGGTGATGTCAGCCCTATCATTGTAGAGTTTAAGGCGGTTCACATGGATGACCCTTTTGGGTGTCCTGCTAGTGCCCAGGTCAACTAGATAGGTGACCTCACTCTTTCTCTCTAGGATAGGGTAAGGGCCACTCCATTTGTCTTGGAGAGCCCTTGGTGCCACTGGCTCCAAAACCCACACCTGTTGCCCTGGTTGAAATTCAACCAGTGCAGCTTTTTGGTCATACCAGTGCTTCTGGAGCTCCTGGCTGGCCTCAAGGTTCTTGGATGCCTTTTCCATATACTCAGCCATTCTGGACCTTAGGCCAAGCACATAGTCCACTATGTCTTGTTTGGGTTCCTGAAGAGGCCTCTCCCAGCCCTCTTTTACAAGACATAGTGGTCCCCTTACAGGATGACCAAACAGAAGTTCAAAGGGTGAGAAACCTACTCCCTTCTGTGGCACTTCCCTGTAAGCGAAAAGCAAGCATGGTAACAGGACATCCCACCTCCTTTTGAGTTTCTCAGGGAGTCCCATGATCATACCTTTCAATGTCTTGTTGAACCTCTCAACAAGGCCATTGGTTTGTGGGTGGTAGGGTGTAGTAAACTTGTACTGCACTCCACACTCTTTCCACATGTGTGTTAGGTAAGCAGACATGAAATTGGAACCTCTGTCTGAAACCACCTCCTTAGGAAAACCCACCCTGGTGAAGACACCCAGGAGGGCCTTGGCTACTGCAGGAGCTGTAGTAGTCCTAAGTGGAATTGCTTCAGGGTACCTAGTAGCATGATCCACTACTACTAGAATGAATTTGTTCCCTGAGGCTGTGGGAGGTTCAAGTGGACCCACAATGTCCACACCTACCCTTTCAAAGGGGACCCCCACCACCGGTAGTGGAATGAGGGGGGCCTTTGGGTGGCCACCTGTCTTGCCACTGGCCTGACAGGTAACACAGGAGCTGACAAACTCCTTCACCTTTTGGTGCATCTGGGGCCAGTAAAAGTGACTCACTAACCTTTCCCAAGTTTTGGATTGCCCCAGATGGCCAGCTAGGGGGATGTCATGAGCCACAGTTAGGAGGAACTCCCTGTACTTCTGTGGCACTACCACCCTCCTGGTGGCTCCAGGAGTGGGGTCTCTTGCCTCAGCATACAGTAATCCCTCTTCCCAATAAGCTCTGTGGGTACCACTGACATGTCCCCTGGCTTCTGAAGCAGCTTGTTGTCTCAGGCTTTCAAGAGTGGGACAGTCTCGCTGGCCCTGGCACAGCTCTTCCCTAGAGGGTCCCCCTGGGCCCAAGAGTTCAACCTGGTAAGGGTCAAGCTCCATGGACTCAGTTCCCTCAGGGGTATCTACATCCTCTCCAGGGGGAGAGGGGTTCTGAGTGTTTGGCTGTACAGAAGCTGGTCCCCCAGTCTCCTTGCCCTTCCTCTTGGTTGGTTGGGCCATTATTCCAGGCTCCAAACCTACTTTTTCACCCTTCCTCTTGCTCTGTGCTCTGGTTTGCACACACACCAATTCAGGGATGCCCAGCATGGCTGCATGGGCTTTTAACTCAACTTCAGCCCAGGCTGAGGTTTCCAGATCATTTCCAAGCAGGCATGCAGCTGGCAACTTTGGAGAGACCACTACCTGTTTCAGGCCAGTAACCCCCCCCCAGCCTAATGTTACCATGGCCATGGGATGACTAGTGGTGACACTGTCAGCGTTGGTGACTGGGTAAGACTTCCCAATCAAGTATTGCTCAGGGGAAACCAGTGTGTCTTTCACCATAGTGACACTGGCACCTGTATCCCTCAGAGCTTCTACCCTAGTTCCATTTACCCAGGGGTACTGTAAGTATTTCTTTAAGTTGGGGGGCCACACAGCCACAGTGGCAAACTCCACTTCTCCCAAGGAGACTAAACTTGCTTCAGTGTGTTCCCAGATTTGCTCAGGGTACACCTCTGATCCCATTTGTATACTTGCTGCCCCAGGAGTGGCTGTACTGGGTGCCTTAGGGGCTTTGTTTTGGGGGCAAGATACGGTTAGGTGTCCCTGCTTCTTACAGGTATTACACCAGGCCTTTAAGGGATCAAAGTTCTTCCCCCTATATGGTTGGGGCACATAGGGAGTAGTTTGGGTCCCACCCACCTGAACAGGTTTTTGGGGCCCTTTGGAAGACTCAGACTTTTTATCTTGGGGATTCTCACCACCTTTCCCCTGGGGAGGTTTTGTGACCACCTTCTTTTGGTCACCCCCAGTGGTTGTCTTGGTCACCCTAGTCTTGACCCAGTGGTCTGCCTTCTTTCCCAATTCTTGGGGAGAAATTAGACCTAGGTCTACCAAATGCTGATGCAACTTTTCATTTGTGCAGTTACTCAAAATATGTTCCTTCATGAATAAATTGTACAATCCAGTAAAATCCTGCACACCATGTCCAGCTAACCAACCATCCAGTGTCTTCACTGAGAAATCTACAAAATCAATCCAGGACTGGGTCTGGGTTTTGTGAGCCCCCCTGAATCTAATTCTATACTCCTCAGTGGTGAATCCAAATCCCTCAATCAGAGCTTTCTTCATGAGGTCATAGGATCCTGCTTCTGGCCCAGAGAGAGTCAGAAGCCTGTCCCTGCAGTTACCAGAGAACAGTTCCCACAGGAGTGCCCCCCAGAGAGGTTTCTTTACTTTCCTGATATCACAAGCCCTCTCAAAGGCTGTGAACCATTTGGTGATATCATCACCTTCCTCAAATTTAGGGACAATCCCTTTGGGGATTTTAAGGTCAGAAGTTTCCTCCCTATCCTTGTTTTTATTATTGCTGCCACCATTGGTGGGTGCTAAACCCATCTCTCTCCTTTCCTTTTCTAGAGCCAGGAGCCTGGACTCTAGATCTATTCTTTTGGCCAGCCTCACAAGGCTGTCCTCTTCACTGGGGGGTCCCCCAGTGTTGTCTCTGGGACCAGAGCCACCTGTGTGGTCTCTAGGTGCCCAGATGCTATGTCTTGAGTTGGAGGGTATGGGTGCCATCTCCTCCCTAGGGAATAGTATGGGGAGGTTGCTATCCTCCTCCCCTGATTCCCTTTCCCCATCTGACTGGCTATCACCATGTTCAGATGGGTGGTCTTTAGCATACTCAGCCAGGAGCTCCTGGAGCCCTTGTTTGGTTGGATGCTGAACCATTTGTAAATTTTTGAGTTTACATAAGGACCTCAATTCCTTGAAAGACAAGTGTAAGTAAGGTGTGAGGTCGAGCTCCTCCACCAGGTCCATGTTATTATTATCACTAATAGCTGGGTTTGTTTGAGACATTCTAACCTGACAGTTCTAACCCTCTACCCTGACTATAGTGACTTTTATTTTTCTAAAATTCTAATGGGACTTAAGCAAGGCCCTAGCAAGACTTTTAGTAATTTTGGAAAAACCAATCAGAATTCTAAAGGCAATTTTTAAGAGTTCTGTCGTGTGATCAGATGGTAACCAAGTAGTCCAACAAATGCAAGTTTGTATCCCACCGCTGATCCACCAATGTGAGAAAGTGGCTCTGTATATACTGTTCCCTAATAGGTACAGGGTGTACAGAGTCCACAGTCCCCCAGAGGCTGATAGAGGTCAAAGTTAGGTATGACCTTACTCTCAAAAAGTGGTAGCTTGGTCGAGCAGTAAGGCAGTACCAGAGGACAGTGTAAAGCATTTATTGTACACACTCAGTCAGCAAATGGTTTCACACACTCAATAACTGAACTCTAGGCCAATGATTTGTATATATAAAATATATGCTTGTTTTATTTTTAGAACCACAAAGGGGGTAAAAATATACTTTCTCAGAATGAGAGGTTGAATATAAATACTTTTGTTTCAAGCAATAAATTTGTGTAAACAGTCACAGTTGGTTGCAATAAACAATCCTATTTCCTAAACATAACAATGCATTGAGCTCAATGGTAAATTCAGGTTATTTGTAATAAATTACTTTTTAGATTACTTTTGGAATTCCAGGTCTGGATCCTAGAACCAGCCTGGGGTCAGTATTCAGAATCAAGTGATGAAAGTCGACTTAATAGCTGTAATGATTTTTAAATAATATTTAGCTATTTTAAAAGTTAGCACTTAGAAAATATTTCACAGAAAACATTCAATGGATCTCTATGGCAAGAAATTCAAATTGCAGGTAGAGTACTTTATCGTTACTTTAGTAATCCAGGACTGGGTGCCTAGACCCAGGACTGGGGTCCTTATCAAAAGCAGGTAAGTAATTTCGTTTGCAGAAATGGTACGATTTTAAAAGAATATTTCAAATTTGCAAAAGTAGACACTTAGAAGAAATTTCACAGAAAAGCAGACAATGGTTTCCTATGGGAGAAAAATGAGTTAGAAGTAAGTATAGTTGTGAACACTTTTCAGAGTCAGGGCTGGGCACCAAGATCCAGCACTGGGAGCTCACCTAGGAGCAGGTGAGTAAATTCGTTTTTGTCACTTGGCTGATTTTTGGTGAATTTTTGCAGTTTTGAAAAGTTCACACTTAGAAGATTTTTGAAGAAAAAGCCAGTCAATGTGACCCTATGAGGAAAATGAAGTTAGCGGTTTAAGGGTAAGTACTCGACTGGTAGTGTTGAAATTCCGGGCATGGACTCAGGGGTCCCCCAGTGTCAGGTAGGTACAGTTGGTTCACCCTCAGCGGTTTCAGGACGGCCGGGTGCAGAGAGAGTTGGGCCCAATGTTATCCTATGAGGGATAGGGGGGCCTTGGTTGGTGGCTGCTGTCTGGCAAGCCACGCGGCTGTGGGAGCTGGGCTCCTGGTCACTTACTCAGGGCAAGTGGGGAAGTAGGTTAGTGTAGAGAGGGCACTGCCAGGGCCACTCGGGCGGCTGGGTGCAGGGTGCTTTTGAGCCTTAGGGCGCTCAATGGAAATCAATGGGAATGTTCCGGTTTGGAAAGAGGCTGCAGGCTCGGGGACGAGGATGTTTCAGGTGCCACCACCACTTCGAGAGGTAAGTTGGGTAGTTGTAGGTTAGGTGGGTACCCCGGGATTGGGCACAGGGGGTCGCAGGGCGCCGGGTGCAGGGGTGCCTTTTGACGTCGGGAATCTTACCCTCTGGTTGATCGCGGCTGGGGTGGCACTTGGTTCTGAGGCTGCAGGCTTCTTCCGGGATGTCGAGGGGGGTCCTTGGGTGCCGGACTCTGGGTCACAGTCGCCGTGGGGTCGTCCTCTGGGTCTTTGTCCACTCCGGCACTGGCCAGGCTTGGCTGGTGCAGAGTGTGTTGGGTCCGCGGTCCCGGGCTGGTGCCAGGGATAGCAAGTAGGTTTCTTGAGTAGAGCCTCTACTCGTGGGAGTCCCAGGGGCTTAGAGCTAAAAGGTAGCCAGGTCCTCCGGGGTTGGTGAGGTTGCTGGCCACGTGGGATGCCGCGCTGGTGCAGGTTCGAGAGTCGACAGGCCGGTAGGGCTGGGGCCAAAGCAGTTGGTGTCTTCTTCTCTTTTTAGCAGCTGCAGGGCAGGTCTTTGTTCTTCTTGCTCTTCTTGTCGTTTTTCTATCTGGAATCTGAGGAAGGAAGGTTCAGGGGGCCCCTAAATACTAGATTTAGGGGCGTTACAGGTAGGTGAAGGCCAGGGACCAATGGGTCCTTGTCCTGGGGTGGGTACACCCCCTATCCTGCCTCTCTCCTGTGGGAGGGGGGCAGTAGCCTAATCCTGATAGGGTAGGGCCTCCCATCTTCAAGATGGCGAGAGCCCGGAGATGTGCTTCACCTCGCCTCCCCCACCTGAGGGGTGGGGTGGGCAGGCTGGCACATCCCCTGTCCTTGTATGGGGTTTCCGGCCAAGCTTCCCGCCAGAGTGGGGGGTTGCAGTGGCCTGGGGAAACTCCAACTGGCGGCATGCCTTTGAAGCTTCCCTTTGCTCATCCTGGGGGAGGAGATTTCTCACCTCACCCAGGATGTGCATTGTTGCAGGCCCGGGAGAGCAGGGGCTCTCCCACCCAGGGGTCCAGCAACGTGTCTGCTGTGTGGCAGCCTGGGCAGCCTCAGAGCAGACGTGGATTGCAAGTTAGCTGTAAGGGGGCATCTTCTAAGATGCCCTCTGGGGTGCTTAGTACATTAAATCCTACACTGGCATCAGTGTGGGTTCAATGTGCTGAGAAGTTTGATACCAAACTTCCCAGGCTTCAGTGTTGCCAATATGGTGCTGTGGAGCTCGTGTTTGACAAGCTCTCAGCACCATGTATTCTTAAATGACAGCACTGCACTTACAGTGCCCAGGAATGGACCCGGGTACTGTAGGGGCACAGGGCTCCTGCTCCTGTGCCCACACCATAGGCGTAATGCACCCAGCTAGAGGGGTGGCTGACATATGCCTTGGCAGTGTAGGTGATGGGCATGGTACACAGTGATGTGTGCCATGTCGACTCTTTGTTTTGTCCTGCACCCAGACACTCAGCCTGCAAGGGCAGTGTGTGTGTGTGTAAGGGTACAGGGTCTCTGAGGGTGGCACAATGAGTGCTGCAGCCCTTAGAGGCCTTCCCTGGTCACAAGGCCCTGGGTACCTAGGGTACCATTTACTAGGGGCTGACATGTGGCTAGGGTTTGCCAATTTGGAGTTTGTGTGGTTTAAGGAAGGAACATAGGCCCTGGGCACCTGATTGGCAGGAACCCAGGGTACACTCAATCGAAGTACATTCAGCAATTTAGCAAAAAGTGGGGGCATACCATGCAAGAAAGATGGCACTTTCTCACAGTCAGGGGTTGCTTTTACTTATTTCAGGTTGGCTTGATAGGTATTTTACCAATTCAAAGCTGTAATACTGTGCCTGGAGTGGTAATAGGCTTTTGTCATTTTACAGCTCGGCAAGGACAGCACTGTTCTAGTCCTATGCTTAAAGACTTTGCTGTACAAATGGCAAAAGACTTTGTCCTTTTCTATCTCGACGTGGATGGCACTGTGCTAATCCTATGCTTAAAGATTTTGATAGAAAAACAGACATTTGAGGTGAGCAGATCTAGAGTGTCGCTGGTGTTGAGAGTGTTCCATACAGGAGCTGCTTTCCACCTAAACTTGAGAACTACCCAGAGTTCTCTGCTTCTTCTTTGCATATTTTATTCGGCACTCTATGCCTGAAAGGGTATTTCTTTGATATTTATTTATATATATATATATATATATATATATATTACCTACTGGCGATAGCCAGTAGGTAGTTATAGTTAGGACCACGTTTCCATAGGAAAACCTCAACATTCTATTTTGAATAACTTTGGCGCCGGTCGACGAATCCTCGCGAATTTCTCAAAATAGGTGGGGCGCTACGCTCCGCTCCTACCCTGAAAGTCTTGGGGGGATTCGTCAAGCGGGGGCTGAGATAAAAGGGGGGTCCCAAAACGCGTTTTTCCCATGCATTTTTCCATAGGACCTTTAGAACGAGCTACAGCCCGAATGGCTGAACAGAATTACTCAAAATTTGGCAGAGAGGTAGTCCCTAGGTCAAGGAAGTGCCTTTTGTAGGTTTGGTGTAAATCTGTTCAGTAGATTCTGAGAAAATAGCCTTTAAATCAATATATATATCTGAGCCAGCTTACGGTACGCTTACCGTACGCTTACGGTAAGCGTACGGTGGCGTGCGCGAGCGCGATTCTGATTGGCTCTTAGATCTTAGTAAACATTCGAATCGGCCGAAACCAGGAAGCGGCGGCCGCCATTTTGTCTCTCGCACTGAGAGAGATTTTTAAAATCGGAAGCCCAAAAACATGTAAAGGGGCTGTTTTGACAACTCCCTCCCACATAGTCATGTGGAGGGAGTCCCCAAACATCCCCCAAGTGCAAAAACGGTTTTATTTTTTTTTCGGCAATTTCGCGGGGTACGCTTACCGTACGCTTACGGTAAGCGTACGGTAAAAAAATAAAAATAAAAAAAACACTATCCACACTTACCCCACCCCCTGTGCTTTTGGTGGCCGAAGGCCACCAAATGTGCTGGGCTTATTACAATGGAAAAAAACACTATCCACACTTACCCCACCCCCTGTGCTTTTGGTGGCCGTAGGCCACCAAATGTACAGGGCTTATTATAAGGGAAAAAAACTTAGCATTTAAAAAACCGTACTAATTCACTGAAAAAACCATAGGTTTCACACACGTTATAGTTAGGAATTAGCATTTAAAAAACCTTGCAAATTCACTGAAAAAACCATAGGTTTCACACATGTTATAGTTAGTGGAAATTTTACTGATAAAAAACCAATGAAATTGCCCCGTTATAGTTAGCGCAGGCAACTATAACTCACGCGACCGCAATCCTCTGCTGATGACATATGTGTCTTTATGAAAAAAAAATATTTGTAATATATGTATAGCTAAAAATGTATGGAAGAAGACATGGGCAAATAAGTGTCTAAATATAGTATTAGCATCAGCAGAGGATTGTGGTCGCGTGAGTTATAGTTGCCTGCGCTAACTATAACGGGGCAATTTCATTGGTTTTTTATCAGTAAAATTTCCACTAACTATAACATGTGTGAAACCTATGGTTTTTTCAGTGAATTTGCAAGGTTTTTTAAATGCTAATTCCTAACTATAACGTGTGTGAAACCTATGGTTTTTTCAGTGAATATATATATATATATATATATATATATATATATATATATATATATATATATATATATATATATAATTACCTAATGGCGGTCGCCAGCTGGTAGTTATAGTTAGGACCTATTATCCATAGGAAAAGCGTTTTTTGATTTGTATATCTTTGGCGCCGTTTGACGAATCTTGGCAAAATTTTCCAAACTAATAACCAGCTCAGGTCAGCTCCTGTCTTGAAAGTTTGGGGATGATTCGTCAAGCGGGGGCCAAGAAAAAAGGGGGGTCCCAAAATGCGTTTTCTCCATGTTTATTTCCATAGGCAATTTTGGAACAGGCTACAGCCTGAACTGCTGAACGGAATTCAAATTTGGCAAAAAGGTAGATCTTGGTTCAGAAAGCAACCTTTTTTTAAATGGTGTAATTCCGTTCAGTAGTGCCTGAGAAATTAAAAAAATTAAAATATCGATATCTGAGCATCAAGGAGGGTTCGCGAACCCTCCCGAGCACAAGCTTCATTCTGATTGGCTGCCAACACTCACTCACTAACACACTTACTCTCTTATACAATCACTGATCCAAGCACACACTCGTCCATACAGCCACTCTCACAATCACTCACTCTCACATATAGGCGTTTATATACTCCAACACTCACATTTATTGCCTTTTATATGTAGTTACTCACCCATGTACCACTGAGACATCCATTCACTCACCAACACACCCATACACACACTCACCCACTCATACAGTCCATCACAGATGCACTCTTGAACCCAAACACCCAGTGGATAACCCACTCACACATCTATGCACAGAGTCACACCCCCCCCACCTACCCACACAGACACTCAGGCACCCATGCAGATACTCAATCAGTCAATAACCCATATACACACCCATTTAGCTACTCACCAAACCATGCAACTGCTTACATACCAACTGACAGACTGATACAGACCTTTACACAATTTAGTCACTAACCCATGCATTCAGTAAGACACATTTATTCACTCACATATACAGTCAGTCATGCACCTACTAAATCATCCATACAGACACGCATACACTCACTCATTCTTCAATACACCTTGGCATATATATATATATATATATATATATATATATATATATATATATATATATATATATATATATATATATATAACATATTTAAACTTTACAGAAACACACAGTCACTGGATGATGTCATCAGTGATGTCATTAGTGATGTCATCAGTTATCTCACTGACCATGTCATGAATGATGTAATATGTGATGTCCTCAGCAGTGCATTGTGGGGGCATGAGTTATAGTTAGCTCAACTAACTATAACGGCCAAATTTCTCTGGTTTTGTACGAGTAAAATGTCCAACTAACTATAACGTTCCTGAAACCTATGTTTTTTTCAGTGAATTTCAAAGGTTTTTTAAATGCTAATTTCTAACTATAACGACCCTGAAACCTATGTTTTTTCAGTGAATTTCAAAGGTTTTTTAAATGCTGATTTCTAATTATAACGACCCTGAAACCTATGGTTTTTTTCAATGAATATATATATATATTTTGGACACAGGAGCTATTATATATGAATATATATATATATATATATATATATGTCGCTCCAAGTACACCAAAATACGAGTCACTCGTTGCGGGCGGGTGCCGAGTGCGGTGGTGTACCGCACACAATATAGGCTCCAAAGATTCCTCCGTTTTCTGGGAGGAAAAAACGGCACTCACGGGGCTTCGTTTCAGCAGATTTTAATGGTTTAAACCGAATGCAAACAGACGCGTTTCAGAGTAGATCCTTCTTCAGTGTTTGCCTAGCGCACTGTGAGGCGCCATTAAAAAGAATTTCATCGATTAGCCTAGACATAGACAGGGGACTAGCGCATTTCCATCATGAGCGCCATCTTGGAATGGTCAATTGTGCACGGTTTTTTTAAAATAAAGTTGATTGAATACAACATTTTAAGCATTTCACAAGAAAATTCATAAACATGCTTGATTCTATAATCATAACCTCTTTAGGCAAATCTCGGGTACCGCGATGGGCACCTGCTTCGCCCCCAGCTACGCGAACTTGTTCGTGGGCTGGTGGGAGGAGCAGGTGGCATGGTCTGAAGAAAATACAGACTGGACTAATAAAGTCATATCGTGGTACAGGTACATAGACGACCTTTTCCTGGTATGGAATGGCACGGTGGATCAGGCAGAAAGATATATTGAACATCTAAATAAGAACGAGATTAATCTACGATTCTCAGGCGAGATAAGTTTGGTGGCAGTAAACTATCTTGACCTGAGAGTCGAGATACAGGAGGGGAAGATTACAACAGCCTTATATAGAAAACCGACTGCTGGAAATAGCACGCTGCATGCTGCTAGTAGCCATCCCCAGAAACTGAAAAACAGCATTCCATATGGGGAATTTCTTAGACTGAAAAGGAATTGCTCTGAAGAAAACGATTTTAAATTGGCAGCCAGAGCAAGCATAAATAGATTTATAGAAAGGGGCTATACTTCAGGCCTCCTTGAGAACACGCTCAAGAAGGTAGAAAGAATACCTAGAAAGGACTTATTTCAGCAAAAGGTCCGTGATGATCAAACCGGCAAATTCCGTATGATAACCACCTTCTCGGAAGATGCCGACAGTCTAAGACGAATAATGAGAAAAAACTGGCACATATTGAAAACTGATGCCATTATTGGCACAGACATTCCAGCAGGACCACTAATCACCTTCAGAAAGGCCCGATCCCTCAAAGATAGCCTGGTTCACAGCCATCTGGATACTATACCATCTAAACAGGTAACCATTAGTGAAATGAAGGGTTTCTTCCCCTGTGGGAGATGTAAGGCCTGCGCGTATAGCAGAAGGGTGCTTACGTATGAGATCAAAGGCCTGAAAGCACCTAAAAAAATCAAGAAGTTCATGACCTGTAATACCACCCATGCGGTCTATTGTCTGAAATGCCCCTGTGGGTTGAGATACATAGGGAGTACGATACATTGTGTGAAACTCAGAATTTTAGAGCACATGCGTGCAATTGCTAAAAAAGATTTTAACTATCCTGTGGCACGCCATTTTGCCCTTAAACACAATAGTAACAGGGATCTGTTACAGTACTTCAGCATAGACTGCATTCCATTTGATGTAAGGGGAGGAGACAGAGTTCTGAAGTTGCGAAGACTTGAATCACGATATATTATAGATCTCCAATCCAAGTCCCCAAATGGGTTAAACGGTGGGGAAGAATTGACAGTTCATCTGGGTAACTAATTGTTATGTAATTTAATGTGATCATTGATCGTTGAAATGTTGACTGGTGAAAACCTGGAACATCGAAAGCTTCTGCCGATTCACGGCTAAATAATGACAAACGAGGGACACATGTAACATAATTTGTTTGGTACATTTGACCGATACACGGTAAAAATGCAATGAATTGATGGGTCATGGCAAGGTTATGATTATAGAATCAAGCATGTTTATGAATTTTCTTGTGAAATGCTTAAAATGTTGTATTCAATCAACTTTATTTTTAAAAAAACGTGCACAATTGACCATTCCAAGATGGCGCTCATGATGGAAATGCGCTAGTCCCCTGTCTATGTCTAGGCTAATCGATGAAATTCTTTTTAATGGCGCCTCACAGCGCGCTAGGCAAACACTGAAGAAGGATCTACTCTGAAACGCGTCTGTTTGCATTCGGTTTAAACCATTAAAATCTGCTGAAACGAAGCCCCGTGAGTGCCGTTTTTTCCTCCCAGAAAACGGAGGAATCTTTGGAGCCTATATATATATATATATATTACCTAATGGCGCTCGCCAGTAGGTAGTTATAGTTACACCCTAGTTTCCATAGGGAAAGCATTTTTTGATTTGCTAATAACTTTGGCGTCGTTTGACGAATCTTTATGAACTTTTCCTAAAAGTTGCACTTTTTAGGTTAGCTCCTATCTTGAAAGTTTGGGGGTGATTCGTCAAGCGGGGGCAGAGAAAAAAGGGGGGTTCCAAAACGCTTTTTCCCATATTAATAGGAAATTTTGCAACGAGCTACAGCCCGAACTGCTGAACGGAATCACCTGAAATTTGGCAGAAAAGTGGAGCTTGGTTCAGAAAGCGACCTTTTTTTTTAATATGGTGTAAATCCGTTCAGTAGTTTTTGAGAAATTCAAAGAATAAGAGTCAAAAAATCAATTTCCCATAGGAAACTTTGTGCAAGGCTAGGGCCGAAACTACTTAACGGAATTACCCCAAATTTGGCAAAAAGGTAGTGCTTGGACCAGAAAGCGACCTTTTTGGTGTAAATCCGTTCAGTAGTTGCTGAGAGATTAGAAATATACATTTTTCGATATCTGGGCGGAGCCTAAGGCCCGTGCACGAGCTTCACTGTGATTGGCTGTCAACACTCCAAACCAGGAAGTTTTGGCAGCAATCTTGTGACTCAGTAGAAGTGAGTCACTAGAAAACAGAGAAAGAAAGGTATAAAACAAGAGAAGGGGGCAGTGTAGAAACACCCTGACCCCATAGGCCTGCTCAGGGGGTCCCAGAAGGTCCCCCAGGGCCAAATAAAAAAACAAAACGGCGCAATTCGCGCTGGGGTCGTGGGTTCCCATGTTTTATTTTAATGAGACCCCGGGGTTGGGCTAGGTCCCGGGGGCATTTCTTAAAAAATAATAGCGGGGGCTCGCTGGGACTGTGGGGGCCCGCTGGTGTCCCTGCAGTCTCGGGGCTTCTCTCATGTTGTGAGGGGGGGCTGCACTGCCCCTCTCCTAGGGGCCCTCCATCTGCTTACAACTTTAGCGTCGTTTGACGATTCATTACGAAATTTACCAAAAAGTTTCTATTTTTTGATCAACTCCTATTTTGAAAGTTTAGGGGTGATTGGTCAAGTGAAGGCTGAGAAAAAAGGGGAGTCCCAAAATGTGTTTTCTCAATGCATTTTCCATAGGAAACTTTAGACAAGGCTAGAGGTCAAACTGATGAACGGAAATACCCAGTTAGTACCTATGCAGTCTAGGAATCCTTCTGTCTGTCCCATGTACTTCTCCTATCACCCATCCAGCATTATCTACTTATCCTATGACTCCGCCAAATACCTAAGCACTTATAAATTCACCATGCACTCTGTTTGCAGCACTGTAATTATTCCAGTTACTAGTCATGTACTTATGGAATGGCCTAGCCAGTAACACTAGCACAGCTACAATATTCTGTGCACTATCCATGCAGACCTCTAACCAGATACATACTATTGATACACTCCTCTAAATACCCAGTTAGTACGCATGCAGTCTCGGAATCCTCCTATCTGTCCCTTGCATTTCTCCTATCAGCCATCCAGCACTATCTACTTATCCTATCACTGCGCCAATACCTGAGCACTTATAAATTCACCATGCACTCTGTTTGCAGCACAGTAATTTTTCCAGTTCCTAGTCATGTACTTATGGAATGGAGTAGCTACTTACACAAGTATCTGCTATTATTATTAATAGTAGCTTTCAGGGAGGATATAGTTAGAAATTAGCATTTAAAAAACCTTTGAAATTCACTGAAAAAACCAAAGGTATCAGGGACGTTATAGTTACAAATTAGCATTTAAAAAACCTTTGAAATTCACTGAAAAACCATAGGTTTCAGGGACGTCATAGTTAGTTGGACATTTCACTCATACAAAACCATAGAAATTACGCCGTTATAGTTAGTTGAGCTAACTATAACTTGCGCCCCTGCAATGCACTGCTGATGACGTCACATATTACATCCTTCATGACATGGTCAGTGACATCACTGATGACATCACTAATGACAACATCCAGTGAATGTGTTTTTCTTTAAAATTTAAAATTGTATTATATATATACCAAGTGTATTGAAGAATGAGTGGATGTATAAGTGTCTGGATGGAGGATTTAGTAGGTGTGTGACTCACTGTTCAAGTGAGTGATTAAACGTGTCTTACTGAATACATGGGTTAGTGACTAAACTGTGTGAATGTCTGTATCATTCTGTCTGTTGTTGTATAATCTGCTGCATCAGTTGGTCAGTAGGTCCACGGGTGTCTACATGGGTTATTGATTAGTTGCCTGCGTAATTGTATGGGAGACTGAGTGTGTGTGTGGTTGGGTGGGGGTGTGTGACTCTGTGCATAGATGTGTGAGTGGTTGATTGACTGGGTGTATGACTTTAAGACTGCATGTGAAAACAGTTGTATGGGTGAGTGAGTATGTGTATGGATGTGTTGGTGAGTGAATGGATGTCTAAATGTTAGATGCTCAAGTAAGTACAAAAGTAAAAGGCAGTGTATATGAGTTGGAGTATATACATGACTATATGTGAGAGTCAGTGATTGTGGGAGTGACTGTATGGATGAGTATATACTTGTATTAGTGACTATATAAGAGAGTAAGTATGCGTTAGTATCTGTATGAATAAATGAGGTGGTGTGTGTATAACTGTGTAGGTGAGTAAATGGAACTATGACTGATTCTTTGCATGACTGACTACGACGAGTGCATGACTGACTAGGATGAGTGGTGGTGTGTCATACACCCAGTCAATCAACCACTCACACATCTATGCACAGAGTCACACACCCCCTCCCAACCACACACGAATAGTGTAAGTCAGCAGTCCCACACCGTGAACTCTGGTTCAGTGACCGGTCCGTGCATTCAGTAATGCCCTGGCTGTGGCCAGCTTGTGAGTCTTCTCATCCACTTGTACAGGGACCATGGCAGCAAACATCGTCTGTAGTTGTCCAAATTATATATAGATATATATATATATATATATGTATATATATTCCAGCTACCAAAATGCGGAGCAGTCCCAGGACGTTTTCAAAGCCTTTTAAACACAATGAGGTATTCACCATAAGGCTGTAAGCAGTAAAGTACACACTAACATGGCAGCCACAAGGTTTAACAATATACTGTGAACTGAATTAGTCCTTCGTCACTGGCCATGATAATTGCTACTCCAATGAAACCATTTGCGGTTGTAATTGAATGTGCTTTGTGCTTGGGACTAAGTTGATGAGCACTGAGGAAGGCTAAACGCTGAAATGCATTTGCTCTAATAAATACCTTTGAAAACGTCCTGGGAGTGCTCCGCATTTTGGAGCTGGAATAATTTACGTGATTTCACCCTCACGTTGGTGGACAGCAGCACCCGTCGAACAAGAGTTCAGCAGCTGGGTGATACTTGGAGCGTGATATATATATATATATATATATATATATATATATATATATATATATATATATTTTACCAAGTGGTAGTTGCCATTGATTAGTTATAGTTAAGACCACGTTTCCATAGGTGATTGATTTTTTGGTTTGCTTATAAGTTTGGTGCCATTTGACGAATCTTCATAAAACTTTCCTCAAAAAAGTAAAGCCACCCCAGCCATTTCCTGGAAAGATTCTGGGTCATCTATCAAGCAGGGACACAGACATAGGGGGGACCCAGAAAGTGTTTACACAATGCAATTTTCATTGGAAAATTGAACAGTGATACTTCAAAAACGGCAGAATTGAATTACACCAAATTTGCCAGAAAACTAGATCTTGGTCCTGAAAGCATGTATTTTGTGATTTGGTGTAAATCTGTTCAGTAGTTTTTGAGAAATGAAGGTTCAAAAACATTGTTTATTTCACTGCGTGGAAGATCTGCAAACCTGACAGATCTCAAAATAAGATCTGTTTCTGCCACCTGATCCACAAAGATGTGATGGCAGCCATTTTAGGACTCAGGTACTCAGGACCTGGTCCCGAAGAAAAACAAAAAAAACTTAGGGGGCTGAGTGGGGATACCCTGCCCCTCTAAGCCTAGTGGGGGGGGGGGGGGTCCACAGATCTGCCGCACTGTTTACAAAACAAAATAGTCCCTCCAGTGTGGGTCAGGGTCCAGTGCATTTAATTTTATTGGGAAACAGGGCATATCGCTCCCTTCCTTGGGCCTTCTTGAGGCCCTAGTGATCCATCCCCTTGGGAAGATAAGGGGCATTCAGCCCCCCTCCCTGATCTTTTTTGATGCCCCAAGGACCGCATTTTACAAGGCATATTGTGGTCACCAACCATGATCTTTCTTGATGACCCGGGGACCACAATCCCCTAGGCTGTGATTTTAATTTTGGGGAGGGGGCCTGCAGCCCCCCTCTCTCCCTGAGCCATTGAATGGCCTGGGGACCCCATTCTGAGGCCGAACACAGCGGCAGTGACCCAGAAACCCCACCACCCAGGACACGGCGGTTCCCTGCTTGGGAGAGTGCAGGCAGGAAATTTAAACTTTATTCCCTGCCCACCCTCTTTTTTTTTTTTAAGTAAATTTTATTATTTAATATTAGTTTTTATACATATATTAAAATCGATATTTTGTGCAACAATATATTTTTTACATCAATATATATATTTTTTTATTTTTTATTTTTTTATTAATAGAATACAAAGTAGCAGTTGGATATGCAGTTTTTCCAAAATATAAAACAATACAGTATAGGATGTTAGAGTCAATTCCTCAAAAACATGTTCTCGCAACTTTACATCTCTAATATCAACACCCCGTGCGCCCACTCCGGAGTCTCCCCCCATCAGTCCGAGTCCGAGGTTTCATCGTCTTGATCCGAAGGCGGGTCACATATGTCACCTCTGAATTTATTCCATGCCCTCCATACTTTACTCCACTTACGAGGTCATCCCCGCCTAATAAAGGCCGATCTTTCAGCTAGCATGGCCTCGTCCATGTCTTTTCCCCATGCGGCTAACTTTGGTGTCTCCCCTATTCCCCACTTTTGGGCTATGTTACGCCTAGCTATCATAATCCCCAACGTAGCCCAGCTCTGTGCCTGGCGAGTAAGGTCATTAGGTTCCCATACATTCAATAGGCAGCGTCTAGGTTCCGGCACTAATGACACTCCCCCTGACTGCGACAATGTCCGCATCACTTGCTTCCAGTATTCTTGGATTACGGGACATTCCCATATGGTGTGAAAAACGTTCCCCACCTCCCCGCAGCCGCGCAAGCAGAACGGATGTATTGCGCTACCTATGCTGTGCAGAGTGTGTCTGGTGTAGTATGAGTGGTGCAGAATGCGAAGCTGTACCAGCCGGAGCCTTGAGGGTATACCCGCCTCTCACGGCGAAGCCAATGCCTCCCGCCATTCCGGTTCGTCAAACTCGCCTATATCACGGGACCATTTCTCCCGTTGGGTCCGGCAGGTTGTTTACCAGTTTGCGGTACGTGAGCGATGTGGCCTTCTTTGGCATGTAGTCCATCAATAATCTGTCTTCCAAGGGCGATGCCTCTGGTACCGTCGTGTCAGGTGGTAGTTTCGATAGTAAGGCATGTTTAATTTGTGTGTATCGAAACCACTCTGAGGACGCCAGTTCGTATTGCTGTTGAAGACGTGCGAATGTAATTATTTCACCCTTGTGCCACATGTCGCCCACCGTAGAAATCCCGATGTTGTCCCAATTATCAAACCCCCTGCAGCTTCTAAGTTTTCCGAGTCGCTTTGTGTCCCACAAAGGTGTGAGTTGGGTCAAGACCCCACGCCACCCTAGCATGGCCTGCGCCGCATGCCAGATGGCGACGGTCTGTCTAAGTGGACCAATGAGCGTTGGGGCGAGATTACCGTCATATAGGGGTGACAACACACCCCTCGCGCCTAGTATGTCCCTATCTGCCTTAAATGCGGGGTCTGTCTGCGGAGCATGAAGCCATTGATTAATTACCTTCAGCTGTGCCGCCCAGTAATAGAGTTGGATGTTGGGAAGCGCTATCCCTCCATCGTACCAGCCGCGGGTTAATTTGGAATGTGCTATGCGCGGCGGTCTGCCACCCCACAGAAGGCTAGTTACCTGCGCCGCAATTGTGCGGATGGTATGTGACATGGCGTATTTTCCAGTACATACACGAATCGAGGCAGGGCCATCATTTTGAATAGGGCTGCTTTCCCCAGTAGGGTAGTGGCAGCGCACCCCAGTGGCATACGTCTCGCCTGAGGCGGTCTATCGGGTGTTGCAAATTCTGTTTTAGGAAGTATGTTGGATCCGCAGTGATGTAAATACCCAGATACTTAATGGATCCCTCCTCTCGAGGAGGAGGGCCGCGCAGCACATACATTATCGATTTGGACCAGTTTATGATGTAGCCGGATGCTCTTCCAAAGATCCTGCAAATGTTGAGTAATGTCAGTATAGAGCGTCGCGGGGAAGACAGATAGAGCAACACATCATCCGTATAAAGAGAGATGCGGTCTTCCCAATCATTCGACCACTGGAGTCCTCGTATCACGGGCTCCCAGCGTATCCATGCCGCCAAGGGCTCCAGCGCCGGGGCAAAGAGCAGGGGTGACAGGGGGCATCCCTGGCACGTGCCACGCGTCAGGGGGAAATCTTCGGACATATGTCCATTAGCAGTAATGTGGGCCATTGGTCTGGTATAAAGGAGCCGGACCCAGGCACAAAATTTGGGTCCAAAGCCCAGGTGCAGTAGCACTGCAAACAGGAAGGGCCACTCAACCATATCGAACGCCATTTGCGCATCCGAAGAAAGCAGCACCGCCGGTTCCTGTAATTGCTCCGCTCGAGCCAACACGCCATGCAAGCGCCTTAAATTGAGGGCTGTGCTTCTGCCGGGCATGAAACCAGATTGATCCGGGTGCATGATTCCTGGCAAGCGTGGTGTTAGCCTAGACGCCAGGAGCTTCACAAGGATCTTTGCCTCTGCATTGAGCAGTGATATAGGACGGTAGGAGGCACACTTAGAAGCAGGTTTGCCCGGTTTCAGTATAGCCACTATGGTGGCCGTTCATTGATCCGGCGGGAGTTCGCCCACTCGGAGACTGTCTGTGAACATGTTGAGCAAATAGGGGGCAATAGTCCTGGCTGTCCGTTTATAGAGCTCGATCGGTATGCCGTTCGGTCCCACCGCTTTACCGGATTGCAGTGCACCGATTGCCATTTGTATCTCTTCTACTGTGATGTCAGCTTCCAGGGCACTCACCGCCTCCGGGGTGAGGCTGGGCATTGCTAAATCTTTCAGGTCGTCATTTAGCCCTAGTTCCCATTTCAAGATGGCGACCGTAGAATGCTAGTTCTTTGCGATATTAGAATCCTCTGTTTCGCTGCTTCGGAACTTTTGAAATTACCAACAGGTGAGAATGATTCTGTCTCTCCCGCCTTGATTTGCATCCGATCTTCACTATTTAAGAGGTCCTTTCATCAGCGACCCGTTAGATCCGCCGTTGCTGATTTCGACCGGGTATCGTCCGTGGTTCCGTTTTATACGACTTATCCTCTTTAAATATAAATGCCAAGTAAGTTCTTCTTTAGTATATGGGATTCGCCGCCTAATGTGTTTTCCTCTTTTCCTTTATATTATCGAAGTCCTTACTTATCAGGGCTTTGCCGTTTTCTTTCAGAGTTTTCCCTGATTTAAGGCTGACCTGTGATTCTCACTAAGAGATAGACGGCTTCAATCGTTGCCATTTAGATTTGGACTTGATCAGTTGAAGTTCTTATCTTCGCCAGAACTATTCTTCTGCTTTATGTAAGTTTCATTTATACTGGATTGTTTTCACTTATATTTTAAAAAGTTATTTTCTGGTATGCGTGATTTATCGCATAGCGGGTTTATTTTTCACCCCATTTTCTGTTATATTTTCACAGTGTGTACTTATCAGGGCTTCGTGTTTCTTGTCATTTATAGATTACCCTGATTTAAGGCTTTCTCCTGATTTCCAATTCAGCACGATGGCTCTTATATCTGAACTGAGCTGATGCATTAAAAAGTTTCCCCGAACCTCTATATTATTCTATGTAAGTTCTTTTGATTGGTTTTGAATCTTCTATTACAGTATCCTCATGCTGGGGCGAATCGTTACCTGCAATTTCCTTTACACACTCTATTACTTGAAAGGCCCCCTGAGAGTAATTCTGACATTCATTTTCTTTTTAGTCTCGGACTTATACGGTCGAATTGGCCTACCACCTTGATATTGAGTATCGTTTCGAGTTCATTGTGGTTTCAAATTACCCAGCGCCTACCTTATTTCCTGGTCGCGATCTGTTTTTTGGCATTCAGAAGTGCGTATTATGTTTTCATTATTTACTCTTTTTCTTAGGGGCACACTACATTGGTGTTTTTACATTGCTGTTTGTCACCTTTTCATGGTACTTGAGTGCCTAATTTCTTCTCTTTTTTTCTCAATTTTCTTTCCTTGGACTATGTGTATATAATAACCATTTCTCTCTATTGTTTTCTTATCTTTCCTTATTAATTTGCGTGTTAACTCTCCTTGGTGTATTGGTTCCCTTTAAAGACTCTGTTATTGTGTATTTTGTATATAGTAGTGTATAAAAGGATAACATAGATATCTCTTCCTCCACAGATTATACTTTCGAGGCAAAGAAAGTTAATTCCTTTTTTGTCAATTATTATTGATTGTATATGTGTTATGATTAGTTTATTTACTTTATATTTTTTTGTTCTTTGAAATGCCATCAACGCCCTGAAGAAGGAAGGCTCCGAAACGCGCGTCGGCGTACCTGTTGATAGGCTCAATTGTTTGCTTGTCTTCTCCTTTGTGTATATTTTCTGTATGGTCCTTGATATTTTGTTTGATTTTGTGTATTGACTGTTACCTTGCATGTGCTGTTGTTTATTTGTCTGTATATTACATTGCCTCGTTTATTGTAGCCTGACGAACAGCTGGCTATTTATCAATATCTTTGAAAAAACAAAAAAGATTTTTTAACATGTATGTGTAAACAAAAAATTGATTAATAATTCTATATTTTTATAATAAATAAAAAAATGCAAGAAAAAGCTATATATATAAAAAAAAGTCTTTTTCTGATTTCTTTTTTGGTTTTGGAGATGTTATCCTTTTAATAGGGGTTCATTTTCTGTATTTTGAACCATTGCTAAATCTTTCACATATGTCCGCGATTCCTCCACTGTCATGGAAGAGGCGGAGGAATAGACTGTTTGGAAGTGGCGTGCCAGAGTGTGTACTATCTTGCACGGTTCAGTTGTTATCTGACCCTCCCCAGAGCTAAGCTGCGCTATCCATCTGGCGCCCTTATCCCGTCTATCGAGCCATGCCAGTAACTTCCCAGTCTTATCACCGAGGTCATATCAGGCGCGTAGCTAGGGGGGGGCGGTGGGGGCGGACCGCCCCAGGCGGCACTATATTTAGGGCGGCTGGCGCTGCCTGCAATTTGCCCAGGACTGAATTTACCAAATGAATCAAGATGATGACCGTTATGTAAAGTTAATTTCTGCCCGCGGCCGCGGCGCCGCCCCGACGCGCATACGTTGACTGGCCCATCCCAGCCTGCCTGCTCCAGGGCCGTCAATCTTGGAGAGCGCGCCAGCGCTACCAATGACGGCCCTGGGCTACATTTTTGCCCGGCCCTCGCGATGAGAACGTAGCGGTGACGCGTCACGCGCTTCACCGCTACGCACTCTCCTGACGACCTTGTGGCCTGGGGCACGGGCAGTGGCATTCTCTGCTGCGTCACCGATAATTCGTTTTAGAGTAGACAGTGCAGTTCTGCAGTAGTAGGTAAGAGAATTTGTGTTTGTGGGTGAAGTACACTTTGCAGAAAAATGGGGGAAGAGGCGGCAGGAAAAGGGAGGCAGAAGTTGACACTGAGGTCGGTTCCCCCTATTTGAGAAGCCATCGACCCTGAGGCTTTAGTGGCTCTGGGTAGTGGGACATCATTGTTTAAGGGAATCAATATTCAAAAACTCTCCACGAAAAGGCAGACGTTATGCCACGGTTCCCATATGCACACAGTTTAAATCCTAGGTGCTGCCTTCTCTCTTTGCCGGATACCAGGTACATTGTTCCTGTTGTTTTTGCTTTTTTCCGTGTGATCTTGTATGTTGTGACCGTTAGATCTGTGAACATGAAAAGCTAACAACTTTATTAAAATAACACATTTTGGGGTGAATGATGTTTCAGTTGTTTACAATTCTTTCGCTACAACAGACAGACAGTTTGTTTTGGTGTTAACGTTTAATTAGTATTGCAATATTCCAGATTTAGCACAATTATAGCTCTTGTTGTTGTACCACCAAATGTGTTTTTTTCTATGTAACCACTAAAGCTTAATTCCCGAAAATGGCTAATACTGTATACCAACTTGTTTTAATAACTGGAGGAAGCTAGCCCAGTATTTACTATTTATATGTATGTCCATGTTTAGAGTCGGGCAAAAAATGTCCCCCTGTACTTTTCCCTTTAATTTAAAATGCGAAATAAAGCGTGCCAAATGTGTTCTTTTTAAAAAATAAAAAAAAAAATCCCTATTGTGTTTTTGATTGAGGTCTAATCAAGGCTAAGCTATTTGAATAGTGAATTGGAAGGTAGGTGGGATGAAATTGGGGCAGGTCGACTCTAGAAGAGGAGGATAGGTTTAAAACAATGCACGTGTTATCTGCATAATTATGGAATAAACATGGTCAGGTCTTGCAAAAGATAGGCTTGTTTGGATTGTACTGCTGAATGCTTTTGCGGTACTCGTATACCGCGGGACAAAATATTAAATGGTAATAAGTAAGTGTATATTAACTATTCCGAACTCCACATCTACGTAATTACATTGTCTGATGTTCTGATTCATCATTTATCATTCAGTGACAGGTATGGTTGTATGTAGGGTGATATGGGGGTTATAGTGAGGTAGAAGTTCTGAGGGAAATTAAGTTATAGAAAAGGCAAAGTTTGACAAAGGTGTTTGGAATAGAAGGGCCAGGAGGTGATGGCAAATAAGCAGGGGAAAGTAGATAGAAAGTGTGAAGATTGAGTGTGGAAGAAATAAGGATAGGGTTATGGAGGATGCGATTGGGGATAAGGAGCCAGTGGTGAGTGGGGTGGATGGCAGGAGGTGCTAATGAAAGAGAGTTGTGGAATGTTGTGAAAGGTATTTGTTAAAGGCAATGAATATAGAATGAGAGAATGGTGATGGGAAGAGGGGGAGGAAGGTAGTGGGAGTGCCAGTAGTGGTTGTGAGGGGTAGATTGAACGGGTATTGTGGAGACAGGGAAGAAGAGGTAGTGGGTGAGGGGCAGTTGCAGATAGGGATAAGGAAAGGGAAAGGTAGGCAAGGCTAAGCAGCAGGGATGGTCAGCTAGGACAGGAAAAGAAAGTGGAGGAGAGGAGGAGAAAAGTGAATGAAGATGAGAATCTGCAATATAGAGGGAACATATGTGGAAACTTAGAAGGAGATGGTTGTTGGTGGTGAAGGATAGAGGGATAGAGGAAGGGGTAGTATAGATACAGACATAGGAGGAGAAGTAATGAAAGAGGAGAAGGGGAGGAGGAAGAGAGAGAGAAAAGGTGGATGAAATAGCAGGGGGAAGCAGGGAGTGGAGGTGAGTTGAGAGAGAAATGAAGGAAGGAAAGAAGAGAACGAAGTCGAGGAGAGGTACAGAAGTGTGTGGAGAGTAGAGAAAGGGAGAAAAGGCGTGGCTGGGGGCCAGAATGGAGATAAAATGATTAGGGTACCCTACATAGACCTTGTACCTCAAGTTCTGGGAAAATAATGTGGCCTTCAAAAATGGTGTACTCGCTGTGTCCAAGGCACAAGATCCAGAAATGTATAAAGTATTTGTTGGTGCACATTGGGCTCTGGGTAAAGGTTATTGCCTTATGTAATAGCATGCATCCTGCATCCTTGGTGCCTGAATCCATTGTGTTGCACATGAACTTTGTCTAATAGGCTCTGGGTGCAGGCTCTGATCTTGTGGCAAAATAGACTGCAACCTTTTGCTCTGCTCAGCATGCTAATTGTCTGCAGTTGTCTCTAAATGCAAGTCTTGTGCATAGGTGATTGGCGCCCAGTACCCATATCACAATAACTATTGTGTAATTGTCTTGATCATATGCAGTGAGATCTGGAGGAGAAGGGTAGCCTCCAGTCACAACTGTGTCTACCTCTCCACTTTGTAATATTAAATGCATTAGTACAAGATCATGTCGGAAATTTGGTCCAACTACATTCAGAATGTGGTGCCTCATTTATTTCTGCTTAACCTGCTGCACATAATCCATCATGCACATTGTCCACTGATTGAAGGAGAGGATCATCTACCATGCCCTAAACTCAGCTTCCAAGTCCTCCAGAAACCACTGTGCAAGACATTTGGCTACACATTCAGAGCTGTGTCCACATTGTTCGGCCTCTCACCACACCTTGCACCCATCCTACGGCCACATAATATGATTCACTAGGTCCCCTGATGTGCACCATGGGTTTTAGGTGTAGGGTGAGATTTCTGGCTGAATTCTGCAACCAGCCCCCCTTGAATCTGAACTAGTTGGGCAAACGGCATGGCTACCAGCACATGCTACCCCCAGCTCCTGCAACACTAACCTTCATGCACATTGTCTTCAGCTGAACAGAGGAAGATGTTGTTGTAGAGCATGAGCCTGGGCCACAAACCGCTCCTGGTACAGCAGTATACTACCTTTTGTTATATATTATGGCTTCTAGCCACAGGGTGTAGATTCCTGCCACCCCTATGCACATCGCTGGGCCCCCAGGCACCCCTGTTCTTTGCTTTTGTTTGTGCATTTCTTGGTGCATGTTGTGGTCTCTGGCTATGCCATTCATCAAGCTCCTGTATTCTCTGAACTTGCTGCATACTGCCTTCCTTGGCTGTTCAGAGTAAGCTTAGGTGCTGGATGTCCCCTGTGCCCATGCCTGCATTCAGCCCATATGCGCATGAACCCACTGCTCATAGCCACACAGCCTCCAGCTGCGCATGGTAGGTCCTGGTGTCCAAAAAGCCTCTAACATCACATTTGAATTCAAAGACAGTTTGGTTCTGTTATATTTGCATTGTTTTACATGATGATGATGATTGCTGTTTGAGAATGATTCTCAAACAGGTTCCAGAACTGCTGGTTTGGCTCTGAAACACTGCATACCAATAGTTACTAGTTTTAATTGCCAACAAGGGCGCTTTCCAACCTATGGTTAGATGTGCCCTCCAGCGCACACTTGCCCTCATGAGATTTTGTCCCCACAATGCAGGATCAGAATCCGTTTGTAAACATCTTGCATTCATAATGGTGGTCAGAGCAAAACTTTCAATCAATGACAGCCAATCAGATCATGGTGGTTCAAGAATTGCAGACAGCACAGAAAATACAGCTAATTTACAAAATCAGATTTATTTTCCAGATCAAAATTCGTTCTCAGATGGAAAGTTCTGGAACTGTTCTCAAATTCAGTTCTCAAAAAAGCATAAAAAATAATCTAATATTAATTCTACAACCCCACATCCTTCAACATAGGCCACTAACTCTTCTTAGCATGGGCCCGTCACCAGTCCTGATGATAAAGCACCTAAAATAAAAGACAGATTGAACCTTGTTGACAATCAATGAACAACAGGAATATATCTTTAAATTAAACGTTTCTAATTACCTTGGAGCATTTCTAGTTATTTACTATCCAAATTCTCACAAAGTTAGCTTCGGCATACTGCCCAATGGGCTATTGAGGGTGCAATCCAATACAACCCACACGTCACAAAGGTTAAACAGGATGTAATAAACGATTTCCAGAAGGTACATAGTGAAGATTATTTGTGTTCATTTTGTTAGTTCTCGGCTAGCGTTGCAGCGTGAATGCGCTGCCATCGCTATGCGAGGCATGCAGTATACACTATAGTGTGGAAGCATCGTGGAAGCTCCGCCCACTCTCCGGCCCATCTTCTTCATTGGCTTAGGTTATAAAAGCTGCCTTCTGATTGGTTTTAAGCTTGTTAGTCCCTCCCCATGACAGCCATGACAGTCATTTGTATCCTTCCGTGGCTACTGGCTCCTTTACTGAACAGACTACTTTCTTCCCGTCACTCCCTACCCCCCTCCTGCAGTCTGTGACTTTTTGAGGACCCCCGCCCCCCTCCCACGCACTCCCAGTCATGCTCGTGCCTTCTCGCGCCCGCTCGCACTCCCGTTTTCAATGCAATAGGTCTCGCGTAAATGCGAGTCCTATTGCACTGCCAATGCTTGTTTAAATTGCGAAATTTCAGCATATTGAAAGAAGTTCTGCTTTCACAAATTCCCAATACATGCATATTATTCCTCAATTCTGTGAACGTAAAGTAAGCAAATTATGCAATCAGGGCTTTCTGTCTAGCACGTCCGTGTGAAACTGAGCCACAGTGTCTGCTGGGACAAGGAAGTTCCAGCACCGAAATGTGACGCAGGAGGCGACCTGCAGCAGGTAAGCGTAACTTTTTGTTTCATTACTGTAAACACTCCCTCGTCGTCCTGCGCCCCCCCACTCTCCCACCCCCCTTGCACTCCCCCCTCTCTTTGCATGTGGCGGATGCCACTGAGCCTCTAAGCACTATTTGGTTAAATGGTTTTCTCCTGCCTGCTGTTGCAGGCAGGACATGCTCTCTCGCAACGCATTCAGTTTCTGTTTTTCATAGCACACCACGCCTCAGCTGATATAATGGCGGCCGTGCCTTTGGTTTGTTGTTTGTGGAGCCGAACGAGGCACATGTTTTTTTTCTTCCTACTTGTCACTTTTTTGTCTTCATGTGCCCCATTCCGCACTTTCATTTTAATGGCAGCCTCGCCTCTTTCTTTAGGCGCGGCTTGTCTAAAGAAAGGGATGCAGCAGCTATTAAAGTGAAAGTGCGGAATGGGGTGCTTTTACAAAAAAAAAAAGTTTGTCAACTTGACACAACAACAATACTTTTTTTTGTAAAAGCGCCCAATACTGCGCTTTCAATTTAATGACGGCTGCTCACCTTTCTTTAGAGAAGCTGCGTCTAAAGAAAGGGGCGTGGCCGCCATTAAAGAGACAGCAGCATGGGACACTTTTACCCCAAAAATTATTTGCCTGTCACCTTGACAAAAAAATGCTTTTTTTCAGTAAAAACGTCCCATACTTTCACTTTAATAGCGCTCTCACACCTTTCTTTAGATGTAGCTCAACTAAATAAACGGGCACTGCCGCCATTAAAGTGAAAGCAGTGCAGGGGATGTTTTTACAAACACGCATTTGCAATGCAGTAGGTCTCGCATTTGCGAGAGTTTAAGCTATTGGCATTGTAAATGACAATACCTTTTATTTATGTGTTTTTAAAACCAACACATAAATAAAAGGCATTGCCATTTACAATGACAATAGCTCAAACTCTTGCAAATGTGAGACCTATTGCATTGCAAATGCTTGTTTTAATTTGCTCTAATGTAAAGATGTGTAACATTCCCTTTTTTATGTTATTTTTAAATTTTCATTTGAAGCATCTGGCTAATCATTGAACATTTTTCATTCCAACTGGAATCATGTCAAATCTGTGCAAAACCCACCTCTTTTTTCGGTAGTCAATATACATTATGGGGATCATTATGAGGTCTTTTACTTTTTAAAGCGGGGAAAAATGCAGTTACAGAAATGACTGAATCCGGGGTAATTCCTAAGTTTCACGGGAGCATCAGTATTCAACCTGCAATGCAATCCCTTGTAACTCTCGCTGTTACTGTCAGTGGTGGCTGGTCCATAGGGGCGCCGGAGCATCGCCCCACTAGGCAATTGTGCAGCAAGAAATGTAAGCAGACGAATTGACAGCTTTGACAATTTGTCTGTTTACATTTCCGGCCTGACCTGTGCTGGCAGCTGCATCACAGCCTCAAGTGCACATGAGTCAACAACAAACAAACAACGCACGCAGGTGAGTTGAGCAGCAGGAGTCCAGACTCCGACTGCGCATCTGCGAGAAGAGCGCTTTTTATTTTAGCACCCCACTCCTTTGACATTACATTAGGTATGCTGCGCATGCCTAGTGTAGTGCAGGAGTCTGAAGATAGGCTCCTGCTTGGGCGGTGAAGTACAGTCGCTCCATGCCCTGTAAAATGCAAGGATACAGCCGAGTAGCCGTCCCCAGTTGCATCCAGTCTTCTGATTTGCCACTTGCCAGTCAAGCAAAAGAGTGGGGAGAAGTTAGTTCCACGTCTGTGAGAGGAGACGTGATGACATGCGACGCAGGACCGGTGGAGGAGATGCCTGGTAAGTTTGTTTTTATTTTATTTATTCATTTAATTAAACGCCTGCCCCCCTCCCTGCGTATTCCCCCTGAGTCATCGGCCGGGGCTGGTTAGGTGAGCTGGCCGAAGTCAGTAGGAGACTGATCTAAGCCATCCTGCAGCAGGTCCCATCAGAGGCAGACTAGAGACGTCCGAGCCTGGGGGGATGGTGCCAGGAAAGGAATCGTGCAAGACAGGGGTGAAGAACAGCTGCGCATGGAACTAATGGGGAATGGGGTCATGTGCAGCCACCTGGTCGGAGCCGGGCCCACATCTGAGCATCGGCCATGCTGACAGCTCCTCTGGCACGAACACTATGCAGTGCTCTAACTGGACGCTATTGCACCAGTGCACTGACACCAGCAACTGTGCGCCAGCACAACTCTGTACTATTATTCATACCGCACACTACCTCAGCTGTGCACTATTTGTGCGGTGTACCTCTTCTTACACAAGTGACAGTGCGCTAACAAATAGGTGCATGTCACACCTACCAGTACACTGCATCCGATCACTGTCACAAGGAAATGCAGGTGCGTAGCTGGGGGGGGCGGTGGGGGCGGACCACCCCAGGCGGCACTATATTTCGGGCGGCCGCTTGGCACTGGTGCCCGTTACGGCTGCGGCGGCCTTTATAATTTATTTAGGGACACAGTGTCACAAATAAATTATAAAGTCCATCGCGGCCGCAACGGCGCGCGCGGCCGGGTGGCCCAGTTTAAAACTGTTGTAACTTGTTGGTCCCATCCCAGCCTGCTCCAGGGCCGTCAATCTTGGAGAGCGCGCGCCAGCTCTACCAATAATGGCCCTGGGCTACATTTTTTCCCGGCCCTCTCGATGAGAACGTAGCGGTGACGTGATATGTATGGTAAGGGTTGAATGGTCACACAGTGTTAAAGATCCTCAACCCTTTACGTTCAAATAATGGGTAAGCACAGCTCTAAACGGTTTGAAGCTGAAAGCATGGCTCTCCACAGAGAAGAGGCATGGGGCTTCAGAAAGCATTCCATAAGCGATCAATGACTGGGTGTATAATAATGTTAACAGACAAATCTTGTAGTTCCAGCATCTGAGCAGTACTTCCAAAATAAAGACCTATTACACATATTAAAATCCCACTCCACATTGAGGAAGAATGTAACAGCTTGGACCCAGGGGCTTGATTGATCCTCGACCATTTACATTCAAACAATGGATGTCTGAAGCTGACAGCATGGCACTCCACAGAGCAGCCCTGCCCTGGCACTGCCTCCCAGCCCGTGTCTCTCTCGGCAGTGGCTCCCTTCCCGTGCCCTGGGTCGACTTGGGGGTAGGTTACAGGCTCAGCCCACAGGACAGGCGGCTCTCAGCTTCCCACCATTGGCTGCCCTTCCAGCCCATTAGGAAAATGAAGCCCTCTCTCCGGTTGCCCGAGCGGCTAATGCCGTTTTCTGGAAACCCTCCTCATTCTCTTTATCACTCCCTGGCCTCTCTCCCTCACACACTCCCCATTCTCTTCATCACTCCCTGGCCTCTCTCCCTCACACTGGCCCTCCTCATTCTCTTCCTGTCTCGCCTGTTGGTCGCCCCCCTAAGTATGTGCATCTACAGTCCGTCTACCAATTTGCCTGCGTCTACTCCTTCATTACCAACCGCTGCTCTCTGACACAAGCCTGACCATGTTATTGCACGTTCTTTTTTCTTCCTGCATCGCGTCCTCTTCCATGAGGTCCCCTCCCTGTCCGGAGTGTGTCTTGCTGTGCATTGTCCTCCCAGGTTCTTTCATGCCCTCCGTCCCCAGACGTGAACCAACCCCTGCCATAGAGACCCTGGCTCTGGCTGCCACCCCTGTGGAGTGCTGCTGGAGGCTGAGTGAGGTAAGAGCTAAACGTTTTCAGAGGGGATATTTAGTGAGTGGCAGAGTGGCAGCATAGCTGTGTGTTCTCTTTTGTACTGCCAGTCACCGGTGTATTCAACTGTGTAGCCTTGTACCGTGTCATGTATGTGCATGTAACTTGCATGATCAAGGTAACTATTAGCGGCGATACTACGTGTCTCTCGGACCTCTTTGATGTGCATGCCCTCCCCCCCCCCCGGGGGGGGGCGGCAATCTGAGGGATAGCCCCGGGCGCCACAAGCTCTAGCTACGCCACTGGGTCATATATCTAGTGTCGCGTGGCTGCCAGCTGTTGTTTAGTGCGCTCCGTGAGGTACGCCTTATATCTTGTTTGTGCAACATGTAGGGCAAAAGAGGTCTCAGGAGTGGGGTCGCGGGCCTGCTGAGCCTCTGCTGTGTGCAACTCTTGTTCGATCGACTGCAATTCCGTCTGTTTTTCACGCTTGTGCGCTGCAATGGTAGCAATAGTCTGTCCCCTGAGGACTGTTTTATATGCCTCCCATAAGATTGTCGGCGAGGCAACAGAGGGGGCATTTTCCAGAAAATAGAGGTTGGTTGTTTTCATAATCGCCTTACGGACCGCGGGGACCTGGAGATAGCCGGGGTGTATTGGAGGGATACGACGACGTGCGAGGTGGTAGTACGTGTATTGCAGGAGTAGCGGAGAGTGGTCGGATATACCTCTGGGTCTGATCTCTAGGCTATCTATGTTTCTAAGACTACCAGCTGAACCCAGGAAGTAGTCTATCCTTGTTAGACTACTGTGCACCCCTGAGTGATATGTGTACTGTTGCGCTGTTGGGTGATGTAGCCGCCACAAATCTGACAGACCCAGTGCTTCGATAAAGCTCCCAAAACGGGACACTCCCGCACCACCCACTTGTGTAGGGTATCTATCAAGCGATTCGTCAACAACTGCATTGAAATCTCCGCCAAGGATCAGGTCTCCCTCTGGTAGGTCAAGGAGAAATCACTAAGCGCCGGCAGCACTGTGGCGTGCAATGTAGGAGGAATGTAAACGGAGACTATGTTTAGGGGCCGCCCCTCCCATTGGGTGGCTATCGCTGCAAACCTCCCTGACCCGTCAGTTTTAGGTTTATGTATAATTAACGGGTACTGCTTTCGCACCAGTATACCTACCCCCCTAGACCCCGAGGAGAATTCTGAGTGTACCACCATTTTGTACCCCCACCGGTCCATTGCTTTGCTAGTGGTGCTGGTAAGATGGGCTTCCTGTAACAAGACCACCGCCGGGGCACACCTCTTAAGACTATGTAGGAGGAGACCGCGTTTAATTTTGTCTCCCAAGCCACGCACGTTCCACGTGAGCAGGGAGAGAGGCGGTATCAGAGCGAAAGAACCCGCCCCAGATGCCCCTTTTGTAGTATCAGACATTATAGCGGTGGGCGCTGAAAATAATTGGCGCTACGGAAGTATTGATGCGCATCGTATGTTCCATATTCGGTGTGTGTACTGCATTATTGATCACTACTTTCAGCTTGAACAATAACTTTTGAAAAAACCTTAAAAACAAACCCATCCCCCCCAACCCCCTCCCTGCCTCCCTGCCATACAGACTCCAAACTGCCCGCCACCCCAACTCAGCAGAGTGCTTAGAACCCAAACCCTGATACATTACTTGCGTGTAAGGAGCGGGAGGTCCGAGGAGGACCAAGAACATCCCCAGTCCGAGCGTCCAAATGTTCAGATGTTGCTGCGTGTTTGAACAGGCACCGCGTGCCTCAGCAATCATTCCCCCCCACCCTGCACTTTTTAATAAAGAGTGGACGCATAGCGCCTCATTATCAAGCTTCCTGACGCGACCGTTCCTCATCCTCCACGCTGCGGTCGTGGTCAGCGGGGTCCTCCGTCCCTCCAGGAGGCCGCCTTCGCCTGTCCGAGCGTCGAGAGTTTTTCACCTGCTGCCACCCCTCAAGCCATTCGTGAGCCTCCTCAGGCGACTCGAAAAACCAAGTCTTCCCATCCGCCACTACCCGCAGTCTGGCCGGAAATATCATGGAGTAAGGTAGTTCTCGAGCCCTCAATTTCTTCTTAACCTCTAGGAAGCTTCTTCGGCGCGCCGACACAGCCGCCGTGTAGTCTGGGAAGAAGGACACCACCGAATTCTGTATGCGCAGGGGCGGCGCCACCCGGGCCGTCTAGGAGAATGGCATCCATGTCTCGAAAATTGAAGACGCGGGCTAGGACCGGCCGGGGGGGAGCCCCAACCTTAGGCCTGCCCCCGGGCACCCTGTGTGCCCGTTCCACAGAGAAAAAGGCAGAGAGTCCCCTGGGTTGCAGTCCGGTTTTTATGAGGTTTTCCACGTATAGATCCATGGCCGGGCTCCCTTCACTCTCAGGAATGCCCGTAATGCGCACGTTGTTGCGGCGGGATCGCCCTTCCTGGTCATCAAGCCTCGCCGCCATGCGCTTGTTTTCGGTCTCCAGTTGCGACACTTTTTGGAGCAGGAAGCTAGAGTCCTTCGCCAGGGTAGCCGTCGCTTGTTCAACCTCTGTGACTCTAGTGGACATTTTCTGGAAATCAGCTCTGAGGAAGGTCACATCCGTGGAGATAGACCCCACTGTCGTCTGCACACTATGAAGGGCGGCCATGATATCCTCCAATGTCACTTTAGGCGTTCCAGCGTCGTCCGAGGCCTTCTCCGTACGCCCGGCATGTTCTGACATTGGGGGAGAGACCTTAGTATAAGCATACTTGTCCAGTTTTCCTTGCTGGTGCACCCGATTCCCTCTGCCGCTCATTGCAAGGCTGGTAAGCAGTCTCTTTAGTTGCCTTATCGCACTTTAGGCCAAGTGATGGAGCGCAGAACCCCGGGACAATGTCTTCACACCCCGCCCAGCACGAGGCGCAGCCACTCCGCAGACGTTAGCACTGCTTTCTGGCCATGCACTTCACCACAGGAGGTTCAGTGTGTCGCCTCTCCCCAGGCCACCTCCGCTCCACCTAGCATTCAAGATTCGGAGGCGGCGTGGGTGCTCAGCGCGATGCCGAATCGGATCTCCTCAAGCGCCACACCCAGGGCACCCTCCGCCGCCCGCCGCACAATTTCGGCAATCAGCTCAGCAGCGTCTAATTCGTCATGCGCCGCCTTTCAGCGGCTCCTTGCCGATCCCGCTGCACATTACTCTCTGCTTTGGTGCGGCGGTGCCGCCGGCATGCGGCCGTTTAGTCTGACACCAGGGTTCCCATCGTAGTTTCAGGCCCCCGGCACTTCCCGCAGGCCGTCCCAAGGCCGCAGACCAGTCCACTCCGTCTCTAGGTTCCCTCGCCGTACTTCCGGGTTTCCGGCGCTCCTTCCCGGCGGCCCCGGGTCTCACGCCCAGCACCCGGGCCGCGTCGTCAAAATCGAGGCCCCGGTCTCGGCCGAGGGTGCAGGCCCCAGCGAACAGCCCGGCGATGGTTATGTTGCGGGTCACGGGGGGACAGCCAAGTTGCATCAACCGGTGCCGCTTCGTCTCAGCGTCATGCGCTTGGACTTTGCGCTCGTTCTTCAATACAGATTATTGATCGGATGGCGGGGAAGTCAGCCTCCCCCCCGGAGCTCCTTCAGGCTGCGGCCATCTTGTCTGGCAGCCAGCCACGCCCCCTGTCCACACTCTCTTGGGCAGAGAACACAACTTTGCTCCCACTCGCTCAGGGTTAGAGAAAAATTCTGCTCCAGCTCGGACAGGAGCAAATTGAAGGAGCTGGCTCTACCTTAGAGCTCCCCCCCATCCCAAATGATTGGTATGTTCTGACAGTCCCCACTTAAAAAAAAAATGATAAAACGGCGGGCTCCCACCACAGTTGTGGTTCGGGAGCCAGCATAGGCCACAGGGGCCCCGCTTGCAGCCTCCAATGTTTGACAATGTTGTGGGTACCCCGGGTGAGCACCAGGGCACCCACTTTAAAAAAAAATGTCTGGCTCCCAAAATGCTGGTGACTGGGGAGCTGGCAGAGGCAGTGGGGGCCCTGGGTAGGCCCTTGGGCACCCAAAAATATTTTTTAAAGAAAGAATAATAAAAGAGTGGCATTTGGTATTCATTGCTCTGGCAAGGAGAGCCCCATAATGCCCTGGGGTTTTTAAAAAGTATATTTATTCATCCTGGTGGTGCCTCTAGTGGAGGCTGGGGCACAGCCAACCATTTTTTCAATGTTGCGGGAGACTGCAGGGAGAGCCAAAGGCCATGTTCAGCTGGGGATTCGGCACCAGCAAGGGCTTGTTCCCTGCACAGCACCTTACGTTTCAGAGGCTTCTCCAAACGTACAAATGTTCTGTGTAAAGCACACTGCTGCTTTTTGAAATTAGGTTCCCCACCCTATCCAATATAACGCATAAAATAAGAACTTTTTAAGTTACACGAACAAACACAAAACAATTGTGTGTAATGGGTATATTAACCCACCAAGCATCTTACTGGCATTAAAAGCCGCCCTGCAGCAGGAGCATAGACAGCGCAGCAGACATTGAACCACCGGAGCTTTCTAAATGCAATAGAAGCCGTTACCTGCAGTTTCTGTGGCGCGAGCTCATATCACTGATGTATTAACTGCTTTTCTCAAGCTCTTTTTCTGTAACACACAGAGACTTCACAGCTTGAACAGAAATCGAAGGACTTCATTTATCCAATTTTTAAAAGCACTTTTGATCATCCAGGCGAAGCAGGCAGAACGTTTACCACGCGCCGCTCACTTAAAGTGAATTCCTTTGAAGCTGTTATTTACACGTTTTATAACACGTTATGCATCTCACGGGTCTCCACATAGCACTGGAACAGAAACGAGAAAAAACAGGGCAATAAAAGCTAAGAACAAAATGAGAATTAAAGCCCAGCCAGAAGTCCTGGGCCGTCACTTTCTGCAATAACAATTGTATATTTAATGAAAAGCCTGTCTGAAAAGGTCTTTTTTCAGGAGCTTCCTGAACTGTCAGCAGTGAGCTTCTAACTGAGTCAATTGTTGAGGCTGGTGAGGCTGTGAACCCAGGATCTCAACCACACTTGAATCTCTTAAAGGAATGTAATTGAATGAAATAAGCGAGGAAGATCACAGGAGCATGAGGGTATACCAATTTCTAAAGGCAGCCATGACCTTTGCCCCAATATGCTTAGTGCATCACACAGTGTGTCCCATTTTACCCAGCTATGAGCAAATCCGGCGGCGGGCACCCCCAAAAAAAAAAAAAAATTAGGGCAGAGGAGCATTGGCCCCTGCTGCTAGTCCAGCAAAAGTAAAAAATATAGCTGTAATAAAATGAATTACCATTTTATTTTTCACTGCTTCGAGCACTGTTTGGGAGTGGGGCATTGCTGCTGACTGGCAACAGGGGAGTGGTGCTCACAATTTACACTGCGCAAGTCACTTTTGCTGGCCGTATTGGGACCGCCAGGCTGATATGCCCAGTGTAGACCTCTCCTCCTAGCTGTCTCAGACAGCTGGGTGGAGAGCTGTGCCTGCTGCAGCGTCGAGGCTGCCCGCTCCAGCCAATCCAGGTGCTGCTCTCATGCTGCTCATCTGAAGCATGGGAGCAGCGTCGGGATTTGCAGAAGGGGGTTGCCTGAGGCTCCTTGAGGTGCCGGCATCGTGCTGATGCCAAAAGAAAGGAGAGCAAAACATGGTTAAGTACTTTCATTTTTTTTTAATAATGTTCTTATTGCCCTCCACTGGGATTGTCTCTCAGTCCCCCCTGACGCACCTCTAGTGTTGTAAGCTTTGAACAGTGTCCAATTTGAAGGAGCAAGAGGACTTATCAAGAATGGAGTGGGAAATTAACTCCCTTTATCTCATTATTGATTTCTGGAGTTAACCTGAGGTTTGAGTTAAGTAAAATCTTCAGATTTCTCACCTGCTGGGACAAGGCGGACACTCTGCAGTGGTAGTGTGGTAATACTCTCGAAGAGAATGTGTAACTGGATACCATTTATATACATTTGTTTAGTCAACCATGTTGTGGACATCTGAAATGTCAAGGGGTACAAAGTCACTTACTACCCCTTGTCGAGGTTGATATGGAGGTCTTCTCAGATATTTATGAGAATCAGACTACTCTTGATTCTCAGTCTTGAAAACGTCCTAACAAGTGTGTTGGACCTAGCCCTCTCTGCAGGGTCACTCCCAAACATTCTGTCTTCATCCCTCCTGTTTTCTCAACCAGTATTTGTTGGCTTTTAGGACTCTATGCCCTTTGCAGCTGATCACCCGTACTAATGTGCTTATGCTCGCTCCTTTAAACATGGTGAAATTGGTTTACAGTACACCCTAATGGCACATTTAATTAACTTGTAAGTCCCTAGTAAATTGGCACCACTGGCACCCAGGATTTGTCAAATAAATGGTACTAGTGGGCCTGCCGCATGGATTGTCCACTCACTTAAGTAGCTTTTTAAACAGGTCTCGGACTTGACATTGCAGCCTGTATATGCAGTTTTACACTGCCATTTCGACCTTGCGAAGTAAACCTTTTGTCAGGCCTAAAACCTCTTTTTTAATATGCATAAGTCACCCCTAAAGTATATTGTAAATAACTCATAGGGCAGGATGCGTTGTACTTAAATGTACATGTTCAACCTTTTAAGTTTTACATGTCTTGATTGTGAAAAGCTACTAAATTCGTTTTTTCACTACTGCAAGGCCTACCTCCTCCATTAGATAGCATTAAGTTACCTTATTACAATTAATAAATGATAACGTTTGGTTGGGAGCAGGTGGGAAAGCGATGTTTGGCGTCTGAGGAATTGTCATTTAAAACACTTTTTAATGGTAAAGTTGGCTTTTAAGTCACAATTCTAACAAGCATTGGCATAGCCAATAGGTCTCGCCTTTGGGACCTTATAAGTATTTAGTTATGCAGCACAATATCCTTACTGCAACAACATTAACTATTGCATGGCTACACACTTATAAGGTCCAAAAGGCGAGACTTATTGGCTATGCCAATGCTTGTTGTTTCTCTGTTTGAGAGTTCGTTAAAGCATTTAAGGGAATAGATAATCTGACAAATGTATGTGGAGATCACGAGGGATGTTAGATGCACAGGGAGAAGGTAAAGAGGGCAACAGGTGCTAAGCATCATTAGTGACGCCTAAATATAGGCATGGGGACCATTGCTGTAAACAACTCCTACAAAGGAAGCACACAGACTAGAGACCATGGAGATGAGAGCTGTCAAAATGGTGCATCATTTAAGCTATAGGTCTCATCAGAAATAGGTTAGTGATTGTCTTAAAATAAAGATATATCACAAACACATTGCATGCTTGCGAAGGTGAATGCTAGACCTATTGGCTATGCCATTGCTTGTTTTTTGGCGCATCATACAGCACAACTGCTGCTTCTAAGTACAAACTAGAAACAGTTTGTAACTCCAGCCTGTCTGCCAGTAATGCTACAGAGTCACAAATATGAACCTTACTTAGACCCAGGGCCAATATCCTCAACTCAATGTGTCTCTTCAGAAGGGTAATGTGCCTATGATGGAAACTCACTTATCGAACTAAACCGCTGATGTTGACTTGACAACCTATGTTCCATATACTTACAATTAATGCGGCAATAAATGTAAACTACGTGCAGCACACTGGCACAGAACTTATTGCTATAGTTCTCAACTAACTAGCTCCAGGACCACCAGCAATCTATATGTCTAATCTTTATATAAATGCTCAATTTATGAATAGTGCTTAAAACTGTTTTTATTTGCTATTTAAGGGACTTCACCTCCAACCTTCAGAAGTTTCGAAGTACTATAAATAAAATTTGCTGCTGTTACCCTACATAATGGTACACATTTTGCCTACCTTGGAAGAATGAAAGTCTGCATGCATACTTATGTTTTGCAGATCACCACGTTTCAGCAGAAAGCTTTCAGCTCACTGAGTCATCTAGTCAGATATACTTTGTGTAACCTGGGTCAAATGCTCCCAGGTTTTGGTGACTGAAAGCACAGATGCACATGACTATGACGCGATCTGCCCAGGATCACATAATGTGAAACAATAGTAGATTTAGTAATTAAGAAGGACATGTTTGTTTTTTGGCTTAATTTCAGACATCAGAAACACGGCCCCCAGGGATTTTTCATTGTGACTAACAATTTACGCAATCATTGGCAAAGTCCATGAGTCCGTGGATGAGATTCAGAAGATCGTCACAGCCTGGCCTCTCTTGGCCTCTCCCCGGCCACAATACACGCAGAGCGTCGGATCTCTACGTCTCTTGCCAATGCAGCGGCTGCAGAGTCTCCCCTGGTGCAGTGCCCGTACAACCTGACCCTTAGCGTGAACCTGCTGTAGCACTGATAACTTCTACATTGATTTAGACCCTCTAACATGAGAGGCTCAGCTTTATGGGAATGTTTTAGTGGTTAAGGATTATCTTCAATTAAAGGCTGGGGCAGGAGAAGAATATTATAAAGGCTGCACAAGACACAGGCAAGTCATATTTAGATAGGAAATTGATAATAAATCTAGAGGACAAGAAGGAAACACCAACAGAGCAAGGAAAAGGAGAGAGGTTATAGTGTCGGGTGTGCATGTAAGTGACAGAGGGCCAGATAGCAAAGCGAGCGACCCGATATGTTATAAAGTGACCAGGTGGAATCAAAGGAAACACGTTTGACGGCATTCATTACAAGTAAATACTAGCGGGAAAGGATTACAATAAATAATTCTGCTGCATAGTCTGAGCATTCCACTAGAAAAGTCACCAACAAAGCGAGATTGCGTCCCGCAAGGGTAAGGGTGCCCGCGAGCGATGCGCTTAATGAGCCATAACGAGAGGGGAAAGCCAGATGGCGCCTGTGCACGTAACTGTGCGCGTAACCGCACGCTTTAGGCCACACAAAAAGCGTGTGGTCGGATTTTTGAAGCCCACTTACTAAAAGTCTCGCCAGAGCAGCGGATGCGCTGGCTCAGGCAAGACTTAAAAATGCCTATTGTTGTCCTAACCATTTGGTGCCTGCAACCTGTTCCTGGATTATTTATTCAAAAGATCTCTAAAGCGCAACTGTCACCTTACAGGTATCCTGCCACCACCCAGCAGTGGTGGCTGGTGAACTTTAAAAGTGGTGAGGTGTAGAGGCAACCATGAGTTTGCCGGCTCATTCAAGAGTGAAGATGTAGCTTGTCTATTGCAAGGTGGGTATGGTGGTTCCTTCAGCTTTTAATTTTTGTAAAATAGTTTGGCAAAATGTTGAATTTTTTACACCCATTGGAATTCAAATCATAAATTAACTCCTGGTGGTGTGGAAGAGTCCCAAACCCCCATTTGTGCAAGTGAAAATAATTCTTCAAATGAAAACAATGTTTTCCATGGAAAGAAAATACTTTGCAGTCTTTTTCACCGAAAGAGTATAGATGCAGTTTTTCTGCTCTGCGCAAAACCACACTCAAAATTGGAGCTAAAGAAAGAGATATGCCAAGACATCATGCCTCTCACATTTGGGAATCATAAAAAATAATAATAGTACAGCTAGAAAAATCAACTCATTTTATCGGGTTGCAACCGTTTAATCACAGAAAGCTAGCACACACACTTACATGCATGGACTCAAGCCCATACACTGAAATAAAAACAAAACACACATTTAAAAAAATGTAAGATCTGGAATAGAAAATGTGCGTTATGGTGACTACGCACACCTTGAAAACACCAGATATTGGGTGTTGTGCATTTCCCTGCTGTATTCTACTAATTGAAATATTAATGGCTAGCACACCCTTTCTCCTTCTCGAGACCAGGGCCGGACTGGGAAGTGAAAGCAGCCCTGGCAAATTTTGGCAGACCAGCCCCCGTCCGCCGCGTAGCGAGCGAGCTCGACCACTACTATGGGGGTTTGGAAAAATACAGACCAAAATGGAGCATTTTACAGCACATTTTTCATTACATATTTAATTGTATCAACTTTTAAAGCACAGTAAGTAGTAGATGATGACCTTAAAGAGCACCAGCTTACCCAGTCATATGTACACATAGACATTCTTACAGAGAGCACCAAAAATAGACACAAGAGTAATCTGGCACTGTAGTGCACTCCACAACTAGGCCAAAATACGCGGTAAGGCCACAAAACCGCTTGGCACAACCTCCAGAGCCATTGTGGGACACAGGCTCAGGTAACACATGGATTTCTAGAGAACTGGCCTGAGATATCTCCTCCCAGGACCAAGAGAGCTCCGGATCCCCAGTCAGCCCTAGTGAGTGCACACAGCGCCAGCCTGCAGTGTGTGGCCACACTGGTGCATGCCTGCACTGGTGTCTGTCAACTTTACGCATGGCCGGTGTCACTTAGTCTACAAGAGCCCGGTGTGCAAAGAAGCTCTGTGGCAGCCGCACTCGCAGCCTACTGGCAGATCTGGTGCTGCGGGGCTAGGCAGCAGGCAGCAGTGCGGCCACTGGGACAGACACCGCTCAGCAGTGCTGATTTTATTAGGGTTGAACACGCAGTAGTATAGACAAGACTTATACAGCATCCTGGTTGGCTGGAATGTGTGCATCGCTCTCCTGATTTATTGTGTTTTCCAGCAGTTTTAAGATCTTATCGTTTCTATTGCTCAAATGGGTTCTGACATTTATGTTTCTCTAGTCTTCATTACTCGATTTTGCTCCTAACAAAGTGTCACTCATAGCCGCTGAAATGTCCCTCATAGTTACAGTGAAAGTATGAAAATGTCACACATAGCAATCTGAAAACTTGCCAGCTATGTAAAGTCCTCTTAATATGACTTTGTCCTATCAAGCACTGCAGGGGACTGCTACGACCAAAGTGATAATAGACATTAAAGATGGACGACATTACATATGTAGAATATATTGGGGATGAGATAGTGATTACAGTGTTGTAGATTCGTATTGTAGATCTTCCCTGGTGTTTTGTTTTAATTTCAGCCACGTACAAGGTAATAAAATACCAGCTCTCGGACATAAGCTGCCGGAGAAGGAGAGTAAGAGTGAAAGTCAGTGACTTTATTTTACTTCTCGTCTCTTTCACCACTTTCCTAGTTGAATCAAACAATAAAAACCAGCGCATTCAAGTGTACCGTGTGTCTGCAGAGTGTCGCTTTTATTTATTTACACAAAATAAGGCACAATACACTTTAGGACCATGAGCACACACACTTCTTTTAATTTAAGAACAACTGCGTGTGCCTCCGCCTCACTCTCCCAATGCTTGCACAATGACCAGTGCAGTCTGCGGCGGGGGCTAGTCCGAGAAATCACATCACTCTTCAGTGCTTGATTTTGCTCGCATGAAAGTGTCACTCATAGTGGTTGAAATGTCACTCATAATAACACTGATATTATGAAAATGTCACACATAGCAGACTGAAACCTTGGCAGCTATGCTGGCCCCGCCCCCTGCTGTAGCACCTCCATCAGTCCCACTCCAGCCTTGATCGCATGATAAACATACATACAATGTAGGTTCATCATGCGAGCGAGGCCGCGACGGAAGTGGAACTGCTACAATTTCAACTTAAGCTAGGTGACAGTCGCCAGGACACTTACTTTATACAGTGGAGGCCAGGCGGCCTATGCACTCAGCACTCTACTACCAGCCGCCTTCTACTTGGTGACCATTACAAAAAATGGGGTAACCCAAAAATGTCAAGGACCTGGGTACAATGTAATACGAAAAACAATGGTCCTGGACCATAAATCAAGATAGGTAGTAGTTCCTAACTTAGTGATATCATTCACATATTCTGAGCTACATATAATCTATTTTGGTAGCTCTTAGTATCCAATACAGTATTGCTCATAAGGTCAACCATGCAACAAAACGATATCCACAGTTAGTAAAGCATTTTATTCTTTTTAAATTTTTAAATTTCCATTAACAATTGTGTCGAGGTTGTTCCAAGGGGAACGTGCAAATAGTAAGGGTGCTTGAGTAAGGAGAGTGAAAAGGAAAGAGGGAATTATTTCAGAGGTTGTGACATAAGAAAAACTTAAGTAAGTTAAGCAATGGACTGGTTGTCATTCACCATCCAAGTGCAAAGACCTGGTCACGTGTATCAGTTTATGCGATAGATAAATCAAGCGATTCTACATTCATTAGAAGCCAATTCTAATAGAGCACGTGGGCAGATAGGCGTATCCCAGGTATGTATATACGGGGCGCCGACGTTTCGATCCGTCTTGGTGGCCTAGTGGTGGTTTGAACCTTGGCCTTGCGGATCTTCCTCAGGACTGGGGAACAACCTGGAAGAGTTGGGCCTAGTAGATTGCCCGCTGCGATGCGTGAAGCGAATTCCTTTTTATGGAAATCCAGTGGTGTACCACATATGGCTGTCCTCCGTTAGTAAGGTGCCACACAGTAGTACTGGTGGGGGCTCAGTCGCGTGATGCCACCCACTTGCGTTCCAAATCTTTTCGCCACGATTGGAGTCAATCCCGGGCTTAGCCGTTAAAATCCGGCATCCATCCGTAACGCGTTGTGTTTGTCTACTACATTAGAGGTCGCGTCCACATCCTGTGATTCTGGGCAAATCACTTAACACCCATGCTGAATGTGTAATGTAAATACGGAGCTATGTAAAGCGCTCCAATACCTTCGGGTCGAGTTCGCGCTCGCGTCCACATCCTGTGATTCTGGGCAAATCACTTAACCCCCATGCCTGAATGTGTACTGTAAATACAGAGCTATGTAAAGCGCTCCAATACCTTCGGGTCGAGTTCGCGCTCGCATCCACATCCTGTGATTCTGGGAAAATCACTTAACCCCCCATGCCTGAATGTGTAATGTAAATACGGAGCTACGTAAAGCACTCCAATACATTCGAGTCGAGTTCGCGCTATATAATTATGCAAAAAAAAAAAATAATACAGCTTTGCGGCGGTTCCTCGCTTTCGGTGGCATTCCCTTCCATAAAGGGCACAGTATGTTCATAGCAGGCATCGCGTAAATTTGGGCAGGCAGGGGTTTGTTAGTATCTTTTATTGGCGATGTGTGGAGCCGGCAGTAGAGCCCACGTGCGTTTATCCATTACCAGCGGCGAGGTGGAGGTATGGGCCCATCAATTCTTGGACCTGCACCATTTATTTGGTTCATGGTGCACTGGAGCCACCCGGAGGTTTTTGGCATAGGAGGGAGGTCGGGGGGGCAGGTGTCGGGTTGCTGTCTGTGTAGATGGTGCTGCGAGGGGTATCTAGGACAGGGGCGAGGGACTGCCAGCACGGCATGAGGCCCGGTGGTGATTGGGCCCACCTGGTTGTGGCGACCCGGTGGGGGGAGGGGAACCAAGGCCGGTGGATGATCCCGGCGGTAAGGGGATGCCAGCGGGGCGCACAACGGCCTCAGAGCGCTGGCCAGAAGCAGTAGGAGGGTCCGCGGCAGCCTGCCCTCCGTCGGGGGATCGCGCAGCGACCAATACAGCTTTCTTAGTTGGACAATGTTACAAATTTAGGGCGTGAGAGAAGCATGGATGTTGAAGAAAAGTGGGGGTCAGTTGACACGGTTGTGAAAGTCGAAGTGGGCTCTGGGATGGTGTGCGATGGGGTTGATGTGTGGAATGGAAGTTGTAGTGGAAAAAGCTGTGGCCGAGTGGATTGCTGCGGGGGGAGGGGGGGGTGCATGGTAACCGGGCTGTTTCTTTGTGGTTGCAGGGGTCAAGTACGGCCATGGTATGACCAGCGGGCATGGCCACTGAGGGAGCTGCAGCTCCGAACAAACGGAAGATGTACTGGATTAACCCTCAGGTACGGGATTACAGCTGGGTCCAGGGGTAGCATAAAGCTGCTTAGGGGGGACATCGGCTGAGGCGTGCTATGTGGGTGGGGGGATGTTGCGGTGATACAACTACTGCTGCTGCAGGAAAAATGATGGGAAACCAATGTTGGGCATGGGTCAAGGAGGACAATAAAGCAACCAAGGGGCCGGTCGGCTCGCAAGCGGTCGTTGGTGGCTGAGCTTTGGGGGATTCATATGATGATGGGGCTCAAGGGTTGGTCACTAGCCCCGGCGGTGGGAGGGGCATTACCGCAAGATGCAGACACTACCCACAGCCAGGCGTGCTGGCAAGTTTGGCAGCATTACGTGGGGGCTCAAGGCAGGAGCGGAGAGGGGGACAGAGCAGAGTGGGTGGGGTGTAGGTTTCCGCAGTACATATTATGGCAGACAGGTCCCTCCGGGGTCAAAGGGGACAGATCCCAGTGACGTAGGCGGTTGCGGGGGGTGGGGGGAGGCCGGGGGACAGGGGGTCCTTCCTGGCTAACTGGAGGCCATGGGTTCATGGCACTCAGTGTCTCTTGAGAGGAAGCCAGGTTTTTTTTGGTGCGCGTCATAGGAGGCGGCATGCTTCACGTCATGGCTCATCGTATGTGGGGGCTTGGGGGATAGGCTGTCCACCCCAGGGGTGAGCCGGTTGCGACGTGCTATAAGTGAAGGTACAAGGGTTTTAGTATCTGGGATTTGTTGCATTGCATTTTCCTGAGGGCGGGGGGGTCACTTGAGCAGAGTGCATGATGGAAGGCCCGGTCTACGATAGAACACGGGTTTGACAGTGCTACGCAAAGGGTTACGTGGGGTGAAAGTATTAAGGCGACGGGCGACTGACGCGTCGGCATGGACAGGGGAATTTTTGCGGTATTATAGGGGGTGGTGTTTTTTCTGCGGGGAATGAGGAGATTCTGAAGGCCCGAGGCAGGGGTGCAGGTGGAGGCTCGGGGTGGCCATTGTTTGGACAAGTGCGCATGATCTGATGGGCGCGAAACGTGGGGTTTGCGCGGGGATGGCCGAAGAGTGGGGGGGCAGGAAGATGGAACGCTGTGGTAGAGGGATAGAGCCACTGTTATATCGTCTTCAAGTTTTTTCATAACTGGGTGTTGGGTACTGCGCGCCCTGGAGCCGGGAGTTATGGGGCAGGTGGAGCTGCAGATAAGGGGATGGTTGGGGAGGGACAGGTTGGGTAGTGCCGGGCAGTAGAGGGTGCCATCTGGGGCACATGCATTTCGAGCAGAGCAGCAGCGGTGCTGTACAGAGGTGTAAGGTGTGCCCGGACGTTGGGCAGTTGGGGACGGGGGTAGCGGCATTGTTGGTGTCTGTTTGTTTGCGGGGGGGTGTGTGTCAACATTACAGGATTTTGGCGGTGACAGATGTTGGGGGGGGGGATGTTGTTTTCCGAGGGGGGAAGAGGCATTTCTACTGGTCTTTATTGGCCTCGTGCGTAGGCAGGATGTTTTGTGGCAGGGCTATCTTGCGGAGGCATATGGTCCTTGGGTACTCGGGCAGTAACGGCTGTGGTGTCAGGGGGAGGCTTGGGGGGGCTGCTGACTGGGGGTGACGGGAGTGCGGTGTCTGTGGCTGGGTATGGGTATGGGTTTTTCGGAGGGGTTTAGGACGACTGCCGTAAGAGGGCTGGGGGACAACGATGCATTTCTTGCAGGACTAACTTTTCTTTTTCTGCCATAGGACCTGGAAGTAGAACGGAAGCCAGGGAAGTCGCCTGGCTGGGGTTGCCATTTTCCCGGCTTTTTGGACAGCACAAGAGGCGCACTAGCAAATGTACAGACATCGATGGGCGGGGGCCACAATCATCGGACTGTGAGATGATGGGGGACTCAGTCAAATTAAATTTGTGGGGGTTGTTTGTGGCCATTACGGCTGACATTGGATTGCAGGGAATCCGAGGTTGCTCCGAGCTGAGGATACATGCGGGGGAAAAAAGTTTCTGGGATATGTCAGGCCTAGCGTTATCCTAGTATGATTGGCCCGGGGATATGGTTCAAGGGAACGGAGCGTGGGGGCAATCTGGTCACGTGCATGAATTGTGCTTTGCAAAAAATGGGTTGAGGGGTTATGGATTTGAAGGGCCAGGTCATGGCACACTGGTGATGACTGTTTAGAGGTGAAAGGGGAGAGGAGTCTTGTTCTGGGGGGGGGGCACCTGTCACGGTCAAAGAATTGTCGGGTACTGTTCTTCACTTACATTGGGACACAGGTGCAGGTGGTAGATGGTCATCCACGGGGGGCACCTCTCACTGATGAAGATTGGACCCAGAATGTTCTGTGTACAGGAGGCAGGCCCAGGTGGCGAATGGTTGTTCGCTGTGCTGGGGGGGGGGGGGGAGAAGAACACCTTTTTACGGGCCAGGAGTGGTCAAAAATCTTATTGTTAACAAGGGACGCAAGGGATGCAGGTACAAGGGGTGGATGGTCGTTCACCTCGACGGGGGGGCACCTTGGGTGACCAATAGATTGGCCCGAAAAGGTTGTTTCTGGTGCTGGGACAGGGGTCCGGGTGGCGTATGGGGGGCATTGCATTGGGGGGCACCTTTGTGGTGGACAGGGATTGGCCTGCAGATGTTGCTTGCTTCCATGGGACACAGGTACAAGTGGTGGATGGTCTTTCGCCGCAAGGGTGGCCATTGTCTCTTGGCCAAGGATTGGGCCTGAAAAATGTTGCATGTACATGGGACCCAGGTCCAGGTGGTGACTGGTTGTTCACGGTGAGGGAGGTGCCTTTTTTGAGAACACAGATTGGCCCTGCAAGGTTACCGGTTTCCGCGGGATGCAGGCCAGAGGGCACCTTTTTCGGTCAAGTGATTGGCCCAAACATGTAGCTGATTTATAAGGGCGTTGGTCCAGGTGGTGGATGGTCGTTCACCGCGTTGGGGGGCGCCGTTTAGGGCAGGGAGTGGCCCCCATGGGGATGTTGTTTGTTTATTAGGCACGCAGGTACGGGTGGGTGATGGACTATCACCGCGTTGAGAGCATCTTTCCTTGTTGGGGTTTGGCCCGGTAACGTTCCTGACTTGCAGGGGAAGCATCTTTAAGTGGATGGTCATTCACCAGGTGCTGCAGAATGGGACAGATTTGGGCGCATAGGACTGAAGGGCACGTGGGTCCGCGTCGGATGGGCACCTTTCGCGATTAACGTTTGTCCCCAAGAATGGTACTTGTGCTACAGGACACAGGTTGAGGTGGTGGATGGTCGTCCACTAGCGGGCCGCAGGGTCAGCTGGCAGGAGGCGAAAGTTGCTCAGGACCATGGGGGTGGGGCAGGTAACCGCCCTACGGGGTTTCCCTGGTTGGCAGTACTTTGGAGGGGTGGGGAGTCACATATGGGCGGATCCAACCCTCGGGGGTGGGAGACCGGTACACAGGTGACTGATAACAGGGCGCGGGAGGCAATGAGCAATGAAGGCAAAGTCAACAGAGGATGCTTGGAGGGCAAGTGAAGGTGAGAATGGGGAAAGGAAGGAGGTTATCAAGTGAATGGGGAAGAGTCAAACAGGTGAGATGGTTTTGAGAAGGCAGAATGGAGAATGCGTGGGTATGGGATGGGAACGTATATTTGTTGCATTGATGTACTGTTAATAAAATTTAGATGATTGCAACCTTGTCCTAATAAAATGGCCTTTTACGCTTCAAGAAACAGCGTGGAGTGTAGTCATTGCACGATGCGGCCCCCGGGGGAAGTGAAGGTCGCAGACCAGTCTTCCCCCGGGGTATTCGCGCAATAGCGGAAGGACAAGGTGGGGGTGGGATTAAAGGGGTTAAAGGAAGGGGTGGGATTGGGAGGGCATATAAGGTGTCAGGAGAGGAAGTTCCGGCCTCTTCCTGACACCTGAGCACCACCGGGAAGTTTAGGAAGTTTGACCACCCGCCCACCCTACAGGTTTTCAACGACGGGCTAAGGGTGGTTTTTGAGTCTGAGAGTGCCAGTTTAGGGCAGGTTGCGGAGCAGAGGCATTAACGGTACTTTGGAGGGGAGGGGAGTCACATATGGGCGGATCCACCCCTCGGGGTGGGAGAACGGTACACAGGTGACTGATAGCGGGGCGTGGGAGGCAATGAGCAATGAAGGCAAAGTCAACAGAGGATGCTTGGAGGGCAAGTGAAGGTGAGAATGGGGAAAGGAAGGAGGTCATCGAGTGAATGGGGAAGAGTCAAACAGGTGAGATGGTTTTAAGAAGGCAGAATGGAGAATGCGTGGGTATGGGATGGGAACGTATATTTCTTGCATTGATGTACTGTTAATAAAATTTAGATGATTGCAACCTTGTCCTAATAAAATGGCCTTTTACGCTTCAAGAAACAGCGTGGAGTGTAATCATTGCGCGAGCTGAACGTGCGTACTACTATTTTATGCATAATGCAGGTGGGCGAACTTGGGGAGGGGGCGCAGATCATTAGTCAAACTCACGCGTCGCGCTGAGTCGGACCAATGATCTGCGCCCCCTCCCCAAGTTCGCCCGCCTGGCTCGCGCTGATGCACGGCTGCGCCCTAGGGGATGCTTATGGTCTCTCTGGTGGTTAGGTGGTGGCGCTGACGCACGTGACGGTAATCGATCACTCCCTGCGGGCCTGGTCACGGAGTTGTTGTGGCACCGTGCGTGGTGCTGAAAGTGTACGTGGCCTACGCGCACCCTGCGCACACACTAATAAATTAATTCATCCGTCTACACAGTCAGGTAGGCCAGTAAGTTACTGGCCTGCCTGACTGTGTGGACAGGTGAATTAAAAGCATCAGTGAGTGAGATGAGGACAGGTGAGATCATCACCTCACCTGCACCTCGCCAATGACAGTTGTGGTCAGGCCCCGCACAGAGCGAACGGAGGTCAGACAGACTAGTGCAGAGAGACTGTCTGACTCTTGCTCCATCACGGACGGACCGGCGGCTGGTGGCCTTCTAATTTTGTTACTGGGGGGCCGATTTTGGCCAAAAAATCTGCCCTTAGCCAAAAAACCTGCCCCCTCTGAAAAAACCGACCCCAACCCCATAGAGCCTACCGGGGGATTGGATGGTGCCCGGAATCTCCAGTCCGGTGTTGCTCGTGACTTGCTTTTCTCTCTGACTAACTACTGTTTTAGACCAATGTGCTGAGTAAGCTGCTTCTTGGGTTAAGTTCAGAGATGGGGTTCTCCCCCACTTTAAAATTTTGAACACAGGATACAACCGCAACCCCTTTAACTTGCCTGCTTATCAGATCCAAACGGCTAATACACATCCAGCTGCGAGTACTGCACTTCCAGACACTCTGTGGTGGCACCACCTAAGGAGAGATTTATTTGCTAATGAGTGGCATGATTTAGCTAATCACCTGCTGTGCAGAATATTCTCAATGGCAATAGGGAGCTTTGCCTCCCACACCTAAAGGGCCCATGGGTTGACACACTGGTAACAAGTACCCAGTAGGGGCTGCTACCCGGCATCAGTGGTGGAGCGGGCGGGGAGAGGGTTAAAAAATTTTAAAAACAGAGAAACCAAAAATAAAAAAATAAAACACTTACCTTACCCGCGGCTGCCTCTCCTCCGTTCTTCTTGCCGATGCAGGAACAGGAAACACCCAGGCTTCCAGACTCCTCTGGGTAATCACGACGCTGCTTATAGCAGATTCGTGTTTGGTCTGAGCGCAGTGGCTCGGTGCTCAAACAGAGAATGTGAGGCTGGACATGCTCCTCGCCAGGCTGTGTATTACAGCCTAGTGGGGAACATGTACAGTGGGCAGGACTGGTTTGCCAGCCCAAGACAGCCAGCCAAGTGGTCAAGCGCACTTGGGGAGTGCAACCACTCCTCCCCTGCTCTTTGGGCAGCCCAGCCTGCCCGCACCTGGCGATCCAATAGGAAAAAATAAAATGATAATCACCTGGCATTATTATCATTTTATTCTTCTTGTGTGGCAACGTTTCTAAGCCTTAGCCAAGGCGCCACCACTGCAAGTACCCGGGCCATTGTGCAATATTCACCCCGGCCGGATTACGCTTTAATTTAATTAAAAGTAAGGACAAGAACCAGCTTTGAGGAAGGTGGACTTGACTCCTATTTTCATGGGATGTTTATGCTCTCAAATGGGTGTTAACGGGGGCCGAAAATGGGGAACTGGAGAGCTGGTTTTCAGAAAAATGAAACCTATGCAGCTGAAACAGTATCTTTAAATACAGCGGTGGCAGCAGAGGGGGAGAAATCTATTAGCCTACAATGCGATGCAAAAAAAAAACAGTTGTGATTTTCACCGAACTAACCTGGCACAGGGAGAGGCTGCACTTAGTGCAGGAGTAGGAGTCAGTGGCTTTCAATATACTCCATGTTTCTTTGTGAGCCCCACCCCTTTCCTAGCTTACCACAGGGTGAAGCGCATTCAGTGATGGCTGCTGAAAGCACACCACCCAGGGACAAGTTGGGAAAGGTGCACCATCGCTGATTGACACATAGCCTTGGGAAGAACAGGACTTAAGCCTAAAGCACCCGTACTGTGTTCAACCAGCGAGGGTGTTATGCATCACAGGTGGGTGTGGCGCTTTAGTGTCATAGGACCCAAAGACTCTGGCCTGACATTAGACTAGCCCAGAAAAAGCTGCAACAATAGTACATGCGCACTTGTCTGTGAAAAGCGCCCTGACTTTGCCTGACCCTCAAAGTGAGGGTCAGCTTTACGGCCGAAAGACACACTGCCTGTAGTAAAACTTTAAAAAGAAATAGGAAGCAGGACATAGTGGCGGAGCCCTGGCGCTCCAAAGAATGAGCTGCTGCTGGCAATTGAGAGTAAGGCTAGAAGGATGAGGTAGAATTACTTGGGGAAAAGCAAGGTCTTTAGAAATCTCCTAAAACACAATAGATCGGTAGAGGCTCTAATGGCAACTAGCAGCATATTCCAAAGTTGAGCTTCCTTAACTGTGAAGGCTCGTCCGCCTTGTCAAATCTTGCAAAATCTCATGACGCAAAGGAGGTTGGCTGAGGCTGAGCTAAGCCACTGCCCTGGAGTGTATTTTTTTAGGCTCTGTAGCAAGGGCACAGGACCAGAGCCCTGCAGGGCCTTTACGACAATACATAAGATTTAAATCCTTTGTTTCAGAGGATGCCAATATAATTCTTTCATTGCCTCAGATGCAGATGCTCTACAAGGTCTGTTTAATGCCAATTTGGCAGAGTAAGCCTGAACTCTCTATGATCTATTAAGAAGGTAGTCATGTGCGCCAAAGAGCAGTGCATTACAATAATCCAGCCTGCTCCGATAACAGTGTGCCCTAGGAGGGACTTGATTTGAGAATATAGAAGAGGGAAAAGCTTCTCGGAGACCTCGCAGAATTGTGAAACATTTCCCAGCTACCTTGTTTACATGCTGCTCCAGGGAAAGTTTGTCATCAAAAGAAATCCCAAGATTGCGAACCGTATCAGGTAGAGACAACTCTTGTTTAGTGGAGAGTGGTCATAAATTAACAGAAAATGTCATGGGAACTTTATTCGCTGAGCAGCAGAGGAATCTTGTTTTTTTTCCTGGATTACATGACTAGGTGTAGTTAGCCGTTGGCCTTTGATTATTCCTCTAAGACAGCATCACAATAGAAGGTCTGGGTTTTGGCAGGATGGGCCATCCTGGCTTAATGGAGGCGGAGCTGTCACCTACTACACTTGCACTTCAAAGGCACTGGCCCAGCTCAAAACAAAGGACTTCACATTAGCCTATTGTGCCCCCATACAGACTGGGACCAGGGCAGGAAGGCAGGACCTCCCTGTCACCTCTGTAGGGGGAAACTACAGAAGCATCTTTCACTTCAAAGTGGGCACCAGGTACAACAAGCATTGGCATAGACAATAGGTCTCGCCTTTGGGATCTTATAAGTGTTTAGCCATGCAACTGTTGATGTTGTTGCACCAAGGATATCGTGCTGCATAGTAAATACTTATAAGGTCCCAAAAGCTAGACCTATTGGCTATGCCAATGCTTGTTACACATAGCACTGGCCCTGGGCCTGGTTAGCAGAGCCCAGGGTACAGTCAGAGTCAGTTAACACCAGTATCATTCAGCAAACAAGCATTGGCATAGCCAATAGGTCTCGCCTTTGGGACCTTATAAGTGTTTAGCCATGCAACACTTGATGTTGTTGCACCAAGGATATTGTGCTGGATAACTTCAGCACAATATCTTGGTGCAACAACATCAGCTGTTGCATGGCTAAACACTTATAAGGTACAAGGTTTAGCCATGCAACAGCTGATGTTGTTGCACCAAGTATATTGTGCTGCAAAACTAAATACTTATAAGGTCCCAAAAGTGAGACCTATTGGCTATGCCAATGCTTTTTTTTAAGTCGGAACTTGGGTTTGGTTGTAAAGTTAGCATTTTAACCACCAGAATACTAAACTTTGGTGCATGTTTGAATAGCTGGCAGAATAGGACATACTGGTGCAAAAACATTTGAAGGTATTTTGAGTGACTGCAAGAGTGTCATATTTGAACTTTTGAATGAACTAGATGTGTTGGATAGCATTCATTTGCACTGCCTCTGGAGGCTCTAAATTGTGTAAAATTTGAAAGAATTGAAGTATTGAGATCTGACCTGGATCACAGAGTTTGATCAATGGGACGAGCCATGAATCCGACGTGCAGAAGCCAATGTGGTTATACTGCATGTCTCTATCGATTTGGGTAGAAATAAATCCATATCAAGTGATAACTGAATGGGAGCAATAGGTTGCGTTAGTTATGGTGCATTTCTATGGCACGTTTCAAGGTTTTCTATTTAAAAGGGCCACTAAAAGGGAACTGGCCTAGCACTGGGTAATTGTGCCTTCTGTGAAATGTATTCTTTAACGAATTTTGTGCACCACCTTGTATAAGGAGGCATGTGTTGTGTAAGTTTTATATTGGATAGATAATAATGGCACTTTAAAAAGCTGATTTATAGAGAGAACAGGATGAAGAAAATGGGCCTATAATAGGCTGGAGCTCGAGTATTCAGATAACGAAGGCATGGATTGTGAACTCAAACAGACATTGCAAGCGATTAGCCCCGAAGATGCGAGAAGACAGTGAAACAGTTTGGCATTGGATGACTGGAAAAAACTGTAAAAGAATGACCTGAGTTTCGGAACTGTAAACTTTTTTTATTTATTTTTAATCTTTATTAACGATAAATCACAATACAAGTTATGCATTCAATTGTGATGTTCAGTGGTACAGTAGAGCAAAATGTAACAGCAAGTGGATGGCTCATATAGCGAAGCACACAGCATGCCGAACTGGAAACTTAAATTAAAGGACTATGAAATACCGGAGACCATGTATTCGCTGAACTGCCTCCAAGATTGTGAATTTAATTAATACTAGCTAGCACTTGAGATGTGTTGTATGTGTTTTCGAGTGGTAGATTTTTTAATCTGTACCACGACGGAAGGAGATGTCCCGCAGGTGCATGCACTGCCTCACTCAGAGAATTTCGTGGCCAAAATGATGGCCGGAGGTTAGGTGTCCCGTCTAGGTGAAAGAAAATATATATTTTTTAAAACAAGGCGTGGTGTTCTGAATAAAATGAGCAGGTGTTATACATTTGGTTGCCGTTTTTCAGTCTGTTGGGCTTGTGATCAAGAACGGAAAGTTTGAAACGCGCAAAGCCGCACTCTGATTGAAAATATGGAGACTGGCTGTGGTGCTCGAGTCCCCATCCAGGGAGGACACTTTTCGAGTGGTCATCCTCACAGGGGCACCTCTGGTTGTTTGATGTTTTGTGGCTGGCCCAGCTGCGAGGATGAACCGCCGCTAGCTCTGCGGACCTGCAAAGCCTTGAAACTGAGACGCTGAACGGGACGAAAAGCTCCAGCTTGAGGACTGTATATAAGGAGCATCCTCCAGCACTCAAATTTTAATCAACCCACTTGGGATTGTTATTTTGCAACAATTTTTGGTAGTTTGGTGGTAACTGACCCTGACTGACCCTGGGCTCTGCCCAACCAGGCACAGGGTCAGTGCCAACAATTTTTGACCAATGGCACAACCCACTGGGGTAATACGTAGGTCTATAAACTGCTAATACCATGATGCAACATTGCATACGCCCACTGAGGCAGAAGCATACGCCCACAAGGCGTAGTGTTTTGAATAAAATGAGCAGGTGTTATACATTTGGTTGCCGTTTTTCAGTCTGTTGGGCTTGTGATCAAGAACGGAAAGTTTGAAACAGGTAAAGCCGCTCTCTGACTGATTGAAAATATGGAGGCTGGCTGTGGTGCTTGAGTCCCCATCCAGGGAGGACACTTCGAGTGGGCATCCTCACAGGAGCACCTCTGGTTGTTTAATGTTTTGCGGCTGGCCCAGCCGCAAGGATGAACCACCGCTAGCTCTGCAGACCTGCAACGCCTTGGAACTGAGACGCTGAACGGGACGAAAAGCTCCAGCTTGAGGGTTGTATATAAGGAGCATCCTCCAGTAATCCAATTTTAATCAACCCTCTTGGGATTGTTATTTTGCAACAATTTTTGGTAGTTTGGTGGTAACTGACCCTGGGCTCTGCCCAACCAGGCCCAGGGTCAGTGCCAAGCTGAAAGGAACATATTAGAATACAGTTAAAACACCTAACATACACTAGGGTACACCATGGTATGGTGGGGTACACCAGTAATTGGCATGACCTACCCCATAAGCCCCTAGTATATAATGGGGCAGGGGATTGAAACTACCTAGAAGTCCCTAGTACCCTAGGGCGTGGCAGTGTAGAGGCCAGCAGCTCTTTTTGCACTGGCATGTGTGCACTGCTGAAGCCTGAGATCAGTTTAAAAACAGCCCTGGGTGCCAGGACTGCTTTTAAAAAGTAAATTGTGTCCAAACTCGACTTTGGTGGTAGGGGCACTTAAAAATGGATAACCTACAATGTTTTGGTATATTATGGTCTCCCAGGGTCTCCCCTAGGTATCCCAGGGGTGGGGGTCAGATATATACAAGGAACACCCTTCTAAAATGAGTTTTTATATGCCTGGGTAAAATGAAATTTCACATTTCACTCCCCAGATTGTGGTAAAGTGCTGCTCAAATTTGACTTTGATGCTAGAAGCACTGTGGAAGGAGGATCTGCAATATTTCTGCAGATTCAGAACCCCTAAAGTCTCTCCTAGTTGCACAGGGGGTGGGGGTCCTGTAGAAATTAGGCAAATACTTATAAAATATGTTTTTATAAGCCCTGGTGCTAGAAAACTGGCCCAAGTCATTTTCCCTATAGCAAATCCCAGGCCCTATAGGTTAACATTGCAGGATGTTATTAAATAATAACTACTGATAGGATGGAGATAGAGCTACCGTTCAAAGACATCTCAGAATAGTTGTGCTAAATCCAACAATATATTGTTGAATTTCTCCTAAAGTGTACGTAAAAGAAGTTATAAGACTTTCTTGTTGGTAAGTCCAAATTCAGCCTTCCAGTGGTCTGCCCTGATTGGTCATAGTTAAATGGATTAGCCAGGCTGCTTTGAAGAGGTGATATAGAGCCCCTGGGGTTACCAGCTCTGCTGGGAGGGCAGTGTGTTGTTCCATAGGAATGCCAGGCCAGGGGGTGGTCGTAAACCATGCTCTTCAAAGGCAGAGGGGAGGCCTGGGTGTCAGTTACACTTTTACACTTTTGACCCAGAGTCAGGGCTAGGCTTAAGGAAGGTATGTGCAGATGGTAGTGGGAGAGTCTAGGGAAATAAGCCATCCCTGGGGGTATGTTCAGCCAGGTCTTGACTCTCTGCTGGAAAATCAGCCATTATGGATTTGGAAGATTTGATGCACTCTGGGACAAAATAATGTCACACTCTATAGGATGTGGTCATCGCCTTGAGGAGTTACCCTGCTCCAATTGGTCAGGAGTGACCTGTTGCTTGACAGAGAATTTTGAATAAGTATTTGAGAGGGGCAGATCGCTTCAGATCTGCTGCTTGAAACTTACTGAAGCAAGAAGTGCCCTGCTGAGAAGTTTTGCTGTGAAAAGATTTCCAAGGCCTGACCTCTGAAGACTGCACCAACTGAAACTGCAGCCCTGTGGATTACCTTGCTGCAAAAGGACTAAAGAGTGGACTCCCTGCAAGCTACAGGTTAACAGAGCTCACCTGGACATCCCCACAAAGAATTCCCGGCCTGGAGTACCAGTGGATCTGTAAGGGTTTTGTTCAAGTGGATTGCAGAATTGAAGTTTCACACTTTCAAGCACCCTCTTGGAGATTCCAGAACCTTGGATTGTGTGTTGGATACTTTGGGACCCGCAAGCAGAACTTCAGGAAGGAGTTCTAACTGGACCCCGCCTGCTGGAGAAGGCGCACAACACATTTGGTGAGATTCTCCAGAACAATTTCTAAAGGTGTCTCGGTCAGATAAAACGAAATGACGAAAAGGGGCACTGTTGGTTTCTAAGCGCTAGAAAGTGACCAATCCTTTAAAATTCATATCTCTGGTTCCCTACAGTGGATTTGTTTCATGTTGATGTCATTTAAAAGATACAAATATTACCTATTTTTATAAATTGGTGTTGGATTTTTATTTTGTGTTGTGTCTTAATTATTTCCTGAAATGGTGTTTTTAAATGCTTTACATACCTGTCTTTGAAGTTAAGCCTGTCTGCTCGCAGCCACGTTACCAAGGGTTGAGCATAGGAATAATTTTCTAAGACCTATGCTGACTCCTATAATGTGTTATTGGCCTTAGTGCCAGACCTACATTTGCCCCTACCAATAACCCACTTTCCAACAGTGGAAAATTACTTCCTCGCGTGTTATTATGAGGAGCACGGACAGGGAAGGGGGACAGGAAAGAAGGAGGAAAAGTATGGCTGCAACAAAAGTGGAGTGCTAGATAATATCTTCATGAAAGTGCAGATGGCGACCCTTTTATTTGCAAGTGCTATCTTTGGGGTGTCAAGGCAACAATGGAAACTCCCTATATTTGGGTTGTGAAAGGAAACCTTAAAGAATGAATGGGCTGACTAAATTAGGGCATTAAAAGACAGGTTACTTAAATGGATTTGGGGGTCAAAAAATGTATGATCTATTTTTACTACTGAGGGAATGGTCGCACAGACGCTTGCGTGCACACACTTTACTAGCTGATGTGCAAATGATAAATATTTTTGCTGAAAACCAATTTCCACAAATTATTGTTCATACGCTATATCGTTTTATCAGCAAACTGCAGGTTTGTGGCCATTTCAATGTATAATTTGCTGTCTGTAAATGACAGTGTGCTACTGCTGCAGATCGGCGCATATAAATTCTCCCTGCTTCCACGGACAGAGTAAACCTACAGTCACACGCACATACATTCATCATACGCTAGGGCCCATCACACTAAATTCACACTATTACTCTATGCACACTGAATATAGGAGAGAAAACCTAAACCAATCTGCATCTAGAACGAGGTCAATGCGACCTTAATGATATTGCCCTGAGTCATGATTTTAAACATAAGAAATACATATGAAACTCAATAAATGACAAGGAATAAACACCCGACACTGGAATTCAAACAAATGCTTATTTATCTAATAATTCAAATGAAAGTCAATCATTAGCAAAATCATTATTCTCATAGTTACCTATTCTAGCTAAAAGGGTCAGGACAGGTCTCTCTGTATAGTCTCTCGAGCTGCCGTCCTCAGCATAAGTTCGTTCAGGAAGAAGTCCAAAACGCAATGGAACAGCAAGGGACGCAGTGGACGCAATGAACACGGACCCTCTCTAGCCTAACATATTTATAGCCAAAATGACAAATAAAAAGTTACAAACAATTGTTGAATATCCGTCGAGCCGCTGAGCAGAGCGAGCAGGAAAGGATGTCACTCGGTTACATTTAGAAAACCTCCGCTCAGGAAAAATCACAAAAATAAAAAGACGGAAGAAGGAAACTCGAGTTTGCAAATGTTACTTTCGTAAATGTTCTTCCTTGATATCTTAGCAGAGCCACCGCAGACTGGTCATTGTTCATTGTGGCTTTATCCTTGTCCAAGGACAGTTGGAATCGTTCCCGGAGCTGCTGTCCTCACGGAAAACTTTTCTAACCAGGCAAAGGCTGTGGTCAGGTGACTCTCGACCATGTTCAGCAAGGCCTCTCGTCAAAATTCAATCACTCGAGTGCAGGCTGTAAATGGCAGCCATCTTGTTTTAGGCCAAAACGGACCATCTTAATTAAAAGAGACACAAAACAACGTTACCACAGCATAATGATTAAACAGTGTTAATTCCCACTAATACCCTTATGTGTATGTATTTATCTAGCCTTCTGCGACACAATAAAGCATTAGTACACGTTGTTTTTTAAAGCGTTTGTGCTTTAAACAAATAGCACTTTGCAACATTCATTTAATTAAAACCGCACATTATTATTAAGCAACATATATGCATTCCCACGTGTAGTTTCTCTCATTAGTAATGTTGATTAGTCAGGACCTTAAACAAAAATAATAATTAGTAATTAAAAATCAATAATTTTAATCATAACATATAGACAAAACTAGAGCTTAAAACTCGATAAATTTTCAACAGAAAACTCTGCTCCAGCAATCCCCCCTTTGGTGATATCTTATCACCACAAAAAAACCAACCCCAAAAAAAAATGTAGTCCCAATTTTAGGAGAAATTGAAAATGTATTTTATGACACAACATTAAACACCAGACTCCCTCACATCATCCCTCTTTGTCTCCAAGTAAACACTCTCCCTCAATTCTTCTAATTCTATTTCTTGTGGGTCTCTCCTTGACCTCTCTCGTTTCTTTTCAGCATTTTCTCTAATTATTCTCTTTTTCCCTCCCCTGTTTTTACAACACAAACACCCCAATCTTAGTATCAATAAAGCAACAATTACGCATGTCAATGGAAATAATATTTTACCAATAATGGTACTACCTATCTTAGCAATAAAATTCTTAACAGCAACTATCTTATTAGCTATTTTAGTCCAGATACTTTCAGCTTCCAGTGGTACTAATTCCTCATGCAAATCAGTAATATTTTTGATATAGACCTTTAGATCTTTGCTTTCGTCAGGAATGTAAGTGCAACAATGTTGAACTTTCAACATTCCACAGACTCCACCCTCCTTGGCTAATAGAATATCAAGGGCAAGTCTATTTTGCATAGACATGGCACGTACGGCAATCAACTCCGTATTTACCAAAAGAAACCCTCCAGCGGTACTTGTTGATAAGCGATCCACCACTGTTGACAGTTTCCGAATACCATATGCGTTTAAAGAAATTCCCACTGCTGGAATTAAAGCTCCAAATATATCACCCACTATTTCTGACCAAGTTTCTCTCTTGAAACGTGTTAGTAAATTAATACGTTCTACATCTTCTATTCTATCTATATGAAAAATCTTTGGAAAGACCAGGCCCACATAACACGTGCCATACCAATGGTCAGGCAACTTGTAATAAGCCTTGATCCCACAAACATAATACACTCCTGGGAAAACTGGATCCTCTCCAGCTTTAAAACCCCATCCTGTTGCAATGAAGTATGTATCATGACACTCACTAGTCCCAACAAAATATGTATCATATTGGGATTTCTTTCTGGTAATGCATAGCTTACCCTTCTGTGGTGCATCTAAAGCCAAAGTTGGACTAGCCCCATTCCAATGTCCCAAATTGTCTCACTCACTTTATTTTTCCCTGCCTTTTCATGCATGTTCATTCTCCTTTCCTCTACCATGTTTAAGAAAGCCTTCTCTTCTTCTTTCAAACTGCAAGTTAAATTGTTTCTAAAGATGTAATCTAATGTTAATTCTTCTTTCTCAATAAAAATCTCACCAAAAATGTTAGCTTCTTTAGCTGGATTCAGCTTTTTGTTCATAGGCAATTGCCCAAAAATGTTATCTTTGTTAGACATCTCATAATCTATTTTCCCTAACAAATAAAAAACACTACTTAGCACACTACATAAAATTCCATACGTAGCTGGTAAATGGTGATAAGTAACACCTTCTGAAACGGATGCAGGTAATTGCATACAAACGTAGCAATCCCTAACTTCCATTATCTTTACGTATTCGTACAACAACTTTGAAAAAACATTGCTAGAAAAATCATTAATTGACCTATCTTTATGTATGTAAATGTTACTAATTCTAGTTGGAACTACTTTTTGTGAACTCTTCTCTACATTGGTCACATTCTCAATATGTATTCCAAACTGGTCTATTGTAACTCGAAAAGTAACTAGTAAAGCTAATACACCCCATAGTAGCATTAATAATCCAGTACAGCAGCAGCACATTCTACACCATCTTTTCAAGAAAGCACATCTACTTTGATTATTTTCTGTGTTAGCCATTTTACTACTTTGGCAGTGTCTTTTGACTTAGCCTCTTCTACTCCACTACCGAAACACTAGAACACTAGATTATTTCAAACAGCTAATTTCAGACTTTCTCCTTTTCACTTTCTCCAAGTGACTCCTTCAGTTCACTCAGTTTGGATTTTCATCACTTTTCACTTCTTCAGCAACATCAAACTGTATCAGATCATCAACAACATCCTGTGCATCTGACTCTTCTCCAATGTCAGTCAAGATAACTTTCAGGATTCCAACAGTTTTCTCCTCAACCACTTTACGTATGGTCCCCTCTGGATTTCCTTGACTTTCTGCCTCTTCATCTTCAGACAGCACCACGTACGTCCATTCCGGTGACCTATACTTCTGGTTAGGTTTTCCGATTCTCTTGATCTCCTCTGGTTCTTTTGAGACCTTTTGTTTTTCACCTTTTGCTTGATTCTGACTCGACACCTCGTTCACCTGTTCAGCTTTCGATGAATTTGCTTGTGTCAGTCTGTACCTCAGTTTCTTTATCCTGTTAGGCCAAAGATCTCCTCTTACAACCCTCTTTGGTCTCACTTCTTTATTATTTCTTTCTCCAATCCAAGTTCTCTTTCTCAGAACTCGACCCTCTGATTTCTCATTTTCACTCTCATCTGATTCTGTCTCATTTGCCTCTTGTTCTTCAACAGTTTTTTTCCGCTCCACAGTCTTTTCCACCACTGATTGAGACTTCCCTATTTCTGTCCCTCCTCGGGTCTCCGACACGCAATCTTCTTGCTGTCTACTTGTCCCTTCACCTAGCTTATTAGGAATGTTCCCTACACCTCCTCGGGGGTCTTCCGCAATCTGTCCCTCTCTAACTTCTTCTGACCCTGCTTCTTCAGGTGTAATCTCAAGTGGATTCTCAACCTCTTCATCTGATTCAGGTGTAATCTCTGTGGAATTTCTCTTTTCTCTTCTTTCTTCTCCACTGCTTGTTGGAACCTCAGGCACTCTTACAGAATCCGATCTCTCCTTTGAGACTCTCAAAGTTTCTCTTGAAGCCTCTCTTGGAAAGGAAAAAGAATCACCCAACTCTCTTTCTCCTTCACCCCTTTCAGGATTCTTTTTTCTTCTCACTGGTTCAGTTTCTGCATCATCACTGGAATCTGATTCTTCAAAATACTCCTTACCAGTCCCTTCTTTTGGATTTGGAACTCTCAGAGTATGACTAGCATGCATCCAGATTTTCACACCAGCACACTTTACTGCAGTTGTCGTAGTCAGAATAACTTGTCTTGGCCTTCCCCACCTTGGAACCAAGCAATTTCTTCTTCTGTGCACCTTAATCCTCACCCAGTCCCCTGGACTCAGATCATGGGCTTGCTTCTTCTCAAGTGTGGTAGCGTCTTCTCCAACCTGGTGAAACACAGAATGAACTGCGTCAGCCAGGCCTTTACAGTAATCCAAAATCATGTCATCAGTTATTGTCATCAACTTGTTGACAGGCACAAATGCATGTCTCATCGCACGTCCCATTAAGATTTTGTGCGGACTCAAACCTGTGGTTCTATCTGGAGTAGACCTAATAGTCATCAACACTAGAGGCAAGACATCAGCCCATTTCATTCCAGTGGCTAAACACATCTTACCAATTCGGTTTTTTATTGTGCCGTTCATCTGTTCAACGACTCCAGAAGCCTCTGGTCTGTATGCACAATGTAGCTTCTGCTGTATGCTCAATGCTTCACAAATCAAACCCATGTGCTCATTGTAGAAGTGTCCACCTCTGTCAGACTCAATTGTCACTGGGAACCCGTACCTAGGAATCAACTCTCTTAACAGTAACTTTGCAACTGTTATTCCATCATTTCTCCTAGTCGGATAGGCCTCCACCCATCTTGAGAACAAACAGACTACCACTAGAACATACCTCAATTTGTTCACTTGGGGCATTTCAATGAAATCTATTTGCATTCTGGTAAAATGACCTCCTTCTCTGCCTATTGTTCCTAGACTCACCACTGTCTTTTTCCCAGTATTGAACTGTTGACAAATCAAACATCTTTGACAGATGCTCTCTGCAATCAACCTGAACTTTGCATTGTACCAGGTCTGTTTAAAAGACCTAATCATCGCATCCCTTCCCAAATGTCCCTGGCCATGATACATTCTTGCCATTGTCGACAGCATGGAGTTAGGCATGACTGGTCTACCATCTCTATAGATCCAAACATGATCTGTCTCTCTTGGGGCACAACCTGCCTTGATCCAATCTCTCATTTCCTCATCTCCTGCCTCATCCTGCAACTGTTTCACTTCATCCCACGTTTCTAGGACATTAGTAAACATCACAGAACAAAAAGACATTTCCCTCTCTCGTGCCTTATTAATCGATTGGTTTGTTTTCGCGCAATACTGCGCTATGTCATTGGCAAATCTATTACCAAGAGTAACAAAATCATCTCCTTGTCCATGAGCAGCACACTTCACAACTGCTAGTTCTTTAGTCAGCTGTATCGCCTCAAGCAACTTTCCAATCACTTCAGCATTCTTTATTGGAGTCCCACTCGACGTTAAGAAACCTCTCTGTAGCCAAAGCTGGCCAAAATCATGAACGACTCCAAATCCGTACTGACTATCAGTCATTACAGTCACTCTCAGATTCCTCCCAATTTTGCAAGCTTTTGTCAATGCCACCAATTCAGCCACTTGAGTAGATCTCACTCCTTTCAAAGGCGAAGCTTCCATAACTTCGGAAACTTTGCACACCGCATATGCTGCACTTAGCACACCATCATCAGTTCTCAAACATGATCCATCCACAAACAGCACATGATCACTCTCAGGCAATGGCAAATCTCTTATGTCTGGTCTTGGTTTTGTGCAGTAGTCAAGCACATCCAAACAATCATGATCAACATCATCTCCAACATTCACATTTTCAGCATCTGGTAACAACGTTCACATTTACACATCTCTCAGGAGTCACATTTGATGCTCCCAGAATGATTTTCTCATATTTAGTCAATCGACTATGTGACATATACTGAGTCCTGCTCCTTGTCAAAAGAATAGCAACATCATGAGGTACGAATACCCTTACAGGATATCCCATTATTATACCCTCACTCTGTTCCAAGCTTCTACATGTAGCAGCCACTGCTTTCAGGCAACCTGGCAAACCCACAGCTACGGGGTTAAGTGTCGATGAGAAGTACGCAATCGGCCTTCGCAGTTGTCCATGCTTCTGGATTAACACTGAAAGTGCACAACCATTTCTCTCACTGCAGTACAACTCAAACTCTTTCTCATAGTCTGGCATTCCCAAAGCAGGAGCTTCACACATTCTGCTCTTCAACTCTCAAATGCTGCCATTTGTTCTCCATCCAGTTCCAATGGGTCTCTCACCTCACTTTTAGTCAACTTAATCAGTGGCTTTGCAATCAGGGAGAAATTACTTATCCACTGACGACAATAACCCACCATCCCCAGAAACATCCTTACTTCTCTCTGGGTCATCGGGGCTCTCATTCCTCTGATAACTTTGATCCTGTCATCGGTCACCCTTCTCAAACCCTTTTCAATATTGTGTCCAAGATAATGCACCTCTTTTTTGCAAAACTGCAATTTGGCTGGAGATACCTTTAACCCTCCATCTGCCAGATGATTCAGTAAAGCTATGGTATCCACTTCACAAGCTTCACGTGTCTTCGATGCCACAACTAGGTCATCGATGTACTGCACTAGTACTGAACTTTCAGGCATGATCAAACTCTCCAATGATTTTTTCAATAACTGATTGAATATCGAAGGACTCTCTGTATACCCCTGTGGGATACGACACCATGCTAAAATACGCTGTCCAAACCGAAATGCAAAAATCGGCTGGCTATCATGATGCAATGGAATTGAAAAGAAAGCATGGGGGAGGAGCCTAGCGCGCAACCAAGATGGCCGCGTAGGTGTGAGGCTCCCGAGGACCTCCGCAACCTCCCACGACTATCCTGAATTTATCCTGTCTCGGATGAGGGGAATGTGTTGGTGAGCCTGAGCTGAGGTGGCACCCGTTTCCCGTTGTCAAATCGGACCTCGGACACCGGAGTGAGCACCGATTGAAGTCTGCGGCCTTCTCCTCGCCAGACCCCGGATTTGCGCTGAGGGGTGACCCAGTGACAAAGTGAACAACAGCGGCGGGCCAGGCCTGGCGAGTCGCGCACTCCGCGCTTTCGCTTTCGCTTTCGCACCCCCTTGCGATCACTGCAGGGTTGGGTCGCGGGGCTCTTTGCGTTGGTGTGGTCTCGCTGGGAGACTTGGCCTGCCCGCCGGCTGTGACCCACCCCGCCGATCGGGGGTGGCCCCCCCCGGAGCTTGTGGCCCTGATTGCCTGCCCTTCACGACGTGACTGGTGCGACCGGGAGACTAGTGGCCATGGCCACCAAACAAGATGGAGACCGGGCAAAGACCAAGCCGACCCGGCGTTGTACCACCCATCAGGCCAACAGTATGGACCGCTATACCCTCCAGAAGGGATCTCCCGGCGGACCGCACAAATCCCCTGAGGACCCTCCTGATGCCCCGGACCTGCCCACGGATCTGACTCTGCGGGATGTCATGGGCGCCATTGCCGAGATGAAGGCCTCGGTAGGCCAGCGGTTCGACACACTGGCACAGAAGATCGACTCGGTCCTCGTGGATGTTGGCCTGGTGAGGGCCGATCTTTCCAAGACCAACGACCGAGTTGATTCTTTGGCCCACACCGCATCGGGCCTTACTACTGATGTGGCGGCGCTACAAACAGAGGTGCGCCGGCTTAGTCAGGCGAGCGCGCTTATGGATCGGCGCCTGGAGGACTCCGAGAGTCGGGCCCGGAGAAACAACATCCGCATCATCGGAGTACCCGAGGGACGGGAGGAAGCGGCGGCGGACCTATTTGTGGAGGACCTGATCGCTACCCATCTCCAGCCACGGGGGCTGAGTAAATTCTTTGCGGTGGAGCGGGCCCACAGGGTTCCCGGGGGAAGGCCGAAGGTCGGGGCCCCTCCGCGGCCCCTCATTGCCCGGATTTTCAACTTTCGGGACAGAGACGCTATCCTGCAAGCCTCCAGACTTTTGGGGCCGGTTAAGCTTGACAACATGGAGGTGAACTTTTATCCGGATTTCACCCCAGCGGTCCAGAAGCAGAGACTGAGCTTCCAAGGCGTCAAGCGCCGTCTTCGGGACTTGAACCTTAAATACGCAATGCTCTTCCCAGCCAAGCTGCGAGTGGAGGTAGAGGGTCGCACGCACTTTTTTGATCGCCCCGAAGCGGCCGGAGACTGGCTGGACACTCTGTCTGGGGATCGTGATCTGGGGGGCGGGGGGGGGGCAGCGGGGGGGACGGCACACGGGATCGGGACTGAGGGGGTGATGTTGGGCTTCACTCTGGACAAAAATGTTGCCACTCTCGATTAAGCATCTGTCTGTATAATTTCCCCTCCTATGGAGGTTGTATGGGGTCTCTTGGGGGTTCTCCCTCCTCCTCTAGGGGGCTTAGCTAGTTTTTATTATATATATGGGGCGACAGGCACACTGCACGTTGGGGGGGGCTGTTCGGGCTCATGCAGGGGTGCAGGGAGGGGGGAGTTTTGTTGGGGTGGGTGGGTAGGGATGGGGGGGTGTTGTTTGTTTTCACCACAAGGCAAAAATATCATTGTGCTAGCTCTATAGTGCTCTCGGGGGGACGAATGGTGGCTCTTGTCTATGATGGGGGGTAGGGAACTAACTCTGTTGTCCTGGAACGTGAATGGACTGGGGGACAGGATTAAACGTGGGGTGGTCCTGCAGTTCTTGAAGCGCATCTCGCCCGATGTGGTTTTTTTTGCAGGAGACACACCTCATTGGCAACTCCTTCTGCGCCATGAATCGGCGTGGCTATCGCCTAGTGGCCCATTCGGGCTTTACGTCTGGCTCAAGGGGTGTGGGCATCATGGTTAAGAACTCGCTTCCGCTGGAGATTGATGAGGTGCTCCATGACGACAGGGGACGTTATGCGGTCTTGGTGGGAAGGATGGAGGGCAAAGTGGTGGTTTTTGTGTCAGTATACGTCCCACCGGGGCTGCAGTCGACTACCTTTGCGGACCTGGGGCGCCTCCTCCTTGGCCTTCCGGGGGGGATTCTGGTGGTGGGGGGGGATTTCAATGCGGTGGTTTCCGGGACTGTGGATCGTCACCCCCCTAGGGACCTACCCCGGGCCCAAGCGTGGCTCTCTGGTCTATTGGACACTTTGGGATTGGTGGATTGCTGGCGTTTAAAACATCCCACGCCGTTACAGTATACCTTCCATTCGGGGGCACATGGTAGTTTCTCACGACTAGATTATGTCCTGGTCCCGGCGGCCTATGTTGGGAGGGTGGGAGAGGTGCGCCATTTGGCACGGGGTATCTCGGACCATTCCCCGCTCCTGTTACACCTGGACCTTTTTCCGAGGGGTGAGGGTAGGGTGGTCCCGATCAATCCCTGGTACTTGCGCGACCCCACTATTCGCGCTGAATTGATTAAATCCCTCCAGCGCTACTTTGACGAGAATGTGGGGTCCGTGCCTTCGGCTGTCTCACTGTGGGAGGCATTCAAGACAGTACTACGAGGAGAGGCCCTGTCCCTCATTTCCCACACCCGGAGGCGCGAGCGGGAGGAGGTGACCCGGGTGGAAGCTGAGATAGCCGAGTTGGAGGGTAATCTAGAAAGTGGGGTGACGGATGCCGTATTACATGTCCTCCAACTCAAGCAAGCGGCCTATAGGGCCCTCGTCACGGAGGCAGCCAGGGGCCTCAGTAGAGAGCAACAGGGGAGATTGTATGATGTGGGTGATAAGGCTGGTAATGGTAAATTGATTGCGTGGCTGGACAAAAAGGAGAGAGCGAGTCGTGTAGTCCCGCTGATTGAGAAAACAGACGGTGTGTGTGTTACTGAGCCGGAAGAAATTGTCTCCTGCTTCGCGGACTATTTCCGTGGGGTGTATTCCCCGGTGTCTTCCTGCTCTGAAGAGGATTCCCGTACCCTGCTCAGGGATATCGCACTGCCTTCCCTTTCGGAGGAGGACAGAGTGTCGTTGGACGCCGCTCCAACCTCCGACAAAATTGCCCTCGCCATACGTTCGGTCGCTTCCGGCAAGGCCATGGGTCCTAATGGTCTCCCCATCGAGTTGTACAAATTGAGACCGGATACGCTGGCACCACATCTCCGATCGATGTTCCTGGAGGCCCATTCGGTGGGCTCCCTCCCGCTGGACCAGCGTCTGGCTACAATCGTGGTTATCCACAAGGAGGGGAGACCTCGGGACCGGGTTACCTCCTATCGGCCCATTTCGCTACTGAACGCGGAGCCTAAAATTCTCGCCAAGGTCCTGGCCAATCGGCTGGTCGGCGTGGTGGGCGAACTGGTTCACCAGGATCAGTCCGGCTTTATTCCCCATCGTAACACAGCTCTTAACTTGCGGCGTTTGCATGGGGTGCTTGCACGTGTTCAGTACATACGGGAGCCGGCCATTTTGGCATCCCTGGACGCCACCATGGCGTTTGATACGCTTGAATGGCCATACATCTGGGCGATGCTTGCGAAGTTTGGCTTTGGCGCAGGGTTCATCAGTTGGGTCAAATTGCTGTATTCGGGCCCATTGGCGCAGGTGGTGGTGAACGGCAGAGTATCGGCTCCGTTCGAGCTGGGCCGGGGCACGCGGCAGGGCTGCCCCTTATCGCCGCTCCTGTTTGCACTTGCCTTGGAGCCCCTGGCAGAGTGGCTGCGGTGGGAGCCTTCCATCCGTGGTCTCCGTTGGACCCCCGAGCATGAGGACCGCGTATCCCTATACGCTGATGACATCCTCTTGTACCTAGCTTCCCCACGTAACTCACTTATAGTACTGGTTGATGTTTTGCATTCATTTGGTCGTAACTCCGGCCTTGTCATCAACTGGGCTAAATCGTGCGTGTATGTTCTCTCTGGGGAGGCGCCCATTCTCCCGCGGGGCTGTCCGATCCAGATCGCCCCGCAGGGATTTCGGTACCTGGGAGTCTTCATTACTCTGGACCCGGAGGCCCGGTATGATCGGAACTTGCTTCCCCCCCTCCAGCGCCTGAAGGAAGATGTCACGCGCTGGCGGCGCTTGCCGCTCTCGCCGCTCGGCCGGGCGGCATTGTTTAAGATGATGTCTCTGCCGCGCTTCCTCTACGCTTTGCAGAATACTATGGACCCCGTCCCAGCGCGCTACTTCCGTGAGGTGGAGAGTTTACAGCGCCGCCTGTTCTGGGACGGGAGGCCGCGTATCGCCCTGGTGAAGCTGACGCTCCCATGGTATGACGGCGGGATTGCCCTCCCGGATATCAAACGATACTATTGGGCCTCCCAGCTGGCTGCGATTAATCACGGCCTGTATGGGCACGCTTTAAACCCGGCATTCGAAATGGATAAGATGCTGCTCCCGGGTGGGGACTATAATCGAGCGCTCTACTCCAGCACGCCCGACGCTCGGCTGACCGGCCCCACGCGTGTCATGGTGCGAGTGTGGCACGCGGCTAATGTGGCGATGGGGTGGAAGGATCGTCTGACCCGGGCGTCACCACTATACGCGTCCGAGCAGTTGGGCTCCCTGTGGACCTCGAAGGGCTTCGAGAAGTGGGACATGATAGGCATTAGCAAGGTGGGGGATCTCTGGACGAGGGGAGGATTTAAAACGTTTGAGATGTTGCAGACGGAGTTCCACTTGCATGGCAGGGAGTACTTTCGGTATTTGCAGATCCGTCATGCACTGGGCTCCGTCTTCCCGGACGTTGCAGCCATCCCGGAGTGTTCCCCCCCTTGAGGATAGAGTGCTGGATGGACACGTTCCGGACAGCACGATCTCACTGATCTACATAAAACTGATCAATGACCGCACGGGATTGCCGACTGCCCTTCGTGAGGCTTGGGTTGCCGATGGACTGGAGCTGGACGACGAGGACTGGACCCTTGCGGTGGCCTCCCCGAAAGAGGTGGCCATACCGGCCCGCCTTCGCTTCGTCCAGCTCAAGATACTCCACAGAGTCTACATGACGGGGCCGAGGCTTCTGCGTATGGGCTATGCTGTGGACGGGTTGTGTAAGCGTGGGTGTGGCGCTTTGGGGACCTTTCTGCATATATTGTGGGAATGCCCGGAGGTGGAGCGATTCTGGCGTGGTGTGCATGAGGTCCTGCGCGTGGTTACGCATGTGGTGCTGCTACCCGAAGCGAGGAGATGCCTGTTGAATGTGTGGGAACCTACCGACTGCTCGGCGCCACAGACGTGGTGGGTGACTCTGGGATATATGGTGGCCAAGCGTGAGGTCCCCGACTGTCTCGGCCTGGAAGGAGCATATGGATTGGTGCATGTTTCGGGAAAAGGTGGTGTATGTTGCGAGAGGTAAGCCTGGGACATGGGTGAAAGTCTGGGGCCCCTGGAACGCCTACCGCGGGGGAATCTGTACTCCACCGTTATTGCCCGATCCGTCGCCTGCCCCATCCCCGTAGCCGACCCATCTTCCCTGTTCCGGGCATTGAGTTTTACCCAGCCCTAATCCTGATCTCTTCCCCTTCTTGATACTCCTATGGATTGGTAGGGTCCCCCTCTCAGGGGAGCACATGCTGCTATTTCTGATTGTAGATTGCCTTGTGGTTTTTGTTTTTTCTGGTTGTTATTTCAGTTTAAAATGAAACCGTACAGTGGGGTCCGGAAGGTGTGGCTATCAACGCTGCTAACTCCTGTGCATCTTCCTCAGCCGCAACGCGCGCTCTACAATGTGTATCATATGCTCCTTTTGTTTACTAGCGGCCGGCCGGAAGGTTGTAGGCCCATCTTTGTATATTTTTTGAGTTTTGTAATAAACGGTTTCAAAAAAAAAAAAAAAAAGAAAAGAAAAGAAAGCATGACACAAATCAATCACCGTGTACCACTCAGCATTATGAGGAATCTGATACAAAATCACTGAAGGATTTGGCACAATGGGACAACATGCCACCACAATTTTGTTAACTTTTCTCAAATCTTGTACAATCCTGAACTTTCCATTAGGTTTCTTCAGCCCCATTATCGGTGAATTACACGGGCTACTCAGTAACTCTCTCAAAACACCCTGTTGAATCATCTAGTCAATTATAGGGGTAATTCCCTCAATTATTTCTGGTGTCAATCTGTACTGAGGAATATTAGGATAAACAATCCCCTCTTTCACTGAAATCTTCACTGGATCTACATTATTCATTAATCCCACATCTTCTCCAGTAAAATCCCAAACTGTTGTTTTCACTGTGTGTCTCAACTCCTGAGGCAAATCATCTGGGTTAAATACAGCATATGTACCAACAATCTCACTCTCTCTATTATCTAGAGTCATCCGGTACAAAACATCCTCATCTGGTGTCTCAAAAGCTATTCCATCCGGAGTACAGAAAATTGTACAATTCATCTTGCACAATAGGTCCCTACCTAATAAGTTCACTGGACTAGTGTCACAGACAACAAATCTGTGCATGTCTGAAAATTTCCCTATTCTCACCCTTACTGGTTCGGTAAGACGAGTCTTAATCTGTGTATTGGCAACACCAACTACTTGGATTGCTTCGTCCGAGAGAGGAAGATTTCTAATATCTGCTGACCTGACAGTTGATCTTGTCGCTCCTGTGTCTACCAAAAAAGTAACACTCTCCCCATTTATTTTCCCATCTACAAATGGTCCTGCCTGGTCTATTTCTAGAGTTGCACCAAGTATGCACTCTTCCTCCTCTCTTCGGCACCGTCAATAATCCCCTTCAGACTCACTCCCCTCATTCTTTAACCAGTACTGCTGTACCGGGTTTGAACGTCTCGGTTTGTTTACCTGCTCATCATTGTAGAATCCTGGGTCCTGGTTATACTTTTGGGACCCTCTATTCTGCGGCAAGGGCGGTTTTGGCTCTTGACTCTGCTGTCTGACAACCTTCTGTTGTTGCTGCTGTTGATTACACCCCTCGTTCTGCACCTGTTGATTTAAGGGTTTATTTTCATTACTCACTAATGGCGGATTGGTACACTCGGATCTCCAATGCCCCAATTGTCCACAGTTGTGACAAGGGAACTTCTTTTTGGCCTCCTCTAAATTCCACTTTCCTTTTCCCGCATATCTGGGTCTATTTCCTGTATTATTTGCATGTTCCATCAACTGTGTTTCTTGTCTCTCAGCAACTTTCACCTGTGCCCACATTGCTTTTTCTTTCAGCTTTCTCTGTTTTGCTTCAATCTCATCACTGAAGTATTTTGCATGTCTCAAGATTTCATCAATCTTTTTACTCAATCCACTGTGTGCTCACGTATTCTTTCACTGATTTCAGGTCTCAAGCCATATACAAATCTGTATACAAAATGACTCAAATCCTTGTCACCCAGGTGCTCATCTCCACTGAACTGTTTAAAAGCCAGTATCAGCCTTTCATAAAAAGCATGAACAGATTCTTTTGCCTCCTGATGTGTTCGATCTATCTTAACCCAGTCTGTCTCTTTCGGGGGTACTTTATTTTTCAGGAACACAATAACCTGATCATATTTCTTCATAACCTCTGGATCTGGTGCTCCGGTTTTCGGATCTCTTGGATACTCCTTAGCAGGCCAATCTACAACTATTTTACACTCTGCCCACAAGTCTGCTGGAACAATTATATCAAACAGACTATTTAGGTCAATCCACAGCACTTTTGACAATTTCACAAACCTGTCTACCTGCCTATACCACTCAACGGGCTTTTCTCTCAATCGAGGGAAATCATTCATAAATGATAAAATATCCTGTCTAGTCCATGGGACATGTACATATCCTCCTCCAGGAATCTCTCTCATAGGATAAGCATCCACTGTTTTCTCTTTTTCTCTCATGAGAAAAGCTGAGTAAGTCCTATCCACTGAATCTTCCCTTTTCTTGTACCATCTATCCTTCCACTTTTCCACATCACCCCATTTTCGCATTAAGGCAATCATTTCCTTAATCTGTCCTGTTCTACCAGCACCATTCAGATTTTCAATATCCTTATCTGTAAAATCCATCCTGTAAGACTTCTGCAAAGCTTTCACCTTATCCATGTCAACTCCTTGTTCACTCGCTATTGCTCTTAACCTGTCATGTGTACTCTTAGCCCTCCAGGTGATACTTTTACACATAAATAACAACTCTCCATCATGATGGTTTTTGAGTATATCTGTAGGAATTGTCCCTGCAATAAGCTCCTCCAATTCTATGCGCAACCTGGCTACATCAATTGCCTGTGAATCTTTATCCTTCTTTTGAAGAACCTTCAACCAATCATTCAAATCCTCAGCTGTTATTTCAGTAGATTTTTTCACTGCACCCACTTGTTCTGCCATCCTTTGTGGTTCCAAAATCGTTCCTCCCAAACAACCAGTATTCAATCCTGAATTAGGCTGCACATCTAATCCTCCACTACAGGCATCATGTCTTGACTGTCTCAAATTATTTCCTCCTGTTCTCGTTCCTGATTCCTCCAGAGTGCAAGTACCAACCAAACCATTTCCAACATAAGGAACTGTCAAACTGTTTTCACCCATTCTTTGTTTATCAAAAATAGGCACAACCGGACCAATCGTTACAGGTACCGTAACGGCTTCAAGATTTTTCGTCAGCTCTCTAATCTTTTCAGTCAGCTCAGATGTCGTTCTGGCTAATTCTCTTGTTTTCTCATCACTGACTCGATCCTCTCTCTCTCGCTCTCTCTCTCTCTCTCTCTCTCCCTTTCCGTGAAAGAGCTACCACTTTTCAGATCAGGTGTCACAACCTCAGTTTTATTAATTCGCAAAGTATCTCTTACAGGAGTAGCAACTGGCGTACTCTCTTCTGGTTCTGGTCTATACGGCGGTGGTCTTTTGTAAATCATGTCATCCAAGACCTCATCCTCGTAATCATTAGCTCCATACCTTCTTGCTTCTGCATTAGGCACCCTTTCTGTACCCTTCCTCTCTTCCTTCTCGTCAACTGTCCTCATAGGATATAATCCCTCTGACATACTAGCATCTCGCCATCTCCTCATTCGATCATGATGAGTTTCACGATCATATTTTCTCCCAAAAAAGTACCTATAATTGCCTCCACTCCTCTGCTTTTCTCGCTCATGCACCTCATCTTCCCATTCCACCAACGCCTCGAACTGTGTCGGCCTTGGTCTAGGCTCTAGACACATCATTTTCTCCCGTAAATTTCTCAACACGGCCAAATTAAATGAACCATGTTCCGGGAATGCTAAGATACCATCTTCCTTAGTATACTTAGCCCAGTTATCTAACCATATACAGGTATGATACCCATATTTCGCAACCATGAAGGATGCAGGAGTTTTCATCGGAGGTAGCAATTCACCTTCTCTGGTTATTATATTTTTATCCTTGTCGAACCACCTTTTTATTTTACCGAACAAGGATTTCTTCTTCTTTTCCTCCGGTTGGTAATACATTTTAATGTTTACCAGTATTCTCTAGTCTCTTCCGCAACTGTGCGATCTTTTGTCCAATAACAGCGCGACTCACACTAACGCACCAATCCTGGAGCGTCTACGTCACCCTGTACTCCTTCCAATCCCTGCGCGACTCACACCAACGCACCAATCCTAGCGCGAGCACTGTTCTGATTCACTACCCAATCAGAGCGCGGTCTGTGACGTCAGCAGTCGCTGCAGTCGCTTCTGCTCCTGTCTCCTGTCACTCGTCTACCCCTCCTTTACAAAGCCTTCTTGGTAGACTTCGTTTCAGATTCCACAAAATCCATTAGTTACAACATATAAACATCTCCATTGTCTGCTTCGCTAACCACAGAATAGTAAAGAAAATTCTCACAAGAATCCCGCTTCTCTCTAGAACAGCGCTTACCTCTGCTCCACTACGGAACTATTACTTTCGTTGACGCAGTAGCACATCCCTCTACTCTGCCCTTCTAACATGCATCTATTAACTGTTTCCTCTAGGACTGCTCCAAAGAGTCTTACAATCAACTAAATCCTCATACATTCACACACTTTCACACCAGAAAATGTAGCACATGCACACAGAATCCTGCCTTTCCCGCGAACAGTCTGTCCCACTACAGAATTATAACACACGTTAACCAAGCAGCGCTTACCTTCAGACAAGCTCAGAGAATACCTATTACCTCTCCAGCGATAAGCTTTAACGGCAAACCTTACGGATCCCTGGGACTTAAGACCAGAGTTTCACAGATAACCTTCGCTACCATACGCACTCCTTTTATACCGAAAATATGTCTCTAATAGTAACACACGACGATGTCACTGATTCCGAACCCAAACAATGTGACGCACAACTTCAATTGTCACACGTTTTTCCTGCATACGTACAGGTAATTCCAACAATCCCGTTTTTCCCGAGAGCAGCACACACTTCCCTCTGCCCTACTACAGAACTGTCACCAGCTCCCAAGTTCCAGAAGCCGTACACACTACATAGAACTCAACACGACGACTTCAACATATAGTATTAGAACATATACCAACATCAATCAATAAATCAATAAATCAAAAGCCTATGTACAAGCAATCTAATCTGATCAAGACAATAATCAAACCATCATACTGCTACCAGGAAACTGCTGCAGATGGGCGCATATAAATTCTCCCTGCTTCCACGGACAGAGTAAACCTATAGTCACACGCACATACATTAATCATACGCTAGGGCCCATCACACTAAATTCACACTATTACTCTATCCACACTGAATATAGGAGAGAAAACCTAAACCAATCTGCATCTAGAACGAGGTCAATGCGACCTTAATGATATTGCCCTGAGTCATGATTTTAAACATAAGAAATACATATGAAACTCAATAAATGACAAGGAATAAACACCCGACACTGGAATTCAAACAAATGCTTATTTATCTAATAATTCAAATGAAAGTCAATCATTAGCAAAATCATTATTCTCATAGTTACCTATTCTAGCTAAAAGGGTCAGGACAGGTCTCTCGGTATAGTCTCTCGAGCTGCCGTCCTCAGCATAAGTTCGTTCAGGAAGAAGTCCAAAACGCAATGGAACAGCAGGGGACGCAGTGGACGCAATGAACACGGACCCTCTCTAGTCTAACATATTTATAGCCAAAATGACAAATAAAAAGTTACAAACAATTGTTGAATATCCGTCGAGCCGCTGAGCAGACCGAGCAGGAAAGGATGTCACTCGGTTACATTTAGAAAACCTCCGCTCAGGAAAAATCACAAAAATAAAAAGACGGAAGAAGGAAACTCGAGTTTGCAAATGTTACTTTCGTAAATGTTCTTCCTTGATATCTTAGCAGAGCCACCGCAGACTGGTCATTGTTCATTGTGGCTTTATCCTTGTCCAAGGACAGTTGGAATCGTTCCCGGAGCTGCTGTCCTCACAGAAAACTTTTCTAACCAGGCAAAGGCTGTGGTCAGGTGACTCTCGACCATGTTCAGCAAGGCCTCTCGTCAAAATTCAATCACTCGAGTGCAGGCTTTAAATGGCAGCCATCTTGTTTTAGGCCAAAACGGACCATCTTAATTAAAACAACGTTACCACAGCATAATGATTAAACAGTGTTAATTCCCACTAATACCCTTATGTGTATGTATTTATCTAGCCTTCTGCGACACAATAAAGCATTAGTACACGTTGTTTTTTAAAGCGTTTGTGCTTTAAACAAATAGCACTTTGCAACATTCATTTAATTAAAACCGCACATTATTATTAAGCAACATATATGCATTCCCACGTGTAGTTTCTCTCATTAGTAATGTTGATTAGTAAGGACCTTAAACAAAACTAATAATTAGTAATTAAAAATCAATAATTTTAATCATAACATATAGACAAAACTAGAGCTTAAAACTCGATAAATTTTCAACAGAAAACTCTGCTCCAGCACTACCACATCATACTTTAGTAATACATTTTCTTAAACGTGAGTTTTTAAACATGAACTCAGAAACAATCCTGCTGCCACCCTAATGACAAAGCTATTGATGAACTTGGAGGCAAGTCAGAGGCCTTTTTTACCCTTTATGTGCGCTAGATTTTTATTGTACATGGAGCCAAAGTTTAGTCTATTAAATCAAACAAAAGAATTTTTACAGCAGAAATACTGAACTCACATATTTGAAGGTGCTCTGCTAAATGACAATGAAGAAAAAAGACAACTGTAAAGAAATATTTGCCAAGGATCACACACTTTCATACCAGATTACGGATGATTTCAGTTAGGTCGAGTAGATCATTCAAGTCACTAGACCTGGAGGTCTGGTAACTTTTTTTTGCTATTTTCGATGCCTGAATAACTAAGCATAGTTTTATTATGCTAGCAACAGTCTTTATTGTATGCTTCCGAACCACCATAACATCCTGAAATCGAAAGAATACCGACCTGGTTCTACTTTCCACCATAGTCCAAGTGCATTGGGTTTAAATTCGGTTTCTGTCAGTCCAATATTAAAACAAGCATTTACAATGCAATGGTCTCGGCATTGGTAAAGTTAGAGCTATTGGAAAACACATGCGCTGACTGACAACAGTCAGCGTCCCTCTGGGCGCGCCGTGAGTACTTCGCTGGGAGCGAATAAGAAAGTTGTTCGAAAAGAGTAAAGCCAAGAAGTTTATCTTCAATTCCAAATTTTAATTCATGGATATTCGGATCAGTTCATATGATCAAGTGATGAAAAAATTGCATTCACGGAATAACATCACTGTGTTAAATCTTCACTCAGGTGTTAAACTCTATCCCAATGCATTTCGGGCCCCTCTGGCCCTTCATCAGGGGAATCTATGTTACAAAGAAACATGTACATATCAGTAAATTGCGGAAAAAATGAGGAATTAGCCAAAAATCACAAAAGAAGAAAGGACTACGCCTATCAAAAGGTAAGTTTACGCTCAACGAAACAAATATATCAATGTTGGCTGAATGAAACAATGTCAATATACCTCAAAGGACCAAAAGACTATGGTTGTTTCGGATAAACCCACTCACAATGAAAGGTGAGAAGGGTTTTTGAAAAGGAACAGATCACCCTCGTGCGTTTGCTATGGTGAAAAAAAGGTGAAAACAAAGAAAGCGCTAAGTGTGCCCAAACTCAGTTAAAAGACCCGTGAGGCGTGTGGGAACGCTTAATGCAAAATTCAGGGAGGTGCGCAAAACTGATGCGAAGAAAGTTGGTCAGCGAGTTAAAGCGTAGGGTTCTAATTAGTCAGGGTCAATGCGATACGCTGAAGCGAACGTGCAGCTTACTGTGAAAGCAAAAGCTCTATACCTGGTTTGTTCTGATGGTGCCGGTCAGTCTTGCATCGGGGTTTGCTAAAGTGTGGTTGGGCGTGCTCTTAAAAAACGGAACACCGGAAGTGACGTGAGCGGTGGTGGGATAGCAAGTGTGTGTTGAAAGACACTGGTTGAACATGGGCGCCATCTTATAAGGGAGGAAAAAATGACTAACAAATACGTATGTCGACTTCAATAAAGGTGCTCATGTTGAAACATGAGAAAAAAACAATAAAAACAGGTATTCACACAACAATGAGCAAACATTGATAACAGCAAGATAGTTCATAGTTCAAAGGTAGCAAGCGAATTCCAAGCGGTCATTAAGACCCTTCGGCTTCATGGATTCCAGTTTGTAAATCCAGTGTATCTCGCGTTGCAACAAGAAGGAGTTGTTGTCTCTACCTTCTCTTTTCAATACAGTTTCTAGGACCAAAAATTTGAGTTGAGCAATGCTGTGTTGATTTTCAAGAAAATGCATCGCTATAGTGGATTTGGGGTTGTTGGTGCGAATGTTACTCTTATGTTCATGGATGCGGGTTTTTATCTTTCTTTCGGTTTTTCCCACATAAACAAGCCCGCACGGGCATTTCAGTAAGTATATTACATTGGTGGTGTCACAGGTGGCGTTGACTCGAAGCTTGATCGGCGTACCCCTCATGGGGTGCGAAATTTTTTGGCCCTTGATAATGTTATTACAATTGCTGCAATTCATGCAGGGAACTGTACCTCGAAATGTCGTGATTGGAATTTCAGTTTTGGGTCGAATCAATTCCTGTATATTTTTATTCCTGGTATGTGCAAACATCGGTGGATTGCTGAAGATGCCATTGAAATCGGTTTCTAGGGCCAAGACTGGCCAGTGTCTCTTAATGGTTTGCTTGAATCTATGACTCATGGTTGAGAAGCGGGAAACCACTACCATGCGGTGATGCTCACTACGTGTGGTGGGTTGCAACAAAGTTTCACGGGATGCACTAGCCACTTTGGTGACAGCATTTTGTAAAATAGCTTGAGGATAACCACGGGTGGCAAAACGTTGTATCATTGACTGTGTTTGTGGGTGAGACTCAAAAGGATCAGATACTATTCTTTTCACTCTTAGCAATTGTGAAAATGGTAGGTGAACTTTCAAAGATGGTTGGTGAAAGCTTGTGTAGTGTAAAAGGTTATTGCGATCGGTTGATTTCCTGAAAACAGATGTGGTGATCTGTTCGTCCTGGATTCTCAACAGAACGTCCAGGTACGTGATGGAAGTTTTATCAACATTGAAGGTAAATTGAATACGATCATTGATCAGGTTCAAATTATCCAAAGCTGCCCCGAGAGATTCTCGGGGACCAAGCCATAAGACAAAAATGTCATCTATGTAACGCAAAAAAATGCGTGCATGTTTCTTCCATGTGTCCAAGCTCAAAATGAATTTGTTTTCAAATGCGTGCATGAAAAGGTTGGCATAGGTCGGCGCGGCACAATTGCCCATCGATGTGCCAGATAGCTGCAAATAATAGGTGTCGTTCCATCTAAAATAACTCTGATACAAGGTGAAAGAAAGGAGTTCCATCAAAAAAAGTTGAAAATCATGATCTAAATCGGATTGCAATAATGTTCCTTCAATGGCTTCAAGGCCCAAATTGTGGGGGATCGAGGTGTAGAGGGACTTCACATCGATCGTGCACAACCAGACTTCCTCTTCCTTGGGTAGTACAATTTGATTGATTTTGATCAAGAAGTCGGTTGTGTCTTTGACATATGACTCCATCTGTTGAACAAAAGGTTGTAGATGAATGTCCAAGAATTTGCCTACCGATTCATGTATGCTGCCTCTTGTAGATACTATTGGTCGCATAGGTGGATGTCTAAGGTCCTTATGAATTTTTGGTAGCATATATAGCGTGGGCGTTCTGGGATGTAAAGAGATCAAGAACTTTTTAGTTTTTTCATCAATGATGCCGTTCACCACAGCTTTGTTTATTAACTCTTGTAGGAATGTTTGAAAAGTGGCAGTGGGATCCTGTTGCAAAACCATGTAAGTATCTTTGTCATTTACGTGTGAGTTGACTTGAGCTTGATAGAAAGACATATCCATTATGACCAGGGCTCCGCCCTTGTCTGCTTTTTGACAAATGATGTCACGGTTGCCAGCCAGTTTGTCTAGTGTCGCTCTCTCCTTGTTGGTTAAATTTTGGAGTTTGGATCGTTTCTTAAAATTGAAAGATTGTATATCCTTTTTAACCAAGTTTTCGAAGGAATCAAGTGTTTTATGTGAGATGGGTGCCTGGTAAGTACTCTTGACGCGAAGATGTTTCAAAAGGTGAGTTTCGTTGGACTTGGGAGTCTGTATCACGTTCTCAAAAAAGTGTCTCAATCGAAGGTTACGCATGAGCTTGAATAGACTGATGTCCAATTCCAATTTATTAGTATGGAACGTAGGAACAAAAGAAGTCCCCTTTTGTAGTATGCGCGTTTCCATTTCTGTCATTCGATAATTGGAAATGTTAATGACTAGTCGCTCAGAATCTACGGTTTCTTCCCTTTGTTCCGTCGACTCATCGAGGGTTGCGCCTTGGGACTGGGCATGGGTGGTACGTCTTTTGCCCCTCCTGGGTCTAGTTGGTCTTTTTGACCCACCTCTAAAAAAGGCACATTGGTGTCAGATTGAGTTGAGATAGTGCTTGCAGGTTGTATAGTACTCGCTGATTGCATGGTCGTAGTGGGTTGACCAATAGGACGTCGTTCACCCTCTGAAGACGAGGTATCAGTCTCCGTGTTGGGGTTAAATGGTCTGTTTTGTCGTCGTCTGGCGTAGACCTCGGCCCACGAGTACACCTCACCCATCTTGTAGTCCACGGTGTCACGTTTATATTTCCGAATTTTTCTTTCACTGATTTCCTCTGTATATCTGTCTAATTGTGTTTTAAGGTCCTCCAAAGTTTTACCCCAGTCTTCTGATGCAATCAGTTCCTGGAGTTCAGTCTTGGTTTGGGCGATGTCCTTGTTAAGCTCTTCCAGAACCCTTGACAGTTCCTCTATAATTAGTAAAATGAGGTCTAAAGAACACTTATTCAATATGGCATACCAGCGTTCCACAAACTTTGGGCTGTTTCTACATAAGAGAGGTTTTAATGGTACTCGGAGACCCCTTGGGATCCGCTGTGCTCGATGATATTTAATCAATGTGCTGGCATGGAGTCGTTGATTGATCTCACGTTTGCTGAGATATAACAATTGGCGTAAGTTGTTTTCTTTGTTTCTTTTGTTGATCAATGGTGTACTGTCCTCATTGATGAGTGCATAAATTTTGGAGGCGTCGTCATCTGCGAAAGCAAATGTGTCGGCCCGTAGATCAGTTAGGCGTGCTATGTCATCATAAGCCATGTTGGACGGATTAGTTGAGGAGGTCGTGCTACGAGCCGGTGGGTTGAAAAAAGATGTATCATACAGTTTTTTTGGATCGTGCACAGACCGAAGGTTGAACAATTTGCAATGTTGTCAGGTGCCACAGAGGTATCACTCTCAAATCCCAAAGAGTGTAAGAAATCAGAAAACACATGCGCTGACTGACAACAGTCAGCGTCCCTCTGGGCGCGCCGTGAGTACTTCGCTGGGAGCGAATAAGAAAGTTGTTCGAAAAGAGTAAAGCCAAGAAGTTTATCTTCAATTCCAAATTTTAATTCATGGATATTCGGATCAGTTCATATGATCAAGTGATGAAAAAATTGCATTCACGGAATAACATCACTGTGTTAAATCTTCACTCAGGTGTTAAACTCTATCCCAATGCATTTCGGGCCCCTCTGGCCCTTCATCAGGGGAATCTATGTTACAAAGAAACATGTACATATCAGTAAATTGCGGAAAAAATGAGGAATTAGCCAAAAATCACAAAAGAAGAAAGGACTACGCCTATCAAAAGGTAAGTTTACGCTCAACGAAACAAATATATCAATGTTGGCTGAATGAAACAATGTCAATATACCTCAAAGGACCAAAAGACTATGGTTGTTTCGGATAAACCCACTCACAATGAAAGGTGAGAAGGGTTTTTGAAAAGGAACAGATCACCCTCGTGCGTTTGCTATGGTGAAAAAAAGGTGAAAACAAAGAAAGCGCTAAGTGTGCCCAAACTCAGTTAAAAGACCCGTGAGGCGTGTGGGAACGCTTAATGCAAAATTCAGGGAGGTGCGCAAAACTGATGCGAAGAAAGTTGGTCAGCGAGTTAAAGCGTAGGGTTCTAATTAGTCAGGGTCAATGCGATACGCTGAAGCGAACGTGCAGCTTACTGTGAAAGCAAAAGCTCTATACCTGGTTTGTTCTGATGGTGCCGGTCAGTCTTGCATCGGGGTTTGCTAAAGTGTGGTTGGGCGTGCTCTTAAAAAACGGAACACCGGAAGTGAAGTGAGCGGTGGTGGGATAGCAAGTGTGTGTTGAAAGACACTGGTTGAACATGGGCGCCATCTTATAAGGGAGGAAAAAATGACTAACAAATACGTATGTCGACTTCAATAAAGGTGCTCATGTTGAAACATGAGAAAAAAACAATAAAAACAGGTATTCACACAACAATGAGCAAACATTGATAACAGCAAGATAGTTCATAGTTCAAAGGTAGCAAGCGAATTCCAAGCGGTCATTAAGACCCTTCGGCTTCATGGATTCCAGTTTGTAAATCCAGTGTATCTCGCGTTGCAACAAGAAGGAGTTGTTGTCTCTACCTTCTCTTTTCAATACAGTTTCTAGGACCAAAAATTTGAGTTGAGCAATGCTGTGTTGATTTTCAAGAAAATGCATCGCTATAGTGGATTTGGGGTTGTTGGTGCGAATGTTACTCTTATGTTCATGGATGCGGGTTTTTATCTTTCTTTCGGTTTTTCCCACATAAACAAGCCCGCACGGGCATTTCAGTAAGTATATTACATTGGTGGTGTCACAGGTGGCGTTGACTCGAAGCTTGATCGGCGTACCCCTCATGGGGTGCGAAATTTTTTGGCCCTTGATAATGTTATTACAATTGCTGCAATTCATGCAGGGAACTGTACCTCGAAATGTCGTGATTGGAACATGTTAATGACTAGTCGCTCAGAATCTACGGTTTCTTCCCTTTGTTCCGTCGACTCATCGAGGGTTGCGCCTTGGGACTGGGCATGGGTGGTACGTCTTTTGCCCCTCCTGGGTCTAGTTGGTCTTTTTGACCCACCTCTAAAAAAGGCACATTGGTGTCAGATTGAGTTGAGATAGTGCTTGCAGGTTGTATAGTACTCGCTGATTGCATGGTCGTAGTGGGTTGACCAATAGGACGTCGTTCACCCTCTGAAGACGAGGTATCAGTCTCCGTGTTGGGGTTAAATGGTCTGTTTTGTCGTCGTCTGGCGTAGACCTCGGCCCACGAGTACACCTCACCCATCTTGTAGTCCACGGTGTCACGTTTATATTTCCGAATTTTTCTTTCACTGATTTCCTCTGTATATCTGTCTAATTGTGTTTTAAGGTCCTCCAAAGTTTTACCCCAGTCTTCTGATGCAATCAGTTCCTGGAGTTCAGTCTTGGTTTGGGCGATGTCCTTGTTAAGCTCTTCCAGAACCCTTGACAGTTCCTCTATAATTAGTAAAATGAGGTCTAAAGAACACTTATTCAATATGGCATACCAGCGTTCCACAAACTTTGGGCTGTTTCTACATAAGAGAGGTTTTAATGGTACTCGGAGACCCCTTGGGATCCGCTGTGCTCGATGATATTTAATCAATGTGCTGGCATGGAGTCGTTGATTGATCTCACGTTTGCTGAGATATAACAATTGGCGTAAGTTGTTTTCTTTGTTTCTTTTGTTGATCAATGGTGTACTGTCCTCATTGATGAGTGCATAAATTTTGGAGGCGTCGTCATCTGCGAAAGCAAATGTGTCGGCCCGTAGATCAGTTAGGCGTGCTATGTCATCATAAGCCATGTTGGACGGATTAGTTGAGGAGGTCGTGCTACGAGCCGGTGGGTTGAAAAAAGATGTATCATACAGTTTTTTTGGATCGTGCACAGACCGAAGGTTGAACAATTTGCAATGTTGTCAGGTGCCACAGAGGTATCACTCTCAAATCCCAAAGAGTGTAAGAAATCAGAAAACACATGCGCTGACTGACAACAGTCAGCGTCCCTCTGGGCGCGCCGTGAGTACTTCGCTGGGAGCGAATAAGAAAGTTGTTCGAAAAGAGTAAAGCCAAGAAGTTTATCTTCAATTCCAAATTTTAATTCATGGATATTCGGATCAGTTCATATGATCAAGTGATGAAAAAATTGCATTCACGGAATAACATCACTGTGTTAAATCTTCACTCAGGTGTTAAACTCTATCCCAATGCATTTCGGGCCCCTCTGGCCCTTCATCAGGGGAATCTATGTTACAAAGAAACATGTACATATCAGTAAATTGCGGAAAAAATGAGGAATTAGCCAAAAATCACAAAAGAAGAAAGGACTACGCCTATCAACCATGAGTCATAGATTCAAGCAAACCATTAAGAGACACTGGCCAGTCTTGGCCCTAGAAACCGATTTCAATGGCATCTTCAGCAATCCACCGATGTTTGCACATACCAGGAATAAAAATATACAGGAATTGATTCGACCCAAAACTGAAATTCCAATCACGACATTTCGAGGTACAGTTCCCTGCATGAATTGCAGCAATTGTAATAACATTATCAAGGGCCAAAAAATTTCGCACCCCATGAGGGGTACGCCGATCAAGCTTCGAGTCAACGCCACCTGTGACACCACCAATGTAATATACTTACTGAAATGCCCGTGCGGGCTTGTTTATGTGGGAAAAACCGAAAGAAAGATAAAAACCCGCATCCATGAACATAAGAGTAACATTCGCACCAACAACCCCAAATCCACTATAGCGATGCATTTTCTTGAAAATCAACACAGCATTGCTCAACTCAAATTTTTGGTCCTAGAAACTGTATTGAAAAGAGAAGGTAGAGACAACAACTCCTTCTTGTTGCAACGCGAGATACACTGGATTTACAAACTGGAATCCATGAAGCCGAAGGGTCTTAATGACCGCTTGGAATTCGCTTGCTACCTTTGAACTATGAACTATCTTGCTGTTATCAATGTTTGCTCATTGTTGTGTGAATACCTGTTTTTATTGTTTTTTTCTCATGTTTCAACATGAGCACCTTTATTGAAGTCGACATACGTATTTGTTAGTTATTTTTTCCTCCCTTATAAGATGGCGCCCATGTTCAACCAGTGTCTTTCAACACACACTTGCTATCCCACCACCGCTCACGTCACTTCCGGTGTTCCGTTTTTTAAGAGCACGCCCAACCACACTTTAGCAAACCCCGATGCAAGACTGACCGGCACCATCAGAACAAACCAGGTATAGAGCTTTTGCTTTCACAGTAAGCTGCACGTTCGCTTCAGCGTATCGCATTGACCCTGACTAATTAGAACCCTACGCTTTAACTCGCTGACCAACTTTCTTCGCATCAGTTTTGCGCACCTCCCTGAATTTTGCATTAAGCGTTCCCACACGCCTCACGGGTCTTTTAACTGAGTTTGGGCACACTTAGCGCTTTCTTTGTTTTCACCTTTTTTTCACCATAGCAAACGCACGAGGGTGATCTGTTCCTTTTCAAAAACCCTTCTCACCTTTCATTGTGAGTGGGTTTATCCGAAACAACCATAGTCTTTTGGTCCTTTGAGGTATATTGACATTGTTTCATTCAGCCAACATTGATATATTTGTTTCGTTGAGCGTAAACTTACCTTTTGATAGGCGTAGTCCTTTCTTCTTTTGTGATTTTTGGCTAATTCCTCATTTTTTCCGCAATTTACTGATATGTACATGTTTCTTTGTAACATAGATTCCCCTGATGAAGGGCCAGAGGGGCCCGAAATGCATTGGGATAGAGTTTAACACCTGAGTGAAGATTTAACACAGTGATGTTATTCCGTGAATGCAATTTTTTCATCACTTGATCATATGAACTGATCCGAATATCCATGAATTAAAATTTGGAATTGAAGATAAACTTCTTGGCTTTACTCTTTTCGAACAACTTTCTTATTCGCTCCCAGCGAAGTACTCACGGCGCGCCCAGAGGGACGCTGACTGTTGTCAGTCAGCGCATGTGTTTTCTGATTTCTTACACTCTTTGGGATTTGAGAGTGATACCTCTGTGGCACCTGACAACATTGCAAATTGTTCAACCTTCGGTCTGTGCACGATCCAAAAAAAACTGTATAAAAGTTAGAGCTATTGTCATTGCTCATGACATTATTTTTGTTTATGTTTTTGTTTTTAAAACATGTAGAGAAACGGCATTGTTGTTTACAATGTCAATAGCTTAATCAGTGTGTGTGTAGGTGGCTCTGTGTGTGGGTGCAAATGCAATAGGTCTTGCATTTGAGAGTGATTAAGCTATTGACATTGTAAATAACAATGCCATTTCTTTAAATGTTTTAAAAACAAAAACATAAACAAAAATAATGTCATGAGCAATGCCAATAGCTCTAACTTTAACAATGCCGAGACCGTTGCATTGTAAATGCTTGTTTTTCTTGCTGGATGAAAAGTGGTTGTTTCTTGTTTTGTGTCAGGTAAATTTTGAAACAGAAAATTGTGAACTTGGTGTTACATGCGAACCGAGTCCTGATAACGCCTGCTTGTTTAATTGATAGAGATCGCCATGTTGGCTAAATGTTTTGCTGCCGAGTCAAAAACGGCGATATAAATTAAAGTGCAAACTTTGCCCATTCAGCAGGGCTCTTTGTGCTTGGGGTCAGGTGTGGGGGGCAGCGCCTTTGAGCACCGCTAACCATTGGGAAGGAAAGGGAGGGACATCGGTGACGGACAAACCGAGACCGTGCTGAGTGAGGAGCCTGCTTTGGTGAAAGTGGAAATGGAGGGAGGAAAGCTGTGTGAGGGGCTCGACGAAAGGTCCGATCTGTGACGAGAGAGGGGGTCTGTGTCTGGAAGAGTGTTAAGGCTGCTTCACTCTACTGAGTAATCCCGAAGAGAACTCACCATATTGTCCTGTTGAGGCACAAGTTACAAAAAATACCATAACCCGTAGCTACGCCATATCACTTAGGAGTAGCTTTCTCGTCCCCACCATTAAACCGAAAGGTTTGCGGTTTTTTTTCTTGCTGGATGAAAAGTGGTTGTTTCTTGTTTTGTCTCAGGTAAATTTTGAAACAGAAAATTGTGAACTTGGTGTTACATGCGAACCGAGTCCTGATAACGCCTGCTTGTTTAATTGATAGAGATCGCCATGTTGGCTAAATGTTTTGCTGCCGAGTCAAAAACGGCGATATAAATTAAAGTGCAAACTTTGCCCATTCAGCAGGGCTCTTTGTGCTTGGGGTCAGGTGTGGGGGGCAGCGCCTTTGAGCACCGTTAACCATTGGGAAGGAAAGGCAGGGACATCGGTGACGGACAAACCGAGACCGTGCTGAGTGAGGAGCCTGCTTTGGTGAAAGTGGAAATGGAGGGAGGAAAGCTGTGTGAGGGGCTCGACGAAAGGTCCGATCTGTGACGAGAGAGGGGGTCTGTGTCTGGAAGAGTGTTAAGGCTGCTTCACTCTACTGAGTAATCCCGAAGAGAACTCACCATATTGTCCTATTGAGGCACAAGTTACAAAAAATACCATAACCCGTAGCTACGCCATATCACTTAGGAGTAGCTTTCTCGTCCCCACCATTAAACCGAAAGGTTTGCGGTTTTTTTTCTTGCTGGATGAAAAGTGGTTGTTTCTTGTTTTGTGTCAGGTAAATTTTGAAACAGAAAATTGTGAACTTGGTGTTACATGCGAACCGAGTCCTGATAACGCCTGCTTGTTTTTTAATTGATAGAGATCGCCATGTTGGCTAAATGTTTTGCTGCCGAGTCAAAAACGGCGATATAAATTAAAGTGCAAACTTTGCCCATTCAGCAGGGCTCTTTGTGCTTGGGGTCAGGTGTGGGGGGCAGCGCCTTTGTGTGGATACCTTGGATGTGAGAGCGGAGACTCCGGGTTACGGAATGAGCACGGACGCTGCCCATGACGCGGGTCCGTCACCTCAGCGGCCAAGCACAGAGCTCCTGCCGTACAGTAGGAGATCAGGTGAGGGAGCAACGCCGGGACACCACCGCCTTTCTCCGAGGCACAGCAGAAAATGCCTCGGAGAAAGGGAGTGTCCTTTTCGGATTGGGGGGCGTGTTTTGCTGTTGTCTCCTCCCTGAGACTTCTCGCAAAAAACACGCCCCCGATCCGAAAAGGACGGGGCATAATCGGAGTGACTGGACCTCTTCTCCAGTGGCTGGCCAGCATTTAAGAGGCCAGCCAATGGAGAACAGGAGAGAAAAGGGGTGGGTGCAAGCCCCTCTTCTCAAACTCATTAAATCTGGCGAGCGAGACTGCGCAAGCGCAGCCTTCGCTAGCCGAGACCTAAAAAGATGCCTTTATTCTGTGCAGTAAAACAAAGTCAGACCCTCTTATCTACAGACAGCCACAAAACATTAGTTCCCATTGATTTAAGAAATCAGAGCTCAATACGTCCTCTCAACAACACGTGCCTTCATAATCGCAAGGAGTACATTTGTCAATAATAAAGCCTTTTTACCAAAGTCTCTTTTCAGTTGCCCTTTAAGCACGAGCGAAAATCGAAACACAATTCACATTTTTAGTCAAACATTCTGCTTCTAGCCTTGACGCAACTAAACGATGCACCCTGCGCTCTGGAACAAGATGTTATTCGTATACAGTGACAATGTGCTTTGAGGGTTTGTCATGTGCATGATTGAAAAAGACTCAATGCAATAACATGATGCTGCTCTCCGGGAAGCGACTCTCGCTGATATTGCAGTGAATTTTCTCAATAGGGGATCTTTTTAAATAAACGTTTATTGAAATGTTGCCACAAATCTCGTTTCCGCAAGACTCAGCGATTCTTGTGACCGCCTGCTCCGGGCCAGTAAAACCTTACTTCCTCCGCTGCTCTAGTGTTTGTCTTTTTTTTTTATACAATAACAAAAACCCTTCGGTCTTCCCTACCTGCATAAATCTTTAATTCCAGGATTTGCCTGTCCTGTTTAAATAGTAGGTTTGAATCAAAGTTGCTCAGCAAGTGTACTTGACTTGGTTCCACTCCATAATCTTTTGTTTTCGTTTCCTTCCTTAACTGCTCTATTCAGGGCTGTAAGTGGGATGAAAAAACTGGGAGGGGGTCTCAAATGGGCGGGGTTGGTGTAATTAAGGGTGTGGCTTTAAAAAACTGAACATCTGTGCTTGGCATAGTGTGTGGAAAGGTTTTTTGCCGCTTCTATCATTGCATCCAGATATATAATACAAGTAACATTACACCAACAAAAAGCCAGGACTATTGGCTTTGCCAATCTACGGCTGCTAGATGTACAAGATAACAGCAAGAACTATGGCTTCGCTGTATATAAGTTTGAAAATGCTTCAGTTCTGAAATGATGAGACTGTGGAAGAACTATAACGAGTCTCCTTGAAGTTACATCAAAGGCAGGAAAGGGTGGTATGGCTTCAGAGTTCAGATTTATTTTTCACCCTGATGGTGACGGCAAAAATGGAGAGCCCGATAGAGATCCGTCTCAGCACCCGCTTTTTAGAACTGCCGTTGCTGGCCCTCTTATAGCCCTGGTTCTATTCAAAATGACTGCAACTACATCTGTCTAACTTTCAAGGCTATTACACTTGATCCTCCAGGTCGTCAAAGGCAAGGCATAGTGGGGGGTTTCTTCGCTTGCTTGCATTTTGGAAACATTAATCTTCCCAGCTTTACCCGAGGGCAAGTGTTCGCCTTTAAGCACGAATAGCTTGCTCCTGCTCGGTCTGTCCATGGCTGACAACAGTTCTAATTTGTATCGGCCTCGCTTCAGCTCTGCTCCTCGATCTTCTCCGAGGAAGGCATGGCGGGGTGGGGGCCTTCCCGTAGCCAGCACTCAAACAGCATCCACCAGCATTAGCGGCCAAACTTCCCTAAATGTCTTCTCTCCAATGATGGTATTCCAGCTCCCTGCCTTCTGAGAACACTTGTTAAATCAGTGACTTTGACCAACACTGGCCTTGTGCCCTTACTCCATTGAAAGACTTTAACACGCCCCATAAGCTAAAGGCTCCTATGCTCGGAGAACGAAACTGAAGGTACCATGTAACATGTGCACCATGCTGGTCTCACCAACCTTGCTCCATTCCAATAGCCTGGCGTTGAAGTAGGCCATGAACCACTTTGTAAAAAAGCTGGACACAATATGGGGCGGCAGACGGAAAACACTCTCAGCATGGAACTACATTTCAGCTGTTCTTAAAAGCGAACATTGCCAAACCCAGCCATAACGTACCTATTTATCCCTGGTGCATATACGCTTCTAAAAAATCTACGATACTTATTGCTTAGTGTCTGTCTGGCCTCAACCCAAATTGTCAGTGCTTTTATTAAAATATGCTTTCTTTATAAATTATTCAATGGAAAGGTACCTGAACATTCAACTCCTGTTCTCGCTTAGCGCTCATTTTCTAAAACATCCATTTTCTAATCCACTCAATGAGGCCTACATGTGCATATCAGGGTAAAATTGCTGCACATGACTCTTTCCACGCTATTTTTCATGAACCCATTTAACATGCTCTTCAATGCTACCTCATTGCAAAGCGCTTACCAAGTGTTACTATAATGGGATATATCCCTGTATTCTTCAGAATCTGGGCATCTAATACAACAGTTACATAAGGGGGGGGGGGGGGGCAGAGTCTGGACACCAACTGAAATGGCCCTCTCTGTGTAGAGCTCCGGGGCTCCAGAGGGGAGAATTCTTCAATTCTGCTGTCAACAGGTGTCCTTGGAGCCAGAATGAAAGCAACATGAATGAGACAACAGCAGGGTAACTTTGAGGTTATTTTTCACATGAGAAATTTCAGTTAACCAGCTCTTCAATACAATCCTGAAGTCCTTCTTTCCTTCAGCTGAGAGTCACAAATAATTCTGTCAGGAAACAGTCAGCTGCTCAAGAGATAAGTGACTTTCCTTGCTTTTAAACACAGAGGCAACTTCAGGGGAATTTAATTACTCTTGAATTTTGGTTGAATTCTTCACACTGGCAGAGGGAAGGGCAGGTGTTTTTCTGTCAGCAAGCCTGTGGAGGGAAAATTAGAGCACCATTTCTGTAGCTGAGAGAGTCTGTGAAAACAACTCATTCTGTCAGGAAACAGCTTGATTCTAAAGAGTGAAGAGAAATTCCCTTTATTGAAGTGGAAAGACTGCTGTGTGTTTTTGAATTGCTGTTGTATTTCTCACAGGACACAGGAGAAGCACAGACTCTGCTATGTAACATGGGAATTCCTATCAGCAGAGTGTGTAGAGGGAATTTGGCTAAAAAGGGGAAAGATGTGTGGCATTTCTGACACTCTGTTTTTCAGCAACCCCTGTTTGAAAACATGCAGCCATAATTTTTAGAATCCCAGAAGTCTGTGAAAAAAGGACTCATTCTGGAAGGAAACAGTCTAATTCTAAAGAGTTAAGAGAAATTCCCTTTCTTGAAGTGGAAAGACCATTTTTGAATTGCTCACATGACACAGGAGAAGCATATAAGAACTTTCAACTCTGAGGTATTTATCTCTCTCCATTTGACAGCTTAGTCTCTGCTACTTAACATGGGGATTCCTCTTAGCAGAGAGTGTAGAGGGAATTTGGCTAGGCAGGGGAAAGCTGTGTGGCATTTCTGATGCCCTGTTCTTTAGTACCACTTGTTTGAAAACATGAAGCCATAATTTTTTAGAATCCCAGAAGTCTGTGGATAAAACGACTCATTCTGTCAGGAAACACAGCAGGGGAAAGCTGTGTGACATTTTTGATTGCCCTGCGACTGTTTTTCAGCAACCCCTGTTTTAAAGACATGCAGTCATAATTTGTTATAATCACAGAAGTCTGTGAAAAATTACTCATTCAGTCAGGAAACACAACCTGATCCTGAAGAGTTAAGTGGAATTCCCTTTCTTGAAGTGGAAAGGCCATTTTTGAATTGCTCACATGACACAGGAGAAGCATATAAGAACTTTCAACTCTGAGGTATTTATCTCTCTCCATTTGACAGCTTAGTCTCTGCTACTTAACATGGAGATTCCTCTTAGCAGAGAGTGTAGAGGGAATTTGGCTAGGCAGGGGAAAGCTGTGTGGCATTTCTGATGCCCTGTTCTTTAGTACCACTTGTTTGAAAACATGAAGCCATAATTTTTTAGAATCCCAGAAGTCTGTGGATAAAACGACTCATTCTGTCAGGAAACACAGCAGGGGAAAGCTGTGTGACATTTTTGATTGCCCTGCGACTGTTTTTCAGCAACCCCTGTTTTAAAGACATGCAGTCATAATTTGTTATAATCACAGAAGTCTGTGAAAAATTACTCATTCAGTCAGGAAACACAACCTGATCCTGAAGAGTTAAGTGGAATTCCCTTTCTTGAAGTGGAAAGGCTGCTGTGTGTTTTTGCATTACTCTTGTACTTCTCACAGGGTGCAGGGGAAGCATGACAACTTTAAAACCTAAGGTATTTCTCTTCAGTTGACAGCTTAGCCTCTGCTACACATTTAAGAAGACAAGGAAAGTCCTACCAGCAAAGGGTGCAAAGCGAACTTAGATAAACAGGGGAAAGCCGAGTGACATTTCTAATAGACTGTTTTTCAGCACCCCTTGTTTAAAAACATGTAGCCATAATTTTTGAGAATCCAAGAAGTCTGTCCATATCGAAATATGTATTTGGGCTTATAGTGTTACTACCCAACTGCTTTGTGAGGCAACTGGATATCATATTTGGTTACTAGGCAACACTTATTTCTTGTTTTCTCTAACATTGAAGTATAAAAAGCCTTTGTTTACACAAGTAGTAGGGAACACTCTACCTTTGGGCACTTCTACTACTGTCCCACAAGATACTGCTTCCATGGACCTTATTTTAAAAGAGATCTCTGCTGTGGGACAACCATTGGGTTCTATGGATGTCAAAATCTCAGATCTTGCAACAGAAATGAAGTCAATAATGATGGATCTAAACTCTTTTCATACCAAAGTGGAAACTCTAGATAAACAAACCACCCTTTTGGAAGAAAGATTAGATAATGCAGAGTGTTGGAGTCCAGATATCTGGCATTTTAAACAAAAAGTAATGGATTTGGAAGACAGGGCCCGAAGAAATAATGTTCGCTTTTATGGAATTCCAGAAAAAATGGAAATTAATAATGATGTGAAGAACTTGCTACTAACACCTTGATACCGCGGCTACTAAACATATCTTTTGAGCATCCCTTGAGTTGCAGTGAGCTCACAGGATTCGGTCAAGAACTTCAAATTAAACCCTTGAATCTAGACCTAGACCAATAATTGCATGTCTCCTGCGTCATGAACAGGTCCATCAAATACTAATAGCTGCTCGTAAACATGGTCCTTATGACTTAGAAGTCCATAAAGTATTTATTGCTGCGGACTTCTCCACTGAAACCAATGCCAAACGAAAAGCATTCCTGCAACTTAGGCCAAGACTTCGGAAATGGGATATTAAATATGGTCTTTTAGAACCTGCTACAATGTGGATCATAATGGATGGTAAATCAAGAGATTACACAGAGCCTGAAGATCTGGTATGCTTCCTGGACAGTTTGGAGGACCAACACATGGACTTAACACCGCCACCCCTGACCAAAAGAACTATGAACAGTCAACTTCAATTACAGAATGATCCTCAAACCCACCGTAGTGGTAGATTACACGTCCACCATACCTTTAAGAAACAGTCTGGCAGAGATAAAGTGGTCCACGGTGTAGAAGTACTCACACAGGAAAATACCAGAGACAAATCGAGATCACCTCTGAAGTCATCCACGTCTTTTGATAAAGTATCTGATGCTAAACCTTCCACTGTTGCTTCTTCCAGCTAGATGAGTATATATTCATGCTATTTATTGATATAATTTCATTACTGTTTTACTCCAGTTATTACCTCTGATGGATATGATTCATTTCCTTTTCTCCTACATTGTTGTTCAATACACCATGTATATCTCACACTGTATTCGATATAAAATTCTCCTAGATGGACTTTATAACTCCATGGCTTGGTTCTTTTCATAATGTTTACCATGTGTGGTTTTCTCCCCTGCGGAGTCGCATTGAGGTTTAGACCCACCGACGAAAGATATACATTGTTTGATCTGTTCTTTTCTAGCAGGTAGAACGGTATACTTACACCAATTGAAGTTTAGTATTAACAATATTTTGTGATCATATTTGTACATATTGGTTTCAGGTTAACTATACTTTTTTTTTCCTCTCTCCCTCGCTTCAGTAATTTTCCATTACCATATTCCCACATCATTTATCAACCTTCCTTTCCCTTTTTACCCTATTTGATACATTCTCACACAATACAAACATACTCTAACATTTTCAGTCAGTATCATGACAACTAGTCCTATGCACATAGTGTCGATCAATGTCAATGGCTTTACTAATTACATTAAAAGGAAGAAAATTCTTTCCTATTTAGCCTCTAAACATTCAGATATTGCTCTCATTCAAGAGACACTTCTATCCGGTATAGAATCAGAAAAATTAAAACTAGATTGGGTAGGCCAGATTCTTTACGCTGCAAACCTCCTTCTCACACATCAGGAGATCCTATGTCCCATACTATTACTAGAAAATGTGGTGTAGCCATTCTGATACCGAAAACACTGCAGTGTCAAATACTACAGTCCTGGTCAGATGATGATGGTCAGTTTGTTTTTAGTCAAGCTTATAATCGGTAATAACATATTAGGAGTGGGGTCTATTTATGCCCCCATTGGAAACAAAGCTCCTCTTTTCCTTCATCTAAACAGAATTCTAACAGAGATGGGAATTTCCCAAATCTGAGGGGCGACTAGAATCTTGCCCCGGATGTGATCTTAGACCTAGACTTAAAATCTCAAAATTGATTGCTCACAGGCGATATGGGGGTCTTAGTTTACCGTGTATTGTGCATTACTATACAGCCCTCCATTTATCTCAATTGGTTTATCTTTGGCCCAGACAGGACGATCCCCCGCTATGGGCTCTCATTGAAAGAAACTGTACAGGCAACTTCAGGTTTGCACATGTTTTACACTCATAAATCACCGGCTTTACAAACTTTGAACACTATTATTCAATCTATGCTTAAGATTTGGATACATGCCCACAAACTCCTTAAGAGTGACCCAAGACTGCATGGAAAGGCCCCCATATAGCATAACACTGATATTAGAATAGGTAAACAGACTATATCCTGGGATATATGGGAGAGAGCAGGTATTCCAACGTTGGATCACTTACTCACTTTAGAAGGTGAGCCTAAAACCTTTGAAATGCTTCAGATAGAATTTGGACTCCCTGCCTCCCAAGAGGGGAAATACTTACAACTAAAACAAGCCCTAATTCTCGTAGACCAGGACCATTTCCTTGGATAGTTGAGGATTCCCCAGTGTTACAATACTTAAAAATTTGGGGAAACTTCAAAGGCACAGTCTCTGGATTTTATAATCTCATAGTGCATGAATTACACTCATACCCATTACTAGCACAACTTCATGTCAAATGGCAAGGGTTAATTACTGTAGCTTATTCCGATGAGGAATGGGAGGATGTTATTATGAACATGGATAAGGGAATCAGAGAGGACAGAATTAAATTTACTCTTTTCAAAATTCTTCATAACTGGTGCTGGTCACCACAAAAACTCAAGTCAGCAGGTTTACTACACCAATCTACCTGTTGGAGGTAGCCACAGGAGGACTGCGATATACTACACATTTTATTCCGATGCCCAATTTTGAAGGAATATTGGTCTTCCATAACTGCCTCTCTACACAGAGCTATACAAGTGTCCATTCCTTTAACGGAAAAATTAGTTCTATTACATGATGTTACTGATCGCCGAAATCTCACAAACCATACAAGATGATGGATAGCTATTGCACTCACTGTAGGGAAAATTTGTATATTAAGACATTGGAGTACACCACAATGCCCTACACATGATGAATGGCTTATTGAAATGTATAAAATAGCATCATATGAAAAACTCATTTATAGATTGCAGGACAATGTTGGAACTTGTATCCAAATTTGGAACCCCTTTCTAGCGAACTAATACTCTATTTCTGGTAATATTTCAGATTTTTCTTCAAATTAGGATATACAATAAGGGAATCACTTTTTTCAATTCCTTATTAATTCATTACCATCATTATTTATATTTATACTGTTGATGTTATCATTAGGACTGTTGATGCTTTAGCCAGTAACACTTATGTAAATTCGGACTTACTGTTCACCTATTGGAAATTGTTGAGTTAGTGGAAATATCTTCACTGGAAATATTATATTTGTATGATATCACTATCTTCCAACTATCTATAATACATGGTTTACTACATATTATATACTATCATTATCATCTCCTCCCTAGTCTACCTTTCCTATTTCTTCCTTTCCAGGTTTTAGGAGTACCTCAACTATTGTATCTTTTGATATCTGTATTATCTTTTTTATATTTAAAAATCTGAGAAAGTAACATTTCATAGTGATTTATTGTGTGGCCATAATTTGATTTGTTTATACTCTTTTTTAATGTATTGTTTATAAACTGACACGTACTTCTCAATAAAAATATACCCACCAAAAAAAAAAAATAGTTACATTCAATAGTGATTATGTCGGATCTATTTGTTTGGGCTATTAACTAGGGAAGAAACCAGGCAAAGGTCCTCTTCCTTACTATTAATGAAAGCAAAAGACACACGTATTTAGAGTTGTTCACAAGGATTGAAATATTTACTGCAGTAGACATCGAATAAGGGAATATATTAACATAGGTGGTGTTCCAAACGTCAGAGTAAATGCTGCAGCGCACTGGGTGTAGGAAGTGTTTCACTCTTGGAAGATCAGAGGGGGGGGAAAAAGTTCAATATTCTTAGGCCCCATCTTGAGAAACACTGTCTGAAGATCAGCTTCTTTCTCTTGAACGTGGTGCTTCTGGCCATTGTTTTTTCGCCAGACGATCTAGGATGTCAAGACGGAGGGCCTGTAGGTCAGGTCAGGCTGGCTGTTTGGAAGATGCACAAACTTTGATCAGGAGACCTTGCATCATGAACTGGAGAAACCAAAGGTTGGAATGCTGTAAAGGTTCTTGATCTCTGTGTCAGACTGGCAGAAAAAAAGTACACTTGCCAAAAACATCAGTTTGGATTTGGTCATAAATAAGTTAGGATGCACTTTTTTGGTTTAGGCCTGTACAATGAGACTCTAAAGAGTAGAGTGCTTGGTAAGAAATTCAGAGCTGACGGGCGCCAGCAAATGAACCTACCAGCTAACAGGAAGACAAGTACATGGTTTCGATGAGATAGCCATCAGGCTATGTGTCCGAGTGCCATTAGATGGGAGCAGATGTTGATTGTCCAGGGTGCAGAATTTCCGTAAAAACATTTGTTCTTAGGCTCAGTAGAAGACAGTTGTAATTCTACTACTTTGGATGCTTTCGGCACCACCACTGCCAACTTCCTTCCATTGGCGGCCCATGTGGGGAGTCTAGGTCTGCCTCGGGGTAGGTATCCAGGGCACTGGGTGTTTGTAAATAAAGGTACAATACATCATCAGTATAATGAGGAAGAGCAAGCCATCACTTTCACCATTATCATCGGTATCTGGGTGTGCACCCTGCTCTGGCACGGATCAGAGTTAGAATGAAATGCAAAATGGCATCACTGCTGATTGTTGTGGTGCGGTAGAGGCACTGGGTTAGAGTCAGACTGCATGACAACTGATGGAGCTTTTATAGTTTCATAGCACAACATTGGTTGAGCTGCTGTCAGTTCGACGTCCGACAAGAAGGTAAGGACCGGTGTGGATCTTGGGCTAGAGTGGAAGTCTGTATCGGAGTCAATATGGGCAGGGTAATGGGTCCCAACGGGACAGACAGACTTGCAAGGGAACTAGTTACTAGTTACATCATACACAGTTACATCCTAAGCAGTGCATGGCAGGGGGGCAAGTTATAGCCAGCTATGCTAACTTCGGTCCCGGGGGATTGGAGTGGCCCGGGACTCAAATGGCTTGAAGAGGGAGGCTGCTCGCCCCCCTCTCCATAATTATTAAATTGGAACCCAAGGCAAAAAACAGCTCTAGGAGAGAGGGTATGCACCCCCCTCCCCTTAATGAAACACTGTAGCCCCAGACCACCATTTTGTTTTTTCTTTGCCATGTTCCCGCAGGATCGTAGAACAAAACATAATTTTCTTTTTTATTATAGAAAGGGGGGTGGAATCATTTTCTGGGTACCTCCATGGGACCTAGGGGTCAGGGTATCCCTACCCTGCCCTCTTATATCTTTTAAAAAAAATTCTATTCAGACCAGGGGACTAAGACCCTGAGTCATGTAATGCCTGCCAGCCAAAAAGAAAATTGTGTTGCTGGCAGCCAATCAGAGCAGTTGCTTCCACTGGAGCCTGACTCCCACAGGAGCGAACGGCCCAAGGGAAAGAATAAGAATTTTCAATTTTTTATATTTTACGGGCCCAACTGTCCAGATATACAAATGTAAACCTTTATTTTTCAACAGTTAAAAAAGAATTACAACAAATCACAAAAAGCACGATCTACGGACCAAAATCTAGCTTCTTGACAAATTTGGTGTAATTCCGTTCAACAGTTTTTGCTGTAGCCCTGCCTAAAAAAGTCTATGGAAAATGCATTTAAATGTTTTCTTTCTTGACCACTCCCCCCCCCACCTTTTTTTTTTCCAGCCGCACTAGACGGATTATCCTAAAACGTTTCAGGTAGGAGCTGAAGTAAATTGGAAAGTTTTGTTAAGATTTTTCAAACTGCTCCAAGTTATTAGCAAACCAGAAAACACCCTGTCTGTGGAAAAGCAATCCTAAAACTATAGCTAACCAGTGGCACCTGCCACTGAGCAATATCTTTGAATCCATATATCTGTATAAATATACACAGCAGCATTTACAAAACTGTGGGTTGCCACCTACTGGTAGTCTCAATAAGATTTTAGATAGGTCGGAAAAATGTGAGCAATAAATAAAGATGCCTTTAAATTCTGTGTTTTTCTTGTCACATTTGCCAGGGCATCACAGACCAAGGTGAAATAGGCTATGACTTCTGACAAATTGCTACTTATCTTATAACATGAGGATTGGTCAAAATGTATTGATACTGCAGCTGACTATAAGTTTAGCACCTCACACATAGTGTCCATAAAGTATTTAAGTCCTGTGCCAATAGCCTCCGAGTCCTGCTGCAGTTGGGACTCACTGGAAATCCAGAAACACAAATTGAAGAATGGAGGCAGCACCAGGGATGAGGTCACAATAGCCGATATGAATGTTTCAAATTTCTTTTATTCTTCTTTAAATTTAAAAACAGGACAACAGCCACCGCGTTTCGTTCCTGAAACCGACATAAAATACATAAATAACCACATACAAAGTACATAAAACCAAACACAAACAGATATACATTAGATCCATATAACATATACACAAAATATCACATGAAAAATCACATCAAATAATCAAAAAAAACAATTCAAAGAGACACATGTACATGTCTGATATTTTGGACTGGGCTAGTATTTAAGAACATTACACTGAGATGGATTACAGGTACCAATCCAGAAATTATTAATGTGGGCCCCGGTTTGTGATTTAGTGTATATATGTGTATGTTTATAATTAGGTATTTGTTTGTATATATATGATTTTATCACTATTTGTGGATGGACCAATATATCCAATCACAATCAATTGTGATGGTTTGTCGTATATAATAGTGTTTTAGACAATGTTTGTGTAACTTAATTGTGGGTTTTGTCTTTGGTGGTCACATCAAGTGTTACTGCCATATGGTTTTAATGTACGTGTCTTTTAATTGTATTTTTTTATGTGATTTTCCATGTGATTGTGTGTGTGTGTGTGTGTGTGTATATATATATATATATATATATATATATATGTGTTATATGGATCTAATGTATATCTGTTTGTGTTTGGTTTTATGTACTTTTTATGTGGTTATTTACGTATTGTTTTAGGTCGGTTTCAGCCCTGATGAAGTTCCTATAAAAGGAACTAAACGCGTTGGCTGTTGTCCTGTCGTTTTAAATCTAAAGCAGAATAAAAGAAATTTGAAACATTCATATCTGCTATTGTGACCTCATCCATGGTGCTGCCTTCATTCTTCTTCAACATGAGGATTGGTGTCCTTCTCTGACTGCAAAGTAAGAGGACTTTTGAAGTGAAGTATGAGACAATCTTGCTGAAATACGGAGTGTGAAAGGAAAGGTTGTAGGAAGTCTTTTTCTTCAACACACATTAGGTCAAATACCTGAAAATTAACGGTTTGCATTCAGCAGTTGAGATAGCAACAATGACAAATATTGTTTTTGTAATTCTGAGGTGGGATGGAAACTGATTTTAATGGGATCGAATCAAGACACTTCACTTAATGATGCACAAATGAAGCATTCACAGAAACCTGATTTCCACATATTAGCATGTGTGTGCTATATACTTTTATCAGTAAAACTGGATACCTGTGCAAATTTAGTGGTCATTTCAATGGAAAACTGCTCTCTGTACTTAACAACGCACTACTACACAATGCTTTAGTTACATTCAAAAATTGCCCGCCTCATGTCTAAAGGCAAGTTGGACGCGAAAGTTTGGCATTCTATAAATTGGGTAGTGGTTGTAAAAATTTAGGAATTACTGGTATGGGGGTTTGGGTCAGCCCTCCTTGCGCAGTGGTCTGTCCATCTGTCATTCACATTTTGTTTCTTCCACTACAGCTATAGTTCAAGGCAAAGGGTCAACCCTCTTAGCCACTGGCTCTCTAGCAATATGAGCCACATCGCTTTTCCTGATCACAAGTGCAGATACACCAAAATGGTATGATGCGCTCAGTGTTATGAGCTCGTTGGGTTGAACCACTGATCACTCCCTTTTGCACTGTACAGTGTTAGCTTGGGCTTACTGTAAGTTGGGCTTTTTCTATCTACACAATGTGAAGAAAATTGTGCAAAGGGCCTTTCTGTCACCAGATGCAATTGGGGTGCATCTTTATTGATGGACAATTGAGAGCCATTTGTGGGCAGACATTGTAGGCCTCACTGAATATGTAGAACTAAATAATCACATGCAGATTCTTCACTAAACGTTGCTTAGCCCCCTAAGGAAAACGTACGTCCAAAAATAATTCCCAGCTGTAATGAGGAAGGGACTGTACTGAGGGTGTTCTGCAAACAAGTGGTGAGAGGTGTCATTATTATAATGGAGACAAAGATACCACTGGACCCACAGGTCCTCTGAATTCCAAAGTTGCAGGTTCCACAATCCTAACTTGGGAGGCTGACGTTTCTGCTTGAGAAGAACCATACTGTGCTAAAGTGGATAAGTAATTCTCCTCATTAGTATATAAATGACAGATGGAGTGGATCATAAGATTGATGCAAACACTGGTCCACCATGAACAGGGTGTGAAAGACACTGGGGTGGAGTACATAAAGTTTGACTAAGGTGAGGTGGGACCTGAGTGAGAACATGATGTGGGCCCTGTACACAAATCCGGTTTACATGGTGGCTACCTTTTACCAACTAATCATGTATTACTATGTCAGAACAGCGATTCCATTTTGAAATCCATTAATAATCTTCTGTACACTGTATTTTTAAATTCACGGCACTCGGATGGATTTAATGTATTCGTATAAGATATCACAAACATTTTATGCTGCAATCTAAATATGGAGAGAAAATCCTTGCAAACAAACTTAACAAATTGAATGCAGACGCACATGCTTGGTGCGTTAAAAAAAATGTACACTCAGCCACTCTTAACAGTAATCTATAAACACTATGATGCATTTGTTTACGTATTAAAATGGTCCCATAACGTTCATGGCTACTTTGACTGAGAATCATCCGGGAAACTCCACTGGAATGTCTTTTGCAGCAGGAATGATTGGACATTCATAACTTGCTCAGCATGTCCCACACAACCTTACCACTAATTCAACTTCTCTGTTGTCATGAGCTATAATAAATTCTCCCCGGAATTGTATTTATTTTTGTAAACATGCGCTCATCCTCAAGAACATCCATGTCATCGAATTTGACACTTAAAAAACTGGGCTGATGGTGTGGGACATCTTTCAGCAATTCACATTATATTTGCCACAATGGCTTTATGGTTTCGATGACCAACCTTTGTTTTACATCAACATTTCTCACGTTGGTATTTAGTCAGCAGCAATATTTTCTCTACACCCACACACCAATTCCAAAACCTTTGCAGAAAGCGTTCTTTTAAAGTGTCACCACACACATTACCAAACATATCCTGACCATTTGACTTTGTTCGAAATTATAATCTTGATAAACAGCATATATTTTCTACTTGGCACACGCGGAATAATTAGCGAATACTGATCGAGAAATCCTTCTGGCCTAGTAGTTAGTTCTTGGTTTGATAGTTCAATGCTCCAGATGCAAATGTATTTATACTAAAGGAAAAAATGCAGAATTTAACACAAACTGCTCTCCACACATATGCCCTAGTAGGCACTCCTGTCCTCTCTCTAGGGTTCCTTTAGCTAATGGTAACTGCAACTCCGTTTGTACCAACTGATAGGGTTCGGAATGCACCCACATTAGATGCTCTTTCAATGAGTCCAAATAGAGCCCAAAAGAAGCACAAATACATCCCTTTTATCTAGTGAAAAATCTTTCAGCGGCTAAATCTCGTCAGCAGTCTCGAAAAAATTCTTCCTCAAGCACCTGTTTCTTATTTTGCCAGAACATTTTACTAATATCCACACAACTGAAGCAGTTTTATTCTATGGATCCTTTGGGATTTTTCTGCGTGCACCATGTCTCACTTACCATTGAATGCACAGATCACAGTTCGAGTATCAGAACTAACAAGGAAAATGTCCATGTTTCTTTGTAAGGGTGGGCCTTTTCTCCCTCACACAGTATGACACTATTTCCAAAAATCAAATAAAGATGTCCGGAACACTACAATAAAGACTAACATATACTATACCAGTTGGTTGTCCTTTGTAACACGAGGAGGCACACACCAAAGTAAAAGGTATTCGTTAGCATTGATAAAACACATCTTTGGAGAGAAATTAATGGAAATAAGTTCTGTAAACATTCTATCATTACGCACTACTACCCATTACTTAATTACTCCTTCACTTTTTCAGCTCCACAAAGGGTGGGAACTTCTGATGACTACTAGCCAGATTATTCTTCTGCTACTCATTGTTCACAACATCTGAACTATTTGGGCACACGCACAAATACCGAGTACCTCCGTCGTGAGCCTCACTGCTCACAAGAACTGGTACTCATTTTAGAAGAGTCCAGTTTAGGAAATCATTCCCTAAACATGCCTAATCCTTTCCATGACTGTACAATCTTTTCTCCTGGCACTAAGAACCATCCATACAGAGATTATCTTTTTCCTAGCTAAGTAACATTTCATTTTTTCCGTCAAGCCTCTCGACTTCATTCCATCTTTGAATACTCCAACACAGAAATGATATGCAGTCTTACAGGAGAGACTTGTTTACATTTGTTTTTTTTGTAAATGTCCCATTTTAGTTTTCAACTCTACACTAAAAATAGTTTGACATGTTCACCAATTGTGATCTGAAGGAGGCCAACAGTCACGTCACTCATCCTTACCTTTGCATTTCACAAAAAATTCCCCACTGGCTTTAATGCTATTATTTACCATTGAAAAGATTAGATCTTTTTCACTCGGAATTAGCTTCCCAAGTGCCAAATTCTGAATACGTTGGCACACTGGATTTCAACAACATTACGCCTACGCTCTTAATCATAATAATTACAGTCCAACACATGAAAAACGTCCATAACTGTAAACATGCTATTGTGACTCCATCCCAATTCAACTCCCCGCCCCCCAGGTGATTTCTGTTTGCACTCTTATTATCCATACTAAAAGCCAATATGAGCCTTTTTGAAAATGTACAAAACATAGGCATTCACTTACTTTTTAGGCACCAGCACCTTATAGGAGAGTAGGTAGACCCTCTGCCCCATGGTTTAATGATAAACTTAAAGATATGAAACTAGTCTGTAAACAGGCAGAGAGGAAGTGGAGGAGGAAGTATGAAGTTAAGGATAGGTCCATTTGGAAAATAGCAATTGCCAGCTACAAAAAGGAGATAAATACTGTAAAAGCGGAATTCTTCTCCAACTCTATCCTAAATGCTCCTAATAATACCAGGAGTATCTTCAAAATAGTGAATAACCTGATGAATCCTGATTGCGTTAAGAAGCAGACACCCCCCTCCCAAGCTCTCTGTGATGACCTTGCCAGGTTTTTTAATGACAAAATTAAAACTATCATTGATGGCCTTGGTAGGGACCCTGTGGATGAAGGAGCTGGCCCAGAGCTCTGTGGGCAGTTGAGGAGGTCCTTTTCCGGTGCTAGGAAAGAACTCCAGACAGAGAGTATGATTTCCCTGATGGAATTCGAGATGCCCACTATGGAGGAATTTTGTCAGGTAGCCCTAGGTATTTCCTCAGGCGCACGGCTAGACCCTGTGCCTCACAAAATCTGGAAAGAGCTGGGAGGAGAACTGTTTCCTGTACTCCATCTTATCTGCAACCAATCCCTCAGCTCTGGAGTAGTTCCGAGTAGCTGGAAGCAGGCATTGGTAACACCTCTTTTAGAAAAGGGTACATTGGATCCTGCCTGCTCTAAAAACTATCGGCCAATTTCCTTACTACCTTGTTCAACTAAAATCGTAGAACGGATAGTTAGTAGATTTCACTATCCAAATATTTGGAAAGTAATATGATCCTAGAAGATGTGCAATTCGGATTTCGTCCTGCACAAGGCACAGAAACTGCCCTGGTGACAGTAATGGATGAACTGCGTGCGCGAGCAGATAGAGGTCAAGCGGCGGTTCTTATCCTGCTTGACCTCTCTGCCGCATTTGACACAGTGAATCATGCCATTCTCTTGACGAGACCGAAGGAGGTGGGAATACTAGGGACCGCCTTGAAGTGGTTTCATTCCTTCCTCTCCGATAGGAGGCAGGCAGTGGTGATGCCCCCCTATCAATCTAATTTTACTAACACCTCACATGGCGTCCCTCAGGGCACCGCGATTAGCCCGATTTTATTTAATATATATTTGCAACCTCTGATTTTGGTTATAAGGGCACATAACATTAACATTGTTAATTATGCGGATGACACTCAAATGATCCTCTCCTTGAAGGGGGAACAGTCTACGTCCCTTGAAGTGTTCCGTAATTGCATGAGAGATGTAACTAACTGGCTAAGGGATAACTCATTGCAATTTAACGTTGAAAAAACTGAGGTTCTCTATTGCTTAGCGGGGAAGGCTTCCCCCATGTTGCCCTCAAATTTTTGGCCTTCTAACTTGGAGTGTCCACCGTTGCCTGTCGACAAGGTGGGGAATTTGGGTGTCCTGTTTAATAACAAGTTGACGATCGAATCTCAGGTTAACCCCTTGAGTGCCCCGCCCTTTCCACGCCCTGTGCCGGGCGTTTCATTAGCGGGCGGGGTTCATGACGAGATAGTCTTGTCATGGGCACAGCGCAACCGCGCTCCATGACGAGACTATCTCGTCATGGGCACTGAAGGGGTTAATAAAACCGTGGGGAGCGGTTTTGTTATTATTAGGGCTCTCCGCAAAATTTTCCCGCTATTGCCTATCCATGCGCGAACATTGGTAGCCCAGAGCACCATCCTGAGCCGGTTGGACTATTGTAATGCACTGTTGCTGGATTCTCCGAGAAATCTAATAGATAGGCTCCAGAGGATCCAAGCAATTGCAGCTAAGTTGGTTCTTGGGAAGTCAAGACGGTTCTCGACCACGTCGGCTTTCGTTGAATTGCACTGGCTTCCAATTTTGCAGAGAATTCAATTTAAGTCACTCTGCATAGCCTTTAAAGCTCTGCATGGATTAGGACCGGAACCTTTGCAGAGGAAATTTGCTTGGTACGTTCCTGAAAGAAGCCTTCGCTCCTCATCAGCCAGACTAGCGAAGGTGGCAAGATTTAAAAAAACAAAATCCTGAGGCAGAATTTTCAGTATTTCTACCGCTCGATTATGGAATAAGCTTCCAGCGGAGATGAGACATTTGGTCGACCTTCTGCCCTTTAGGAAGAGACTAAAAACTTGGCTCTTTCCTAGTGAATAAGATCATGATTTTTTTTTTAGCGTTCTCCCGTAACATTAATCCCTGAGTGCACGTATATGCCAGCACCAAGATGCCCGATAGGTGATAGTGCGCTCTATAAATGCAATAAATAAATAATAAATAAAACATTAAAGTGTGCTCTATTTTTCTATAAGCCCCCAGCATTATATTCCTGGCGTCCCCCTACCAAGCTGTAAATGTTGAAGGTTTCTTATTGCTGGTGTACTTCATTTGTCATTTTTCCTCATAGCCTGCCAAGTCCATGCTGCTGCACGCATTCTTAAGAATGTAGGGTGTATGGCAACCAACTCCTGTAATCTCGCTACACACAAATGCATGTTGTGCCTATGCAATGAGACATTTAGGCACAGAGTTAACTACTAGTGTAACTTTGTTATCGTATATGGCCTGTTAAGGATAAAGAATGTGGCTTATACCATAGTGGATTATCGAGAAGCCTGAACACTTCTGATGCTGTACCAATCCCCAGACTTTATGGTGCTTTCTGCTCCAAACGGCACACATGGATAACTGGGAATGGGAGTGTTGAGAGGAAGGAGCATTGATGTCACCAGGAAGTTTTAAAGACCGTTCATGAATCTGGAACCCTAGAATAGACCTGGCTGGGAATGTTAACAATCACTGCTGCAGTCAAACTAAACTGGATAGATGTAAGGGGGGCATGCATGGAAGTGTGAGTGGGCTATTGGAAGGCATTAAAGAGACACGTTTTATTTTTTACACAGTGGTATGGAAGAAAGTGGCATGCTCCTGGAAGAAATAGGGTGATGGTACATTTTTCACAGTTCCTCCTAGTTTTCCCTGAGTTTCCAAATACCCTGAAGAGAATTGTAATATACTTCCAAAAACGTCACTTCTGGCCCTTAATTTCGGGAATGCAAAGGAGTACTGCATTTAATCTATTATTTTTTCACCACATGCTGATGACCATGTATATAACATACGTGGGATGGTCACATCTGTCCATTTCACAGGCTGCCAGCCTCCACAGAACCCTTCTTGAAAGTTGCAAGGCAAGACTTCAGGACACCTTTGTAGTGAGACCTCTCTAGTCTGGACATGGCTCCTCCAGTTATTCTCTTCTCCCCACCACTTCAGAAGTAGTTGTGCTTTATTTGAAAAGTTTCAGATTGAGCAACACTCTCGAATTCCTGCCGAAAGTTACTGTGTCACTGACCCTCCCTGAGCACATGTAAAAATTCACTGTGAGATCCAGTCCTTATCAGGTGCTGGAGAAATGCTGAAGATACAAGTCATACAATACTTTCTCACCATTTTCAGTAAGACAGATGCTTGTATTGCATGCCCACAACAATCCTTTCCAACTTATCTTCCAACTCTGCAAGTGACATGCAGTAATTTAGAAGGGCGCTTAATCCTTGTGGTGGGATCATTTGTGCACTCAATAACTTTGCACATGATCTCAACTGCCTATCCAGGAGACATACTGCTTTTTCGAATGGCTACCCACTATAGTGCAATTAGCAAAAGATTTAAACTTGCACTTGTCAAGGGGACCAGTAACAATAAAAGATGGCACACTAGTCATCACCTTAAACTTCAATTCTCGAATAGCTGAAGAAAAAGAAATCTACAGCAAAAAACCCGAGTCTGTAATTTAGATGTTAGGAGATCAATCCAATGAGAACCTTACTACTGATCTCTTGTTTAAGAGGGGTGTAAGATAGGAGTCTGGGCAAAAATGAAGCTCCTTCCAATTTTTTCCCACTCCATCCCTCTTGCCCTCTAAATGGAAATTACATAGTGGATGGTCCAGAGATGTATGAATCCGCTTTAACTGGATATTAGGGAGCTCTGCAATCTCTTATGTATCGCAAGGAAATCTACATTTATTCCAATCTGCAGCTAGTGCAGACATGGCAAGTCCCCAAAAGAAGAGTGGCTGGAAGGAAATTGGATGGGGCATCCCCTGGACTATGGTAATGCTGTCTCACCGACTGCACCGAAAAAACATATTATGCAACTACAGTTCATCCAGAATACGGCAATTAAACTACTCTGATGAGAAAAAGTTTTACTTCATTAACTCAGTCAGAAAGAAACTACACTGGCTACCAGTGCAGGCCAGAATTATTTTAAAGCTTTTACCATTATACATAAAGGTGTTTATGGCAACACTCTTGTTTAACTGCGCAGAATTGTTCTTATTGTTGCTCTTTCAGATGTCAGTGTTCCAGCAGGAAGTTTCTTTTGAAAATACATATAGTTCAGACTTCTACTTTTGGTAATACAAGTGTTCTCTGTTGCTGCTGCTAAACGGAGGAACGCCTTGCTGGTACAGCTACGGAGACCATCCTCTTTTACACGTTAGGAAATCTCTGAAGACACAAATCTTATATCATATTGACCCCACAGCCACTCATTCAACCTTAAGAGCAGCACCAAGACACCTCTTCTGAATGTTGCGCTTAGTAAACTGAGCAAACCTGTTTGATCTCCTGCACTTTTTGGATTATCCCCTATTTATTCCAAAGGCCAAAATACTTGTAGAATACTAATGCACTATATTCAGATGCAATTATGGCTTGCCGACCTTCTCAGTCCTAATTGATGGGTCTGTCAATTGACAACTGGTTTAAACAAGAAGTGTTTTGCACGGTGATGACAGACTGCAGATTCCCTATGTGGTCGTGAAAAGCCCATGGAATTGTGGAAGTTCATCTGGGATCTCCAGCACAAAAAAGGTTGTAGGTTGACCCAGTTACTGTTCTGAAACCCGTGCACCTAAGGACAATCACCAAGTCCATGAGTCACAAATGTTCAACCAAGTTTTAATCTTTCTACAAAGATCCTGTTGATATCGGGAGTGTGACCTGCCCTGCAGTGAAGCATTACAGAGACACTCAGCCATTTTGCACTTTTGATATGAAAAACTGTCAACACATTATTTTTTTTAAAATTGTTTCTGTAGCAAAAGCATCAGGAAAGGAAAACCTTGATGACCATTTTAAAATTAAAATGCAAACACATTTATAAGAGGGGACAGATACTCAAATGACAAATAATGAGCACAAACCAAAAAATAACGATAACGTTTTTGCTGGGGAGTTATGAAAGAAGGGAATGGGAGTGGAACGCTGCAGAAATGTTAGAGAAAGAAAAGGGGTTCTGAGCTGCTGGTTGTAACTTGGCAATGTTCATCTCTTCTTTAAGGTTATGCGGAAAGCTCTACCCTGAACATGAAACCGCAAGAAGCAGGCCCAAGATGTCTGGCTCATAGTCTTCAGAGTCTAGCAGCAATATTCTTTTTTTCTTTTCTTCTTTATAAAAAAAAAAACCAAAGCGACAGGTCTCATCATTTTTGGGGCACAGGCTGTAGATTTGTGTAGCTGCATGAAAGCATTCAAGTATCAGCTGTTCCCAAATTAGAGTTCCGCATATCATCCGGACTCCTCAAAAGTCTGCTTCTTTTTACCATTAATTTAAAAGTTCACACTGTCCATTGGCAGTCCATTCACTATCTATAACCTCTGGCGCTGGCACACGCTGTGGAGCCACCTGGAAGCAATACAAAAAAGAAATAGGATTTATAGATTAGCAGGAGTGAGAGCTTTTGGACAGTTTGTTAATTTTGGAGTTTTGCTTGTTTTGATTAATACCTGTAACTTATAAACTCATAGCAAGTTCGGCTTGTACGTTAAAAAGTTATAAAGGGCAAAACGGGGATACATTTTTTCTCTCTTTCATAATATGTTTTTGTTATCTGTTACTATGCAACTAGGTATGCATTATTACTTTTCTGGACTCATTTTGGCCCCTCTAAGATACTAGATATATTTCTCTCTCTTTTTTTGTTTTTTTTTTACAATATCCTCAAACTGATTGCCACCACCGTGTTCTGTAAATCACTTTTACGCCTTCGAAATTTGTATCCACTAAACAAAACTGCAAAATATATCCCTCACGCTATGCAAAAAAAAAAATACATGAGCACAAAAGGAAAACAAAATATGTGAAAAAAAAAAAAGTTTGAAAAACTGAGGTTCTTTCTGTCTCTGGACTCATGACAGGGAGAGAAAACCCCATCAGTGAGAAAATTAAATGCGGGAACAACCTGGATTTCTTTGCAGCAAATGATAATGCAGACTATAAGACCTTCCGTAAGTATTATTCGAGGCTGTGTGCAAGAATATTTGCTGTATCGAAACCTTGAAAATACGAGAAAAACATCTGCTGAGACCATCCTCTTTCTGTCGCCAAACAATTACTAGCCTAATATTGTTGGTTCCTACCCATGTAATTCTAAAACAATTGAAGATGGGCATGTGAACTGCAAATATTTAAAGCCCACGGGATAAACAAACCGTTTTCCATTTCTATGACTGGTTGTCAAAACTGGTGAGTAATCAACAACGTGAATTTTATACCGAACTCGTACACACTTTAATGCCGGTCTGTTCGCTCAATTACCACATTTTAACGTGTTTTTACCCTAAAACATTGACATCTTTCATGTAAGACGTGGGTTTCCTCACAAACTCATCTTGCCCTCAACAACACAGTAAATCTCATATGTCGACAAACCTGCTCCGTTCGTTTCCAAATCCCTCCAGAATGCGCATGGGATGTCTGAGATTGGTGGGTGGGAGAACCAGAGTGCATTTCTGTCCAGTATGAAAAAGGGTGTGATGTTGCCTGTGCCCCACCCAGTATTCCCACTCCTGTTTGTGCTCCCTGCCACCTTCAGTCAGTTTATTCCCTCTCCTTTCAAACTATCATATAGAGTGCTGGGACTACACTAGTGGGGATGGGTACGATCAGGAAGAGTCACTACGTTGAGTACCAGGTACTTTTCACTATACCAATTCAGCACTAATCCTTTATGGGTTTCGTAGTAGTGTGCTACTCACCAAAAGAGCGATTCGATGCCTGGTCAGGAGTAGTAGGTGCTATATAAATGCAATTACAATTACTTACTGGCACATCAAGTCACTTACCCAGACAACGATCTGCTTCCTATTTTCCAGATTTCTTATTTAATCCCCTTCACAGGTTCTAAACGGAACCTGGAAATATGTTTTAGCCATCTCCATTCACTGGTGTCATGTGGTGCTATTTAAACTTTACAGTGGCAACTTGTGGCTTCAATGGAAAAGACATTGTAGGAAATTGGGTTTTTGGTTGAGGTGGGTGTTAGCCCTCCTTAAGCAACAGACACAATCCCTATCAGGGTGAACCACAAAGTCACCAAATTAACCTATGCTTAACCCTCTGGTAGCTTGAAACAAAAGCAATCAGTTAAATTAGAGGCAATGTGTTAAGTATTTATTCCGCACTCAAACAGTAATAAAGTGAAAACACAGCACAAGAAAAATCCCACACCAGTTTAGAAGAAGAGTGTGAAATTTAAGAATTAAAATGAGACGAAAACATCACATATCCAAGAAGTAGAACCGAAGATATGCAATTTCAAAGTTTTAAGTAAGTATAGCACCTAAAAGCAGAAAGTGCACTGCCAGTAATCCTGTCGTAGTAGACTGGGAGAAAGTCACTAGTTCAGGCCAATTGCAAGGGAGGGTGGAACAGATGCAGGGACTAGGTTAGTCACGCTGAAAAAATTACCTTCTCAAAGTCTGCCACAAAGAGTCCAGTTCGCGTTGGACGAGGTCGCAAGGAGAGAGTCATGGATGGCCAGTGATGTAGCACAAGGTGCAGGATAAGGCATAGCAGACGGTCGGTCGTCTTTGTACTGTGAGACCCTGTCAGTGTTGCGGATGGTCTTTGCTGGAGCTCACCGGCAGTCACCACGGTTGTCATCGATGTAGCGCGAACAGACCCATTTGCAGTCACGATGAGCTAAAATTTCAGGATTTTTTCACTTTCTTCCCATGAGGAGCTCAACTGATGCCAGCCAAGGGTCCAGGGCCGTCTGGGGAGATATCTCTTGAGGAATCAAACTCTCCAAAGCAGAGGCCAACAAGGCTCAAGCAGGTCCAGTGCAGGAGGTCAGCCGGGCATTTACAGGATGGCCTCTGGATCTTGTTCTGTCCCTGTAGCTCAAAACAGGTGGTCAGCCACCTGACCCTGGAAGTCACTCTGGTATCCCTGGGATCAAGCAGAAAGGGAGGCCTCAAGCAGCAGGGCAGGGCAGTCCCCTGGGGGTACAAGGCAAGCTTAAAACAGTAGGGCATTCCTGTGGTAGCAACAGGACTGTCCTTAGATACAAAGCTGGACTCAAGCAGCAGGTCAGTCCTCTGAAGTACAAGGAAGTCCTTCTAATGATCCATTGCAGGTCCAGAAACTGAAAAGAGGGGGTCCGGAGGTTCTATTTGTGTACCTGGTGCCATCTTTGAAGTGGGAGTAAATTCTAGACCCCCCACATCTGGAATGTCCTTCCTCCCCTGCCCAGGCTCCAAGAGTGCAAAGAATGGTATCAAGTTATTTGTGAGTGTTCTGAGGCAGCCCCGTTAAAATGCAAGGCAGGGAACAGCACAACCTCACCTATTCTGGCAGGATGGCCCATCCTGCCAACACCTAGTCCCACTATGTCTCACTGTTTAGGAAGAATAAAGAAGGGCCAACTTCCAGCTACACTCAGTCTGTGACTCAGGACACAGGATGCAGGCACCAAATGGTTAGGACAAGAAAATGCCAGTTTTCCAAAGTGGCATTTTCAGAATTGAGACTTAAAATCCGACTTTACCACTAAAAAGGGTTTTAAATTACAATTCATTTTTTGAGGGTAAACATGACATTCCTACCTGCTCCCAATCAAAAGGTATCACTTAATAAATGTAACAAGGTAACCTAATGTTATCTTATGAGAGGGATAGCCTTGTAGTAGCAAAAAACGAATTTAGGAGTTTTTCACTGCCAGAACACTTAAAAGTTAAAAGTACATGTCCAACTTTGTATATACACTACTCCTTGCCATACTTGCTGTCTAGGGCCTACCCTAGGGTGACATACGTATTAAAAAGGAAGGTTTAGGCCTGACAGGAGGGTTTATTTTGCTAGGTCGAATTGGGAGTTTGAAACTGCACACAGGCTGCAATGACCGGCCTGAGACATGTTTTAAATGGCTACTTAAGTGGTCGACACAATAAGTGTTGCAAGTCCACTAGCAGCATTTAATTTATAAACACTAGGCACATGTTGTACACCTTTAATAGGACTTAAGTAAATGAATTGGGACAATCAAAAGTGTAGGCCAAATTTACAGTGATCAAAAGCACAACACTGGCTAGCCATTGTAAAGTGCACAGAGTCCTTGTGCCAAAAAACGAATTTCAGCAACAGGTGGGGAGTAGGTAAAATGTTTGGGGAAGACCACCCTATGGGCTGTAAGGAGTACCCCATCTATTTCATATATTTATTTATTGGTAGAGCGCCTGAATCACCCCCGAAGGGGTATCTCTGCGCTATGGACATGCTACAGTAGACCAATAAGGGGGGCATATTAAAATACAGTTTTGAGGAGCCTTCTAAATTGAAGGTGGTCAGGGCATTGCCACAGATAGGTAGGAAGCTGGTTCCAATAGAGAGGGGCTAAGTGAGAGAAAGCTTTCCTGCCCATCCTATATTTGTTTAGCCGAGGACAAGAAGAGATTTAGTTCCTGAACAGAGTGACCTAATGGGTGTCTAGTGGTTGATATATGGCGCCATAAGCTCTATTTATATCAATTCTGTCAAAATCGATACTGAGGTCCTTTGACTAAAAGGTTTCGAACAAAAAGTTTTCTGCAGGTCTTTAACAAGCTACAAGCCTTTAATAAATATAGCTGCTACAGGTAACTATAATAAAAACTATTTTTCAGGAGAAATTATAACAAGCCAAAATTGTGGTCAAACACCCTTTGATCATACCTATATCAGGGAATTTCTCTACCAAGTAGAGAGCAATCTATAAAGTTTGTACTTTCTAAGCAAGCAAAAAGTCACCAGATTGAGCAGAACACACAATGGAGTAACAGCCCCCAGATCCTGAAAGAGACCACTCTGTGGGGTCTACGCGCTGCCAAGAGAACATCTAAAAACTCCTACGGGAAATTATAAAAGAAAGCTAAATGCTCAAGTTCCAGACACCACAGCTAATGAATGTAAGTCTTGGATAAAACTACACAGAGTCAAAAGATCCCCCATGGGAGGAAGAAACAATGGAGGGGGCACAACTCAAAAAATAGGTGGCACAGCACAGATGCCACAAGTCAGAAGCCTAATATAGAGCAATGAGAAATATAGTCTAAAAAGTACCATATTTTAAATGAATTTTTGCCAAATAAATGCCCTGGGACCCGGCATTTCTTTAAAAAAAAAAATCATTTTCTTTCTTAATTAAAGGAAGGGGGCAGCGTGCCCCCTCCCCTCCCCCCCCCCCCCCCCCCCGCTTCCCTTGGCCTATTGTGGCCCCTGGAACACCATCCCCAGGGAGATATATATTATTCTCTGTAACATTCCCCATCAAAGGTTGCCGCTCTCAATGCAGCAGGGGACACGGGTCGTGAAGACGGGCTTGCGCTTTACATTCCGGATACAGTCAAAAGACAGTACTGGGCACTCCCGGGATTATTCAATTAAATAATTTTTTATTTCAAATCGTGCAACCAAAAATTGAGCTGACAAACGCGAACCCTGTTTGTCAGCTGTATTTTGGTTGCACAATATGAAATAAAAAATAATATCCGGGGAGTGCCTAGTACTGTCTTTTGAGTGAATATATATGTCAGTCTCAAAGGTGAATAATGACGCGGCACTCCTTTCGGCAAAAAGATGTTATTAATAATCTACCGCGACCAGGAACTACGGTTCGAAGCGCGTAGGAAGGATTACGACCTGGAAATAAAATAACATCTTTCTGCCGAGAGGAGTGCCGCGTCATTATTCACCTTTGAGATGGATATTGACTACGAGATCTCTGTCCCGATCTCGACGCGAGCACCGGCTGTGAAAGTGCTCCTTCTGTGGTGGGACGTTTGTGGAAAGATATATATATATATCTATATCTATATAAAAACACCACAGCAAAGGACCCGTTACAAGGATACAACTGAAACGGGCACTGAGGAATCCATTTGAAGGAAGAAACACGTCTGCCGAGCGTTTCAGGGACCCTTTCTATGCTTATGCGCTGTCAACAAATAAAGCTGCTTTTAAGTCCCCCGGAGCATGGTCACACTCTTTTCCAGAAAGTGGGAGAGATACTGGTAGCTATGTGATGCCAGCTAGCAGGTGCTGGCTGTGTGACCGCCCTCTCGGACAGTTGCTAAGCGACCTTCCTGCTAACTCTTTGGTAATTTGCTGCAAACGGCATTCGCGTCGCCCCCCCGGTGCTGGAAACGGCGCAAGGGGAGAGAGGAGGCAGAATCTGACTGCCTGACAAGGGGGACCTAAGAGGACTTTGTTACCTGTTTACGAACTGCAGCAGCTGTGGAACGCCGACCAACGGTAGTTGGAAGCATCACTTGGTGTTCAGTGGGTCCCTTCATTGCATGGGTCCCTGCGGCGAACTACGATGTCCAACATGCAGTGGGCGAGCAGGCACAGCACAAGGAGCATCACACCTGTGAGGCAGAGGAGGGGCGTGATCACGTGACTGGGAGTGGTCAGAGCTGTTAAAACACCACAGCAAAGGACCCCTTACAAGGATACAACTGAAACGGGCACTGAGGAATCCATTTGAAGGAAGAAACGCGTCTGCCGAGCGTTTCAGGGACCCTTTCTATGCTTGTGCACTGTCAACAAATAAAGCCGCTTTTAAGTCCCCCGGAGGATGGTCACACTTTTTTCCAGAAGGTGGGAGAGAGACTGGTGTGTGCGTGTATGTATATCTATCTATCTATCTATCTATCTATCTATCTATATCTCTATCTCTATATATATATGTGTGTGTGTGAAGTTAGATCGTCTTCAGGTAACCAATTGCCGGAAAACAGACGAAGCAAACCCAAGGTTTATTAGTGCCAATGTTTATTCGGTGCCCAACACCATCGCCGCCATAACGCGTTTCAGCCCGTGTGGGATTGATCACATGACACGCTTGAGGGCGTGAGGAATACATTTAGAGTGCTAGTGCATGACGTATTGAAATTGCATCAGCTGTACTACTCGACAATAGGCATGGAAAACACACTATGATGTGGCCACAACATATTATGTGTGGTAGGTCAAAGAGAAAAATCAATGTAAAATACACGTCAAATACAATGGTGGGGTACAGCATAGAGTAAGTATGATAAAATATCGCTGTACTATCCACACGCTAAATAAATATATAAATATGTAAATACATAGAGAGAAGATGCATATAGATAAATAAATATAAATAAATATGCGCAATAACTAATCAATATAATACTTTTACTCTTCTAAAAGTTGACAGTAACCTTTATAGTATTGCCTACATCATATTGATCAATAACAAAGCAGTTAAAAAGGTTAAAACAATGTAAAACCTTCTCTCGGTAGAATAGCAATGTTATTTAAATTTTATATAAGGCATAAAAATTATTCTCGTTTGGTGTATGGATGTTACTTTAAAGGTGGACAGATGCCAACCATTCCAACCATTCCTGTCCTATTTAAATATATGCAAAGCCGCAAAACAAAATACTGTCATTATATAAAGTGCAAACCATGTGCAAATAGGTGCAATAATAAAATCTAGTAATCTAACAATTAAAAAGACCAAATTGGTCTGGGAGGTAGGCAGCAGCATGTGTGTATATTAATAATCTTAGAGATAGGTAAAACAATCTTCACTAGCATTCAATCCATTAGGTGTCTTGCAGTCCATAAGTATGATATGCCTAGTCTCCAATTTGCGTAATATTGATTCACGGTCCCCTCCTCTTCTTAGAGGTGGGACTGTGTCAATTACAAAATATTTAAGGCCTGTAGGATTTCTGGCATGAAATTCATTAAAATGTCTTGTGACTGGGTACGCAGCATCGCCATTGGTAATGGCACGTATGTGCTGGAGTATCCTCTTGTGCACCTGCAGCTTAGTGCTGCCCATATAGCGCAGGCCACACAGACACTCCAGCACATATACCGCGTACTCAGTCTTGCAAGTTAACTTACTCTGGATACGGACAGGTCTTTCGTTGAGGGGAGTAAGGTATTCTGTTTTGCTTACCCCATTTTTACAAGCTTTACAAACTGAGCATTTAAAAAAGCCTTTACTGCTGTTAAGCCAAGAATTATTGGTTCTAACTTCAGGGCTGCTAGAAACTAAACAACTACTCATGGATCTTGCCCTTCTGTATGTAATGCTGGGAGATCGCGGTACTTGGCTCCCCAATACCGGGTCATTTACAATCAGTGCCCAATTTTTCTTCACAATTTTACGAATAGTCTGATGTTGACTATTGTAAGTTAGAATCAATCTTGACTCAGTTTGCTCAGTTTGTACCAATTTCTTTTTGCCTATAAGTGCCTGTGTCCTACCAGGTTCATTGGCTTTGCATATAGCCTTGTCAATGAGATCTGGGGGATAACCTCTCCTCAGAAATCTTGCCCTGCAATCTTCAAGCAGTCATTGTCATTACTACAAATTCTTCTTATGAGGAGCATTTCTCCATAAGGGATGCTCCTAATTACATGTGCAGGATGATGACTGGTAGCATGTAGAATAGCATTACCAGCCGTAGGTTTTCTGTACATTTTGGTCCTTGATGTTATTGGAACAAATCTGGATTTCAACATCTAAAAAACATTGATGTGTCACTGATTTGACCAGTGAAACCAAGATTCAGTTTGTTATTGTTAAGGTTTCCTATGAACTGCTGAGCTTCACATTCTGGTCCATTCCAAATTATTAAAAGATCATCAATGTACCTAAACCATTTCACAACATTTTCAGACATGATTTTGGTGTATGAGGACGTGTTCCTCCCAATACCCCAAATGTAGGCAGGCATAACTCGGGGAGAAACACGCCCCCATAGCCACGCCTCTCACCTGCTGGAATACTTGATTTGAAAATAGGAAAAAATTGTTTTCCAGACACATATTAATCATTGACAATAACATTCTGTTATGTTCATAAAAACAGATAGGTCTCAAATTCAGATAATGTTCAATAGCTCTCATTCCATCCCTAAGGTGGATGCTCGTATATAGGGAGGATACATCCAATGAGATCAGTAAGTACCCAGGTTGCCATGATATTCCCTCTGATTTCTTTAGAAGATCACCAGTGTAAAGAATAAAGGACGGGAGACTTCTGATAAAATCCTGGAGGAAAAAGTCAACGTATTTACTGGTGTTCTCCATAATGTTGTTGCACGCTGAAATAAATGGTCAACCAGGTGGCTTCACACTGTTTTTATGGATTTTGGGAATTAAGTAAATTATGGGCATAACCGGGTGGTCATTTTTCAAAAACTTGAACTCATCCATAGTTATTAAGCCTATACTTCTCCATGCCATTAGATTCGTGTGAAACAGACTCCAAGACTCCAAGCCTGTTTAACATCAAGCATTGACGATCTTTTATAGCAATCCCCGTCGTTGAGTTGACCAAGAGCCTCCTCCATGTACATTTCCCTTGGCCATAATACCACATTTCCGCCTTTGTCAGATTGACGGATGACAACATTCACGTTATTCTGCAGTTTTTTGACAAGCTGGTGATAGGCAAAATCTCGATAGTGATTTCTTTTATTTACATTAACTTGTTTTTGATGTAAACTTTTCGAATCCTGTGAAACTTTGTCTTGAAACATGTCAATGTTATCCTTCAACATCAAAGGGCAAAATGTCGATTTGGGTTTGAATGAGGTAGGTGCTGTGATGTTTCTATGACCTAAGCCTGGGTTAGAGGATATTGTTGTAGTTTCATCCTGCATTTACAAAAGGTCCTGTAGCAATTCTGCATCTCCTGCTGTTAGTAAGGTAGGACTCGAATTAGATGCTGTGGGTAACATATATATATATATATACACATATACATATATACATACACACATATATATATATATATATATATATATATATATATATATATACATATATATATATCTCTATCTATCTATCTATCTTCCACCCAGGGCACCCAGTTATTCAAGTTGGTGACCGCGAGGGGAGCATGAAGGCCTTCGCGGTCCCTGCCGGCTCCCTGCATCCTGCTGAAGACGGAATTGCTTTTGGGCAGAAGGAGCTGCTGAATATGCAGCACCCTCTGTCCAAAATCAACCCTGCTCCTCTTCATGCAAGCGAGAGCATTTTTATGCTATCACTTGCACGAAGCAGAGCAGAGATTTCTATGGTGTCTGCTCCCGCCAAGCCATAGCAAACAACTACCTCCCGAGGTGAGCTCCCTGGGAGGTAGCAGGAGCCAGCCCTGGGGGGAGTGGGGGGGGCTTAGGGCGGGAATGGCAGTCCCAAGGGCCATGCATGGCTCCTCCAGGGGGACCTTGCAGCCCCCTGCAGCATTTGTTTTAGCCCCGGGGAGGTGGTGGTGGTCCCCGGGACCAGGGGGCCACAATGGACCCCCTTCATTATTATTAAATTGTAGCCCCGGGGAGGTGATGGTCCCCAGGGCACTGGGGGAGGGCGGCGTGAGCCCCCGACATTATTTTACATATGCCCTAAGGAGGTCCCAGGCCATAATCGGCCCAGGAAGGGGGGCTGCACAGCCTCCCTCCCATTTCTAAAAATGCCTAGTTCTGGGGGATGGGGTCCCATGGGCCAAATATGGCCCAAGGAGGGGGGGGCATTCTCAAACTGATTCACACACCCATACCAGTACTTATACACTCACTCACTTATTCATAGGTGTACACACACACATCCACTCAGTCACACATACACCCAATCACTCAGTAATACAGCCACTGACCTATCCATTCATACACCCATACAGCCACTCACACAGTCAGTCACCCATAGAGCTATTCACACACCTACTCACTCATGCATACAGTGAATCACATAGCCACTTACTCACCCTTACAGTTCTACACACACACATACACACTCATACAGATACTAATATGTACTCACTCACCTAGAGTCACTGACACAAGCACACTCACCAATAGAGCCACTCTCACATTCACTCACTCATATATCCCATCACTTACCTACAGAGCCTTTCACATACCCAATTACTCACCCATACAACTCCTGGCACATGCACTCAGTCACCGACAACTATATACACACACCCTCACCCATACAACCCCTGACAGATGCACTAATCAACCCTTACAGCCACTGACTCACCCATTCACTCATCCATACAGGCAGTTCCACACCCTCACAAACACAAACCCACCCACCCACACACACTCATACAAGTACTCAGACAACCACTCACCCATACAGCAACTCACCTACTCACTCACACGCCCATTCAGCAACTGACCACCAAACACACTGCTACATTCACACAACCAGTCACTCACCCATATATTCACTGAAACACCTAATCGCTCACTTACAGTCAGTCATGCAACCACTAAATCATTCATACAGGCACTCATACACTCACGGATTCCCCAATACACCTTGGTATATATATTGAACATTCATAAACTGCCATAGACATAGTCACCGGATGATGTCATGAGTGATGTCACTGACCATGTCATGAGTGATGTAATATGTGAGGTCATAAGCGGTGCATTGCGGGGGTGCAAGTTATAGTTAGCTCAGATAACTGTAACTGCTGAATTTCACTGGTTTTGTATGAGTGAAACCTGAGCCTAACTAAAACGTCCCTGAAACCTTCGTTCTTTTTTCAGTGAAAATTATATATATATATATATAAACGAAACTTCCCAGATTATGCCGTCACGCACAACAACAGGAACGGACAACTTCAGTCGCCAATGCTGGAAAAAGTTATTTATTTAGATTTGAATTTTGTGCCTAGTCCATGACGCGTTTCGAGCCACTTGGCCCTTGATATTATATATATATATATATATATATATATATATATATATATATATATATATATATATATATATATATATATATATATATATATATATATATATATATATATATATATATATATATATATATAAATATATAAATATATATATATATATATATATATATATATCCATACCTGCCCCTGCCGGATGGATTCCGAGGCACAGAGGTTTATGTGGTTCGGGGACCCAGGAAAAACGCTCGACAGACATCACAGCAGGACAGTGGTTTCAGAAGTACCTTTGATTGTCCAGCACGATCACTTTGGCGTTACAATACCCCCCTGCATCACCTACCTGAAAGCCAACAGCATTCTGGGACCAGTAGTTTACTCAAAGCCTGTGAGCTACTATCCGTGAGCAGACACTTGTTTGGGGGTGGAGCTGACTTCATCCAATAACAATGGAGCGGGACGTATAACAACTGGGACTGTGAAACCTCCTGAACACTGCGCTGGCACTGAGGAAGGCCGTCAGGCCGAAATGCATTTGCCGTAATTAAAGTGTTTCCCCGTTTTTTTTTTAATGTGTGGCCTCTGCTCTGTTCGTGAGGAGGGAGTTTATGGTGATGTTATACGCATCAGCCAGAGACACGATACAGAGGCCCCCACATTGCAAGTTGGCCCCATCTTCACTGGCTGCTGCCTCGGCAGCTTTGCGGCATTTTTCAAGTTATTAAAAGGTTGGGGCCCACCTCAACGCTTCGGAAGGAGAATGGCGTTTGTGAAGTGATTCCACTTCACACTGGGCGGGATGCATGGCCATTCCGGCCCCCGCCGGATGGATTCCGAGGCACAGAGGCTGATGTGGTTCGGGGACCCAGGGAAGCGCTTGACATACATCACAGCAGGACAGGGGTTCAGAAGTACCTTTGATTTTCCAGCACGCAGTACGATCACTTAGGCGTTACAATACCCCCCTGCATCACCTACCTGAAAGCCAACAGCATTCTGGGACCAGTAGTTCACTCAAAGCCCGCGATCTTCTATCCGTGAGCAGACACACTTGTTTGGGGGTGGAGCTGACGTCGTCCAATAACAATGGAGCGGGACGTATAACAACGGACTGTGAAACCTCCTGAACACTGCGCTGGCACTGAGGAAGGCCGTCAGGCCGAAATTCATTTGCCGTAATTAAAGTGTTTCCCCTGTTTTCCCCTGTGTGGCCTCTGCTCTGTTCGTGAGGAGGGAGTTTATGGTGAGATATATATATATATATATATATATATATATATATATATATACACATATATATATATACACATATATACATATATATACATACATACATACACACATACACACACACACACACACACACACACCTATATAAATATATATTTTTTTAACTACACTTCCCTTCAATAATATGAAGTTAAAGCACCCCCCGATGTAATGACATGTGAAGTAACAACTGAATTACTGGAGTAAATCTGTAATGAGTTCCAGGAAGAAAGTACCTCACAGAGCGTGCTCAAGAAGTTCTCAAAAACAGAAAAGTCAGCATAGCTTGCTCTTCCACGTTGGAAAAGAGTCTACCTCTAGCTGCCCCTTTTGTGAAAAATCATGCAAGCTTCATCTGGATGAACATATCATTTGTAATTTGTATATGAAATCCAATAAAGTTTGCTGTTTCATCCTTCCCTGCTAGGTAACCCGCTGAAAGACCAGTTTCTTAATCAGTAGCCCACTGCCAGCAGTTCTAGAGCTTGATCGCACAAAAAGGGAGTTCCCACTCCATCTGTGTAGATAGCAGATCACAGTAGTGTTGGAATTGTCTGCTCTGTAGCTAATGGAGGAAAATATTTAAAGCAAGCTTGATTAGTTACTCTGTTCCGGAAGGCTGCTGCGCAAAAGCCTTCGAGAGATCACAGATGACTGAAAGTGAAATCTTGCAAAGGTGTCAGTCTTATTCCATCCTGAAGAAGCTCTTTTTATGGCACAATTGGGCACAACGGGAATTGCTAGGGCTACTAAATCCCACAAGCTAGCAGACAAGTCACAGTTCAATATCTAAAGGCTAGACTTCCAGATGTAAAAATCCTCTTGCCGAGTACGTACATCTTATATATTCCATATTATTAGGGTTGGAGAAAAAGCGTTCTGCTTCAGTTTTAGATAAAGCTAGAATTATGGCTCTCCCAGGGGAAAGATGAGATGACAAGTAGACGCACAGATGTCCAACATTATTTTTAAAAAGCCTCGAACCGAGTAGTAGAAACTCCGATCTTAGAGAAATTTCCCTGGGGTGGAGTAGAGTTTAGAATATATGCTGGCTCATACGAATAAGAGAATGCTGGCCTTTTTCAATCTTCCTTTTCTTGCCATGTTGAGAGAGTCAGTACTCTTAAATTAATGTTACTGAAGTGTGACCACTTACACACGTGGTGCAATAGGCCTTCTCTGATTACCTCTGCCTGCAGTTTCCATAGATGTAACCTGTATCTGAATGCTTGCTCTGGTAATTGGAGAAACCATGGAGTAAAGTGCACTGGATTACCCAGATTAGACTCCAGTTTACATGGGAGCCCTTCGTAGTACCTGAAAATGCTTGCTTCCTGTCAACTTCGACATAAAGGCACTTCAGCACAAAGCTAGATACGAACTGGCTTTACAGACACCCTGGAATGAGCTCTGGCGTAGTCTAACGCGATGGCCATTTACTAAATTGACCTTGTGTTAGGCTACAGCTGGAAGTACCATACTGTCCCAAAAAAAGGCCCTTGGCTGAACGTTCGTGTTCAGGACACAGCAGTCTCTTACTTGCCAGCTCGCTACTGTATACTCAAGAATAAGTTCAGGGACTCATGCGGCAGCAGAAACTTAAAGACATTAAACAGAAAACCACAATCCATACAAAAGACTCAGAGACGAAGCATACTATACCATACAAAACTGACAATCGATTGAATTTCAGAAAAACTCTCAAAACCTGTTCACCCCCAACCAACACAGAATCCAATCTCCTCTTTATCAAGCTCCATGGGGCAGTCCATTTTGGCATTCACTGTGCTATAAAAGCCCAGACATGTGTATTCTCGTTGGAAGTGGGAAATGAAGCCGCTGTTTTCCTCAGCATAGTCCAGCACTGTATCTACACGTAGCTATGGGTGGAAGTTACAGGATGGCATAGTAGTTCAAAGAAAAGGCTGTATGTGATTTGGTCTTAATTTTGAAGAGTGACTATGTGCAGGAATATACTAGTTAAACGCTCAATGCCAAAGTTAGCTTGTGGGATCTCTGGTGGAGACACTAAGCAACATTTATTTCAATCTCGTTACCCTTTGAGCATTCAAGAACGGTCTTGTATGGAGTCTTATGTGCAAATAATATCACCGACTAAATGAAACTTCTAATTCCTAAGTTGTTGCAGAGATAGGAGGCAGAGCGAGGGGCCAGCCTGGCTTAGACCGTAAAAGCCCACCTCTGACTGAGAAACTCCAAGACAGAACATTGAAAACTGACTGCAAACTTTTCATACTTCTCCTGCTCAGCATGGCGTAGGACACCACTACTACAGGGTGGTGATAATTAGTCATTTATGGTAGCCTCTTTACACTGTGCCGCTTAATCCCACCTAATCCCTCCAAAATGACAAATTAGCTTTCTAAACCCTCAAACTTCTTTTGAGGTTTGAGGGTGCCTTAATGACTATACTTCTGCTACATTAATAAACACAGAAAAGAATTTAAAGGATTAAGTGCGCGTATGAAAAAGCACTGCACTACACTAACTCCAGCTGGAAAACTAGAAGAGGGAAGCCATGCACAGGGCTACTGAGCTACACTCCATTGCTGGGTTTCTAGCATTTCAAGGATCACCTTTTAGGGCACTTATCTGAAGCTCCTACCAAGACTGTCGATTACATGATACATTAGACAGGCTCTTCCAGAATGCACAGTCAGCAAGTGCGACTCCTGGAGTATCAGAAGTATTGCTTTCATCTACGCCATCTCACGGCAGCACTTACTATATGCAAGTTCCTCTCCTGCTCTCTTCCTGGACTGGTCGCCTCTGGAAAAGAAAGAAAAGGATTATTCAACACCCTGGCACCAGGATAATGGGCTTACTTCGTTTCTAGAATAAGGTACATTATCAAAGTAAGTGCCTTACAGTACTAGTGCCTTTCAAAAACACAGGGATTGACTCAGTTTAGGAACCTAGAGGCTAGAATCAGTACTGATTGAGAATACTAGGGTACCTCTAGGACCATGGATTATCGGCGTTCTTTTCAACAGGATGGAGAAACTTTTCAGTAGGGAAAAGTTTCTCCTTCCTGTTGAAAAGAACGCCGATAATCCATGGTCCTAGAGGTTCCCTATTACAGTACTAGTGCAGCAGCGGTCCTGTACTATAGTAATAAATGTATGGATGTGTGCTCATTAGTGCAATTGCCAACATCTTATCTATGCATCTGCGTATATAGTGTCTACCGTGCATTGTTCATGTGTTTAATTTTTTTAAACCAAAACACAGAAGGGTCAGCTCCTCAAAAAGGAGAAAGGGACTGGGAAGCCTTTAAATGTGGAACAAATAGACAGACCAACAGGATCCCGGGGGATCCAAGTGATCAGATTAAAGTGCCCTCCCACACCTGGTGTCATGCTCCATCACAAAGTGCTCCTCGTCAGGCCGGCACTGAAATGTCAGACGGGCCCCTCAAGGGTGCTCTTTAGCTGAGATCTTCTGATCATAATACTGTAGGATGAATGCAAGTGAGGTGGAGAAATAGAGTGGTGAGAAAGTAGTTAAGAGTCTAAGGGAAATGGAAATTTTAACAAGATGCTGATCCATTGACTCATTAAAAATTAATATAGGGTACCCACTCAAAAGGACATGTGGGCCTGCAGATTGGCAGAGGGGGTTAGATCTCTGGCTACTCTATCGTGAGGTTCCCTTTTATCTGTACGCAGCTAGGCGCAGTCCTCTGCCTCTACTAAGGGTAGTTTCATTTGTCATTATTGGGTGGAATATCCCTTTGCTGCACCACAGCAAGTGTAGTGTTAATCTTTTTAAGTGGGTACCGTATCCTAATTTTTCTGGACCCTGCAATTTTACTCTATAGGGTAGCTGTAATCTTGGTCCTGATGAAATGCCATTGACCCTCCTGGCATCCAAGGCATGATACATTTTGACATTACTTTACATGCTCCATAGCTATTCGGTTCCATTATCACCCTAGATAGCCCCTTTGTTTTTAATGCATTAAGGAGCACCCAATAATGAAGCATGACACCCCACCAGATGTTTGAGGGTGCTTTGATCTGATCACTCAGATCCCCAGGGATCCTGTTGGTCAGTCTATTTGCTCCACCTTTATGGGCTCTCCAGTCCCTCTCTGCCTTTTGAGAAACTGCCCCTCTGTGTTTTTTGTTCGTTGACTTCGGAGGAGGGTGGGTGCAGGACCTCTCTAAATATCACTCCTCGCCCATCTTTGATTATTTAGGAAGGGTATTTAACCAAAACCAAGGTCAAATACCACTGAACAGGTCTCCAGACCATGAGGAAAGGTCTTTCTATGTGTGAAGTAACTGCAATCTGTGAGGCAATAAGGAAAATGCTACTTGCCCAGTATGCATCTGTTCTTGGCATGTAGAGGTGTAGATTCATATGCGTTAGCATAGATCGCCATCTGGTGTTGGGCTTGGATGTTTGCACTTTGTTTTTCTTTGAAGAAGTGTTTGTAGTCACGAGGTTGGTGACTCCTCCTTCTGGTAATAGTGTGCATGGGCATCAACTCCATCCCTAGATTGTTTTCACCATAAAGAGTGATGATGGAGTTAGTAAGAATAGAAAGATGTCCATGTGTGTTGTATCCAAGTAAGAGAATACTGCAGCAGATAAAGGTACCTGGGGAGGCGGGTGGGCGCATATGAATCTACAGCTCTACATGCCAAGAACAGATGCATACTGGGTAAGTAGCATTTTCCATTCGAGGCATATGAGCTGTAGATCATATGCGTTGGCATAGAATATACAGCAGTTATCTTCCCAGCGGTGGCTGACCTGTATCTGCTGCAGTAGTTTGAAAAAGTGTTCTTAAGACAGCCTGGCCCACACTAGCTTGTTGTTTTGCATGCACATCTACACAGTAGTGTTTTGTGAATGTGTGAGGTGTAGACCAAGTTGCAGCTTTGCAGATGTCATGTAAGGGTATATTCCCTAAGAATGCCATAGGAGCCCCTAGCTTGTGTGTGGAATGCGCTCTAGGGGGAACAGTTAATGTGCGTTTAGCTTTAATGTAGCAAAGCTGGATGCATTTAACTATCCATCGTGCAATACCAGTTTTGGAAATGGGATTGCCTTTATGCGGTGGTGAAAAAGCAACCAAGAGTTGTTTGGTTTTCCTTTTGAATTAGTCCTAAGAAGCACTTTTTTGTGATGAATTTGCAAAAATGGTTCTTGTATGGTTAGTGTCTGGAGCTCACCAACTCTCCTGAGTGATGTGATGGCTAGAAGGATGGCTACCTTCCAAGTGAGGAATTGTAGTTCACATTTGTGCAGAGGCTCAAATGGTGGACCCATAAGTCTTGTAAGGACAACATTAAGGTTCCAAACTGGAGAAGGTGGAACTCTAGGTAGAATGATTCTTTTGAGCCCTTCCATAAATGCCTTGATAGCGGGCACTTTAAACAAAGACAAATGTCTGTTTTGTAGATAAGCAGCTATGGCAGCGAGATGCAATCGTAGAGATAGCAAATAATGTTTTGAATGAGAGCATCTAGTGGATTAATTTGATTGTTTGTACAGTAAATCAACACCCTTCGCATGATCTTCAAGTGGCTCCCCACCGAAACAAGGACAGTCACCCAGGCCCTCGTCAGCAGTAGACTGGACTACGGAAACGCACTCTACGCAGGAGCCCCGGCCAAACTCCTGAAACGGCTTCAACGCATCCAGAACGCCTCTGCACGCCTGATCCTGGACATCCCTCGCCACAGCCACATCACACCCCACCTGAAAGACCTACACTGGCTCCCTGTCAACAAGAGGATAACCTTCAAACTCCTCACCCACACACACAAGGCACTCCACAACACAGGACCAACGTACCTCAACAGCCGACTCAGCCTCTACACCCCCACCCGCCAGCTCCGCTCCGCAGACCTCGCCCTCGCCACCCGCATCCGAAGAAAGACCGCCGGCGGCAGATCATTCTCCCACCTCGCCGCCAAGACATGGAACACCCTCCCCATCCACCTACGGCAGACCTTCTGACCTTCAGAAGACTTCTCAAGACCTGGCTCTTCGAACAGTAGCAGCTTCCCCCCTCCACCCCCCCCTAGCGCCTTGAGACCCTCGCGGGTATGTAGTGCACTTTACAAATGCCATGATTGATTGATAAATTACATATCGTTTCCACTTTGCTGCGTAGCATGCACTGGTGGTAGGACGTTTAGCTTCTTTAATGACGTTCATACAGTCTGGCAGGAGGTTAAGGTAACCAAACTCTATGATCTCAGGTGCCAGATCGCAAGGTTGAGTTGATTGGGATCTGGATGTCTTATCTCTCGGTGGTTTTGAGTGAGAAGCTTGGGTGAGAGGGGTAGTTTTTGATGAGGAACCACAGATATTTCCAACAGGGTCGTGAACCAAGGTTGCTGAGCCCATGCGGGAGCAACCAGGATCATTCTGATGGAGTGCTGTTGGAGCTTCCGAACCACTAATGGAATGAGTGGGAGAGGTGGAAAGGCGTAAGCAAATGCTCCTGAACAGTTCATCCATAGCGCATTGCCTTTGGACAATGTGTGGATACCTGGACGCGAAGTTTGAGCATTTTACGTTTTGGTGTGTGGCGAACAGATCTATTTCTGGGTATCCACACATTTGAAAGAATGGAAGGAGTACTTGAGGATGTAACTCCCATTCGTGGATTTGTTGTTGTTGGTGACTGAGCAGATCTGCGAGTATACTCCTGGAAGGTGTTCTGCAAGGAGATATATCTTTTGAGGAATGGCCCATCTCCATATGCTTTGAGCTAGTTGCGAGAGCAGTAAGGAGTGTATACCTCCTTGTTTTTGGATGTAATAAATTACTGTCATCTGGTCAGTACGGACAACAGCAGCTTTGTGGAGTAGATGGACTTGAAAGGCTTTAAATGCTAGAAAAATTGCCAGAAGATCCAGGTGGTTTATGTGTAACTGTTTTTGTCGTGTCCACAGGCCCTGAATGGTATGATTTTGGAGATGAGCTCCCCAGCCGGTGAGTGATGTGTCTGCTGTTAGTACTATCTGTGGAATCGGCTCGAGGAACAGGCCGCCCTTTGGAAGGGTTTTGTTTGTTCCACCACTGCAGAGAGCGATGGGTGCGTCTGTCTACCAACACCAGATCTGCCAATTGGCCTTGAGCCTGGTTCCACTGTCGTGCTAAGCATTCCTGTAGAGGACGCATTTGGAGTCTTGCATAAGGGACGATTAGAATGCAAGAGGCCATCATTCAGACTAACTGCATGAACACTCGAGCTGGTAATGAGTGTTGAGGTTGAATTTGTGTTATTAGAGCCTGTATGTTGTGTATCCTGACTGGGTTGGGGTATGCTAGAGCTTTGCAAGTGTCTATTTTAGCTCCTAGATAAACTTGTGTGTTGGACGGTTGGAGGTGTAATTTGGTTAGGTTTACCGTGAACCCTAAGCAGGGAAGCAACTGAATTGTTTTGTGGGTGTGTGGAATACAGCTTTGCTGCGATTTGGCTTTTATGAGCCAATTGTCCAAATAAGGAAACACATGAATGTGTTGTCTTCTTAAATGAGCTGTAACTACTGCTAGACACTTGGTGAAAACTCTGGGTGCTGTGGTTACCCCGAACGGGAGGACTTTGAACTGGTAGTGTTGATCGTCCACCACGAACCGGAGATATTCCTGTGAGCGGGGTGAAAGGGAATGTGGAAGTAGGCGTCCTTTAAATCCAAAGTGGAAAGAAAGTCGCCTTGCTGGAGCAATGGGAGCACCTGCTGGAGGGTGACCATGTGGAAATGATTTGACTGAATGTAGAGATTCAGCTGCCTGAAGTCCAATATTGGTCTGAGGGAGCCGTCCTTTTTTGGAATTAGAAAATAGAGTGAGTAAACCCCTGTGCCCTGATGAGTCAAGGGGACTGGTACTATTGCATGTTTTTGTAACAGGGAGAGAACATCTTGTTTTAGGAGGGTGAGATGTTCTGAGGACATCGCACGATGTTTGAGAGGGAAATTTGGTGGAGTGGAGGTAAGTTCCAGGCAATAACCATATTGGATAATTTTTTTACCTACTTGTCTGTTGTAATGAAATTCCAGATAGGTAGGAACTGTGAGAGACGTCCCTGGATAGGAGTGGAATGATTGGAGGGTAGTGGAGGGAAGTCACTATTTAGTGGCGGGGGAAGTGCGGGTGCCTCTTCCCCCAATTCCTCTGTATCCTCCCCGAAAACATCCTCTGGATGAGGAAGATTGATTGGAACTTTTGTAAGAGGATGAAGTGTTTTCTGACGCAGTTGTCTTTGAGCCACCCCTATAAAAAGGAGCAACGAAAGGAGCCCCTAGTAGAAGGTAGTTGTAAGGCCCCCATGGACTTCGCAATCTCGGTGTCTTTTTTCATCTTTTCTAATGATGAATCGACTGTGGGGCCAAAGAGATGTTGCTGATCAAAGGGCAGATTAAGTAGTGCTGATTGTACTTCCTGTTCGAATCCTCAGATTCGAAGCAAAGCGTGTCGGCATAGCAAAACGCTGGAGTTAATGGCATGCGAGGCTGTATCAGCCGCATCGAGGGCGCATTTGATAGACGTGTTTGTAATAAGCTTAGCTTCTTGAATGAGGTTGTGAGCTTTAGCCTCGTACTGGTCTGGTAAATGCTGCATTAGTTTTTCTAGCTCGTCATAGTGAGTTTTATCATATCATGCCAGGAGAGCTTGTGCATTGGCAATACGCCAATGATTCGCACCTTGTGATTCAATTCTCTTGCCTGACGAGTCTATAAGCTTTAACTCCTTGTCAGGGGGAGGGTCGTCACCTGTAGTTTGAGAATTTGCTCTCTTTCGTGCATTTGAAACTACAAGAGAATCTAATGGCACCTGACCTCTGATGTAAATTGCGTCTGTAGGGGCGGCCTTATACTTTGTCTACCCTTGGCGTAAGTATTCTAGCTCTAACAGGGTCCTTGAATACCTCGCTGGCTTGTTTTATCATACCTGTGAGCATGGGCAAAGTATTAGTGGTTTTTTGGGAGGGAGCGAAAGTTACCACTAAGAAACCCGCCTCTAAGGGATCAGTATGTAATTCCACCCCATGGTATTGAGCAGCTATATTGATAAGCTGTGGGAAACCTATATTGTCATTGGGTGGTGATGGTCTGGAGGGATACAGATCGGGGTCATTAGAACGATCCGGGTCTTTATCATAATTATCCCAGGGGTCTGTGTCCTGTGGAATGGTGTCCTCATTATCATCCCCATCATTATCATCCTGTGGCTCGGTGAGAAATGTGGTGGTGGTGAGTTTGCTGGTGAAATCAGTAAATTTGGATTAAAAGGTGGAGGAGAGGGAGGTATGTAAGGGGGAGAGGGGTTAGTACCGATGTCCTTTTTCTTAAGAGGTACATGGTAGTCTTCACAGAGGTCCAGCTTCCGTTTTTTAGGAAGTGTTGCTCAAAGTTTTCCAGTTTCAGGGTCAATATGTAACTGTTTTTGTTTTGGATCCAAATAATCATCTGATGAAGGAAGTTCTTTGGACTGAGTATCTTTGTCCTTTTGTTTATTTTCAGAGGGCTAAAGAGGACTTTCATGCTTTCTGGGCTCTGCGCCCTTCGGTGCGGGATGTTTCGGTTTCCGAAGGTTTGGTTATCCCTGGTTTTTGATCTGAAGGTTTCTCTTTATGTGTTTTCAGCTCAGAAGCTTATTGTTTAACTGGTTTCGGCTCAGAAGTTTTCGGTTTAGCTGGTATTGTTTCCGAGCCTTTGGTTTAGCTGGTGTCGGCTTCGAAGCCTTGGCTTTATGCTGTTTCGGATTCGACTCTTTCGGTGCCGAAGATGTCTTCAGTGCCGGCAGCGCAGCGTCAGGCTTGGTCTTCAGTTTCAGAGCCGAAGATGTGGGTTCGGCATTTGAGTGGGGTCGGCTCGATCCCGAGCCGGAAGACTTGTGTTTATGTTTCATAGTCGGGCCAGAGGGCGGGGCATCTGAAATGGTATCACGGTGTCGACCTGAGCCAGAGGGCGAAGGTGTAACCGTAGTCTTTGGTGTTTTTGTGGGCAGTTGGGGCTCCTTACTCGGAGTCGTTGGCTTCAGACACGGAGATGTGTTCTTCTTCGGTGGCAGGTTGGAATTCCGACTTCTCCGAAGATGTCTGGCACCGGGACTAGTGCAGTGTCTCATCTTGTGACGTCGAGCCCGATGGTCTTAAAGCGCAATGATCGACAGGTCTCGCAGTTGGTTTCTTCGTGCTCCGAGGAGAGGCAGAGGTTACAGACCAGATGCAGGTCCGTGTGTGGGAACTTAGCACCATACCCAGGGCATTTCTTAAATGGAGTGCGTTCCATGGACTGCTGGCGTGGTCGGTGCGGGTAGGCCTCACGGCCCGGGTCGAAGCGTTGATCGAAGTTGTTGGAGTTTATGATGCACGTCGAAGGGGAAACCGCGATCGAGAACAATACCATCGAGTGGTAAGGATAGCGCGTCGAAAAGGTTAGAAGACTATTCTGAACCGGAGCGGCGCAATACACATCTGAACCCGATGGCGGAAAAAAACAATCTGGGGATGGAGTCGATGCCCATGCCCACTATCACCGGAAGGAGGAGTCACCAACCTTATGACTACAAACACTTCTTGGAGGAAAAACAAAGTGCAAACATCCGAGTTCAACACCAGATGGCAATCTATGCTAACGCATATGATTTACATCTCATATGCCTCGAACACTGCTTTTTTCCCATGCCAGTTATAGTTTGCTTTAGTAATAAACATAAATGTGACCTTTGCACTGCAGTAATGAATGTGTAGCGATTAGTACAGTTGCTGTAAATAACGTGTTACTAGGCCATAACGGTTTTCAGCCCCAATGCAAAATATAGTATTTACACATACTTATTTACTTTACACATTTAATTTATATTAGTATTGCTGAGGGAGGAGAGGTCTCCCACGGAGAGGGAGAGGAGCCCGGGGTGTCCAGACTCCCCTCTCGGTCCTGCATGTGCTACTCGCTTCTGCGGCTCCTCTTCATACCACCTGGGTGCACGGGGACTGTGACAAGCACAGGACTAGGTAAGAAGCAAGTCTATACAGGGCTAAGGGGACTGCTGTGCCGGAGGCTAGGGTCAACTCCTTCACCAGCAGGGGGGCTCTTCTGCGAAGGAAGAGGAGCGTCGCCCCACTGCTCTGTGCGCAGGTGAAAAAGGAAAAATTAAATGATAACCCATTGTTTTTATCACTATTTTTCTGTCCTTACTCAGCTGGTTATGGACGGGGCTGGGCTGTGTCAGAGAAGCAGGGTGAGGAGTGGTGGCACTCTAAGTAGGCATGACAATTTGGCAGGACGTCTTTGGCCAGCCAAACAGTCATGCGCACTTAGCATGTTCTCCACCAGGCTGTGTTGCATAGCCTGGGTGGAGAACATGCCCAGGCTCCCAGTCCCCATCTGAGCGTTGGACTACGGTGCTCAGACCAATCAAAGTATTGTGATGGTCTTGGGGAGTCTGGAAGCTTAGATGCTTTCTGGTGCTGCCTCTGGAGCCCTGGAAGCGGACGAAGAGGACAGAGGCGGTGGCACACAGGTAAGTGATTTTTTCATTCCCCCGTCGTTAATTAGCAGCCGCTACTGCTTACCAACCTTGGGGGCACAGTCAATCCCAGGCTGAAGAGCTGGGGCCACATACCCTGGCACTCACAGGGTGCAGTCATGCTTCAAACAATGAGTTATTTATTCAAATGTGGATACATTAATTTTTCTTGTATAGAACTGCTCAGCGCACATTCCAAACTGAAACAGGCACTACCAGTGTTGTTGAGGTAAAAGAATTGGAATATTGTCTACGGTCACGCAGTGACAGCACGTGGAGAAGCCAGGATTACCATGTGGACTGTTTTCAAACACTGATTTAGCTGTTCAACCACAAATGCTGCAAAGCCACACTGGTGCTATACGATATCATACATGTACTGGTTTACTTGCTACTGTTCCAAACCGTAACCTCGATGCATTGAAGTGAACAGTAGGAAACTGCCCCAAAACAGACTTCTGAAATTTGCGATCGGAACGATATGGCCACCCGGGTATCCTTGCATGTCTCTGGGCAGGGCCAGAGCAGCAGTGACTTCCAAGAAGGGCAGGGTGAAAGCCACCGTCCTTGGTGCTTTCCTCTGTGAAATGCACTCTAATTATTGCAATGCAATAGGCAGCTATTCATATACCGCTTTGAGGGTCTGTTTACTTCACACGCTAGTTATTGGCAAAGGAAGCATCAGCATAGCTTAGAAGAATGTAGTAGCTTACCAAGAGTTACATTGTAGTCAACAAAATTCAGCAAATCTTGGTCGTGCACACGTCGAAAGTGCACATTTTAACCAAGTTAGAACACAAAACTAAAAAGCACTAACATTTGCAAGGTGCATAGAGGAGACCTGGGGCCTTATAACACAAGGTGTCACCAGGGGTGCAACGGGCGTTTGTGCTCACTTTGCACGCCCCGGGGCACTTTGGCATTAGAGAAGGGGCTGCAGACGCTTGTGCGTCCCCTTTTGTAATATCGAAAGTGCTGGCACACATCCTCAAGAGGGCGTGCCCTCATTTGCATGTGGGCATGGCCCCAAGCAAATGAGGGAATCCCTTTGCCTCTGCACACACACTGTATTACAGACGCTGGCGCAGAGGCAGAGAAGTCATCAGGATGCGCACTGACAGTGCGCCACCTCAAAGGTGGCACACTATCAGTGAGCCCCCTGCTTGCAGCACTCTGGAGGGGGGACTGCCCCAGACATTCCTTTGCAGGCAGGTGCAGTCACTGACTGCACCAGCATGTAAGGGGATCTCTAATCAGTGGGTGCTTTAAAGCCCCCAGGACAGTACGAGTTTGCGGCTGCCCTGGGGCAGCACATTCTATGTAATAGGGCGCACTTTCCCTGTTTGCACCAGGCGCACCTGCTTTAAGGTGCGCCGGGCACAAACAGAGAAAGTACGCCCTTTACATAATAAGGCCCCTGGTGCAGTTAAATTTACAAAACTGGTGCAATGAATTTTAAGAATGGCTTTTCAACCTATGACTAATGCAGAATGGCATCTGCCCCAAGTTACTAGTGCAAAACACAACTGATGACTATGGGGCCCTACTATGTATAGGGGACACCTTCCCAGTTTGTGCCCGGCGCACCTTAAAAAAAGGTGCACCGGGTGCAAACAGGGTAAGTGTGCCCTATTACAGAGATTCTGCATTCAAGTGAAATACGAAGTGGCTTTAAAGCAGCCGCTCCGTGTTTCACAGTGCAGGCGGCAACCGGCCTGCCCTTTAAAGGGGATTAGAGATCCCTTTGTAGGCTGGTGCATCCAGTGACTGCACCTGCCTGCAAGGGGAGTCCGGGGGTGGGGAGGTACATGGCACTCCCTTGCCCCCCCACCCCGAGGGCTGCAATGAGGGGGTGCACTAGTGGCGCACTGTCAGTGCACCTCCTGACTGCTTCTTTGCCTCTGTGCTCGCGTCTAATACGGCACGGATGCAGAGGCAAAGGGATTCACTCATTTTCATGGGACCACACTCCCATGCAAATGAAGGAACGCCCTCTTAAGGAAGCACTGGCACTGTATGAGTGCCTGCTATTCGGTATTACAGAAGGAGACAAGCGTCTGTGGCCTCTTCTGTAATGCCAAACTGCAGAGGGGTGTGCAAAGTGGGCGCAAACGCCTGCTGCGCCCACAGGGCACCTTGTGTACAGAGGCGGCCCGTGCAGGTAAGGTGGGGGGGGGTCAACAGACGAGTGAAACTTAATTTTTTTTAAATACAGCTAAAACACTTACCTTGCACTCGCCACATCGCCAACCTGGAGATGCGGCAAGCGCAAGGCAAGCAGTTTTTGTTTTTTAAATTTAAGTTTCCCTCGTGGTCGTCTGTTGACTTTCGACACCCCCCCTCCAACCCCCGCACAAAGAGGCTGGGTCGCACCTAAAGAAACACCTTTCACCTTGTACAACAGTCTGCAGTCCAACTCTCCCTCTATCATTTAACACAGGGCAGAACTTTAGACAGTTTAGTCACCAGCTCCTTACTAACAAAGTCTTCATTTAACTTCTGAAGGACGTCTAGTCACTAGGTTCTGGAGCACTGTACATCCCAGCGTGAAGCGCTTTAACACCTCAACAGGGTAGTAAGCGCTATATAAATGCAATGAAATGTAGTTATAAACAAAGATATTTAAACATTAGAAAATATACCCAGAGTGCGAGCAGAGATTATGATATATTGTGATGTTTTTTTGCACAAGCGTACTGTTAAATGTTTTTGTGTTGTCACGGAGAGGAAAACGAGATGGTCTAGAAGGTCCACACAAATCTATTTACTATAGTAAAAACATGGGAATTGAAGTTTGCACATTGCAGTAATAAGCGACTGAATTAGCATTTATAGCTGCTGATGTATGGAGATATATATAGAATGCAGTTTGTTACCACTACTGTTGAGTGCGGGGATGGGCAATGGCTCCCAAGGGGTCGAGCTCCTTCACAAGTACCCATTGTCCTACGCGCACTCTCAGTCACAGTACACATGCATAACTTGCAACAAACCCGCACTTCAAGGAGAGAAAGCAAGAACTCCAGTAACGGTGGAAGTCACAAGAGATTCCTCCAAACTAGGCGAACAGTTCATAATGCCTTCAGACCTGAGCTAGGATTCAGCGGAGGTCTACTATCAGGCACCCGGAGCCTGGTACCAAGGGCCAGTTGCAACTCTGGACCAAGGCTGGCAGGACATTCTGGGTGCATCCCGTTAGAAGATAGCCCACTGCTCCGCTTGGAACACATGGAGGCGAGCAGCGGACTCAAGAGTCCACTGCTGACAAAGCAGACAGGCCAGAAAAAATACACATGGCTAGGACGGCGCAGTTCTCCTTGCAAAGCGCAGATATTTGGCCCCTAGGCCAAGGCTTCAGACATGGCCTGCGTCAATGGTACGGATTCAAATCCTTCATTTCATAGATTTTTTTTATTTGTAATTCTGCTACACTCCAGGAAGACTGGATGAACTAGGACCACGGCGGAAGATTGGTGGAGCTCATCTCACAGATGGGACGTAACAGAGGAGACCAGGGTGGGTTTCCAACTTGTTGCGGAGCTTCACAGGTAGACAGTTATGGCCTGAGTGAAGTTGAAAGGCAGAGCTAAGTAAAGCCTCCCTGTAGCACAGCAGGGGATGCGTTCCGTACGCTGGCAGGGATGCGAAATTAGAGATGCAGTTCAGGTGCACTAGAGTGTAAACGCCTACACAGCTTCTACGATAAGTATGATTTTCTCTAACCACATCCATTAAATAGCGCTCTCAAGAAGTAGAAGACAAATCCGGTAATGTCAGAAAATCAACAGGCATTAGAATGTCAGCAGTGCAACTCAACAAGAGCAGTCGACGAGGTGATGGAGGAGGGAGGAGAAAAGAGGATTAGTCGGAGCATATATTCACCAGAAAAAAAACAATATAGCAAATATATATATGTTCTTTTTTACATTTGACTTCTAAGCCAAACTACATACATGCTAACACACGCTGTGAATTCCCTTTAAAGCGTCTCCCTATGATCCGTGCATTAAGGTCCCAAGCTGAGGTAGCCCATCTTAAACTTTCCAGAGGAATATATTTATACACATACATACATGCACATATATATACACACCCTTCCTCATGGATGGCAGACGGGCGTCAAAGTTTAAGATGGCTACCTCAGAGATCAGATTGATATATCTATATATCTATCAATCAGTGGCGGTCGCCACATAATAGTTAGGTCAGCTATTCCATAGGAAAAACGTTTTTTTGTGTTGCTAATGACTAACTCCATCTGATAAATCGCCATGAAAATACCCAAATAGGTGGAGCTTTGACTAATGTGTGCATGGAAGGTTTTGTGGTGATCTGTCAAGTAGGACCCGAGAAAAGGGGGGGGGGGGGGGGGGGGGGGGTTGTTCCCAAAATGCAAAATCCTCATGCAATTCCTTTCAACAAGGCTACAGAAAAAACTGCTAAATGGAATTATACCAAATTTGGCAGCTAGTTAGGTGTTGGTACACAGATTGTGCTTTTTGTGAACAGGTGTAAATCTGTACAGAAGTTTTTGATAAAATTAAGTTACAAAAAATCTAGATATTTGGACGGTTGGGTCTGTAAGAGGCTCCAGAGACTCGCGGGAGAGCCAATTTAACAATGGAGCATTCCGATGACCCAGGGAACTTATTTTTCTCTTGACCCCCCCCGCCAAGAATGCTCATACACTCCACATCCCACCACCCCCACCGCCCGCCTCCCCGGGCCAGACCAAAATAAAAACTGCATAAATTGCCATGATCCCACTGGACTCCAGAGGGACTGGACTCCCTCCCCCCCTCCCCCCCCCCCCCCGCCTGTTCCCCCCACACAATGGTGGCTCAGGGACCCAATCGTCCGGGCCGATTTAAACAATAAAAGGGAGGGGACCACTTGGCTTCCCTTCCCAAGCCTCTTAAGGCCCCGGGTAGCCCACCCCAGAGGTTGTAATTACTAAAAATGGGGAGGGGGCATGCCACCCCCTCTCCTCAGCCATTAAAGGCCCTGGGGAGCTCAACCCTGGGGCTAATTACTTCAAGTGAGGGGGGCTGTGCGGACCCCTCCATGAACAAATAATGGCCCCAGGGACCCCCTTCCCCAGGTCCGGATCACATGCTATATCCCAGGGAACCCGCCCCTGGGACATAGTTTCCCTGCCTGCACCGCTGCAGGTGGGGAAACCAGTGTATATTGGCACTTGGTAGACGCATTTTTTATTCTTCTGCCAAGCGGGAGCAAACAGTCTGCTCCCTGCGGGCAGGAGCTTTGAAAAACCTCCCGCGAGCTGGGAGCAGACTTTTCATCCGTTTCCCTGCTAACTATTGCTCTCACCGTGGGACTCCTCCGTCAACCCCGATTGAGTATATGGTGGGTGCCCTGTGTGGGAAACAACATTAATTACTGCTGGCCACAGGGGATGTAATCTCGGGCCGTAAAAGGCTCGGGGAGGGGCGCTGCATGGTCCGCTTCCCCTCCCCTTTAAGTTTTGTAGTAGCCCTGGAAGATGGGGTCTCTAGGGCTAAGAAGGCTCGTGGAGAGGGGCCATGCGTTCCCTATAATTTAATAGAAAAGTTCCTGGGACATGTCATAAATGATGTCACGGAGCAGGTCCTGAGTGATGTAATATGCAAGGTCATAAGCAGTGCATGAAGGGGGCACAAGTTATAGTTGGCTCTGCTAACTATAACTGATGAATTTTTGTGTTTTTGTTTTTAAAGTTCAAAACGTTTATGTTGTCACTGACATTCACCCAACCAACTATAACGTTACATATACCATATCTCTATCGGATTCCAACAGATGCCCTTTCACTTCCTTGAAGCGAACAAAAGAGCACAAACTCCTCTTGAATTGCAGTGCATTTTATTTTTCACATTTCCATGCCATAACGCGTTTCGATCAACAGGTGACCTTGATCACATAGTGAAACGCATTGCGGAAAAGTCATTTAAACAAACCCAATTGTGTCACGCGACGACATGCACAAAGGACATGGTAAACAGACTGCATAATTACGTAGTTACTTTGTTGCTCAAATTTTCTACCAACGTGTGGTGTTAGGAAGACTCTTTAACATTGTAACATACAAATATAGAATCCATATCATGCAATTTACAACATATATTTAAATAAATACTTGGATGAATATTTCAAGAATATTTTAGAGTATTCTACCACACAGTCATGCACATGATATTTGAACAATGGGGAAGTAAGTATATCACCATTCTTGTTGCTTAAATGCATGTGATCTTCTCCCATATTCATTTAATACAATACTCATGACGTTATCCATGTATAAATAGCTAAAAAATCTAATAAAGTCTCAATTATGAGCATTCACGCCATCTAATGTGCAAAATGAGCCCGATTGTCCTATTAAAAGTGCTAATGTGCTTTCTTAATACCCTACTAGTGCATAGTACTTAAAAGTGCTTAGTGCGCCGTAGTGCAAATATAGAAATGTGCAAAACAATTATAAATTGATTGGTTATGATGTCTCACATCTATAAAATATTTGTTTTGTTTTCATAAAATGATCTTATTGGTGGCCGGCTGTCGGAGTGTTACTTACAAGAATTCTTATTTGCTTTATGTAAATCATAATCTTAAGTTGATTAAATGGATATTAGGCAAAATTAAGGGGGTATTTTTCGGAAATTCATGCATTATAAACCTGAGTCTGACTCAAAGATGTTTATCTGAATGTCAATATAATTACAGTGTTTAGTCTCAGAGATGCAATGATGGTTACAGGAAGTTATGAAGGTCCTCATTATTGTTGAGCCCTGTTGGTGTTTTGCAGTCAAGTTCTAGTAACATTCGTGGCTCAAGATGACGAAGCATGCGTTCCCCGTTACCACCTCGCTGAAGAGCTGGAATGGCATCAATAACATAGAATTTAAGGCAACTTAAGTCATTCTGATGTACAGATTTAAAGTGACGTGCCACAGGGTATGAGGCATCACTTGACTAGGGCCCACAGGTGCTGTAGAATTCTTACATGTACCTGCAGCTTGGTACTTCCAACATATCTCAAGCCGCAGGTACATTCCAGCACATAAACCGCATATTCTGTCCGGCAGTTAAAATTACCTTTGATGGCCACCTTAGTGGGACTAAAGGGTGTCAAATAGTGTGTTGTATTAACACCAAACTTACCGGCCCGGCAGGAAAAGCATGAAGGGACAGATGCATTTACACGTCAAATACATTTAAAAAATGAACTGTAGTGGGGGATATAGGCGCAGGGGCAAACTCTATGAACAACGGTTTCTGGATCCACCACTGGGTTGACAGAAGCCAGAACGTAAGTGTAACAAAAATGCTCAATGGAAAATTCAGTAATAAAGCAAGGTTATTGACACACTACTGGTCATGTTTCAGGTGTCCTTATCGACAAAAAATGGCAACACAGCCTCGCAAGCCTTTACTACGCAGTGACCGCACATTGAACTCTTTAAATGTCTAAGATAACTCTGTATGTGTGGGAAGAAGAGTAGAAATTGTAAAGAAACAAATCTTCATCGCCGCCCAGTCAATTAAATGAAAAAGAAATCATTTTGGCATGATAAAACGTGTCCAAATATCAAAAGCATACAATCAGAAAAAGACAGGTGAAAAGACAACATCAGTAAGGTCTACAGACATTTCAAACACTAATATTAAAGAAATTAACTACAACTTAAGCTTGCAGTCATCTTCGACTGGCCCTCCTCCTATTTAATGTACATTAAATAACCTGTGCCTTTGTTGGCCCAGAAGCATGTACCACATAGTTAAGATAGGTTGCACAACGTATCTTCAAGGAAAACAAGCATTTGCAAAGCCATAGGTCTCGAATTACTGAAAGTTTGAGCTTTTGGCATTACTAATAATAATGCAACTTCCGGTACTCGCGCTTCAGCTGTAAACATCTTAAGCTAAAGCGCGGGTGCCGCAATTGGTTCAGAAATAAAGAAATAGACAAAAAATGTCTATTTCTTCACTTATGAAGCAATCGCGGCACCGGCACTTTAACTTAAGATGTTTAACGCTAAAGCGCCGGTGCTGCCATTGTAACCAAAGTAAATAAAGAGAAAAAAGGCACAGCAGCTGCTTCAGCAATCACAACTAACCCAAAAAAAGGCGCAGCCGCCATTATTCCAGCCAAGGCGTGCTGCGATGAATAAATAAAACAAGCATTGGCATAGCCAATAGGTCTCGCCTTTGGGACCTTATAAGTGTTTAGCCATGCAACAGTTGCATAACTAAATACTTATAAGGTCCCAAAAGCGAGACCTATTGGCTATGCCAAGCGGCCGCGAAAGTGAAAGTGATCGCGATCAAACATCAAAGTGATCGTGCGGCCGCGAAAGTTAAAGTAAATCGCGGTAAAGAGCTGCGCGCGCGCCCATGCACATGCACTGTAGCTCTAGGCTGGCCTGGTAGCACTTTTTGGAGCCCTCTCAATAAGTCTCGCCAGACCAGCGCATGCGCAGATCCTATGCGATGGTCAAGATCTTGCATTTCTCCTTTGTTAAGAACTAGTTCAGTAATCTGAGGTTTTAAATCAGTTTAAAGCCCCCATTCTTAGTGGGGCCCAGGAAGTAGCAAGATATTGGCATGTTCCACCCCTTTGTGTGCGTGTGTACAGGAGGAATGTGATGAGGCAGGTCTAGAAAGATAGAGCATAGCCAACTTGGAAATTCTGAAGGACTAAGGTCCAAATTTGGCAATGCTTATCCAGCCCCCCACTTACTGGTCCAAGATGCACGCTCAAGGGGGAACCTAAAGAGTTTGAAGCTATACCTTCAAGAACGGAACTGATTCTGCAGCTCTTGTTCACTTCCTTTGGTGCTGCCTCCATTCCTAACATCATGAACATTTTGCAGTGGTCACTGGATAGGCTGCAAAGGCTTCTGCTGGTAGAAGGAGAGACCCTTAGAGTCAACCAACATTGAGGATAGCGAAGCAGGCTTCTTCTCTATAATGGCAACTGCTAACTACATTATAAAGGGGTTTCTAATTTATAGACCTCCAGGGCCCTTCACCCGGTTTGTATCTAGCCTAATAAAGCAGGTGATTCAACCTGCGCTGCGCTATGACAAAATGCTTTTGTTGGGGGACCTGAATCTTCACTTTGACGAGCTGACTAATACCGGAGTGCAGGAGATCTGTCAGGAACTGGCCGCCCTCCAACTGACATTACAATCTGCACTCCCTACTCACCAATTAGGCCACCTATTAGACCCGATTTTTGCCAATTGGGGGGCCCTAGGAATTGAACGCCCGATTGCAGTCCCCTGGACTGATCACTTTGTGGTTCCCTTTAGCGCTCTGGTGCCCTATACATATACTCCCAAGAAGTCTGGCACAGGGAAACCACATAGGAAGTGGGCTAGGTATTCATCAGCTAGCTTCAATCTGGCCCTCCAACAGGACGGGCCACCTGGTGGCAAAGATATTGACTCTGCTTGCAGCGCACTTGACAAGCGGATTACGGAGGCATTAGATAGAAACGCTCCTTGGTCCTCAAGTACACCGGGGAGACAATTAAAAAGGGCACCATGGTTTAATGATGAACTCAGAATAGCTAAATCCGCCTGTAAGCGCCTTGAAAGAACATGGAGGAAAGACTTCTCAGATCACAAAAAAATTGAATACAAAACCAGCCTCAAACACTAGGATTGAGATAGCTGAGAATTCCTCGAAGGAACTCTTCACTATTTTTAAAGAGATCTCGTCACTAGCTAGACCACAGCTCCTAACACCAGCTCCGTGGATTCCTGCAACCTGGTGGCAGACTTCTTTGCGGAGAAGGTAGACAATATCTACTCCACCTTCCCAGATGTAGCACGCAATGGGTGCTCTAATAGTGGTGGGACATCCAACATAGCGGAGGCGGAATGCCTTTGTGGTTTTGTTCTCCCCTCCTGTGACAACCTCAAAGACATAGCCTTAAGCATCAAGTCAGGCTCACCAAGGGACCCCACTACTCCTAAAGTGTTAAGAGGGAGCCTAGAGGTCCTAACGCCCTACATCAGCCACCTCCTTAAACACTTACCTCAGGAAAGGTCCCAAAAAGATGGAAGGAGGCGATTGTCCTCCCCATAAAAAAGAAGCCGAATGTAAGCATATGTCAATTGGAGAATCTGCGTCCAATTTCACTTCTGCCTTACTTTGCCAAAATAGCGGAGAAGGTGGTCAACACTCAACTGATAGCCCATATTAATAAACACAACTTACTTCACCCTACACAGTCAGGTTTCCGTGCAACCTACTCTACTGAATCTGCCCTGCTCCTATCTACAGAAACTGTCTGCAAACATGTAGATGAAGGCCAGACGGTCGCCCTAGTCCTCTTACACCTCAGTGCTGCATTCGACACTGTAGCCCATCCTACACTCCTTCAGCGCCTCAGGAAAGGAGATCTGGCTGGGCGAGCCCTAGAGTGGCTGGGGTCCTTCTTACATGACCGCAGTTTTCAGGTGTCTCAGCAACCATACTATTCTAGGAGCATCAAGCTGGCCCAAGGTGTCCCGCAGGGCTCCATACTCAGCCCCACTCTCTTTAATCTCTATATCACCCCATTGGCAGAGATTATTGGAAAATATGGCATCAGTGTCGTGTCATATGCTGATGACACGCAAATGGTGGTGTCATTAACACAAGCCCACGATGAGGCAGCCATCAACTTCTCAACTTGCCTACAGGAACTGGCGTCGTGGATGTCGAGCAATTGTTTGAAACTTAATGGCAATAAAACAGAAGTGCTAGTGGTAGGCAGAGCCCCCTCAATCTGGTCCTCATCATGGTGGCCTCAGACTCTGGGACCGAACCCACCCCCCAGTGAACAGGTTAAGAACCTAGGGATGTGGCTGGACACTAAACTATCCTTTGAGAGCCAAACCAGGCGGGTGGCAGGGAAATGTTTTGGGGTAATGCGAGGACTTCGGAAGACCCTTGATGTACTTCCCGTGACAGCTAGGAAAACCATGGTCCACACTCTGGTAACCTCACATTTAGACTATGGTAACGGCCTCTATCTGGAGGCAAGTAGCAAATGTATGCACAGACTCCAATGCATTCAGAATGCAGCAGCTCGTCTCGTTCTAATGCTGCCCAGGAGAGCTCACTCTAACCGGGTCCTTGCATCCCTTCACTGGCTTACGGTGAGGGAGAGAATTCTCTTCAAAGCCCTGTGTGTTAGTCACCGCATCCTACAGAGGAAAGGGCCTACCTATCTTCATGATTTACTCACTCCCAACACCCCGGCCCGCCTGCTGAGGTTAAGTGGGACGGGAAAGGCTAGAATCCCGGCCATCAAAAGAAAAAGAATGGGTGGCCGATTCTGTTTCCTGGCTGCCAAGCACTGGCATAATCATCCCCTGGGTCTCCAGATGGAGCCGTCGGAGACACTCTCAGGAAAAACTCAAGACTTGGCTCTTTCCGTCCTTAGGCCTTCCCTTCTAACTGTCTCACTGCTTTTCTGCTTATAAAGAGGTCTCTGATGCCGCAGAGTGGGTACACACTAGTTAGTGTAGCCATGCGCTTTATAAGTTTGTTTATTATTATCTGAACTGCCTGTGCTGCGGATGAAATTGGTGGGCCAGGAATAGCAGTACAAAGTAGAGGGGCCATAGCACTGCTATTTTTTTTTTTTAATGCTCCAAAAGTGCATCAGATTTATCTACAGAACATGTTACCCCATCTAATTGCAAACCCACAAATGAAGCCTGAAAATCTGGATCACATCTGTATGTGTAGTCAGATAACGATACTGGTGTCCACTGAATGAGCCACCAAGCCTGTGGTGTCTTATCCATCTTGTACAGCTTGTGTGAAGGCATTACGAGATTATCAGGGAGCCCAGGAAGAACCTCGCTCATCATGTACCACACAGTGTGATTGTAGCGCCCCAACAGACAAATGGCATTCAATTAGAGCAGGACCAGACCCCTTGAAAAAAGCTTTGCTGAGCAGAGCATTAATTCTTTAAGACTCAATTCGGAGGAGCTACAAGAAAGGAGCTAAAGTTAATCTAGCAAGAGGAGGCCTGTACCACAAGACTTTCCAAAGTCTAATGCTGCCTCAAGATCATAGGGTCACTAGGTGCTATGGTGCCTAGCAATTAAGCGATTTACCATCAGCGCAGGAAATGTTTTCAACCAAGCTGCTTCAATCAGGTCAACCAAAGCCTCTTAAGATCGCACCAGAGGCTCTGGAGTAGAAGGTTCAGGTTGCAAAATCTGTCAGGAGGTTATCCTTTATCTCTTCAGTGAGAATGACAGTTCCAACACAACAGAAAAGAGGCCCTTTCTTCAGGGGGCATCAAAGGAGAATCTAGACTGGAACTTTAATAGTTATCTAGGTCACTGGAATCCAGAAGATCGAGGTGTAAGCTAGCATAGGCGAAGGAAGCAGCTTCTCTGTCTCCATTCATTATCATTTTAGTCATGTTCGGCAGGCTGATAATCACTTCTGGCATCATATCCAGACCCACAAATAGTGTCCATCCGCTTGAAGTATTGCTGTTGATGCAGAGGAAACTCCTCCACAACTGGATGGGTTTCACTTATGGTACAACATGAAACCAGCGCAATGTAGATAAATCCAAATCCAGTGCTGCAGCTGACCCAAACAAGTGCAATTACTGATAGAGAAACAACTCGCGAGGCCTGAAGTAGAGGGGCCTGAGGTTGAGCAGTACGACTTCACAGGGTATCACTGGGAGCCAGGAAAGGACTCGTCAGCAGAAGTGGGGGCATGCCTAGTTAGTGGAGCCAGAAGACACTCAAAAGGGAGCCAGAATGAACATGAAGGTCCGCAGCATGGACTTTTTGAAGGACTCTTCTACGGAGTCAATGATGGCCTGGGAACCTCGACTAGATTCGACATGTTTGATGAGGAAAGTGAAGCCGGTAATGAGTTTCTGTAATACAGATTGCATCAACATTCCTGTGAGTGTTTGAAAGTCAAAGAGCCTTGGCTATTTTATGTTTCTTTTCCAACTTGTCCCTGGACTTTATCTTCAACTTACCTGAGAGGGAGGCCAAGACAGGCCACGCTACCAGGATTGTTAACAGCCCGCTTGGGTTCAGTGATGTATTTGGCTTTTTCCTCCCTGGTGGCTTTTGGGCACATTAAGAAGCATTTGTCACAGCTATAATAATCATGTTTGGGCCGAGACAGCATAAGCAGAGATCATGTGCTTTCACAACTAGTATTTTTTCTGGAATAGAGGCAGCATCAACAAAAAGGCTTCAATAAGAACCACAATCCATAGAAGTGGAACTCCAGATCCACACTGAAGGGCATAGGAAAAGAGGAACTGATATCAGCATGCATGCAGGGGTGGCATCTACATGCGACTCTGTGTTGTCATTTGTTGGAGGCAGCACAGAGTTGCAACAGAGGCAAAGGATGCACCTGGCAGCACACAGAAGCATCTAGTCTGGAACATTCCTCACAATATAAGTAATCTGCGGTTATAAGTGGCGGTCAGTCAAGAAACAGAAGTTTAGAGAACCGTGGCTAATGAATGGAGAAAAAACCATAGAAGAGATGAAGGTTAAAGTTGCCAGTGTCTATAGGTAGGGAAATAAACAGACATTTTGATCCTGGTAGTCTCCTCTTTACCATCACTTTGAATGGATATACGGCCGGTCGTCTTGTTTGCCTCCATTAAAAAGTTAACTTAATAGTGAATCAATTAGTCTTAAGTACAGGGTTGTTTTTCCTAATCCCAATTCCTATGTACCTTGTCATGTAGTGGCGAGACATGTAACTGCTTCTCAAAGCTGTCCAATTCAGAGCTGAGCATGGCTAATACCGCATGTGTCACAACACACAGGCTGGCAAGCTTGCTTCCACTAGTATTTAGACAAGTATATGGTAAGGGTGTCCTGTGGAGTAATCAACTTTGACTCAGGACATTTTGCAATCTTGGGTTCTCTGTAATTAGCTTAAATTCATGGACACAATTCATGAGCATTCAAAGTATTGGGACCATTTTGGACTGTACGGAGTTCACTGCTTCCCAACCACGATCATCTTTCACCGATATACTTCATAGGTGTGGATGTTTTGATAAATGGCAGAGGGCAGGATGGGTACGTGTGGAGTACCACTTTGTCCCAGTGGAAAACACTGTACGATTCAGATGAGCATAGATCTTACAGTTCACTAATGTATCCAGACATGGTAATCGAGAAGGCTGTTTTTAAAGAAAGCAGCTAAATATCACAAGAAGCAAACTGTTAAAAAAGGTAGTGCATGGGGAGTTAAGAAATGCTGACATGCTGACTCACAGTAGGTTCACTAACACAGGAAGTTCATGGTGGGGGCCAATCAGATGATGACGGATGAGCTGTTTGCCAATTAGCTTCAATGTTTTTAGGGGCCTGATTGATGCCAGATTACGCACGGCTCTTGATAAAAACTCTGAATTTCTCCACAGGCAGGTGAGAGCATTACCTGAATTGCTCAAAGCTCAGTAGCTAAACTGCAAGTAATTGCTCTTGTACTGATACACAGTGGTGAATTTCTGGCAGTCACCATAGAATCCAAACTGCCAAAGAAGAGGCCTATGTGAGAGAAATGTAGCACCACGAGAACCATGCCCTTAGCTTGAGCAATTGCAGGGATGAGTGGAATAACCTCTCACAGTCCATGCCAACACACAGACTCGATAGAAGATAAATGACCTATTTGTGAAAGCTTTTGCCTTGCAAAGGAGTCTGTTTTCAAATGTAACCAGTCCACAAAGAGAGGAGCACCCATACGGATTAGCTCTTATTTCTGGGATTACTCAAGGTGCCTGCTCAGGCTATCTACGGCCTAATTCTTAACTTTGTAAGGTGATGAGATGAAAGACTATGGTATCATGAGAGATGGTCTTTTTCTTTAGGCTAGTCTCAAGTGGCATCTTGTGAAGTATGTGCTGGTCCTAGTTTTTTGCAGTAGAAAACTGATGTGTTCAAAATCATCACACTGGCCCAGACCATAGAAAGGAATGCCTGCAGTATCACGAAGAACTCCAGCGCATTTATATTGAGTTATGAATCAGACTTACACTAAGATGGACATGATTCTGCAAGGTGCATCTCCAGCATAATCTGTGGTGACTGTGACCTGGAGCAGTGTTAGGTAGAAGAGGTATTCCAGGAGCACATTGGGTTACAGGCCTAGAGTCTAAGGGTGAGCTGGGTGGAAGATGATATACTTGGGAAAGCCATGCAGAACCTACTCTCTAAGGTAAAAAGTCAAGGGGTTCCATGTGTACAATGGGTTGGGGATAACCACTATGTGGGACACAGACCCAAATGATTTTAGAACCACCAGGCGGTCATGGAACTGCACTTCAGAAACAGAACCACAGCTTACCCACTGGAAGACGCTTTTGTAGAGAGGAAGGTGAGAAATGGGTGTAGGAAGGTGGAATCTGACTGCATGGTTACCCACACTTGTCTCCTGGTGTTTTGCTGGTTTTCGACGGAGTCTGACTGGGATCCTGCTAATCAGGACCCCACTCTATCTATTTACTCCTTAAAATTGGTTGTTTGTGTACTTTAGGTACACTCCAGATTGGATTCTGGGGTACCCTTATCAGTCCCTAGTATATGGTATACTATGTACTCAGGGCATAGGTACCCCAGAGGCCTCTCAAGGGCTGCAGCATGCATTATGCCACCCCTGAGAGACCATTCAAAATGACACAACAGGTCTGCTACAGCAGCCGGTGTAAGGTGGTGCATGCACCCCTTACTTAGATATAGGTTCACTATATCTATCCTATATCACTGCACATATAAACCTATCAGTCACCCCTATGGCAGGCCTTAACAATCCTGAAGGCAGGGTGTTGGGTTTTATGTGAGAGAGTGCCCATGCATGGGCAGAGCCCCTCTGCAGCCTTCGGAACCTATATACCGCGGTTGTTTGTGATGCAGCCAACCATATATACATTAGTGCATTATAACCTTGCGGTAAATGCTAACTTTAAAACGGCTGCATGGAAACATGTTGTGTTTGGTGTCAAACACCTAGGAATCATACCTCCACACCAGTAACTGGTGTGGGTGTGGGAGGTATGATTCCACCCTACTAGAGGGAGAAAAAAGACAACACGGGTACACCCGGAACCAGCTTTACAGACCCTGGCATCACAAAATGGATGCTGCCAGCCACAGACCCGAGTCTGCCCTCCTGCTGCTGGACGAAACTCCGGCAGGGAAAGGCTGGACAATAGGTTTCCTATCACAGGGAGGTGTGACCACCTCCCAGACAGGCTTTAGTGTATTGGGGCTGGGTGGGTGCACTCAGAGTGCTTTGATGTCAGCACTGGGGGCACATTTGATGTCCCTGTGCATAGTCCAGCTCAAACCGGTTACAGGAGTCATTTGCTCCTGCTCTGGCGCGAAACTGGACAAAGGACATGGGTGTAGCCACCCCTCTGTCCAGACCCTCCCATAGGTGGGTCCCCAGAATTTGTCCCACCCCTTCCTTGGGTATAAAGTAGGAACCCCAGACTACAGGACTTTAGATTTACCTGGGCGAATCTCTGCTACAGAAACCAAGTACTTTGACTATCTACACTACGCTGGATGACTGAAGAATCTCCCTTGGAGTAAAGGAGTTACTCCCCTGCAAGGCACGCACCTTAAACGCATCTGACTGGTTTGCATCCCCGAAGCTCCTGGGGACTCCAAAGATTTCTGCAACACAGGAGTTGGGTTCCCAAGTGTCCCAGAGGTCGACTAGTGCTCTCAGCAAACCTGAGACCAGCAGCCCTCGTGAGAACCGTGCAACCCGTACCCCTGTGCACCGTGTCCATTTGCAACAGCATATGCTTTTCGGCGATCCCTGAGGCTGTGCTTTGGGCTACTGGTAGTCCAGACCCCGAGCAGTATTTCCACTGAAGATTTCCGGCCTACACTCCACGAGTGTTCCGTGGGCTGGTATTTTGTGATTCAGCTCGAGGTCCCTTCGTGATCCCTGGTCAGTCAACCTGTGGGTCCCTGAGAAGGGAACTTTAACTTTCAGTGGGCTTCCCTAGTTGCTCCAGATGTGCCCTGACTCTCCATCGCTTGGGGAGTCCCCAGGACCTTGCTGGTCCTCACCGAAGCATTTTTTCCCTGACCGCGTGGGTTGCTGTTGCCAAGGCTTGTTGGAGTTCAATCCGGACACTGTCACCAACCCCCCCCCCCCCCGCTCCCCCAGCATTCGACATCCTTCGTGGGACAGCTCACCTGCAGACTTTGGAAGTCGTCGACATCCCCTGGTCCCTGTGGCTGCAGAGTCAAGCTTCACCTCTTTTCACCCGAAACACCCAACATCGGTGGGCATTGGTCTATCATGCCCCTGGTCACTGTGAAGTGACACAGACTCTGTCCCCTCTGCTTTCAGGTTCTTCTCAGCTCCGATCCAGGCTTGGATCACACCAGACACTTTTCATCTTCCCGGCAGCAGCACTTCTTCGCATCACGCCATTGAAATCAACGAGCATTTCCGACACCACTTGACCCCTATGCACCCGGCTTCCCTGGGATAGGTAACACGGGTACCTAGGTACTCTCAAGGGTGCTGACCTTAGAACCTTCTATGTTCCAAAGGGTTTGCTTGAAGTCCTCTCCTAAGTGTCCTTAATCTTTAAAATTCCAACCGCGACTTTCCCATGGAGTTGTACGGAGCTCGCGCCTGTGTTCTCACACTGCACACGTCCTCCGTGGGTCCCCTGTGTCACTACCTTGGGTGGTTCCTTGGGGTCCCAGTGATTCTACGTGCTCTAGGCACTGTGTCTAGTCAAGTCGTGGTTGTTATACCACTTTCTTAGTATATGGTTATGTCTCCCCCTGGAGCCCGCTGTGTATTGTGCTATTTACTGTCGTTCTAGTGCTTTAATATTGTGTGCTTTGTTCTCTAATCTCAAAGAGGTTAGTAGAGAGTGTTTAGTAATAAAAACATATTTTATATATACCTTGTGTGGTTCTCCTTTCATTTGGTCATTCGGGAGGTTATAATATGGTAAACCAAGCTGCTTTACATTCCTTCAAGACTTAGCCTGAAGGCTGCTCTCCATAGCTACCACTAGGATAGCTTTCAATAAAGGTGGTCTTTAACTTAATCATCAATAAGGGTCGTTTGGACCGGTGCAATGTGCCCACTTTAAATAGTGGACAGCATATACCAGGCCAACTCGGTCGGTCATGGTTTTGAAGCTGTCAGTGAGTGGAAAGCAATGCAGTTAATTGTCCTACTTCGAAAAGAGCCCCACAGAACTGGATCTTCTTGAATGGTACTATAAGATTTTAGGAATTTTACAGAGAACGCACATTTGGCAATTACTAGCAGCCAAGATTCCTTCAAACATCCTTACCAGGCAGTTGCTTAGACATGGGTGGCAAGGTGCCATCTGCAATCACAGTAAGACCACTAGCAGATTCAGTAGGTTCGAAAATACTTTGTGGTTGCCTGAAGACGAATAGGCAGTGTTTTGAAACTAAAAGTGTTGATTCCCAGCTATGAACCAGAGGTATTTAATGAGGGTCTGACAGACAAGAATGTTTTTTTCGTGCAGATCCACAGTCCGTTACTCCTCTGAGCTGCCTTTAGCATCTGGCCATACTCAACATCTTAAACTTCTGGTGAGAAAGGAAATGCTTGACCCCATACAAATCGAAAAGACGAGAGAACCACACCTCTTATTTTGCACAAAAACATAGCGGTAGTTGCCCTTTACTGTTTCAAAGGAAAGTGAGATATCTATGGCCCAAGAGAAAAAAGTTACTTACATGTAGACTGCGGTTCTCCAGTATGGATATCTTTTATAGATTCCCATGGTTGAATCTTCCCCGTCGTCATGGTGGAGTCCCACGGTAACAGTAAAATAGCAGTATAAAATCTAAAAGGATAATCTCATTTGAAAATCAACAGCATTTAGTAACCAGTTAGCCTCATTAAAGAACATCCAAACTCCAGCCAATCACATCACAGACACTGGTGTATCCATCCTCTGCAGGGCCACCATACCTCAGATTTCGAGCACATGTGTAGCTAGTAAAATAATAAAGGTATGGAAAGATGCACATGTATGGGGAGGACGGAGTGCCGCAATCTACAAAGACAAATACTGGCGAACCACAGTTTACAGGTAAGTAACTTGTTTTTTCTCCAGTATTTTATCTTTTATAGATTCACATGCTTGAATCAGACTAGTAAGCAGTACATAATAGTTAATGCGACCTAGTATTATAACCATAAACGCAAATAAGTAACATGAGTTCTGCATATATAAAATGTAAACATTTGCCAAAACCCAATAGAAGAACAAACAGAATGGTGATATAGGCACGAATAAATAATAATAATAATGACAATAAAACCTCTTAATAAACCTCAATAAAATGAGGCCTACCTTAAGCGAACAAACGCTAAAGGGGCGCTTGACCAACGGCAATATCAGTCTTCTGCAAGGTATACAGGCAGTAGTGCCTTGCGAAGGTATGGACGTTTGTCCATGTTGCCACCCTGCAGATGTCGGGTAGAGACACTCAGCCAAACAGGACCGAGGAGGTTGCCATATTCCTAGTGGAATGGGCAGTCACTTTAGATGTAAGCGGGTGTCCCCCTCTTTCATGGCAGTAAAGTAAAAGTAGAAGAAACCCAACGTGCAATTGAAGCTCTAGTCAAAGCTTGACCCTTAGTAGGGGCAGAGAAGGCGATGGGGAGTTGGGTAGATTTACGAAAAGGTCTTGTCCTTTGAAGGTAAAACTTCAAACATCGTTTAATGGCCAAGGAATGGCGAGATCTCTCCAATGGTGTTGACGGAGCAGGAAAAAATGAAGGCAGGACTACAGGTTCATTCGAGTGGAACGTAGTAGGTACCTTGACGATGAACGAAGGATTAGTTTTTAGCACCACCCTGTCCTGCTGGAATTGATGACAAGGTTCTGTTGCTGTGAAAGCCTGAATTTCACTAGTCTAGCAGATGTGATGGCTAAGAGAAAACCACCTTCCAAGAGAGGTATTTCAAATCGGACTTGTGAATTGGTTCAAATGGTGACTTCATGAGATGAGACAACACACTGTTCAATTGCCAGAGAACTGGAGGAGCTCGAACTGGCGGGTAGGGACCATAGAGACGACTGAATTGAACATTTCCTATACCATGAAATTGCAGGCAAATGAACTTTAATTGACGAATGACAAAGGCCAGCCTTGGCCAGAGATATGGCAAAACATCCTCCGGAGGAGAAGCGAGTGGATGGCAGGAGTGTTTTGCATACCAGGAGCAGAATCTTCTCCATTTGGCTGAGTAACACTTGACAGTGGAGGGAAAACGGGCCTTGTTGAGTATGGAATGGCACTCCTCATAGATAGCGAAGTCACCAAACCCTGTGTGGTGAGGAGTTAGGCCGACAAGTGAAGAGAGTGATCTGTGGATGAACCACTTGGCCTTGGTCTAGGTCTATGGAAATTAGACACTCTGTAGGATGAAGACGTATTGGTGAAGTCTCTAATAGACGAAAGAGCTCTGTGAACCAGTATTGCCTTGCTCACGCCGGGGCAATGAGAATGATGTGGCAAGGCTTCAGTTTAATCTTTTGTGGAACTTTTGGTATTAGCGCCAACACGTAAGCAAACACCCCTTCCCAGGAAAAATGGAAGGCGTTCCCCAGAGAACCTGGCTGAGGATACCTGCTGTCGATGAATTCACATTTTTTGTTGAGTAATGTAGCGAACAGATACAGGATTGGCTATGCCCAACACTGAAAAATGTTTCCCAGCTGAACTGCATCCACATCCCATTTGTGACACTGCTTGGTATTTCTGCTGAGCGAATCAGCCTACTCATTTAGCACCCCTGGAACATGCTGGACTTGCAGGGAAATATTGTGGTGAATCAGCCAACTCCAGATTCGTTGCGTCAGACTTGGGAGAGCCGCAGATCTCGTCCCTCCTTGTTTCTGCAGATAAAACATGGTGGTTGTGTTGTCCGTGCAGAAGAGAATCGATGAACCCTTTATCCTTGGTAGGAAGAAACGGAGCCCTAGAAAAACTGCCTTCATCTCCAACAGGTTGATGTGGCATAGAGACTCTTGGTCCAACCACCTCTCTTGGACCGGAAGTCCCTGGAGGTGAGCTCCCCATCCCTCCATGGAAGCATACGTTGTCATGATCATCAAAGGCTTTGGTGGAAGGAAGGATAGGCCTTGTGAGAGATTGCTTCTTAATGTCCATCGAGACATTGTACTGATCATCTGAGGCGTGATGGACATGTTGTCGTCGAAGGAGCCTAGAGCTTGGATCCATTGGACGTTGAGCTGCTCCTGAAGAGGTCTCAGACAGTGAGGAATCAATGGGATACAAGATGACATCATCCCCAACATTGATTTGTAAATCCTCACAGAAACAAACCTTCGAGGAAAGGGACTGAACCATCCTTAGATGACGAGAAATTCTTTCCTCTGCGGGAAAAAGCCATTGAGAGGTTGATGTCTAACATCGCTCCCAGAAACACCAGAGATTTGGAGGGAAGGAGTGAAAACTTTTCTCTGTTGAGATCGAGACCCAGAGAGTGAAAAAGGCGAAGACAGGCGTTCGTGGACTCCTTTGCACCTTGAAATGTCGGAGCTTTGACCAACCAGTCGTCCAGGTAGGAAAAAACCTGGTGACCAGAACGCCAGAGATAGGCTGCAACTAGCGCCAAACATTTGTGAAGACTTTAGCCCGAAAGGAAGCACCTTAAACTGGTAGTGGCACCCAGCCACCTGGAACCTGAGGAAACAGTGTTTTGGATAAAAGGGAATATGGAAGTACGCATCCAGAAGATCAGGGAGGTCATGTAGTCTCCTGAATCCAAGAGAAGGAGAATCTCCTGGAGCGACAAAATGCTTAACTGCTGACTTTTGATGAACTTGTTCAACAACCTGAGTTCCATAAACTGCCTCCATTTTCCAGTCTTTCTTTATCAGAAAAAAGTGAGACAGTAGAAGCCCACGTTTCGCTGACTGCATGGCATTACCTCGATTGCTTGTTTGTAGAGAAGAATCGTTATCTCCCTTTTGAGAAGCGGCAGATGGCGGTGAGCAGTCTTTTTTGGGGAAACATCCGGAGGTTGTTGAAGAAATTCCAGGGTGTGACCGTGGTTGAAAACGTGCAACACCCATCTGTTGGACGAAATGGAGTTCCATTGAACAAAGATTTACGAGCAGTTTCGAGCTAAATGTAGTGGGACTGGGGTGACAGGTGCCTTATAAATCTCATTGCCTTCTGCCTGAATCATCGGATTTCCCTCCGGATGCAGGGCGTCTACGTGCTGGAGCCCTCAAGTAAGTCGGTGCAGGAGTCTGTCGAAAGGAATGAGCAGAATATTGGGGTCGGAAACCTTGTTGATAGTAAGGCTGAAACCGCTGCTGGAGCTGGGGCTGGGATGTAAATTGGCCCCTTCCCCTTCTTCAAAAAGAGGAAAACCTCTTCTGTTGCAGATTGGCTAAAGATTTTGCTGCATCTGTGTCAGATTTGATAGCTTGAAGTGCCTCATCCACATGTTTACCAAACAGGTTCTCCCCGTCGAATGGCATGGCACCTTAGCTTGGACCTCAGGGCGAAGTGTCACTTTCAGCCAACCTTGTCTGCGCAACACTGCAGCACCTGCCATCTGCCTAAAGGTAGTAGAAGAAATGCCCATTGCCACATCGATGGCTTCTGATGAGGCTCTCTCCCTCAGAAAGAATATCTTTCGCTTTCTTCTTCGTATCTTCAGGCAGAAATTCCAGAAAAGGCGCCATGTCCGACCACATCTGCCTATCGTACCTCCCAAGGATGGCCATGGCATTGGAGGCTCTGATGGCTGTAGCCGCCAGCACGGAAACTTGCTTCCCGATACTGTCCAACCTATGCCCTTCCTTGTCTGGCGGGATGGTACATGGTGAAGCAGGGCTCTTAGATCGTCTTTGAGCCGCCTGCATTATTACAGAATCAGGCTCGGGTGGCCAATGAGACATGCAGGAGAATCCTCCGGCACCCAGTACTTTGTCTACTTTTGGAATGACTGCTGGCACAGAAGCTGGATTTATCATTAACTTAAATCCTTCTTGCCACAATAAGTCTACATTAGGTATTGCCCTAACGGAACGCTGCGTGGCAGCCTTGAAGTCGTACAAGAAGCATTCCGCTTACTTGACCGGCATGGGGATGTCAAAGCGTTTCCACGCCCTCTCAAGAAGGTCATGGAAGCTGCCGATATCTGCCGGAGGAGAATCAGCCACTGGCAGCGTGGGAGAAGGCGATGTGTGTGCCACATAATTAATCCATTCATCACGGACATCAGAATCCACTTGTATCTCTTCCTACTGTTGGTCACCACTGTCCGATGCTAGAGCAAAAATCTACAGAGGCGGTAAGGACTTTTGTTTTGGCGGAGCAGGTGGAGTTTCTTGATCTGGATTAACGACAGGCTCCTCTTGTTGAGAAACTGGTTTCTGAGCTACATTACCCTCAGGGAAAAGTTTACAGTAGTCACTGAGCATCATACGCAAGTCCGTGACCAGTGACATCTGAACGTTAATGGAGGGTTCCTGAGGACGGTCCTCCTCTACCTGCTCATAATAGGGGTAATGCTCTTGAAAGGTGTCCAAGCGCTGCATACCTGAGCGTCTGTCCTAAAAAGAATATTCACCTTCCAAGTATGCAGAAGGGTCATCTGGTTGGTCTTCTTCCTCTGATTCTTGGCAGTTTACTCTCAGATGAGAGGGGCTGTAAGCGGGGCCATAAGTACCTTCATCCTCCGATTGCTGAAAATCAAGGCAGCGAGAAGCAGGCAGAGGAGAAATTTGGAAAAGTCCTCTAACAATGAAGGAATTGTTTAGGAGACTGGCATGTCCATTTTCTTCGTTGAATGGATCGCCAACGGGATTGTCACCAATCTGCGCCGACGGTGCGGAAGTATCTGTCGACGGATCGTAGGCGCTCATCGTCGACGCAGCACCCAACTGAACCCTCGGCGGTGAAGCTCTTGACGCCGAACTCCTTACAGAAGCCGTCGATGACAGCCGAACTTCAGTCGTCGACACTTCGTAGGCGGAGAATGCCTCGTCGACAAACCCGTTGACGGGCGGATTTTCTGTGAGGGAGTATGTGGCACAGAAGGAGGAGCAGAACCAGATCGTTTTTGGGCATGAGACTAGCCAGGTTGCTCCTTTTTTGCCTTTTTTCCACAGAAAACTCCTTCCTCTGAGATCTTGACTTTTTGGGATCTCTCTGGACAGAAGGATCCTCTTCCTTCCTTTTCTTAGATGGGGTATGAGGCCTCTCCTCACTCTCAGTCAGAATCCCTCACAGATTCTCTCTTTTGGAGCCAAATGAGAAGTCTTCCCTCACAATCTTTGAGAGTTTTTGAGGAAAAAGTCCGGCAGTGCTTGCAGTATTTAGGCTTGTGATCTGGATAAAGGCAGTATAAGCTCTCTTTATGAGGATCTTCAGAAAAGAGCCTGGACTTTCAACAAGTCTTGCAGGGCCTTAACAGACCTTTTTTAGAACTGACATTCTGCAGCAAATACAGAAATAAAAGGGTAAACTCACTTTATAGCAGCACCATATTTGAAGAGAAGGTTGAGGAAAAGGAACAGCTAGCTTGAAGTTGAAAAGTTCAAGGTAGAAACACTGACTGAGCAGAGCTCAGGGAGACTCCCTAACACACAGCGTGCGGTAAGAAAACTGAGGTATGGTGGCCCTGCAGGGTCTGTGATGGGATTGCCTGGAGTTTGGATATTCTTTAATGAGGCTAACTGGTTACTAAATGCTATTGATTTTCAAGGGAGATTGCCCTCTTAGCTTTTATACTGCTATTTTACTATTAGCGTGCGACTCCCACCATAACAATGGGAAATATTCAAGCATGTGAATCTATAAAAGATACAATACTGGGGAAGAAGCCCTTTAACTTCTTCCAGAATTTCCTTGGTGAACGACTGGGCCACATGTGTCATTGATGGGGGAGAATGAGGGAATGATAAAGAATACCCATTTGAAATGAGACAGCCACTGAGTTAGAGTCTTCTGGTTACAAAGCTAAGGCAGATGAAGATTTTCTACTTTATAATGTATCAAATCATACACAGGACTCAACTGGAAGATGGATGAGAAAGAGCAGATATATACGTCTTCGACAGTAGCTGCTGTATATATATTATTAGTCTGCTTGGCTGCTACTATAAAAAAATATTAAAACGTGACTTTTTTTCTGGCTGGATCAAAGGAAAGTGGTCTTTGTCAATGCAGCCCATTAAAGGTTCACATAAGAACAACCAGATATACTTTTGAGTTTTTATCCATTGGTCGTTTTACTACTGCCCTAAGGAACCTACATTAGCTTACTATTCAGCGTCGGGTACAGTTTAATATTCTCTGCATTTTTAATTAAAGCCTTGTGAAAAGTAAAAACCCCATAGCTTCTCAGTACATTATATCCATAACGCGGATGTTAAGAGCTGAATAAAGCTTGTAGAGCCGTGTAATGTAGTGCTTCAAGCATTCACATGTTCATTACACTCAATGTGTGTTTAACAATATTAATCTGTGTGCAGTTACTATTGCTTAGATGTAGTAGGTGGTTGTATTTATCTTAGAGGAGAAGTACACATATATTATCCAAATGTAATCAATGTATGTACTCATGCTAATTCAATTCGCTTGGAAATCATGTTTTTCTAAAAATTGTCCTAACTTGTAACCAGGCCTGAATTCCTATGTATTTCACATTTATAAAATGCTCTGCAAGTCTCATATTCTTTCTCTTTCTGCAGTTTCTCATTAGTCAAAATAGGCTTATTGTTATTGTACTGAAACTGTTAGACAGCTAGGAATTAATTGGAATTGGGTTGTGGACACTATGATTTTAGTGGTGGGAGACACCCTCCTGTACCATGCAGATCAGACCATTGATACATCCAAAGGTGTGCAGTCTGTTTCTTTGTCCAGCGCTGGGAAAATGAAGAGTCTGCCAGCTCCTAGAGAGCAGCTGATTTGACCAATGTGGAGAAGCTTCTGTAACTTTGACACATATTAATTATGTGTTTCGTAGAATAGTTTAGCAAACCTTATCCTGAATTTGCTGAGAGAACAGCTCTTCTTGACTGTTGATTTTACCTGCCTGGGGTGTTGAGCTTCATGCTTGAGCGCCTGTGCCTTTCTATTCCTGAGCCTCAGACTTGGGTTAATTTGATGTCAACACCGTCCCCTTTAAAATCCTATTTCCCCTTTTGATACTTATTTTGAATAGAGAAGATCCTTTATGGAACCAGTCTACTTGATATTGTATCCTCTATGTTTTCATATTTTGCATCTTCTTCGTGACTATTTACAAATTCAGATTGGACGATCATTTATTCAGAAATGCTTATGTTATAAACTGACTGACTAGGTAATTATTGATAGAACTAACTTTTATTAAATTATTAATAATAAAACTATTATGGTTTGGACACCATCCACTCGGTCATCTTTGTGGAATGACACTGGTTTCACTGCAGTTGGCGAAAAAGTTACTTACTTTCGGTAACACCTTATCTCAGAGACTATCTAGCCGCAGATCCTACCTAAGAATTATTCACAGGGGTCAGACTGGATCCTGAAATTATTTTGGAAGCAGTACCCCTGCTTGCTGGTAGGTGGATTCCTTCGGCTCCTCATGGAGTCATCGGAGTCATCTGTGCCAGAAGTGATATGCGTGGTGCCTGCATAGGCGTCACCCCAACGTGCAGACATCAATTTCTTTTCACGATTTTCCACACTATGAGCCACAAAGACCACTGGTGTGGAAAACTAGGACCTTGAAAGAGGAAAAGCCCTGTCCCTAGAAATCTGTATGCGGGGGTTGGCAAGGAATCTGCAGTTAGATCTGGTAGAGACTTTTAGATGCAGATTCCTTACCTTGGAATAGATACCCAAGCAATACTTCCAGAGAGGTGGGTCTGCAAAATTGTTTCACAATAGAAAGTCCAGCAGGATTAAACAAGCAAAGTGCCCATCCCTATGGACCCGACTGTCCAGGCAGTAAAGCTTCAAGAACGTTTGAGGAGAAGACTGCATTGCTACCTGGCAGCTATCCAGGACCGGAACTCTGTGTGCCAACAGTTGTCGCAGCCTTAGTTGTAGTAGAAGGAGCACTCAGAATCTCAGGGTTTCCTTCTTGGCCAATGCGTAGCAGATCTTAATGCAGAGCACGATCCATCAGGAGAGGGTCTATTCCTGAACGGACTTTCCCTTCTTTGCTCCGACATACCCCACAAGGAATTGGTCATCAACTCGGAATTCTCTCATGCTGTCAATGTAGAATAACAAGGCTCTTTTAAGGGCCAGATGGTGAAGTCGCCCATCTTCCTTGGAGGATGTGGCGGAGCGTAAAATGTAGGCAGGGTGATGGACTGGCCTACATGAAAGGGAGTGATGACTTTCGACAGAAAGGAAGCTCTAGTGCATAGAATCAGCTTGTTTGGGTAGATGTTCAGGTATGGAGGCTTGGATGACAAATCCTGAAGTTCACCGACCCTCCGAGCAGATGTTATTGCCACTAGGATGCCGGCTTGATGGTAAGGTGTCTGAAAGGACAACTGTGAAATTGCTCAAAGGGAGCGCAGATCGGAAGTATTAGGACTCACTGAGGCATGATAAAGGGCGAAAGTGGAAAAACATGTTGAAAACCTTTCAAGAACCCATTTACAACGGGGGATTTAAAGCGATGCTAATCGGTCAACCACATAAAGCCTGAGATGACAGAATGATAACCCTTAAAGGTGATCACAGCAGAGCCCTGTTGGGCAAGAGAAAGGATAAAAAGGAGGACTTGAGAGAGGGGAGCAGAACGAGGGTCAACCTGTTTCTTTGCACACCATGCCACAAACTTGCCCCAATGCATTGCAGACTTAAAGCGGAAGGTCTAAAGCTGTCAACTGCCGCTGCTTAATCTCTACACAAGAAGGCGGAGCATTGGCAATTTCGGGTGGAGGACGTTAAAAAAATAACAAAATAATTGTAAAAACTCAGAGGCATTTAGTTGGCTTAAATTGAAATGGACGCAATTTTAGGGAGGAGACAGATAAAATAAAGCTGTATTTGGTTTAAAAAATTGTGAGTCACCCCGCTGAGAAGGGCGTTTTGGATCGTATGGCATGGGCAGAAATGGAAGCACATGGAAATATTCTTCAAGCGCAGAAACAAATTGGCAAAGGGGCCTACATGCATGAGTTGCTATCTAGTACTGCAAGTGGGATAAAAAGGTTTGAGAGGGTTCCCTAAAAAAGGCAGGGGCAAAGAAGTGTAACTGGGAATATTTTATTAGTGGCGCCGCTCCCCACAACCCCCCACCCCTCTCCAAAAAGTAGAAACATAATGGGGAGCCGCAGCCAACAGACAATAGGTCAAGGGAGCCACTGGTTGAAAACGTTTGGGAACCACTGAAATTAAAAGGCATGTTCATAAGCAACGCTAGGACATCCCCGGAAAAGCTAGCTGTTCTATGCCAGGTGTGACACCATAAGGCCACCAACGAAGAACCGCTCTGCCAAGCTAGTCGGTTATGTCCAGACCACAGCCGATGGTGAACTTGACTGCATCTCTACCGTCTGCAATACCTTTGGAGAGTAGGGCCCGGGCTTCCTCCGGGACCATGGGCAGCACCTGCGCAACCGAATCCCACAGTGAATGGGAGTAACTGCCCAAGAGGTACATGGTGTTGACAACCACAGTGCCAGGCTGGTGTAAGAAAAAAATATTTTCCTTACGTCCAGCTTTTTGGATTCCTTATCCGGTGGAGAGGCAGGGACTGGATTTACACAGAAGATGGAAGCTTTGATCACCAAGCTCTCCGGGTCAGGGTGTTGCACGAGGAAACTGGGGTCCCCTGAGGCGTGGCAGCGGGCAAATCGCTCGGTTTACAGAATCCCCTGTGCAGAGTTTGGACCAAGTATCAAAACAGGACACCTGTGAGGGCTTCATTAAATAGGAGAAGCAGTTCTGAGGGGGTCACTCCCAGCTGACGCACCTCTGTCAAGATATTAGTCTTGACGGCTGCTGAGGGTAGGCTAAAGTCCAGGACCTCAGCGACCCTTCTTTGCACAACAGCACAAGAGGCAGCGCTCCTCTGTAGCCACGGTAGTAGGAGAGAGCATGCCAGTATCCAGAGAGATGTCCAGTCCGCTGTTGTCCGCCAAATCCTCATACCAGTTCATGTTTGGGGCTAGTATTCTTCAAGGTACAGCGACCCCTTCCACTACTCCGAGTACCAGCCCATAGGGAGTAGGGCACCTGTCTGGAAAGCATAGCTCCACTCTCCGTCGGCGTTAGATGACACCCCTACGGCTTCATGTCGGAGTTGGGATAAGAGCAGCGCTGCCAGAGGGTGCCGCGATTAGAACCATCAGTGGATCCATGGGGCCCAACTCGACCTGGGGACGGAAAAGCCAGCAGGAAATCAGTGGGGACCCCTCTCGAGCCCACAAGGCCCGAAGGTGCGCCAGCAAAAACGGGCCACCCAAATTTGAAGTGCATTGCCTCCCAGAACTTACAGAGTTGGGTGGGGTTTGCTTCGGCTCTCGGAACCTTGGGGGGCGGAGTCTGCCCAGATGCAAGCTGAACTGCAAAGCCAAACTTCAAATGGGGAGGCTCCCGGGTCTCATCAGATAACTTCTACGGACGGTGAAAATATGAAGACCTCTTCGACTTCTTACATTTCTTATTCTATGAGACTTACCAGAGGATGACTTCGAGTGGGGCAAGAATCTTGTGCTCTGCGACCAATTATGGGACCTTCCTCTTGACTAGTTAGAGACCGTCGCAGCATAGAACATCAAGAGGAAAGGAGCTTGAGGGGGTGCTCCCTGAAGGCTATGGGGTGCATGGAACAGCATCAACGCAGGACTTCACATTACTGTTGCAAAATCAGAGGCAAACAAGGTGCGGGCCTGTCCCCAACTTCTGCCAGTGACAGGCACCACAGGGCTTTGAGGCAGCCTTCCTACTTGACATCCTGCTACACCAGCAGAAGAATCTGAAAAAAAGTCAACAAAAAGGCGAAAAAGGTCAGTCAAAAAAATTACTGGGGGTAGCCCCTCTCCGCGTCTGTGCGGACAGGCACGAAAAGACAGGACATCAGAGCGCTGGGGTGGCACCTATATAGGCACCACGCACGTCACTTCCACTGTGTACGAACTTGGCGACTAGAAGACTATCAAGATATAAATTGCTAATGCTAGCTCCTTTCTTACACTCAAGTCGACAATCGAAGGTTAAAACGGCCAATGGAGGATACTTTTTGATGACTATACTATGAGATTAAGGTCCCCACTCCATCAGCTGGTGGTAATATGCACATAAAGCCTCTTTCACATTGCACTAAAAGAAGCCAGCAACACATAAATCTCATCAGCATAGGCAAAGTAAAGTGGCTGAGAATACTGTGCACCTTCAAATGTACGCTTAAAAAAATGTGATAGCAGGGCCCCATTCACCTAATGAAAGCATTAAACTGTTGTGTTGGTACATTTCATCTTCCATCAGTTGTGAAACAAAGTAACCAGCCCTTCAACGGTTAGAGGGATAGTGGTAGCCTCGAGCCCGACAGAAGTTGCCACAGTTAGCCAGTGTAAAACTCTGAGAAGTGATTTGGTGATGGCAGCCTGTTTACCCCCCACACACACACACACACACACACACACACAAAGATAAATGCTGCTGTTAGATTCTAGACAGCCTGTCTGTAGGTAAATGTTCTTTACCAGATTCTAGTGGGGGTGACTAAGTTGGATAATTGGATCAAGCCTCCATTGCTGGTATGCTTGTGTAGATCAATATTTTAAGATGTGTGGAGTGTGCTGCTAGAGATTTGTGTACATAGAGCACGCTGTACTTGAAGTCTGGAAATTTCAGAGGATAGGAACCATATGCGTGTCAGAATAGCCCTAAATGACATAGCAGCATCTTTCTGCATAGAACAGCATGTTCTCTACAGAGATTGCTAATGGCCTTCAAGGTTATGTTACCTACTGGTTGCTGACTGCCATTAGATTTTTTTTTCTGAGTTGGTCTTTGTGCTTTTTTTTTTCTTCCTTTTTGCACGCTGCTCTCAGCTTCTGGGTCTTCAATCATACCACTGCTGAAAACCTCAAAAGTACAGTCCATTTTGTTATTCACAACACATTGTGAGCACAGCACAATCACTAACAACTGAAGAGAGGTGAAAGCATGTATGTATGAAAACTTGTTGTAAATTAGAGTTGTATGTAATTTGGGATTCAAGTTAAATTAAATTGGCCCCTTACCCTCTCTTCACTATGTAGCTACACCTCTCTATTAGGAGGAATTTGATTTAGCTATCCCTGTAGATCCAAGCCTCCATTTGTATAGAAATAGAACCACTCAAACTCTTTGAGGCCAGGGTCTTTAACAGTCGGAGATTACTTCCGTGTTTAAGACAGTCCGAAGTCTCGCAACACCCACCGTGCCTGCCAATCATTTAAGACAACACCAGATGAAGTGGTCCTGCTCCAGTCGTTTCTCTGAATGTATATTTAACTGGTTGTGGCAGCACTCTGTGCTGTAAAAGTGTGTTGGGGGAAACATTTGCACACACATACATGCTTTTTGGTCTGCATAACTAATCTTCGACGTTTTTCTAAACTAAGAAGCGCGTACAACTGGAAGAGTCTTCACATAATTTACCAACACAACAGTTTAGGTTTCCAACTAATATTAAGGATGCTATTTTTAATCCTTCGGTCACCTTCAATTGAACCGAGGGGTCATCCAACAACACTGGGCGCCACTATGGCAGACACATTAGCATTCATTTTAAGATTGCGACAGGTCATCGCTGGATGCGTCAGTACTATTTTGTTTATTAATAAGCCATGTTTTACAGCAGCTCCAGCAGCTGTGCAACATGTCAACAAAACATTTCAAAACCAATAGATTCGCAAGGTGAAACTTACTGGCTTTCCCAATGCTTGTTTTAAAGTGTGCAAACATCCTTCTTAGTTTATGTCAGCACTACATAAACATTTGAACAAATAAATTAGGACATATATGAGTACATAGCACAGGTTTGAAGCCACTCACAAGCAGATAATAAACCACTACTGACCATCAACGCACTTGTATTGAGGTGACTGAGTAAAGGGGCTAAAGGCGTGGGATAGGACTGAAGGCCATATCAAGAGTACCCCTTACTTTGAGAGACTACATTTTTATAATGAAGTAATGCTAAGTGGCAAAGCTTACATTAGTGACAGAGTTCAGGACTTGGTAGGCATTTTTAGTCAGCAGCAAGACAACACATTCATGGTCTTGCTCCAAAGTTTTCCGCTTAATTCTTTGTAAGGCATATGCATACTAGCAGAATATTGCCTTAGAGCCAATCGTAGTCAGCTGCACAAGTCTCTGGCACTGTAAAGTCTTCGCTTTCTTGATTCATCAATTTGATGCTGAATTGTCTGCTTAATAAATACACATTGCTGGATCCAAACTGTATGCTTTAAGACATGCTGTCAACTCCTGTTGAGAAACTTCCCTATCAGATAGTTTGCACTGATGCTATTGGAGTCCCCCTTTCTATGGAGGGCATTAGTAAATGATCTTTATAATGTGCATTATTATGATGTGGTTAAATTGCATTTGCATGCCAAGATGCTGAATGATAGATAGCAATCATACTTGATTGGAATGAGAAGGTACATTTGTAGCACAAGCTTCCATAACTGGAACATAATTCGTCACAGTAAAGGAAGGAATAAATACTATTAGAGGCACTAAAGAAAGCAGATAGTATTTCCTTTGGATTTTCTGTCAGACTTCCTCCTAGGGAATACAGTAAAGCACATATTAACAAAGTAGGCTCAATACTCTGGAGTCAGTGAGAACTCAGCTAAATGATACTGGTTTGCACACACTGATGGTGAAGGAAGACTCTGGGGGCAGCACTTGCTAGCACATCCACCTAAAACCTAAGCTGCTTGCTAACCAGTTTTGTATCAAAAAGGGTTTTCAGTGCTGCGGGAGCCATCAGCAACACAAAAGACAACACTGTCCACCAGTAACGTGGAGAAGTTCAGTGTTCTCATGATGAACAAACACTTATCCAAGAGAAATGGACTTTCACTGAATCAGAGAATGCAAATTTATTAAAGTCAATGGTTTCTTGTATGCAGGTAATTTGCCGTGCATTCATCAAAGAATAAACGGTAACAACAGCACTCTATTTCAAAATATTTCTTGCTGGCATGAAAAGAGTTAGTCACACATGCAAGTCTTCTTTGTTTTCATATGTGCAGTGGATAAAATAGAGATGGATTTCTGTGCTACGCTCCATAGTTTAGGTGTTTTGTTTAAAAGGCTTATGATAGATAAGTCATCTTGACGCTAGGATGATAAAAGTGTAGGGTGCTTCCTGTTATTGTTCACCTGTATAAGTGCTGTGGTAGAGCAAAGGCACAATAGTGGATGGAGCTAGTTTCACCACCGTGGAACAAAGGAATGGAGAACATGCATTCCAATATTCCATTCTACTCCAAAGGATGTCACAGGTGGAGCTCCATTTTGTAGGCAATGATGATACTGTAGCCGCACTAGACACACTTTTGCCCATTTGACACTATGTTCTACTTTCTGGATGAGAGTGTTAGCAAGTTGTAAGGGATGTTAAGTGACTGCACACCGTAATAAAGAAGCAGGATGGTGCAGCCACAGAATCTGCATCATTGTGTGTGCACTTTAGTTGCAGGTGGAAAACTGCTCAAAAGCCTCAACCTAATCTGTGTGAAGCTGGATTAGAAAAGTGCTCCAGCTTGCGTTTCCTGGTTCTCTTTGCGAGTGGTAATAGCACTATCACCGACAGACCACTGAGTTCCCGGTGAAAATTAAACCATTCCCTGTAAAAATCATTTTAGAGGGGGTGGGAACAGATAACCAAGCAAGGATGTTCTTGTGGTTACTCTTCAATTTGAAGGCCCCGTCCTTGCATACCATGTTTGTAGCATCCTAAAGTCTTACCTAGGACATACCCTGGATACAATTTGGCCTTGGGATGATTTTGGGTCTTCTTCCCACCTTGTCTCTTCTGCTCTTCTTCAATAGGAAGAATCTCCACCATGCTGCACTCATAGGAATAGTGCAGCCTCTTAACCCTTCAATGCTGTCTTTCACTAGACAATCATCTGGAAACTTCGGTTTTAGGCTGGGCCTAGACGGACTCATGAACATGGCCTCAAGCTCCTATGAGAGAAGTAAGCAGGCATTCTGCACACTTTTGTCCACTTTCAGGGACACTTGCATGACTTTCTAAAACTATTATGTTTTCACTTAAAAGTGAATACAAGGCACATAGGTATAGGATAACTGATTATATATTCCTGCACAACAGAAGAACCTTTCAGGAAAATGGTCCCACAATGAAGCAGGACAATTCGAAGAAATCTAGCAAAGAACACCAAGTTAAACAGACTAAAAAGGGTTCAACTGTTCGTCTGAAAAATATAACGAACATGTAGTGACATTGTACATGCATCTGAAATTTAAAAAATGTTTCTGAAAGTTTTGAGAAGTTGTCAAATTTAAAGTATTTCCAGAAGAGACTAAATGCTGAATTCCTGTAGGGCCCCAATTGGGAGAATCTGATTGTGGACAAGAAAAAAAGCATTTGTTTTCGGGCAATGAAGAAAAATAAAAGATGCATCTATGGTACTGTTTCAGAGTTCAGACCCAAACGATTGGCCAATCATTTAGTAATAGACACTGCTCATGAAGGTAAACATTTCACTCAAGTGCTCATCTCTTGAACTGTGTAATAAGTGTTTGGGAGCCCAATCAGAATCCTCTCAGAAGAGAGCGCCAATCCCTGCAGTATTTGATACCAAAAAGAAGTGGACTGTCACTGCTTTCAGTAGGACATCCAAGAAAGGTTGCGGTTGTTGGGGAGAGAGGTTTTTGGCATTTACTATGAAGCCTAATTTATGGAGAAGCAACCCTACTTGTTAAATGTGTGTGAGGCATCGCTGTTGGATGCTGCTCTCTACCAGCTAGTCACCCAGACATGAAAAGCCATGACAGGCGCTGCAACCACTGCCAAACATTTGATAGGCACTTGTGGTGCTGCTGTGATCTCAGAACGTAGTACTTTGAACTGACAGGGACGCATAACACAATCTGGGGGCATTGGTGAATGCGCCGTCCAAGACTGCATCAAACCTTTGCAGGACAGGGAGGAGGCCGAGCTTTGCTGCCAACTCTACTTTAGATGCACACTTGCCCAGCAGGACGAGACCTATAACACAGTCTGGGGACATTAGTGGATTCACCGTCCCAGACTTAATCAGACCTTTCCTGCTTTGGTGGCAGGAGGTTATAATTTGCTCCATATGCTTTGCCGTCAAAAGGATGGGGAAAGAGAAACTCATCAGCATCTTCAGTAGGTAAGTAGAAGCCCACAAGAACGGTCTCTGTTCTAACAAACGCCGGAGGGGGAGGCACATGGGGGAAGGGGGGGGGGGGGGGGGGTGGCGGGAGTAGGGGTGCTACAGAAGGAAATTAGCAATGCAGTAGTGCAGCGTTCCTCTTACAGGTATTTTGGCGTTGTAGCATCATTGCCAGGTCGTTTCTCCACAGTATAGTCATACATCTACCATTAGAATCCAAACTGTTTCAGCTCATACTTTGTCTTTTGTTAGAAAGAGTCAAGTTTTTAAGTTTTTCCTAAAGCTTTTTAGATTCTCGGTAGCTCTAAAATAGGCTGGCATCTTGTTCCACATCTGGGCGGCTTTGACCTGGAAAGTCCATCCACCCGCTCGGATTTTCCCATCTTTTTGTATAGAGACCATGTTTGCCATAGCAGATCGTAGATTCCTTCGAGGCCAGTAATAGCTGAATTTCCTTTGTAGCAGGACTGGTTCACTTCCCTTTAATCCCTTGTATACAATACACAGTGATTTGAAAATGATCCTTTCTCTCATTGGAAGTCAATGTAGGTCTCCGAGTGCAGCTGAGAAGCAATTTCCTGATTTATTCAAGGCCAGTTTCGCTGCAGTTTTTTAACCCTATACAGTCTGTTGACCAAGTAGGCTGGGGCTCCCTGAAGAAGGGCATTACTGTAGTCTAATCTGCTCAGAATTGTGCATTGAACTAAGAGTCTTCGCGCTGGCTGTGGCAATAATGGAACAATGTTCCTAAGGTTTCTTAGAATCCCAAAGGAAGTAGCAGCCGTTTTGTTAATATGAGTTTCCAAGGATTATTTTTCATCTATATACACTTCCAGATTTCGTACCACTGAGATGTTTTAAAATTCTATACTCCGGTCCATGGCCAGAAGTTCTTTGGGAGTGAGTCAGGGATTTTTTGAAGGAGAGCAGCCTAAGAATTCTGTTTTTCCTTCATTGAACTGTAAACAGTTCTTTTTAAGCCAACTAGCCATTTCTTGTAGGCAGGAGTGGAGTTCTCCTACAAAGTAAAGGCAGTTTTTATTGAGGGACACAATTAGCTGTGTGTCATCAGCATAATTCCCACAACAGATCCCATAAGATCTAATCAGGGTCAGCAATGCACAGCTACATATCAAAGAGAATAGGGCTTGAAGCCGAGCCCAGACGTATCTCGTGCATCATTTTCCTAAACTCTGAATGGAAGAGAGGGTGTGAGATTGCTTGGTATCTGACAGGAATGGCTTAATCCATTCTATAAAGGTTCCCCCCCACTCTTGACTCTTTGAGCCTCCGTAACAGTGTCTGGTGATTGACAGTGTCAAACGCAGTTGATAGATCTACTATCATCAATACTGTTTGAGCTCTGTCACTGCCATTCTCAGTTCATCTATGGTCAGGATTAGTGCAGACTCTGCACCATGCGCTGGTCTAAAACCATTCTGTAAGATCGCCAGGAGATTGTGGTCTTCCAGATACTTTACTAATAATTTTCTCATATACTTCTCTATTATTTTAGTTGGATAGGAAAGTTGGGTAATAGGGCGGTAATTGCTAGGGTCATTCAGATGAGCCATTGGCTTCTTCAGTAATGGAGGGACCAGCGCTTTTTTCCAAGCCTCTGGTACAGTACTGGTCCTCAAAGATGGATTGCAAATTTTAAATAAGCTTTGAAAGAATTCCTCCTTTTCATCTTTCCACATACATGGAGGCACTGCGTCACACAAGGAACAAGATGAAATGCTAAACGCTAAAGCTTTAACCTCCTCCTCAATTCTATTCTGTTTAGTTTTGTATTGATTGCTTCTGAAAATGTCAGATCTGCCATCCCCTTGTCTACCGGTGAATCCTTAATCAATGGGTCATTATTAATGTCTGCTGAGATCAAGTCAATTTTGTTAATACAAAATTGTGACAGGCTCCAACAATTCATGTGAGGGTTTCATGGATTGCTTTGAACAGTCTGGATATGCTAGGTTGTTCATCACAATATTTCTTTTGAATTTGTTGCTTCTGTAATTGTTTTAGTGTAGTAATTTTCTTTGGCTTTTCTGTTTTTTATTTATAATTATTCCATGCCGCTTTTAATTGTGACTTATCGTTTTCTAGGTAAGCCCTCTGCCATTGACCTTCTAGTTTCCTACAATTACTTTTTTTCTCTTTAAGGGATTCGGTAAACCATCGTTCAGACCGCTTTTTCCACGGAGTCAGATTTGGTACAGGTATTATCTTATCTTTTTATCCTGCAAATATTCATAATTCTAGTCCACTGTTACCTCCGCCAGGAAACAATTTGAGTTGTCAAATATCTTTCGGTCTTCCAATTTACTTAATTTATACAATGGTCTACACTGGACCATCTTGCTAGCAGTGAGCTGGCTCCTCCTCCAATACTTTAGACCTAGCTATATCAAAAGATACATGATCTGACCAACTACGAGGGATTAAGTCTTTTATTGCAATCATGTTTGTGTAGGCAAATATCAAAACAAGACGAGTTGGGCCTGTTACCAGTTGTTCTAATCCTAAAATCCCACACGTACTTAAAAGTTCTCTACTTTTCCGACTCTTCCGATGAAATACTAAAGTCTCCCAAAACAAAAAAGTTGGCATGCGAGAGTACAACATTTGTGATCAGTTTCGTGAAAGACAGTGTAAAGTTATTTATGGCCCCAGGTGGGCTATAACAGAAATCCTGAGGCAGTTGTTCCCCCTTTCTCGTCTTAATGGCAAATCCTAGTGATTCCACCCCGTCCGTTTGTAGGATCACTAGCTCCCATTCTTCTTTAAAAATAATTGCCACTCACCACCTCTTGTCTAGTTTTTAGGTTGGTGAAGTACTTTAAAGCCTGGAGGGCAAGTAGTTCACGGGTCCACCTCAGACTCTGAGGGAATCAATGTCTCCATAAGAGAGAATGCCATCAAACAGCAGGCAATTAATGATATAGTGACCACACGAGATTCCGATACTATCACAAATGATGCCAAAGTGGCTTGCTTAATAAAGGAAGTAAGTAACTCAGAAACACTTAGGGTAACAAGTAAAATTAGCCCATGCATATGGAATGATAAACTTCATACGGATTCTGCTTCACCACAGACCCACACTGCACAACCCACTTCTAAAAAATGTAAATCAACTTCTCATAATACCCGGCTCAAAACCAAAAAACAAGAGGCCACACTTTCGTCAGCTACCAAGAAATATAAAGTTAACCAAGGTACATCTGCATTGAGTGATGCAGAGAAGTTTTTGGGAAGCAGTTTGAGAACACTAAATAAAGCTCCTGGAAAAGGAAACATTTAACATGGTCACAGATAGCCTTGAGTCACTTGAGGCAGCTGTCAACAATCACTTCAAGATGATTAACGAGACATGGAAAATACATTGGACAAAAAACAAAGGAAAACCAGAACACACATAGGCAATCCACTTTCTAATCATAATTCAACTCAGGGAGCCAGTGGATTCTGTTTGGTTGGAGCATAATGTACCTATGAGATCTACATAATCTTCATAACACTGGACATATAAGGCCCAGGGTAGACCATCCGCAAATATGGAAAGTAACCATCTTCAACTCCCGCCCGAAACTACACTTTAAGTACTTGTTCTATTGGATGTTCCAGTGCTGAGAACTAATCAGCACAAAGGTTAGAGAGAACTGCAGAATTAAGTTAGATATTTGCTAGGTACTAGACTGAGAAGGGCTTCTGAACTCTTGGATGGCATTAACATGGTACTTTGTGTGCCTTGGATCAGGAGGTGCATTAAACCAAGCAAAAATGACTGTGTGGTGGTGAATTTTGCATCCTCACATTATGCAGACAGAGTACTATTGATTCTAGCTCTCCCACATCCTGTTTAGCAGTAGAATTACAGCTGTACCTCAAGGTTACTTTTATAAATCTCGTACAGAAATAGGGCACCTGAAAAAAATCGAATTAACACACCATCCCCAAACATTTGTCCAGACTCCGTACCATATTAATCTGTGGAACAGACTCAATACTTTTGCATCATTGAGTTCTCTGAATGAGCAGGACTGACAATCCCCCAAGAATTATTCCGCGAGACATCATTAATAAAATAAATTACCATCTTGTACCATATCTAGTGATGCATATGTAGTGACAAATGTTATACCAGTAGATATGTGCAATACCACATGCAATGATGGATCTATGAATATACTGTGCTGGAATACTGCTGGCATTAGGTCAAAATTTACTAATTCAGATTGGGTAAGTTTTACTCATAATCACTCAATCTTATGCCTCCAAGACACATGAGCTCCTAGCCTCTTACATATGGACAGTTACACTACACTGTTCTGTTGCAATTCCTTCACCACATGGGAGGGGAGGGAGAAAACTGAATAAGAAACCCCGGAATTTTACGTTTTACCAACTCTTAGTTTGAGATGAAAGGTGGCTGGGATCTTTTGATTGTCAACTTTTATAATAATTGTGGCCCTAGAAAAGGACCTAAACGTTTTCACACAAATTCCTGGGAGACCCGTGCATATCAAATGGTAAGGTGAGGTTAATGTACAGTAGTGCACACTACCAGAGAAGGTAGTGTGTGTGGTCAAAAACACATTTGACTAATTTCACACAATGCATATGGCAAGGCACCGAATCATTTTTTAGCTAAATACCAATTTCTATTTTGTTAATGGCGTCTGCTCATTACCTACCCCTTTACTGCCAACATAAGTAGGTAAGAGCATTATTAGCACTATTGATTATATTCTCGTAAGAGAGCATTTTAAGTCTAAGAGAAATATTTTTCAAATTATCCCACTGTGCATGAGTGACCATAATGCCTTTATAGTTAAAATCAAGGCAGCTTGCTCTGTAGAAGAGTCATTGATGGCTTTCAAAAGGCCTTGGGGTAGGGAACTTGAACAATCTCTCTGGAAAGTGGAACAGAATCGATAAAGATACATTTTTTTCTATATTTAATGAAAGATTAAGGCTACAAGGACATCTGTCTTAATGACACAGCTGGGGGCAAATTTGAAATCTCTCCCTCCCTCCCTCCCTCCCAGCATGGGAAGAGAATTTTGTTTTGTCAATTACTTTGGGGCCGCTTGACAAATCTCCACAAAACTTCCAGTTTCGTTCAGCCGTTGTGTTAAAAGTTTTGGGGTGATCAGTCAAGCAGGGGCCGAGTAAAAAAAAAACAGGAGGTCCCAAAACTCGTATTCCCCATGTTGTGTGTATGGGGATTTTTCATTTTTTGAACACAACTAAAGCCTGAGCGACTGAACGTAATGACACCACATTAGGCAGAAAGCTAGATGCTGGTCCAGAAAAAGTGCCCTTTGTGATTTGGTGTAAATCCGTTCAGTAGTTTCAGAGAAATTAAAGTTTAAAAAATATAAGTATCTTGGGAAGCAAGTACCTTGTAGTGGACTCACGGATCCTACAAAAATGTGATTGCCTGCCAACACTTCAACCAGGAAGTGTTGGCAGCCATCTTCAGACTCTGCTTGAAGCTGAATTACCAGAAAGAATAAAGAAAAGGGTGTGTGAGAAAGGGCCATCTTTCTTGCATGGTATGCCCCCACTTTTTGCTAAATTGCTGAATGTACTTTGACTGAGTGTGCCCTGGACTCCTGCCAATCAGGTGCCCAGGGCCTATGTTCCTCCCCTAAAACACAAAACTCAAATTGGCAAACCCTGGCCACGTCAGCCCCTGCTAAATGGTACCCTAGGTACCCAGGGCCTTGTGACCAGGGAAGGCCTCTAAGGGCTGCAGCACTCATTGTGCCACCCTTAGAGGCCCTGTATCCTTACACATACACTGCCCTTGCAGGCTGGGTGTCTGGGTACAAGACAAAACCAAGAGTCGACATGGCACACATTGCTGTGTGCCATGTCCACCACCTACACTGCCATGGCATACATCAGCCACCCCTCTAGCTGGGTGCCCTATGCCAGTGGTGTGGGCACAGGAGCATGAGTCCTGTGCCCCTACAGTACCCAGGTACATTCCTGGGCACTGTAAGTGCAGTGCTGCCATTTAAGAGTACATGGTGCTGAGAGCTCGTAAAACACGAACTCCCCAGCACCATAATGGCAACACTAAAGGCTGAGAAGTTTGGTATCAAACTTCTCAGCACATTAAACCCACACTGATGCCAGTGTGGGATTTAATGTACCAAGCACCCCAGAGGGCATCTTAGAGATGCCCCCTAAAACATAACCTACAATCCACGTCTGTTCTGAGGCTGCCACACAGCAGACATGTTGCTGGACCCCTGGGTAGGAGAGCCCCTGCTCTCCTGGGCCTGCAACAATGCACATCCTGGGCAAGGTGCTAAATCTCCTCTCCCAGGATGGGCAGGTGGAAGCTTCAAAGGCATGCCGCCTCTGTGAGCTTCCCCAGGCCACTGCAACCCCCCACTCTGGCGGGAAGCCTGGCCGGAAACCCCAAATAAGGACAGGGGATGTGCCAGCCTGCCAATCCCACCCCTCAGGTGGGTGTGGCGAGGTGAAGCACATCTCCGGGCTCTCGCCATCTTGAATATGGGAAGCCCTGCCCAATCAGGACTAGGCTACTGCCCCCCTCCCACAGGAGAGAGGCAGGATAGGGGGTGTACCCACCCCAGTACAGGGACCCATTGGTCCCTGTCCTTCACCTACCTGTAACACCCTTAAATCTAGTATTTAGGGGCACCCTGAACCTTCTTTCCCCAGATTCCAGCTTCTGAAATCCGAAGAAGAGCTAGAAGAAAGAAGACCTGCCCTGCAGCTGCTAAGAAGAGGAAGACACCAACTGCTTTGGCCCCAGCCCTACCGGCCTGTCGACCCTCGAACCTGCTCCAACCCGGCATCTCTTGTGGCCAGCCACCTCACAAACCCCGGATGACCTGGCTACTTTTTGACTCTAAGCCCCTGGGACTCCCATGAGTAGAGGCTCTACTCAAAATCTACTTCAAATCCCTGGCATCAGCCCGGAACCGCGAACCCTTCACATTCTGCACACGCCAAGCCTGGCCTGTGCCGGAGTGAACAAAGACCACGAGGACGACCCCACGGCGACTGTGACCCCGAGTCCGGCACCCAAGGACTTCCCTCAACGCTCCTGAAGACTGCCTGCAGCCTCAGAACCAGGTGCCGCCCCCCCCCCCCAACCACGATCAACTGAGGGGAAGCTTTCCCGACACCAAAAGGCACCCCTCCCCTACACCCGGCGCCCCGCGGCCCCCTGTGCCCAATCCCGGGGTACCTACCTATCCTCCAACTACCCAACTTACCTCTCTTTAAACCGATAACTCAATTTTCTCCATAAGGTAACAATGACTGGCTTTTCCTGAAATTTCTTCTAAGTGTGGACTTTTCGAAACTTAAAATATTCACCAAAAATCAGCCGAGTAACGAAAACGAAAATACTCTCCTGCTATGAGGTGAGCTCCCAGTGTTGGATCTTGGTGCCCTGCACTGACTCTGAAAAACACTTACAACTGTACTTACCAGTAACCCAATTTTCTCCCATAGGAAATCATTGACTGTTTTTCTGTGAAATTTCTTCTAAGAGTCAATTTCTGAAAACTTTAAATATTCTTTAAAAATCTTATACCTTCTGAAAACGTAATTACTTACCTGTTTTTGATAAAGGTGCCAGTACTGAGGCTTGATTCCGGTCCAGGAAAGACATGGCTTGGCAGTTCGGGCTGGACTGTTCCCATGAGGCACAGGGTCAAGACTGATTTGCATATGGCCATGTCTGAACTGGTGTGGCGTAGTGGGCAAAAGAACGATGGATTTAACCCAGATCTCTTGACTGGGGGATAATGTCTGCATTGTCAGCATTCCGTCCATCATTTGTTTGTTGTAACGCTTTTCGCCCTAAGTGGGATGGGTATTCCCAGACGTGGGACCCATGCTCACTACGCCACTGGAGTCAAGCTATCCTGGCTGATGACGGCCGATAGCCAGAAACCGGTCCTAGGATGCTTGATTCCGGTCCAGGAAAGACATGGCTTGGCAGTTCGGGCTGGACTGTTCCCATGAGGCACAGGGTCAAGACTGATTTGCATATGGCCATGTATGAACTGGTGTGGCGTAGTGGGCAAAAGAACGATGGATTTAACCCAGATCTCTTGACTGGGGGAGAATGTCTGCATTGTCAGCATTCCGTCCATCATTTGTTTGTTGTAACGCCAGTACTGAGTCTAGGCACGCAGTACTGGATTACAAAAGTAACGAGAACATACTATACCTGCAACGTGAATTTACTGCCATAGGGAATCATTGACTGTTTTCTATGAAAAACAATTTAAGTGTCAACTTTTAAAATAGCAAAATATTATCTAAAAATCACCACAGTATTTAAGTACTGTCCCAGGACTGAATCTAGGACCCAGTCCTGGAATTCCAAAAGTAATCTAAAAGTAATCTATTGCAAATAACTTGAAACTTCCATTGAACTCAATGCATTATTGTGTTTAGAATTGTGTTGCCTATTGCAACAACTTGTAATTATTTACAAAAGTCAATTGGCGATTGCAAAAGTATTTACCTACAGCATCTCATTCTGAGAAAGTATATTTTAATACCTATTGTTGGTTCTAAAATAAAACAAGCATATTTTTTTTTATATATAAATCATTGGCCTAGAGTTCAGTTATTAAGTGTGTGAAACCATTTGCTGACTGAGTGTGTACATCAAAATGCTTTACACTGTCCTCTGATACTGCCTTACTGCTCGACCAAGCTACCACCTTAGAGAGTAAGGTTATAGCTAACTTTAGCCTCTGTCAAACCTCTGGGGACTGTGGACTCTGTACACACTGTACCTATTTGGGAACAGTATATACAGAGCCACTTTCTCACAGGGTGCATAGTAGGAATACCCCAAACCCCAGATATTGGGGAGGGCAGCAGGGGCAAAAGGGACCCAGTCTGAGTTTAAAAGCTTTTTTTTTTATTTAAAGTTTGCGGCAGACTCGTGGAGGGGTGAGGTCCCTTGCCTCCTGAGGGCCTCAGGACTAAAGTGGACTACTTTGCCAAGCAGCAGTGCAGCAGGAGGAGTGTTCGCAGAGTGGTAGTGGTGGAGAAAGGGGGCATGACCTCTGACGACCCCTCAGCAATCCAGTTGTGTGGGTCTAACTGGAAGTAGCAGGAGTGCTAGTTTGCCCCCAAAGACCCTCAAGAGTAAAAAGGACTTCCCCAAACTAGTAGTGCGCCAGGAGGCACATTTGCAGAGTGGTGTATAAAAGGTACATGGCCACCTAAAATCTCTCAGCAAACCCACTGTGTGGGACATTCTGGAGTGAACAGGACAAAATGTTGGCCCCCCCAAGGACTCAATAGCCAAGGGTACTTAATCCCCCTACTAGTAGAGCACCAGGAGGTGCGTTTGTAGAGTAGTGGAGCAAGTGGGTGTGGCCTCCTACCAGGTCTCAGCAATCCTGCTGCGTGGGACTTAATGGAGGTAACAGATGGGGTAGTTTGCCCTCAAGGAGGTCCTTGGGGGCCAACTACCCCTTCTTTTATCTCCAGTAAGTTCCACACAGCGGGATTGCTAAGAGGTCTTCTAAGGCCACACCCCCTTTATCCACCACCTGCAAACCCGTCTCGTAGTGCACTACTGGTTGGGGGGGATGAAGTCCACTTTACTGTTGAGGGCCCTTGAGGATCAAGAAGCCCTCCTGGTACCTCCTACGATGCCACTGACCATGTCATAAGTGATGTAAGGTCATAAGCAGTGCAGTGCGGGAGCGCGAGTTCTAGTTAGCACAGTTAACTATAACTGCTGAATTTCTCTGGTTTTGTTTGAGTAAAACCTGAGCCTATCTATAACACCCCTGTAACCTTTGTCTTTTTAGTTAATTTTTCTAAGGTGTTATATATATATATATATATATATATATATCATGTGATCAAGGCTCAGGGAGAGCCGAAACGTTATGGCGACACTTTTGCAGTTAAGCGATTAAATCTTTGCACGAAGAAGTTGGTCCGTGTTTTGTGATTTCTGACCAGAGGCTACGTGGAGGCAGCCCTGCCAGGGGTACAATTCAACTGATATATATATATATATATATATATATACACACATACATACATACATACACACACAACGCAGAGCTACACTGTTTTACTGCCATATGCACCAATAATTTAAGCTACTTTTCCCAGAATGCCTTGCAACAGATTTAAGGGCGAGTCAAACAGCAAACAATCATTACCACCTGAAGAAGATGGAAGTTGAAATGCGTTGCGGTATCATGTTATAGCTGGCAATGAAATAAAGAACTGTTATACAGATACTTCTGGGAGTGCGGCGTAATCCTCATAGTTTATCTACATTTCCAGGAGTGTGTCACCCCCAAACGCCGCACCAGCAGCTAGAGCACGCCACTTGTGGACCACGTTTGTTGAATCTCATGTTTATTCGAAGCGGCAGCACCCGGTGCATTCAAATACTTACGAAGCAGGCGGGGAGATACCAATCTCCTGCGGAGCGCATTAAGCTTTTGAAGACACGGAGACCGGAGGACCAGACTTCAAAATCCGCCCGGCATGTTTTAGTTTAAAAGGACCATATCAACTAATCCATATGGGTGAGCAAGTGTCCTTCGTATTCATAACACCGATGCAGCCCGAGTTTAGAAGTGGAGGAAGGGCCAAGAAGTCAACAGTATTATTTAACATTAATAAATGCTGAACTGCAGGAATTAAACATATGGGAGCACTAACAGTTGTTTAGACAAGCACTTAGCCCAATAATGATAACACAGAGCAACACTGTTTTACTCCCATATGCACCAGTAAATTAAACTACATTTCCAAGAATGCCCTGTACCAGATTTAAGCCACGGCAAGTCAAACAGCAAACAATCATTACTACCTGAAGAAGACGGAAGTTGAAACGTGTTGTGGTATCATGTTATATGTGGCAATGAAATAAAGGACTGTTATACAGATACTTCTGGGAGTGCGGCGTATATATATTCCCAAAAGAAGTTGACACTATGTTAAGGTTTAAAGGATTCAGCTGGATAACCCAATCATATCACGGGTGTAACTATTGTAATCAATCCTACTGGGCTTTCCCAAAAAAGAACGAAGGCCCTCACCCACCGAAGATGCATGCTTCATCATTGGGCCCCTCCTCAATGTAACAACCGACAAAGTTTTCACAGTGGGTTCTCACTGCATCTTTTTAACATAAAAACGTGCTTACAGAAGGAACCCTCCAAGTTTGTTAGGTTGATGGGATAAGTTAATGGGACATATTCTGGTTAATCCATAGAGGATGAATACATCTTTATTAGTACCTTCCTATTGCATAATTGAAAGCAAAAAGGACTCCATATACTGTTGGTTCCTGGTGACGTATAAACCGGTTTAGTCACTGTAATAAAAAGATCAGGCGCGCACCAGCATCACCCTCAACTACAAACAAGTAAGAGTACTGTTTCGATAAAGGTCACATGATAATTAGCTCATAGCTCACCAAAAATAATTTGTATTAAAGGCACCTGGCTCCACCAGTGTCGAGGAAATAGCACTGGAGAACTAAGTACAGCAAGTTCAAAATCTATTCCTCATACATTCGAAACCCCTTTTGTACGTGTACAGTAATGCATCCACCCGAAGGGCTGGTATCTCGTCAGTGTTGACGATTGCCCGCCAAACAGTATTGCGCTACACCTGTAGAGCATTTTTGTAGGCATGGGGCTCTTGGGCCAGATGCTTCCAATATGCAGCCTGCCAGAGACAGTCACATGGAATGCATGCATACACGACACAACAGCATCACTATAAGTTACATGGGATATGTGAAAAGGCTGCTTAGGATGTATAGCTCCGATGTCCGACTGGACGCCACATCTGGACAAGTCTGAAAAGTAATACAGAATATGTGAAAGCAACCAAACTGGAAGTGCAAGTCAAAAACCAACTTGTTACAAAGAACAAGTTACCTGCCACTAATCACTATCTTTCGGGTGGATACTCTATCTATACACGGATTCCTCACCATGTGAATATTTCCCAGGCATCAGACTGTATCAGGAAACTTCAAAGCAGAACCCCTGCGCGCCTGTAGGTAGTGTTGTGCCTTCAGACACAAAACCTATCCGCAGATTGGCATGACCAATGTGCAGATGTCAACATTGAAATCTTTTTAATTAGGAGGAAAAAAAAAGTCCACTGCACAGAACAGGGAGGTGGAAGGGAAGGTTGATGAGGAATCTGTATCCTCCAGAAAGATTTTTACCAAAAGGTATGTGACTTATTCTTCTGATGGATACTTCTAACCACAGATTCCTCACCTTGTGAGAAGATATCATAGCAGTATGTCCCCAAGTAGTGGGTCTGTAAACGGGCTCATACCAGAAAGTCGTGCAGGACTAGGCAGGTAAAATGCCCCTAGAGGGACAATATCATCCCATAAACAGTGCTTCTTAAACACATGTACGGATGCCTACGTGGCCGCCTGACAAATATTCAGGACAGGCATGCTGCATGCCAGTGCAGTGGTAGCAGCTTTAGCTCTGATGGAATGAGCCCGTTAGCATTCTGGTAGCTGCTTCTGATATAGCAGACCCTTATGCAGAGAAAAATCTATCAGGAGATAATACGCTTCAACCCTCCCTTGCCCTTCTTTGCCACAGAGAACCCTGTAATGCTGATCGTCCACCAGATGTTCTTTGGTATGATCTATATAAAACCACTAAGGGGTCCAAATGATAGAGTCTCTCTTCCTCCCTAGAGAGAGGAGGCGGAGCAAAGAATGGCGGAAGGGTGATAGACCGCCTGACCTGAAACAGAGTAACCACTTTTGGAAGAGAGAAGCTGGAGTCCTCAACACAAACGTATGTGAAGAATGTTTTATGAGGTGGGTTGACAGAAAGAGCATGCAGCTCTTACATGCCTAGCAGATGGTATGGTGATGAGAAAGACCGCTTTCAACATCAAAAGTCTTAATGGACAACTACGCAGCAGCTCAAAAAGAATGTGCATGAAAAAAGTTAAACTAATTTCAAGTCCCACAGTGGCATCACAAAGGTTTTTTTTTTCTTTCAGAAACAAAGGTAGCAGACCTTTCTAAAATCTGATAACAGGTGATTTAAATAAAAAAGGCTAATTCGGCAAATACCAAAAAACTGAAAGAGCTGACAAATATCTTTCAACAGTGTCTAAAGCAAGTCTCTGCTGGGCCAAGAACAAAACAAAATTTAAGATTACGTAGCTTGCAATGGATAGATTAGGAAGGTGCCGCACCAAGCCACAAATGTGTTCCAAAGTCTGGTGTACACTGAATGCATAGAGGGACGCCTCAACGTCAAGAAGACATCAATAACCTCGGGACAGAGGTCAAATGTACTCAACTGCCCCTGCTCAATCTCCATGCATGGAGATGCAGATTGCGCAGGCCTGGTTCAGCACCCTGCCATGCTGCTGCAACAGAAGATCCTACCGAAATTGCACCTTTTTTGGAAGATAGATGCTTGTGCCCAGGAGTTCTGGGTATCACACTCTCCCGGCACAATCCGCTGCCACCATGACTAGGGCCCAAACATTCCTGATCTTCGTAACTCGAGGCAGGAGAGACAGCAGCTGGAAAGCATTCAGGAGTCCAGAAGCTTCACTCCAGGCTGTATTTGTCTCAGAGAGAGCCTTTTTGGGAACTCCAACATACAAAAGTATTTTCATTGTGTGTTCTCGGCACTGGAGAAAAGACTGTCATGGTTCACCTCATTGATGGGAGATGCCCTGCAACACTTCTGGGTCTTAACTACCACTCGTGGTTCACTAGGCATCGGCTGCGGAGTGCATCTACCTTGGTGCTGAGACAGAGCCAGGTGTTTCACGACAAGTGAAATTAACTGGCGGTTCAGCCATTTTAAGAGGTGTAGGGCCTCCTGGAAGAGGACGCAAGAACCTGTCCCTCCTTGCTTGCTGCACTACCACATGGTTGGGTTTGTCCATGACCACCTGCACTAAATTATGTTACATTTATTTAATAAAAATGATAAGATAACCCTCAACTTACAGCTGTGAGTGCAATATTCATTTATTCTGTTTTAATACATATGATAGCTTACATAATGTGTGTTTTTCCATTTGCTTTTACTTTTAAATCCGCGTTTATACTACCTATGTATTTACAGTAACAGTTAAATTTCAGATGCAACGATCAAAGTAACAGTATGAAAAAAACAGACCAATGCCAAAGATTCGCTAATCGTTCATACTACAGCCAAATGCTATCAGCTGCAAATGTTTGCATAACCATTCTTGGACCCTCAAGCACACCGAAACCATCACTACTCTCCTTGTGCTGCATTATGAGGCTTTCTGATCTAACAATTATTTAAGGGTATAATTCCAAAAATATATATATATATATTTCCTATTCGATCATCTGCTCTACATCAACCTGCACCCCTGCTATATTGTCTAATCACCTAACTTTCAAACTTGTGACATCTAAACCTAACCCCTATTCAATGCAATACTTAAACTATCATCCTTGGCAGGTCCTTATAAATATGTATTAGGCTGTAACTGCTCATTATTAAAGTTGTGAATGCTTATCACACAAGACATCTTTCCCTCTTCTTCTGATCTGAAGAATACTCAATGGCCCGGTCTCTAACTAATTTGAGGTGGTATTTCCAGTACCCGGGTCAACACTGATCATCTTTCTATTCATATTCTTAATGCAATAAAACAGGTATCGATTTTGCACTGGACAAAAATAGGGACTAATCTTAGTTCTGCAAATGGGAGTCTAACTGAGATCTATGCAAACTGTGAGCTACCTGGTAATACCAAATGGAGTTATTAGTGTAATATTCCTCTTATGGGTAGATCTAGATCTTTAGAAATTGCATAACCGAAGGTTGTGGACTGTGTATCCTTTCAGAAGTTTGAAAGCCAAGTTTAACAGATTCTCTCCCAGTCTCCAAGCAAACAGGTGTGCAGACAGTCAGTCCAGGGTGCAGCTCTCTACAGGGCTCTAGGTCTCACCAGTGCCGTACCTCGTGAATCCCGTCTGTATGAGTTCCCGTTGAAACAGCTGGTCTTGAGCAGCATACTCCAGGAGGTCCGATTCCACTGCGGGTGGGAGAATGTTGGGGATGAATTTGGAGAACAAAGCTGGTGCTAACTGGACCCACTCTGCATGAGAAAAGCAAAGAATTACTTTTGTGTGGTGACCAAATACAGGTAACATTACATCACTCAAGTCTCAGTACAAAAAAACGTTTTGGCTGCAGTTAAGACAAATGCAACTGTAACAACACTGCTGACTGAGGTTTGGTACAAGGTCAGACCTGTGCACGAGAATACCTTCCAGCAGCTAGGGTAGGTGAGTGGAACTTCAAAACACTGCACCCTGCGAGAATCAACTTAAGGCAGTTCTGCACTGAGACTCCGTTATGACAACAAGCTTTACTCCAGAACACCCTTCGAGTCAGTAGTGGCTTCTACAGATTATATGGACAATCGTGTATAACGCATCAAACCTCTACACTCTCCCAGCTGCAGGGGAGAGGCGTTCAGCAGCATTAGCATGAATAAGAGAAAGCTGCAGAACAAGGTCCAGGTCCATAAACAGACTTTTCACACCCTGAGCGGATCACATAGACAAAGATGTGCTTTCAATAGCAAACCGTATCCTTTGCTAAAGGGCGCTTCGTCCCACCTGCACCTCTAGCCTAGCACTGGATTCCGAACTGTAGCGTCTAGTGAATGTGTTTAAGGAGAGAAGCTGGCTGCCCTGACAACTTACAGTGGTAGGCTGTCGAAAAATCTGCTTTTGCAGATATCTTTTAGTAGCGTGTGCCCAAATCCCTCTTTTCCACTGCGTTTCTGTTACACACCACTGTTCATCTTGCCATATTGGTCTTAACTAAGATTTTGCTTTTTATTTCGTATTCCAGGGTGGCAAACAGCCGGTGTGGTGTGTTCCTGCTCCTGGCTGTCTTCTCTATGCAGTATCATAATACCCCCCCCCCCTTTTTTTTTTAATTTTTTTTTTAACGTGCACACATTTGAATACCATTTTTAACATGCACACTTTTGAACAAAAACAACTATGCAATGATGAAATATAGGCTGTTAAGCGTTACTTATCAACTGCAGTCATTTAAAGAAATCTTGGCAATGCGGACGGCTTTCCACCTTTGAAGAACAGTAAATTGAATATCATGAATTGGGTAATAGTTCTGTTGCATACAGTACTTGGAAACAGAGCAAGACTGCTATGTAGTGCTATATACAAAATTAAGCTGTTATTTACGGATCATGCAGATTAATAAGCCAGCAGGAATGGACAGTTACAAAAAACAAAGACGTTTGCAGATCCTCATTGACATTAGGTTGTCTCCTAATATATCATTTGCCATGAACATGCGGAGACAACAAGACCAGCGTAAGGGGTTGGCAGGGGGGGGGTGGTACTGGGAAGCAAGAACAGTGAGTAGTTAGGAAGCATAGTAACTGACAAAGAAGTGAACAAAAGGGAGCAATGCTGATGAAGCAAGCTGAGCATTTTTAGAGAACTTGGACAGTAAAAAGGTAATAGTCATGAGGCTAAATATGAGCTAGCAACCTAAAGGCATGAAAGAAGGAATGCTTGTGAGAGAACATGTGCACAGCCAATGGAAAGTAAGGACAGATGTGATCTAGATTCAAGAGATTGAATCTACACGAATGAAGGAAAATAGAGGTGTGAGCAAAGAATAAATAGGGATCAAACCTGGCTTCCACATTGAAGTCAAAGAAGGCAAAACTAGTAAGGGCACGGAGGAAACAGAAGAGGGAATATTGACATAGTAACAACACGTCAGTCTTGGTGAGCTGATATTGTTTATGTTGTAAAACATGAAGACAGGCAAGTATGAAAGGATTGTTTGAAGAAGAGTAAGAATACTTATGATCACCTGCAAATACATGGAAGTGGGGGGTGGAATCTATCCACTAGGAAAGAAAAGCTTTCCTGCTAAATGGCGGATTTAATCATGCAAGGCTATAAATACAGATTATTTGGGAGAATCTTTTGCAGCCGTGCCATGCATCAAGCGTTAGCCTAACGCATTGGAAGGCAAGTCCCCGCATCACTGCTTTAAAAATAAAGATTACGCATTATAGTGCCCCCTCAGCTGGAGCGCTGGAGTATAGTAATTAGCACCGTCTGAGCAAAGCTGGCAGTCCCGGTCCTTGGGGCCTGGCTCAGCTGCGCTCGCTCTGGATACCTTTACCCAGCATTCTGACTCACGGGACCCAACACCATGAGGGTGGTGGGTAATGATTTGCCCAATGGCTCTGCAGCCGAAACAGAACAGGGTGCGTGGCAGCAGTCACGCTCCACCCGACAGCTGCAAATCCCGCTGCTATCGTACTTGCACCGTTAGTATTGTGAGCCACGGTGCCAGTAATGGTGATCCCTTGATCATGCCGCGCACGAGAGTGCCTGGAGATGAGCCTCAAGAATGTAGCGCGAGTCCTTACCAGACCGTGGCAGGAGTCGTCGTGGCTCAGCTGGCCCGTACGATAGTGGCGCTCGCTCTCGCGCACACTAGTGTCAAGATATTTATCTCCTCATTTTATTTAATTTAGTCAGAGCTGCGTCATCATTCTGAGTCTCTAAGTTACTGCTCTGCTCACAGTTCTGTACTGACTGACTGTGCTCAGCAGTCTACACCTTTGGCTGTTCATTAGTTGAGGTCAGGATCTCCAGTTGTGGTGCACTTTTTCATGAGCTTTCTTACTTCAATAAACCGTTTCTATCTTCCCAGCAACGTGGAATCCATTTATCACTATAAGGCCCTTTCTGCAAAGTTAGTGCCCTCCCGTTTCTGGTGCTTTGCAGAAGTTAAGACCTTCTTGGAGTTTCTTGTGGCTCAAATCGATGTATAGGTTTTCCTCGTCTACATTGCTTGATTTTGCTTGTGAGAAAGTCACTCATAGGACGTGGAAATGTCACTCATAATTACACTGAAATTATGAAAATGTCACACATAAGCAGTCTGAACCCTTAGCAGCTATGTGCCTGCTTCTTCAGAACAAAGCTGTCCTCACTTCTGTCCCCCTCAGCTCCTCCGCTTTAATTTTGCTTGAAGTCACCGCATCCCCGCAACTCTCTGGTTGGCAGCCGGTGGTGGCTATGTGGGGGGTGGGGTGGCAGTGCGTTTAGGCTGGAAGTGCTAGGCGCTTATGAGACAGTGATGAGCAAGTAGGCGCAGGGCGCAGCTCCGTGGGACAGACTCCAGGGCTCTGCTCCTGTCATCCTAGAAATGGCCTGCCGCGGGAGCCTGCTGTGTTGCCAGTTACGGCTGCCCCAGCCCTCATTGACCATCAGACACGGCACTGCTGTAATGCAGCTCAGAGGGTCGCGGCCACTTACCTGCTTTACCCTCAGCATACAGGTGGTCAAAATGCATGATTAATGCATTTTAATTCAGGGATGCGGACCACCATATTAAAATACGTTTGTCAAACCGCTGACGCATGGTACTTGGCAGGGCTGCAGGCACTCTGCAGCTTGCTACTCTGCCCCACTTATTACCTTAGTCAGTGAGTCTCACTGTTGTATGCAGACCTTGCTGCAAGCTCACTCACTGTACTAACTACTATTAGGCCTAGGCAGGCAGTACAAAAAAACAAGCATTTGCAATGCAATAGGTCTCGCATTCACGTGAGGTTGAGCTATTGCCATTGTAAATGACAGTGCCTTGTATTTAGGGTTTAAATCAAATAAAAGGCATTGTCATTTACAATACGAATAGCTTAAACTCTCGCAAATGCGAGACCTATTGCATTGAAATAAAGGGTCTTCTCGACCGCTTGTTAGATTGTAAATATCGGAGGAAGAGACCGGCCTGCGACGTCTTCAAAGTAGTGATAAATATTGCAGTGAAGATGTGTAAGTGTTGTAGATTACAGAGACACAAAGTGTGAAGTGAGAGTTACATATGATCCGAGCTATAAATACTAATAAAGCGCTCAACACCTTTTGCACTGTGATAACACGGTCGCGGCTCAGGAGGAAGAGAGAGAGGGGGCCATTTCCTGCCCTCTCCGTGATTTGAGTGTGCAGTGTGGCACTGTGTAATGTCATCGCTATCTTTGGCCTAATAAGCACTCCAGCTGTAGTAGGGCCCTGGCTTCACCTACTGGTGCAGGGCGGGCTGTGCTTTATGGCACGCATGGAGGGAGGGAGAGAGGGATGGTCTCAGCTGCAGCTCCGGCCTCGTACAGTGCCCCTGCTATTACTAGTAAGCGAGAGGCGCTGAGGTGGTGATGGTACTGGTAGTGGTGCTGGTGGTGGTGGTGGTAGTGGTGCTGGTGGTGGTGGTGGTGGTGGTGGTGGTACTGGTGGTGGTGGTGGCATTGGTGGTGGTGATGGAGCAAGGACTCGTGGAAAAGAGACTTGCTCGGAAGCAATCCACTCCTTTAACTTATTAACAAGTTATTAAAATTGTGTCGTGTAAAACTAATAAGCACCACATGAATACTTAGTGAAGCTTGCTTGTGTTTACTAGTGAACGAAGGACTGAAACTGCTTTAAACTGTAAATCTTTACTGCGCATGCGTCAACTACATCTACGTAGTATGGCGAGGTAACGCTTGGAGGGAAATTCTAGCCCATGAGCAGAAGCTATTAACATGGCGGCTTGAAGACTGGCATGCATGGCACCTGCTTACTTGAAATTAGAGCAAACTATTTTACTAATGCTAATGGGGGAAAAGTATTAATAAGTAAAGGGGAATAGAGTAGAGATGGGTGGTATACAGTGAAACCATTTGTTTGTGAAATTAATATTTGTCTTTCGGACTATCACTAGTGCACATTTGGGCCTCTCATGTATAACTGAATGAAGTTGAGTAATGGGAATACTCCGCATGTCCACTGAAAGTTAACCCGGAATGATGACTTAGATGTTGAACGGGAGCCAAGGTCGCAAGTGTTATACCCTAGGAACGGTTAAAAGTTCAACAATGTGGACTCGCATTCAGACTGTTATAAAAATGTTGCAAATAAAATATGAATGCGTGCGTGAACTAAAATTATATATAAAAATTAAGGGGATGGGTTTGCTAACAATGGTTTAACTGAATTTAATGACATGTAAGCATGGTGTGATGATTTCCCCCCCCTTGCCTGACTAATTAGATCTCGTATTTTTACGATAGTGAAACTTTAGTGGGTGGTACATGAAAAACGGAAGGTATAATTAAGATAGCTTTAGTTAGTTAGATCGGAGAGACACAGATGCTGTGAGTCGTGGATGCTGTTTTGCTGGGATAGATGCTGTGAGATGCTGATGAAGAACCGAATGCAGAACCTGAAGTAGAACTTTCTATCCTAATTAATTGGGTTAGATCAGAAGATCGCGGAAGAATCTCAAGGAGGAAGAGTGTGTCAGAATCGTCGGTATTTTAGAGAGGTCAACTATCCTGTCCTGAAGTCTTTTGTCTCCTGACCTTTCCCAGGGGACCCTTACCAGCCCTTTGGCCAGGGGGTTGGTCTTCACACCATTCTTGGTAACTAGATTTTCAAGTTATTTGCAGATGTTCTTTTCTCTGTATCCTCTCCTTTTCCTTAGACATTGTTCACTGAGTAAGTCCGTGTTATATTTGTTTGATGATTTAATTGGATTTTCTCTCCTAAGAATGATGGTGATTGCACTGTGTATTTGAGATGGTTCACATGCGCTTGAAATTTAGATAAATGTTTTAAACCTTCCTGAGTCTGCGATTATTTTACTTTAAATTTAGAAAAGTTAGAGTTATGTACATTGTCACCATCAACTAGTTCAACTAATGGTCCATTGGCCGGAGGAAATAATTACTTGATCGGTGAAAGGGTTAGTTTGAGATGAACAGAGGTACCAAATAACTAATCCTGATTATTGAAAAAAAAAAATATATATATATATATATATATATATATATATATATATATATATATATATATATATATATATATATATATACTTTGACTCCAGCGGTTTACTCAATTGTGTGTTTATGGGCCCAGGTGAGTATACGGTAGTGGAGTATCTGTTGTTGGTACACCGCTGGATCAGTGGTATTGGTACTGGTACTGGTGGTGGTGCTGGTAGTACTAGTGGTGGTGGGACTGGTAGTGGTGGTGGGACTGGTAGTGGTGGTACAGGTGGTGATGGTACTGGTGGTAGGACTGGTGGTGGGCCTGGTGAGACTTGTGTTGGTACTGGTGGGGGTATTACTGATGGTGGTAGTACTGTTACTACTGGTAGTGGTGGTGGTACTGGTAGTGGTAGTTGTACTGGTGGTACTTGTGACATTGGGACTGGTGGTATTGGTGGTGGTACTGGTGGTAGTGGCAGTGGTGGTACTGGCAGTGGTGGTACTGGTGGTGGTGGTGGTAGTGGTACTGGTGGTACTAGCGGTGGTGGTGCTGGTAGTACTGGTGGTAGTGGCAGTACTGGTTGGGTTAGTGGTGGTGGTAGTGGTAGAGGTATTGGTGGTGGTGGTAGTGTTGTTAATAAAACAGGCTTTTGAAAACAACCAACCAGTCAGGTGGCTTTAGTACAGATGACATGTAACACAAAAGTGCAGTTGTCAGCTTCAGCCCATTTGCACACAATTATGTGCTTCCTGAAATTCACATGACTGAATTCGCTAATCTTTTATCTTTTCTAATTCCATTTTACTTGAGAGGGGTGGGGAGGAGTGAGGGGGGTGGAGCGGGGAGTTGAAAAAGACACGAGATAATGCCGGGTTAAAGTGATCTGAAAGCAGGCACCTGTGTTACGGGGCGGCCATGTTGCTTAAAAAAACAAGCATTTGCAATGCAATAGGTCTCGCATTTACACAAGTTTAACCCCTTGAGTGCCCCGCCCTTTCCCCCTCCAGTGCCGGGCCTTTCATTAGCGGGCAGGGTCCATGACGAGAGAGTCTCGTCATGGGCACAGCGCAACCGCGCTCCATGGCGAGACTATCTCGTCATGGGCATAGAAGGGGTTAAGCTATTGGCATTGTAAATGACAATGCCTTTTATTTATGTTTTAAAAACGAAAACAAAAATAAACATTGTTCTTTGCAATGTCAAAAGCTCAAACTCGCGTAAATGCAAGACCTACTTGCAAATGCTTGTTAGATTAATGAGTAGAAACACTCCTTTTGAGCCTGTGCGGGCAAATTAATGAAATAAACAAGTGCGGCTGCTAAAGTGAAAGCAGACCACGCTGCAAACAAACAATAAAATAGTGTTTACCGACTTATGAAGGAGACTGTGTAACGCCATTAGTAAAAGATCCAGTCCTCATGGGAGATAATAAATGGCGAAAGGGCGGTAACAAGGAGGGACTAACACGCCTCATTATCAATCGGAAGTCAGCATTTATTAAGGACAATGACACCAGCCAATCAAAAATATGGGCGGAGAGGAGGCGAAGCTTCCACAGAATACTCAAATACTGCATGCCTCGCAGAGGAAGCAGCAAATGTGCGCTGCCGCTAGGCTCGACCTAAGAAAAAAAAAGCTATGATTTTTATCTCAATATCCTGCCTGCCAGGCCGGGCCCTCAGTTATTAATTGACGCTTCCGCTCCAGTGCCTAGTGAAATAATACAGGAGATCTAGGTGTTTGACCTGTCACCTCCTGTCCTCGACACATGCTGCCTGCCGAACCCCTTTCATGGGAGGGGGTCCCCGGGACTTATGTCTGGACATGGCATGAGTCTGAGCACAGGTGCTGGGTGTCCAGAAGGCACAAGCACGGCTCTCAAGATAGCAGTGCCACACGACATAGAAGCTCCTCTCACCGTCCTCACTATATGCGATTTTATCCTGATAAACAGCAGCTGTCTGCAGCCAAGGAGGGAGACGGACTCAAAGAGACTAGAGAGACCCATGGCCAGCAGAGTTTGAATTCACAGCTGCAGCACTGTGACTCAGACTTGGTGTCAAAAAATTAACGCTGCTGACCTTATACATTTTCCTGATAAGGTCGGAGTTCAAGTTTTACATCATAATTACACATTTGTTTTACAGTACAATCAGGTTACAAGGGCCTTAGATTAGTGCCCTTCAGTTTTTCGTGCTTTCCACATTTCAGAAGTTTTAAGATCCTCTTAGAGTTTCTCAATGCTCAACAGAGTGCAATTTGATATTTATTAGGCCTGGGCGTAAATTCCGCTCGCTGAGTTTTTCCCCACTCAGTGCTCCACGGAGAGTTCCGAAAAACTCTCGCGCACGGCTCGCCAACATTAAGATCGCAAGCGAGGAAAATTCACCACTAGACCACCTCCCGGCAAGATTTCTCAACGGGGTCAGTCGCAGAGGTTCACTACTGGCCGCTCGCATTGAGTATCTACTCGAGCGGTAGAAAGAAGCTGCACCCTCTTGCGCTGCACGTGATGCAGTTTGCACTGAATTTACAGCGCGAGACAAACCCCAGTGCTACAAATCAGCATGAGCAGTGCGACCTCAGTCTGTCGCTTGTGGAACTCCAACGTTTTTTTTTAATCACTTTGAAGTGTTCTGGGTAGCACAACTACACGAACTCCGCCCAGGCCTAATATTTAGCTGTTTCCCTGGACTTCATTGTTTGATTTTGCTCGCAAGAAAGTGTCACTCTTTGGTCGTTGAATGTCACTCATAACTGCACTGAATCTGCGAAAATGTCACACATAAGCAAACTGAAACCTTGGCAGCTATGTTTGCATATTTATGTGATGGTTGCCACCTAAGCGTTTGTTGTTTCTTTACTGGCTCAAGGCCTAGTTGTTTGTATTTTACTCAAAAGTCCTTGCTCTATTCTTTATTTCACTTGTAACTGGTTCACATATTCCCTTCAATCATTGGGTCACATCTGGCACCTCATTTCTTAATGCTACGAAGAACCATTTTTTGTTCTGCACTGAGGGAAGACGGACTGAGTAGCATGACATTAAATAAATAAATAAGCCCATAAGATTTTGGACCAGCAGGTGTCAGAGAAGCATTTGTCTGCTCTTACCTTCTGAGTCACTTGCTTCATCTGGTAGTTTGTCATTTCTACGGCTTTTCATTGGGAAAAGGGAGCTTTTATGTTCAAATTCCCCTTTAGCCTTTTACTCTGCTCTAAGCTATCTAACCCGCCATAACAGTGGCTAATAAACCACCTCTCTCCTCTGTGCAGACTAAATGCAGAATTTGTGGGAAGTAGTAGGTTTGTGCTGTAATCTGCACCTGTGAGTTCTTTGTATATAAACAATGGCAACAATAAAAGTATGTAATTTAAAAGAGCTTTCTGTAATTTGCGAGATGAACATTCACATGGAACATCCGAGAGTGCAGCCATTTAACTGATTGTTTAGGGCTTGTAACTTATCTAGCAGTCTGCTCCTCAACCAATCTGCTGTTCGTTATGCAGAAGCATTAAAAGATGCCCCAATCAGCATCTAGGCAATACATTATAATATCAGTCTGAAATTTAATTCAACCGAAATTCAAATCCACAGCGATGATTACGCGCTCCATATAATTTGGGAGTAAGTTCTTTACATCTTGTCAAAAATGGTCGAGCTGAAAACACCTCTAATGGAATACCTCATCTAGAATTGATAAAAAAGCATTTTGAGGTATGAGCTCCTAACTAGGCTCATTACAGGAGATACTCTACTGTTCCCTCGCCACTTGGTGTATACATACATTCCTGTATTTAGTGACAGCAAGCATTGGCAAAGCCAATAGGTCTCACCTATGCAAAAGCTGTTGGCTTTGCCAATATGTTTTAGCTATGTTGTACACCAGCGTGGCTGCTGTTCAGCATGGCTAAAAGTTGAAGGTGTAGAGGAGAGTGGTGAGGAGTGTCGCAAAGTGGAATGGTGAAGAGTGGAAAAGTGTTTCTGAGTGGCAGAGAGTAGAGTGAACTGGTGTAGATTGCATTGGCATAGAGTGTTGCACAGTATAGGGTCGTAGAATTCAGCCGCGTACAATGCATAGTGGTAGACTGAAGTGACGTAGATTGAAGTGTGGCATAGTAGAGTGCAGTCACGTAAATTGCAGTAGTGCAGAGTAGAATAGAGTGCAGTGGTACAGAATAGGGAGTCAACGTGCAGTGGCGAAGGGAGGTGTAGAGTGGAGGGGTGCAGATTAGCGTGGTGTGGAGTGATGCACAGTAGAGTGATGCAGAGTAGAGTGGTGTAGAATGCAGTGGTATAAAGTGCATTCTCAGAATGCAGTAGTGCAGAGTAGGGTGGCTTAGAGTTCAGAGTGCAGAGTTGCAGAGTATAGAAGAGTGCAATGGTCTACAGTGGTGCAAAGTGCAGTGGCACGCAGAATAGAGTACAGTGGCATACAATGTAGTGGAGTAGAGTTAATGCAGTGGCATACAGTGCAGTGGTGTAGAGTGCAGTGGTGTAGCGTAAATTGGAATGGCGTAGAGTAGGGTGGAATGGTGTAGAGTGGGTTGACGTGGAGTGTTGCAGAGTATAGTGGCACAGAGTGCAGCAGTACAGAATTCAGTGGCATACAATGCAGCTTTGTAGTATGCAGTGACGAATATTAGAGTGGCGATTAGTAGAGTGCAGTGGCATAAAGTGGAGTGATGCAAAGTAGAGTGACGTAGAGTTCAGAGGCAGAGTGTGCAGTGTTGCAGAGTAGTTTGTCGTAGAGTGCAGTGGCGTAGACTACACTGATGCAGAGTAGAGTGCAGTGGCATAGACTGATTCAGAGTAGAGTGAAGTGGTGTAGATTGGAGTGGTGCAGGGTAGAATGCAGTGTAGATTAGAGAGGCGTAGAGTGATGGTGCTGAGTAAAGCGGTGTAGAGTGCAGTGTACATTAGAGTGGCAAACAGGGAATTGGTGTAGAGTGGAGTGGTACAGAGGAGAGGGCAGTGGCGTAGAGTGGAGCTGTGCAAAGCAGAGTGGCGTAGAGTGGAGATGTGGCGTAGAGCAGAGTGGTGGCAGAGAGCGGAGTGGTGGCAGAGAGCGGAGTGGTGGCAGAGAGCGGAGTGGTGGCAGAGAGCGGAGTGGTGGCAGAGAGCGGAGTGGTGGCAGAGAGCGGAGTGGTGGCAGAGAGCGGAGTGGTGGCAGAGAGCGGAGTGGTGGCAGAGAGCGGAGTGGTGGCAGAGAGCGGAGTGGTGGCAGAGAGCGGAGTGGTGGCAGAGAGCGGTAGCACACTGCCATTACAGACAAAACAGTTTCAATTGAAAGGATCATTACATTTGCACAGATCTACAGTTTTACTAATACAATCATGCATTGCAAACAAAAGGGTGTGGAAATGGCATCACCTAGCGTACTTATTATTTTGATCATATTAAAGTATTTGCTTCCAACACTTCAGAATTAACAAAAATGTGCTTCCCTGAATCTGGCACATTCTGAAATACTTGCACAGTTCATTTAAATGTTGTTGTATGCTAGAAGATAACCTTTCCTAACCCCAGTATCCAACAAGATTGTCACTTAAATCCTCTCACTTTGAAGTCACCGAAAGAAAAATAAACACCAAGCTCCCTGGAAGACAGAGCCTGACATTTGACCTCGGTCTTTAAATACAAAGCAAATGTGACAAGATAAGAACAAGAGTTCCAGGCTTGTTTATAGAAAGGTACACTCATGGAAGAATTCAAAGAGAGGTAGTGTGAAAAGGTGTTCCTGAGAGGGGCGAACTGAAGTTGGAAAGCTTTAAACAAAAAGCCAGAAAATAGAAAGACAGAAAATGTGAGTTACAAACTACAAATCTAATAAGCAACAGGCGGAATGCATTCTCAGGTAAACTTTTTGAATGTCCCCAAGAAGTCTTTAGCGAACCAGACAGTGTGCTCTCTGGTAGGCTTCGACCTGAAAAGGAATTCCCTGAACCACTCCGAATACAATTGCACTTTTGACCCTCTATACACACTGGACTGGAGAATGTAAAATGTTCAACAAGAGCAACACGAGTACATATGTTTGCTGTAAACTGTGAGGTGATGAAACAAAGTACACACTATATTGCAACTACTAGAACTTAATGGGCACAGGAAACACAGAACCGCTGCAAATTACCCTGTACTGAAATTTCCAACATTTATACTTTAAGATACAATGCATGAAGTGGTCATGTTTCTTTAGATGTACAGTCTCATTGTTTATATATAGCACTGTGGATTAACTGACGTTTGACATCTTCTGTAATGTGACTACTTAAACCCACATGTATACCATTTTCACAAAAGAAAAATGTGTGGAACTTTTTGATATTCACTATTAGTCAGGTCACATACATTGTTTCTATAAACGTATTAGCTCTTAAAACAAATACAATCACACAATAAAAAAGAACCCGATTCAATTTCCACAATATACATTATAAAATGTTATTTTCAAGTTACACAGGAACTTTCCTAAAGCAAATTGAAAATTGGAATTCTCCATTTATCCGATTCATTCTATCTAGTGCGTATCAATAAAAAAGTTATTTTAAAAGCACAGGATGCAGAACTAAATGGTGCTAATCTAAAATAATGTATCTAAAAACAAATGGCACATGGAAGATTTCAAACCTCGAGTGAGGATACAAAAGCTGTTGTGCACCTAAACACACTCCATGAACCCTTTAATTAAGTCTGCAGTCAGAATTACTAACAAGCTGCTGCAGCGTTATGATTTTATCACACATTGCTGGGTTCGGAAGTAATTAAAATAAAATACACAAAAGGCAGGTCCCAAATATTTTCAGTTAATTCAAGTTAATTCAATTGCTGATCAAGCGGACAGATATTAAGAGTTACACTTAAGACTTTCTGAAAGAACATATGAAGGATAGACTTACTTGATGGTTTGGATTTTCTGTAAGGAATCAAAATCCATTAAAACACACTGTTAATTCTTGGTTGTACAAAATCTTGAAAATCTACCCTGGTAAACTCCAGTGTAATTTAACAGGATACTGACTACTTTTCTACTTCCGACTCCTTCACATCCAGCAAAACATTAATTGTACTTGGTCTTTTAATGAAGGGCTAGAAGCAAAGCAAAACTTTCCTTATTGAACTACATGGGGAAGGCTTTCTTCAGTACCAAATTCTCAATTGAACTTCCTTAATGTGATACAAAAGCACCTTGTGCTCCCACCTCTGCCATGTTCCTAGCCCCCAACAATCATCTCTTGCCCCTTCTACACCCAAGCTCTATGTACTTATCTGTGCTTTGTGTATAATTTATCTCGCCATATTAGAATTTGCATCCTTTAGTGTTTTTTGGCAAGGGAAGCATTTCCACATTTCTCTTTCTGAAGAGTGCCTTCTACAGCCAAATATAAACTAACATTAGGTGATCAACATTTTGGCAGGCAGCTATTATTGTTCACATGACTCGGAATTGGACCATTCATGACCCAGAAAGAACTGAACAATCGGTTACAGAGGATGACACAATATTCTTTCAACAATAGAAATATCACCACAACGATTTACACAGATTTTTAGAAATGTAAACTTTTCATTGACCCAAAACCTAGAGAAAAAATTACACACTTTTAAAACAACTTCGTTATGACATACCTCACAATATGGTGAAGCAAACAGTAAAACCAAAAATTCTGGGTAACAATGCGATTGACATTATGCCAAAAGTTAACAAAACCTTTTTATTTTTAAAGCACACAAATATCAATCTCGAATTTAAGACTTCGCACCTAAAGAGCTATTTTTCTTTTAATGAAGTCAATCAATAGAAATGATCTTTCACAAAGGAGGTCCTAATGTCAGTCGATTGTCCAATCTATACATGGCAATTTATTACTGGAGTTTTTAACTATGGCTACCGAGGTCAAGGTTTACAGTCTTTAAATACGGACAAGAAATTAATCCTGCAGTAGCCGATGATGCATGTTAATTACACTCCAGAACTAATATTTCTGCTGTTAAACAGCCAAGCAAATGGAGTGCGACAAGCCAACTACCAAACATACCAAAAAAGTGCCACAAAGCATTCAGCCGGGAGAGCCTATGTGTAATCCTTCCCACTCCCCTTTTCTTCTCATATTCTGGAGGGGTAGGCTAAACTGAGCGATGAATCTGCATTGAAAAAGATGAGCTCTGAAGACGCAGGCCCATTCATCTTGTGTTTTACTTTGAGGAGTTATTTACTGCTTTCATGTCAATGTATAAACGGCAAGTTCTTGCTCCCGGTTCCTAGGACTGTTCTTTGCTGGTTGTCGATAATCCTAGAGGATGTTTCCATGAAGAGGGACTGTTCATTTTGACCTACCATCTACCTCTTTGACGTGTATGCAATGTGTGGGTTACAGACTACAGTGTCAGTGAAATCTAGTCTAAGAGAGAACAAAGATGTGTGTCATTAATGGCAAGATGTCTCAATTAGCTAAAGACAGGTGATGTGAGAGAGACAAGGGTCAGGTGACAAAATACGTGGGGAGCAGGTGGGACAGCCATAGGGGCAGCTGATGGGATAGCCGCTAAAGGGTTGTTCGTGCATTATCATTTACATATAGTTCAGGTCTGTCTTTCGTTTGTGCATTTTAATAGTCTAAAGATCTTTTCTTATACGTTGATAGTAGATCAATAGTTTATGTGTCATTTATGCAACAGTATGTTTTGAGTGAAAAGCAGTAGCTTTAGACAAGTACACAAGGGAATTCACGTGTTTCTAATCACCTTACATTACAGATCATGTACTCATTTTTCGTATACGGAGTGAATATAAGCGATATATATAAGAAATTCCAATAGCAGCTACTGTGAGAAACAGTCTGTGCCAATGCCTCCTTAGCTGCCCACGATCTGTCTCTTTTCAGAACAATGACAGACCAGAGTTGAAGACTGGCCTTGCCTCTGGGGCAGTTAGCAGACTGAAAAATTAACAAGATGAACAGGTATGCGTTTGCACCATTTAGGATTTTTGTAAGACTTTGGTGCTAATGAAGAGATCAGCTAGGAATAAAGAGGAAGCAGACTAAGTGAATATATTCCATCTCAAATTGCATGAAAAGATTGTCAACATGGTTGTATGATGTATTAATGCAGGGAAATTCTTTGCATGCCTTTACAATGCATTTTTCTACACCACATTTTGTTTTAAAACAGGCCATCACCAGGCATCGTTTATAAGTGTGTGTGTGTGTATATATATATATATATATATATATATATATATATATATATATATATACATACAAAAAGACGCTGTAAGCTCCTCCTGGGATTTCGCCCGTTGTTGGGTGGTGCGCTACGCCGGTAGAGCCACCGCCGGCAAATTATATCCAGATTGTCTGCTAATAAGCAAAACACACTCTCAGTCGCTGTACAGGTAACTTTTAATTTGCACTGTAACGCGTTTCGGGAGACACGCTCCCTGTGTGACCAAGGGAGCGTGTCTCCCGAAACGCGTTACAGTGCGAATTAAAAGTTACCTGTACAGCGACTGAGAGTGCGTTTTGCTTATTAGCAGACAATCTGGATATATATATATATATATATATATATATATATATATTTCACCTTATTTACATACATTGCCCTAATTTTATTCACCGTAATGCTTGTATATGCATTTTAAATATCCTACATTAGAACAAGGCATTACTATAATAATAAAGCCTTCTTTAATTTACAGTGGGGGTGGGGTGAACCATTTCCTAGCTATTCTAACAGAAAGTTTCAATTCTATTAAGGATATGGAAGTGAGGATTATGCTGTACTTTCTTCACTTTATTTTTTATAGCAGCCATATTAAAGAATATATAATAGGACTCCATTTCCCATGACCATTGGGAAAAAGTTAAGCATAACAGTTCAACCAGTCCATGACCAGGACCCCTCTTCATAGTCTCTTGTCACGCATATTTTTCCTGCCACTGAAGCCAATGAGTGTCTTCCCTCATTCCTATTTAGATTAATTCGATTCGAAACATGCAAAAAATATCCAGTAAATCAACTATACCATGTCAAGCCATAGGACATGTACTCTGTTATCAATGTATATTAGCACAGGAGAAAACTGCATCATACCTTAAAAACTGTATCTAAGATAGAAAACTCACCCATACGAAGAAAAAAACCTATCTTGGCCAGGAAAAAACACCTGCAAAAGCGTTGGGAGGGTTAATCCTCGTCACCGTGTCCTTTGTAGAGTTGAAAATTTGTTACAATAGCTAGGACATTTTTCATTCTTCGTGAGGACCGGAGGCAAGGATTATGCTGGTTTAAAGCTTAGCCACCACCAGCGATACAATGCTGGGGACTGGTTTAAAATGAAACCTTTTAAAGGTAGAGTCAGAAGACCAGTCCGTCGCATTGAGGCCATCTTCCAGGAGAGCTCCCAGAGCAAATGCTTTCGAGGCCATAGCCCCACCTTACCTAATGGGCACCAAACACCTTCACATCAATGCCAGCTTCCTGAATGGCCATTTTAATCCATCTGGTGATAATGGGAGATGAGACTGCCTTATGCAGCTTCTTAAGGGCAATCAGGAGTTGCCTCTCTCCATGGGGACGGGCATTTGCAGTTATTGCCTTCTATGCTTTGATACATTGGACTATGCATAGTTTGGAGGGTATCTGCACAGGAAGGGTAGGAAACCATTTATGAATTACATTTCGTCTTTTGTGAAATATGGAAAGTAACCCCTTATGGGGTAAAAAGCCTACCCGTTAGATCCAGAGCTCCGACATCAGAAACCTGTCTACAGCCTGTTGGACTTGGCCCTTTTTGCAGGGTCATCCCTAAACTTTTCGCCTTCCTCCTGTATTTTTTCTGACCTGTTGTTGGCTGTTTTATGACTCTGGGCACCTAACCACTGCTGACCAGTGATAAGGTGCATATGCTCTCCCTATGGTAAAATGTATACATTGATTGGTGTCCATGTTTGGCTTATTCGGTTAACTATCAGCCCCTAGTAAAGTGCACCAGGAGTGCCAGGGCTTGTAAATGCGAATGCTGCTGGTGGGCCTGCAGCACTGGTTGTGCCACCCACAGAAGCGGCCTAGTAAAATGTGTCTAGGGTCTGCCACTGCAGAACCTGCGTGCAGTCTGGTACTGTCATGCTGGCTGGGCAAGTGCACACACTTGCCAGCCTCCAAACCTTCCCTTTGCCTCATGTTAGTCACCCCTATGGTAGGCCCACGGGCAGGGTGCATTGTAGGTGTAAGGTAGGACAAGCCCTGAGTGTGTGGCATGTCCTAATAGTGAATTACAGCCATTTTCGTTTTTCACTATTGAAGGCTACCTGCTCTCCATAGGCCAGAATGGGCTGCTGGAGTCACTACACGCTGTGACCCCAGTGGACTCATAGAGCATGGTAGAATGTCAAGTTTAGTATGCCTGAACTCAGAATAATAAAATACTTCTTTTAGTAAAGTTTATTTTAATATCCTGCGTTTGTAAATACTACTTTTAGAAAGTTCGTATTTACTGACCTGGCCATTTCAGTCCGCCTCTGCTGTGTGTGTGTGTTCTGCCTAGCAACAGTAAGGAGCAGGGTTGGGGAATCCCCAGAGACAGGCTGGCTGCCAGGTGGTGGGTAGAGAGATTACACCAGGATGGGTGGGAGGAGTACACCTTGACTCTTGAATAGACCTGGGCTCTGCCACCACAAAGCCGGCTCCGCCCCCTGTGGAGCGGCTGATGTCTCTGCCCTGCTGCTGAAAGGAAAGAGCAGAGTCACCATAACAAAGTGCTCCAGAACTGGACTGAGCCAGGCCCAGGCCCCCTGGCACTAAAGAACAAAAGAATCACTGTATAAAAGTAGGAGCCTGGCTCCTAAGAAATCAGAATCCTGTTCTACCACAAAGAACCTCTGCCCGACTAGAAGGAGAAGAAGACGCTGGAGGAGCTGGCCTGCTGCTTGCCTTGCTGAGAAAGGAGAGGAAGAGACTTGCTGAAAAGACTTTGCTGCTTTGTGCTTGAACATTCTCCAAGGGCTTGATCTGAGCTTGCCCCCTGAACAGAACCCCAGGACCAGTGGGTTCTTTGTGCCTTTGCTCGTCCTGGAACTCGAGCCGTGTGTGTACCCCGCTTGAGGAAGACTGCGCCCCTCATCGCCCCTCCTAGGGCCGTGACACTCGGGAGCCTGCTGCCTTTGCCCCCCTTGAGAGCCTCGCTCCGACCGGAGTCGCTCTCTACCCCGGGCTAGGCCGCCGGCACCTCTGCCACCGCCTGCTATTGGAGCGTGCTGAAGCGCTATCGCCCCTCCCGCCGGAATTCTGGTCCGACGATCGTGATCCCCCGCCGGGTCCCCCAGCTGCACGGACCGTGCGCTGTGACCCCGCTTCGCGATCTCGACCTGGGATCAGGCCGCGCCGCCCCCGCTGAGGAGACCCCCGCACTGCCGTGCTGAGGGTCGTGGGCTGCGCCTGCCTGACTACATGCACCTGCTCAAGAGGATCCAAAGGTGCCCCCATCACTGCTGAGTCGCACCCTCCAGTGCCGACTCCCAAAAGCAACTACCCGTTCTTAAGAATTCCAGTATCGGGCTCGGGGCCCGCAACGCCTTATTTCCCCGTTCGCAGGAGCCGATTCTCTGTAAGTACTGGAACCACAAGTAACATTTGCGAGAGACTAACAAAGTATCTAATTTGAACCTGCAAACAAAGAACATTTGCCTGCTTTACAACCTGGTGGCATAGCGAAAACGTTATTGGTCTTGTGATAAGTCTGCTGAGAGATATATACCTATTTTTACATAAAGAAGCGTATTTTTCTACATATCCAAGTCTGGTGTCCGTTTCTGGGGGGATTGATGTATTTACTGTGTGTGTGTGATTGTAAGTGCTTAACCAACAACGCCTGAGGAATCGCCTTGGCTGCTCACGCCACGCACCTAGAGGGTGAGCAAGGGTCATTCACAAGGGGTTATCCTGCGCCCTGACGTAGAGGAGAGGGTTCCTGCTTGACACAAGGACAACCTTGCGCCAACCAGAGATCCCCAAGTCTAACACAGACTAACAGCCATAACAGAGTAAACAGCTTGGCCGATATCTCCTTCCTTGAGAGGTATTTGACTACCAAGAGAGAAAGGTTCAAGACCTTGTTGAAGTCCCACAGGGTGAAGTACCGGAGCAATCGTCAGATGCCCCCAAAGAAGTTTGAGGAACAGGGGGTGCTCCCCTACCAGGTGATCACCAATGTGGGAATGGCCTGCAACAATCACTGTTCTGAAGGTGTTGGCTCACCTGTGAGCCATATCATGTGAGGCCAAAGAAGCGAGGAAGTACAGTACATGGAAAACATCTGCCCCCACAGGATCCAAGTGTTTCTGTGAGACCATCCCATCCATCGAGACTAAGCCAATCTATAGCATTTAATTGTGCGTTGGCCCAGGCTTTAGAAAGCAGGGATGCAGTGTGTCGCCAAAGTCCTGGGACTTTCCAGCTTCCCCTGTAATCCTCCACCCCATAAGATGTAGAGATCTGTCCAGGATCATATGATGATGATTCCCCTCTAGATCTCGGAAATCAGAAACAGGGTTAGATGGGTTGGAGAATCCCAGGAGTGTTCCAGAAGAACTGGATACCATTCTTGCAATCTCCAAATTGGGGTTACTACCACCAAATCGACCTGCTGCCACCGCAACTGAGCAGATAGCAAAATCGCATATGGGGGAAAGAATACCCTTTGCCCGACTGCAAGTTCTGGAAAAAAGCATTGGTCGCTGCCGCGTTAGGGTTTGGACTCCAACTAAAGTATCTGTGGAGCTGATGCTCCAGGCGAGGTGAGAAAAGTTCCACTTAGAATAGACCCCCTTGGCCTGTAGAACCTGGAAGTCCGGCGGGTGTAATTTCCAAAAGCTCACATCCTGTAGATTTCGGGAGTCCAGTCTGCTACCTAGTTGGATTTCCCCAGGAAGGTGTTTCACCATCACTGAAATCGGATTCTTTAGACAGTAGTCCCAGAAGTTTCTGGCCAAGTCCGAAAGGACTTTGTACCTCAAACTCCCTTCTCGCTCCCCCTTTCCACCCCTCCAAGTGACTGATGTACCGTACTGCTGCTACATTGTCCATTTTTAGCAGGACACAGCATTGCACCATATGCTTGGTCCAACACTTTACTGAGAACGACCCCGCTATCAATTGTAAACAATTGATATGGAGGGATTTTTTTTCGAGAGATTACAATTTTCCACCGGTGGAGAATTCCGCACACCTTGAGCCCTATCCTGTGCCACTAGCATTGGATTCTATTACTAGGTCTGGAAGGGAACCAAATATCGCAAACCCATTCCATGCCTCCATGTGGGCGAGCCACCACTGTATCTCCTCCTGGGCTTCCTCCAACAAAGGAACTATCTTGGAGTAAGAGAGTTTCTGCAGAAGGTGGAAGCTTTAACCGTTGTGGTGCCCTATAGTGGAGAGGCCCTGTATGGAGGAAGACAGCAGTCCTACTATCCATTCTATTTGCTGTAGGCAGGCGGATGGTCTGGCTGTCATCTGAAGCAACTTGTGCCTGATCTGGTTTACCTTCCAGGAAGGAAAATTTTGAATGGTTCAAAATGAATCCACCACAAAGCTGAGAAATACTATGGATTGTTTGGGTGTTTCGACTGACTTCGCTTAGTTGATAATGAACTGCTGTCTGCAAATGTATGGAAAGAGTCCTGAACCTGTAAAAGGATGTTGTTGAGGTACACAATGATGGGTGCCCCAGGCCCTTAGATATTCTAGCACGGGTCGCATTACTTTGGTGAAACACCACGGGCTGACAACAGTCCAAAGGGAAGGGAAGTGAATTTTAATGTGTGACCACGCCACTGGAACTGGAGAAAGTGTTGATGTAGTAGAAAAACGGGGATGGTCAGATACACATCCTTGAGATCCAGGTACACCATCCAGTTGTTGAGTTGCAGAAGATCCTTTAGAAGTGGATGTCCTACATTTTGAAGTGGCAGAAAACCGACCAGTTGATGAACCCCTTTATATTTATTACCGGGTGTTTCCCGCCGTCTCTCTTCTCCACCAGGAAAAGGTTGCAGAGGAAACCTGAGGGATGGGGTGTTTTCTGCACTACAGCCCCTTTGACAAGTAACTCTGCCACCTCCGTGTCGAACAGTGTGGCACCTGGCTCTGAGAATGCCAGCGGGATAGGTGGAATCTGTTGGATAGGTAAGTCGTAAAACTCTATACGGAATCCCTGGACCGCCTGAATGACCCACGAGTACGAGGTGAGAGCTTCTCAATTATGTGCAAATCTCTTCAGCCTGCCTCCCAGTTGGTGCCAGGAAAAAGGATGTACACTCACCTTGAGAGGAGCCTTGGTTACCACCTCCTCTATGGCCACCTCTAGAACCCCTGTGATGGCTAGGTCCCCCAACTTGAAGTCGCTGTTAATAAGTAATGACCTGCCTTTCTCGTTAAGGTGCTGCAGTTGGCATTGCCCAAAAAGAATATGGCCGTTGGGCATATTCCGACAGCACCTTGGAGGGGGTGGGGGGGGAAATCAGAGCTCTCGACACATTTGTGTCCTCCACCATGTCAAGTATTCGGGTTATCTGCCCAGAAATGTCCAGGAGCTTATACTTGCAGGTCAGCAGGATCTATCTATGCCCTTCTTAGGGTCCCTAATGTACTTGGCCAGGAATGTGGCCATGAGAGTTCCTATATCAGGTGTCAGTGCCACCTTGTCATCCAGAGACGGACGAGCCTCCTTGTCCAGGGGCTTGCCAAGCCTACCCGAGACATGGGAAGCAATTGTCAGCCAGGGACCATTCCGCTGAGCTCATCAAGATCTAGCATATCTAAGAGTGTCTCCTGGGGCATGTTCCCTGCCGTAGCATCGCCGGTGTTTTAGGGGTAGGTGAAGGTTGCCATGGTCTACAACCCATGTCATGCTCTGCATCAGAGCCAGAGGGAAAGTCTGCCCCATCCAGGGGGTTTGGTGAAAGGGGAAGAGGTTTTGCTTCAGCATGCTGGAGGCCAGAGTGTTCAGGCATGGGTACCAATATGTGGGTTGGACCCCAGTGTGTGGTCCAAAAAGGCGCGTTCCAGCCTTGCGAAAGCATCCATGTTGAAGCCGGGACCATGGTCGCTCTTGCGCTTTGCATCTGCAGTGGGCTGGTCAGGCGGCCCCACAAGTAGCGGGATCTGGGTCCGGAAAGGGTCTTCCCTCAGAGGGAGGGGTTTGAAACAGCGTTATTGCCATTTTGAGGAGCTTCTGGTCCAGGGACGCCACCAACTGACACTGCCTTCAGAACGGAGGCATCTATGATCTTGCATAGTTAGTTGTCAATGGGGAGGTAGGTAGGAATATGCTACTTACCAGTATGCATCTGTTCTTGGCATGTAGAGCTGCAGATCTACACACTTTTGCATAGATCGCCATCTGGTGTTGGGCCCGGATGTTTGCAGTTTGTTTTTCCTCTTGGAAAGTCTTTGGAAGTCACGAGGTCGGTGACTCCTCCTTTGGATCGTATTGCGCATGGGCTTCGGCTCCATCCTCAGATTGTTTTTCGCCAGCAGGGAAAGATGGAGCGTAGTAACAACAGTGAAGAAACCCATGTGTATTGTATCTAAATAAGATAGACTGGAACAGATACAGGTAGCCGGGGAGGCGGGTGGGCGTGTGTAGATCTGCAGCTCTATAGGCCAAGAACAGATGCATACTGGTAAGTAGCATGTTCCGTTCGAGGCATATGAGCTGCAGATTACACACTTTTGCATAGACTATATAGCAGTTCCCAACCTTAGCGGCGACCACCGGTATCTGTTGCAGTGGTTTGAAATAGTGTTTTTAGTACAGCCTGGCCCACACTAGCTTGTTGCTTGGTTTGCACATCTACACAATAGTGTTTAGTGAAAGTGTGCGGTGTTGACCATGTAGCTGCTTTGCAGATATAATCCAGTGGGATGTTCCCTAGAAAAGCCATGGAAGCCCCCATCTTCTGTGTAGAATGGGCTTTAGGGGGAACGGAAAGTGTTTGTTTTGCTTTGTGGTAGCAAATCTGGATGCATTTTACAATCCACCTAGCTATCCCTGATTTTGAGATGGGGTTGCCCTTGTGTGGTGGAGAGAAAGAGACAGACAGTTGTTTGGTCTTTCTGAAAGGTTGTGTTCTTTGGATATAGTAAAGTAAGGCTTGTTTGACATCTAGCGTGTGCAGAGCCCTTTCTGCAACGGTCTGAGGTTGCGAGAAAAATACTGGTAATTCTACAGATTGGTTTAGGTGAAAAGGGGAAATGACTTTAGGTAGGAATTTTGGTTTGGTACGGAGAACAACCTTGTTCTGGTGCATTTGAAGAAAAGGTTCTTGTATGGTAAGTGCTTGTATCTCACTGACCCTTCTAAGGGAAGTGATGGCTACAAGGAAAGCTGTTTTCCATGTGAGGAATTGCAGTGCGCATTTATGTAAAGGTTCGAAGGGAGGCCCCATCAGCCTTGTGAGAACGATATTTAAGTTCCACACAGGTGAGGGTGGTACTCTGGGGGAATTATTCTTTTGAGGCCTTCCATGAAGGCTTTAATGGCAGGTACTCTGAAAAGTGATGGGTGCTGCCTGTTTTGTAAGTAAGCTGCAATTGCTGCGAGGTGTAGCCGAAAGGAGGTATAGGCTAGATTACACCTTTGTAGGTGGAGTAAGTAGCATATGATGTGTTGTATAGACACATCTAGAGGATTGATTGTGTTGTTATGGCAATAAACAACAAATCTTTTCCACTTGGCAGCGTAACAGGCTCTAGTGGTAGGGCGTCTAGCTTCTCTGATGACGTTCATACAGTCAAGGGGAAGGTTTAGGTACCCGAATTCTAGGATTTCAGGAGCCAGATCGCAAGGTTGAGCTGCGCTGGGTCCGGGTGCCTGATCTCTCCATGGTACTGGGTTAGGAGGCATGGTGAGAGGTGTAGCTTTTGGTGTGGTACTATCGAGAGTTCCAGCAGCGTGGTGTACCACGGTTGTCTTGCCCACGTTGGAGCTACTAGGATCTGTGTGAGGGAGTGCTGTTGTAGCTTTCGCACCACTAATGGAATGAGTGGGAGAGGCGGAAAAACGTACGCAAATTTGCCTGACCAGTTCATCCATATCGCATTTCCTTTGAGCAATGGGTGTGGGTATCTGGCGGGGAAGCTTTTTGTATTTTTTTTGTTTTCGTGGGTGGCGAAGAGGTCCATCTGTGGATGCCCCCACATTTGAAAGAACGGATGAAGAACCTGCAGGTGAAGTTCCCGCTCGTGGATCTGTTGTGTCTGTCTGCTGAGCAGATCTGCCACGGTGTTTTGGACTCCTGGGACATGTTGAGCTAGGAGAAAGATTTTGTGGGGAATTGCCCATCTCCATATGCTCTGTGCTAATTGAGAGAGCTGTGGAGAGTGTGTGCCGCCTTGTTTTTGAATATAATACATGGCTGTTATGTTGTCTGTGCGAATGAGGACTGCCTTACCTGAAATCCGTGGTTGAAAAGATTTCAGGGCTAGAAAGACAGCTAGTAACTCCAGATGGTTGATATGGAGTAACTTTTGTTGCGGCGTCCATGTGCCCTACACTGTGAGGTGTAATAGATGAGCACCCCAGCCGGAGAGCGATGCGTCCGTTGTTAGTATTATTTGGGGAACCGGGTCCAGGAACGGTCGATCTTTGGAAAGGTTTGTGGTGTTCCACCACTGCAGAGAGCGATGGGTGCGACAGTCTACCAACACCAGATCTGTCAGTTGCCCCTGGGCCTGCTTCCATTGGCGCGCTAAGCACTCTTGGAGTGAACGCATCTTGAGTCTTGCATGGGGCACTATGAAAATGCAAGAGGCCATCATCCCTATCAGTTGCATAAACACTCGTGCTGGAAGGGAGTGTTGAAGTCCGAATTTTTGTCGCAAAGCCTGAATGCTTGCAATCCTGGCCGGATTGGGGTAGGCTATAGCTTTTGAGGTGTCTATGGTGGCACCGAGGTATTGTTTTATGTGGGATGGTGTTAGCTGGGACTTTTGGTGGTTCACCGTGAAGCCTAGTTGGTGAAGTAGTTGGATTGTGGTGGCGGTGTGGTGTACACATTAGTTGTATGAAGTGGCTTTTATCAGCCAATCGTCCAAGTATGGGAAGACGTGAATGTGCTGTCTTCTGAGGTGTGCCGCCACCACCGCTAGGCACTTGGTGAATACCCGTGGTGCTGTTGTGACTCCGAACGGGAGCACTTTGAATTGGTAGTGTTGTCCGTCCACTACAAATCTGAGGTACTTTCTGTGAGCATGGTGTACTGGAATGTGGAAGTATGCGTCTTTCAAGTCCAGTGTGGTGATTAAGTCGTTTTGGGAGAGGAGCGGAAGTACCTGCTGAAGAGTTACCATGTGAAAATGGTCTGAGTGTATGTATGTGTTTAGGGGCCGGAGATCTAGAATAGGTCGTAGAGTCTCGTCCCTTTTTGGTATTAGAAAATAAAGAAAGTAAATCCCCAAATTTTGTTGATTGACAGGAACGTGTTCTATTGCCTGTTTTTGTAGGAGGGAGATTACCTCCTGCTTTAGCAATGTGGAATGTTCTTGTGACATTGGGCGTTGCCTGGGTGGAATGTTTGGGGGGGTGGATGTTAATTCCAGGCAGTATCCCGACCGAATTATTTGGGTCACTCATTTGTCTGAGGTGATGGTCTCCCAGACATGAAGGAAATTTGTGAGTCTGCCCCCGACTGGAGTGGAATGGTCTGGGGGGAGCGGGGGAAAGTCATTGGGTAGTAGGTGTGGCAGAACGGGCATTGTTTGTTTTGCCTCTGCCCTTGTTGTTGTTACCCCTGTAGCCGCCTCTTTGGTAACCTTTTGTAAAGGTGGTCTGAGTAGGGGACTTGTACGATGTGGACGCTGTGTCTGAGGAGTAGCCTCTGGATGCACTCCGAAAGGATGAGCGGCGAAAGGAGCGTCTGGGCAGGTGAGACTGTAAGGCCCCCATGCATTTTGCTGTATCCGTGTCCTTTTTCATCTTTTCCAAGGCCTCATCCACCTTTGGCTCGAATAGATGTTCCTCGTCAAAGGGAAGGTTAAGGATAGAGGCTTGTACTTCTGGTTTAAACCCAGATACCCTTAACCAAGCAGGACTACGGAGAAGGACACTGGTGTTAATGGCCCTGGAGGCTGTGTCTGCTGCGTCTAGGGCACAACGTATAGAGGTGTTTGTGATTGTTTTACCCTCTTGAATCAACTCGTTGGATTTACTTTTATATTTTTCAGGGAGATGTTGCATTATGCTCTCTAATTCGTCAAAATGAGCCCTGTCATATCTGGCCAGCAGTGCCTGAGTGTTTGCTATACGCCATATGTTGGCGGCCTGGGATGCTGTGCGTTTGCCTGAAGCATCTAGCAGTTTTGATTCCTTGTCAGGTGGTGGTGCATCGCCTGACGCTTGTGAGTTTGCCCTTTTACGTGCCGTAGAGACCACTAAGAAATCTAGTGGCGCTGGTCCTCTAATGTAAGAGGGATCTGAGGGAGCAGATTTTTACTTCTTTTCGATACGTGGGTTAAGGACCCTGGCTCTAACTGGGTCTTTAAAAACTTCTGCCGCATGCTTTACCACCCCTTTGAGCATGGACAGTATGGAGGTGGACCTCTGTGTAGTATCGAATGTGTCTAGGAGGAAATCTTCCACCACAGGGTCATTATGCATGTCCACCCCATGATAATGTACTGCTCTTTGCAGAAGATGGTGAAACCCTACTGAATCTTCAGGTGGAGATGGTCTAGAAAGGTAAATATCGTCTTGTGGGACGTTGGGGATATCTGGTATATGGTAATCGTCCCATGGATTTGGAGATCCTGTAGTGGTGGGGTCTTGTGACACATCCCCTGTATCATAATATGGGTCCCCATGATCATAATCGTCTGGAGACGGAGTAGGAGAACGATGAGGTGGAGGTGGAGGAAGAGGGGAAGGTATTCTGAATGGAGAGGTAGCAGAGTGCTTCCTCTTTGGAGGTGGAGCAGGCTTCTCCAAATGTCTCTTCTTAGTAGAGAGCGTCAAATGTCCAGTTTTTGGATCCTTGGTAAGAGTTTTTTTTCAAGGAATCCGGTGTAAATAACTCTGGTGAGGTAATTTGGTCCGTCGGCGCCGAAGGCGTCGGGCCGATGATTTTTTAGGTTTTTCCGTGCCAGTTTGTTTAGAACCCGGCTTGGGACCCTCCGGTTTCTTGGTCGGCGCCGAGATGTGCTTCGGCTTGGAACTGTCAGTGCCGGTGGCCTTGTGTGGTTTGGTCGGCACCGAAGATGGCGTCGGTGCCGAAGGGCTGGGTTTCGACCCCGAGGGTTTCGGTGAGGAGCTCGGTGTCAAGGTGGAGGCAGTCTTCTTTTTCGGAGCCAAAGTGTGTTTCTCGGCACTGCTGGCAGGCTGGCTCGAGCCCGAGCCGCCGGAAGGCTTACTTGGCTTCTTCACCGGGCCCGATGGTAGGGTGTGTGAAGCAGTGTCTCTGGTCTTGCCTAGGCCCGGAGGCGAAGGCGTGACCGAAGCCTTTTTGGGTGTCGGCGCGGGTGTGGGAGGGGGTAGATTGGTACTCACCACCCTCTGCGCCGGGGTGATGTCCTCCACATCTTACTCGTCGAGATCCTCTTCGGTACGATGATGTTCCGGATCGTCAATGTCGTCTCCGAAGAGGTCGACTGGAATGGACGTCGAGAAGTGTGCCATGTTCCTTCTGGCTCTTCGGTCCCGAATAGTCTTTTTGGATCGGAAAGACTTACAGGCCGGAAAGTCTCGAGCCTCGTGTTCCGGGAAGAGGCATACCTCATGAAGATCGGTGTTGGGAAATTTGGACCTACATTGAGGGCACTTTTTAAATGGAGTTCTTTCCATGAGCCGGGACCGGAGCCTGGGTAGGCCCGAAGACCGCCGTCGACAACTGGAACCGAAGGTTTGTGTCGATGAGAAGGCGCGTTGATTGAAGAGATCGTGATTGAAACAATACAGCGATTCGGGTGAGGATTGCGTGTCGATCGTCGAACTGGAAGCTGTTCGGAACCGGAGCGCGAAGATCACATCCGAGCCCGATGGCGGGAAAAAACAATCTGAGGATGGAGCCGAAGCCCATGCGCATAACGATCCAAAGGAGGAGTCACCGACCTCGTGACTTCCAAAGACTTTCCAAGAGGAAAAACAAACTGCAAACATCCGGGCCCAACACCAGATGGCGATCTATGCAAAAGTGTGTAATCTGCAGCTCATATGCCTTGAACACACTATTCTCCTAAATGTTACTTATAGTGAAGAAGAGCGCAGAAACTCTGGGGATCTCCCAGCTTATTAAGAGGGCAGGAGTGCAATTAAGGGTCTCCCAATTTAAGTACATAGCCTGCAGGGCCACTCTGGAGGTCCAAGTCCGGGACACCACTCACCCAGTGTTTGTATTTGGTCAGATATCTCGCCTGGGCTAGTGTCTCAATGTCAAGTCTGTTGAGCGCAAGCTCCTAAGGTAATAACGCGGAGTGTGAGCTCTTAATCAATGAGACCAGCAGGGCACTTTAACTTCCAGGCGATCGGGGCAATATATAGAAATGATTCCCTCAAGGCTCCCAGTTGGCCGTGCTGTTTGTTTGAAGTTTGCCGAATGAGCGTGCTGTTCGGGAGCATAGACATGCTAAGCACCTTTAGCGGTCGGAGAACAGCACTGCGTGTGCCCCTCATGCCACACTGTAAAATTAACCTGACAAGCGGTCGCGGAGGAGCGACAGTGCGTTCCTGCAGCCGCACTGTAACAAAAGCACAGTAAATAGGCAGTAAATAAAATAATTCACATACATCATCAAATAAAGGTGGCCATTGGCCGGAGGCACTTAGCTTAGGCTGCTGGAGAAGCAAAGAAAGAGGAGGCAGCAAGGGCAACAAGGGACTACTAAGAGGGTTCTTGGCCATGAATTGGTAGAACTGTCTTGATTGACTTTTTCGCAGTGGTTCATGGAAAAGGAAGTCCTGTTTTATATGTTTAATATGGCAGCTGTATAAATAAAGTGAAGTACAGCATAATCCTCATATCCAGTCCAGACACAGAATTTGTGTGTGTGGGGATGCATTCTTAGGGGAAAAGGCATTACAGTAACCCACACTTAAATAAAATCTATTCCGGACAGTCTCTGGCAGGATGGGATTGTTACCCGATAAGTATCCTCTTCAAGTAAGTTGTGTAAGAAGCATGGGTCACAGCCTATCGGTTTTTCCCACACAAGCTGGTAAACAGGCTCAAAACAGTGTTTGCCCGAGAGCCCAGAGTAATCTACAAGGCCGTATTTTACAAGGAGACTAGCAAAAACCTATCAGTAGGAGAGAGAGGGGGTAGGGAGAGACATGACCGGAATGGTGGAAGAGAGGCTGGAGGCCAAGTGATTTTTTTAGATAAGAGGCAGAAGTGTCTGGTGGAAGAAAGGCAGAATTTGGTGGAAGAGAGACAGTTAGGTGGGTAGGTGGAATTCAGGCAGGACTGGGAGACTAGTGGAAGAGAGCCAGGATTGATGGAGCAGAGAGGTAAGGGGGTGGGTTGGCAGTAGAAAGGCAAAATGGTGGGTCAGTAGAAGAGGCAGGACGGTTGTTTAGTGAAAGAAATTGAACTGGTGGGTGGGCTGGTTGGTGTGAGAGGCAGGAAGACAGGTGGGTGGCATGGTGGAATAGAGGCAGGGGGCAGGATAGTGGAAGAAAGGCAAGACTGGAGAAAGAGAGGAAGGAGGTGGTAGGATTGGTGGAAGAAAGACAGGAGGTGGAAGAGAAGCAATTGAGTAGGGAAAGAAGTAGGAGGGTGGTTGGAACTGGATGGTGAGGGCAAGTGTTTGGGTGGTGGGGGAGAGGCAGAAGGGCAGCTGGTGGAAGAGAGGTACGGGAGTGAGTGGTGATTCGAGGAAAAGAGGTGTGGTGCAGTTGAATGCAGGGTAGCAGAAAAGAGGTAGTAGAGCGAGCAGCAAATGGCTGCAAAGAGACAGGAAAGCGAGTAGGTGAAATGCAAGAATTGGAGTTGCTCAGGGATAAATGCAGTAAGTGTTTTAGGGAGGATAAAAGCAGGGGGCATGCTGGTTTTAAGGAGGAAAAAAGAGAGGGGGCAGACTGCTAAGAACAGGAAACCTACTACAGACTGACTATATTTGAACCAGCCAAAAGCTGATGAAGCAATTGTTTGACGAGAAGCCCACACTGACTGCATACCAGAAGGCTTAGGAAGTTTTGGCCCACTAGATAGTTTATTATCTACACTTAGAGGACAATTGATTCAGCCCCTACAATGCAGACACTAAAATCTATGAAATCAACAATTTAATTGACATGTGGTACACAAGAACCACATATGCCATTCTGTGATATTCATCTGAAGATTTCTCTGTATGATTTATATATGGTAGCTATAATTGCAATGGCTGAGTAAGCCTAGCAGAAGAATGAGCAATCCCTCTACCTCCTCCTCGTTTATTTTATTGCAAGATGACATCATGGATAACTTAGTATGGCAAGTGATAAGTTAAAAAGTGCAGGGATGGATTTTCCACTATCTTCTTGCTCACATTAGAGTTAAAGTCAGATTGTATCCACGATATAGACAATGGGGATAGATTGCCTATTAAGAGCAAAACGTACAGGATGTCGGACTGGGTCTAACAGTACATCAAGATCAAAGTGTCTAAGAGGTTGGACAGGAGTCTGTGTAACTAAGCATCCCCATATGCTATGCATTGCCAATGGACAAGTCCAGTAGTATTGGGTAGCCAAGTAACGGAGGCAGCCCTGGTCTTCTGCATGGATTATGTTGACCGGTTTGGTATACTAAAGTACCTCTGTCCTTTTGATAGGACCAGTGTCAACAACCCAAAAACGCATTCTTGACCAGAGATGGCCTCTACTAATTTAAGATCCTAACTTTTGGACAAGACAATGCTTTATTTTCAGTCCTAGAAGAGTTCTCTGTGGCTGACTTGGACGAAATTTTACACTTCATGGCAAACAAAATGGGGCACCTGCATCAGGAGCAAGTTCGAATAAGTGTGCAGCAGACCAAATGTACCATCAAGACAACCAAGGACCACGCTGCTCAGTCCTCTCTGGTCTACTGTGGATGCTAAGTGGTTAGTGGTAAGGTTTGACCCTGGAGAAGATCCTGGCAGTGCTGGACCCAGTACTCAGACCCAGGTGGGAGAGAGCCTTCGTGAGCCTCACTGAGTATTACCTGAATGCTGAAGATAAGTATGGAGCCATAGCTGCCCACCTTCACAGCACCATTCTCTATGAAGAAGCACAGAATGGTATTCTGTACTATGAATCAGTAGAAGACAATTGAGGACATGAAGAATGTTGAAGGTTTAGGACTATGGTCAGACTTTCAGCATGTAAATGGGTGTGTCAGACAATGGTGTTGGAGTAGTTCTATCCTACCTCAATGCGAAAGGGAGCGGTACATCTACCAACCTTAAACAGATACAGGCTACTTCCAAGGAACCAGAACATAATGCTTTGCTATAGACTGCTCACATATTGACTTCAATTACTACCTCACAAGTCAGAGGTTCACTAGTCACAATATTACGCTCTTCAGCTTGCTGTTCCTTCAGTTTCTGTTTGATACATCCACACCATTCTGGCTGAGGTCTAGTACACAAAATAGGGGTGTTTTACTCAGAGTCTAACTCTCATCACCTCCCTGAGTATACCTTGGACTGCTCTGCCTCACCATATTGAGACTTAAGTGCTAAAGGGGAGTAACTTGGGTTACAATTTGGGCCCAATAGTAAGGTGGATGGATACCAGAGGTAAACAAGCCCAATTGTTCCAATTGGAGCCCAGTAACCCCTAACAGCCCTGGGACCACTATGAACTAACCCTCACAGCTGTACTAAGCCTCAGAGCTCTCATACGACTTCTTCTTTTGCCTTGGTTCGCTGCTTTTCTATATCCATAGCCACCATGTGTAAGTGGTCATTACTTTTACCCTAGAGGCTTGGTAGCCCATTCTTTTATTCAACAGCTCCATTTTTCAAGCCTTCCGATTGCTCCTCTGTCTCATTTTTATCTATTCTGTCTACAGGGCCAACATGTTGTGCATGTAGCAGGGTTAATACGAATGACCCACATAAAGCTTATGTAATAAACTGTCCGCATTGAGTATATAAACGCAAAACAGATGTAAAAACCCATATTTTGGTATTAGGAGAAAAATGAACCATGAAAACCACAAATCTGAAACAGTGAGGAAAATGTTAAGCAAGAAATGTATTAATTTTATGTACTCGTACCCCTGCCCCAGGGGTGATCTATAGTTCCCTTTCTGAGGTACAAGGAAGAAAGGAACAAAACAATGCATGAGAGTCTTAGATTTGAGGACTGTGGGGGCCTTTTATTTTTAACCCAAAAAACAGAGAAAACAGGAAGGGGGGGGGGGGGGGGGGGGGGGGAGAAGATCTTGGCATTGGTATTGTTGTTTGGTATTGTTGTTCCATAGTCCCCGGGTGAGCTCGGCGTTGGAGAAACAAAAGAAAAAAACAACCACACGGCCGGACAACAAGTGGGGTTCCTTCCTTAAAGGTCTCTTGGGAAAGATTATCGGTCGGCAGGTCTCTCTCTCTCTTCCTCAGTCCTTTGTTGTGGGGTCACTCCCGGTCTGGCCAGCTTCTGGGTAATAGGTGTCCGTCTCCTCAATCAGGGAAGCAAAGAAAAGAGAAACAAGGGTATCAGGGCTCTCTCTCTCTCTCGGATAGAAGGGTCAACGGGGATTTGTGCTACCACCACCGGGTCCTAGCTGTGAGGTGTCTAAGTGAGGGAAGGCAGTGTTGTGTCTTAGTGTGTTGTGCCCCGTATTCCCTCCCACCAACCCCGAAACCAAAAAGAGCCCGGCACTTGCCTGAAACCACGACCCTCCTGGGCCGTGGGGAGGGGAGCCTCAGCCGCCGCTTCCCTGGCTGGAGTACCGGACTCATGGGCGCTGCTCCTAGAGCGGTAGTCTCTTTCGGGCTCCTCTTCTGGTTCTGGCAATCTCCTCTCCCTCCGTCCTCAGTAGCAGGTGTCCTTCCTTCCGGTTATGGTCCGCGTTGGCCTCGGCACTCTGCTCTGTTTCCTCCACCCGCGACGGGTTTGACTCTGGTAAGGCTTTTTTTTTCTCTTCCGCGGGTCTCCCGATTGCTGGCAGCTGAGTCGCGGCCCGCACAACTAGACCGTGCGGGCTATTTCCGGCTTGGGTCCCGCCGTCCGCCATGTTGAGGAGGTCTGTTGCGGCCGAAAAACCGTCACATTTTATTTTGGGTAAAGCAAGCTAGTTAGGCTCTTACGTAATATACCCCTGAATAAATACAGTCATGCATTATCGCCTATTCTCCTACCACCACACAATTCGTCCACCTTGGCAAAACTAATGCTTCACACATCTACATTTCAAAATCCCCGACTACCCTCACTAAAACAAAACACAACCACACCATTTCCCTGATATGGAGAATCAATTCCAAGATCAACAACCTATCAAGGCAACAGATACATTGGCATCAAATTCAACAAGACCTTGCTCCTATATTGCTAGTCTACACTGTACAATTCGACTTCATCTTCCCAAAAAACGTGCACGATCCATCTAAAAATATGCTCCAAATGACCAGCCCTCGTAATACCAACAACCTCAGTTGTAAAGAACCACCTCTTCGTTCTACAGAAGAGGAACTGAGAATCTACTGAGAGAATATTGATGTGAGCCCTGAAGTTATTGTAGTCACCCCCAAAAAACAGGGACCTTTTCAGAGAAAAGGACCAATGGCAGGTGTCTCTCACGTCTTCCATGAGTTATGCGTGTTTGGATAGGAGTGGTAAAAATCATATGTTTGAGATCTCATTTGCAGGTGAATTTGCAGAACCCCACCCAAAACCCCAAAATTATTAAACACACACACGTCCATACGTATGTTACAATGCACCCATTATGTATCATATACTACTGTTCTGCAAATCCTGTAAAAAATTCCTCAAGTAACACTCCAATTAAACTAACGTTACTAACAGTTGACGAGAGCTATTGTATTTCTATAGTTATCTACAGTCATTTATAGACCCTGCATACCTCAGGTCATTAGGCCTGAAATCTGAGAATCACCTAACATCCATCTAGCAACCAGTCCATCTGCCTTACTTCACCCCTAATACCAATTACTTTTATACATTTTTAATCTATGGTGGCCTATGGTGCGTGGTGTGGCTCTATACTCAGCTCTTGTAATTTAAGGAAATACACGAAAGCTGCTGCCTGCTGTATCTTCTTTGGTTGTCATATTAAAGTAACTACACAAGATCATTTTATATAGCTACTATACACTTCAAAACGCTACAGAGAGCATACAAATCCGCTCTCCAGAATATTAAGAGCGAAAGAAATATATTTGACAGCTGGGCACATTTAATTTTGTAAGTCTACATTTCTATCAAGTTCATGTTAATACAGACCTGGTACACAAGCCTTCTCTTGCACTCTAATGCACAAAACAAGAAATTGTTAACATTGGCATGTTCTGTAATGTATGCAGCCATACCAAAACATTAAAACGGTAGACATTTCTACTCGTGGCATTTGATGTTTTGCAGAATTCAACAATTTTGATTATTTGGATATAAATTTAAATATTCATGGACATTTTTACTCTGGATACAAGGTCTCTTTGCTGGTAATTTTATGTCAGGAGGTAAGCCCAAATTTTGGCATCAACCCAGTTCTAGATCTAGCATTCCTTTTGTGATACATTGTGCCTCGTGGTTCATTGCGCTACTTTTTACTTGGTTCTTACAGATCTTGTGGTGACTACATCTAATACCCCAAGGTACAGCAAGCCTCCCGGGCTCTTTACTCTACGGAGTGTTTGACTCCCATTTAATCAGTAACTATAGTCTATTTCAATCACAGCTAGAGTTTTTACATCACAACACTATAGGGGCATTACTGATACAGATGACACAACTTGTATAGACTTCAACGATATGTCACCGTGTGTATATACATATATATATATATATATATATATATATATATATATATATATATATATATATATATATATTCACTGAAAAAACCATGGGTTTCACACACGTTATAGTTAGGAATTAGCATTTAAAAAACCTTAGAAATTCACTGAAAAAACCATAGGTTTCACACACGTTATAGTTAGGAATTAGCATTTAAAAAACCTTAGAAATTCAGTGAAAAAACCATAGGTTTCACACATGTTATAGTTAGCTGGACATTTTACTCGTAAAAAACCAATGAAATTGCCCCGTTATAGTTAGTTCAGCTAACTATAACTCGCGCGCCCGCAATGCACTGCTGATGACGTCACATATTACATCACTCATGACATGGTCAGTGACATCACTCATGACATCACTGATGACATCTCAAATGACATCACTGATGACCTCACTGATGACATCATCCAGTGAATGTGTGTTTTTCTGAAAATTAAATATGTTTTATATATGTATATCTCAAGGTCAATGGAAGAATAAATGGGTATATAAGTGTCTAAATGGATGATTTGTTTTTGAAAAATTGATTGTGTAACTGACTGATTAAGTGTATCTCTCACTTTGTGTATAAGTGGCTGCATGGGTTGGTGAGTAGCTACATGGGTGTCTATATAGGTTATTAGTTGTTTTTTTGAGTATCAGTCTGAGTGTCTGTATGGTACGGTGGGGGGTATTACGTAGTGCATAGATGCATGAATGAGTGACTCACTGTTTGTATGTGTTGAAGACAGCATGTGTGCAGGACTGTATGGGTGGATGAGTGTGTGTATGGGTGTGTTAGTGAGTGAATGACTGTCTCAATAGTGTCTTCAGGAGTAACTACATATGTTTTAAACTAGTATATGTGACTATTGGTGTATATATGTGAGTATATGTGAGAGGGAGAGATTGAAAGAGTTCCTGTATGAATAAGTATGTGTTTCTATAAGTGATTGTTTAAAAGACTAAGTATGTGTAAGTTTCCGTAGAAGTAAGTATGGTGGTGTGTGTATTACTGTATATGCAAGTAAATGTATGTTTTATTCTTTATTAGCATGAGTGACTATGTGTGTGAGTAACTCTATGGATGAGTGGCATTGTGTAACAGGATGTATAGATGTATGAGTACATATGATGAGTGAGTACATGTATGAGTGACTGTATAGGACTGTTGGTGAATGAGTGGATGTGTATGTGGATCTTAGAATTACTGAAGAGGTTGTTGTAACTGGTATTGGTATGTCCATTGTTTTGAAATTTTTAGTCTCTATTTTTGAATGTGTGTATCAAAGCTTATATTAAGGTGAGAGGAGGTCTGCCACTCTATCACAAGGATGATGTCATCAGTGAGGTCATCAGTGATGTCATTTGAGATGTCATCAGTGATGTCATGAGTGATGTCACTGACCATGTCATGAGTGATGTAATATGTGACGTCATCAGCAGTGCATTGCGGGCGCGCGAGTTATAGTTAGCTGAACTAACTATAACGGGGCAATTTCATTGGTTTTTTACGAGTAAAATGTCCAGCTAACTATAACATGTGTGAAACCTATGGTTTTTTCACTGAATTTCTAAGGTTTTTTAAATGCTAATTCCTAACTATAACGTGTGTGAAACCTATGGTTTTTTCAGTGAATTTCTAAGGTTTTTTAAATGCTAATTCCTAACTATAACGTGTGTGAAACCCATGGTTTTTTCAGTGAATTTGCAAGGTTTTTTAAATGCTAATTCCTAACTATAACGTGTGTGAAACCCATGGTTTTTTCAGTGAATTTGCAAGGTTTTTTAAATGCTATTTTTTTTTTATATTCTTCATTTTTTTCAAACATATTTTTATTTTAATTTTCTTATCTTTTATAAAGACTATGCTTTAATTTTTAAAATCCTTAAATATTTTTTTTATATATATTTTTTAAAATAAACATGTAAAATTTATTTCCAGATTTTTTTTTTTTTTTTTTTTTTTATAGTACGCGTACCGTAAGCTCACGGTAAGCGTACGGTTTACGCAACGTCCGTAATCTATCTACGCTGCTTGCGCATAGTTACGTACTTTGCGTAGCCGCGCGTACTGCGCGTGGGACGCGTGCGCGCTTACGCAACACGCGCACGTTACGCGGAAGTGCCGGGAAATGACTGTTATGCGCATGCGCGCAAGCGCGTGTCTTTTTTACGCGCACGCGTACTTTTTGCCGTAAGCGTACCGTAAGCGTACGGTAGGTCATGTGATCATGAAACACAACTTTTGATTGGTGGAAACTACTTTCAGTTCTAGAACTCTCCTACACCACACCCATTCCCCTCATTTCTGCTTGTGATCCCTTGGAAGAAGGAGCTGGTTTGTCTTTGGGATACGATGGCAGAACAGCAGAGCCCTTCTGAGAGTGAGGCTAGCACCAGCAGCACTGTCTTGAGGCAGAGAGCGAGGAAAGTAAAGCCTTCTTATGTTTGGGATTATTTTACTTTTCCAGAAGGCCAGCAAAAGGTGAATGCACCCTTAGTTACTTGCAAGCTGTGTAAGCGTGTACTTTCTAGAGGTAATCCTAACAGGAAGTATTCCTTTGGGAATCACACCATGATGAGGCACCTCCAGGATGTACACAGAAGGACACATGGTCATCTTTTTGGAGGTAACTCTTCAGAAAGACGAGCCAGTACATCCACAGCAGCTCAGCCTGGACCATCATCTGCAGGGCTGACTCCTTCTTCTGCAGGTCAGGTGAGCCCTTCATCTGTGGGGGGAGAATCTCCTTTTGCTGGCCCTCTGGAAATTAATCCTCGGTTTGCGAGGGTTGAAGTACGGTGCGCCACTTGTCACGATCTAATTACTTATAGGGAGACCAGTGTTTCCCTGGTGAACAGTAAAATAGATCAGCACACTTGTCGTACTGTCTAATATTCCCAATCTTTCTTTCCTCTGTCCCTGCATGAACACAACGGTTCTTTTAAGAGCCAACCTTATCTTTCATCTTTTTTTTACATGTTTTTAAAAACTTTTTTTATTTTTTTTTTACCGTACGCGTACGGTACGCGTAATTTTTTTTTTTAAAAAAAACACTAAAAATAATTTATCACATTACAAGGTCTTTGAGAGACTACAATTATTACTATTGACTTACCATACTCACTCAAAGAAATATTTATTCATTTGTTTTTTTAAAAAATAGTTTTTAAAATGGTTGTAGTTTTCGAAACCTTTCTATATCGATCTGGAAAAAAAGAAAAAAGTATTAATATTTTTATAACAATTTATAATACAGTACACATATTTACATTTTTTACCAAAAAATAATTTTTGCCTTATTTTTGCTGTTTTCAGAATATATTGCATTTCACTATAAATTGTGAAAGCAATTGCATTCATCATTTTACAGCGGGCAAAAAAAATTAACAATCTCAAAGATTGTATTAAAAAAGCCCAGAATCTCTTCTCATTTAAACTTATCATTACAGAAATGCATATTAGTCTAAAAAAATGTCATCAAAAAACAATACTTTTTTCTTTAAAATACCGTCTGATATTTTTGTTTCAGAAGTACATTCACAATATTATATCTCAAATAACTCCAAAATACATCTGATTTTATTTCCTTTAGGCCAAATAGTATTTTTTATTCTTTCCCTGGAATAAATTTCCAAGGGAAAACCATTAAAATTCTAAAGTTTAATCTGTCCAGATCTCACCGATTCTCTGTAACATTTTGGTTCACGAAAATTTTTTGAATAATTTATTTAGTCCACAATAGAATTGCTTACTTTTCCACATGGCCAAATAGTAATTTTTTAAATCATTTTTGAAAAAATTTCCAATGGCAGTCCAATAACATTCCAAAATTTAAAATGTGCAGAAGTTACCGATAAGCTCTAAATTATTGGTTTTTCAAAATTGCATTAAAAATTTAAAAAGTCCACATTACAATTGGTTATCTTTCCTTTAGGCCAAATGATAATTTTAAAAATCTTTTTTCTACAAAATTGCAATGGTAATCCTGTAAAATGGTAAAATTATTTTGTCCAGATCTTGCCAAGTCTCTCTAAAATTTAGGTTTCAGGAAGATTAGATAGGAATTTGCTAAATCAAAAGGCAAACGTTGTTTGAAAATCAATTGGGAATCATTACACAGTGTCCAGCCTTTTTCACATTTTAGATAAACTGTGTAATGTCCAGAAGTAACAGTAGGTCCATCATGGAAAATGATTGCAACAGTTACAAAAGTTTTTCCTGAAATTGATAATTGCTGTCCTGTAAACTTCTTTATTAAAGTATCCAATTTTGATCCATCAGCTCTACATCGTTGCATCATTAAAATTACATACTGTCCGTATTCCCTTAAAATTAATGTTGATAACATGTCAGAATTACACTCACCACATTTCATGCTATGATTAGCATCTTTAACTAAGTTTGCAAAAGTGACTGTTTTACTCTCTGGCAATGTCAAATAAATAAACCTTTCATTATCAACAATAGAACCACTTATATTATAACAATTATCACAACTATGTTCCCATTTATAAGAGAGACCAAAAAAAATGTCAATGGGAACTCCTTCTTCTTCCACTACCTGAAGAAAATACATCAAAAATTCGTGAGCATCTTGCTGTTCATTTTGAGAAAACTGTGTTCGTCCTGAACATACATCTAAAAGTTTTCTAATATCAGTAGCACTTTCTATTTGAGTTTTATCTTTACTCAGCTTTTGAAAAAGGAGACTGAGCTCTGAACAGAATCTTTTTCCCTGATTTATTATTATCTGCTCTTGCAAACTTTCCAGATAAAATGCAACATTCAGCACTACATTTGCGTAGCAGTTGACACCAGAGCTATTTTCAAAATGACATCCTACAACCTGTTCTTCATTTTCCTTATTCTTTCTGCTTGCAATTACATCACTCCTCTTTTTTTTCCTCCTCTCTACATCTTCATTACAGATATTCTCATTTCTCCTTTTACGAGAAACTACACGTTTCTCCAACACAGGATACTGACCTAAATGAGGAGCATAGCTTCTTCTTAATCTATTATACTCCTTTACACAGTTTGTATCAGCACTAACTTTTGAGTCATCGAAGTCTATCATGAATAAACCTGATAATGTTTTGACTCGTGACAAAGCAACATATGCCATACCTTCTTTGAACACACTAGATCCAATGTTCACAAATGCACAATCTACAGTAAATCCTTGAGACTTGTGAATAGTTACAGCATATGCTAGTGAAAACGGAAACTGCTTCCTACGTACATATAAGTCTTTCACAAGCATGAAACGAACTGAACAACGACAAATGTCTTTAACTTCCTCTATCTGATCAAATTTTATTTTTAACCATTCAATTCCATCTTTTTTCTGATAATTAATAAAACCCACAACTCTTCCCATCGCTCCATTTACTAAGCCTTTTTCAACATCCAAATTTCTCCTTAAAAACACTCTACAGTTCATGCAAACATATAGATTTTTTTCTAATCCTGCTGTTTTGGAGATGTTCTTCTCTAGTGAGTCCAATTTATTTTTCAGTTTGCCTGTTACTGTGACAGTAATTCTTCCATCCTCAATTTTGTCCACTGCTTCCAATTTCCTGATCTCTTCCTTTTCCAATTTCAAAAGCTCCTCATTAAATATTGAGCATTCACGTAGAGTTGGCATTAAGCAGATGACACTTTTGTTTTCTGCAATATTCTTGTATATTTTCTCTGCAACTATTTCTTCATTTGGAAATAAGTTATGTAACAGCCGACTCTGTAATGCTTTTTTCCCAACTTCTGTGAGTAGTCCAATCCTGATATCTTTCAGAATACTTCCATATTCTTCATCGTTTGCTTGCCTCATATTAGTTGTAAGTTCCTTGTACTCAAAGAAGGACCAAATATTTGTATTTCCAATGCTTCCCAATGACTTCTTCGTGTCTTCATGTGTCACAGTATTAAACACTGGTTGTCCTTTAACCGGAGTAAGTTGCAAAAGATCCCCAAAAACTATGACGTGTTTTCCACCAAATAACACGTCATAGTCTGTCTTCAAAATTTGCTGCATTCTTAAATGCACAAAGGCAAGCATTAAGTTTGATACCATGCTCACCTCATCAATAATGAGAACTTGCATCTTCTTCAATACTCTTGAAACTTCCAAGCATGCTTCTCCAGTTAGCTTGTTGAATTGTATTTTGTTCTCATGCTCCACTGGTAACATTAGCAAACGATGTAAGGTGATTCCTTTTATGTTATATGCTGCTAACCCAGTTGGAGCAGTAACCACACAAGACAAAGTAGAATCCGTTTTTTGCTTTAGGTAGCTTCTGATGACTTTAATTAGGAAACTTTTTCCAGTGCCAGCTTGTCCGCTTACATACATCCTGATTGGATGAAATGATGTGCATGAGCACTCTTTTTTTTCATGTAGAAATCCGTGATCAATTTTGTTTTTGATCTCTTCATAAATTTGTTGCTGCTCTTGATTCAGTTGTCTTTCCAAATTTTCTAAGTCTATAAATTCTTCTTGAGCTTGATTCATAGCCGTTTCCACTTCATTCATGGCTATTGATGCTTCATTTTCAACGATTGGTTGTCCTAGGGGATCTTGACTGTATGTTCCTGAACTTTGGCTGTCCTGAGAACTGTCTCTAGCTATTTCTGCTGCAATTGTAGTTTCCTGTTCAATTTCTTCATTTAACATTTGCAGATAAGTTGAGAATGTACTGCATTGTATGCTGTCTTTGCAAGCATTAAAAGAATCTTCATAGCTCTGGAATTCTCCCAGTAGTTCATCCTCTGAACGCCATGGTTTAAACAACTGTAAAAGAGCCAAGTAGTAAAATTCTTTCTTGTCGGTAGTGTCGCAACTCAGCTTCCGGTGATTTATCAAACTTCCTTTGGTTTGCTTCACCAAACATCCTTCTTCACCAACGACTTTATATTTTCCATTATTGATGTCTTCTGCAGCTTTCCGTGAATAAATGTAGTTCTGCAGCACTTCATAGAGACACATGTTCTCCAGATGATGACTTCTCTTGGGATAATATGTGTCCAACATGTTTGTTTTCAATATATCTGTACTTTCAGGTTCGAACTGTGCCAAATATTCAATTTCTCCAACAGATTTCAGTACCCGATTTCTCATTGCTGCAAGGCCTAAACTTGCCCAAATTATTCTTCTTGACTTCGAGTAGAGACTTGCAGAAGATAATCTATCTGAACATTCGTAGGATCCAATTTCTCGATGCGATAACATCTTCAAACTGAAACTGTACAGCTTCTTACTGACAGTCTTCTCGTGAGAAATCTCTTCCCACATTTCCTTCAATTCTGTTTTTTCTGATTTCGTAATGTAAGACGTTACATATCGAGCAACAGCAATGGAATTGTCAGCAACATACTGTATATCCATGTTAGCGTTCCACATGGATAAAATGACTGGGTTGTAGTCATTTATATTTTTTGATTCTTCTTTTCTTTTAAGGTTGTAGGTATTCTTAGGTGATTTTCTTGTGATAGTATGTCTCACAGCTGACATAAAACTGTTGACTCTTCCATTTGTAAGAACAGGTCTAGGAAATCCAAATCGACATTTAGTGTAGTATTTTTCTTTGCTCTTGTATTTCCGTCGACAGTATTTTCCACACCGATGACTTTGGAAACGTAGAACTTGCTCCTTTAACTTTTTTTCTTCTGTGCTTTTAGGTATAGCACATGTTGCATATTCTTCAATGTAAGATAACACTGCTTCATCAGTATCTGTTCCAAACTTTGGGGCATCCTTGATCCACAGCAGCATATGAATATGAGGAGCACCTCTTGCCTGGTACTCTTTTCTCCAAAAGAAATCCACTACTTCTCCAAGGGGTGGATTTTTTTTATTGCAGATGAAGGACATCATAGCCTCAAATCTATGATTGAAATATCTGCAAACATTAACCGGATCCAATGAGCACAGTTCTCCTGCTGTCTTGTATTCGATGTTTTCAATGTTTGAATTGGCCTCTCGTAGAAAATCCAGTAAATCATCCCAAGCGTACTCGGCGCAGCTTAGGGTAAGGAACCATGTTGGTGTTCCTAAATTGCGTAACATGCATTTTAGTTCACCATGGCGTCGGTACCAATATTCATTTGTCCCACGCTGACAAGCCATCAGATTGATCAGTTGTGTTTCCAAATGATCATCTCGGTGCTGCACTTTCTCCATAAAATCCTTAGCAGACACATTTTGTAAATGTACTCCACTTTTTAAAATGTGATTTACTGCATAAGACAGTGCAGACAAGTCGCTTTCAAATAAAAGATGGAACAAATAAGGGATACTTTGTCGAAATCTGGGATCTTCAGCATATAGTCTTGTAGTCCGATACTCTGAAGCTGGAATCTGTTCTGGACGTTCATCGTATCGTCCTCCTTTTCCTTTAGGAAACAGCTGGGGAAAACATCGAGCTTCCAAGCTCTCCTCCCATACACTCACGGGATTTCCTTTTGCTTTCTTCATCTGAAAGAGATCAATATTGTCTCCCATAACTTCTTTCGAATGGAGAGGATGTATGCTAAAATGTTCATAAATTTCTTCTTCCTTTGACTTGTCCACTTTTTCAATTTGTCCACTTGGTGTTTCTGTATCTCCTTGTAAATCTTCTTCTTCTTCTTCTTCTACTATATAAATTGATTCATACCATTTGTTATTTTTTTTCAAATACAAATTTGCTCTTTGTACTTTCCGCACATCTACCAGCTCCTGCCAAATCTTCTTATTCTTTGTAGGTACACCATTAACCAGAATAATTAATGGTTCAGTTTCCAAAGTATCCGCATCAATAGTTTCCATATTTTTTTTCAAATCCAAGGGCAAATACACCACTCTACCTTTTAAACCTCTCAGTAAATCTGAAGGAGGTAATTTACCAGTTTTGGGCTCCATACGTACTATGGTCTGGAACGGATGAACACATTGAATGAGTATAGACTCATATGTATTTAATTCAGAAAGTTCAGCAGGAATAGCATCCAATTCTAAATTATTATGTACAGCTCTGGTCGGCATTCTATTTTCCTCTAACTTGTTGTAGCAGTATTTACAAATACGCTGATCTTCACCCAATTCAAAACAATTTTCAAGAAATATATATGTTGCAAAATCCATCCACTTATAATTATCTTCATTTTCACTCTTTCTGTAGAGATCAACATTCCTAGTTTGTTTTCTATAATGAGTTCTGCGGCAACAAATACAAGTAACATTTGGTCTTTCATTAGAGACTATTGCAAATTTTGTTATGTGATCATTAAATGTCTTACTTACACAAGGTTCTACATTCTCTTCCACTTCTGCCTCATTTACTGTGTCCTTCTCTGCACTGTTTTGTTCAGGACCAAAGTAACAAAACTGAATTTCATCAACAACCTTCTCTACATCTGATACCGTTCCTCGGAACAGAGCCCTATTCAATTCATTTAACTTTATTGCTGGACTTTTGGCAAAATACAACCGTCTCACAAACTCTCATTTCAGTATGATGAACAGCCAGCATCCTAAAATGATGGAAAACACTATTGCACACTTTTCTAGATAGACAAGCAAGAGAATGACCCTGCAAACCAGTATTCTCTCTCACTCTGCATGGATCCAGACTTTGAAGCACCTTAATCTTTTGTTTTACACTTTTTTTACTATATTCTCTTAGAAACTCTCGAAATCTGTCAATAGATTCCTGACGCACAGTGCAAATACTACTACAATTCCAAGTGTACACTGGGGCTTTAGGACGTCTCCCCATTGCCTCATCTGCCATCACTTGTACCTCATCTCTTGGAACCATTATCTCCTTCTCCATTATGCAACCATTTTTTACTTCGTATGAACGACCTCTGGTGTCAACTGCATGCAGCAAACTATTACTTTGAAAATAGCTCTCTTCATTAAAAAAAGGTTCACTACTTGAGCTATGCATCCACTTTCCTAAAAACACTTTACAAAAGTTTGTTCTGTTCACTACTCTTTTGCTTTTGCTTTGTGATTTCAGTACATTAACCATTTTATCTAATGTACGCATCCTATTCAAAATTAAAATGAATAGTTTCCTTTTTAATTCTAATGCTTTTGCTGCAATGGCTTCAATTTCTTTTTTTCTCTTGTAATATTTAGCCTTTTGCTTATATTTCTTTATATCCTTTATCAAATTGGACATAACTCTTCTCTGAAACATTTTTCTACGTATCTCTTTAAATGCTGTTTTTCTGTTTATGTTAAACTTTTCAATTGCAGAAGGTATATTTGCATTAACTAAATCCTCAATTTTTTGCTGTTCTGTAGGTTTTTTTACATTTTTCCGACAACAGACATTTTGTACATTTTTCTTTGTTTTGAATAATTTGTTTATAAATTGTTTTTTTTGCTTACCAGAAGATTTTTTCTTTTTCCCTACATCAGCATCTTCTACTAACTTTGGTCCTCCAGTTGTCTTCAAATATAGTTTTTTTTTTAGCGTTTTTTGAACTCGAGATTTTGTAGGCATCTTAAATTTTGTTCACTGTTCTTCAGCAATACCTGCAAAAAAACTAAAAAAAAAATCCTTTATTGTATTTAAATATATTACTACATTTCTTTTCACAATAGTCACAAAACGAAATTTCTTTGCCAATTTGAATGCACACAAACTCCTCTTTTTTTTTGGGCAAGTGAAAATCTGTATAACAAACTGTCACATTATGAAACCAAGCTGTTTTTTTTTCAGACCACCACCGTGTGTATTCTCTGTGACTGCCTACACTCCAGCAGGGGCAACCAGCCTTAGTGATGCTGAATGTATTTGCATTACAGACTTAAACCTGAAAACCCCACTCGCTTCTAATTACTGTGCATGACTATACATGGCAAGCACATGGGTGTGTGCTAAACCTCTGCTTCTTCCCCCAAAAATTCGCTCCTCTTTTCCATCTACTGCAACTGTGAAATCACCAGAGCAAGACGCAATACATTTCTGCCTATAATTCTTCTATGCACACAGAGTCATGTTTTCACATTAGTGCCAAAACGAAATTTCTTTGCCAATTTGAAAGCACACTTACTGCTCTTTTTTTTTCGGGCCAAGTGAAAATCTCTTTTTACACTTTGAAATCACTTTTACAGACTGACACATTCTGAAACCTTTTTTTTTAAATTTAATTAAATGCACATGTCCAAGTTGTTTTTTTTTCAGACCACCACCGTGTGTATTCTCTGTGACTGCCTACACTCCAGCAGGGGCAACCAGCCTTAGTGATGCTGAATGTATTTGCATTACAGACTTAAACCTGAAAACCCCACTCGCTTCTAATTACTGTGCATGACTATACATGGCAAGCACATGGGTGTGTGCTAAACCTCTGCTTCTTCCCCCAAAAATTCGCTCCTCTTTTCCATCTACTGCAACTGTGAAATCACCAGAGCAAGACGCAATACATTTCTGCCTATAATTCTTCTATGCACACAGAGTCATGTTTTCACATTAGTGCCAAAACGAAATTTCTTTGCCAATTTGAAAGCACACTTACTGCTCTTTTTTTTTCGGGCCAAGTGAAAATCTCTTTTTACACTTTGAAATCACTTTTACAGACTGACACATTCTGAAACCTTTTTTTTAAAATTTATTTAAATGCACATGTCCAAGCTGTTTTTTTTTCAGACCACCACCGTGTGTATTCTCTGTGACTGCCTACACTCCAGCAGGGGCAACCAGCCTTAGTGATGCTGAATGTATTTGCATTACAGACTTAAACCTGAAAACCCCACTCGCTTCTAATTACTGTGCATGACTATACATGGCAAGCACATGGGTGTGTGCTAAACCTCTGCTTCTTCCCCCAAAAATTCGCTCCTCTTTTCCATCTACTGCAACTGTGAAATCACCAGAGCAAGACGCAATACATTTCTGCCTATAATTCCTCTATGCACACAGAGTCATGTTTTCACATTAGTGCCAAAACGAAATTTCTTTGCCAATTTGAAAGCACACTTACTGCTCTTTTTTTTTCGGGCCAAGTGAAAATCTCTTTTTACACTTTGAAATCACTTTTACAGACTGACACATTCTGAAACCTTTTTTTTAAAATTTATTTAAATGCACATGTCCAAGTTGTTTTTTTTTCAGACCACCACCGTGTGTATTCTCTGTGACTGCCTACACTCCAGCAGGGGCAACCAGCCTTAGTGATGCTGAATGTATTTGCATTACAGACTTAAACCTGAAAACCCCACTCGCTTCTAATTACTGTGCATGACTATACATGGCAAGCACATGGGTGTGTGCTAAACCTCTGCTTCTTCCCCCAAAAATTCGCTCCTCTTTTCCATCTACTGCAACTGTGAAATCACCAGAGCAAGACGCAATACATTTCTGCCTATAATTCTTCTATGCACACAGAGTCATGTTTTCACATTAGTGCCAAAACGAAATTTCTTTGCCAATTTGAAAGCACACTTACTGCTCTTTTTTTTTCGGGCCAAGTGAAAATCTCTTTTTACACTTTGAAATCACTTTTACAGACTGACACATTCTGAAACCTTTTTTTTAAAATTTATTTAAATGCACATGTCCAAGCTGTTTTTTTTTCAGACCACCACCGTGTGTATTCTCTGTGACTGCCTACACTCCAGCAGGGGCAACCAGCCTTAGTGATGCTGAATGTATTTGCATTACAGACTTAAACCTGAAAACCCCACTCGCTTCTAATTACTGTGCATGACTATACATGGCAAGCACATGGGTGTGTGCTAAACCTCTGCTTCTTCCCCCAAAAATTCGCTCCTCTTTTCCATCTACTGCAACTGTGAAATCACCAGAGCAAGACGCAATACATTTCTGCCTATAATTCTTCTATGCACACAGAGTCATGTTTTCACATTAGTGCCAAAACGAAATTTCTTTGCCAATTTGAAAGCACACTTACTGCTCTTTTTTTTTCGGGGGCAAGTGTATATCTCTTTTTTCAATTTGAAATCACTTTTACAGACTGACACATTATGTAACTACAACAAAAACAATTCCCATTTCTATTATTCATTTCTTAAGTTACCACATACATCCCCTCTCAAACTGTAAACTCACCTTTTAAATTAGTTAGTTGTGAAAGAAATGTGGCACTCAAACAGCAGATTATCAGAGCCAGGATCTCTGTTGTGTTCACCTCTCTCCTCTCAGCAGAACCAGATAATGGCAAACTTTCCCTCTATTTTTCCACACATATACATGTAAGTTTCAAATCTCAGTGCTTCCCCCTTTTTTTTCACATGTAATCACACATTTCTATTGGTTGAAAACCAACCCTTTTCCAACAGTACCCTTCCCCCAACTTGACTTCTGCCTAGTACCCTTCCCCCAACTTGACTTCTGCCTGCTACCATAGCAACAGCTCATGGAACACTGCTGTGTGCAGTTAGGTCAGAAGTTCGACACACAATGTTTCAATTCCACAGAGCAAGAGTGCTTGACTTTTCAAACCTAACAGCAAATCCAAAGTACTGTTCTTTGGTTACACATTTTTTTGTACCAATTAAAAACATGTTTCTATTAATTTTCACATACAGCCTAGTTTTTATTCTGGAATGGTATGAAACAGCCAATCAGTTCTTTTTGTTTTAAAAAAATATGTATGCCTCCATTTCCAAACTGTCTTTCTTTTCATATTGCCATTCTACTGAAAGACACCTCCTGAGTGCATCCAGTTCTCCTTTGAAGATGTTCACAGTGTGGATTGTAGGGCACAGCTATGTCTTCTGGAGTGAAAAGTTTGCAGAGAAAACAGATATGGTGAGAGACCTTGCTTTGCCAAATGTAGACATTAAATGGATTGGTCAGAGAGGGTTAAAGTGGCACCAATTGATGCCATTGGTGAAATCCTTCATTCAAATCCAACACCCTGACCTCATAATAGTGCACTGTGGTGGCAATGACCTAGGCACTTTGACTGGGGTAGGTCTGGAAATGCTTATGAAGGACACCTTTGCACAACTGTTTACACTTTTCCCTAAAACTGCCTTTGTGTTTTCCAACATATGCCAAAGGCAAAAATGGAACTGGTCCAATCATTTCTGTCCACAGATTGACAAAGCAAGAAAGCACGTCAACAAATCTGTTTCTGCTTTCCTCCGTGACTATGGTATGGGTGCCATTTACCACAACAACTTGCGTTACAACATGCAAGACATTTATAGAGGAGATGGTGTGCACTTCAATGATGAAGGGAACAGAGTCTTCCTCTTGAACCTTAGACTCTGCATCGGTACTTACTTGTAGGTACCACTAAAAAAATGACTCCATAAACACAACAGCTCTTTTTAGAGCTCCCTAATTTCTAAACTCTTAAATCTGATTTTCATTTATTTATTATTTTTTTTTTTTACCGTACGCTTACCGTAAGCGTACCCCGTGATTTTTTTTAAAATCAATTAATGTTTTTTTTGTACTTTTCTGTCCTTCTTTGACCCCCTTACAAATGTTAGGGGGTCTGTAACTCTCCTCATTGCCCCCTTTTCTTCTTTTCACTCTTTTTTTTTTTCAGAGTGAAACAGAAAATGGCGGCCGCCGCTTCCTGGTTTCGGCCGATTCGAATGTTTACTAAGATCTAAGAGCCAATCAGAATCGCGCTCGCGCACGCCACCGTACGCTTACCGTAAGCGTACCCCGTGTTTTTTTAAAAAATCAATTAATGTTTTTTTTGTACTTTTCTGTCCTTCTTTGACCCCCTTACAAATGTTAGGGGGTCTGTAACTCTCCTCATTGCCCCCTTTTCTTCTTTTCACTCTTTTTTTTTTCAGAGTGAAACAGAAAATGGCGGCCGCCGCTTCCTGGTTTCGGCTGATTCGAATGTTTACTAAGATCTAAGAGCCAATCAGAATCGCGCTCGCGCACGCCACCGTACGCTTACCGTAAGCGTACGGTAAGCGTACCGTAAGCTGGCTCAGATATATATATTGATTTAAAGGCTATTTTCTCAGAATCTACTGAACAGATTTACACCAAACCTACAAAAGGCACTTCCTTGACCTAGGGACTACCTCTCTGCCAAATTTTGAGTAATTCTGTTCAGCCGTTCGGGCTGTAGCTCGTTCTAAAGGTCCTATGGAAAAATGCATGGGAAAAACGCGTTTTGGGACCCCCCTTTTATCTCTGCCCCCGCTTGACGGATCCCCCCCGAGACTTTCAGGGTAGGAGCGGAGCGTAGCGCCCCACCTATTTTGAGAAATTCGCGAGGATTCATCGACCGGCGCCAAAGTTATTCAAAATAGAATGTTGAGGTTTTCCTATGGAAACGTGGTCCTAACTATAACTACCTACTGGCGACCGCCAGTAGGTAATATATATATATATACTGGCGGTCGCCAGTAGATAGTTATAGTTAGGACCATGTTTCCATAGGAAATCTCAAAATTCTATTTTGAATAACTTTGGCGCCGGTTGAAGAATCTTCACAAAATTTTCAGAACTAATGGGGCGCGCCGCTCAGCTCCTACCCTGAAAGTCTCGGGGGCATTCGTCAAGCGGGGGCTGAAAAAAAAGGGGGGTCCCAAAACGCGTTTCCCCCATGCATTTTCACATAGGACCTTTAGTCGAAGGTACAGCCCGAACGGCTGAACAGAATTACTTGAAATTTGGCAGAGAGGTAGTCCTCAGGTCAGGGAAGCGCCTTTTGCATATATGGAGTCAATCTGTTCAGTATTTCCAGAGAAAATTGCATTTAAAAGCACATACATATCTATAGCCGCGCACCGTGCGCGCACGGTGCTCGCACCCTAACGTGCGTGAGCGTAATTCTGATTGGTTGTTACATGTCAGTCAACGTTCGAATCGGTCGAAATCAGGAAGTGTCGGCCGCCATTTTGTTTGTTTTCAGTGCGAGAGTGGAAAAGGAAGGTGGCGAACGTGAAAAGGGGGGCAGGGTAGAGAGTTCCTGACCCCCTAGCCTTTGTCAGGGGGTCCCTGAAGGACCCCGAAGGAAGAAAAAAACATTTACATTTTTTTGAAAAAAAATCGCGGGCGGTGAAAAACCATTAAAAAAAATATATAAAAAAAATTAAAATACATACATAACTTAGCATTTAAAAAAACCATACAAATTCACTGAAAAAAACCATAGGTTTCACACACGTTGTAGTTAGGAATTAGCATTTAAAAAACCTTGCAAATTCACTTAAAAAAACATAGGTTTCACACATGTTATAGTTAGGCGGATATTTCACTCGTAAAAAACCAATGCAATTCCCCCGTTATAGTTACTTCAGATAAATATAACTCGCGCGACCGCCACTCTATCACAAGGATGATGTCATCAGTGATGTCAAGAGTGATGCCACTGACCATGTCATGAGTGATGTAATATGTGATGTCATGAGCAGAGGATTGCGGGCACACGAGTTATAGTTATCTGAAGTAACTATAACGGGGGAATTTCATTGGTTTTACACGAGTGAAATATCCACCTAACTTTAACATGTGTGAAACCTATGGTTTTTTAAGTGAATATATATATACACACACAAATTTATTGAAACTAGCATGCTTTGCCTAAGCCATTATAAAATGAATTAGGCACCAACACTTGATTTTGAAAACCATGAAAGTAATGGTGTTTTTTACTGAACAGTGCACCAAATGGGCATAAAATTGAATGAAATTTTCTTGCACAGGGCGAATATTTTGTGGCATGCACTGACCTATAACAATTTGTGTAATGTTTCATGTATTACAAACTTGGTATTTGTATTACTTCTAGCCCTGGGGAAGTCGTAAGTGTGTTACCCCCAAACGACGAAACGCGTTGGCTAAAGGGAGTGGAAGGAATAAAAAACACCAACGAAGGAACCACAGCCTATGTCATTTTATGTTTCTCAAATTGCATTATACTTTGATTTGACTTGGAAATGCGTGTGCATCAAAATGTCTGAATTGTTATGTTAAATCTTGAATTGATGGTTGGGGAAGTAGGGTGCATCTCCCTCTTTTGAACGCACCGCAAAAGATATTACTTGTGTTTGATCTGACTAATATGGATTGTTGTGATTTCTATATTAGCGCCTGTTACTCCTTTGCACCCAACTCAGTAAATTTGGCCAGTATAATGGGTCAGATGCCGGTATGGCCTTAGAACAAGAGGCATTTAAGTTCTTTTTTGAATGAGTAAAGGCAAGTGATCTACCTGAAGTTAAGGGAGACGGAGTTTCATATAGTAAAAACATTTCGAGCATCAATCAGTAATTTTAGTAAAGGCACTATAGGGCATATGTTTACATATTCTCTGGTGCCTGAGACCAGTCTTGGTGCTGCATGATAAACGCCTTCAATAGGGTGAAGATGGATTTTGTCTAGATTGAGACTTGTCTATCCTAGCTAGAACTAGTAATTGACAACTATTTGAGGTCCTCTTCAGGGACGATTGACTTTCTTTCTGTCATCAGCCTAAATTAATTTTGAACATTTTTTGTCAGTGAATTAATATGGTTTGCAAGATTGAAGCTTTAGTCACGTGTGAAGCCAAGGGATTTCAGTACTGGCAATTAAGTGTGGGTTACAATCTAGAATGCCGAGAGCATTAAGCCAGGTTTGAATTGTAGTGTTACACCATAGCAGAAAAATGAAAAGAATTTCTCTTTTTAGAAGGTTGAGCTTCAAATGATGGGTGGACATCCAGATCTGAATGTTATCCAGGATCAACACAAGAGACAATCTTTCATGAAGGAAGCTTTTCCAATATCATTTGTTTAGTCGGAATTAAAAGTAGAATTTTTACGGAGTTTCTTCTGCGAGATCTCAGAGGTTCCTCTTGAAGGTTAGGGTGATGACATTCATATATGGAGTTTGAGATTATTTGTTGGCATTTGTTCTCTAAATAAGAGTGAAACCAGCAGAGAACTGCATCTGGATTCCCCATTATCATTTTAAGTGTTTCAGGAGGGTGGAAAGGTTAACTATGACATATGTTGCAGAGCAGTAGATAAGCACCAGAAGACACAATTTGCCTTCATTCAGAATGCAGAGAACATCACAGCTTTCAAGCATTGCGGTTTCTGTACGCTAGCCCCTCTTGAAGCCTGAGATTGGATGTCAATAAAGAGTTTTGTTTTCTATTAATTCTTTAAGTTCATTAGCAAAATAGGTTTGCAGGATTTAAGAAATGGAGGTTGGACACCAAATTAAAGTTATTCAGGAGACTCTGGTCTCATGCCAGGTCTTTGACATGTCAAACAATCACTTGCCTGAGGTGGGACTTGGTGTTCTCTGAATTTGGGAGAGAAGTAAAGAGTCTTTTCTCTTCCAACAAGTGGTTTTGGGAAAGTTCTACACTTTTATTTTGTGTTAAAAGAAACACTGGAGAATGTCAGTTTTCTAAGCAGTTGATAATACAGAATAAAGTTGACGGACTGGTGGTTAGTCTTTTGGGTGTTTTTGTGAGGCTCATTTCTGCTCTTGGAGACATGGCTTTCGCTCAAAGTAGTGTTTTATACACATTACATTAATTGTGTAGATTTTGTGGGATAAGGAGTTTTTGAAGTTCTTTGGTTTTGAACAATTTAATTGCTTCTTTAAGTTATTTTGAGAGTCACTGAGCAGTGTTTCTTTTATGTCTTTTTCAATATGGGGGTGACAATTCATTCATGATCTCTATCATGGGAGGTGTACTGGATGGAGTGTGAAGTGACCTCTTAAGCTTTTTCTGTGTGTTGATGTTTGTTGGTGATTTTATTCTCGAGAGTGTTTAAACTGGATGTGTTTTTAGTTTCCTAGGCATTTCTGTTAACAAGTCACCCCTGAATACATGCCTACAAGGCAGCGAAACTTGATGTTTTGATAAAAACAATATAGACAAAAGCTCATGTTCATTTAATCAGAAGATAAGGGGGTGTTAAATACTTAGTAGAACCTCTGTTTGGCTTTGTGAGAGGCAAAAGAGAAGCAGGTTGTTTTCAAAATGATCTCAGTAACATTACACTGATCAGCCTTTCAAGGTCTAAAGGATAGTTTGACATGAGTGGTGCTGCTAATTCAGTATATTACCTTACAAAACAAATCCAGCAACTCCACCCTCTGTAAACAGCAGCATGCCTGTATATTCATGCTGGGCAGTGGGCAGTTGCAAGTGGAGGTGAGACATTTCTGAAAAGTTAGTCTGTATTGGCTTGGACTGTGCTGTGGAAATCAGGGACATTTATGTAAGCATCAGCTTGGTGCAAGCAATCACAAGGCTCAGACCTGTTCAGACAGACTTTGAAATTGTTTCCCCATGGAGTGTGCCCCACTGAAAACATATGCGCCACTCCATCTGCCTTCCTTGTTTTTCACACCCACACACAAACAAGCACTCACCCCTCTGCCTAAACATACAGCAACACACACACACACAAACCACCCACATCAGTTTGCAAAAGGTTCCCCTGCAATACTCTGGAATGGAATCGTCCGTTTTTTGTCTACCAGAATCACTCCACTTACTCACCCACCCCACTGTTATGGCTTCCCTCATAAGAACAGGATTATTCAGAATGCCCCTGCCTGCTCTGTATGCGAAGCTGTACTAGCTATTGTATTGTTGTTTTTTTGAGTGCCAACAGCTGATAGGAACCACACATTCCCTCATATGAGAGAAAATGAAAAAAAAATGAAAGTGGCTAAACCTGAAAGTGTATCCCAACACCAATAGATCCATTGAAGAGATGATCCTCATCATTGTAGCAGTAACACAGGCTTACGATATGAGCTACAAGAAAACCAATCACAGATATCTAGAAGCAAAATCAACTGGTGGAAAAGCGCAAATAAAGAAAAACCTGAACTATAGTAGTTGGTAAGCACTATACAGCGTGGAAATTATACATCTCTTTGCCTTTTTTGTTCACTACATGGTACAAAAGATAATTTTGTCTTTGATGGGCAACACATGCAATGAGTTGCACAACCAGTAGGATACATAGATCATTGCGGATGACTCTTCCAAATGTGCCTTTTGTCCAATACAATCAGGGGCTTCTTAGAACATAAAAGTGGCAAACAAAATTTGAAAAGTTATTACCTGGCCGGAGTGTATAGAGACCTTTCACAATATTTGCCATAGTTGAAGGGGTTATTTGGAAAGGATTTGACTGAGCATCTAACAGTAAAGCTGAAACAACAAATAAAAGAGTTCGCTGCAATCTCAGAAAGTCAACTGTTTCATTCAGTCAAGTATTATTCATCATGGAACAAACAGATAGGAAAAAGTTACTTACATGTAAAACTGGTACATAATGAAAACCTTTTACTTGATAAATACTCATTATCTTAACACTGTCCCGATCAAAGCACCACGTTTTTCTCTATTTTTATACTTTAATAAATAAGCATTGACAAACCCAATAGGTCATTGCCCTAAAAAGCAGAGCCTTCTGGGGCTGTATTATAGATAGGGCGCACTTTCCCAGTTTGCGGTATAGCGCACCTTAAAACAGGTGCGCAAGGCGCAAACAGGGAAAGTGCGCCCTGGGGGCAGCACATTCAAGTGAAAAATGGAGTTGCTTTGAAGCCACCGCTCAGTGTTTCACTGTGCAGGCGGCAACCCGCCTGCACTTTAACAAGGGGAGAGAGATCCCCTTGCAGGCGGGTGCAGTGAATGACTGCACCTGCCTGCAAGGGAATGTCTGGGGGTTTCACAGGACCCCATTCCCCCCTGCAGAGGGCTGCCATCGAAGACGCACAAACAGCGCACCAAGTTTTAGGTGGCGCACTGTCAGTGCACCTCCTGACAGCTCTTGCTTATGCGCCCGCGCCTATAAAGAGGCGCAGGAGCAGAAGCAAAGAGATCCACTTATTTGCATGGGGCCACGCCCGCATGCAAATGAGCAAATGCCCTCTGGTGATAGCACTGGCACACATTTAGCTATCTGTATTACAGAAGGGGCTGCACAAGCGTCTGCAACCCCTTCTGTAATACCAAAATGCCCCAGGGGCTCGCAAAGTGAGCACTAACACCCGTTGCTCCACGGGGGCACTTCTGTAATACTGCCTTTGTTGTGACTTTTTTTTTAAATTGGCCACATGCATCAAGACGCATACATACACATGGCCGGCAAATTTGCAATGGATTTTCTATTTAAGAAAACAGATTACGTATCGACGCAAAATCATGCACATCATGACATGTTTGCACGCAAGTCTTTAGATATGTGCATGTAGGTGCATTTATGCATGGCAACAGTTTTTAATTTGTAAGATAAGCGCCGCACCAGGGGCGGCGTCCCCTAAGTGCACAGCTTGATGTCCAGTGAATGGAATAGTCCAAACTTAATCAAAGAAGAAAGGCAGGTTAGTCGATTCTCAAGAAATAAATTTATTCAATTGTCATAAATACTGTTTCGTAGATATTTTATTCACATGTTGACAACATGTGACTAAAACACCTATGAAACAGAACCCATCCAATCAGAATACAGACCAACATGCTCCAGGGCGGGACAAACAAGTATAGGGCGGAAACCCGTGAAATCAAATATAAACAAAGACATTCAATCATCGGCAGGGGGCTGACCCAAAGCCCACTGTAAGGGCCTAATTAGAAGTTGGTCAGTGTATTTCGACCTGTGCGTAAAACCCCGTTTACGCATGGGTCAAACGTACATTTGGTTAAATTTAATCGATCAATAATTATTGTGCGTTAAATACCTCAACCTTTATTGCATTTCAGCAAGTCAAACTTTATTTAAAAGTGGAATGTGTGCAGTATTTACGGTACAATCAGGATTGTAGTATATTAAACACCAAAAGCCACAAGTTATTCCCCAGAAACTCATATTGGTGCCATTTTGCACACCCGATAAAGAACGTACCCAGTGGTAAAGTTATTTATCAGGTGCTATAAATAGCACCTATAACCGTAATAAGGGCCTAAGTGTAGACTATATATTGTAGATAGGTCTGGCCTTTTTTCCAGTTAGGTGCTGCATAAATGTTGTGTGGTCTTCTACGAAAACTAGACTAATTTATTATGCAGGAGGATTCTCAGTATCACAGCAGGATTACCATCTTCTTCATAATAACTCTGTATAAGGGTCCCCCAATATAGTCATCCTTGGCCGACATGCCCATAGTACACATGTAGGTAGAAACCCTGAGGGTACCTTTCGGGTATATAAGCACCACATCTTCTCTGGGCAAACCAGAGGAGAAAGACTTCCATGCTGATACAAGACGCAATGTCCCTGCACGCAGACACTCCTGCACGCAGTGGTCTGACATCCCTTGTGGGGTGTCCAACTCAAGACCAAGAGTGGGGTCCTTCGTTCTCTCACATCAGGTAATGGGGTTGGCTCTTTCCTGGGGGGGATTCTTGGCTATACACCTACATACATGCTAGGTACACTTGGGTACATCTAGTTAGAGTTGCATTGTAGGAGTACACATTATTATTGTCCAGTATCTATATGCTTGCATATATTCATTGTTTTAGCACTATGGTAGAATTCTACCTTCTATTTAATCTATTGGTGCTTATAACCGTATACACCTGTTTCTGTCTAATGGTTGTTGCAGCACACATTTTATACTAGAATGACGCTGGTTCAATAAATGCTTTTATTAAACATCCCCATCATTTATTCTGTCTGAGAACAAGTAAGCATGCGTAACTGAGCGAAAAGTACTGTATCCATGATCCCTGAGGGGTCAGGGTTGTCATGTTCGATAGTTGCCAGAGATTATTAGCTCCTTGGTAAGGGTATGGGGGGTAATAGTGAAACTATGATCTAGCTGGTCTACAGACTAACATATCCTTCGGGGGGTGTCTGGAATCAGTCTGGACACAAATCCCATAGTTTGTTGTCTAAAACGAGCAGATCCTACATGAAATGAAATGAGGATTTATTGTGCGCGATAATACCCGGAGGTGTCTAGGCGCGGTGGCTCAGCCTGCATTGTGAGACTGCGCGGAGGAACAAGAAGAAGGGACAGCTAGGTATTAAACAGCAGGGTTTTTAGGGATTTTCGGAATGCCAGGAGGTTGTTTTCCATCTTCAGTCCTATTGGGAGTAAGTTCCACAACCTCACTGTCCAGGTCACAAAGCCCCCCATCCTCCCATTGGCCATTTTAACTTTGGGGACTAAAAGATTTGCGGAAGTTGCAGAGTGAAGCTCTCTACCAGGAAGATACCACCTAAATTTGTTTGCCAGAAAATCCGGGGCGAGTCCATGGAATGCCTTAAAGGCAATACAGAGGGCCTTGAAATCGATCCTTCATTTTACTGGTAGCCAATGCAAGGAGGGTAAGGCATGTGCAACCGATTGCGGTTTCAGAATATCGAGCAGCAGATGGGCTGCTACATTTTGTAGGACCTGCATTTTATTGAGAAAGTGTGCGCTTATGTTGAAGAGTGGCCACGCTTAAACAAGTGATTGATTGACTGGGATCTGAGAAAAAGGCCTATAGCTGTTCGCATCTTGACAATCCAAGTTTTTTTGTTTTTTTTCAACAATGGAAGAATGGATGCCTTTTTCCTAGCAGTTGGGAAGTATCCAACAAAAAACATTTGATTGAAGATTCCAGTAAGAAAAAGGGCCGCAGCCTCTGGGGCCAGGTGGAGGATTTTAGGGAGGGGGTCCCAAGGTGATCCTGATGTAGGAACTACATGACATAGCGCCGCCAACATTTGTTTGGTTCTTATTTAACGGTAAAATCGGAGTAGCTCAGCCGTGCTTTCTCAGAGACCCCTACTCACATTTAACCAGAGGCGTCTAGGGTGGGAAGGTAAAAATCTGCTGTAGCTGAGTAGGTATACCCTATGTATTGGCTGTAATGAAGGATATAGTTCCCCACATAGTGCAAAACCTTATCTCTTTCTATAAACCTCAACCCATAATGTCTCAGACAGCAAACACTCCTGCTGATGGCAATGCTAGTACTAGTAGGGAGGAAGCTGAGCAGGAAGGTGCTATAACCATTTCAGAAAAGTGCAAAAATGCGCTTGCTGAAAAATTAGAAAAAAATAATCTTTTTCAGCTCTACAAGGATTTAGATTGCCCCTGAGGGATATGGAGGCTGAATGCCTCGTGACTTTAACGCGAGTTGACAAATGACCTAGCAAAGCAGACTTTACGAATCCGGGGGCAAACTGGAACACTGGTCTGAAATCAAAGAATGGTCTGAAATCAAAGAATGGGCTTCAAGCATACTACCAGCCCTGAGGGGTGTGTGGTTATGGATGCGACAACCATAAAACATGCCATTGCCACATACTAACAAAACATATAAGCTAAAAGAGCAGTCCAGGAACAATTAAATCCATTGATTACAAATGTGCCTGTCCAACAACTGTCGACCTGAAATAGATCTACCATCAATCTGACAATATCCATAGAAGAAATCTGAGGCTATTGGTTACTTCCACTCTGGAAACACAGGCAAACACCGAGCCCAAATGGCCTCGTGGCAGAATTCTATAAACGCTTTGCATCAGTGGTCTCCCCTAATTATCATTGTTTAACAAAGCCATCCAAGAAGGAAAATTGTCCCAAGTGCTATGCAAAAGCCTCTATGGTGGTAATCCTGAAGCAGGGATGGCACTAGGACTTGTGCTGGTCATACCAACCGATTTCCTTGCTTAACACACAGACCTGGCCAGCAGGTTAACAGAGGTAATCCGTATCTAGACACATGGGGACCAAAACGACTTCATGCCCACGCAAGGCACCAGGCATTGCTTCAGGAGACTGCATCTGGCATTAGATAGAATCCAAGACCTTAAAGCGCCTGTCGCATTAGTCTTATTATACTTTGAAAAGCCCTTTGATTCCATCCACAAAAGGGTTCCTATTCCAAGTGTTACAAAAAAGTAATTTCGGAATCGGATTTGTGGCCTGTGTCGGAACTCTTTATTTGCCCTTTTTGGACTCCGGTAATGGCCAATGTTGCGCTGTCCAACCCCTTCCCAATTGAAAGAGGCACCAGACAGGGCTGCCCCCTTCCGTCTCTGCTTTTCGCCCTGCCCTTTGAGCCCATGGCAGAATGAATTAAGAGGGATGTATTGTTGTGGGTATTTGAATGGAAAGAGACTATAAAAGATTACATCTCTCTGTATGTAGAGGACACGTGGCTCTTTCCTAGCGACCTACGCGCCACTGGAGATAAACTCATGCAAATCCTTGATAATTACATAGGTCAGCTTCTGACTTAGTGGAGAAGTGAACAAAAGTGATTCTGTTTTCCATTAAAGGTGAAGTGTATAATCAGAGGAGGCACCACAATAACTCCACAAGGATACATTTAAATACCTGGGAATATCCATCTTATCCAAGGCAATGAAGTGGGAGGCCAATAAAACTCCATTATCGCAAACACATGCTGAGATTTGAAGAGATGGTTGCTGCTATTGCTGCACACTCTCTGAAGAATTGCCATATACAAAATTATTGCTCTCTCTTGTGTATTATTTATTCTACAGAACTTCCCTCAGGAAGTGCCTGTTCCCACATATCAGAGAATACTGTTGGCAGGGGGCTGATCTAGGGTGTCCTTCGTCAAATGCACTTTTAGCCAATATGGGGGGCATTGGGGGCCACAGATATCCAGATTTATTACTAGACGGCCCACATGATTGATTAATTACAGGTTATTTGACGATAGATAAGATCAGGCACAATGATTAGAGCTGCAGTTATTTCAGGATCTGGGAGCCCTCAATAATTTATGTAGCTTAGCTCCAGGCGCCCGTCTTGGTTTCCAGAGGACACTAAAACTAATCTTTTCGTTTGGAGGAACACCATGCGCCATATAAAATGGGGCAAAAACCCACACATAAAACCCCGTAAGGGAGTCTTGCTGGGGAGCTCGAACTGGCCCAGGGACTTTAAGGAATTGACCATCATTGGTACCTCCAAGTTAGGTGATGTCTATGCCGGTAACCACATGTAGCCGGTCAAGGAACTTGAGGATTTGATTTACACAAATCTCGATTTTTTGGATTTCTACAATTGCAACACGTCCTTGAACTTCTTCTGAGCCTCCCAGGGGCCCTATCAGAGTTTAATCCATTAGAGGTCAGGATTACTAGTTCGATTGGTGCATAGGGCATCTCTAGCCTTTAATGTACTCTCACAAGGCACATTCTTCCGCATGATCTTGGAATGTGTAGCTATTCAAATCTTTTGGTCACAAGTGGAGCTGGTGGGGGCCATGGGGAGACCCCTCAAACTCACTACTGAGATGGCACTACTGGAATACCTTGAGGAATGGGGCAGCTCCAGTGGCCACTGTATGCTTCTTGGAAAGGGCTGTGAGTGCACAGCCCAAGTATGCAATTTCACACTTGGTGAGTACCAACTGTGATATCGCACACACATGAAGTGCAAGTTCATGCACCACACTCCTCAAATGGAGAAATTGCATAGATCACTGCTCTATTATGGTAAAAAGAGGTTTCAGGGAAAGAGGTTGCCCCAAGAAACCACAAGATCAGGAAAGCCTTGGAAGATAACTATCGAGCACTAGACACAGGCCCTGCTTCTCCCCTGCATTACCCCAAATGTAGGGGCACATGCCTAGTCATGGTAGCTACATAAAAACACATCACATATCAAACACAATGGTTTGAATAGATGTCCGCATAACAGGACATCTATCAAAATATTCCACAAAATATTCCACAGTGCCTGCAGACAATTTGTAAAAAAAAAATCTCTCTATCTCTCGATTTAACAATGCAGCATTGTTATAGTTAAAAAATTAAGAAACCTTTTTAAACAAAATATTACGCACCTAAAAGCCATGTTAATGGAATTAAAGCTGTATAACTGATATCATTTTCTTTAGAAATTAAGTAATGGAAAAAATTCATTTTCCCGTAAAAATTGATTCAAGCTCTAGGAAGCTAAAATGAGGGCACTTTATTGATGCGTTCTTCTCAGCTATATTCCTCAATAATGCCAGTTAAACATTCACATGCAGAGTGAAACATGTACTTGCAACACTAGCAGCCGTCTGTCAGTTAACTCCCATGGAAGTGTCACCTCAGAGGCCTAATGAACAACTAGAGCGCTAACATTTTCTATTTAAGACAAGTGTGGCAATCCTGAACTGATTTGTTGGAATAGGGGCTGTTGATTTTAAAACCTTTCCTGAGGAGCAGGCTGAAATAAAACAGCCAGGAGAAGTTGATAGAGGTATGAAACTAACAGATTAAAAATGAGAGTGAAGGTATGGGTTTTAGTAATTTGAGGCATAATGTATTTTTAAAGGGGATAAAATTAGTTAAAGAAAAACCTCAACATAAATATAGCATCCCCATGCCACATTTGTGTACTCAGTCACCTAACAGCTCACTAATTTAAAACAGTAACATTTTGGTAAAAAAAAAAAAATATATATTTTGGAATAAAACTGTGGTTAAAGTGACATTTTGGTGATAAAACCTTAATACCTTAAAAACCCAACATAAATTCTCTGCAAAAAGAATGGTTTTAGTTAGGTGTTGAAATGAGACAAGCAAATGTTTAGAAATGCAAAAAACATTGGAATATGTCAGTTATAGTTTGGTAAACGAGTTATAACTTCCAACACCCTTTCCCCCATCATGCACTGCTGATCACCTTACATATGACATAACCAATGTATTCTTTTAATGTGGACTTCGGAAAGCTGTCAATTTAATTGTTAAATGACCTAGGACTCGGAAGGAGCCCTCCATCTTCCATGTAGCACAGCTGGTCTATTAAGTGCTTCTCTTCTGTTTTTTTTTTTTAAAGGTAACTCAAACTGAATTTATTTTTATTTTCTCAGATGTAGACGAGCAGCCTGTCTGTTCTTTGCTTGAGGGAGCTGCAAAAGGGTGGATTACCTTTGCAGGACCCTAGAGGGGCCTGCAGCTTTAAGCGCAGAAAGTATTTTCCTGGTAGAGACAGAGAAGAGATGAGAAGCATGTATAAGGTGAGGGTCAAGGACCAATGATACCAGGAAGCTTCAAAGGAGAACCAGAAGGTGGGAGGCCCATTTTCAAGGAATTAGCATTCAAGTCTGGGTTTCAATAGAGATTAAAGATCAGGGGATATCAAACCAATTTAAAGGAGACCAGCCCTAGATTGCCATGAGAGGGAAACAATCCAACCAGCCCACAAAAGGTTGTTACTATTGTGACATATTTAAAGCTTCGAACAGACCACTCGCGTAACTGAGCTGAACCAGGGAGTGGCTGTGGGTGGATTTTCAGAATATGGCTTCTCCACTTATGCTTGCAGCTATAGCTTATGGTATTTCATATCGAAGTGTGGTATTATACCTAGACATGCTTCTGCTGTCTGATGCCTGCAAGACAGGGACACAGTATGCAGATTCCACCCTTCTCCACAGAAGAAGGAAGCGTCTGGAAGCTGTGTGCGCTCTGCACTGGAGCCCAGCTTTGTGAGGTTTCCAAGGGGCCAAACATAGCTTGATTTCTAAACAAGCGGAGAAGGCAACCAAATCCCCCAGGACACAAAAGGGCACCCAAAGTACTGTTCTTGTGAAGGAGAACAGCTGGCTAGTTTACTGGTCTAGCACTGGGCCTGGTGAAGATTCTTTGTTAAAACTGGGAACAGAGTGACATTCACTGAGAGCTGGTTTTGGGAACAAGAACTCTCCTGTGAAAGGTGAGGCCATTTGTTTCAGCACTGTAGCAAATGGCTTCCCTCCCACTACAGAGGTAGTTTTTTTGAGAAAAACGGATACCCTCCCCCAACCTACCAGCACCCTGTCCCCTACTCCCTTATGCCACTTGTGAGCAGGGGAAGTTCCCCCTGCAGCACGCGGGCAGGAGCAGAACAAAAAGTGTGCCATGCTTGGGGAGCTAGCTGGGGCAGCTCGGGAGTGGGCTCCTCGCTCTGCACCCAACACAAGGTGGCACCCAGGATTTGAAAAATGAAAGAAAGAAAAAGTGTCACAGCTTCTTGCCTTAACCAAGCAGAAAGTCGCTCATTTAATATTCTCTGCCTTGGGCTTAAAATGTGCTTGGGGGCTGTAGAGATTGCAGCAGCCCCCAACAAGTGCCCACAGAAAAGCCACCAGAGTTCTCCCAAAGGGTTGCATTCAAGTACCCAGGAGAGGGTTAGCTGGTTTTCAAAGCACTCCCTAACCTTGTGCTGTTGCACATATGCTCTGGAGGTCAGGGATCTCCAATAATGGGTTCTGGGGATGCAGTAGTAACCTTTACCAAGTAGAAATAGGATTCCATTATGAGCGGTATACAACTTAGTACTATCTTCATTGGTTTCAATGGTGTTGCAACAATGAATTTTAACTTGTTTGCTGCTGTTTGATGATGTGGTGATACCCTCACAAGCCCATCAAGTCTGCCATATTATTAATTACACTCCCCTGTATTAATATGAAGTCTAGTATAAGAGGGGGTATTATAGAATTCAGGACCATTTAGGCGTGTAACAAGTTATTATGGTGTTAGCAAAGCTATTTCCATTCATCCGATAGTATGTATTTGTAATTTAATGCATAGTATTTAGCAGTGTGTGCATAAGAAGGTACTTTTCCATTTAAAAAAAGATAAAAGCACTGGCTGGAAAATAATTTGTGGATGGTGTTGCGGGCTGTGGTTATTAGCTTACACCACATTCTATTAGTAGGTCTTGACTAGGGAGCTGGGGTTACTAGCCCACACAGCCTCCCTTGATTATGCCTAGGGCTGCTCTGCAACCCTAAGAGAATCAAGAGCTACAATCGAGTGGTTCCCAGTAAAGAGGAATTTGTGGACTCATTACAATTTATTACTACAAAGCATCCGCATCCTTCGCAACTCATTACTGAATTTCTTTCATTGGTGGCAGTGGTGGGATCAAGGTTATCCAATTCCAGGACACACTGATAAAAAGTTCAGTTTGGCCCATATTACTTGTTTTAAAGCACAAACATCAGGGTCCAAGACTCTGTGAGGAGTTCAAATGTTTCACAGCATGAACTCAAGATGTGGAAAAGGAAAGCCTCCACGCATATATTACATGTGAACACATTGAGGATTTTTAAACAATATTTTTATTAACATTTTCAACCTTATCTGCAATAGCAAGTATTTCCTGCATTACATACATTCCGTCGTCAACATGTCACCAATTGTTTGTACCGCAAGGACTTTTGTATATTCAGTCTTAAGTTTTTAAAACCGACTCTCTGCCCACATCCACATATATCACCTTACTTTCAGCTAATTTCACCTTTTCTAGTCTGAATTGTTCGATATAGTTCCTTCCTCTGGGGGATCACAAATATTACCCTGATATTTGTTCCATTTCCCCCATATCCACTTCCATTTTTTGGGGCATCTCCTGTGCATGTATACTGACTTTTCTGTTACCATTAGTTTGTCCATACCATTACACCATTTTCGTAGTGTCGGGACCTGCCTGGCTCCCCACAGCTGCGCGATGTCTCTTTTCGCTAATGCCATACCTAGCATTACCCACGTTTGCGCTGCCTGATTGAGGTTTGTGTCCTCCCATATGTTTAATATGCATCGCCTAGGCCCAGGAGCTACCTTAGTGTCAGTGACCTGCGAGATGGTGCGCATTATTGCTTTCCAATAGTTACTAATTTCTACGCATTTCCACAGTATATGCCAGAATGTGCCTGGTTCCCCACATTGTCTGATGCATAGCGGTGTTTCTTCTCTGTGCAATTTATGTAAGAGTGTCCTGGTGTAGTATGTGCGATGCAGCACCTTCAGTTGAATTAATTTGAATCTAGCTGAGATCGCCACCTCTCTTGGGGACGCCATCGCTGCTTGCCTGTCTTTCTCGTCTAGATCACCCACGTCTGTCTCCCATCTCGCTTTCAGGGTTTCCGTCGGGTCTGGTTGGTTATTTATAATTTTTTTGTATGTTAGTGATATTGCTTTCACCCTCATATGGTCAGTGAGTAGTCTGTCCTCGAGGGGTGAGGACTCTGGCAACTGCGTGCCTTGCGGGATCAAAGCCGTTAGCGCATGCCTTATTTGCAGGTACATAAACTTCTCTGTATCAGCCAAACCATAGCTTTGTTGCAATTGTGTGTACGGGACAGTCTCACCCTTTTTCCACAGGTCCCCCACCCTCGAGATACCTATCCGGTCCCATTGTTTGAATCCCTTCGTGTTTCTTAACCTGCCTAGTTTTTTGGTGTCCCAGAGCGGTGTTGCCTGTGTCAGGACTCCCTCCCATCCCATGTCTCTCTGCACCTCATGCCAGATCTTAATTGTGTGCGCTGTAGGACCCGTAAGATTTTTCGATTTATTCCTGTTGTAAAGCTCTCCCATAATAGTGTCTGTACCCAGGAGATATCTATCCATGCGGTATGCCGGGTCTTCCTGGTTTGCGTGAAGCCATTGATTTATTACCGCCAGTTGAGAGGCCCAATAGTATACCTTAATGTGTGGGAGCGCTATTCCACCATCATACCAGCCCTTCACCAATTTGTGCATCGCAATACGCGTCGCCTTACCATCCCATAGCAACTTGCTTACTTCATTATGGACTTCCCTGAAGTATGATGGATGGATCGGGAATGGTGTGTTTTGTAGGGCATATAAAAACCTGGGGAGCGCCATCATTTTAAAGAGGGCTGCCCTGCCTAGTAGGGTGAGTGGTAGTGTGCGCCAGCACTGCACGTCTCTGCGGAATCGCTCCAGAGGTTTCGTAAGATTTTGTGCAATGAAGTGTGTGTTCTGGGATGTGATATAGATGCCCAAATATGTAAACCCTTCCGCCACTATCTTGACGTCACAGTTATTCGGGAGTCGCGGCTGATCGCCCGAGAGTACGTATATGTGTGATTCCGTCCAGTTTATAGTGTATCCAGATACACGGCCATATGCTGCACAAATATCCATGAGGCAATTTAGTGAGCGGGCTGGGGAGGCTAGATAAAGCAGTATGTCATCTGCGTAGAGCGATATTCGGTCCTCCCATCCCAGTGCCCAATTAAGCCCACGGATCACTTGATCTTGCCGTATCCATGCCGCCAGGGGTTCCAATACTATTGCGAATAGGAGCGGCGACAACGGGCATCCCTGCCGCGTCCCTTTAGCGAGTGGGAAGGTGTCTGAGATTCGTCCATTGGCCACTACTTGTGCAATTGGTTTTGTGTAGAGCAATTCCACCCATTTCATGAAGTTGTGCCCGAATCCCAAATGGTGGAGCACCGCAAATAAAAATGGCCATGCCACCATGTCGAACGCCATTCACGCGTCCAATGAGAACACATTGATGAACCAATTGTGTATATTGGGACCAGTTTTCAATTTTCAAATTATGTAATGGCAGGATAGGCTTTCACAGAGTGATCCCATTAAGGGATCGTAGGTAATAATGTTCTTTGAACACCAACACTACACCCACACACACCAACACCCATCCACATCCATCCATCCATCCACACACATGCATCCATCCATCTACCCACACACATCCAACCACCCACATACCCCCATATGAGGAGGGTGCTTCTATGTTTTGGGACTGTGACAAGTACCCACACCATAGATTGGGAATAAAGGTGGGCCTTACTTTTTAGACTGTAGGAAATGATTGAGGTGGTCCAGAAAATATTCACCCTGCAAACAAGGTAGGGGTCCCATGCACTAGTTTAGGTATACCAGAGACACCCCCCTCCCCCCCTCTGGCCAGGGAACTCTGAAGTTTGGAAACTGAACTGTGCCTGTTAGCACAAGGCGACTGATTCGTCCAGCCTTTGCCTAACTAAAAGCAGACTAGACTGGGATTTGTGCTGTAGTACTGGACTGGGGAGAAGCTCCCAGTAGCCACTTTTGAGGACTGTGCAGAAAGTTTAACTGTCCGTGCAGAATGGAACGGGTAGTATGAAAAGATATCACTTTGCAGACAACTGCTCCAATTTTTTTTCTATTTACCTCATCTTATCATAAACATAAAATATGTCCTGTTTTTACTAAATAGGTGTGTGAGCTTTATTTAGTGGTTTCTTGATCCAAATGCTGTGTTGGTACTGTTAACCCTTAACAAATATTCTCTAAAGAAGCCTTCTATTCTGGTTCTGAACTACAAAGGGGTAGATGAGGCTGCATATAGAAAGAGTGCTTGCCTGACTAGGAGCTAGTTTTGTGCTGTGGTGAGAGAATTTGCCAGCCACCAGACATCCTACTCTGCTCACAGGCCACCGTATGTGCATGGCCAGAAGTGGTGTGCATTGGGCTAGAGTATACTTTCATAGAAGTTGCATTTACCATATGATCAAACCCCATCCCCAGAAATTCTCTGGAAAAGTAAGGGTAAAGTTAAGTCACGCCTTTAAAACATACTGAAATTTGCCAGTTATGGTTAGCTCTGCAATCCAAAAGTTGCCCAACAGCCCGGCAAACTATAAATCATGCGCCAAATTCATTGCCTTTCACCTCAAATGTTTACAGCAGTGAGTAGCCACACAAAGCACAACGTCATTAAATAGCACATATTCAAACCAATAAATGCTACAGTCGTAGAGGTCTCTTTCATAGTGCTATGCATGCAACATGTTATCTGTAAGATTATTTATGACACTAGTAACTGGATCTGTTACATCAAAGGTGAGGTCATAAGCACTGCATTAGGTGCGCAAGTTATGGTTTGCATAGCTGTTGTGTGAGATCTGGACTGTGGAACGAACCAAAACTGGGACATAATAGTGTTTTTTTGCTATGTAAAGATAAACCACTTTAACTGCAACTGCCAATGACAGATGAAGCAGCACTCAGGAGGCAGATTTATTCCATCCCATTAATTTATTGTATTGGGGAGGGGGAGGAGAGAGAGAGGGGGGAGGAGAGAGAGAGAGGGGGGAAAGAGAGAGAGAGAGAGGGAGAAAAGAGAGAGAGAGGGGAGAAAAGAGAGAGAGAGGGGAGAAAGAGAGAGAGAGGGGAGAAAGAGAGAGAGAGGGGAGAAAGAGAGAGAGAGGGGAGAAAGAGAGAGAGGGGAGAAAGAGAGAGGGGAGAAAGAGAGAGGGGAGAAAGAGAGAGGGGGAAAGAGAGAGAGGGGGGAGAAAGAGAGAGGGGGAGAAAGAGAGAGAGGGGGAGAAAGAGAGAGAGAGGGGAGAAAGAGAGAGAGAGGGGAGAAAGAGAGAGAGAGAGAGAGAGAGAGAGAGAGAGCGCGAGCGAAAGAGAGAGAGAGAGAAAGAGAGAGAAAGAGAGAGAGAAAGAGAGAGAAAGAGAGAGAAAGAGCGCGAGAGAAAGAGAGCGAGAGAAAGAGAGCGAGAGAAAGAGAGCGAGAGAAAGAGAGCGAGAGAAAGAGCGAGAGAGAGAGAAAGAGAGCGAGAAAGAGAGAGAGAGAGAGAGAGAGAGAGAGAAAGAGGGAGGGGGAGAGGGAGGGAGAGGGAGAGAGAGAGAGAGAGAGAGAGAGAGAGAGAGAGAGAGAGAGAGAGAGAGAGAGGGGACACACACACACACATAGTAATGAACCCGCAGTAGTTGTTAAGCATAAGATTAACACACTACCATCCATGCCTTGCTAGAAAAACAACAAAACTTTTTGGCATTTTTGCAGCAAAGACTTTAAGCACAGGATTAGATAAGGTCATAAATATAATGCTTAACTGTGATATATATGTTGTATATTGCCTTTGGGGGATTTTGGTGATATGATCAACAAGGCCGAAAGCAGTGTAGTTTGAAAATGTCACCAAAACCTTGCAATGTGTTTTAGAATGGAGTTCTTAAAAATGTCACAAGAACCCTGCAATAGGATTTTAACTTGCTTTCTTTAAAAAAAAAAAACATACACATTGGCTATAGAAATCGGAGATCTTCTACGTTTTGAAGTGGTGTGGAAACTTTTTGTTTTGAGTCTCCTACTCAGGAGATGTTTGTCAGTAACCACAAGACCTAACAAAAAGGGTTTCTTGAAGTATCTTCAGCTAAAATCAACATCTGCCAACATCACTTAGAAAACAACCAATAGCTCATCACACTTGCACTACACCATGCTATTCATTCCGGTGTATTTTAACCCAATTCAAAGTGGATATCCTGCTTCAAGAGCTAGTAACGCTCAGATTCAAGCGAAGATACTTACGCATCAGGCTATAAATGTGCTTCTCTGCTACCTGTTCAGTGAACAGCCTAATGAGGTCATCTTTCAAGTCTCTGTTTAGCTTTGTTTCTATGTAAAATTTATTCTGCAAAATAAAATCAGAGGTCACCGTCACTACAATGACAAAAGCATTTGTGCTACACTAAAATGCAGCACTACACTTAGCAACATCAACATAGGAAGTTAAAATATCCCATTAGTGGTTTCTCAGTACAAAAATTAGCATCCAAAACTTTTTAAATGCATCCTTTTTTTTTTTTAAGGGCAAAACATTTCATACATCCAAATAATTTTCTTTTGAGTAACACTTTTGCAATAGTTACTTAATTTTGCAGTTATTCTGTAACTGCTTATCCTTCGTATGTATTTCATAGGCCTACAATAGTCCATGTATTTAAAACAAAGTTCTGAAGACAGGCTTCAATATCTTACATGCCTTAATTCATCATAATTTGTACTATTTAACAATAAATCTATTATAAGAAACCAGTAACCTACATGTAATAATAGCTTTGATGCTTGAATATCTTCTGCATTCACATGCTGTGCTTAATTCCACAATCTAGTGGTTGGCTTCGGAAGTGTTAAACTGCGAAACCGTTCCTACTCTTGGTGGACGTCAACACATGCAAAGCTTACTCAGGACACCGTATGCCCACAATGCTTAATTTCGTGGCCACCATTTAAAATTGATTTTGTACTGTCCCTTCCCTACCCACCTCCATTGCGGAGATGGGAGGGTCGCCTGTGAATGCAAAATTTCCTAGCTTTTATGAAGGAAAGTTTAAATTCTACAAAGGGAACAGAGGGAACTATTATGCATATTTCTTAATCAGCAGCCCATCAATACACATAATATTTAGCAATGAATGGACAACATATTCCAGGAGTCCTTGGAAACAGTCCAGTCAACATCTTATCAATCCATATAAAACTGTGCTCAAGAAAAGGACTTTTCAGCGCGCAACCAAGATGGCCGCGTAGGCTTACGGCTCTCGAGGGCCTCTGCAACCTCCCACGTCTATCCTGACTTAATCCTGGTTTATTTGACGGGCTTTTGCAGATGAACTTGCGCTGAGGTGCCACCCGTTTTCCAAATTCAGATCGGACGCCGGGACCCGGAATGGTTGCACTTCGAAGTTTGCGGCCTGCTCTTGCCTTGGTCCCGATCTCGAGCTGGTGAAGTGCCCGGGTACGAAGTGAACAACAGCGGCTGGCTGGGCTTGACCTGCCACGGACCCCGCACTTTCACTTTCGTTTTCAAGCTTGTTCTCTGACATCGGCTGAGAGACTTTGGTGTTTCAGAGGGGCGCGGACGGCGAAGTGTCTGGCCTGACTCTCGGACTATACATGGGCTGACTGTCGGCGACGGCTGTGTTCAATTGAATTAGCTACCTGGTCCCTTTTTCCTGGTGCGGGCGGGCTTGGTGGACTCCGGACGATGGCGGCGAGACTAGACGGAGACAAGTCGAAACCCAAGTCAACCCGGAGGGGTGCCTATACCCAGGTCAATAACATGGATCGATATGCGCAGGCAAAGGGATCCCCTGGTGGCTCGCATAAATCGCCTGAGAGGTCTAAGGAGGTCTCAGGCCCATCGTCAGAATTGACCCTGCTGGACGTCATGGGCGCCATTGAGGAGATGAAGACCGCTGTGGGTCAGCAGTTTGATACCCTGGCTCATAAACTGGACGCGGTCCTGATCGATGTGAATTTGGTCAGGGCAGACCTGTCCAAAACTAACGAGCGGGTCGACTCCTTGAGTCAAGCGGCGTCGAGCCTCACTGTGGACGTGGCCGCCCTGCAGACGGAGGTCCGTAGGTTGCGGCTAGCCAGTGATCTGACGGACCATCGCCTTGAGGACTCCGAAAGCAGGGCTAGACGGAACAATGTTCGTATCATTGGAGTGCCGGAAAGATCGGAGGAATCTGCTGCGGATCTTTTTGTTGAGGATCTGGTGACCAATCGTCTCGCGCCCAAGGGACTGAGCAAGTTCTTTGCGGTGGAGCGGGCCCACAGGATTCCGGGTGGTGCGCCCAAGGTGGGTGCTCCCCCGCGGCCTATAATCGCCCGACTCTTTAACTTTCGGGATAGGGATGCTATCCTTCAGGCGTCGAGGGTGGCCGGGCCGCTGAAGTTTGAGAATTCCAATGTCAGCTTTTACCCGGACTTCACGCAAGCGGTCCAGAAACTACGGCTGGGATTTTTGGGTGTGAAACGGCGCTTGAGGGACATGGAGCTGAAATATGCGATGTTATTCCCGGCGAGGCTGCGGGTTGAGTTCCAGGGTCGTTCCCACTTTTTCGACCGGCCGGAGGCGGTTGGAGACTGGTTGGATGCCCTGCCTCGGGGACAGGATCGAGACAGTCGGATGGCGGAGAGCGGACGGGATTTGGTGGAGCAGGACTAGAACTTGGTTCCTGGTGATGGACTGGACTGGTGATGTTTTGTACCTTGGCTCAACTAGACCCTAGTTTGGCACAATATGCCCTCCAAATGCCTGGGGGTTGTGGGGAGCTTATTGGGGTCCTTTCCTCCTTCTGGGGTTCTTTTTGTGGTATATGTTAGGGCGACAGGCACACTGCGAGTTGGGGGGGCTGTTTGGGCTCAAGCAGGGGTGCAGGGAGGGGGGAGTTGTGGTTTGGGGATTGTGGGGGAGCGGGGTTGTTGGGGATTGTTTGTTTGTTTCGCAAGGCAATGTGAAGTTCTCTGCTGACTTATCCGGGTTGTGCTTTCCGGGATGTGGGTATCATGCACGGGAGTGGGATGGGGGGTAGGGGATTGAGAATCCTTTCGTGGAATGTGAATGGACTGGGGGACAGGATCAAGCGCGGGGTGGTGTTGCAGTTTTTGAAGCGGATTTCGCCCGACATTGTTTTCCTGCAGGAGACACATTTGATTGGGAACTCCTTCCATGCCCTAAATAGGAGGGACTATCGCCTTGCCGCTCACTCTGGTTTCACTTCTGGCTCTAGGGGAGTGGGCATTTTGGTTAGGGCCTCTCTCCCATTGGAAGTGGACGAGGTGTTTCACGATGATAGGGGGCGCTATGTGGCACTGGTGGGGAGATGGGAGGGTAGGACTATTTCGCTCGTGGCTGTGTATGTGCCTCCGAGGTTACAGACTGCTACATTTGCTGATTTGGGGCGTTTGATCCTGGGACTCCCTGGGGGGGTTCTGGTGTTGGGGGGTGACTTTAATGCCGTTGTCTCCGGGTTGGAGGACCGTCACCCCCCCAGGGATCTCCCTAGGGCTCAGGCCTGGATGGGTGGCTTTTTGGACACTTGGGGACTTGTAGATTGCTGGAGATTGATGCACCCGGGACAGGCGCAATGTACCTTTCACTCGGGGGCCCATGGGAGTCTCTCGAGACTTGACTACATGCTTATGCCGGCGATCCAAGCTGGGATGATTGGGGAGGTGCGTCATTTAGCCCGAGGTATTTCTGATCATTCCCCTATATGGTTGCAACTGAAGGTTGTCCCTGGGGCAGAGGGGAGAGTGGCACCCATTAGCCTCTGGTATCTATGTAACCCCAAGATCCGCGCGGAACTGGTCAAGTCCACTGATCACTACTTCAATGATAATGTGGGGTCGGTGTCGTCGGCCGTCTCCCTATGGGAGGCTTATAAAGTGGTGATCAGGGGGCAGGCCTTGTCCCTTATCTCCCATGCTAAGAGGTGCGAGAGAGCAGAGGTGGTTCGCCTGGAAACTGAAATAGCTGAAATGGAGGAGGACTTGGAGCGGGGAGTTACTGATGAGAAATTGCATGTTCTCAGCCTCAAACAATCAGATTATAGAGCGCTAGTCACAGAAGCCGCTAAAGGGATGAGTAGAGAGCAGCAAGGACGACTGTATGATGAGGGGGATAAGGCCGGAAAGTTGATTGCTTGGTTGGATAAGAAGGAGAGAGCGAGCAGGGTGGTGCCCGTTGTGGAGAGAATGGATGGAGTGCGTGTGACTGACCCGGTGGAGATCGTTGACTGCTTCGCGGCTCACCTCCGCGGGGTATACTCTCCGGTTTCTGTGCGTTCGGAGGAGGATTCTCATCTGTTGCTTAGAGACATTGCATTGCCAACCCTATCGGAGGCTGATGCAGTATTGATGGAGGCGAAGTTGTCGCCAGATGAGATCGCTCTGGCCACTCGCTCGATCGCATCGGGTAAAGCTGTGGGTCCTAATGGTCTTCCCATCGAACTATATAAGTTGCGTCCCGATAAGATAGCGCCGTATCTTCGGGACATGTTTTTCGCGGCACGTGCGGCGGGCTTCCTCCCCCTTGACCAACGCCTCGCCAACATAGTTGCGATACACAAAGAGGGGAAGCCGCGAGATCGCTGCGCCTCCTATAGGCCCATTTCGCTGTTGAACGCAGAACCCAAAATTCTGGCTAAGGTATTGGCTAATCGACTGGTTCGGGTCGTGGGCGACTTGATTCATCAGGATCAGTCCGGTTTTATACCCCATCGGAATACCGCTCTAAATTTGAGGCGATTGCACGGCGTGTTTGCTAGAGCGGAATTTATACGTGAGCCGGCCATCTTGGCATCTTTAGATGCTACTATGGCGTTCGACACTTTGGAGTGGCCATATATTTGGGCCGTGTTGGCGAAATTTGGGTTCGGCCCTGAGTTTATTGGTTGGGTAAAATTACTATATGCTGACCCACTGGCTCAGGTGGTGGTGAATGGTAGGGTGTCGGCTCCCTTCGCACTGGGGAAAGGTACGCGGCAGGGATGTCCGTTATCACCCCTTCTCTTTGCACTTTCTTTGGAGCCTCTCGCCGCTTGGTTGCGTTGGGAGCCGTCGTTGCGAGGCATTAGATGGACGCCGGAGTTTGAAGACCAGGTCTCCCTTTACGCGGATGACATCCTTCTGTATCTCACCTCTCCCCGACAGTCGCTAATTGTATTGGTGGACGTACTGAATTCCTTTGGTCGCAACTCCGGCCTGGTCATCAACTGGGCCAAGTCGTGTGTTTACGTCCTCTCGGGTGAGGCCCCCCTCCTGCCACGGGATTGCCCTATCCAGATTGCTACCTTGGGGTTCAAATATTTGGGAATCTTTATCTCACTGGATCCCGCGGTCCGCTATGAGCGAAACCTTCTCTCCCTCCCCTCCAGCGATTGAAGGCCGACGTCGCGAGGTGGCGACGACTTCCGCTCTCGCCGTTCGGACGGGCGGCATTGTTTAAAATGATGTCGCTACCTCGCTTCTTGTACGCTTGGCAAAATACTCTAGATGTCGTACCAGCCTGTTATTTCCGGGAGGTGGAGGGTCTTCAGCGCCAACTGTTTTGGGACGGGCGGCCGCGGATTGCTCTCCCCAAGTTGACGCTCCCTTGGTACGATGGGGGGGTCGCCCTCCCCGATATTAAACGGTACTATTGGGCGTCTCAGTTGGCGGCGGTGAACCACGGGATATACGGTCCTGCCTTGAATCCGGCCTTCGAGATGGATAAATTTCTGCTCCCGGGTGGGGACTATAATAGGGCGCTGTACTCGGTGACCCCGGACACGCGGTTGACAGGACCCACGCAGGTTGCGGTACGTGTGTGGCACGCGGCGAATGCTGCGATGGGGTGGAGGAATCGCTTGACTCGGGCGACGCCGTTGTATGCCTCTGGGCGGTTGGGCTGTTTGTGGAGATCGAAAGGCTTTGAGAAATGGGATATGATTGGTATATGTAAGGTGGGTGATCTTTGGGCGAAGGGGTCTTTCAAAACGTTTGCAATGCTTAAAATTGAATATAAATTAAACGATAGAGTACTTCCGGTATGCTCAAGTCTACCATGCGCTGTGTTCGGTTTTTCCGGACGTTGCTGCTATCCCCGAGTATTCCCCACTGGAGGATAGAGTGTTGGATGGCTACGTGCCCGACAGCACTATTTCTCTGATTTATAAGAAACTCATTAATGATCGCGCGGACTTGCTGCTCCGTCTGCGGGAGGCATGGACGGGCGATGGCTTGGAACTGGACGATGAGGACTGGGTATCGGCGGTGGCCTCCCCGAAAGAGGTGGCGATCCCGGCCCGCTTATGATTCGTACAGCTGAAGATCCTTCATAGAGAGTATGTCACGGGGCCCGGTTTGCTGCGTATGGGTTACTCGATGGATGGACTGTGTTAGCGTGGATGTGGCCTGCCGGGTACCTTTCTTCATATCTTATGGGAATGTTCGGAGGTTGTGCGATTTTGGAACGGTATCCACACCGTAATGGAGGAGGTCACGCACGTTGCTCTGTTGCCAGAGGCTAGGAGGTGTTTGTTGAATGTCTGGGAACCGAATGATTGTAATGCGGCACAGACGCAGTGGGTGACCTTGGGGTACATGGTGGCTAAGCGTAACGTTGCACAGCTGTGGGGCTCCCCGAGGCCGCCCACGAGCGAGGTATGGAAGGAGAATATGGACTGGTGTATGTTTAGGGAAAAGACGTGTATGTGGCGAGAGGCAAGCCAGGGAAATGGGCTAAGGTATGGGGTCCATGGAATTTATATCGTGGACGTATCTGCACCCCGCCTCTGCCATTAGAGGTTGATATTGCTTTGTCCCCCTAGCCACACATTCTGCTGGATGGTGTTAGGTGTGTTCCATGCTTTGTTTTCCCGTTGCCCCCCTCTACCGCTTCCTGACAAGAGCTGCTTTGGACACTGTATGTTGTTCCCCGTCCTGGGAAGAGCATGCTGCTATTTCGGACTCTCATTGCCTCGAGTGTGTTTTATATTTAATAGAAAATGAAACTGTTTTTTCCGATTGCTCCTGGCCTATGGCCACGGCCTGTTACATGTGCTCACGAACTGCCGGGAGCTTTGCCTCTGGTTCATTTGAATGTGTGGCATTGCACTGCGGGCCCTCGGGCTCTATAGCGGCCGGCCCTGGTGGTTGTAGGCCCTTGTCTGTATTTTATTGTGTACCAACGGTTTCTAATAAAAAATTTAAAAAAAAAAAAAAAGAAAAGGACTTACTTTTGAGGTCATAATTTACCCTTAAACTTCCTTCTACTTCTGGTAATCCTTTGTGATTTTCCATGTCCTAGCTGACCTTGTCTGCAACAACCACAAGATCCTCTCATTTCCCAATATTTGCGACCATTGATTGTTTATATGTGCTCAAGTGTAGTCTAGGGTTTGGAATCATGTGAATGTAAGAGCTCATCATACCCAACACTATCATAACTGTTCTCACGGTCAGATACTGAGACAGCTGGTAAAGACGAGCTGTTTATTGCAATGATTGAATGCTCTTTACAGTAGAGCAAGTGTTTGCTTTCGAGGTATCCAGATGCACCCCAGGAAAGTCTACTCTCTGGAGTAGGGGGAATAGCTTTTCCAATCCACTGTGAAACCTAGGTGGTGAAGCAAACTCACCACCTTCTGGATGTCGGGCTTACAGTGTTTGAAAGTGCTTTCCTCTACCAACCAATCCTCGAGGAAAGGATACACACAGATAAACAATCTCTTGAGTTGGGTTTGCACCCACCGCTAAGGTTTTGGTAAACACTTATGGCACAAACTTTATACCGAAAGACACCACTTCGAACTCATAGTGTAAGCACATCAACACAAATCAAAGGTATCTTCTCTGAAGGGTGTTTCAATATGTGAAAGGAGGAGTCCTTTAAATCTATGGTCACCAGGTAGTCCTTTTCTTCCAACAAGGGTAGGACCTCCTGGAGTGTTGCCAACTGGAAAGGCTGGGTTTTGAGGAACATGTTAAACTGCATGCCCAGTATTAGTTAAGGGAAATGCTACTTACCAGTATGCATCTGTTCTTGGCATGTAGAGCTGCAGAGTTGTACACTTCTGCATAGATCGCAATCTGGTGTTGGGCTCGGATGTTTGCATGTTGTTTTTGTCTTTGAAAAAGTCTTTGTAGTCACGAGGTTGGCGGCGACTCCTTCAGTCGACAATGCGCATGGGCATCAACTCCATCCTTAGATTGTTTTTGCCACGTAGGGTTAGATGGAGTAGTGAGAAATAGAAAGATGTCCATGTGTAATGTATTCAAGTAAGATAACACTGGAACAGACAGAGGTATCCGGGGAGGCGGGTGGGCATGTACAACTCTGCAGCTCTACATGCCAAGAACAGATGCATACTGGTAAGTAGCATTTTCCGTTCGAGGCATATGAGCTGTAGATTGTACACTTATGCATAGACTATACAGCAGTTACTTCCTTAGCGGTGGCTACCTGTATCTGTTGCAGTAGTTTGAAATAATGTTCTTCATACAGTCTGGCCCACACTAGCTTGTTGTTTTGCCTGCACATCGACACAATAGTGTTTTGTGAAGGTATGTGGTGTAGCCCAAGTTGCTGCTTTGCATATGCCATCTAGGGGGGTGTTCCCTAAGAATGCCATAGAAGCTCCTAGTTTGCGTGTAGAATGAGCTCTAGGGGGAATGGTTAATGTGCGTTTGGCTTTTATGTAGCATATTTGTATGCATTTTACAATCCACCTTGCAATTCCGGATTTAGATATAGGATTGCCCTTATGAGGTGGGGAGAAGGCCACGAAAAGTTGTTTAGTCTTCCTAAAAGATTTTGTTCTTTCAAAGTAGAGTATTGCTCTTTTAACATCTAACGTGTGAAGAGCCCGTTCGGCCACGGAGTCTGGTTGAGGGAAAAACACTGGAAGTTTAACAGACTGGTTGAGATGGAAGGCAGATACTACTTTGGGTAAAAATTTTGGGTTAGTCCTAAGAATCACTTTGTTATGATGGATTTGTAAAAATGGTTCTTGTATAGTTAATGCTTGGAGTTCACTTACTCTTCTGAGAGATGAGATAGCAACCAAAAAGGCTACTTTCCGAGTGAGGAACTGCAGCTCACATTTGTGGAGAGGTTCAAAAGGAGGACCCATTAGTCTGGTAAGGACTATATTAAGGTTCCACACCGGAGAGGGTGGAGCTCTTGGTGGAAATATGCTTTTAAGTCCTTCCATGAAAGCTTTGATAGCAGGAACTCTAAACAAGGACAAATGTTGTCTGTTTTGTAGGTGAGCTGCTATGGCAGCTAAATGTAAGCTAATAGATGTATACGCTAGGTTACATTGTTGTGTAGATGCAGTAGATAACAGATGCCATTCTGAATAGAAGCATCTAGTGGATTAATCTTGTTGTGCGTGCAGTAAATGACGAATCTTTTCCATTTTGCCGCATTGCATGCCCTTGTTGTAGGGCGTCTGGCTTCTTTGATAATATTCATACAGTAAGACCTCAGGAGCCAGATCGCAAGGTGAAGTTGACTGGGATCTGGATAACCAAATAGTCGTTGAGTCGCTTATCAGTGCGTGTTGGTATTACTGTAAAAATTTAGCGAGTTAGAAAAATATTTGACAGATTAAAAACTTATAAAAGTAACTAACAATCTTCAGACTTCGGGCGCAGCTTAGTATTTTGAATCATTAAGCAGATGCTTTGTCAATAGTGATTTATTTATCCCACCTGCTGTTTTTTTGTGTGAAGAAAGACATGCGTTGGTAGCTGTGCGTGCCTACAGCTTTTCACCAATATCACCCTAGCTGAACGACACTGTGAGGGTTCGAACCAGGAAGTTCATGACCAACAGGCTTCTGCAAAGGAAGCAGATGGTCATTGATGTTCTTCACCCTGGAAAGGCCACAGTCCCAAAGACTGAAATCCGGGATAAGCTAGCCAAAATGTACAAAACCACCCCAGATGTCATCTTTGTATTGGCTTCAGAATTCACTTTGGTGGTAGCAAGACAACAGGCTTTGGTATGATTTACGACTCTCTCGACTATGCAAAGAAGAATGAGCCCAAGCACAGGCTTGCCCGGCATGGGCTGTAAAAAAAGAAAAAGACATCCAGGAAACAGCGCAAAGAACGTAAAAAAAGAATGAAGAAGGTCCGGGGCATCGCAAAGGCAAATGTTGGTACTGGCAAAAAGTGAGGTGAAGAGTGTTAACGGAAGAATTGAACCTCCTGGTCATCATGTCCATTAAGATAGTGCTCGATGTTCTCTAATAAATTTGACTGGGATATGGGTGTCTTATCTCTCCATGGTTATGAGTGAGAAGCTTGGGTGAGAGGCGTAGCTTTTGATGTGGTACTACTGATAGTTCTAGTAGAGTTGTGAACCATGGTTGCCTTGCCCATGTTGGAGCATCTAGCATCATTGTGAGAGAATGTTATTTGAGTTTCCTCACCACTAACAGAATGAGTGGGAGAGGCGGAAAAGTGTAGACAAATTTGTTTGACCAATTCATCCATAGCGCATTGCCTTTGGACAGTGGGTGCGGATACCTGGATGCGAAGTTTGGGTGTGTGGCAAAGGGATCCATCTCTGGGTGTCCCCACAGTTGAAAGAATAGAAGAAGAACTTGCGGATGAAGTTCCCATTCGTGCATCTGTTGTGCTTGACGGCCAGCAAATCCGCAATCTGATTGTGTACCCCTGGTAAGTGTTCTGCCAGGAGGTATATATTTTGCGGAATGGCCCATCTCCATATGCTTTGTGCTAAGCGCGATAGCTGTAGGGAGTGTGTCCCCCCCCTTGCTTCTGTATGTAATACATTGCTGTCACGTTGTCTGTGAGGATCAGGACAGCTTTGTCTAGAAGGTGTAATTGAAAAGATCTCAGTGCTAGGAATATTGCTAACAATTCTAGGTAGTTTATGTGGAATTGTTTTTGTTGTGGCGTCCAGATACCTTGAATGGTATGGGTCTGCAGATGAGCTCCCCAGCCGGTGAGCAATGCTTCTGTTAGTACTATCTGTGGAACTGGCTCGAGGAACGACTGCCCTTTGGAAAGGTTTTGTGTGTTCCACCATTGCAGAGAGCGGTGGGTGTGGTCGTCTACCAACACCAGATCTGTTACCTGACCTTGAGCCTGGTTCCACTGACGTGCTAGACACTCTTGCAACGGAAGCATTTGTAGTCTTGCATAAGGAACGAGAAAGATGCAGGAGGCCATGGTCCCTATAAATTGCATGAAGACTCGTACTGGTAGTGAGTGTTGTGGCTGAAATCTTTGAATCAGCGCTTGCATGGCAGTTATCGTGACTGGGTTGGGATATGCTAGGGCTTTGGAAGTATTTATCGTAGCTTCTAGGTATTGTTGTATTCTGGACGGTTGGAGGTGGGATTTGCCCAGTTTTACTGTGAATCCCAGACTGTAAAGCAGGTGTATTGTGTTGAGCGTGTGTTGAACATAGCTGTTGTGGGATTTTGCTTTTATAAGCCAGTCGTCCAGATAAGGGAAGACATGAATTTGTGGTCTTCTCAAGTGGGCTGCAACCACTGCGAGGCACTTGGTGAAAACTCTGGGTGTCGTGGTGACTCCGAATGGTAGGACTTTGAATTGGTAGTGTTGACCATCTACCACAAACCTGAGATATTTCTTGTGAGCAGGATGAATGGGAATGTGGAAGTAGGCGTCCTTTAGATCCAGGGTGGAGAGAAAGTCCCCTTGCTGGAGTAGTGGGAACACTTGTTGTAAGGTGACCATGTGTAAGTGGTCTGACTGGATGTAAAAGTTTAACGGTCTGAGGTCCAATATTGGCCTGAGAGAGCCATCCTTTTTTGGAATGAGAAAGTAGAGGGAATAGATCCCTTTGCCTTGATGGGGCAAGGGAACCGGTTCTATTGCGTGTTTTTGTAATAGTGCAAGAACCTCTTGTTTGAGAAGCAGCAGGTGTTCTGATCACATTGGACGCTGTTTGGGAGGAATGTTGGGAGGGGTAGAAGTGAGTTCAAGGCAATAACCATACTGGATAATTTGTCTTACCCACCTGTTTCTTGTGATGGAATCCCAGACAGGGAGGAACTGTGAGAGGCGTCCCCCGACAGGAGTGGGATGGTCGGTGGGGAAGCGCTGGAAAGTCACTGTTTGGTGCTAGGGGAGCTGTGGGCGTTATTACCCCTGCCTCTGCCCTTGTTTCCCCTGTAACCTCCTCTGGAGTATCCTCTAGAAAAGGAGCCCTGGTTGGGACTTTTGTAGGATGGAGACGGGTGCTCTGGTGTATTTCTTTTGGAGCCTGCTCTATAGAAGGAACACCGAAAGGAGCCTCTGGTAGAGGGTGATGGCAATGCTCCCATAGACTTAGCAGTCTCCGTGTCCTCCTTTATCTTTTCTAAAGACGTGTCCACTGCAGGGCCAAAGAGGTGCTCCTGGTCTGAGGGCTGATTTAGGATGGCATTTTGTTGTTCTTGTTTCAAGCCAGACACCCTGGGCCAGGCATGTCTGTGCAGCAAAATACTAGTATTTACTGTGCGGGACGCGGTGTCTGCTGCGTCGAGCGCGCATTTTATGGAAGTATTAGTAATTAATTTGTCTTCCTGTATAAGGTCATTGGCCTTGTCCTTATATTGCTGAGGAAGGTGTTGGATGAGCTTTTACAGTTCATCCTAGTGGGCCCCATCGTACCTTGCTAGAAGCGCTTGTGTGTTTGCTATCTTCCATGAGTTGGCATCTTGAGACGCCATACGCTTGCCTGGTGCGTCTAACAACTTGATCCCTGAGAGTTTGCTCGTTTGCGTGCACTGGCAACGACTAGGAAATCTAAAGGGAGTTGCCCCTTAATGTAGATGGTCAGTAGGAGCTGCCTTGTATTTTTTGTCTACTCTGGAGTTAAGAACCCTAGTTCTAACTGGGTCTTTGAACACCTCAAGAGCATGTCTAAGAAGACCTTTAAGCATTGGCAACACATGGGTAGATTTTTGTGGTTGATCAAAGGTCTCTAAAAGAAAATCCTCTTCTACAGTGTCTGAATGTAGTTTGACTCCATGGTATGTTGCGGCCCTATTGATTAACTGGGCAAAACCCACATTGTCGTCTGGTGGCGATGGTTTTGAGAGGTAGTATTCTGGATCATTGTTAAGATCAGGATCAGTATTGTAATAATGCCATGGGTCTGGTTCCTGTGGGGGATCATTAGGATCGTCAGTGTCAAGTGGCACTATATCTTCGTCTCCTTGCCCATCCCCCTGTCCCTCGTCACTATCCTCTGCTTGTGGAGAGTGTGGTGGAGAAATAAGTAAATTAGGGTTGATTGGAGGGGGGGGAGGGGCGGAGGTCGTGGTTAAGTGTTAGTAGCTATGTGAATCTTCTTGAGAGGAACTGGTGCATGTGGTGGATGCTCTGGTTTGCGCTTTGTAGTTAGCTTGGTCACTATATGACCAGTCTTTGGGTGAATCAGAATGGTGGTTTGCTTTGGATCGGGGAGAAAAAGTTCTTCAGTATCGAAGGTTTTCTTCGGTGTTGACGATTTCTCCTTAGAAACTGGTCTTATCTGTTTAGGGGCAATGTCTGGGATAGAAGCCTTTCACGGTTCCGAGATCTTCGGTGCAGGTTGTTTGGGCTCCGAAGATGTTTGTTTGAGAGGCTTCTCTTTTCGTGGTTTTGGCTCCGACGCCTTCGGTGTCAAAGGCTTCTCTGTATGCTTCAGCGCCATGATCTTTTCTGGTTGCTTCGGTGCCGAGCCATTATTCGCTTGTTTCGGGGGCCGCGGGGTCTTTTGCCGGTTTCGGCGCCAAATGTTTCTCCGGTGCCGACAGAGGAGGGTGTGGCATCTCTGCTGACTTAATCTTCGGTGCCGAAGATGGTTTTTCGGGACCGGGTGGTTGGCTCGAGATGGAAGGCTTTGCTCTATCCTTCGGAGCCCGGCCCTGAGGTGGGGTTTTCGAACTCTTGGTTCAGTGTGGACCTGAGCCCAGAGGCGAAGGTGTCACCGGAGTCTTTGGTATGGGCCTGGGTGGGGCGGGGGTCTTGGTACTCACGTCGCGTTGCGCCGGTGTGATGTCATCTTCAGGGTCGGAGTTGTCTGCTTCGGAGACCAAGACCTGTTCTTCTTCTGGTTCCGGAAGGCTTTCGGGACCTGGATGGAAGATGTCTGAAATGGAACTTGTGCCTCGGGACATCTCGTGGCATTGAGCTCTTCGATCCCGGAGAGTCTTCTTGGATTTGAATGAAAGGCAAGCCCCACAGTCGTCCTCTCGATGTTCTGGAGAGAGGCACATATTACAGACGGAATGGAGGTCAGAGTGTGGGAATTTAGCACCACACTGGGGACATTTTTTTAAAGGGAGTCCGTTCCATCGACGTCCGCGCTACCGGCGCGGGTAGGCCCACCGGCCCGCGTCAAAGTTCTCCGATGCCGAAGATTTTTTAAGTTTTCATCGAGGGTGTGTCGAACTAAACGCAATCAAGACAATACAGTCGGTTAGCTGTGAATGAGTGTCGAAGGGGGTTCGATAACGACACCGACCCGGAGCGCAGCAAGTCACATCTGAATCCGATGGCGGAAAAAAACAATCTAAGAATGGAGCGATGCCCATGCGCATTGTTGACCAGAGGAGGAGTCACCAACCTCGTGACACAAAACTTCTTCGAAGACAAACACAACATGCAAACATCCAAGCCCAACACCAGATGGCGAACTATGCATAAGTGTACAATCTGCAGCTAATATGCCTCGAACACCTTGTTTTGGGACAAGGAAATACACTGAGTAGACTCAGTGTATCTCTTGTCAAGGGACACCATCAATTTTGCCTCCTTTTGTAATAGCTCTTTCTGAGGAAATTGGGTATATTATATGATGTGGTTGTGTGGCCTCACCGTGTAATACACTTACCAACTCCTTTAAGGCCAGTAGTGTCTATTTATTAAACCTATAGCTCAGCACTGGGTAAGAGTAGCACTGAGCAGTCAGGTTTACAAAAAGGAAAATGTGTAATGCATTTAAACAGCACCAAAACAAGTGGAGAAATACCCAAAACAGTAGCAAATCCGACACAATTTTCTAAAAATAGATTATATTTTTGTATTTTTGGACACCAAAATGAGAAACAGAGGATTTGGATATACAGCATTTACCAGGTCCAGTAAATATGCACTTTTTACTTAATCGCAAACAAGCATTGGCATATTCTACAAATTTGACAGTTAAAAATGTTTTAAAATATTTGACAAGAAAAAAAACTTTGGAATTAATGCAGCTACTTTGAGTTACTTTAGGTGACCAACTCCGGAAGGAAGCCAGTCGGTGGACCAGCAAGGACCTTAGACACAGACACCTCCTGAAAAGAAGGAGTCTGCAGTCAGTTTCAGGTGTTGCATCTCCTTGCTATAGGTTCTTATGGAAGTGGTACTGATGTAGAATATACAGGATGCTGAGGATGTGATGCGGTCGACTGGGGTCTTCCTGCGGCTACTCCTCGGTCCACAGGCTTGGTTAGACAGTCCTAGCCACAGGGGTGAACACCACTCCAATTCTTCTCGAGCCTGGTAGTAGTCCAATCGCCACTCAGTTGCCAGTCGTCCGGGATCCGGTCAGCAGCAGCTCCTCCGCTAGGGTGGAGGAGCGTTGCCCCATTGCTCAAAAGGAAAAATAAAATTATAACGTATCGTTATTATCATTTTATTTTTGCTATTTTAGCCAGTGGCTTTCAAGGCGGGTCTGGCCAGAGCAGGGAGAGAAGTGGTTTGCACTCCTTAAGTGTGCATTACTGCCTCAAGCCTGTTCTTCCCCCCCCCCCCAAAGGCTTGCCTTACACAGCCTGGTAAGGAACATGCAAAGCCTCCCAGTCTCTGAGCACCGAGCCACAGCGCTCAGACCAATCACAACGCTTCATTGCAACGTTGTGAATGGCTCAGGTGAGGAAGAAGAGGACTGAGGAGAGGTGGCAACCGGCCGGCCCAGAAAAGTGTTGTTTTTTTTCCCTATATTTAATTTCCATCCCGCCCCACCACTCCCTATCGGTAGCAGCCTCTACTGTATACGGTCCTAGTGGAACATTTTCTTGGGCAATACCTTGCCTTCTGGGCAACCAAGCTGACTCTCCAGGGCCCAGCAGACCTGGGGACAACTTTTGAGCATTGGGTACTGGTCTGTGGTGCTGCACAGTGTCAAGTAGTTGCAGCGGTTCGAAGATCTAGGCATTCAGGAGGGCAGAAAACTGTCCCAGGGACAGACCCTGTATGCAACCGTAAATGGGCACAGGAGACTTTGGGCAATACAGTCGCAACTTTGTAAAAGTTGCACACTGCAACAACTAACATTAATTTGGATTAGGGCATCAAGTCGGGCTTAATGTAATGAGTTATTGAATACCTACCGGTATCAACTTTAGTAGTCCCAGACAGAAGTTAGCAGGGCTTCAGTGAACCTGCAAATCTGCAATTGCCAATGGGGCACTAGTATTTTGGACAGTAAAAATGACAATTGCAGATTTTTTGTGTTGAAACATCAAAAATAACTTTTTACTTTTTAATACACAGCACCTTACCTTAGGGGGCTCGATAGGTCTACCTTAGAAGTGACTTGCACATTATAAAGAGAGGACTTGGCTTTGCCATTGCTTTAAATGGCAGAGTCCAGTCAATAGTTTAAAACTGCCCTTCCAGTCTGCAGTGGTAGACTAAGAGTCTTGTTGTACCACCGTCACACCCAGGGTGGCACAGCCAGCGCTGCAGTCCCTGGGGAGACAACCCTTTAACTTACAGGCCCTGGGTACCATATACTAGGGACTTAAAAGTAAGCTTAATGCAATCGGGTAAAAGCCAGCCCAACATATGCACTTTGAAGTTGGGGGCACGGAGGTCTGGTTAGGAGGCCTCAGTGCACTCTCCAAGTAAAAAAAAAAAAAATCAGCAGGATCAGTCCAAACCGTTTGTGGGAGACCATACAAAAAGACATTTCTTTACACTCTTGAACCTCCAGATTCTGGAGTATCTGTTCTGATTTCTTCTTGGTTTTCATTGTTTCAGTGTTATTGGTGATGCTTTCATGAATTCTATACAATATCCTTTGTCACATGAGATTCAGCACACACTTGTCTACTGCAATGTAGTCCTAGATCTACAGGGGCCCTATGGACTTTTACATAGATTCAAGGGATTGGTCTACTTGTGGCACAAAAAATGTATCCACTCTCTGTATAGTAAAGGATCCAATTGTATTTTCCGTAGACTCGCTGGCAAAGGGCCACAATAATAAAGGGGGTATAATATAAGGGCTGTCAACGCATGTCCCAGCTTAAATAACACCATTCTCTCACTCTCTGTGTTTGATGTACAAGTCACTAAATAATAACTTTACCAAGAATACGAAAAGCACCAAAATACCGACACACCTAGCTTATCCCAAGGGTGATAAGTCAACGTAAACAAAATTCAAGTCTAGGTCCACAAACACAATATGGTGCAAGACTGCCCTCTTATTTGGGCTTTTTCTAGCCACTATAGGTTGTGCTCCCACATTGTGGATAGTTGGCATGCCCTTTCTGAAATAAATGGTTTTTGGTAGCCTGCTTCAGGAGACAGTAATCACTTTGTAAATATTTAACCAAACAAGCTCAGAGATGCCATTAAAAAGGATATGAGCTCAACCTTGCCATCTTTTTATTAATAAGATTAATAATAATGCCTTTGATGATTTCTCAAGAATGTCCCTTCATTATTTTACATAAGGAGTGAGTTTTGTTTTCCAATTTTTACCTATGCTGTTAAATGGGAAAAAGGATAACAACGCATTCAAGTAACACAGCTTAGCTTTTGCACTATAGTTCAGACTGTGCATAGCCTCAACCGATTATGTGGAAATTACTGCTTTTACAGTGGGGGTGGAAAACAGTTTATTTAATAACAGAGCTCTATCACTCTTCCCATCACTCAGAAAGACCAACCATACCTCTTTCTGTCCTCCATCTTACCACTTGCACACTCTTGGTTGAACTTCCTCATATGCTAGTCCAGCCAATAATGTGCCCCCTGATGTAGTATCTGTTGGGGTTTTCATCACTGTATTAGGTTCATTTGGGGTATTCTACCCAGAACTCTGGGTCCCACTCTGAATAATTGTCAACTCTCATTTCACACAGCTGGCATTCTTCTGCCGCAGCCCATTCATACAGGTGAGCACTCCAGGACCACTGGGATGACATGGGCCCAGTCTTCCTTGATGTTTCGGAATACCCTGAGCAGGAGAGATAGGGGTGGAAAGGCGCACAGGAGTCTCAAGCCCCAAACCAGGAGGAAGCCATCTCCCAAGTAGAACCGCCTAGTGAACTGCAACGCACAAAAGCTTGGGCCTTTTGTGCGATGGCAGATAGATCAAACCAGGGTTCTACATACTGTTGGAAGACACACTGTGCCACCTCAGAATGTAACTGCCATTTGTGATCTGCTAGGCAACGTTGGCAGAGTTCACACGCCAGATGCTTTGGTCAGGGGGGATACTGGAGTGTTCAGCCATATATGTAGAGCCTCGTGGAACAGGACCCCCGACTGACCCACAGCACCATGCTGGTCACAGTACCACATGGCGTTGCCCTCATTCCCCCGGTGGTCAGAAGAATACCATCAGTGCAAAGCGAATCGTCTGCAATTCCAACAAGTTGATATGGCGACAGGTCTCTGATCTCCACCTCTTTCAGAAGACCTACCAAACACAGCAGTAATGCATCTTTTATGACCTTTGATTCTGGGAGGGGCATGGAGAGGGACCTGTGGCCAGTCCAATTTCGGTCAAGCAGCCACCACTGCAGATCTTTTGCAGTCTCCTCCAACACCTGAAATGATTTTGAAAGATTTCCTTTGTGCTGAGCCCAGAGCCTTCAAATTCCACTGCAAAGCATGCATACATCACCTGGTGTGCTCCACAAGCAGATACAGGAGACCAAGAGGTTAAAAAGCCTTAAAGCTGCTCTCACTGAGACCCAGGTCAAAGGTTGAAACATTACGATCAAAGCCCGAAAGTCTGAACTCAATGAGGCCGAAGGAAGGCTAAGTAAAGCACTGCATACAGGATAGCTTGGATGAAAGGGGCTTTTATGAAGAAGCCATGTGTGACTGCAGCATATTAATGGAAAAGCCCAACAATGTCAATAAGTTGGCCGTCGTCTGGAGGTGGTTTAGGACTGTCTTGAGACAAGCCAGCCTTCAGCAACCAGACATCGAGGCATGGAAAGACTGGTATTCTCATTTTCCACAGATGGGAAACGACCACTACTTTTGAGAACACCTGAGGTGCACTTGGTAAAGCCAATGGGAACCACAGAACTGAGAGAGCTCTTGGCCCACCTGAAATAGCCTGTGGGAATGCTGGACGGGAAACGGGAAATAGGCATCCTGCAAATCAACACCACCCTCCAGTCTCCTGGATCAAGGACAGACAGAACATGGGCCAGTGTGACATTTTTAACTTGTTCTTCTAAAGAAAAGAGTTCAGAGGGTGAAGACTGATGATGGGGCGAAGGTCTCTGTCCTTTTACGACACCAGGACATATTGTGAATAACAGCCTGTAGCAACCTTTGATGCCAGCACCCTCTCTATGGCTATCTTGGCCAAGAAAGTCTGAACTTCCCAATGAGTATGGACAAGTGGTTCTACGGGAGGTGTTGTGGTGTGAGTGGAATATAAGAGGGATGTGAAAGGTAGGGAGTAACCATGTTCCACAATCTGGAGCGCCCATCCATTGGTCAGATGTGATGCTTCTCTACCCAGGAAAGTGAAAGGTAATGAGACCTCTCACCAGGTGATCGCTTTGTGACCCTTTACAGTGCACAGTTTTTCAGCAGCTGCTGAAGGAAGGGCTGGGTGTGGGTAGATTGTTGCCCCTGGGGACTGGATGCTGGCGGCCTGATCCCGTGCCACCTACTTGAAAGAACTTATTTCCTCTCTTGGTATCCCATCTCAAAGCCTCGAAAGTGAACAAAAGTGTTGGAGAAACTGTCACTCTAGCAGAGCGGGCCAAAGAGTGTCCTATCAAAGAACATATCCATTAGTCAGCTGGATGTCACTGGAGAATCTGATGGAGAGGACTGAAGCATTGCACATAAGCATCATGATGGGTGCAGACAGCTCTACCCATGCAGTCGGTCATGTTCAGGCTCAATCTAGTGGAGTATCTTGCTGCTTCCTGTCCATCTTGAATAAGACATTGCAGGTTTGGCTTTACATTATATGGGACCGTGGGCAAAATATCTGTGACCAAGTCTCATACCACGTGGCTTTATCTTTCTAGGAGGCAGCTGGTATTTACAGACCCGAGGGTAAGGCTGGCCGGAGAGAGCATCCTTTTGGCGAATGCCTCCACACGTTTCAGCACAGGGGTTCAGACAACTGGTGGAGGCCTGCACCACTTGGCTTTCTGGTGACAGATGTAGGACGAAGGCAGGGACCCCTGGAACAGGCCTGTGCTGCCTTGCGTTCTGCATGCTGACTTGTGGGCAAGATCCTACTTTTAATGAGATGCCCAACAGTGTGTCAGTCAGGGCCACACTGAATGGCAATAGATACTCCTGGATAGTTTGACCTAGATAAAGCACTTCTGTCAACATATTGATCTTTAACTCAGTGGTGGGTTGTGGGAGGTCTAAGAGATCAGCTGCCCTCCTTATCACTGTGGCAAAGATGGCACACTTCTGTGGCTACATTTGGGGAAGGGGAGTGGAGGCCTGTGTCAAAATAGATATCTAGGCCACTGGCGCCCTGCAAATCCAGAAATAAGTTTTCGGCATTGTGCACATGATTGGAATCTTCATCATCTTCTCCAAATTCATATTGGTGTTGAAGGAATGTTTCGGGATCACAATTAGGGTAGATGTCCGGTAAACGCAATATTGGTGGAGGTTACTCCAGGTTCACCCAAGTCCAAAACGACAATAGGCTGTCTCTCTGGCATCAGTGCCGGCACCAACTCTGGGGTTATGGCTCCGTATGAAACCTCGGCGTCTTGCTGGAAGCCAGGGACAACTGCAGGACGAGTGGCACAGTTGGCATCAGGGGCGGACCGGACCCGTTGGCGTTAGCCAGGCTGGAGGCCACCTCAGAACCTTGTGGCCCAAAAGTACAGAGGAGTCCAGTTGCATACAGAAACTTCGGGCCATAGTGTAAACTCTCAAAGCTGTTGCAGAGTTGCTGTGGGGCCCTGACAGGGGGGGTCATCGTCTTGTACAATCTCTCTCCTCAGTGGCTAAAATCCACACCATCAAACGGGGTGCAATACTTTGCTTCAAACCTCTCATGCGACACCACCTTTGATCCTCTGCCTTCCTTCCCTTCCTCAGATTTATTTCTGCTGAGTACTTGGGATCACGGCAGTACAGGAAGAAGAAATTAACCAAGTCGCTAACAAGCCAGAGTGCCTTTCCAGTAGAAGCGTACTTTTCAGGCCAACACTCAGCACAGAAACAACACTATTCCTCAACATCCATATATTGAGAACATCTCTCAATGAGAATGTGCCCAATCGCCTATTTTGAAATTAGGTGCATAGACATACACAGACTTGTCATCTTGCAATATGCGCAAATTAGAAGCCCTGATGAAGCACTTGTATGAGCGAAATGCTTCGGCTGTTTTATCCTGAAGAGATAACTAATAAAGAACTGGTTTTAAACAACACCACCTGGGAATGTCTGAAGCCATTATGTTTGGACTTTGAACAAAATATTTTCTGCAATGGATTTAAAAAAAAATTTTTTTTTTAAAAAGTTGCTTTTTTTTTTTAATAGGATTCTAAATACTGGAAAGTTGGACAGCTAACCTAGAGAGGTGGGCAATGACTTAATACAAATAGAAAGGGAATGGTTTAGTAGTGCAGTGCATTGGTCCTTACCTGCCCTAGATATTGGACTGTTCTATACATATAGGCAAGTTTAATATACCAATTAGGAATAGGCCTATTCTACCATGTTTAAAGGGAAAGAATAAGCACTTTACTACTAGTACTTCTGGTTACTACTAGTAAAGCCAGCAAACAAAGGTAATGTCCAGCACAGGGAAAAAATCTGAGGTGGCCTTGTAGAGAAGGCAGACTTTCTACAGTCTGAACAAGCATGCTAAAATACATGCAAGACTTTAAGTCAGTAACCTTTCACGGTCACCAACACGTTAGTTAGCAAGAACTCTGCCATATACAACTCTATTCTGTATCCGTCGTCATGAGCAAATACTATTAGATTCATTCTAAGCATTAAGTAACTTTAAAAGAATAATAAATTAAGCTTTTTGTTTACCTGTTTTTCTGGAACACATACAAATGCACTTAATTTAATAGCCGAATTATAGAATATACCAAGTTGATTTTTTTCCATTTATTGATTCGTTTTAATAATCAAAGCTGTTCTTTTTAAGTGTTGAGAATGATTGACTTCAGTACTTACCATATATATGAAAAGAGGCACAATGCTCTGCAACGCTCCCATGTATTGGGCCAGCGCAATGTTAAATCTTTCTATATAAAGGTCTGGAGGGCTGACCTACGAAAGAAGGAAACAGGTCAGGCTATTGGTCTCAAGCAATAGTCAGCCTACAAAAATCACAAATACGGATCGAGGGACACAAAGGTGGATTTAAACACCACTCTACCTGAGGTACTTGACATAAAAACTATGAGAAAATCCATGTTCAATGCAAGGACTGAGAATATACAGTACTATTGGAGAATGCAAACAAAGTGAGAACAACCTAGGCAGAGCCCTAGAAACAGTACTGAGATGTGTTCTTAGAGCCATGTCTGAAATACAGGAACAGATAGCACGGCACAAATAAGAATAGACACATGCCACAGGATTATAAATTCATTTAATTATGTTACGTATATTGCGTGCAAGGCCCAAAGGTCGCCAGAGCATTTCATACTGAAGCGGCAAAGCTTAGGTGTATACGAATTCTAGTGAGGTAAAGAACAATGTGCACAAAACTGCAATATAGCTCAGTTTAAAATATCAACTTTCAAGAAGAGGGAGGGAGCGAATGGTGTAATACAGCAAGTACAAAGTTACAAGGCCGTGAGTATCAGCTTTCATTGTAATGGGTGGTGGAAGGGAGAGGAAAGATTGCAGAAGAGTGGTTAAAGCAGCATCGTGCGACTTATCAAAGGTGAAGAAGAAAGCAGTCTGTAGCTGGCTGAATAAATCTGTTTAACAGGAGGGGTTTTATTTCAGATTTGAAAACACTAATGAGAAGATTAGTGTGGCTGGAAGGTTTTCAGTGTGTGACCAAACTCTATGCCAGGGCATCAAAATTACCTGACCTAGCTCAATCCTTCCTCTGGCTGGTGAACGGAGATTCCACTTCAAGTCAAGGTTAAACACGCACTTCAACACAGTAATCCAAAGAGCTGAATTATTAGGAGTGTGTGTGGGCGGGAGACCGAAAATACTGCGCTCCTCCAGTAAAATAGTATTATCATATTCACCCAAAATGACAAACTAATTTTCTCACAGTTCTTCTACAAGATGCTAAATAATGCAAGCAAGATAAATAATTTTATTTAGTACGAGGGCAGTCCCTTTAAACAAATATAGGCAAAACTGATTTGCAGAAGTGTTTTTCGTTTTCTCACACCGCATACGTGTAATGCAAAACATAGCAAGCCAGCCTAACATTTCAAGATAAAGTGGATTGAGGACCTTTTCAAACAATTTTCCAAAAAGCAATGTTATACTATACTCTTTTCATACAGTAACTCCTATATGTAGAATAAATGTAGCAAACTATGAACAGAACTTTAGATGGCTCTTAAAGAAATTTGGGGAAAAAGGTTTATTCTTTCCCTTCACATTATTGTCCCAATTAAAATCGACCCCGTCTCATTTGTGATATCTCAAAACAGTTGTGGCTTGTTTGTTGTTGCTAAAACCGCCTTTCATGACAGAAGTTTTGAGTTCATCGGTACAACGTTAAATGAGAAACTACATGTCGCAAAATGCAATGAATTGTTGGCCAAAATTCCAGGGCTAGGTAAATGGGGTTCACAAGACACCTGAGAGTTCTGAACACAACAATTCAAACACTGAAATTAGGGGTGAGACATTGGGGATTATTTAAATGAATGACTTAACTGACAAAAAACGTTCTTGATTGCCTGTTACAGGGTATCATGGGCAGTGTTTAGTTTCACTGAAATTAAAGCACTGCTTTCAGCATTAGGTTTCTGTGTTCCCCGTATTGCTGTAGATGGAGGGCAGAGTCTTCCCACAAGAGTTTGGAGCCACCCAAGGGGGCGGTATAATGTCTAAATCATGTTAGGCCCTTATGTTACAGCCACAGCCTGACAGCCCCTTCTAGACGCCATTCTACCTCCAACTGCCCACACGACCAGACGACCAGACATTACCAAGCACGGAGACCCCAGCATTCCATGCGTCATCACATTCTCACAGCTCATCATTCAACACTAACTTGGTGCCACTTTTGGCATCAATCAGTGGCCCCAAGGGTTCCTGCGCCACAATTTGAAGAGCACTTACAGAGTACACCTGCTTGAGAGGGCACTAGCGAAACACACTACATGAAGACACTTGCTGACTTTGCTATGTCTGACTACTCTTGGAAAGCACTTGTCCTAATTAAATAATGCAATCAAGACTGGTACAACATGCAAGGCAATGTAGGAAAGTGATTATGATGCCATGCTGCAGAGGGTGTCTTTACAATCAGAATTTCCACAAAAGAAGAAAGCACTTTGTCAACGCATCTAACGGGACAACATCCCTTGCACGAACCATGGGTAGAAGGTGTACCAGCACATGTTTTTATAAAGCACAATAAGATGTATTGGTACAAGGTTTTTTATAAAGCACAACGAGGTCTCTTCTGAACAACCTGGGGAACATACACTGCAACAGTCATAGGGGACATGCATTGAAAATACATCACAGAATAAAAACATGCTCAGAAGATGGCAACAAACTTTCAATTTTCTAATAAATTGAAAATGACTATTTAGGTGGTAATTTTCTCGAAGCTCTTGATTCTTTAAATAAACACGTTCCCCTCCCTGTCAGGATCAAGAGGCTTTTTGGGCCCAAGACGAAACAAGGAGAAAGCACTCTCCCTGCCTTATATGCTCAGTGTAATTAGTTGCCATATGTAACCACTCCATCACTACACTTGCTAATGAAGCAAAACCTTGAGGATAGTAGTGGTTTTTCACAGACTAAGGAAGGAGTTCTCATCATATGAAAAACTCTAAACTACCTTTGGCTCTCACAGTAACTCTTGGCAACATTTTCTTACACTACTTGGATCACTAGATAGTTAAGGAAAACCCTTGCTTCCTGCACCCCAAAGTTACTCGGCAAACCAACAATTTGGTGAAGAAAAAAAAAGATAGCAAAGGGGTCTTCTCGATTGTTTTAGCTTGTAGAAATTAGAAAATAAAGGAGCAATCTACAGGTTACTTTTAGAGACTGAATGAGCACCCAACTGGAATTATCTGATGAATTTATAACTTCCCAGTATTTAAAACAATGCAGTTTGGGTGACGGATGTGCAACTGGATCACCACAAGAGTAAGGGAGCAGGAATTAGAATGGATTGCATCAGCTCTCAACAAGTGTCATTGGTGAGTTGCAATCTCTCCATCTGATTTATCCCACTGAAAATAATTATATAATGTCAGCGAGAGTTCATAGTGGTTGCCTTTATTTTTCAATATAAATGTGACCCCAAATACCTTCCATAGTGAAAGCAATAGGATACAAATTTTTCCGTGCATGTATGTGCAATTGCGAGGCAACCACTAATAAAACTCAACCCAGATCTCAAGTTCTACCATCAAGAATCCTCCTCTACGGGCACAGCGTTAGCGCTCCAAGGAAGATGGCAGCGTACTAGGACAGCTCCCACACTTGTCAGCTGAATATCCCCGATATTCTTGTTTAAAAAAGTCAGCTATCCAGGGCAATGAATCACCGCTCTGAGGCCCAATACACCTAGTGAGGTGATGGGAGTGATTTCTGTGCCCTCAGGGAGGGTACGGAAACCAGTGGCTGCAAGCAGTTACAATTGCGCCTTCACAATGTGGATGATGGGCTGTGGTGGAACCTTGTGGCAATGTACTAAAGACCAACTCAGGGCAGTGTGTGCACTGTGCTTGCCGTGCCAGGGTGCCTCGTCTGGTGGAAAGGTGCTGGGAGGCTACTACGGGGCTGGCAGTGCACTAGTGAGCTGATCATGTGGATAACGCAGAGGGCCTAAAGGAACAGCCTGAGCGGAAAACAGGTACTGGACTCTGCATCAGATCGGAAGCTCGGCCCGGTCGTACCTGCAGAGCTGCGGCAAGCCTTTTGGGCCCACTCTAAACAAGATGCAATGGGCCTACAGATGCCTAGGGGCACAACTGGTGTGCACCCGTGCCCCTGAGTGCAGTGCCCCAGGTCGTTTATAATTGAATGGGAACATACTAGAGTGACTAGCGAGTGTGGGAGATACATGCATCGCTAAATGGTGGATGAATACAAAATTACTAGTCCAGAACACTACTTCTTACTGCCTGAGCAAGGAGAAGACAATCTAGCACAGACCTGATAAACTTGGACAGTGAGGGACGCTAGGAGTAACTTCCCTTTCTCTGGCTAATTCTCTGGGCACACTCCTGGATGAGGACTGGGGTTGAAAATGGACAGGTAGGAGTGCTAAGTTGAGGACTGCCTGAGGCAAGTGGTAATGAGTAACCCCTTCCTCCCGAGTTGGAAGGCAGGGCTGAGGGTGCCCCATCTCTGAGAGACTGCCTACCTTGCTGATCTCTCTGTTGATCCCTGAACACAGGTGTCAGGCTCTGCCTCCCGTTGACCCTGAACCCAAGGAGGAAGAACAGACTCTGCCTCACTGGCCCACACCTCTGTTTTCTTTTCAGCCCTCAGAGGGTCCTAGTGACGTATGGTATGCTGTGGAAGATCCTGATTTTTAACTACTATGGGCCCTTTAAGACCCGGCTGCCTGACACAGAGGCGTCTTAGAGCCACACCCCCTGGAGGAATGAATCATCCATGCCGGAAGAGCGTCGCGAACTGGAGGGCCGGTTTTCTCTCACGCTGGACTAGAGAGAGGGGACCTCCATCTCAGAAACCAGAGATCCTGTGCAGCAGTCCAGGGAGGAAGCAGCGATCGACGATGACCTGAAGAGAGCGGTGGTGGTCTCTTTGGCAGCGCGTTCAGGAAAACTTCTACATCGGGTGCAACATTTGTCCCTTTCCTATACCCAAGACAGCATAGCGCGTGGAGCTGACCCTTATTTCCATTCTCTTTTATGCCTCTCCCTCCTGGCTTGGTCATCATCGCCCTAGTGGAGAACATACCAAAGAAGGAGAGCACCATTCCCCAAGAAGAGGAAAAACCATTTGATTTGCTGAACTGTCTTACGTATCAATAAACGCATCCCAAAAGACCTACACTGTCTGGTAATTCCTGTATCTCAGGACAACAGGCTTATTACTGCTGCTAATAAAAGGACATGTATCAGTCCACGATGGGTAAGTACAGAACATCAAAAAAGACATAACAAAATAGACAATTATGTCTTCCTGAGAAATAGATCAGAGAAGTTAAGGAAGGAGAGATACAAAGGTCTGTATCTGGAGCCGCATGGGGTATCAAATATATTGCGAACTTACTCTAAAAAGATGTGATGCTTGCTGCCAGGTGTACAAAAACTACCCTAGACTCCAAGACAGATACTGTTGCAGTGGAGATGGGCCTTTTGCGCACAGAGCTTAGAAAAATTAGTGACAGAGTGAAATCGCCAGAGAAGATTGTGACATGAAAGGAGGTGGTCACTTTCTTGCGATCCACAGTATCTATTCTGAAAAAGATAGCGTGGTAATCCAGGTACGACTCAAGGATGCTAAAGGGCAGTCACGTTAAAACAATGTTCGCCATCTGGAGGTACCGAATAGAGCCGAGGGCCCAAGTGCAAATCTATTTGTTAAGGATTGGATTGTCAATCATCTCAAACCCAAGTAACTCTCCAAGTTCTTCTCTGCTGCCACTGAGCGCAGGGCACCGGTGACCCAGCCGAGACCTGACTAGCCTCCAAGGATTAGAATTGCTGGAATATTAGACTATCATGACTAGGATGGCATCCTGCAGGCAGCCAAGAGGCAAGGTGATCTAAAGTATGAGAGCAACACTACCCAAGAATTTCCAGATTATACACTCGCTGTCAGAAACAGAGACACTCCAATGAGATTTAGCAATATCTCCAAGAAAGACAGACTGAATATATGATGTTCTTTCTGGTAAAGCTCAGGGTTATTGTGGAAGGCAAATCATGGAACTTCGAAACGTTAGAGGAAGCTTGGGATTGGCTTGAGGTTTTGGAATGATGAACGCATCATGACTGGCGAACCAACCAAGACAGAGATGGACACGCCTCATGCATGCTCAAAGCTGTGAGGTTGCGAGAATACTGATCACCTTAATGACCCTGAGGCAGCTGGTAATGGAGACTCTGAAAGAAGAATGAAAGCTATTGGTGTAGTATGGTAGGCTCTAGTCTGGGGTTAGGAGGAGCCCTCTACATAATGAAGTAATGTGGCATGTTGACAAGTGGTGGTATGATAAACTTGTCGGCTGGTTGAAATGTGCAAGGGGAGCGTGGGAGGAACGATATTTGTATAGCAAGGGCGCACTCCGTTGTAAAATCTTAAGGGTCACTGGGCATTTAATGTGTTAGATTGTGGATAAAGCCTTATGGAAATTATCTTGAATTTTGATTTGATTTATGAATCGGGTCGAGATTAGTTTGTTTTATTTGCAGCAACAGGCTCCAAACGAATTGTGGTAGAGGGCAGTTTTTTTCCTATAGCTCAGGAGATGGAAAGGGTTGCAGGAGGAAGGTTGGAGGAGGAGGTTGGTGGGTGAGTGTGTTGGTGAATTATTTTAAACTTGGCAGTGTTCAGGTGGAAAAGGAAAAGTACGTTGGTATATGAAGTGTAGGTGAGGGAAGGCACATAATGCTGGGAAATAAAAGTGGCCAGAGAGTACTGGAAAGCTGATGGTTCTCTCGGAAGGTGAACGGAATGGGAAGTAAAATGAAAAAAGGAAAAATATACCAATAGCTTGAGTGGCATACACTAGACCTGTTGCTCCTTCAGGAGCCCCATTTGATTGGGGACCGATGTCATATGCTGAAGGGGTTACCGACTAGCTGTGCACACAAGTTATTCTTCAGGGTCTAGAACAGTAGCGATACTGGCCAGAAAGGCTTTTCCCTTAAAGGTAACGGTGGTGGATGACCCCTTGGGCTGCTATGCAGAGGTGGTTTTAAAGTGGAATGGAATGACTAGTGATTGGCTCAGTTTACTTGAAACACTAATTGCTGACTGGAAGTTTGTAAAACCTGGGAACATTTCTCTTGCAGCTTCCAGGTGAGCTGTTGGTTATGGTGGGTGATTTCATCTAGTCATGGACAGGCAGCGACAGAGCGGCGCAGTGGAGGCTCATATTTAAGGAGATTAGTTATTTATTTATACATGATTTTTATATGCATTTGTTCTCGAATGTTAGAATCTTTGCTGAGGGGAATTTCTGACTACTCGTCTCTCTACACAGAAATGGGCGCTCTGAGGAGGGAGAGACATTAAGGGAGGTTGGATGCCTGGATGTTGAAGCAGAAGGAGGTTGCAGATGAGCTACGTCAAGTTACTGACAACTATTTTTGTGAGAATGAAGACACGGTTGAAGTCTGGGGTTGCAATTAGGCAAGGTCCCAGGACTAAATGGTTTACCGATAGAGATATAAATGTCTTGGTAGACTATCGAGACATCTCCTTAAAACCTATGGTCCAGGAAAAAAGGAGGAATACATAGAACCTTATTCAGCCATGACTACTGTCATACACAAGCCCCGTAAGCTCACAGGGATGTGTTCCTCCTCTAGGCCAATCTCTCTCTTAAATACTGAAACCAAGATATAGACCAAGGTTCTGGCAACCCGATTGAATTGTTCATGGCCAACATAGTGCATTCAGATCAGTCAGGCTTTATCCCAGGGAGGAGCAATAGGTTGAAGTGGATTATACGGATGTATAGCATGTATTGAGTTATCAGAAGAACCAATCGTTTTGGTGCCTTTAGATGCCTCCAATGTATTTGAGCCCCAGTCAGTGGTCTTATCTATTCCAGATGAAACTCAGGCCCAGGTATTTAGAAAGGGTGAAGTTGCTCAATCATGACCCCTCCCCCTTTGCCTAAGTTAGAGTAAATGATGAATATTGTGCAATGCCCCCCCCCCCCGGATCAAGGAACTAGGAAGGGTTGTCCACTTTCTCCTATGATCTTTGCCTTGTCAATGGCGCCCGTTGCATGCTGGGAGAGAGGGGATCCGCTGGTATCTGCCTGAGATGCGAGGCGGGTTAGGAGGAAAAGACCTCATTATGCGAATTACATTTCACTTTATGGATTTGATCCAGAGCTCATCATCGACAGAATAATGCAGATGGTACAAATATTTTGGAGATCTTGTGAGTTTTGCATTAACTAGTCCAAGTCAGTTATCTAGCCACTGTCACTATCACTCAGGCCCCTGAGAAGCTGTATAATATATATTTGAGAAATTTGGAGATTATGCTGTTTATTGGAAAACCCTACCGCTCTCATTATTCAGCAGGGAGCCTATGTTTAAAATCATAGTGTTACCCAAATTTATATATGCCCTACAAAATATGCCAAGTTATTCAAGGGGGCATTTTTCAGTGTCAATAGGGACTTTTGACAGGTGTTGTGGGATAATGGCACCCTCAGAATAGCATGGTCTTAACTAGTTTTGGAGTATACAACTGCGGTATAGCTCTCCTGGATGTGAGGAGCTACGTCTGTGTCACAGTTAGCAGCAGTCAATGACTGGGTATTCATTAAGCATGAGCCTCCTTCTGTAAGGCATGACAGAAATTGGATGTGGTAAAGAGGACACTTTGCAGCCGTATATGGAAAGACAGAGATCTAGCTGGCCAGCATATACAAAAGTGGTATTACAAATATGGGATAAGACACTCAGACAACTGGTGCGGCAGCTGCTTTTAAAAGGGGAAACCCCTATTAGGCACCCCTGGCAACTGAGTGAGATGCAATGGCTGACCAGGTTTGAATGCTGGGACCTCATAGGTATCAGCAAACAAACTTTTCCAAGACTGTTCCAACCCAGACTTTCCTCGGACACCAAAATGCGATTGACATACCAGAGGGGGTGGTATTTCATTTTGAAGGGCATGCACAGGATCTAGTAAAAGAGCACAAAGAGTATACCAATCCCTTAGATGATAGAATACTAGCAGAACATTTACAACACAAAGCTCTTGCTCTTATATTTTGGAAATAATTAATAATCTACCGCTCACACTAGAAGCCTTGAAGGGAAACTGGGAAGAAGAGCTCGAAGAGCTATCAGATGAGGAGTGGAGAGATGTATTGGAGGGACCCAGGGAGGCTGCGATTAAGTCAGGGGTTTGACTAACACAACTGAATCTCCTACACAGAGTGTATTACACAAGGGTATCAATGAGGAAAACTGGGAGAGCCGACACTAACAAATGCATTGGGGGATGTGGCCTGGTGAGTACATTCATGTATGCATGCATTGTGGGACTGTCCATAGGTCAAGAAATATTAGACTGCAGTGCAGAGACTTGGAGGACGTTGCAATGCTTTTGCTACTTCTGAGTAAGTAATTATGCACCCTGAGTATAGAAGGGTGAGGGTGCTATTTTGTAACAATCATGGTTTTAGCCCAACGCAATATAGTGCAATTATGGGAGTCAGCCACGCTGCCCCAGCTGTAGAATTTGGGGGTAATGATATGGATTGGAGCATGGATGCAGCGGTATGTCTGAGGGGCATGACTGTGCTCGCTAATTTGAAATAAATATGAGGCCCATACAAAATTAACCAAAGGCTTATGAGAGTTCTTTTCTGTGCATTCGTGATTGAATATAATCTGTTGTGGAAACTTAAGCATCACTGATATGGCCGAACCACAAGTAAAAAACAATGATCACTTGATATAGCAAGGTTTAATGCACTTGGAATGCTGCCCACCTGCAAACTGGGTCATAGGACTGCACTGTAACGTTATGTAGGTGGTGCACCGCTCTTCCTCACTTACTAGCCACCCACATCCTGCGCACAGCCAACTTCACTCTGCTTGGCAACATTGTTCTCCATCTTGATATTTCGAACAATAACCTAGCCTCAGCTTTTATCGATGTTCTAGGCATTCTCAATTCAGCACTACTCAACTCCACGCCTACTCACATCGCCGGGCACCTTCTGGACCCTATTTTTACTAATTTAAAGGACCTGACAATCGTTCCCCCTCTTCAACTATGCTGGTCGGACCACTTTGCTTTGCCTTTTAAAATTAGGATTCCCTCCGACTCGCAGCCTGTTTCGAAATCTAAAATCAGGAACTGGTCTAAACTCAACATCTCAGTGTTAAATGAGCAACTTCTTAATACAAAGCCCACCCTTAGATCTCAGCCAGAATCTGACCAAATGTCTGTTCAATGGCTTCCAGAGGCTATTGACACCATCTTGCCACCTACTTCAAAAGATATGGGTAGAACTCACCCTCCGGCTCCCTGGTTTACTGACACTCTTAGATTAGAAAAGAAACAATGTACAATTTTTGAAAGACACTGGAAAAAACTTTATGACGAGGAAGCCAAGTCTGAGTATGTGGTGGCTTTGAAAATATATCATACCGTCAGTAAATCCGTGCGTGCCATGTATTTCACCGAAAAGATTGCCAGCTCTCAACACTGCCAGAAGACTCTTTTGAGGGTGGTGAAAGAACTTTCAGATGCTAGCTGACTTTGCCCTCTCCAAAACCAGTGTGAGGAGTTAGCCAGTTGTTTTCTAGAAAAAGTTGGTACGATTCACCTACAATTAGCAGCAGATTCTGTGAAGACAGATACCTACACATACTTGGAAGCCCCTACTTTAAGTCATGAGGAAGCCACTTTTCTGGTAAATAAGTCTGAGCAGACCCCCAAAATTTGGATTTGGGCATGGTCCCCCATGGATCGTGCATTATTATTAGAATACTCTGCACTACATTAAGTCTGGTTCTCTGCTGGCTCCCTTCCCCCCTGGTAAGGTCAGACTTTTAGACGATTGTGTCTTAACTGTTATTTTAAAGCTTCTTAATACCTCCTTGATGGATGGCAGCATACCCCACAATTGGTTCTCCCCCTTCTAAAAAAAGAAAAGCTCATTTGGACTCCTCTTGTAGGTCTAACTTTTGCCTTTTCCCCCCTTCTTTCTGCCTTCTCCAAAATTTTGGAAAAGCATGTTAATATGCAACTCTCAATATTCACTGAGACTCATCGGCTTCTCCACCCTTCGCAGTCCAGTTTCAGGGAGGCACATTGCACCGAGTCAGCTCTTCTTGGTGTTACTGAATGTCTTGGACAACATTTAGACTCTGGAGGCATTGCCGCTCTCATTCTGCATGACTTTAGCGATGCATTTGATACAGTGTCTCATTCTATCCTGACTGAAGTCATTGGGCATATAAGGTTTGGCCTTGAAGTGGTGGATCTCTTTTTTTAAGGGCCGTACTTTCCAGGTCTCTTTGGCTAATGTGAGATCTAAGACACTAGCCCTGGCCTCTGGTGTTCCACATGGATCCATTCTGAGACCTTTGCTTTTTAACGTCCATGTTCGTCCATAAGCAGATGTAATTGAGAAATTTGTGCTCATCCGTTTTTCATATGCTGATGACACTCAGATCGTTCTCTCATTATCAGCAGCCCAGCACCATGAGCCCTCTCTGCTGCACCTGGGCCTGAGGGATATTTCCTTATGGATGAACAAAAATGCACTTAGGCTCAACGGTGATAAAACCCAGGTCTTGGTCTCGGGTAACAACCCTGCTCTTTGGGGCCCTAGATACTGGCCGGACTGCTAGTGCCTTTACCCACCCAGTCTACTAGGGTTAAGAATCTCGGTTCATTATTGATTACAAACTTTAAATTGAAACCTCAGGTGTCAAAGGTCACTGCTACCTGCTTTCAGTCCTTAAATGGCTGTAAAGAATCCTTTTATCAATTCCCTTAGCTGCTCAGAGAACTGCCATTCAGGCACTAGTTATATCTAGACTGGATTATGGCAATGAACTGTACCTGGGCGCGGATAAGACCTCGATTCGGCGCTTACAGGTATTCAAAACACAGCTGTCCGGTTGCTTTTTCATCCACTCGGGCATTTTCGTCAGTCGACCCTCTGCTTCAGGAACTGCACAGGCTTCAGATCTCCAAACGCATTGAATTTAAGGCATTGTGTTATATGTGGAAGGCCACACATGGCCTAGCGCTCTCATACATTCAGGAACTGGTGACTGCTCATTTGCCTACATGCCTGTTGAGATCCTCTAACCTCTCACTGTTCGCCATGTCTAAGTTCCGTCTAACCCGCATGAAAGGCCGCTTCTTTGCCTACCTAGGTCCTAAAATGTGGAACTCTCTCCCAGCCACCCTTAGGAACTGCAACTCCTTACTTGCTCTTCATAAGAACCTGAACACCAGGCTATTCTAGCTGTCTGTCGGGGTCACCGTTTATCTGCCTCTGTCCTGCGTCAGGAAACCCCTCGGGGTAGCTGCGCGCATTACAAGTCTGACAAATGTTGGTAAAACAATAAAAAAGTTTTAAAGAAAAGAATCCTGATCAACATCCATAAACGCTACGCTCCTCTTAGGTAGCTTTCATTATTATTTAAATCTGTTTATTGATTTTGTGTCATAATCACTGTATACGGTTTGCACATCTGTCATAATATTTTGCATAATATACATTGGTGCAACACTACAGGACTTGGGCCCATGGTGTATAGCCCGTGGAACCGAGCAGTTCACTGTATCAAAAGGGAAGTATAGGTAAGAGCGCTTACAGGGATTACCAGTTGCAGTTTGCTGGTTCAGATAATCTGCGTGCTACGTCCAATATTCCCCAGTGATGAGGCCATTTGCATACCCTTCAATAAACATGTGAACAGAGTGAAAAAAACGAGAAATCCGAAAATACCATTAATAGGCCCTTGGCATACTTTGACCCACCCCTCAATTTTTTGTATTTGTTGTTAATTTAATTTTATTTGTTTACAACAGTTTGTGTTATTACACAGTCATATGCAAGTGTTTGAAAGAATGAGCAGGCACATCCACAAGAAATGTGGTTTCCATTGCAAGCACAGTTGCCATACATATGACAGTCAACATATTGTATACAGTTTTTCTATTACAATGTAATGTGCATTCCGATGCTGACTTGGCTCCATAGAAGGGGTGACTCATTATCACATCTATGCTGAGCATGCTTAGATTAGGAGTGTACCTCCACAGCCGTCATTAGTGACGCGGGTGGCTTCCTTACATGGCTTTGGGGAGAGTGGAGGATAAGGGATGGACAAATAAAGAGAACTAGGAAGAGCTTGACCCATTTGAGGTTTTAACTGGCCCCCGCTTGTGTTAGTGGCAAATATATCAGGCGTTTTTACAGTTCCGAGCGTTAGGGAGAGGATGTAGTGAGTTGGGGCGAGGACTTCGACCGCTCTCTGCTCGTCTACCTCAGTTTCGCAATGGTGGGTCACAGTCTTACGGTATCCTGGTCTGGCAGGAACAGAGGCTTGTGCATCACCTGGTAGTGCACCCTGAAATCATTCAGAATAGCATCCCAGTTTGCTGCTACAGGGATTTTGCGGAGACCTAAGGTATCCTCAGTGCGCACTGCCATGCTTTCCACCCTAGCTCACACCAGCAGCAACTGTCGCCAGGCCATGAAGGTGGTGGGAGGGTCGGGTGACTTCCATCGTTTTATGATCAGAAGTTTGGCTGTCAGTATATCCAGGTCAAGAAAGTGAGAAGTGACCTTCTGCCATTTGCCTCTAGGGTAAAGTTGTAATATATATACTCCTCCCAGTTGTGGGATAGGGTGCGGCCAGTGCAGGTAGCCAAGGCAGTGCCGACCGAGCACCAGTAAGGGTGTAAATATGGGCAGGTCCACAGCCTATGAAGGAGATCAGCATCAGTGGCCTGGCACCTAGGGCAGGCAGTGTCTGCAGTGAAGAAATCAGTTTTTTTTTGGCTGGGTGAGGTATGCCCTTTGTATATTGGAACGTTGAATGAGGGAGAAGCAAGCGCTACAGGGAATATCGGTGGGACTACTCAACACCGTAGCCTATTCCGTATCAGTGAAGGGACGACCTCTGTCTGCTTCCCAGTGTTGCCTCAAGGGTATTAGTGTCACCTCTGTGTGTTGGCATAGTGAGTCAGCGAACCATGACATGCAAATGCTGAATAGTTAGGTGCATGGTGTGCTCCATGGCCATGTCCCCCCCATTTGTTTACCTAGGGAAGCAAGCAGCAAGTTATATAGAAGAAACTGGCCAGCAGGTAAGTCATTTATTTCTGTTAGTGTGTCGTAAGGAAGTAGGTTACCATCTTGATATAAATCACCTAGCGTTAAATTCACGACTCCAGCCAGGTCGACAGCTCCACAGTTGATGTGATGACGCCACACCACAGCGTGCCTTGCAGGGGCAGTGCTGGTGCATATGGCAACGTCAATCCTGTGATAAGACGCTTCTACAGAAGCATTGGTAACAAAACCCCCAAAAGTAGTGGTTCAGGTTATCTGCGTCTGGCACAGTTCATTGTCAAAGTTAGTGGTCGAGGCATACAGAGCGCTGTAGTATTGAGTCAATTCAGCATGAATTTCAAGCTGCATGTGCAACAGTTGCCCCTTACGATCCATCAGTGCCTATATCAATGTTGTATTTTCTTGGGGAACAGGTTGCAGTCTCGCGTTGTGTAGTTTGTTGGTTAGTTTAACCTGATCTGCACGCAGTAGATTGAAGTCCGTAGTCTGTAAGTAGGGTGGGTCTGTAAGGAATCTGTAGCTAGATACGGTTTCCACCATATAATGCTTTACCGTAACTTGTTCGTCTGATAGAGACTTCTAGCTGCAGTTTCCTTACTTTAGAATAGATACCCAAGCCATACTCTCCTGGCGGTGGGCTGCGGACAAATTCCTCACACTAGAAATTCCTGCAGGAACGAACAGGCAAAATACCTGTCCCTGTGGATCAGACTGTCCAGGCAGTAGTGCTTGGCAAATGTGTGGGGAAACGTCCATGTTGCTTCCTGGCAGATGTCCAGGACTGGGACACTCCGAGCCAACCCTGTGGGTGCAGCCTGATGGAATGGGCTCCTAATCCCTTAGGGGGACTGTTTCTTAGCCAAAGCGTAGCAGATCTTAATGCAGATAACGACCCAGCGAGAAATGGTCGTTTTCTGAACTCCTAGACCTTTATTAGCTCCCACGCACCCCACAAAAGAGTTGGCCATCCGCTTGGAACGCTTTTATGCAGTCAAGGTAGAATAACAACACTCTTTTTGGGTCCAGACAGTGGAGACGCTCCTCTTCCGCAGAGGGATGCGGAGGAGCAAAAAAGGTGGGCAGCGGGATAGACTGACCTGGATAGAATGTGGTCACCATGTTTGGAAGAAAAGAAGCATGGGTGCGAAGCACCACTTCGTCTGCAAAAGCCATCATGTAAGGGTGTTCACATGATACCACCGGCAACTCACTCACTCTACGGGAAGATGCTATCGCCACCAGAAAGGCTGCCTTGATGGTAAGCAGCCGGAGGGGACAGTTGTGCAAAAGCTCGAAAAGAGCACACAAGAAAAGTGAGGACCAAATTTAGGTCCCACTGTGGCATGACAGAGCATAGGAGGAAACAAGTGACCCAGCCCTTTCAAAAACATATCTACAATCGGCGATTTAAACAGAGAGGGTTGGTCTGGCAGCCACAAAAAAGCAGACACAGCAAAAAGACCCTACAGTAGTAAGAGAAGGAGGGTCAACAGACCTTTCTGTACAATAGGATACAAACGTTTGCCAATGGCAGGCATATACCATCTTAGTGGAGGGCCGCCTGGCCGCCAAAATAACGTTGCATACTTCAGGAGGAAGGTCAAAAGCTATCAGCTACCAATGCTCAATCTCCATGCATGGAGGCGGAGAGTTGCCAGGTTCGGGTGGAGGACCCTCCCTTGTTGCAGCCTGATCGAAGTATCGATGCTCATTCTCAGAAGCTCTGGATACCAGACTCTCCTTGCCCAGTCCAGAGCCACAAGAATGACTCCGGTCCGGTCGTTCCTGATCTTCTTCAGAACTCCGAGAAGAAGTGGTACGGGTGGAAAACCATACAACAGGCCAGAGCCCCAAAGTGTTGCTGAGCGATAGCCACCTTGGAAACTCTAGCGTGCAAAACTGCTGACATTGCACGTTCTCTTCGGTGGTGAACATATCTAACTAAGGTTCTCCCCATTGCAGAGAGAAACCTTGCACCACCTACGACTGGAGATGTCATTCGTGATCCGCTAGGCATTGACGGCTGAATTTGTTCACCCTGGCGTTCAGTGAACCTGCCAGGTGTTGAACCACTAGGGTTTACTCTTCTGTTCCTGTCATGTCCAAAGACGCAGGGCCTCTTGCCAAAGGGTCCACAACTCCGCCCGCCCTGCTTGTTGCATTACCATATGGCAGTGGTGTTGTCTGTAAACACCTGCACCAACTTCCCCTTGACAGAGGGAAGAAATGCTTTTAATACCAACCGGGATCACTCGAAGCTCCAACAAATTAATGTGAAGCCCCGACTCTGCCGAAGACCAGTGTCCTCTGATCTCCACCTCTCCCAAATTGCCACCCATCCCAGGAGTGACGCATCCATCACCACTGTGTGACCTGGTTGGGGAAAGACAAGGGGTCTGCCCTCGACCCAATCGCGGTTTGTCAACCGTCACTGCAGATCTCTTGCAGTTCCTTCTGAAATCTGGACCATGTTGGTGAGATTTCCCAGATGCTGTGCCTACTGGAACCTCAGGTCCCACTGCTTAGCCCGCATACGTCACCTGGCATGCTTCACCAACAGGATGCAGGAGGCCATGAGGCCCAGCAGCATCAGGTCAGTCTCATAGATAGAGGCTGAAACATTGGAATCATAACCTGAATATCCTGTACTTGCTTGCATGGGGAGGATAACCCAAAAGCTGCACTGCGTCCAGAACAACTCCAATGAAAGGGAGCGTCCGAGAAGAGTCGGGTGTGACTTCGGCATGTTTTATAGAGAACCCAATTGCTTCTTCTGGAAACTTAATACGGTCTGTTCGAACAGATCTTCTTCTACATAGAAGATCCATGAAATTGTTAATGTTTGCTGAATTGTAAAAAAAAAAAAAAAAAAAAAAAAGAAAACTCTTCAGTCATGTTTTGAATGTCGTGCACTTGGAGGCTGCGATTCACGTTTAGTGCAGGCACTTCTAGTTCGCATGCAGCGCACCGATTTTAAGATGGGTCTACATTAATAGGGAGACGCATATGCGACAAATTTTTAGTACAACAATGCACAAGTGCAATCAATGTAGCTCTTCATGCCCTTCTTACATCCAAAATGAGTAATGAAAGCTCAACTATTCGCTGCAGATTAATGAAGAAAGAATGCATTTCAAATAATTTCATTGTTTTGCAAAGGTGAAACATTAGCGGAAACCACACACCGTGTACAAAACGCCGTCATGGCCTTGTGCTTTTGAAAACATGGTTAGTGCTGGTATTTCACAGGCTGTTCCTAAAGAAATAGAGACCAGAAAGGCGACCATTCAGAACAGCTCTTTTAGACAAAACAAATCCTTGGATTGAAATAGCAGTACCTTATCACCGTTGAATCCCAAGTCGGACTTGTGACAACACTTAGTATACGTGGCTGAAATAAAAAACTTCCATAATTAATTAAACTTCAACTAGTGCCAGCTGCACATGGCTTGATGAGTATGCCAACACAGATTGTTTAAGCCTAGGTGAATATTTTAAAAAACAACTGTACAGTTCAATGACCCGTGATGCAATGTGGTGCAAACTATTTCCACTGGGATGCACAGCAGGTCCATGTTGTTGGATGTCAGACACAAATAACTTGTTGTCCAATAAAAAATCCACCACGTTAGCACAATCATACATTCTAGGTCTGATGACCAAACTCAAAGACCTCAGGTGCCACCGACGCAGACGATGGAGGCAGGCACGGACAGCTCATCGGACCGCAAACCTGGACAATCGGACATGGAGGAGTCCAAAGTGAGACAGTACTTTCCTGTGGTGACACCAGGGTCGGTGGACGAACGGTTTTGAATTCTGTTTAGTTGACTTTAATCCACCTGGTGGTAAGATGGGGGAACGTGAGATCCTTTTTTCCTGCCTCTGTGGGGGTGGTCGGACAAGTCCGGGTGTGGGCGGCTTTGTTGTTGGGACGGAAAGCGATGGACTCCTACTATGGGAGGTGACATCCTCTTGGTCTGGGGCCACGGACCAGACTCTGGTCACTATTGCTTTTGGGTAATGGGCCAAAAGGGCAGATACAGGTACATAAACCCGTAGCCTACCACCGATCAGACTGCCCCTGCTAGGACAGTAGGGGAGGCCATTTACTCAATGCTTTTGTTTCACAGGTTTGGGCAGTCAGCTGTTGCGAGGCTGCCCTGGGGATGGGGAGTTACTTGTTTGGGGTGTTTGGCGATTGTCTAGGGGACTACTATTGCTTATGTTGAAATTGGATGGGGGGGTTGGGTTGGCTTGGGAAAGGAAGTGGGAGATTGAGGGGGTCCTAAACCACAGCCATGTCGAGCACAAGACAATTGCATCAGGATGTGAAAATATTATCATGGAATGTGAGCGGAATAAAATCGGCGGCTAAGCGCAATAAAATTAATTGCTGCATTTCTCGTAGGGGACACACACAGTGATGTTACAGGAGACGCATCTCACATCAGAGCAGCACGCCTCTGACCAGCGCAAGGTACGGTAATGGCATGGTTGGTGTGTCCTGAAACCAGGAGCTCACCCATTACCCAGATCACGCCCGCGGAGGTGACAGTGCTGCAGTCTCCTAAGGACATAAATGGGGCATTTCAGACATGACAAGATACTATTTAGAGCACCGCAAATGCAGCCACTAGAAACTATGGCTGAATTCCTGGCGCCACTGGCATTGTCACTGGACCCCATATTGAGAAAGGGGTTTGGAGGACCTGTGACAGCTCAAGAAGTGCATGTGCCTCTTAAAGAAATGGCCAATGGGAAGACACCGGGACCAGACGGCTTACTGGCAGAGTTCTATTCCACCTTTGCGTAGAACTTGGCCCCTAAACTGGAGGTGTTTTACAAGGAGGCGCTGGTCAGAGGCGTGCTGCTGGCTTCCCACCAGGAATGCATTGGTTGTCCCCTTCATGAAGACAAAGTCACCAGAGATGCGCACATCTGAGTTTCTCCCCCTCTCCATGTTGAACATAGAAATTAAGCTTCTAAGCAAAATCTTGGCCAGGCGGCTTCTACCACACGTCACATCTTATACATGAGGACCGAAATGGTTTCATACTGACTAGGTCCACTTTGAGTAACCTTCATAGGCTGTTCCATATCACGTATCACTCCGACCGGGGCAGCTACCCAGAGGCCCTTATAAAGTCAGTTGTCCTAGAAAAAGCATTCAACTCCGTGAGGTGGGACTTTTTATACGCCACAATGGAACAGATGTGTTTGGAGAGTGGGTGGATCAGGTGGGTGAAATTGTTATACTCACTACCAACAGCACGAGTTAGAACAGGTGAAATGATATCACACTCTGACAACATTCATAGGGGTACCAGACAGGGATGCCAGCTGTCCCCGCTCCTGTTTGCTCTGGCCATTGAGCCACTAGCAGAACTCTTTTGACAACAGGGGTGCCATAACGACATGCGCATTGGAGGAAGAAACCATATTATATCCATTTATGCTGAGGATTCGCTGCTGTATTTGGGAGATGAAACTCAGGGGGTGGGGCAGGCATTGGCCCTCTTTGAGAAATAAGGTCTTGGCGGGACTTAAGCGAAACAAAGCTAAATCCCATATCTTCCCACTAGTGTGCGATTACAAGTGCCAAGAGGGCCTGCATAAGGACCTGACCTGCTCCCTCCGCTTCTTCAAATACTTAGGAATACAAGTATTCCACACTGTGGAGGACCTGAGGGATGGCAGCCTGAACCCGGTCATGAGATCCCTTAAGACGTGTTCAATATTGCCTCCGTTTGCCCGTATATCGCGGTCTAAAATCATCATGCTTCCCAGACTTTTTTTTTCTTCAATCTGCTCGTAGTGATCTTACCCACATGGTTTGTGGGCCTAGATGGGCTGCTTCGGGAATTGATTTTGGATGGAGGACGGAACAGGGTCTTGTTGGCGGTGCTGCGGAAGGGGCCAGAGGAGGGGGCATTGGGCGCCCCAGAGTTCGAATTGTACTGCCTGGTGGCCCAGCTTCAATGGCTGGCCCAATGGCTGGACAGAAGGAACCTTGAATTGCTGGGCCGAATAGGCCTGATAGACAATCAAGGACTGTTTGCTAAACTCATGCACCCATCGCTGCTTATTCCAGAGCCAGGAGTGCTACTAAAGATGGCTTTGAGATGCTGGAGGAGGGCATAAATACAAAAAAAACCTGGTCTGTGAAGGTGCCTCTCTTCAGGTTGAAATAATCTATATATAAGTAGAGGTAGGGATCCACAACACTTTTATTCCCATATATGCCTCTTTTTTTCATTAATGAGATAGTAACCTCCTACTTTTTACCTTCAATTTAAAAAAATGTTTAATTTTACAATTGGAAGTTCCCGTATTCTATTACCCCTGACCAACATACAAGGGGAATAATGTGAAAGATGCAACAAATTTAAACATCGAAATCAAAAAATTATGAAAAGGCAAGATGACCCCTCACATGCGCACCACTAATCGGGCTCACTGGTTGGTACTCATCAGCTGTGCCCACTTTCATCATCATTGGCAGTAATCTTGCCTTATAAAATAATAAATGTAGTGCCAAACCAAAAGAAAAATGGTGCAATAAAAAGGGTGAAAAAATCACATCCCACGATGCGACCTTGTGAATCTAAAATTGAAGAAAGTTGCACTTTTCTCGATACCCACTTTATTATTCCTTGTGCACTTTATTGAAATTAAAAACGGTTGCTTCTCATGCATACCGTAATACTGAGCCAACATGTTTCATTGCCCTAATGCTTTAGGGCAATTTCTTCAGGGCAAACGAGGTCGCCTGGCACCAGTAATGGACACTTCAATGTCTTTTTTCCGGGGACCTAATCGAGCTAAAGTCCTTCTTACCAGCTATTTTCCATAGGTCACACAAGAGACTCCACCTGTGAATCCTCTCGGTGGATTAACACTCAACTGTTATGTCAATCGCCCGGGGCCTCACGGAGCACTTCGTCTCAGCCGTTCGGCTCAGCCTCAGCCGGGAGGGGGTGTAGTTACTGCCGTAGATGCGGAATGCAGGGTTTGCTCACATGACGTGAGTGTGCATTACTGCAGGGGTTCTGGGTGTCAGTGTTAGGTTACATTAACAAGACGCTGGCCCACGCACTTGCTTGCTCGACGGAGGTTTGCCTCCTGGGACTGTTCCCTAGACCACAGGCGAGAAAAGGGGGCTCCAGATTTGAAGATCTGGCCCTGTTCCTAGCACGAAGACAGAGCGCACTGTCATGGATGACGGCGATGGGTCCTACGGTGACAGCCTGTGAAAGAAATGTGGGCTAGAGTGGAAGAAAGGGCAATACAGAGGGAAGATGCCAGAAAGGTCAGTCACAGCCCACTGGCGGGCTTGTGGACGGAAGTCATGAGAGCTTGGGATGCCAGGAACGATGTTCATTCAGAAGGGAGTTCAGATGAAGGGGAGAGCTAGGGGAGGGCTCGTTCTGACTCTGCAGAGGCATGAAAAGGAGCGATCGAAGAGTGGGTCGACCAATTGGAGGATCCACCCTTCAGAGGTTTCTAGAGCTACTTCATACCTAAAAGGACAGAGAGGAAACACCATTGGACGACACACTGTTAAACAGTTTACCCAGAGTTTGGGAAAATAGTTGTATATTTGTTTGTTTACTATGTCGGTACGATGGGAAGATACTTGTGACTCCCTCGAACACACATAGATGAGGAGAATAAGGAAAGATGGTCATGGATTGTATTGCAATGTACCCGTTTAAACCGCTCACTAAATATAGTTCTGATGTCACTAAATTTATCTCTGGCAACTCACAGGGCTAATAAATGATTGATGCAATTACTACTCTTATACACGTGTATTGATATGCAACTGAAAACACCAAAACAGTTTTTTTTTTTTTCTTCTTTTTTTTAAAGTGACCGCAGGTGTCACTTTGCAGATTTCTGACGGAGGGCGATGGTGCAACATACTCTTGTCAGTGCTCGGAGAGAAGGTTGAGGCTCGGAGGCAGATTTTTTTTTTTGCAACCTCCGATCAGACTAAAACCATGCTTAGCGTGTTGGCATACAACTTAAGAAATAAGTGACAACAGGGGGAAACGCGTGAATAAGTATCACTGGCCAAAAGCTGGACCACTGAAGCTTTCTCTCTGGATGCAAACAGATGTGTGCCTGATGTGTCCGATTCCTAGAGGCATATGTACACAAGCATGTGGTTTATCTCCCACTCATGTCTCTTTTGGTGATATCTACCTAGACGGTAATTTCACTCTGACTGAATAGGGACTCAATTCTGAATTGGTAGGTTTTCCACAGTAATTTTCAAGGTGTGCGAGAAACAGACACGCTTTATTAGACACTAATTCAGATCAGAAAAATCACAAGAGGGTTTTGATGCAGCAGTCCAGCTTCTTTTCCAGTTTGATTTTTTTCTGACAGGGGGTTTTACAATGCTACCCGCTGCCAGAAATTGCATTCTCTCCCCCCCCCCTCTTCACCGCACACCCAAATCAGAGGTCCTCACATTCATTTACAGCGCTCAGAGTAGGTGGTTATTTTAGGTGTTAAATCCCACAAATTCCTTGTGGTTTTACGACCGTGGGGTGAAAAGAAAAAAAAAAAACTGTCCTACATGGTAATTCCCCATTCCATGGGGTCTAATTCTTAGTTGAACCGTCCTGAGCAAATTCACTGCTGACTCAATGCCATTCAACTCCTAATCAGGACCTTGGGCTGCTTGCCAAATTACTATCCGAGCCTTGCATGCCTTCCAAAGAAGGATGCATGCGTTTCTGAAAAATCTAACAGATTTCATGCACCACCCTGGACAACGTAGGAAATTAGAGTGTTGCCTGTCCGTATTAGAATCATCTTGCATGTAAGATGGTAGCGAAATGCTGCTACTGCTAAGGCTACAGCTTTAGTTAAAACATTCTAATGAGTAAGTGCTTCTCCTTTTAGGTCAACTTGCCCTTTCCCAGAGAACTCATTTCTTGCATATCAAAGAACATTTGCACATGTTGTGGAGAAATGGAACTTCAGAACTTTTATGCTAAACCCCTGTTAGTGCATCAATTGAACAAGCCTGCAATATCTGGTGCACAGTTACCTCAAACAGTCATCTGGTAAAGACCCGCATATCCAGTGTGTCCTAAAGGATCCCCCTAACCACAAATCACAGGTGCGGGTTGTACGCTGGATGCACTAGAATATGCAATATACTCTGGATATCAAGGACCATCAACTAGTATCCCTTCTAATAGCACTGGAATAACCTACATTTCAAGATGGCATAACCCCCGCCCACCATGCAGGAATTTAGCTTCCCGAGGTGTAAAATATGCCACAGCGTTCAGAGGATGGTGACAGGGTTGTTGGTTAAACTCGATTCCTAAAACATGAATGACTGCATACAATACACACCTAGCAAAGGTTACTTTCCTGAGATGCCATGTCCTTTCAAATTTATATATTTTGTCTCAAACTGTTCAATTAAACTGCGATTCGGATTGCAAAACAAAGGCTTTTCTCCGCCTTACAGCTTGTCAATTAAAAGAACACTGAACAGGAAGCAGGGAAAAATCAATATGGGGACGCAGTTGTTGCACAGGGTTTACCAAGCACCCTTGAAGGCACTTTTACTTCTGAATCTAAAAAAGTCACAGGCCTTTTAATTTGTGTTTTTGATTTAACAGTCATAATGCTGCAAGACCACACAAAGGCAGAGTATTAATTAACAGCTCAAATCACCAAATGGCATGCAGTTATATATATATCACTCCAAACACTCTGCATAACACAGTGTGGCGCACACTCGAGAAAGGTATCTTTAAATTACTTTATTGTAGTCCCGTAGCTAGACAAACGCGTTTCGGCCATGACGGCCTTCGTCAATGTATGTGTGTGTATATACATCTCACATCTTGTGGAAAAAGAGCTATTTATTATGCCACAAGGCGGCAGCACTTGTTCATAGTCTGGTCCGATGCGTTTCGGCTTAATTGGTCTTAATCATAGCCTAACATTTGCAGCTATGGGTTTACGTTGGTTAAAGTCCCCAAATCCTCTCTTTCCCATAATGCACCAAAAAGGTGAGTACCAATCCAGGCAAGTGCACTCCTTGCTCCCTCCTAAATGAGTGAATAGATCCACCACCTTCACTTAAAACCACTATTCCATTTTCCCATAGTAGGTCAGTTCTTGCACCACAACCACCCTTACAGAGCTAGGCTGTGAGGGCACCTAAATAGCGTCATTTTTGTCCTTTGCGAGCTTCAAGACCTTTTCCTTTTGGAATAGCTTCCTCAGTCTAGCACTCTCCCAACTGAGCTATTTCGGCAGCTTCTTTGAAATAGCTTCTTGCTGCTATTCCTATTATAGTCTTAAAAATGGAGATGTGCGTCCTAGCCATAGCTATTGTGTTGGCTTGTTTATTCAAATGATCCTTCATATGATCCAGCTTAATAGTAAATTTTAAACCTAATTTGGCCACTATTGATGGCAAGAGAACATGTCGCTTAATAAGGTTTTCAATTTGGAATCAGAGGTCCCTCTCAGGGACGCGATCTATAGTTCCCCCATCTAGTGACGTTTGCAGTACTCATGCAGGACTTATGCTATCATAAGTGTTTTAATTGATTGTGATCACCTTTACCCCTGAGAATATGTCTTTTTTTAAGGATTATATAGAAGTATGTAGATAGGTCATGGTTAAGGTGGGATTAAACTAATGTGAACACACACTGGCAGCTAGGAGACCTGTTGCAGCACCACGTAAAGTACTCACTAGGTTTCAAAATTAAAGTTGCCCCACTCGAAAGACCAGCTACCAACTGGTCTTACATTAGATACACTTCATCACAAATAAGAGGCACCAAAGCAGAGTAGACATGAAAAGGATTTATGCATGAAACACCACAAGACAGTGAGACGGACAGGTCCTTTGCGTGTTTTTGTCTTATAATAGTGTTCTTTCTTCAAGAAATACAGACAAGCACTTGGTCTGGCGTTAGATGCGGATGTTTAGGCTAAGCCAATGCATATTTTGTTTGTGAATAGTTCTTGTTTGTATAAAGGCACGAATTATTGGGGGGGGGGGGGGGGGGGGGGGAGGAGCACTATTTAAAAAGACATATGGCACTGCAGTCTCTAGCAATGAAGTGGACTACTTCACTGTGCAAAAGCAGAATAGCCACACTCGCAGTCAGGTAAGCCAGTGGCTAAGTGGGCTGATCCTGTGCCCCAAGCAGTATGTTGTAGTTGGCAGATGCAAAATATGAATGACACTACAGCAGATTATGAGATAAAGAGGGTTGACTGAAAGCCCCTGTAATTATGAACATGTAGTGTGTGTTTACTAATAAACTTTAAAAAGAAAATAAAAAAAACACCTAGAACTTCACTGGGAATAAAATAAAGGTTAAAGTAATGTTCCAATTAGGTTTCGAAAGGAGATAAAATCTAACATTTCAAAACGAAAAAAAGAGAAACATGAAATTACCAGTTACAGTTTACTGAGCCAAACTTATCCTGCGTCCCTATCATGCACTGCTTATGACCTTACATAATAAATCACTCATGACATGTAAAATGACTTAACTGGTGACATCATTGATGATATCTTACATAACATTTGCCGCGGCTAAAGGGTTCCCCAAACGGTAGCACAGCATTGTGAAAGTTTACTTGGGTGGTCCCTATGGGTCCCCTGACAAGCGCCTGTAGGTAAGGATGTCCATATCCTGCCCCATATTAGGCTATTTTTTAAACATTTTTGGGAAAAGAAGACAAAGTCCATTAATTACAGCTGCAATATTTTTTTCCTCAGCTGCGGTCAGCTAATTAGATACATTGGTACTGCAGGACCAGTGCTGAAACTACAAACGGGAGAAAAAGCGCTCTGGGCAAATTAGACGGTTCCATTTCTGTTTTTTTCAGCACTGCTATTCTCCTACAGGATTAACTGTCCAGACATACCCAACTTTTTAAATCCTTCAAGCCCACCTAGAACACCTCTTTAAACAATTTTGTTTTCAAAAACAGCTAAACGGATTTACACTAAATCACAAAAAGCACCCTTTGAGTGAAGTTCACATTTTTAGCCAAATTTGGTGTAATTCACTTCAGCCATTTTTAGGTCTCACCTGAGCCAGTGCGCATGCGCTGCTCTGCGAGGCTTCTAGTAATCACTTTCAATTCGGACAACACGTTCGTGCATGTGCTTTTTTTTGTTGCTCACACACTATTGGCCTTTGCATGTGTCTTTCTAAGAAAGACAGCGCGCAATTGGCCAAAGGCGGGTGCATGTCCCGCCTTCTCTCTTCCCTGGCCCAGGGAGCTCTGGAGCGAGCAGCGGCCCCGCACTGTGCCTGCTGCATTCCTGGCACCATCTGTTTCCAATTATGACCACACTGTCGCGCTTTGATGTGGCTGCAATCTGCACTTGTTGTAATATTCATTATCCGAAGGAACAAGGTCGGCCGTTTGAACTTGAGCACTTGAGGAAAAGCTGTGAATAGGTTAGTCTGCGCCCTGCTGCTATGTATACACTACCCGATGCCACGCATTCCTCCAAGGGCATCCATTGCTAATCCTTTTCAAGCGTGTATTCCAAACACCTCGCGGCTGTTAGTGGCATGTCCCCATTGTCATTCACCATACCCCTACACTTCCCCAATGTGCTACCAAACAAAGGCCCGGGCCCTCCCCCTTCACAGAACTGCGTGCCTACGGCCAAAAATACGCCGCCACGAGGTCTCATTGTAATTGTGGTGCACGCAGACACACATTTGCTACCAGTGCCGTAAAGATCCAAGTCAAGCGCCGTAGTAAGAGCAAGAAAACCCCGGGTCTCTGACTGCAGTTTGGGCAGTGAAATGCAGGGACAATCGGGGCCGGGCACAGCTATAAGCCCACTATGCCTCGGTGCCACTGCTCCTGCTGCACTACTGGTCGTCACGCCCCTGCTTATGAGCGCAGGAATAGATTAATTTAAAGAGGCGTCCTAAAGAGACCTTGTCAATGGATATTTGCATTTTGGAAACCCTTGGAAGGGCAGGGCATATGCAGATCAAATAAGAGCTCTCTAGTTAAGTCAAACGAATAGGCATAACGGGATTTGATAACAAATACAATTTAAGTGTTTTATCTCACGCCAAATGACATTTGAGGACGCTGTTATCTGAACAGGTATTTCAGGCAAACAGTACTGTGGAT